>NC_047036.1:164976591-166340757 GCF_011762595.2 Tursiops truncatus | reverse complement strand
CTCCTTGAAGGGGAGCACCGTGGTCTGCTTGAAAGTGGCCCACCCAATAGGCTGTCCATTGCAGTGTATGGACTGCCAAGGCCTGGAGTGAAGGGGGAACTCCCGGAGGATTTGGAGTTGGCCGCAACGGCTGCTTCTCATTGCGGTGGCTTCTCTTGTCGGAGAACGGGCTCTAGGCACGCAGGCTTCAGTAGCTGCAGCGCGTGGGCTCAGTAGATGTGGCTCGCGGGCTCTAGAGCACGGGCTCAGTAGTTGTGGTGCATGGGCTTATTTGCTCCGCGGCATGTGGGATCTTCCTGGACCAGGGCTTGAACCCGTGTCCCCTGCATTGGCAGGCGGATTCTTAAACGCTGTGCCACCAGGGAAGTCCCATGGGTGCAGATTCTTTTCAGTCCTTAATACTACAGTACTGAAGTGAGATGGGTACCAGTCTGGGCATTTACACCCAGCCTCCTGTTTGCACTTTGAGATGGAAATAACAACAGAAACAGCGTAAATAGCCAGGCTTTGTCCCCTGAGGACACTTTAAGATAACAGTCAGGGCAGGAACAGAGAGGGGCTAAACCCTGCTTGAGGAAAAGATCAAGAGGTCACATGTGTCCCATCCTTGGGGCAAGGGAGACACTGCACCTGTGCAGAAAGACTCCTTAGGGGGTCAATAAAAAGGAGGGGGCACCACCCCATGATAGGTGATGCCAAGGCCCCCCATAGCCCTCTGGGCTGGAATCCATCTTGGAAAAAAAGTTGTGCACGCGTGTTGGGGAGGGTCCTAGGGCAGGTCAGGTGTGGAAAAAGAAACCAGATAGTTGGCCAGAGGTAAACAGAGACCCGGAAGAACTGCCCTATATAAATGATGGACCAGCCTCTTTACTGCACTTCTCCTCATTAGGGAGGACGCCCACACCCTTTTCTCTACAGGTGTGTATCTCTGCCTTGCTTCTGTCTTAACTAAAACTGTCTCTCTGTGTGCTCTCCCACTTGTGCTGTGCTGTGCCTCTAATAATAAACTTTGCACCTGTTTTTACAGTTTTTGCCTCCTTGAAACATTCTTGCTTCGAAATGGAGGCAAGAGCCAGGGAAAGTTTGCTTCTAGCTGCTAGCCCAGCAAGTGGCTAGGATTCCTGGTTTTCATCCAGGCTACCCAGGTTCAATTCCTAGGCAGGGAACTAAGATCTCGCTTCAAGCCACCGCTCACTGCTCCCTGTCTGGAATGAGTACAACATGGTCAGAAAGAGGTTGGTTGAATCTGCGGAGGTGGAATCTCGGTCATGGAGGAACCACCTGTAGTGAAGGCTGACTATAAGTTATATTCAGATTTTTGAATGGGTGGAGGGTCAGCGCCACTAACCTCCAGGTTGTTCCAAGGTCAACTGTATAGTAATTTCCTCAAAGAATAAGACACTGCTGACATGGTTTAGCTGAGCAATGAGCTCATCAGTCCTCTTTTTTTTCAATTTTTGCCACCATCAGTGTGAAGCTTTATTTTTAATTGAGCTATATTTTATAAATTAATACAATAAAATTCATTTTAATTGTACAGCATAATGAGTTCTATCAAATGTGTAAGGTCATATAACACCACCAAGATCACGTTCTAGAACATTTCTGTCGTCTAATCCATCCCTAGGCAACCGCTGATCCACCTTCTGCCCCCCGTAGTCTTGCCTGTCCTAGAATTTTGCATAAGTGGAATCACGCAGTACATAATCTTTCATGCTTGACACAGTGTTCTTAGCATAATGTTTCTGATTTGTCCATCATGTTATGTGTTCAGTATTCTGTGTCTTTATTGCTAGTATTCCAAAGTGTCCACGTGCCTCCCTTTTTGTGTGCGTTCATCAGCTGATGGGCATTTGTGTTGTTTCCAGTTTGGGGCTATTATGAATAATGATGCTATGAGCATGGTGTATAGGTCTTTATTTGTACATTTGTTATCATTTCTCTTGGGCAAATTCCTAGGAGTGGGATTGCAGGTCATATGGTAGGGGTATGTTTAACTTTGTAAGAAACTACCAACTGTTTCCCCAAGTGTCCATCCCATATTTCTTCTTTTCCTTTTTTTTTTTTTTTTTTTTTGCGGTACGCGGGCCTCTCACTGTTGTGGCCTCTCCCGTTGCGGAGCACAGGCTCCGGACGCGCAGGCTCAGCGGCCATAGCTCACGGGCCCAGCCGCTCCGCAGCATGTGGGATCTTCCCGGACCGGGTCACGAACCCGTGTCCCCTGCATCGGCAGGCGGACTCTCAACCACTGCGCCACCAGGGAAGCCCCTGTCCATCCCATATTTCAAGCAATCTTATCAATAGTGTATGAGAGTTCCAGTTCTTCCACATCCTCAGCGATCCTTGGTATGGTTTGTAACGTTAGTTTTAGTCATTCTTGTGGTAATTTATTGTATTGTAATTTGTAATTCCCTGATGACTAGCGATATTGAACGTCTTTTCATGTGTTCATTTACCATCTGTATATCTCTTTTTGGGACATATCTATCCAATTTTTGGACAGTTTTTTTCACTGAGGTTTTTGTCATCTAATTACTGAGTTGTAAGAATTTGTAAAATATATTCTAGGTACAAATCCATCTCTAGATGCATGACATAAAAATACATAAATATTTTCTCCCTCTCTATGATTGAGTTTTCATTTTCTAATTGTGTATTTAGAAGAGCAAACAATTTTAATTTTTGTGAAGTCCATTATATCACTCTTTTATGGTTCATGTTTTTAGTGTCCTGGTTAAGAAGTCTTTTTTTTTTTTTTTTTGGCCACACCATACAGCTTGTGGGATCTCAGTTCCCTGACCAGGGATTGAACCTGGGACTCGACAGTGAAAGTGCAGGAGTCCTAACCACTGGACCACCAGGGAATTCCCGTGGTTAAGAAGTCTTTACTTAATCCCTCTTTGTTTATCTCTTCTCAGGGATCATTGTCCTGTGACACCTGTTGTTCAATGTCTTAAAATAATCTTTTCATATATTTTGGATAGTGTTTTAGTTGTTTAAGGCAAGAGGGTAAATCGGATCCCTGTTACTCTATCATGGCCAGAAAGTTCCAACTTTTAGCCATCTAAACTAATCACACTCAGAAACAGAGAGTAGAATGGAAGTTGCCAGGGGCTGAGAGGTGGGGGAAATGAAAAGATATTGGTCAAATGAAACAAACATCCGGTTATGAGTAAGTGGTGGGGATCTCATGTACAGCGTGATGACAGTTGTTAACAAGACTGTGATTATATACTTGCAAGTTGCTCACTGAGTAGACCTTAAATATTCTTCACCACACAGACAAACATTGTAATTTTTTAGGTGATAGATGTGTTAACTAACCTTATTGCAATATATATGTGTATCAAATCGTCACCTTGTCCACCTTAAGCTTCTGCAGTGTTATATGCCAATTATATAAGATCATCAGCACCTCAGAAGATCCCTCATAACCCCTTCCCATTGCTTCCAAATCTTGGACAACTCACATGGACGCACAAATATAATTGCATGTCAGCTCTGTACTGATCTGTGAACGAGAAGCCACAGCTGTATCAAAATGTGTGGAATCTCAGTCTGCCAGAAGCCACAGCTACTGCTGAAGATTTGGAAAGTCTTGAGCTGTAAACTGTCATTTAGAAGAGAAAAGGGGGTTACCCTGTGGCGTTGCAGACAAACCAAGGAAAGAACACGACAGGGGAACAAGTAACGTCAGCCACGGTGAATTAGAATACCACTGGCCCAATCTGATGGTGAGACGCATAACCCTCTTCTTTTTTTCTCTTTTGGTCGCACTGTGCGGCTTGTGGGATCTTAGTTGCCCCACCAGGGATTGAACCCGGGCCCTTGGCAGTGAAACCATGGAATTCCCCACAACCATCCGTATATTGCTCATTATGATTCATCATTCTTCACCTTGTCTACCTCCTTCAAGAGTCTCTTAAATTGATGGTGACTATAATAGATTGAATTATGTCCCTTTAAAAGATATGTTCAAGTCCTAACTCCTGGTACTTGTGAATATGACTTTATTTGGAAATAGAGTCCTTGTAGATATAATAAAAATGTAAGATAAGGTCATTAGAATGGGCTCTCAATCCAACCAGGATGTTATTCTTATAAGAAAAGAAGAGAGGGCTTCCCTGGTGGCGCAGTGGTTGAGAGTCCCGCCTGCCGATGCTGGGGACACGGGTTCGTGCCCCGGTCCGGGAAGATCCCACATGCCGCGGAGCGGCTGGGCCTGTGAGCCATGGCTGCTGAGCCCGCGCGTCCGGAGCCTGTGCTCCGCAACGGGAGAGGCCACAACAGTGAGAGGCCCGCGTACCGCAAAAAAAAAAAAAAAGAAAAAAGAAAAGAAGAGAAACAGATTGTGATTCATAATAAAAATATATGTAATTTGGTTTTCATCCCTGTTCCTGGCACAAAACTCCTAAAATCCCTTGGAATTTCCTAAGTGAGGCGTGCGACATAGGTGTCTTTAGTTATTAATGAGGTGACTTTTGGAAAGCACCAAGTGAAGGGGGCGTGTTGCCAGGGAATCCAACTATGTAATCAGAATGTTGGAACTTTCAATCCCACCCCCTGATCTTTGGGAAGGAGAGAGGGACTGGAGGTTGCATCAGTCACCAATGGCCAGTGATTTAATCAATCTTGCTTATTTATTTATTTGGCTGTGTCGCGTCTCAGTCGTGGCATGTGGGATCTTTTGTTGCAGCACGTGGACTCTGTTGCGGTGCGTGGGCTTCTCTCTAGTTGTGGTGCGCAGGCTCTAGAGCACGCGGACTCAGTAGCTGCAGTGCGTGGGCTTAGTTGCCCTGCGGCATGTTGGATCTTAGTTCCCCGACCAGGGATAGAACCCATGTCCCCTGCGTTGAAAGGCAGATTCTTAACCACTGGACCATCAGGGAAGTCCCTAGTCAATCATGCTTGGTTAACGCAGCCCCCATAAAACCCCAAAGGCTGGAGTTCAAAGAGCTTCTGGGTTGGTGAACACGTGGAGATTTGGGGAGAGTGGTGTGCAGGGAGAGGGCTCCATGCTCTTTCCCCATACCTTGCCCTGTGCTTCCCTTCCTTCTGGCTCTTCCTGTTTATATCCCTTTATAATAAACCGATAATCTGGTAAGTAAAATATTCTTCCAAGTTCTGTGAGCCACTCTAGCAAATTAATCAAAAGCAAGGAGGAGGCTGTCGGAATGTCTGATCTATAGCCATGCAGTCAGCAGCACAAATGACAACCTGGACTTAAGACTGGCATCTGAAGTTGGGAGTGGGGTTCTTGTGGGCTGAGCCCTTAACCTGTGGGGTCTGACCCTATCTCTGGGTAGAGAGTGTCAGAATTGAGTTGAATTGTAGGACAGCCAGCTGGTGTCCGAGAATCTCTTGGTGTGGGGAAAACCCACACATCCGGCACCAGAAATGTCGTTGAGTGTGATAGTAGTGTGAGAGTACAGGGGGAGCACAGGAGGAAGGCTGAGTTTTCCCCAAATACACACACACACACACACACACACACACACACACACACGTAAAGAAGGCCAGAGATTGGAGTGATGCAGCTACAAGTGAAAGAATGCCAACCATGACCACCAGAAGCTAGAAGAAACTAGAAAACAACCTGTTCTACAGTCTTTACAGAGAACACGGCCCTGCTAACATGTTGATCTTGGACTTCTGGACTATAGAACTGTGAGAGGACAAATCTCTGTTGTTTTAAGCCACTGAGTTTGTGGTACTTTGTTACAACAGCCCCGGGAAACAATACAGTAACCAACGGTTGCAAAGGCATATTTACAGCCCAGTCAGTATGCAGCTATAATCGTATGAATTTCCGTAACAACAGGGTGGGTACAATGACATAATTAGTCTTTCCACAATCAATAAAATTGCATGGTACAAGTCTCAAAAGTTTCAAGAAACAGAGGTATCGTTAATATGTTACTCTGTTGATATAATTTCACGACCCGTCATTGCATCTTCATTGTCACATACCCCTTGGTTTTTCTGAGTGAACACTGAGCCTTCCCTTCTTGCCCCCCAAAATGTAAATTTCAATCCCTTTCAAATGTAATAGTCTTTTGAAGTTGACTTGTGAATATAAGGCTCTCCCCTCCCTGTGGGCCCCAAAGGAAATATGAAAAATAATTTTGAGGCGGAATATCGAGCCTCTAGCTTTCGGAATTAAAATACTGAGGTATGGGGTTCCCTCCTTTCTTCCTGTCGCTCTTTTATATTTTTTAACATTTATTTTATTGAAGTATAGTTGATTTATAATGTTGTGTTCCTGTGGCTCTTCTAAATGGCAACTTCTGGTTTCAAAGTTTGGAGCCTGTGGTCTTTTTCTTCCCCCCATCAGAGCAGCTAGAAAATCTGGACAATGTATATAAAAAGAATCTGTTTGGATACATTGGGAGAACTAGCAAGACTGGGAAGAGTTGCAGAATCGGGATGCGGCACGAGGTCCAGAGGTCTGCAGCTGCTTTTCACACAGGGGTCGATCCATAAGTTCTGCCAGGGATGACTCAGAGGTGGAGAAAGCAAGCCGGGCTTTCAACATTCTTATGAAGCTGGAGGGACGAAAAATGGAGCTGAGGTCCACCGAGGAGAAGGGGGCCTGGGGAACACCCGAGGCATTTGGTAGAATGAGCAAAACCCAGAAATAGACTAGTTCTCACAGAGTTTAACGCAGATCATCTCAATCCCAGGGGGAATTAAAGAGATCTGGAAGGGCGAGGGGCCCCAGCTTAGCTGCCTAAACAAAGGAGAATAGGATGCTCTCTGGAAATGGATGATTTCATCTCCCAGGACCTCACATTGCCTCTAATTTTTTATATGGGATCTCTGGCATTCAACCAGTTACAAGAAGGCAAGATGGTGCTTGAAAAGCACGAGCCATTCGGCAGTTCAGATGACCTGGAGGGAGCTGAGCTGCCAGGTGTCCAAGGAGCCCATTACGATGAGTTAAAATGAAAGTCACAGTTAAGGCTCTAATGACTGACTGTGATATGAGAAAGAAGCAGAAAGTACTGACCTTCCCCTGTTCTACGTTCCCCAGGAATGGCATGCTGGTGGAGAGTCAGCTGGAAGAGCACGGATGTGGGGGTCGTCTCACAACTATGGGAACCCTGAACAAGAGGTCTGTGCCTTTTATGGACCCAAGGTCTGCGGGAGGGAAAGAGGAAGAGACAGAAGTAGAAAAGTACAATTACTGAACCAGAGTAGAGACGTGTCTTCAAGATTTCCCCTGTCCCTTGATACATGGATGACTATGCTTATATCAGGAACCATTATCAGACGTCTTTACAAGGAATGTACCCGGGCTAGGAATGCAACCACGCAAAAGAGCACGTAGCAAGCACGGTGTGAGAAGGGCAACCTCAACCCCAATACTTTTGCTCAGCTTACGTTTCTCTGAAATCTGTCCACACTGGCGTGGGGAGCTATGATTCCTTCTTTTGCACGCTCTGTAGGTGTAGATTCCTTCATGTTCTTGATGTTTCCGTTTCCTTCCAAATTTCGTGTAAACCAAAAATAACCGAACCACTGCAGCTTGACTAAGACGCGTGCCCCCGCCCTGAATAGCTAGTGTTGACTTAAAAAGTATGGGCAACCTAAAAGTTGAGAGTGATGTTTTATTTGGAGGGAGGTTTTAGGACTTCAAGCCCAGGAGGCAGCATCTCAAGGAACCCTGGAGAACTGCTCCAAGGAGACGAGGGGAAGCGAGGGGGGAGTCAAGTTATATATAAGTTTTGCAACAAAGGGCAGGTAGTCTGAATGTCAAAAGATTATTGTTAATTAAAAGAAAACCGGATATTTCTAGTTAAGGAGTTTAGCGATTTTCTATGTATAGGAAGATGCAACAGGGCTCGCTGAAATCATTCCTCTGATATGCACCTCAGCTATCTGGGGCCAGCATCCCATGTCTCCACACCCTGAGTTTCCCCAGGGCTCGACATAGGGAGTGGCTGCAGTCTGATGGCTGCTAGCTGGCAGGTATTCTTTCCTTCCTGAGTTCCCTCAGGGTTCACCAGCTCACTTTAGGCTGTGGCCGCAATCTCTGATGACTGTGACGTCCTTTGTTCACTGGTATGGCAGGAAATATTCCATTCCTCAGATCCTCCTCTTGGTCAGGAATTCAACCAATATTTGGGAGACATTTCATGACTAACTTTTGTCCCATGGAGCTGGGAGGCTCTTCCCAGATCAGGCAGAAATTCTTGTGGCTATGCCGCTCCAGGGGCTAATTTCTGTTGATAATGAAAGATTCTCTGGGTCCTCTGTCTTTCTAGTCTATTATGATCCTGGAGATATTTTCCCCTATTGCTTCTTCCCATACCTAGAGTTGATCTTGGGTGGCCTCAGTCCTGCAGCAGCTTGAAGCAGGGTTTCAGTTCCCGGCCAGTGACTGAGGTGGGGTCTCGGCGGTGAGAGCACCAAATCCTAGCCACTGACCGCTGGTCAGTGACAAGACCCTGGCTCTTCAGCTTTGCAGAAAAAGAATTCCCCCAAAGACGAAAAATAGTGAAACAGTTAAAGTGTTTATTAGGAGGAAAAAAGAGTGCAGTATGTGTGGCTAGACACGTGGGCAGGCTCAGAGAGAGAGTCGCACCCTCGTGGTAGCTTGAATCACTTTTATGGGGCATTTCTTCCGGGTATCCTTTGGCCAATCACTTTGATTTGCCCGGTTCAGAGTCCGTATTTGGTATATCTCAGGATCCTCCCGTGTGTGCGTGTGCACCCCTTAGCCAATATAGATTCTAACGAAGAGGTAGAGGTAGAGGTAGTTGGCATCACTTACTATGGGGTGGCGCCCCCTCCCTTTTTGACCTCCAAGGAGCTTTTCTGTGTATGTGTAGTCATGGAGGTGCCCTGACTGTGAGAATGAGAGATAAGTGGTCTCTTATCTTCTATCTGGGCAGGGCCCAGCCTCCTCCCTCGATTGTCCTACTATTTTCTTTTCTTTTTTTTAATATTTATTTTTTAATATATATATTTTAATATTCATTTATTTGGCTGTGTCGGGTCTTTTTTGTGGTGCACGGGCTCAGTAGTTGCAGCGCGTGGGCTCAGTCACCCCACGGCATGTGGGATCTCAGTTCCCCAACCAGTGATCGAACCCGCGTCCCCTGCATTGGAAGGCAGATTCTTAACCACTGGACCACCAGGGAAGTCCCTGGCCTGCTATTTTCATCTTGGAGTATCAGTCCACAGAGAACAAACTCTAACTTTTTGCCCCAGGGGCCCATCTATCTCCTGCCTTAAATCCCCCTGAGAGACGTGAACCTCAAGAAATCTTTATTGGGAAGATGAAGGGCGAAGGTCTGTCTTCTGTAGCTCTTTCAGGCTGGCAAGGGGCTCTACCTAGTTGGGGTCACGAAGCTCTCGCCCTGTCTCATAAAGGGGCCCCAGGGTGACTTCTGTTGTTATTTCAGCAGGATCTGCTGTGGGGAGTGGCTAGAGTCCCTGCATCCCCATTGTCCTGTCATGCCCTAGAGAAAACAAACTAAATAATTCGATTAGAGAAGCGGGGACTAGAGATTAGTAAAAGACTATTAGAATCAGAGATTCAAGCAAGGATAGGAATCTGGTTATACAAGGTCGGCATATCTTTGTTAATCTCAGGCTTAAAATTTAGTACATTTGTCTGTTTCTAAAATGGAAGGTCTGAACCTGTTGGTCCCAGGCCTCCTAGTTGGACTGAAGGGTCTTAGTGGTTTGCAATAGATTTGCAATAGCATGGAAGACAACAGAACGCTAGGCGAAATGTAACATAAATCAGTATGGCTGAAATGAGGAAGGTTATAAGAAAATGGAAACCTCCCATCAGAAAGGTTTAAATACCTTGGGGGATCCAGGAGAACAAGTTAGAAAACCAGTTTTCAATTTTCCCACCCAAATTGAATAGTGAGGATTGGTGGTTAATTGTCTGCTGAAGCCAAGTGGCTTGCTGTAGACTTTTCTCAATGCCTGTCTCTACCTGCGAAGAGGTGTGAATGTACACGCCCAACAAGAAGTGTTGGCAGCTGCACGTACTCCTTCTTGTCCTGCCAACAGATAATCCAGGGCCAGTCGGTTGTCAAGTACCACCTTGGCCAGCGAATTGAGAGACTTCTGTAAATTTTTTATTTTAAAATTTTAAAAAATTTATTTATTTTTGGTTGCGTTGGGTCTTCGTTGTTGCGCGGGGGCTTTCTCTAGTTGCAGCGAACGGGGGCTACTCTTGGTTGTGGTGCACGGGCTTATCATTGCGGTGGCTTGTCTCGTTGCAGAGCACCTGCTCTAGGTGTGTAGGCTTCAGTAGTTGTGACTCGCGGGCTTTAGCAGTTGTGGCTCGTGGACTCTAGAATGCAGGTTCAGTCGTTGTGGCACACGGGCTTAGTTGCTCTGTGGCATGTGGGATCTTCCTGGACCAGGGATTGAACCCGTGTCCCCTGCACTGGCAGGTGGATTCTTAACCACTGTGCCACCAGGGAAGTCCCAAGACTTCTGTAAATTAGTGAGAGAGTTAGCGGTACTGTTAGCTATGGCAGTAAGAGTATGAGACAAGTTTCTAAGGACATGTTGGTGGCCAGCTACTCCCCACCATGGTTACAAGGTGTACCTAAAGAAATAGGTGTCTCCATCTGAGATGCCACCAGGTAAATCTTGAGTTAATTGAGCAAACAGTTTTAATGAACTAGCCCAGTGCTTGGATTCGTTTAAGAAGTGGATCGAGAAAGGAGTAATCAAGATTCCCAGCATACACTGTGTGGGCGTGGAGTTATCAGCATAGGCAATTAGTGGCCCACGGTTTCTTATCTACCTGGCAAACGAAAATGTATCCTGGTGGGGTACAGTAGACTAGCAGGCTTAAGGTTTTAAGGCCCAGCCATTCAATTCTATTGTTATGAAAATGTTCTCCAACCATATGCCCAACACTTTCCATCCACGTCCGTCCTGATACTTGTTCCTTTAATGTGGATCCTTCTTCCTTTGGGTAGCGAATTAGAGTTCGAGCACAGATAGCTAACTGGAATTCTGGCTTAGGAGGGTCCATTATAAAGCGCTGGGGTGCTTTATGCCAATTCTTCATCCTCCCAGTTTGACTTCATATTCTCCTTTTGTTGCTAAGGGGAGGGTTAAGCAAGAGACGTTAGAATTTTCTTCGGTAGGAACATGAACAATTCTGACTTTGTACATTACAGTTCTGAGCCTTGGGTCTCTGGTAGAAGACCATTTTCCATTAGGAACTTGGCTAAAATTCTTTCTGGGATGGACAAGGGGGTCGCTCTGGTCCGTGATGGACTTAGCTCGGGGTAAAAAAATCCAGCGTTCTGTCAACGGAGAGAAGGAAGCAAGAGTTTGTGCAATGCAAACCCGAGAGTTGTCTGTCCATCCTGTGGAGGCATAGAAAAGCTAAGGCAACTAGTAGCTTCATAGGAACACCAGTCAGGGTTATCTTTAAATCACCCAGCGTGGGCAGAGAAGTTCAGTGAATTCTGAAAGCAAGGGTGAGGAAGACAATAGTTATCAGAGCATATCAATTATTCTGCAAGGGGATTGGACTGCCGGAAGGGAAAAAGGAAGATAGGGACTCTGGATACTTAGCCTGGGGTCTAAGAAATCTTTTGTCCTTTTTGAATAAGAGCTTCCGCGAGTGGCTCACTCATCCCCCTGGAATTTTCAGGCTGTCCTGGGTCCTCTGAATCCTGTGGAGACTCGGAGGATGGGGTGGATTCACAGGGATGGTTGGAATGCGGATCTTCAGGTTCCTGTAACGTATCCGTGGAGACAAGTTTAATCCTGGACAGATGAACCCAGCTGGTGACCCCCTGGAGTTTAACTGCCGTAGGAATGCTCAGCAGGACTTGCATTTTGGGAGTCGTTGGTCACCAGGGGACTCATTTTTCCAGGTCTTTAAAAGTACCCAGTCTCCAGGGTTTACAACAGGGTGTCCGTGATTGTCATCTGGAAAGGGCTGTACTCTGTTACCGTGCTCTTGGGTAGCCTTCTGGACTTGGTCTAGGTTTATAATGTATCTAAGATGAGCCCGGGTTTCCGGGTTAGTTAGCACGTCCAGAGGAAGGAATAGCCTTCGTATGTCATTTCGAAAGGGCTTAACCTAGGGGTTGTTTTAGGCGTTGCTCTGACCCGTAAGAGGGCTACTTACAGAGTTTGCCCAAGGTTTTCTTTAGAGTATGATTAGCCTGTTCTACTTTTCCTGAGGACTGAGGTCTTCAGGATGAACGGAGGTGGTATTTACTTCCTAAATCCTGCGAAAGCGGTAGCGTGACCTTTGCTACAAATGAAGGTCCACTGTCACCCTGAAGGTGACGGAGCAACCCGAATCTAGGAATAATTTCCTTGAGGAGAGGTTTAGCCACTTTGCTTGCCTTCTCTGTTCTACGAAGGAAGGCCTCTATCCATCCAGTAAAAGTATCTATAACGACCAAGTAAGTACTGGAAGCCCTGGAAAGAGGGCATCGGAGTGAAATCTATTTGCCAGTCCTCTCCTGGGTAAGTTCCCCATCGCTGGACTAACGAGGGGGGGGGATGCTTGAGGCTGTCCCCTGGATTATGTACGGCACAAAGGGCACAGGCTCGAGTAACCCTTTTAATTGTCTCCAGGAGCCCTTTCCCTGTAAAAAGTCAGAAAACAGTTGTAGACATTGCATCTCTCCCCAGATGGAGGGAATCACGTAGCCCTTTAATAATTTTCCATTGGTCAGAGAGGTATGAGCCATTTCTGATCTATGTGTCACCCGGCTTCCGTTCTCTTAGTTCCCCCTCCGTCTCATGCCCAGCTCTCCTCGGAAGCTGAGTACATTCAAAGGGGTAAGGGATGGGATTAATGCCATTTCAGTTATGGGCATCAGGGCTGCTCTCCTTGCTTCCTGATCTGCCCTGTTGTTTCCTTGGGAAATTTGATAAGTTCCCTTTTGGTGCCCACGGCAGTGAAGGACTGCTGCCTGTTTTGGTTTTTGAACCACTTCTGTGAGATGTGAACTCCCAGCCCCATATTTTTTGGGGGAATTTCTTGCATTTAGAAGTCCTCTCTCTTTCTAGATAGCTGCGTGGGCATGTAGAACAAGGGAGGCGTATTTTGAGTCGTTGCATATATTTACCATCTTTCCTTCCCCTAGGGTTAAGGGTTGGGTTAGAGCTATCAGTTCAACCTTTTGGGCTGAGGTGTTAGGTGGCCAAGGTGTTGCTCCTGTGATGCTAGGAGCAGTCGTGATAGCATACCCTACCCTCCTGACTCCATCTTTAATGAAGCTAATGTCATCAGTAAACCACTCTTCCTCAGGGTTTTCTATGGCCTGGTCGGTCAGGTCAGACCTACAGGCATAGACGTGGTCAAGGGTTTTGAGGCAAGAATGTGAGCTCTGGGTTTTTGGTGGGCGTTAATGTAGCGGGGTTAAGAGTGTGACAGGTTTTGAGGGTTAGCTCTGGGAAGTCGAGGAACAAAGCCTGGACCTTAATGAGGCAGCCTCTAGTTAGCCAATGATGGCCTTTTAACTCTAGAATTCCCTGCACTTGATGAGGGGTCTGGACTTCCAGTGGCTGTCCAAAGGTGAGCTTGTTAGCTTCTTCTACTAATAATGCGGTGGCAATTACAGCCTAGAGACAGCCAGGCCAGCCTCGGGCCATAGAGTCTAGCTGCTTGGAAAAGTAGCCTATGGGCTGAGGAACGTCTCCTAGCTCATGTATAAGGGCCCCCAGTGATGTCCCCTGCTTTTCAGCCATGTACAAATGAATGGGTTTTTCAAACTGTGGAGACCCAGAGCAGGGGCTCTGGTGAGGGCTTGCCTGACGTCATGAAAAGCCTTTTTCTGTTCCAAAATCATGGTTCTGTGTCTGGGTCTTTACTGGCTTCATGTAGGGGCTTAGCCATTAGCCTGAATCCTGGAATCCAAATTCTTCAAAATCCTGCCATGCCCGAAAAGGTATGTTTCTTCATCTTTGGAGGGTCTAGGCCTAATATAGCTTGCTTTCTATCTGGAGATAACGCTCTACTTCTGGGGTTTATAATATATCCCAGATATTCAACTTGTTGCTTTGAGATTTGTGCCTTTGTCTGAGAGACCTGTAACCCAGGGCTCCAAGAAAATTAAGGACTTCAACAGTACTTTTTTTTTTTTGCGGTACGCAGGCCTCTCACTGTTGTGGCCTCTCCCGTTGCGGAGCACAGGCTCCGGACGCGCAGGCTCAGCGGCCATGGCTCACAGGCCCAGCCGCTCTGCAGCATGTGGGATCTTCCCGGACCGGGGCACGAACCCGCGTCCCTTGCATCGGCAGGCGGACTCTCAACCACTGCGCCACCAGGGAAGCCCTTCAACAGTATTTTGATCTGAGGCCTCCATGGTGGGACTACATATTAAAATATCATCTACGTACTGTAGGATGGCACCTTCTTTTAGGTGTATTTCCCTTAGTTCTCTTCCTAGGGCCTGGATGAACAAGTGTGGTCTTCCCCGAAACCCCTGAGGCAATACCGTCCAGGTATATTGTTGAATTTGGCCTGAGGCGGGGTTAAGTCCACCCGAAGGCAAACAGATATTGTGATGAGGAATAAACTGGGATGCAAAAAAAGGCATCATTGAGATCGAATACAGTAAACCATTTGGCGTCCTCAGGGATTAGGTCTAATATAGTATAAGGATTGGCCACGAGGGGATGTACAGGGAGCACTGCGTCTATTACGGCTCTAAGGTCTTGTACCATCCTGTATGCCCCATTTGGCTTACCAGCTGGTAGAACAGGAGTATTGCATGGAGACTGGCAGGGCGCCAAGAGGCCATGCCTTAAACATTTATCTCCGAGGGGTTGTAAACCCTTCTTCACTTCCAGCTTTATGGGATATTGTCTGTTAGGGTAGGCAGCTTCTGGCCTAAGGCTAATTCTTACAGATTGGGCTTTCATGGCCCTTCCAGGGATTCCTTCATCCCATACTGAAGGGTCCACTGCCTGTAGAATATGGCTGGGAAGAGGACCTCACTCTTCTGGCTGGTCCGTCTTAGTCAGAGTCAAGATAAGGGGCTGCTCGGGGCCTCCTAGCCGTAATATGGCCCCGAGGGAGTTCAGGAGGTCTCTCCCCAGTAGTGGGGCGGGACACTCAGGTACAACTAAAAAGCCAGGCGAGATCAACCGTCGCTCAAATTGGCAAGTGAGAGGCCCAGGAAAGCAATGGGTGCGAGGCTTTCCAGCAACACAGATCACAGTACAGCTTCCGGAGGAAAGAGGTCCAGCGTGAGAAATGAAGACAGAGTGAGTGGTTCCCGCATCAATGTAAAAATCGATCTTCTTACCTGCCAAGTCAAGGTCTACCCGGGGCTCCTCAGTGGACATAGACATCTCGCTGGGGGGAGCCGCCAGAATCCCCGGGCCGCCTCAGTCGTCCAGCATGGCCGTCGCGGGAGCAGGCGTCCCCCATTCGCCTTCGGGACCGAGGGCAGTCCCTCTCCCAATGACCTGTTTGTCTGCAGGCTGGGCGTGGCCCGGGAGGCCTTTTCTGGCAGTCTAGGGCCCAGTGGCCAGTTGACTTGCATGTGTAGCATTCCGCCTTGTTGGTCTTACCTCCAGATGGAGAGTTCGACTTTCTTAGCCCCCTTGGGCTGTCCTGAGGTCTCAAGGTATGGCTGACAGCAACGGCTATCAGTTTTTTTGTTTTTGTTTTTTTTCGGTACGCGGGCCTCTCACTGTTGTGGCCTCTCCCGTAGCGGAGCACTGGCTCCGGACGCGCAGGCTCAGCGGCCATGGCTCACGGGCCCAGCCGCTCCGCGGCACGTGGGATCCTCCCAGACCGGGGCACGAACCTGCGTCCCCTGCATCGGCAGGTGGACTCTCAACCACTGCGCCACCAGGGAAGCCCACGGCTATCAGTTTTGCATGAGCCCTTGCCTGTCTTTTCTCATGTTGGGTTATTTCTTCTTCCTCAGCTGATCTCGATTATTAAATACTCCAAAGGCCACATCTAGGAGTTGGGGCATGGGGGTTTGTGGGCCAAATTGTAATTTGGGGGTTTTCTGCTTACTCTCAGGGGTGAGCTGGCTGATGGAGTGCTGTCCCAGCAGATAATGACCTTCGGAAGTGGAGAGACCTATGTTGGTATACTTTCTAAAATCCTCCACAAGCTGCCCGTGAAAGAGGGCTGGGTTTTCTTTTTCTTCTTGGGTCACTCCTTTAACCTTTCCATAGTTAACTGACTTTTTGATACACTTTCTCATCCCTTCTAATACACATTGAATCATGTGCTTCCTGGCTTCTGTTCCTGCCTGGGAATTATAATTCCAAGAGGGTTCCTGATTTGGGACTGCATCTCCACCCGTAGCAAAATGTTTGGGTTGGTCTCTGGCCAGCTGGTCAGCATGCCCCCGGGCTGCTGTCCAGATTCTCTGTTTTTCCTCAGGGTTACAGCAGGTAGATAGAACTACTTGGACATCCTTCCAAGTTAAATCATAGATCAGAGTTAGGGCATGAAACACTTCAACAAACTTACTAGGGTCTTCAGAAAATCTGCCCAGTTTCTGTCTGCATTGGGTTAAGTTGGTTAAAGAGAAGGGCAACCCTAAGAGGACATAATTTCCCTTATCCTGGGTGATAGGAATCTCCACTGAGAGTTACCTCAGAGGGACTAGCCTCTCTTTCTTGGAGTAATGGAGGGTACGGAGGGACATAGGGAGGCAGAGTTTGGGGTCGGTCACAGGGACCAGAAGTGGGTGGCTCTGGAGATGTAGTGATACTGGCAGAAATTGGAGGAACTGGGTTTCCCTGCTGACAGATGGGAGAGCTGAGAAGGGGATCATCTAAAATGTCGGAAGAGTCTTCTTGTTCCCCAAGTTTTTTTTTGTTTTTTTTTTTGCGATACGCGGGCCTCTCACTGCTGTGGCCTCTCCCGCCGCGGAGCACAGGCTCCGGACACGCAGGCCCAGCGGCCATGGCTCACGGGCCCAGCCGCTCCGCGGCATGTGGGATCCTCCCGGATCGGGGCACGAACCCGCGTCCCCTGCATCGGCAGGCGGACTCTCAACCACTGCGCCACCAGGGAAGCCCGGTTCCCCAAGTTTTGAATTACAAGGGCCGTATAGGGCGTGATTTTCGTAAGGGACCATGAAAGCCTGAATATAGGGAACCTCACTCCACTTTCCCATCCTGCGGCAATAAAGGTCCAATTGCAGAATGGCATTGTAATTTAGAGACACGTTTTCCGGCCATTTTTCTCCATTCCCCAACTTATACAAAGGCCAGGCACCGCTACAGTAAAACTTGAGTTCTTTCTTCCTTAGCCCTTCTATTTAAAAAAAATGTCCAAAAAAAAATAATAAATAAATAAAAAATAAAAAAAATAAAAATAATTAAAAAAATGTCCAGTTCTTAAGGATAAACTCCAGAGGTGTCTCTTCTGGCTTGGAGGGGGACCCTCCCATGTTAAGTAACCCGTAACCGAGAATGAGGGAGCTCTCCTAGAATGGAAGCCAGTGTCCCAGAAACATTTACCAGGAGGCTTTAACTTGAAGGGGTTCAGGGCGTCCCCCAAATTCCCTTCAAACCTGATGGGGTTTCAAGCATCCTCTACTCTCCCATCGATTTCTGACCAGAGGCCTTTGGCTTTCCTTGGAAACTTGCGCAAGGTGTCTCCCCCAACACGGCCAGCGGACGACATTTGAACCAGTGCAGACCAGTTGCCAGGACTTTCCTTAGGAGGGACCACTTGTCTACAGAGCTTATGTCCTTTGATAAGTCTTCCTACGCTGGGGTGTATTCCTCACGACTGAGCACCTACAAAGTTCGTAATTTGAGCTTTTGAGTAGCGGCCAGCCTGATAGGCTGTTTGTAGCAGTGTGTGGGCTGCCAAGGTCAGGAGTGAAGGGGGTCCGATAGACATAAAGACAAATCCTTGGAGGAACTGGAGTCGGGCGCTATGGAAGATGGCATGGGGTTCAAGGCTCAAGGGCTGGGAGGCGGAGAAATTCGCAAAGTAAATCTCTGGGCATCGAGTGAGCTGGGAGACTAGACAACAGAAGAACCCCAAATCCTTTGCCCTATCTGTCTCACAGCTAAGATAGAATTAGGAATCATCTGATGATTTTGTCTGAAACAGGCAGCACCGGGTTTGGCAGTGGCGGGGATGCGGTTTAGGAATGATGTCCAGGAGATCCTTCCCTAAGGTGGGAAGGAAAGGCGTCGTGGAGGGTTCCATGTGGGGCAGTGAGAGAGCGAGCAAGAGCGAGAGACCCCCTGGGCTCCTGCACAGTCGGAAATCATGTTTTCACCATGTCGCAAAGGACGGCGTCAGCTGTCACCCAAACGTTATTTGAATATTCGTGGCCTGGGGAATTCCCCCTGCCACCCTCAGTGTTGTTGGCAGGAGCCATAATGCTGTGAGCAGACAGAGCTTATGCCCTGTGGGTCCTGAAAAGAAAGCAAAGCGAGAGAAAGCAAGCAAGAGGGAAAGTCAGGGACCTCAAGCTGCAGCTGGGTGAAGCCCGCGGTTTATCTCGACTTCCCGAATTCCTGGGTTTTGGCACCAAATATGATCTCGGTGGCCTTGGTCTTGCAGCAGCTTGAAGCAGGGTTTCAGCTCCCGGCCAGTGATTGAAGTGAGGTCTCGGCGGTGAGAGCACCAAATCCTAGCCACTGACCACTGGTCAGTGACAAGACCCTGGCTCTTCAGCTTTGCAGAAAAAGAATTCCCGCAAAGACGGAAAGTAGGAAAACAGGTAAGGTGTTTATTAGGAAGAAAAAAAGAGTACAGGACATGTGGATAGACACACGGGGCAGGCTCAGAGAGAGAGAGTTGTGCCCTCGTGGCAGTTTGAATCACTTATATGAGGTATTTCTTCCAGGTTTCCTTTGGCCAATCATTCTGACTTGCCTGGTTCAGAGTCCGTGTTTGGTGTATCTCAGGGTCCTCCCATGTGTGTGCATGCATCTCTGAGCCAAGATGGATTCTAACGAAGAGGCCTATGGGTAGTTAGCATAACTTACTATGGGGTGGCGCCCCCTCCCTTTTTGACCTCCAAGGAGCTTTCCTGTGCATGTTCAGTCATGGAGGGCTCCTGACTTCGAGAAAGAAATATGTGGTCTCTTATCTTCTAACTGGGCAGGGCCCAGCCTCCTCCCTCAATAGTCCTGCTGTGTTTGTCTTGGAGTATTGGTCTACAGAGAATGAAATCCAACTGTTTGCCCCAGGGACCCATCTATCTCCTGCCTCAGAATCACACTATTACAGTTATTCGATGGAGTCATAAATGTGATCTATTTTCTCCAGATGTTTAACCATCAATTTTGTTGGAGGCCTGGTTACACATTGAGTACTATAAGAGACAAAATCTTATAAAATAGAAGGGATATAAGTAATGTCACTAGTAATATTGATAAAGTCATAGTGCAGCAGGAAGACACAAATCATAAACAATTTGGAAACAAAGAACAAATTAAAACGATGATTAGCACTTCCCCGGTGGTGCAGTGGTTAAGAATCTGCCGGCCAGGGCTTCCCTGGTGGTGTAGTGGTTGGGAGTCCACCTGCCAGTGCAGGGGATGCAGGTTTGAGCCCTGGTCCAGGAAGATCCCACATGCCATGGGGCACCTGGGCCTGTGCACCACAACTACTGAGCTCGCATGCCACAAGTACTGGAGCCCATGCACCTAGAGCCCGTGCTCTGCAACAAGAGAAGCCACCACAATGAAAAGCCCGTGCACTGCACTGAAGAGTAGCCCCCTGCTCACTGCAATTAGAGAAAGCCCACACGCAGCAATGGAGACCCAAAGCAGCTAAAAATAAATAAATAAACAAACAAACAAATAAATTTATTAAAAAAAAAGAATCCACCTGCCAATACAGGGGACACGGGTTCAATCCCTGGTCCGGAAAGATCCCACATGCCGCAGAGCAACTAAGCCCGTGCGCCACAACTACTGAGCCTGTGCTCTAGAGCCCGCGAGCCACCACTCCTGGAGCCTTCACACCTAGAGCCTATGCTCCGCAACAAGATAAGCCACCGCAATGAGAAGCCTGTGCGCTGTAACGAAGAGTAGCCCCCGCTTACTGCAACTAGAGGAAGCCTGCGTGTAGCAAACAAGACACAATGCAGCCAAAAATAAATACATACATTTATAAAAAATAAATAAAACGTGATTAGTATAACTGCCACCGAGTCCAAGCTTGGTCTGCTCACTGAATGACAGGCCAATAAATTGGGAGGCCAGGTGTTGAGGCAAAGAATAGCAACTTTATTCAGAAACCCAGGTGTCCAAGAAGATGGCGGACTAGTGCCCTAGAGTACCATCTTATGGGCGTCTGGATGCTAATGTCCTTTATAGAACAGAGAAGGAGAAGAGGTGAGGAAGTAAAGTAAAAAGGCCATAAGTCTTGCAAAAATATCTCCTGGTTTGGCCAGCCTCAGAGAGGGGATGCGTTAATTTCTTTAAAAAGGCACTTTGGTTTAACATTCAGGCTGGTGGCAGTGCTCCCCGAGGGAGGCCATTATGTATTCTTATAGCTATAGACAGCATCCTTTTAGTGATCATAGTAACAAAAGAAACGGGAAGCAAAGGTTAAAGTAAAAGAAACAGATCCAACATAGAGTCAGATTTTGAGCTTCCCTGTTACATAACTAGTTGTAATCCAGTTGCAATAAACCCTAAAGTCTACAGGACAGCCAGCTGGAAAAGCCAAATTCTAGCAGGTTCAGGTAGAGATAAATGCTTCATCTTCGTTTACAAAGGGATGCTTTATCAACTTGTTGTAGGTCATAGCATGAGATAAGGTTGTTTTTTGGAAAACAAAGATTAAGGCTAGTATATTTCCCAAAGTCGTTATAAATCATATTCATCAGTTCATTGAGTCCCATGTAATTAATTCCTGTTGATCTGGATGAAGTCATCAGTTTCCACTAGAATTTTGTCATTTATTACCCAGTTCAGTAGTATTATCTGAAGGCTATCAGAAATTTATATTTGTTAAAAAAAAGTTATTTTTATGAGTCTTCTTGAAAATCTTCATTTTTTAAAAGCATCAGTGTAAGATAATGATTGTCTATAAAAGACAAAACTTAAAATAGCATGGTTAAAGATTCGGGTACAATGCAATTAGCAGGAAACTTGGATACTTCTGTGACATATAACATTTTAGGATAATAACTAGAATTATGACTGATAAGATTATATCAAAACATATCAGATGTTAAGGATTCCATATCAATTTTGGAATATCTATATTAATGACATTTATCCATACACTATAATTTAAAACTCATCTCCAATCACTTGACAATATTTCTGAAGTAATTTAACATACCAAATAAACTTAATTAGTTTAACATTCCTCTCTGAGATGTCTCAGAGATGTTCCTTCATAGCATCTCAGAGTCAGCTGGAGGCTAAAGGAGCTGTAATTAGATTTTGATATTTGGGAAGTTTGTTAAAAATATCAAAGCTTTAAAACACAGCAGGATTATAGGTCATTGTGAAACGATACTTATTCATTTAACCAAAGTCACAAAACGATGAAAAGAAAACAACAAATACAGATCACTTGAGGGCACAGAAACTCACAGTCTGTTATCAAAAAGGAGTACTCTAACAGAGAGAGAAATTGCAGTCTTGTATTAGCTTACTTAACAAAATCCATTTACTTAGTTAACTTCGATCTAAATTGAGTTAATCCTGACCATGCATAAAACATTTTTCTCAGGGTTCCTTTCCACAGCCTTTCATCATTTTTTGTATCCAGATCAGCCTGTCCCTTATTTATTCATCCAAGTAAAACCAACCAGCTCTAAGACATACTGTCTTTCTTTTTCCTCAATAAAATGTAATTTCATTCCTCTTACCTTCTTTATTGAAAACACACTGTACACTGAGATGCTTATTATTTCTATTAGCTTTAATTACATGTTTAAATTAGAATTCTCAACTCTTAAAAATCTTAATTTCTAGTGAAAACTAAGAAGTAAGCAATTATGAACTGTCTTTTTTTTTTTTTTTTCGGTACGCGAGCCTCTCACTGTTGTGGCCTCTCCCGTCGCGGAGCACAGGCTCCGGACGCGCAGGCTCAGCGGCCATGGCTCACGGGCCCAGCCACTCCGCGGCATGTGGGATCCTCCTGGACCGGGGCACGAACTCGTGTTCCCCGCATCGGCAGGCGGACTCTCAACCACTGCGCCACCAGGGAAGCCCTATGAACTGTCTTTTACATCAGCATTCTGTAAATTGATGAACATAAATATCAGTGATTATTTCTAAAAACATTTGTTTTCTTACAGAGAACATCTCAGTGTGGCACCAAACATTTTCATTAATAGTCCTAAATGCCTTTAGTTTCTCTATTTAGTAATTGATATCTCAGTATCTTTTTTTTGAAATTATCTATCTATTTAATAAGCTTCCATCACTTCAATTAGCACAACTCTAGAACTTTAAGTTACCAAATATCTGGAAAGATCATTATAAGTAGACATTTCTAAAATATATTTTTAAAGAGTTTACCCAAAAGCTCTTATCTCATTTACATTTAAAGTCTCATCATATCAAGTTATTTTCCTTGTAACAAATATTATAAGGTCTTATTTGACTTCTATTAAACCTAGGTATGATACAGTACTAGACTTGATGACTCTAAAGACATGTCCATATTAATTAGATCAACAAACTTTAATACCAGGTATCAACTAAATATTTAATATTTCCCAGTTCATGTGAACCTGAAAGTCATTTTGGCTGGTTTCTTTTATATTTAATTTGTAAGTGCTTACTTTTAAACTAAATAGACCTCTTTATAAATTTAACTTTGATAATACTTTCCAGAGGCAGAGATGTCTCATATGTATAATGTATAGACAGACATATAATATAAATGGGCAAAACTAGAGGTCTCACGGCTTCACTTAAAAAAACTTAGTCATGAATCAGGTATTACAACATGAACTCACTAGTTTACAAAAGCAGTTGGAATACATTAAAGTTGCTTGCTCAGATGACTAAAGCTTTACTATTTGTAAAGTTTTGCTGAAGGAGCATTCCCAGCGGTTGGAATTTTAAAACTGTCACTTTGTCTCTTTCTTTTTTCTTCGTTTCAGGTCTTGCCTGATATAGCTAATTAGGCTCAGTCCCAGGTCCTTGTGGCCTATATTTACATTTCTGGTTTGTAGAGATTTGCAAGAGAAAGACAGTTGCCTTCAGTTCCCCAAAGAACACATCTGTCACCTGAAGGATACTAAAAGATTGATTTGTCCAACTATATATCAGTGAGAAGATTTCTAACTAAACTGAAATTTATGAGTTCTATGTCCTAGAACTTTAGAGTTTAATTTATCATGACTTCAAAAGCTTGTATAAGGCATTAGCAAAGATCTTCATTCTGAGTTTGCAAGTTCAACCCAGAGCAAAACAACTATTTTTATTTTTATTAGCTCTTGAATGTTAGTTTCCAGTTTTTATTTATTTGTATGGCTCAGGTAACCCTATTGGTTTTCTTTATATGTTCAATTAATATTTCCTGAGGCACTGATTTATATGCCATGCAGGGGAAGCATTCCCCAGTGAAACATGCCTACCCCACAATATAATTAAACAGAAGAGATGTAACCACCTTATATAAAGCCCATTTAAATAGACCAATTTTATACACTTTCATCTCAATTCTGTCAACTTTTATACGTTTTAACTTTGGTTTTCATTAGGATCTAGGTGGGCTCAGAGAGAGAGTTGAGCCCTCGTGGTAGTTTGAATCACTTATGTGAAGCATTTCTTCCAGGCTTCCTTTGGCCAATCCTCTTGCTTTGCCTGGTTCTGAGTCTGAATTTGGTTTATCTCAGGGTCCTCCCATGTGTGTGTGCACATCTCTTAGCCAAGATGGATTCTACCGAAGAGGCCTATGGGTAGGTTGACATCACCTACTATGGGGTGACGCCCCCTCCCTTTTTGACCTTCAAGGAGCCTTTCTGTGCATGTGTAGTCGGAGAGGTCTCCTTGACTTTGGGAATGAGGAATATGTGGTCTTTTCTCTCTTATCTGGGCAGGGCTCAGCCTCCTCTCTCCTGCTATTGTGGAGTATCTGTCCATAGGGGAGAAACTTTTCAGCCTGGGGCCCATCTATCTCCTGTCTCACTTTTATCTATTTTTATATAAAAGACTCTGGGATCCCCAGAGGGGCATTGAGCCAGGGAACTCAGACCCTTTGGTCTAAGTCTTGCTCCAAATAATTGCTGGTCAGGTATCTCAGAGTAAATTTTTTTCTAGCTCCTTAGATATATTTTTCAAAACTGGGGTAAATGGAACAGAATTGTTTGGTTTTTAATGCCGGGGACCAGTAGGGGTCCCTTTTGGCCCATTTAACCTAAGGTAGTGTAGTAATATCGAAATTTGTGTTTTAATCACATAAATGTCCATTTTATTGATCCCATTTTAAATAATCATCTAAAGATTTCTTTATTCATTTGAGATAATTCCTTTAAAATTGTTTACCTTGTTGGAAATAGTATCTAGACTTTCCTTACAGGATTTTTCCTGTTAACATTAATTATTCTACTGCTTTTATTAGCATCTGAAAGACACATTGAGGGGAAGCCAAGACCGCAAATGAAGCTTCCCAAGCCAGGTTTTCTTTGTTTTAAACTAAAGAAGTTTTTAGGTTAATCTTTAGATATATTTCTTTCCACCTTTAATTTGATTTTTGTTTTTATAGGTACCAATAAAACAGCTGTTTATAATGAGAGTGCTCTAGATTTACCAATTCGTTAGTTTCTCCAATTTTAAAACGATCCATCATTTGGCCATGAATAAAATATCTATATTATAGTAACTCAGAGGTATTTTTATTTTTATTTTTTTGCGGTACGCGGGCCTCTCACTGTTGTGGCCTCTCCCGCTGCGGAGCACAGGCTCCGGACGCGCAGGCTCAGCGGCCATGGCTCACGGGCCCAGCCGCTCCGCGGCATGTGGGATCTTCCCGGACCGGGGCACGAACCCGTGTCCCCTGCATCGGCAGGCGGACTCTCAACCGCTGCGCCGCCAGGGAAGCCCAGTAATTCAAACCAATAAGATGCAAGAGGCTTCTCCATAAGAGAGTGGGGGAGGATGTCACCTAGGTAAAACCCGGAGAGTTTAGTCTCAAATATAGCATG
Organism: Tursiops truncatus; assembly: GCF_011762595.2. Lineage (NCBI taxonomy): Eukaryota > Metazoa > Chordata > Mammalia > Artiodactyla > Delphinidae > Tursiops > Tursiops truncatus. The sequence goes on along the minus strand of NC_047036.1, from coordinate 166,315,672 downwards.
GCAGAGGTCAAGTTCTCAAAACACGTACATACACCCTTTACACACAGATAAAGTCCTAGGGAAGATCAGGTAGAACATCTACATCTCAAAGACACAGGAAGAGAAATGCATGTGCCCCCTAGAAGGCCTTTGTTTAAAGTCAGAAATCTGAAAAGATATTTTTACCGAGCCAGATTTTTAAACTTAATTTAACTTAACTGCATACTCAATAAAAGAGCCCCCTCATTTTTAGGGCAAGATTTCCTTTGATTTCCAATTAAGTAAGTACTTTTGTGGCTGGGGTATTATTGGAGGCTGGCAATCTATTGTTCCTTTTTCTTTTGTTTTCAAAGCTTTATTTCCCATGCCGAGGTCAGTTTGTCGAAATAAAATTGTTAGTGAGGATCGTGAGGTGGGCCAATGTGCTACGTGAGAGCTTAACTCCTTTAAGTTTTGCCCCAGAGTTGTTTCAGCCCCCTCTAACGTGTCTTGGGTTCTCCCAGTGGCCCAGAAGACTACCACGTGTGCTCAGGTTGAGGCATGGCCAGTTCTTATTCACATCCCTGCTTGAGCAGCTGGTTAATTAAGTGAGTGGGTTTCCCTGTAGGGACAGCTGCACGGCACGAGGTCTTGCCTTCACCACTCCTGCAAGTTTCTCAGTCACCTGAGAAGGCCATTGCCGGCCAGGAGGAGAGTCCCTTCTTTGGAGCTCAGAAGTTCTCATACGATTTCATTTCTTTATTTCGACAAACTCTTTTTTCTTTTTTAACATCTTTGTTGGAGTATAATTTCTTTACAATGGTGTGTTAGTTTCTGCTTTATAACAAAGTGAATCAGTTATACATATACATATGTTCCCATATCTCTTCCCTCTTACATCTCCCTCCCTTCCACCCTCCCTAACCCACCCCTCTAGGTGGCCACAAAGCACTGAGCTGATCTCCCTGTGCTATGTGGCTGCTTCCCACTGGCTATCTCTTTTACATTTGGTAGTGTGTATATGTCCATGCCACTCTCTCACTTTGTCACAGCTTACCCTTCCCCCTCCCCACATCCTCAAGTCCATTCTCTAGTAGGTCTGTGTCTTTATTCCCATCTTACCCCTAAGTTCTTCATGACCTTTTTTTTTTCTCTTAGATTCCATATGACAAACTCTTTTAAGGTAGCCAATTCAAGGAAAAATTATAGGCTGGTCTTCCCCCTAATAACTCAGTCCCACCTTAGTGTTTAACTGAGAAAAGTCTTCCTGAGGCAGGAGATAGATGGGCCCCAGGCTGAACAGTTTCTCCCCTGTGGACAGAAACTCCATAATAGCAGAAACTCCATAAAAGCAGGATGATGGAGGAGGCTGGGCCCTGCCCATATAAGAGACAAGATATCACATATTCCTCATTCTCAAAGTCAAGGAGACCTCCCTGATTACACATGTGCAGAAAGGCTCCCTGAAGATTAAAAAGGAAGGGGGAGCCATCCCATAGTAAGTGATGTCTACTACCCGTAGGTCTCTTTGTTAAAATCCATATTGGCTAAGAGATGTGTGCTCACACAGGGGAGCACCCTGAGATATTCCAAATATGGACTCTGAACCAGGCAAATCGAAATGATTGGCCAAGGGAACCCAGAAGAAATGTCGAATAAAAGTGATTCAAACTCCCACGAGGGTGCGACTCTCTCTCTCTGAGCCCACCCATGTGTCTATCCACACATCTTGTACTCTTTTTCCTCCTAATAAACACTTTACTTGCTTCACTACTTTCCGTCTCTATGTGGAAATTCATTCCTACACAGCTGATGGGCCAGGGCCTTGTCACTGGCCACTTGTCCCTGGTGGTCTAGTTAGGTTTATAATTGTTATATCTTCTTGCTGCATTGAAACTCTACCAATATATAATATCCTTCTTTGTGCCTTGTAATTTTTTAAAATTTAAAGTCTATTTTGTCTGACAATTATATAGCCTCCTAGTTCTCCTCTGGTACTATTTAGATGAAATGTCTTTTTCCATCCTTTTACTTTCAACCTCTGTGTGTCTTTGTAGCTAAAGTGAGTCTTCTGTGGACAGATGAACCATGTTTTTTGTATCCAATATCCCAACCTCTGCCTTTTCAGAAAGTTTAATTCATTTACTTTTAAAGCAATTACAGTAAGTCCCCTACATTTGAATGAGTTCCGAGAGCCTGTTCTTAAGTCCAATTTGTTCATAAGTCCAACAAACTTAGCCTAGGTACCCAACTCACAAAATCGGCTATAGAGTACTGTACTGTAATAGGTTTATAATACTTTTGACACAAATAATACATAACAAACAAACACAAAAAATAAGGAAAACATTTTTAATCTTACAGTACAGTACCTTGAAAAGTACAGTAGCACAGTACAATAGCTGGCAGAGAGGGACTGGTGAACATCAGGTGAACAGGCAAGAAGAGTTACTGGCTGGAGGAGAGACAGGAGGTGGGACATGGTAGAGCTGAAGGATCGTCAGCAGTAGGAGACGGAGGGCAAGCTGCAATTTCGCTCACGCCTGACGATGACGGAATGCACGTTCGCGTCTTCTAAAGTTTGCAACTTGAAGGTTCTCATGTAGGGGACTTACTGTATCGATATGGAAGGACTTCCTTCTGCAGTTTGGCTATTTTCTGTATATGTTTTGTTCCTCATTTCCTCCATTACTGCCTTTTTTTGGTATTTAATGGACTTTTTGTAGTGTACCATTTTGGTTGCCCTTCTTTTTCCTCTTTCATTTCTCTTCAAAAATTATTCTCTTAGTCGTTGTCTTGGGGATTACAACCCAACCCCTTAGCAACCTTATGACAACTTAGTTTTAATAATACTAACATATTTTCAATAGTATACAAACACTTTGCTCCTATACATCCCTGTCCCTCCCCCCTTTTTTTGTTAATATGGAAAGATGTATATTATTATTAAGTGAAAGCAATATACAAAATTACATTTTTGTATAAAATATATATATATACACCTGTATATATTTTAAAACATAATGGATGCTAATACACCCAAACGGTAACAGTGGATAGATACCTCTGAGTGATTTTTACCATTTTTTTCTTATTCTGGATTTCCTTTTCTAAATTTTCGACAATGAACCTGCCTTTCTTTTGTGAAAAATATAGTAATATATCTTATAAGTTTTACATTATTTTATACTGTTATTAAAGTATAATAAATAAAAACTGTAATAAAAGAAAGGGCGATTTTACTGGCTGTCCCTGTCCCTCTTTCCAACCTTATCTCTCGTCTCAATTCTTGATGACTCCCAATAAACATGGGCTCAGCATTGCTACTATTCATTTCAGTATTTGCAAGTATTTACTAGCTTCAGAGAACCGTACTAGGTAAAGCGACGTAAAGATGAACACTTACGTTCCCCAGTTTGTTTGCGCGCACACCAGAATTTGAGGTGCGTGGAAACAGGGAGTTCTTTACCTCCCTCTTTCATTTATTTTTTTCTCTTTTAATTCATCCATTCATTCCTAGCTTGGGGTCGTTTATTTACTTGACATACGCATGCGCACTCCTGGGGGATTCCCCTCTTTGTCCGTCGGCCCCACCTCCTGAAGCCAACCATCTGCCGGGTCCAGCAGCTTGCCCTTGATTGGTGGCCACGGACAGGGCCTCACCGTCCATCAACGTTGGCAGGAAAGTGGCCGCGGGGCAAAAGAATATACTGTGATCATGGATTGGAAGACAATATTGTGAAAACATTAATTCTACATCAACATCTATTGATCTATAGATTCAGTGCAATCCCAATCAATATCTTAGTAGAGTGTGTGTGTGTGTGTGTGTGTGTGTGTGTGTGTGTGTGTGCGCGTGTGCGTGTGTGTTGGTGGGAATACAGAATGGTGGAGCCCCTATGGAAAACAGTATGGAAACTCCTCAGATAGAACTACCTTACCGTCTAGCAATCCTACTTCTGGATATAAACTCAAAATAGTTGGAGTCAGGATCTCAAAGAGATACCTGCACTTTTATGTTCATTGAAGTGTTATTTACAATAGCAAAGGTATAGAAACAACCTAAGTGATCACCAGTGAATAAATGGACAAAGGAAATATGATATATACATACAATAGAATATTTTTCAGCCTTAAGAAAGAAGGAAATTCTGCCATTTGCTACAACATGGATGAACTTGGATGTCCTCACGGTACTTGAAATAAGCCAGACACAAAAGGATACTGTATGATTCCACTCATATGAGGGACTTGCAGCAAACTTACAGAGAAAGGATATAGAATGGTGGGTGCCAGGGGCTCGAGGAGGGGGAATGGGGACTTACTGTTTAACAGGTACAGAGTTTCAGTTATGGAAGATGAATAAGTCCTAAGATCTACTATACAGCATAATGCATATAGTTAAAAATACTGTATTGTACGCTTCAAAAATTTTGAAGTGGGCAGATCTTATGTTAAATGTTCTTATCACAAAAAAATAGAAAAGAAGCTTTTAGAGGTGATGTTTAAGTTTATAGCATTGTTGATGGTGATGGTTTTAAGGGTGTTTATCTTCAAGCTCATAGAGATATGTACATTAAATATGTACAGCTTTTTTGTATGTCAGTCATGTCTCAATTAAAAAGTAAATGTAAGTTGTTTATGTTTTTTTAAAACTTTTAATTTTATATTGGAATATAGTTGATTAACAATGTTGTGTTAGTTTCTGGTGTACAGCAAAATGATTCAGTTATACATATATGTGCATCTATTCTTTTTCAAATTCCTTTCTGAATTAGGTTGTTACAGAATACTGAGCAGAGTTCCCTGTGCTATACAGTAGGTCCTTGTTGGTTATTCATTTTAAGTATAGCAGTGAGTACATGTCAATCCCAAACTCCCAGTCTATCCCTCCCTCCCACCCTCCCCCTGGTAACCATAAGTTCCTTCTCCAAGTCTGTGAGTCTGTTTCTGTTTTGTAAATAAATTCATTTGTATCACTTTTTTTCAGATTCTGCATATAAGCGATATCATATGATATTTGTCTTTCTCTGTCTGACTTACTTCACTCAGTATGACAATCTCTAGGTCCATCCATGTTGCTGCAGATGGCATTATTTCATTCTTTTGAATGGCTGAGTGATATTCCATTGTATATGTACCCCATCTTCTTTATCCATTCTTCTGTTGATGGACATTTGTTTAATTTTCAACGACTTTTTAAAAAGTTTAAACAACTTTTTAAAAAAGTGAATTTACAATCCTTGGTTACTCTCTGCTTCTCTGTGATACTTGAGTTGGCTGTTGTTCCTTTTGATTAGTAATTTTCATTTTTTAAATAGTATAAGAAGATTTTTTTATCCTAAAATGTTTTTGGATATCAAAAACATTTGATAAAGACATCAAACAGATGTCTTTATGTGAGATGATGCACATAAAAAGAAAAAAAGTTTACCAAAAATCTCACTTTAACCGCTGTATGGAGAATGGCCTGTAGGGGGTGAAAGTGGATACAGGCAGACCATCTCGGAGGCTTTTGGAGATGAAAAAGACTGAATAACGCTAGATTTGGATAGATTACATTTATAAATGAAAGTATCTGAAGAAGCTAACACAACATTGTAAATCAACTGTACTCCAATACAAGATTATTTAAAAATTAAAAAAAATAAAACGTCTAAGGAAATGTCCAAAATAGGAATAGGACGTGTAATTTCTGAACTGAGTGTAAGAAAAAATTGGAATGAGAAAAATCCCAAGCAAGGCAAGGAAGGAGAGAAAAAAAAAATATCTGAAAGCACGTAATAAATCCAGACATATTAGTAATTGCAATTCATGTAGATGGTCTAAGTCAGCACTAGTCCATACAGTGGCCACAAGCCATATATCACAACGGAACGTTTGAAATGTGGGTGGTCTGAATTGAGGTGTGCTGTTAGTGTGAAATGTACCCCAGAACTTGGAGACCTGGAATTAAAAAAAGGTAAGATATTACTAACTTTATATTGATTCCTTTTGAGGCAATAATATTTTGGTTATGTTGTTAAAATAAAACATATTATTAAAGTGAATTTCACCATTTTGTTCACCTTTTGACTGTGACTGCTAGAAAAATTTAAATGACAGAGATGGCTCACATTACATTGCTGTTGGACAGCATCAGTACGATACTCGAAGTAAAAGACAAATATTGTCAGACTGGATAAGAAAACTTAAAATCCAGTAACATGTCGTTTGCATTTAAACTTAAAAGGTATAATAAGTTGCCAGTTAAAGGATGTAAAGAGCCAGAAAGAAAGTTGATTTAACCCTGTAATTATTGGACAACATAGACTTTAATGTAGGAAGCCTTACTAGATATAACTAGCTCTCTGTCATGAAAATATAACAATTCTAAGCGTGTATGTGCTTAGTAACATAGTCTCACAATAAATAAAGCGAGGATCGACGGAACTCCTCAAACATGTGGATGATACGAACTGAGATGTGCTATTGACGTAAAAATGCTCTGCAGAATTTGAAGACCTGAAGTGGGGGTGGGGGAAGGATCTAAATGACGTTACATTAGGTAACTACACCACTAAAGTGGGAGATTTTTAAAGCATCTCTCTTAGCAATCCATAGCTCAAGCAGACAAAAAATAAGGATATACCAGACAAGGCGAAAACTAATTCGAAAAGACACATGCACCCCTATGTTCATAGCAGCACTATTTACAGTAGCCAAGACATGGAAGCAACCTAAGTGTCCATCAGCAGAGGAATGGATAAAGAAGATGTGGTACCTATATACAATGGAAAGTTACTCAGCCATAAAAAAGAATGAAATTATCCCATTTGCAGCAACATGGATGGACCTAGAGATTATCATACTAAGGGAAAAGTCAGACAAAGACAAATATCACTTATATGTGGAATCTAAAAAAATGATACAAATGAACTTATTTACAGAAGAGAAATAGACTTACAGACATAGAAAACATAGTTACCAAAGGGGAAAGGGGAGGGAGGGATAAATTAGGAGTTTGGGATTAACAGATACACACCACTATACATAAAATAGATAAACAACAAGGTCCTACTGTATAGCACAGGGAACTATATTCAATATCTTGCAATAACTTATAATGGAAAAGAATCTGAAAAAGAATATATATATATATATATATACACATACATGTATGTATGTATGTATAACTGAATCACTGCTGTATACCTGAAACATTGTAAATAAACTGTACTTCAATTTTTAAAAAGTAAGGACATAGATTTGAACAATACACGAACAACCTTGATCTCGTGGCCACATGTATGAAACATGCACAGAGCCCCCGAAAAATACACAACAAATATTTGGGGAGCTGGTTGGAATGTAAAATGGTGCAGCCACGATAGAAAAACAGTATGGTGATTCCTCAAAAAATTAAAAAGGCCAAGATTTAGTTTTTTTGAAAAGAAGAAAAACGATAAACTTCTGGTGACATTGATCAAGGAAAAACAAAGAAAAAGTGAAAATTAGAAATATTATCGGGACTTCCCTGGTGGTCCAGGGGGTAAGACTCCGTGCTCCCAGTGCAGGGGGCCCCGGGTTCGATCCCTGGTTGGGGAACTAGATCCCGCATGCATGCCGCAACTAAGATGTCCGCATGCCGCAATTAAAAATCCTGCGTGCTGCAGCTAACACCTGGCACAGCCAAAACAAACACATAAATAAATAGTTTGAAAAGTTGGGGAAAGTAAAAAACATAATATTAAAAAAAAGAAGTATTATTGATAAGAAAGGGGACATAATTACAGAGGCTGCAGAGGTTGAAGAAACATTAAAAAGACATGGAGAATGATTTTATTCACCAATATGGCATCTATTCACCCATGATTGGGAAAATGTAGATAAAATACCCACATTTCTAGAAAAATATAACTTCAAGAACTCGGAATCAAGGAAAAACACAAAGTCTAAAGAGCTTAAAACTCATTAAAGAAATTGAAGAATAACTTTAAAATCTTGCCATACACACACTCACACACAAACCTTCCCCACAAATAAGGCACCAGATCCAGATGTTTTTACACGAGAGTTCGACTACATATCTGTGTAGCTAATAATGCTAACAGCACACAAACTAGTTCAGAATACAGACACACACACACACACACACACACACACACACACACACACACACACACACACACACACACACACAGAGTTTCTTTTATGAGGCCAGAATTGCCTTAATACCAAACCCTGACAAGGATAGTATGAGTCAGAAAAACCACAGACTATCTCCCTTCTAAACACAGATGCAAAAATCCTCTATAAAATACCACTCAATTGACTCCAGTAATGTATTAAAAAGATATCATGACCAAATTGGATTTATTCCAGGAATAAAAGTTTGGATTAATGTTAGAACACTGATGAACATAATTCACCACATTGTCAGTCTAAAGGGGAAAAACCATGTGATACTTTAAGAGAGGTAGAGAAAACATTTAATAAAATTCGACATTTATTCATGATTTAAAAAATCTCTTAGCAAATTAGGAATAGAGGGGACCTTCCTTAGTCTGATAAAGGCCACCTAAAAAACCCTACAGCAGATTCATCATTAATGATAAACCGTGAAAAGCATTCACTTAAAGATCAGAATCTAGACAAGGACGTCCATTTTAGGGACTTTTTTTTCAGTGTTATTGTGATGACTGCAAACGTCTATTACATTGTAGATACCGGCAACAAATGTTAGAAAATATCATTTAAAAAAGAGATGACGTTGATTACAGCAGCAAAAATGTAAAGCACCTAGAAATAAACCTAAAAATGGTACAAAATATTTATGGAGAATGTTATGAATCATTATTCAGAAACATTAAAGAAGACCTAAATAAAAGGAGAGTTATACCATGTTTGTTAACTGGATGAGTCAGCGTTATAAAGATATCTGTACTCTCCAGTTTGATCTACAGATTCGAGGCAGTTCCAGTAAAAATCTCAACTGGGTTTTCCATGGAACTTGACAGAGTAAAGGACCATACATAACCAAGATAATCCTGAAGATGTAGAATAAGAAGGGCTTTGTCCTCCCAGATAGCAGGACTTATTGTATTCATTATATTAGTGGAAGCAGTGTTGGTACAGTATTGGTACTAGTCTTGGTACAAGCACATCGGCCAAAGGAGTAGACTTTATCATCTGCCTGGCTTCCTTTTGGGACATAAAAGATGCTCTCAGAGGACTTTCTTGCTATCAGGACAATGTACCCGTGATAACCTATTGCTTCCTCTAAGCTATATATAAATCTGGCATATATATTAGCCCTGTTTTTTTTTTTGGTTTTTTTTGCCTTAGTTCCACAGATTTTACTCTAAGATTGGGGTACATCCTACAATGGATGCCTACATGATATGAATTAGTGGGGTGTTTTTTTGCCAAAATAGGCTGTTACTAAGGTTAGAGTTTGATTTAGAATCTATGTGTGTATCCATTCATTCAACATCCATTTATTCATTCTTTGTTTGTACATCCATCGGTCCATCCATCCAATCCACCCACCCATCTATCCACCGCCCATCCACACATCTATCCACCCACCCATCCATCCACCCATCCATCCATCCATCCATCCATTCATCCATCCACCCACCCACCCATACTTTCACTCATTTACCCATTCATTCATCCATCCCCTTACTTATCTATCCACCCATCGAAACACCCATCTATTTATCCATCTATTTGTCTCCCTGTCTGTCTGCCTGCCTATCTATCTGTATGGTTATAGAAAAGGGCTTGCACAGTCTATTAGTTACCTACTGATGCATAACAAGTCACCCCAAACTTAGTGGTGTAAAACAACAAGTGTTTAATTTGCTCATAATTCTGTGAGTTGGCCCGGCAGGGCTTGGGGAGGATGTTAGTTTCAGCTCTATGGATTGGGGCAGCTTATCTGAGGCTGGTGGAACTATACGGATTGCCTCTCACATCATTTCATCCTCCAGGGCTCTCCGTCCACCCATCCTCTCTCACCGGATAGCTGTACTTCTTCACATGGCCCCTCGGGGCTCTGAGAAGACAAACGTTGGAAGCTACTTGGCCTCCTGAGGACCAGAGTCTAGAATTCCTGGGATTTCCATAACATTCTGTTGGTCAAGGTCAGTCACAGTCAGTTTATTCAACCGCAATCATCTGAGAACCTATTGTGTTCCGGTTATGAGATGGAAAAAACAAGACACATTCCCTGACCGCAAGGAGCTTGTCTTATGCTTCCTGCACTTTCTGTAGAGACTCAAAATGCGCTCACACGTGAAGCAGGTCTGAGGTCTCCATCCTTTGTGGGTGACTCTTCTCCCTGCCCATAACAGGTAGACTTTTTCTAGACCCCCTCAATCAGAATGGACTACTTTTCCAAGCTTCAGGTTCTGGGCAGGGGCCCCAGTTCCCTTTCCTTGGTGTCCTATAGATCTGAGCCACATCGCTGACCCTAAGGGTTACCACATCCCCATTTCTTTGTCCCCGAGAGTCTACTTTTGGGACCAATCCCCACCCCCACCCTGATCCATTGACCAACAGCCTCTCCCCCCCGCCCCATTGTCACTCTGGCTTTAATTTCTCTCTTCCAAAAGCATCTAGGGATGTTTCTTTCTTCAAGTTCATCTATATGTTGTAGTATTTTATTATACTTTATTCAGCATGTCTATGAGTTTGTAGTAGGAGCAGGGTCTGTCTGTGTCAGCTGAGGCCGCTCTCAAAAGATTGTGTTTCCGCAAAACAGGCTCTGCAAGGGAGATTTGCATGGTGGAGGTTAGTTGCCAAGTGCTGTCAGGTTCAGCGTGTGTGAGGGTGTGAGCGCAGCAGGACGCGGCAGAGGGAAGTGCTGGGCTCTGACAGCAGGGGCTTCAGTGGGTCTCATGGGGAGCTCTGAAGCCAGGGTGGCTCTTCAGAATTATCCCTACGTATCCCCCCCCAATTCTGGCCAAACCCTAAACCTCTCCATTACTTTATGCTTTTGGAGATCAATGCCAGGCGGAGATTCTTAGATTATTCCTGCTTTCCACCATCTCTTTTTTGAAGAAATGAACATACAAAGCCAACTTCTGCCCAAATGGGGAAAGGGATGGGAGAAATGAATAATGATAATGTCAACAACGATGGCCAATGTTTACTGAGCACCTAGTATGTGCCAGGAACTGCTCTATTAAGCACTTGGCATATCTTAACTATGCCTAGGTAGTGGGGTGGGGCAGGAGGGTGGTTAGGGTGATATATTAGTTCACTGGAGCTGCCATAACAAAGGAGCACAGACTGAGTGACTTAAACAACAGAAATTTGTTTTCTCACAATTCTGGAGGCTGGAAATCCAAGATCAAAGGGTTGCAGGGTTGGTTCCTTCGGAAGCCTCTCTCCTTGGTTTGTATAGATGGCCACCTTCTCCCTGTGTCCTCACATGGTCTTCCCTCTGTGTGCATCTGTGTCCTAATCTCTTCTTATAAGGACGCCAGTCATACTGGATTAGGGCCCACTTGAATCACCTTAATTTTCTCTCTTAAGGTGCTATCTCCAAGTATAGTCACATTTTGAGATACTGGGTGTTAGAGCTTCAACATATGAATTCTGGGGAAGACACAGTTCAACAGCCATGACAGGGCAGGAAGTTCCTGTGCTCTGCTTTTTGGAAAAAAACAACCTTGGAAACATGGAAGGTTCCCCCAGAGAAGTTCTAGGGGGACTGAAAACTAGAAGAGGCTTGAGTACTGCTCTCTGTTGCAGAGAGGCTGCAGGTCCCCAAAAAGGAAATGACTCAGTGGTGTCTCTGGGCAGCTGAAGCCACAGAAAGCCTCAAAGAGTTTCCTGTACCTAAACCTGGCTTAAAAGTCAGCTTCACGAACAAGCTTCAGGAGTAGCAGAGAAAGTACCACTTCTGATAGGTCACAAGGAGGAAAATAGAGGGTAGGCGGATCAGAAGAGACGGGGCACCAGTGTGCATGTGTAGCTAGAGAATTAGACAGATCCCTCCCTCATCCTTAATGCCTTGGCATTTCCTAAGCTCCCTGGAATTTCGGCAGTCTTGGAACAGGAGCATGTGGGGAGCTATGGTTCCCAACTGACTAATATCAAGGTCTCAGCATGCCAGTGCAAAAGGATCTTTGCATAAATTAAGTTGCGTTATGAATAAAAGGAAGCTGAATTATTTTTCACTCCTTGTGAGCTGAGATTCATGTTTGCTACACACATGTCTTAGTTTGGGCTCCCAAAGAGGCAGAGCCTGAGAAAAGGGCTTGGGGACAAATCTTTCCTCCAGAAGGAATGCGGCCCCCTGATACCTTGATCTGAGTCCCATGAGACTCAATTCTGACTTCTGACTTCCAGAACTGTAAGATAACAAATTAGTATTGTATTAAGCACCAATAGGAAACTAATACAACTAGGAACTCTCATTTCTCTTGAAACTCATGGTCCTCTAGGCTGTCATATATTTTCCCACCTTTGATAGAAAAATGACTTAACCTCTCTGCGCTTAGATCTCCCCATCATAAAATGGGTATTATAACAGTACCCGCCCCCACCATTGAGAATTCAATGAGTTACTGCGAGTTAATGCACTTGGCACAGTGCCTGTCATGCAGTGGGTACATGAGAAGTATGACCTGTAATTAAAGGTCATTATTATTTTAAGAAAAACAATCATGCAAACATGATGAAGAAAGGCAACTGACATTCAGCCTTCAAGTGGGAAACCGCAGGGAGGGGTGGAGACCGTTGTGAGCTGGTGAGCTCTTGCCCTGTCCAAAGGGGACAATCGCTACCCAGCCTGAGTTGTAATAACCTCCAACTTGCCATGAAATCTGGATTTGTCCACGTGGAAAGTTTTGTAATGTTTAAACACTGGCTATGAATTCCCATTTGAAAAACACTCTCAGTGACTTAGACGTAGTCTATGGATGTAAGGTCACCTTATGTAATAACTGAAAAGAACCCGACATTTAAATGCGCACGTGGTTACAACTATGCTCACAAAAAAAAATCTGCTAAGGACTAAAGAGGCCAAGGATGGATCCCGAAATCACCCAGCTGGGAAATGGCAGAGCAGAGATCTAAACCCAGGTGGTCTGGCTCTGGCGTGAGACCCATTCTGTTTCTCCGAGATGATGCATCTCAGTGTTTGTATGCAGTGAGATGTAGTGGGGAAGGGCATCGTGTCATCATAGGAAATTAAGAAACAATGTAATCACCATTATTTTGCCTTCTATTACCTCTGGATCCTGGCAAGAGATGGACAGAAGCAGGAGAGTTTCCTGCCCCTGGGCTGGGAAGGAGTCTGAGGATAGCAGACTTTGGGTCTTGAGAGAGTTGGTGGGGCGGGAGGGTGAAATCTGAAAAGACACCAGAGGTGAAAGCGGAAATCAAGTAGATAGACTCTAAGAAGCTGTAAAGTAGGTCACTGGCTTGGGCTGGGGCCTTGCTGCTCCTGCACTTTATCTGAAATCAAGGCCCCTCCCAGGAATGATCTTCAGAGGCTAAACTTAGAGGTTCCATCCCCAGGCAGACGCTGGTGGCTGCTGGTGGCTTCGATAAGTTCCCCACGCCTTGGTCTCCTCATTAAAGCCACAGAAACAGAAAGACCATGATGAGAGCAAAGGAAACTCCAGCATGGGTGGGGTCTGGGCATCTGGGGCTGTCTCATCTCCCACCAGCCCAACACAGGCAGAGAGGCACGAAGCTGTGTGCCTTTGGTGCAGGCAGAGTGGGGGACGCATCCCTGCCTCAGTCTCTGCATCTGGAACATGGGGGCGACAACAGCTCCTGCCCAGGGATCTAGATAAAGGTGTGACTTGCACGAGATGCCTGGCGTAGGCGACGTGCCTGACAAATGCTCTCCTTAACGTTTGTAAATCACTTAGGGCACTCACACACGTATGACTCTCTTACTGTGTACCAGGCACCATACCAAATGGCTTTTTCCTCATCAGATTTAATCTTTACAATAAACCTAGGAGGTAAGGACTCTTGTTACCTAAGAGGTACTGAGAAGTGATGGGATTTGCTCCAGGTCACGCTGCCAGGAAGTGGTAGAGTAGACTTGGAACCCAGGACCATCTGATCACCAAGCCCCCTTCACCCCTGTACCAGGCAACGATGTCAACAACAATGTCAACAATAACAAGAATGATTCATTCGCCTCTGAGGTCTGAGTCTTCATCCTAGGCTCCAGGGAAGTCTTACTTCCTGGGTCCATGCTCATTTGCATAAACCATTTGATTTGTATGCATATCATTATCTGCCCCGCCCCACACTCTTTCATGCCCCCAGTTACTCCAAGCTTCCGACTGGCTGGGTAGACTGCCAATCTGTGCTGGAGGTCTGCAGTTAGGGTACTTGGAAGTGTGTAGCCTCTACTTTCTCAGGAATTGTAGATTTGAGGCTAAGGCAGACCTGGGCATCAGGTCTCTGGTTTCCCTGCTAAGCTTCCTGCATGGAGTTGAGCCAGCTGGGTTCGTATTTCTCAGCTGTAAAAGTGACCTTTGTGGGTCATTCCATCTATCCCTATGCCTTCATGAGCCGTCCTTCCCCTAAGAACTAGACAGATCCAGGTGCAAAGTTCACCATTTATTTCCAAGACCAGTGGTCAAGGGGACCAGGGCTACAGACTAAGTCTGGTCCTCACCTCAGTATGTATATGTCTTGGCTAGGAGGAACTTGAGGCTGTGTGTGTGCCATTGTGATGCTCTGTGTGTGATGGGTGTGACTGTGAGACAGCATGTGGAAGTCTGATGTGAGAAGCGTTGTATCCTGTGTGTCACACGTGGTGTGACTGTATGGCTTGTGTGGGTGACTGAGGCTCTGATGATGACTTGTGTGTGACTGTGTCCTATGTGGTTGTAATGCAGTGTTTGTGATTGAGGGCTTGTGATGCTATGACTTGTGTGAGGTTGTATGAGAATCTGATGCTTTGTGTGTATGTGTCTGTGGTTGTGAAGGAGTGACTGATCTTGTGGGGCTGTGATTCTCTGTGATGCTGTAGCTGTGATGGTAGCTTCTTTCTTTTCTCCCTTTCTTTCTTTCTTCCTTTCCTTTTTCCTTCCTTCCTTCCTTCCTTCCTTCCTTCCTTCCTTCCTTTCTTTCTTTCTTTCTTTCTTTCTTTCTTTCTTTCTTTCTTTCTTTCCTCCCTCCCTCCCTCCCTCCCTCCCTCCTTCTCTTCCTCCCTCCTTCCGTCCCTTCCTTCTCTCACTCTCTCTTTCTTTGTGTTTTTTTCTGCAAACATTTTCCAAGTGGCTCTGTGCCAGGCTCTGGCTTGGGTGCTGAAACAGTTTTGCTGTCCTGATGGAATGTGAGCTCTTAGCAGAGCTGGGATACAGCCAACTGGTTGATGATTTATATGGGAGACAGAGACCAGCCACAGTGGGAATATTTACACCATGGAAATCGACAGATACTACAAAGCCTCTCCCCTCCCAGAAAACCTGGTTGTCAAACATCTACCAGCACATCCCTATGCCTGCATCTCTGAGTGTAACTTCATGGCCAGGCTGTGGTGTGGCCACAAGCCCGTAGGTGGGACTTGGGTAGGTGACTAAGACCATGGGTGGGGCTGGGCGGGGCTCTCCACTGGTGGGTGAGTCCTGGTGATAAATCTGCCCTCCCCCACTCTGCCCACACTTGTGAGAATGGAGAGGGTGATAAGACGTTTCCTGTTCTCAGTCAACTCCCCGGACCCCCAAGTCCCACTTAGTTCTGAATCAGAAGTATAAATACCCACCCCTCACCCCTTTTTCCTGAATATCAGGCAGATCAGCTTTACCCCTGCTTGGGGCTAACAGACCCCCAAGTCTCCAGGTCTGTGTCTTCAGTGTTGTCCATGGCAGGGTCTGCAGTCTCCTCTGGTTCTTCAGAGGTGCCTGCTGGGTCTTTCACCTTGTGGGATAACTGGGTTCTTGGTCCCGGTGGTCCCCAATTAGCTCTCCACCTGTCGAGTTTGGGGTTCTTCTGGGCACACTCCAAAATCTCTGCTTGTTGGTTTTCCTGTCTCCCGAGGCACCCTCTGAGGTCTCTGTCTGTCGGACTCCGTT
Source organism: Tursiops truncatus (assembly GCF_011762595.2). Taxonomy (NCBI): domain Eukaryota; kingdom Metazoa; phylum Chordata; class Mammalia; order Artiodactyla; family Delphinidae; genus Tursiops; species Tursiops truncatus. The sequence continues at coordinate 166,299,671 of NC_047036.1, read as the reverse complement.
CAGTCTACCCTGGCTCCTTCCTTCACACCATGAACGCCCCGAAGTAGGACCGCGTACCATCGCGGACTCGCACCAGGCTCTCATCAGGCACGCGCACCACCACCTCCTCTCCGGCATCCAGGTGGACCACTCCGCCCAGGAAGCTGCTGTCCCACCAGACCCGGGGGCTGCCTGCTCGCCCACAGGGTGACCGCCGGCTGACCAGCAGCTCCAGCTCCTCGGGGTAGCGGGCCGTGCGCTTGTAGAGGCCGTGGGTGATGGGCAGGCCGCCGGTCAGCCTCTGGGGGCAGCCCACGCCGCCCAGCTGCACCTTGGAGTAGATGTAATAGTAGCCGGCCTGGGCGATGACCAGGGCACCGTCCCGGTAGGTGAGGCCCCTCAGGAAGGCCAGGCCCAGTTTCGTCTCCCACAGCAGCGGGCCCCCACTGCCTGTCAGGCTGGAGTTGGCCCCTGCGGAGGGAGACAGAGGGGGAGCTGGTAGGCACGGGTCCCACGCTTGCTGTGTGACCCCAGGCCAGTCGCCACCCCTCTCTGAGTGCCACCCCCTCTGTGCTAGACTGTTCCCACTTTATCCTCACTTTACAGGTGGGGAAACGGAGGCCCAGGAGGTGACAAAATAACGTGCTTATCACACATCTTAACTCGTTTCATCCCCTTCTTGCAGGCGGGGAAACTGAGGCACAGAGCCATTGATTTGCCCAAACTGTCAGAAGTTGTAAGTGGCAGAACACATCCTGGCCCAGTAGGCTTATAACCTCTGAGTTCTTCAGTCTCCCTCTCTGTAAAATGGAGCTCTGAATAGTATCGGCTAAGGATTTAATGAATTAATAGGTGGAAAGGACGTCACGGTGCGTGCCACAGAGTGAGCACTGGTACGAGGGTTTATTCAATAAATAAAATTAGGAAATTCACAGACCTAGGCAGTGCCTGTGCTCTGGGCAGCTCTGTGAATAATTAATGAATGAAGGAATACGCTGCCATGTTGGGGTGTCTGTCTGGTCTCCCCAGGACACGCTGAACCCCTAGCCCCTGCCAGGACTTGGGGGCCCCCTCACCTGTGAGGTGTGCTGTCGGGTTGGCCCGCTGGGGCCTCCGATCTGGGGAGAGAGGGTTAGAAGTCAGAGGGGTAAGGGGCAGCCTCCAGAGGGGTCATTCAGTCCGCCTCCTGGTGTCAACCCCACCCTTTCCGGAATGACCCAAACTTCTGCTTCTCCAGCTTGGGGGACGGGCATCTGTGGGGCTTAGGCCAGTTGTGCAAATCACCTTGGGCAATGGGCTGAAGGGGTGGGGGCAGCGTGGGAACCATTCCATCCCTTCTCCTGGGACCAGGACCCTGACTCACCTTGCACCAGCTGATCCCAGGATCCTGCACCTCTGTCCTAAAAGTGCAGAGCAGCCCATGGTGAGGATCTGCGGGGCCCACGCCCTGGCATCACTCAGACCCGTGGCCGAGAGACACATGCAGACCACGGGCACAGACATCACCCTCAGACATATCCAAGGCCACGTGCACACCCCACCTCACACCCCGCCGCCCAGCGGGCTCTTAACCATCCAGTTCCTCAGTTTTCCCCTCTGTAAATGGACACGTGAAAAGTGCCTGCTTCAGATTCAGCGAATTCTCATGTGAAAAGCATATTATAGTGCCCGGCAGAGAGCAGGTACTATAAGGGTTTAGTAAAAAAGTGCTGTCAAAGACACATGGCCACCTGGATGGCTGGACACTTGGACATAAATGCTAACGTGTGGATATGGACACATGGGCACAGACCTGGACACTTGTGTGACACACTGACAAGTCACACGTGGATGCCGGTACGTGGGTTGCATGGTTTATGGAGCCACGTGGGTCTGGGCACACGGAGATGCAGAAACAAAGACACATGATGTCAACACATGGGCTGTAGACAGGTGAGCACATGGCCGTGCAGGACAGCAGCACAGTTCCCGCCATGAGGAGAAAGGACCTGGAAGCAAAAAGGCTGAGACCACATGGGCGTGGCTTGGGACACACAGACCCACAGGTGTGGCAGACAGACCGACGGAGACATCCAAGGCCAATGGGAAATGGATGCAGAGAGAGATTTTCACAGACTCGGACGCAGTGGATTAGTGACAGTCCCAAAAATGGTGATCTGGTTACGGCTGATGACAGCTAGCCATGTCAGGGACTTCCCCTGTGGTCCAGTGGTTAAGACTCTGTGCTTCCAGTGCGGGGTGTGCGGGTTCCATCCCTGGTCTTGGAACTAAGATCCCGCGTGCTGCGCGGCACGGCCAAAAAATTAAAAATAAAAATAAAAGTGGCTAAATGGAAGAGTCCGATAAATATTAAAAAATAATAATAACTAGCCATGTCAGAATGTCGATTTCAGGGGTTACAGACAACACAACTGTGTTATAAACGTTAAACTTCTTAAAGGCTTAGATTTTGTTAGTTCCCACCACTAGAAGAAATGATAATTATGTGATACCAGAGAGGCATTAGCTAACACTACAATAGCAACCCTATTGCAATATCTATGTAACAAATTAATATGTTGTACACTTAAACTTACACAATGTCCTATGTCAATTATAACTCAATTAAAAAAAAAATGTCAGTTCCCATCGGTTCAATGCTTGCTGTGGGCCAGCTGGGCACCACACACACAATGTCATATTTTATTCCCTAGGAAGATGCTTATTATCACGCCCATTTTACAGATGAGGAAACTGAGGTTCCAAGAGGTGAATTAACTTGCCTTGGGCTGCTCTCAGTCTGTCCTCCATTCTGCACATACACACACACACAGATGCTCAGTGACACTGGCTTCGAGCCCCCCCACCCCCACCCCAGCACCACTTACCTGCAGGGGAGCGGCCATCACCTCCAGGCGCCAGTGTAGCTGCAGCAGGAACCAGCCCTGGACAGCCACTCCGGTCGTCAACAGCAGCAGCAGGAGGCCCAGGCCCAGCCGGGCTGCACTGCAGGGCTGTCTCCTGCGTCTGTGCCCCAGCCTTGTGAAAGGGATGTCCGTCTGTCCATCCACCATGAACACCGAGGGCCTCACCACTGTCTCCTCCATGCCTGAGCGGATGAGGCCCCAAGACGCCCGGGGCTGGGCTGGCACGGCGGGTCCTGCGGGCTGGGAGGAAACCACGATTGCCCAACACTCCTGGGCTTTTCACGCTGCTGACAGGCGCCTGTGGGTCCCGGGCTGCCCCTCCCCCTTCCCCACTCATCCTCCTCTTCTTCCTGTCCCCCCACCCCTGGCCCGGCCCCATCTCTCTCTCACTCAGAGTCTCTCCAGAAGCATCTGAAGATGTGACTCAGGTGGGGATGGGAGAGGGAAAGCCCCAGTTTTCCCTTCTGGCCGTGTCATTCACATGGTTGTCAAATACTGACTGAGCACCTCCTGTGTGCCAGGCACTGTTCTAGGTTTGGGGGCACAGCCATGAACAAGGGAGACAAAAGTCCTTGGTCTTATGGAGCTCCTATTCTAGCGGGCTGAGAAAAACTAATAAGAAACCCCCAAAAGAAAACACTATTTAGTGTTTGAGATGGTGATAAGAGCAGTGGAAAATACGAGTGGTTTGTGTGTGTGCGCATGTGTGGGTGTGTATATGCGTGTGTGTGCATGTGTGTCTGTGTGTATGCATGTGTGTGCTGTGTGTGCACGCATGCATGCGTGTTCATGCATGGATGTGCAGGTGCAGGTGCATGCTTGAGTGTGCTTGCATGTCTGCATGAACACGTGTGTGCATGCATGCAGGTTTTAATTGAAATTCACAGTCAGAGGGTAGAGCCACTGTCTACTCAGCTAACTAAACTCAAGGCCTGGGAGTCGTCCTGGACCCCTGCTTCCGTCCTGTCACGACATCCTACCCTCAGCAGGCCCTGTTGATTCAACCTCTAAACCAGATCTCAAATGCGCCCACCTGTTTCCATTTCCACTGCGACCACCCTAAGTGCTATGAACTGGATGTTTACGTGCCCTCCAAATTGGTGTTGGTACCCTAACCCCCAATGGGATGGTATTTGGAGGTGGAACCTTTAGGAGGTGCTAGGGCATGAGGGTGGAGCCCTCCTGAATGGGATTAGTGTCCTTATAAGATGAGATATAAGATACATGCTCTCTTTCCCTCTCTGCCATGTGAGGATACAGAGAGGAGGAGGCCAGATACAAGCCACGAAGAGGGCCAGGAGAAGGGCTCTCACTGGAACTCAACCACTTAGGCACCCTGATCTCAGACTTCCATCCTCTAGAACTGTGAGAAGTAAATATCTGTTGTTTAAGCCACTCACTCTAGGGTATCTTGTTATAGCAGCCCGGATGCACTAAGACACTCAATTCTTCTGGGTGTATACCTAGGGTTGGAACTGCTGGCATCATGTCTTGCTTGGACACTTGCAGTAGCTTCCCAAATGGATGTACTACTCTACCTCTTGCCACCTTATAATTCATTCTCTACCCTGGAGCTGGCATGGCCTCGCTTATTTACTTCGTTATTTATTTGAGGTAAATTCACACCACAGAAAACAAACCATTTTAAAGCAAGCAACTCAGTGTCATTTAGTACATTTACAATGTTGTGCAACACTACCTACTTCCAAAGCATTTCCAAAGTAAACCTTATAACCATGAAGCAGTCGCTCCCCAACTCTCCCACCCACAGACCCTGGCAACCACGAGTCTGCTGTCCTGCTCTATGGATCTACCTGTGTTGAACATTTCAAAAAAAATGGAAATATACACTACGTGGTCTTCTGCGTCTGGCTTCTTTCACAGAGGATGTTTTCAAGGTTCATCCACATCGTAGCGAGTGTCAGTGCTTCACTCCTCTTTAAGGCTGAGTAATATTCCAGTGTACGACGAACCACATTTTGCTTATCCATTACCCCGTTAATGGACATTTAAGTCATTTCCCCCTTTTGGTTATTCTGAAAAGTGTTGCTACAAGCGTGTGTGTGCATGTATTTGTCTGGGTTCCAGCTCTCTATTCTTTTGGGTGTGTACCTAGGATTGGAACTGCTGGCATCAGCTTTTAAACACGTAAGTCAGGTCTCACCTCTTCCATGTTTAAAATCTTCCAATGACCTTCCATTGAGCTTGTGGGAGTTGGCAAATTATGGCTCATGGGCTGAATCAGGCCAGGCTCATGTTTCTGTACAGCCACGGGAGCTGCTCTTGGGGGCTGACACTTCAGTGGGTGGTAGGGTCTCAGATGGGGCATCCTCCTCCGGCCCCTCTTCCCCATTTTGCTTCCAGTGCCGGCCTCCTTGGCCAGCAGCCAACGCTCACCCCTGTCCACCCTCTGTAGCTGGTCACACTGGCTGCCACCTACAGGTTGGCCTGTCCTCTGTCATCAACTGCTGGGTGTTGAGTGGACGAATCTCATTCCGGGAGTTGGTGACTCAGCATGTTGTCTCCACTCTGGCCAGCTAATCCACATGAGACAGCTGGAATTTGGGAGAGAGAGGTTGCCTGGGATCTGGTTGTCACCGGAGCAGAGAGAAACTGGCCTCAGTGGTCATCCCACACCCTCTCCACTCACCTGGATCTCCAAGTCTTGGGCCCATCATTCTTCATCCAGAGAATGTTTCCAGTAGCAGAGCACAAATCACATCCTCCACCCTGGGTGGCCCATCCCAAGCTAATGGAGCCTATGGCAGGCTGGAATCTTCCTCTCATTTTATAAGTACCTTTAGAATATCCTCTATTTTATCTCTCGGTCCTGAAAGGCTAAAATATTTACTATACAGCCCTTTATAGAAGAAGGGCTGTTTGCTGACGTAAGAATAGACATTAAGAGGAACTCCCTGGCAGCCCAGTGGTTAGGACCCTGCGCTTTCACTGCCGAGGGCACGGGCTCAGTCCCTGGTCAGGGAACTAAGATTCTGCAAGCCAAGTGGTGGGGCAAAAGAAAAATTGTAAGCCAACTATACTTCAATAAAATAATTTAAAAAAAGAGAATAGACACTGAGCGGTCTTCATTATCTTGAAGCCCTTGCACCCGGGCATCTGGGGCTTTTTGTACTTGCTGTTCCCTCTGCATGGAGCAGTCTTTTCCAGATCCCCCATGACTGGCTCCTCCTTGTCATCTATGTCCTGACTCAAGAACCCCCTCCTCACAGAAGCCTTCCCTGACCACCCATATTAGGCAGGGTTAGTCAGATAAATAGAACCAATAATGTACCTCTGTATCTAATATCTATCATCTATCTATCAATCAAGAGAGAGATTGATTGATTGATTGTAAGGACTTGGTTCATGTGATTTTGTAGCTTGGTAAATCCGAAATCCGTAGGACAAGCCAGCAGACTGGAGATTCAGTTAAGAGTTGATGCTGTGGTCTTGAGTCTGACGGCAAGAATCTGCACACTGCCAGCTGGAATTCTTTCCTCCTCAGGAAACCCACTTTTTCTCCTCAGCCCTTCAATTGATTGGAAGAGGCCCACCCACATTATCAAGGGTAATCTGCTTTAAGTTAATTTAATTCATTAATTTATTTGGCCACACCACACTGCATGTGGGATCTTAGTTCCCCAGCCAGGCATCAAACCCGTGCCCCTGCAATGGAAGCGCAGGGTCTCCACTGCTGGACTGCCGGGGAAGTCCCATGGGTAATCTGCTTTTAAAGTCAACTGGCCATAGGTGTGAATCACATCTTTAAAAATACCTATAGGGGAGAGTTAGCTGCTGGAAGTCCCGTCCAACCCCAGAGCCCCTCCTGTCCATAAATAAGGAAAGCTGGCATCTCCTGCCCCCTGAGAAGAAACTCCAGGAGAAGCAGAATCTTCCTGCTTTGGGTTTCATCACCTGAAACGTTTTAAATCAATGAAGTTGGAATCTCTTAAAAGGATGGGGGCTTCCCTCGTGGCGCAGGGGTTAAGAATCCTTCTGCCAATGCAGGGGACACGGGTTTGAGCCCTGGTCTGGGAAGGTCCAGCATGCCACAGAGCAACTAAGCCTGTGCACCACAACTATTGAGCCCGCGTGCCACAACTACTGAGCCCGTGTGCCTAGAGCCGGTGCTCCACAAGAGAAGCCACCGCAATGAGAAGCCCGCGCACCACAACGAAGAGCAGCCCCCGCTCGCTGCAGCTAGAGAAAGCCTGCGCGAAGCAACGAAGACCCAATGCAGCCAAAAATAAACAAATAAAATAAATTAATTTAAAAAAAGAAAAGAAAAGAAAAGACGGACAGCCCATGACGTGAACTACAGAGTTTGTGGACAAATTTATATTGGGTGCTTAGTGGCGTAATGCCCGCAGACTCCTGAGAGGGTCCCAAAGTTCTTAGAGGACCACTTGGGCTTTTGAATGAGAGAGGTGCAAAGTTCGATAAATAATGGCCCTTGTACGGTCCAGTGGTTAGGACTCCACACTTCCACTGCAGGAGGCACAGGTTCGCTCCCTGGTCGGGAACGAAGATCCAGAATGGTGCGTGCCCCGCGACCAAAAAAAAAAGAATGGCCCTTGTGGATATGCACAAAGTCAAGCGACAGCGATTGGACAGAATCTGTGAAGGTATCCTCCCCTAGATCATGAACGGGCCTCTTGCACGCCCCCACCCCCCGGTGGCGCTGCTCCATGGGCGAGACCGCACGGTGGAGATGCCCATCCTGAAGGACCTGGCCACCGTGGCCTTCTGTGACGCACAGTCCACTCAGGAGATGCACGAGAAGGTTTTAAACGAGGCTGTCTGTGCCACGATGTACCACATCATCACCCTCACCGGGGAGGACCTGAAGGAGCTCGAGGCCCCGAGGGTGATGGTGCGGATAGGCAGCAGCTTCGACCACGTGGACGGCAAGGCTGCGGGCGAGCTCGGGATCGCCTCGTGCTAACATCCCATGGCGGCCGTGGAAGAGACAGACGACTCCACCATCTGCCACAACCTCCATCTGTCCCAGGGGAACCCACGGCTGTACCAGGCACTGCGGAACGCCCGTGGGTACAGAGCGTCGAGCTGATCCGGGAGGTTGCCTCAGGGGCAGCCTGCATCCGTGGGGAGATGCTGGGTCTCACGTGCTTCTGTCGCACGGGGCAGAATGTTTGGATTCAGCATCATATTTTATTTTATTTTTTTCCAGTTGTTCCAGCACTATTTATTGAAATGATATTCCTTTCCCCATTGAATAGCTCTAGTGTCTTTTTTTTTTTTAACATCTTTATTGGAGTATAATTGCTTGACAATGGTGTGTTAGTTTCTGCTTTATAACAAAGTGAATCAGTTATATACATACACATGTTCCCATATCTCTTCCCTCTTGCATCTCCCTCCCTCCCTCAGCATCATATTTTATGACCCCTACTTGCAGGATGGGATCGAGCCGTCCCTGGGTGTGCAGAGGATCTATACCCTACAGGACTTACTGTATCAGAGAGACTGCATCTCCTTGCACTGTAGTCTCAACGGATATAACCACCACCTCATCATTGATTTTACTATAAAGCGGATGAGACAAGGGGCATTCCTAGTGAATGCCACCCGCGGAGGACTGGTGGATGAGAAAGTCTTAGCCTGAGCCCTCAAGGAAGGCAGGATACGAGGGGGTGGCCTTCCAGGTGCACCAATCGGAGCCTTTCGGCTTTGCTCAGGGTCCCTTGACAGATGCACCACATCTCATTTGTACACCTCACAAGGCCTGGTATAGTGAGCAGAGACCAGCTAGACAATCACATGTGGCATGCCAGAAAGCTTAAGAAACTGTGTGAACTAGGAATTCTTGGTCATAACAGCACCCTGGTCCGTAATAGATCAGCGAGCAATTCATCCAGAGTTTGACGGTGTCACCTACAGATGCCCGCCAGGCATCATGGGCGTGGCTCCGGGAGGACTTCCTGCAGCCTTGGAAGGGATCATGCCCCGGGGCATCCTGGGGACCCACAACCTCCCCACGGTGGCACACCCTTCCCAAGCTCCCTCTCCCAACCAGCCCACGAAAACATGGGGACAGCCCAGAACACCCCAACAAGCAATAGCAGAGAGTGAGGAAAGGTAATCATTTGGATACAACTGGCACCAAGAGACAGTGAAAAATAGATGAACCAAGAGAAAAGGAATTTGACAGTCTTTTAAGCTGATTCTGGACATTTGCATCATGGTCGGTGTTAAAACCACAAAAGAGCTAGCGACAGGGGCAAACTGAAGATGTCATCTGCTTACAGAAGCACGGAAAAAGACTGGACGTGATTTAGTAACGACCAACTTCTGTTATCGTGAGTTAAGGTTTTCATCTGTGCATCCAATCACAAAGAGTAAATAGATCTTGGGACTTCCCTGGTGGTCCAGTGGTTAAGATTCCACACTCCCAATGCAGGGGGCCCAGGTTCGATCCCTGGGCAGGGAACTCGATCCCACATGCCGAAACTAAGACCTGGCACAGCCAAATACATTTTAAAAAATACTTGAAAAAATTACATTGCCAATTTCTTTAAAAAAAAAAAAAAGAATAAATAGATCTTTTTCCTTTATCCGTCTCTTGGGCACAGCAGGTCCTGAACCCCTTGCTCTAGAATGTTGCATCAAACATCTTAACATTGTAAATCAACTATACTTCAATTGAAAACAAAGAAAAAATTAAAAAAAAATTAAAAATCCAAAAACCGGGCTGCCGTGGTGGCTCAGTGGTCAAGAATCTTGCTATCAATGCAGGGGACATGGATTCCCCTGTCCCCCGCCCCCCCCCCACCCCGGGAAGATCCCACATGCCGCGGAGCAACTAAGCCCCTGCGCCACAACTACTGAGCCTGCTCTCTAGAGCCCGAGAACCACAACTACTGAGGTCCCTTCGCCTAGAGCCTGTGCTCCTCAACAAAGAGAAGCCGTCGCATTGAGCAGCCCACGCACCGCAACAAAGAGTAGCCCCCTCTCGCGGCAACTAGAGAAAGTCTACGCTCAGCAACAAAGACCCAACGTACCAAAAAAAAAAAAAAAAAAAGTTTAAAAATAAAAAAAAACCCAAAACCCAACAACAAAAAAAGAGTTCCAAACATCAAAATAAAAAATAGTAAGAGGAAATCACCATCCTGACTCTAGTTCCTTCAGTCCATGGGGGCTGACTACCTTTTTTGCTAATAGGAAGGTTAAACTACTACAAAATGGGGAGAAAACTGTGTTAGACAACCACAAGCATAGGATTAAAGACAGTACAGGCTTCTGTACAGAGAAGCCTCACCCATCTGAACTGCATACAGAGCGGGTATGTTGGTTGTGAGTTCAGTAATGCCCTCTGATGATGCAAAAAAAAAAAAAGTATTAAGTTTCACAAGCTCTTTATAATCAAAAATATTTTCTCAGTTTCATATCCTCAGCTATTTTATTGAGTGGCAAGTCTTGAACTGAAAGTGTTCAAGAAGAATAATGTTGCATTATATCTCAGGAAATATTTTATGGTAACTTGTCAGATTGTCTATGAACAAATGCACTTTTTTAGACATTGATAAAGTCTTCTTTTCTTCATGAGATATTTTATATAAGAATACTTCAGGTGTGTTATTAGATGTGACTGATTTTAACAAATTCTATTAGATTTATATCAGCTAGTTACATGTTGTATTCATAGCCTTTTGTGAATCACCGCCTTTTTGGTTAAAAGATGGCCTATTTTGAGCCTTTGGATAGGGACATTCCGGTTTTTTTTTCAAGTTTTAAAAAAAATAAATTTATTCATTTAACTTATTTTTGGCTGTGCTGGGTCTTCCTTGCTGTGCGTGGGCTTTCTCTAAGTTGCGGCGAGCAGGGTCTACTCTGTTGCAGTGCGCAGGCTTCTCATTGCGGTGGCTTCTCTTGTTGCGGAACACGGGCTCTAGGCACGTGGGCTTCAGTAGTTGTGGCTCGCGGGCTCTAGAGCGCAGGCTCAGTAGTTGTGGCGCACGGGCTTAGTTGCTCTGCGCGGCATGTGGGATCTTCCTGGACTGGGGCTCGAAACCATGTCCCCTGCTGTGGCAGGTGGATTCTTAACCACTGCGCCACCAGGGAAGTCCTGACATTCCTGTTTTGTGACTAAAAAACCTTCAAAACTGTCCCAAACAGAAAAATAATGGCTATCGGAAATATGTTTTATTTTAGTGTGTTACCATGACTGTATTTGTTTATTGTAAAGGTGGACATTTAGTGTTCAGTGCAGTTTTCAATAAAAAGTAAAAATATTTCAAAAAAAAAAAACCTTCTGAGAAACATTTAGCCTGATATTTGATCAAACAACTGGTCACCATAGCCTAACAAAATTGACACATAAACTGAACCATCCTTCAATCTAAGTGACTTCACTGGCTGGCCCCGTTGCAGGCAGGCTTCCCAGGTCACCCTGATCTCCTTTCCTTTTTGGATACCCTCACTGTCTGAAATCAACTCCATGCTGTCTTTAGAATGTAAGGTCCTGTCTGTGCTGTTCACAGCCTAGAAACATAGATGCTAAAAAAAAAAGTAAAAAACAAAAACATCCCACACATTAAAGAAACAAAGCAAGAAAAGAAACGAAAAATTGCACATAAAGGAGGGCGGGGGGCCTGGCAGATGTCAGCTGTGACACCTAGTGAGTAATGAGGATCTCTGTGTCTCCCCTTGACGGGGGTGTCCGGCAACTAGAGGTTGGAGGGAGTTGTGGTAGACTGTGAGTCAATTTCCCCAACATTCCTGAAGTTGGGAGGTGGGGTTTCCAGGACCCAGGGTCTTAGGGGAAGGGGGCTATGCAGGCGTGACTTCCAGGTTCAGGGGGGTTTTCCTTTGATGACCTTACCGAGTCGGAGCCTGGATTCCACCCTCAACAGTCCTCAAGGGACCACAGGTGGAGTTAGAAGAGGCACTTGGGGCCCCTTGACAGCCTCACTCAACTGTGGCTGCTGCCCCACCATGTGTTTCTGGTGAGGCTGTGACCACAACAGCCCCTGCACTCCTTCTTCAACCGCTGAGATACGAGTCACATCTCTGGCTTGGTCCCTCAGGGCTCCAGCTGGAAACATCACCCTGCCTGACCTTTACCGCCCCCTCCAGGCCCAGCCGCCTCACACAATCTTACCAGTCTGTTCAGGCCCATCTACAAAGTGGTGACCTGGAGGGTGGGGTGAGTCTAGACGATGCAAATGGGATGCGTGAGACGGGAAATGGAGTGAAAGTGAGCTGCAGATGAGAGCAAATGGGATGAAGACGAGAACAGGTGAGGATGGCAGGTAAGGATGCAGGTGAGCATGAAGGTGAGAAGGCAGAGGAGGACTGGAGAGTTCTGATGCTGGTGAAGTTCTGATGCTGGTGAAGTTCTGATAGGTAAAGACGTAGGGGAAGGTGCAAGTGAGAAGGCAGGTAAATACGCAGGTGAGGATGCAGATAAGGACGCTGGTAAGAATACAGGAAGACATCCAGAGAAGAATGTAGGTAAACATGCAGGTCCTCACACTGATGAAGATGCAGAGAAAATACAGGTGAAGATGCAAGTGGAAAGACAGGTGAGAGTATAGGTAAGCATGTTTGTAAAGATACAGGTAAGTTTACAGGTAAAGATGTAGGTGGGGGAAGCAGGTGAAGATGCAGAAAATACAGGCGAGTGTACAGGTTGAGTGTGCAGGTGAGAGAGCAGGTAAAGATTCAGATGAGATCCTGGTAAGAGTTCAGGTGACAGTGCAATAAAGAGGCAGGTAAGGAAGGTGGTGAGAACTCAGGTGAAGGAGCGGTGAGCTGCTGGTGAGGATGCAAATGAAAATTCAGGTACGGATGGAGCTGAGGTGCAGCTGAGATTCAGGGGAAGATGCAGGTGCAGGTGAGGTGCAAGTGAGGCAGGCACGTGCGCCGTAGGTGAGGAAGCCTGCGAACTTGCAGGTGAACTACAGGAAGTTCCTGTAGGATGGAGCTGAGCTGCAAGTGAGGCAGCGGGGGATCACAGCTGCCTCTCCCCCTCTCAAAGAGCTCCAGACTTTGGGAGACTTGTGAAATAGAACTGGAGCTTTATTTGGTGGACAATCGTGGTGGGATCAGTTGGGGCAGCCAAAGACCACCATGTTTTCGGTGAAGTTGGCCAGGTCCTGGCACAGTTTCTGGTTCTCCTCGTCTTGGCATTCATCCGCTTCAGGCCACAGCTCCACCCAGGTGTCCTTCCCGATGATGTAGCTGATGCTGGGGGAAGAGAGACAGGTCAGGAGGGGGAGGGGAAGGGCGGGGGGGGGGGGAGGCGGGCACGCGCAGGTGCAGGGCGGGCACTCACTTGGGTTTCTCTCCCCACAGGTCAGAGGAGATGCCCCACACGAGGTAGTGGGCCCCCTCCTTCAGTTTGAGGGCTTGTCTGCACTTGATGTGACTGATGAACCTACGCTCCTGTTTAACTTGCACCTCATCGGAGCCTGAAGGGGAGGGAGAGGGAAGCTGAGCTGGGGGGAGGGACGGACACGGGGGAGGAGGAGGCAGAAAGACAGCAGACGCAGGGCTAACCTGATTTGATGATCTGCTCGATGACCATGATGTAATCGTCAAAGTCATCCGACAGCTCCTTCCTGAGAAGTCTGGTCTTGTACACTGTGGGCGGGGGAAAGAAGACAGTGTGGGTCCTGGGCAGGGTTGTCTGTGGGGCGCCGTCACCCAGCTCCTCCCAATCCGATACGGGCAGGACCACAGCCAGGCAGGCTCAAGCCCCCTGCCCGCCCCCCACCGCAGTAACATACCCAGCCACACTCACAGCCATGCACACAATCACAGCCGTCCACAACGACAGTCACAGGCACAACGACAGCTGCTCCTGTCCACGGACAAACTCCTCTCTCACACACGCCCACATACCATCCCCCTCATGACCACGGTTCCCCGTGCAATCAGAGCCCCTCACAACACATCACACACACAACCACAGCCACACGTAGCAATGACCACACGCGCCGTCACACCTCCGCTCACACACAACCACGCATGCGCGCGCCGCCCGCGCACCCCCCCCCCCAGCCCCGCCCCCGCCAGACTCACCATAGTCCACGCCCGGCTCGCAGGCCTTGTCCAGCCGGTCCTCCAGGGTGACCTCGTCCTCCGTGTGCTGCATGAAGCAGTTCTCTGTGGGGTGGGTGGGTGGGTGGGCGGGGGACACGGTCTAAGTCCCGCTTCTCGTTCAGGGCCTACCACCCACGAGTATGCCCAGCCCTCCCGGGTCACCGCCCCCACCCCGTGGAATCAGGGGTCCAGTGGGCGTGGCCACCCCTCCTGGCGCCTGCGCACCCACCCTCAGCACAGCGGCATGTATCTTTGTGGCAGAGTTTGTCCAGCATCCCGTCCTCCTTCTCCGGGTGGTAGAACCGGGTGCAAACTTCATCTGTGGGCAGACGAGATGGCGAGGGCTAGGGCCTCCACCCCAGAGACCACAGCTGGGGGGTCTCAGTTTCCCAACTCCAGTCCATCAGACCTGCTGAGGCCAGGTCCCCAACCCTGGGACCCTCAGACCCCTAAGTCCCATATCCCCAGGACCACCAGACTCCTAACTCCTGGATTCCCGGGACCCGCCAGACTCCTAGCTCCTAGATTCTTGGGACCCCCAGACTCCTAGCTCCTGGATTCCCGGGACCCTCCCAGACTCTTAACTCCTAGATCCCTGGGAACCCCAGACTCCTAACCCCTGGATTCCCGGGACCCCCAGACTCTTAACTCCTGCATTCCTGGGACCCCTAGACTCCTAATTCCCAGATCCCTGGGACCCCAGGCCCTAGGACAGCTGCTCACCCAGGTTGTAATAAGAGTACACCTTGACTGCCCCAGGCTGTATGAGCCCCACGTTGAAGTACTGGTGAACTTTGAAGGATAGACAGTCCTCCAGGCTGTGTGAGACCTGGAAAGGAGGAGGAGGTTGGTCAAGGGGGTGACATGGGAGGAAGTCCAGCATGGGGTCTGGAGGTTGGAGCAGTGGTGGAGAAACTGAGGGCTCAAGGAAGGATATGGGTGGGCAAGATGGGGGGGAGCAGGAATCTTTGCCAAAAATTAATGAGCAGTTCATCAAATCCATTTCTTTTTCTCCACGGCGCATGGCTAGTTTACACGTCTCAGCATGTTTTGAGTTCCGTGCGGCCATGTGATTGAGTTCTGGCCAAGGATTGCTATCTATATCCTTAAACACATTCCATGGTTAACAAGACTGCAATAGACATTTGAAAGTTGCTAAAAGATTAGATCTTAAAAGTTCTTAACACACACATACACACACACACACACACACACACTTTATAACTATGTGAGGGGATGGATGTAACTAACCTTATTGTGGTAATT
Source organism: Tursiops truncatus (assembly GCF_011762595.2). NCBI lineage: Eukaryota > Metazoa > Chordata > Mammalia > Artiodactyla > Delphinidae > Tursiops > Tursiops truncatus. The sequence goes on along the minus strand of NC_047036.1, from coordinate 166,284,453 downwards.
ATTTCCCAATATATACACATATCAAATCATTACGTTGTACATCTTAAACCTACGCAGTGTTATATGTCAATTAAATCTCAATAAAGTTGCAATAAATAGAAAGGAAGAAAGAAAAAAGAAAGGGAAGAAGGGAGAGATGAAGGAAGGAAACAGATATACATATATATGTACATATACATAGGCATCATGTATATTTGGAGGAAAATGCTAACCATTAGTGAATTGGGGTAAAGGTTATATGGAACTTCTTCATTGTGCTGTGAAATTTGTCTGTAAGGTTGAAATTATATAAAAATTTTAAGGTAGAAAAATTAAAATACAAAAAAGAAAACCATTAAAAAACCCATCTCAAAAAAAAAAAGAAAGAAAGAAAAAACCCATCTCATGCACAACCCCGTTTTCTTCTAGAAAGGATGGATCCAGCAGAGGAGTCCAGAATCCCAGGGATTACAGAACCCCAAGATGGAAGGTACGTGGATCCCTGCGTGACCACATGGAGCAGAAGTCCCCTTCCTTACCTCCTGTACCAGCTGGACTTTACACAAGTGGGACATACAAGTCTCTTGTGTTGAGACCCCCATATTCTTAGGGGTTTTATTATAGTAGCTAGTGTTGCTTATGCTGACTAACATGGGGTGAGGGTACAGGGAGTTAGCAGGGAAGATATGCGGATACAAGAAGGGGAAGAAATAAGCAGGAAAGAGAAGGAATTATGTTCAAGATAAAGACAGCAAGAGAAGGCTAGATGGAGAGAAAATAAGAGAAGAGAGAAATGCTAGGGGGTGGGAGCAAGGGAAGTCCTTTTTCTCCACCGAGCACTTTTTGTTTTAAACCAAGGTGGTTTTTTTCAATGGTTATTCAAGACTCTGATGAGAAGAGGCTGGAGGGAGCAAGTGAAAAATGAGGTTGGAACATGAGTGGTCAGAAGGTGAGTTGCAGGCTTCCCTAGTGGCGCAGTGGTTAGGAATCCGCCTGCCAACGCAGAGGACACAGGTTTGATCCCTGGTCTGGGAAGATCTCACATGCCGCCGAGCAACTAAGCCCGTGTGCCACAACTGCTGAGCCTGCTCTCTAGAGCCCACGAGCCACAACTACTGAGCCCGTGCACCACAACCACTGAAGCCCGTGCGCCTAGAGCCCATGCTCCGCAACGAGAGAAGCCACCACGATGAGAAGCCCGCGCACCAAAACGAAGAGTAGCCCCTGCTCACCGCAACGAGAGAAAGCCCGCGTGCAGCAATGAAGACCCAACGCAGTCAAAAATAAATAAATAAGATAAATACATTTTTTAAAAAAAAAGGTGAGATGCTTCTAGAAGGTGGGTTGACCTTGTTTTACATGCCCTTTCCTCCCACACCAGCATCCCAGACCCTGTCTCCCCTAGGCTGGGGCTGGCCTGACCTGGAGACAAGGCCAATGGAGAAGCAAAGGCCAGCCAGGTAGGGGTCAAGATGCCAGTGGAAGCCTTACCTTGTCCAGGTAGATGATGAGGGTGTTCTTTGTGGAGTCTTTGTTCAGCTCATACTTAGAGATGTATCTGTCGACACCAGTGCTCAGCTGGGGAAGGGTGAGGCTTGTGAAAATCCCTCCTGCATCCCCTTCCCTCCCTCCAGCTCCTTCCAGACCCTGGGCTCCTTCCCATGGATCCCAGCCCCCGAGCCCAAGACCTTCATACCAGTTTGAGGTCGTCAATATCAGGAGAGAAGCCCGTCATCATGGATATATCCAGGATTGACATAGTGGCATCCTGGTGTCCCAGGTACCTGGATGGGGCAGGGGGAGAGGGGTTGGGCCCTAAGGTGGGGTCACTGCCTGAACAAGGGGGTCATATCAGGGACTGAGGCCTCTAGTTCCCACAGAGCAGCATAGAGTGAGGTTCGATTTTAGGAAACATTCCCCCAAGGGGAATACAGGAAATGTAGCATAATGACCAAGGTGATTAATTGCTCAGGTTCTGAAGCCCAACTGCCTGGGTACAAATCCCAGCTCTTTGTAACATTTGATGAGTTACTTAACCTCTCTCCCTGCCTTAGTTCTAGAGAATGAAGATATAAGAATATGGGCATGTTCTCACTTTGCATGATTCCGTTACCATGGTCTAGTTCAATAGCATCAGTCCCTCAGCACCATGGTTCAGATTTCAGTACCACGGTATATTCATCGTGAGTAATGACATAAAGGACAAATCTTGTTGCTAGCTCTTCACTCCACCAATCACTTCATAAATAACAGATGCACCTCACAACCAGTGACCAATCACATCCCTTCTTTCAGAGTCTGTTGGGTCACTGAGCATCCATTCTTCAGTTCACACACAGACAGCAAGGAGTGAGTTGTGTCACTCCTTTCTCTCACAGTGGAAAAAACCTGTGTGACATTTTACAAAAATGGATCATTGAAAGAGGGAATTGGCCAACAAAGATGAAAGCACAGCCATGAAATGAAGAGTGATAACACTGGAAGTAAACTTTGAGTAAAACATAAATGGAGTTAGAGAAAAAATAGAAGACCACGGAGAGGTTGACTCTGCTGCCATTTGCAAGACGAGCTACGTGGTCAGAGGAACTTAGTGAGGCAAACTGATCAACACAAGTGAGGAAAGTGGTTGTGACAAAAAGGATGTGGATGTCCCAGAGGAAGGGACGCCAGCAAAAACCATCATCACATTAAAGGGTCTCTTGGATATCTGATGACATTGAAAGCTCAAAGAATGAAATATTGGAAGTTGACCCAAACTTAGAAGAGAACGTGACAATTCACTATGGCACGAAAAGATGCTTGCTTTATCTCACAAGTTAGACAAAGAGAAAAAAGGAGACACTGTCCCAACCACAGTGCTTTGGAGAAGTATCTTACAAAGGGGGGAAAAAGGAACCCAACCAATTGTTGTCTCGGTGTTCTGATGTTTTAAATTACAGTGTACTCAACAAATACTCATCTTACTATACTTTCGTTTCTCCAGACCTTTAAAACTGGCAGTGTGAGAGTTTTTGATGTTGTGACTAAAATTTTTAAAGGTCATGGAAAACCATAATTCAAAAAGCGTCATGTACCAAAATGTTCATTGCAGCTCTATTTACAATAGCCAGGACATGGAAGCAACCTAAGTGTCCATCAACAGATGAATGGATAAAGAAGATGTGGCACATATATATAATGGAATATTACTCAGCCATAAAAAGAAACGAAATTGAGTTATTTCTAGTGAGGTGGATGGACCTAGAGTCTGTCATACAGAGTGAAGTAAGTCAGAAAGAGAAAAACAAATACCATATGCTAACACATATATATGGAATCTAAAAAAAAAAAAAGGTCATGAAGAACCTAGGGGCAAGACGGGAATAAAGACACAGACCTACTAGAGAATGGACTTGAGGATATGGGGAGGGGGAAGGGTAAGCTGGGACAGAGTGAGAGAGTGGAATGGACATATGTACACTACCAAACGTAAAATAGATAGCTAGTGGGAAGCAGCCGCATAGCACAGGGAGATCAGCTCGGTGCTTTGTGACCACCTGGAGGGGTGGGATAGGGAGGGTGGGAGGGAGGGAGACGCAAGAGGGAAGAGATATGGGGACATATGTTTACGTATAACTGATTCACTTTGTTAAAAAGCAGAAAGTACAGAAACTAACACACCACTGTAAAGCAATTATACTCCAATAAAGATGTTTAAAAAAAAATAAAATAAAGGTCATGGAACAGTTGTAATTTCATGGATGATTAAGATGACTTTGTACAGACTCAGCTTACATTGTCATTGCCAGTCTCACACTGTCATGCAAAGTGAGGACTGCTTGCTGTCTCCTTGTGGGTATTTAGCACAGGACTAGATGCACAATACACTCTCAGAAAGCATTAAGCATCACAGTTATTATTTGTGAGAAGTCTTGCTAGAGACAGAGGGATGGCCAAGATGAACCCCAGTGACCCATCTCTTACCTTGTACAGATGTCAAGGATCATGGAGCTTTTGGCATCCTGAGGCTTCTTGACTAGAAACACAGAAGACAGAAGGATGGCGTAGGGGGTTTCCTGGGTTCTGATCCAAGAGGGAGGGAGACATTAGCATGGGGGTGGTGGAAGGGTGACAGATAGGGTCTGGACTCCTTTTACCTCGTTGGGGGGCTGGATGTAAGGAAACCCGGAGGTCAAACTTCTTGCAGGTGACTTTGCTTTTGAGTTTGGCGTGGTACACGGTCACCACCTGGCGAGATGAGAGGGGAGACAAGGTGTCAGCCCACTTGACTTGGGAAGGAGAGGGTGCCTCTGGGGCAGAGGAACCTAGAGAAAGTGGTGGGCCAAGAAGGTGTGGGTTCCCGTTCCTTACCGACAAGGTACCCTGTCCTTTCCCTTGAGCTGTTAATGTGAAATCCTCATTTTCCTTGGTCTGTGGGGAGTGGGGAGAGAGAAGAGAGAGCATTGGGAACCAAGCCTTCCCCTGGCTGTGATGGGCATCTGCCCTCCCTCCCGCCTCCTAGCAAACTCTGACTGGCATGGAGGATGAAAGTGATGAGGGTTTGGCCAGGTGGCTATACCTCTTCTGAGCGCAGGAGGCTAGCAGATTCCCAGATGATACGATGTCTGATCTGAGAGCTGCGGCTGGGTAGTTGGATGGACACATCCAGGTTCAGCTCCTTGTGATCAGGGACATCCTTCTGGTACTGGGCCAAGGCTTGGAACACCATAAAAGTGGCCTGTTGCCCATGACAGAGAAAGAGGGTGAATCTAGAATCTACTGAAGGATGAAGAGACTCAGATCAGACTTGGGGCCCTGAGGCTGTGACCTAGAACCCACCAGAGAGGGTGAGAATACGACTGGGGGTTGCTGGATACCGAGGACATGTCCTAGAACTCTCTGAGTGAGAGAGGTTCAGACCAGAACTTGGAGACACTGGGAACATGTCTAGAACCCACCAGAAAGTATAAACATAACACTGAAAGTCTAGCCACACTGAGAAGGTGGTCTAGACCCATCCAGAGGAGAGAGTCTGAGACAAGAGTTTAGAGGCACTGAGAATGTGTCTAGAACCCACTCATGAAAAAAAGAATAAAATTGGAATCTGGGAACACTAAGCATCTGATCTAGAACCCAAAATTGGAATGTGACGCCGAGAATGTGATTGAGAGCCCACCAGAAAGAAAAAGGGTTAAACTGGAATCTGAGGTTGCTGGAGTTTGAGGTTACTGAACCCATGATCTAGAACCCATTAGAGACTAGAATAACTGAGAACCTGGTCTAAAACTCACAGTAAGATGCGGTAACACTGAGAGCTTGATGGAACTGAGAACATGGCCTAGAGCCCACCAGTGGGAGAGAAAGGCTTGGATAATGGCCTAGAATCATTAAGAACCTGGTCTAGAACCCACCAGTGAGACAGGATAAGATGGGAACGTGGTAGAAATGGGAACATGGTCTAGAACCTACAGGAGGAGAGAGAGGCTCACACCTGAACCTGGGCCCTGAGAACATGATCTAGACACCAGGATGGAAAAGGAGGCTCAGAACACAGCTTGAGGCATCCAGAATGTAGTCTAGAATCCATAGATGGGTTTGCAATTAAAAAAAAAGAAGATTTCTCAACTTCATTCCAATCATCCTGCCTCATGGGACAGAAGCACTGCCTCTCTTGGTCTCGGTGTCTTCTCCAGAAAGCTAATGGGAGGCCATAGGAGGTTGGGATGCAGGTGCCTGGGGGTGTGGGGCTACTTGCCTGCGTGGAGCCGTAACCACCTCCGTAGTATCTCTGCTCATTGAGCCAGCGCACAACAGGAGGCACAGAGTCAAAGTCTTTGAGCATCAGCAGAGCCAAGAGGGCGTAGGATGTGGCTTCCACGTTGTAGAGCTTCTGGCCAGGCTCCTCCCAGCGGTTCCTTTCTGCAGGGAGAACCCCCACCCCATAATGCTCACTGCTCTGTCTAGCCTGTAAATAGCTCAGAGAAAGCTCAGAAAAAGACTCATACTAGACCTGTTGGTGTTCAGGTGTCCTGGCCCACATTCAAGGTCCTCAATCTGCTGGCTCCTGCCTCATTCTCTTCCCTCATTAACCTTCACTTCTCCATTTGAATTCTGAACTGCAGCCCCACTGCAGGAGATTCCCTAAACTTGCCATGCTAATTCTTACCTCTGAGCCTTTGCATATTCTGTTCCCTTGACTTGGAGCACCTTTTCTCCATCTACTCCTGGTTGGTTCTTACCCACCCTATACAATTCAGCTTCAATGGCACCCCAAGATTGGGTGAGGCCCTTCTTCCTGCTGTCTCTCAAAGTATCCTGTGCTTCTCCCATCCCAGCACTATGATGCTCTACAGTAACCTATTAACTCATTTCTTTCTTCAACTGGAGTGTGAGGCCATAATGGCAGGAGCTGTGCTGTATTCACTGTGGTGTCCCAAGTGCCTAAGAAAGTAACAATGGCAGAGACTGTCACTAAGAACCATACCCTCCTCTTCCTGGGTACACAGTTGGACTACATCTCCCAGATGCCTTTGCAGGTAGGTATGGCCACATGACTGAGCTCTGGCCAATGGAATGTGCACGGCAATGATGGGGACCCTTCCATGTCTGGTCCACCTCCATTGCACAGTCTTCCTACTTCCCCTTCAGCTTGGATGGGATGTGTTCTGAGGCCCCAGAGTGGCAGAGCCTGGAAAAGATAGAGGCCTGGATCCCTGCATTACTGTACGGAGGAGAGCTGTTCACCAACAACAAACTTTTGTTGTGTTAAGCCACTTTAGTATATGTTACATTATGTTACTTGAGATATCTTATTATCAGTGAGTGCAAACATGATACAGTGTCATCACTGTGCTGAATTCCCTATGGCATTATCTTATCGGATCTTAATTACCCTTGAGATAATGATATTATTAACAATATTAAAGGCAACGATGCTATCAGTGATAGAGCTCTTACAGTATGCTAGACCCTTTTCTACTTGCATTATTCATTTAATCTTTACAACCACCCTATGACATAGGTATCATTTTAAGATGAGGAAGCTAAGGTCCAGAGAGGCTAAGCAACTTGTACAAGGTCAGACAGTGAGAAAGTGGCAGAGTGGGATTTCAATTTATATCTGTCTGATGTCAGAGCCCATGTTCTTAATGACACCTCACTGCCGTGTCATAGCAAGTGCTCAACACACAACATTCAACATTGTTGAATAAACTGTGCAATGAACCTTCTTGTGTGGCTTACATTGAGAACTTTTCACACCATAGTCATCCATCCCAGCTCAGCTTGGAGCTGTCCATCCCAGTGCAGCTTAAAGCCATGCATCCCAGCTCGAGAGGGCCACCCTCACACCCCAGCCATGCATCCCTCTTTACCCCTCCAGGCTGCCCCTCACCTGTGGCTGTGTTCAGAAATTTGTTGACGAGGGCATCGTCCAGCTTGCCCAACAGAGCCAGGGCGTAGCCAGCAATGGCCACAGTATATGGTCTTTGCAACTCTATGTAGTGGTCTTCAAGGAAGTCTCCTGCCTTAGTGATGCTGCCCCCCAGGCTCTATGAGAAAGAGGATTGGGTGCTCTGGTCAGGTGGGCGTTGCTGCCACAGAGAACTGGTAAGGATCACATAAGCATCACTTCTTGGGCACCAGGTGGTTTCTGTCCTTGGGACCTATCTGCCTTGCATCTGTCTATTTTCAAGGGTTTCCCATTGTGAGCTGCTTTGTTGCTGAGGACCTAGTCTGTGCTGGGGTGGGGGGGGGGCAGGGGAGTCTATATAACCTGTGTTGTGCTAGTAAATGTTTAAACAACATTGTTAACAACCAGCTCTCCAGTGGAGGCACGGGATTGGGGGGTGGGTGGGTGGAGGGGTTGCTACTGCCAATTACTGTGGTGTAAAAACTTCCACGATGGTCAATTTCAAGCTACTAATGTGATGTCCCTGAACATGCAGTGGGGAAGAGATGTCCCCAAAAGGCACTCGTGAGCTAGTATGAGGCAGATTCAGCACACCAAGGGAACACCTCTTATCCAATCATTATCATCATCACAGCTAGCTCTTACTATGTCCCAGTCATATATCCGCTCATTTAATCTCATAAAATCCTATGAGACAGGTATTATTTTCATCATTATCCTACTGCACAGATAAAAATACTGTGACCCAGAAAGATGGGGATTGGGAGAAGACATGATTTGAAGTGTTTGCTGATTTCCCTGGTGTCAATACTATCATGGCTGATTTCAACCTAGCAATGTGGCATCACTGAATGTAGATTTGGGAAGAGATGGGCAGTAACACAACATCATATAATGTTTCCACCATACAGATACAACAGACAAAAGTAACCTCAAGAGAATATGATAAAAGGTAGCAAAATATTTAGGAAGTGATACATTTTAAGTGTTTATTACCTGTGTTTTTAGTGTTTAATGTTTGCAGTTTAACTGTAAGTTGATATAATTTAATTTTTAACAATGATTGTCTTTAACAACCAGCTTGCAAAGTCCTGGAAATTTAACAACTGGCTTCCACAAGCTGGGCAGCATCCTGTTGATTTAAATGCCAGCAGTCTGGTTCCACAGCCTATGCCATACTTCATTGCTGTGTTGTAGAAGAAACAATCCTTTTGCCTGCCCAGCTATCCCTCCTACATCTGTCATTGACTGTTGTAAGAATACCTCCTCCCTTCCATTCACATGGCCACAGTGGAAGCAGCCATATTTGCCCACTAAGACCTACTTCCTGGCCTCAGCTGATTGGTCCAGGGGTGAATCCTGACCCAAGCTGAGCCAATCAGAATCCTTCACTGGGAATCTGAGCTCTAGCCTTGGTCTGACTATTTCGCCAAGGAAGATGGCCATGTTGTGCCAGTCAGGCTGGATGGCAGGGAAAAGTTGAATTATTGGGCGAGAAGGGAATGAAAGACATGTGAGAACATGAAGAACAAAGCATCCTGGCAGAGTCCCTGAGGCTATTTTCATTTTTTTTTTTTTGACTTCACAGGCATGTGGGATCTTAGTTCCCCAACCAGGGATCGGACCTTAACCACTGGACTACCAAGGAAGTCCCTACTTTCATCTTTGAATTCGATAAATTCTTAGATCCCTAAAATAAAATTCCCATCTATTTTTGTACAATCTAGGTCACATGTATGATAACTAGGACACATGTGTGACATCTAGGACAACTCAGAGAGTCCTAAAAAAAAGCAAAGATTATTATACCCATTTTACAGATGCACACACTGAGGCCCAGCAAGGGGAAGTGCCTGAGAGTCAGGATTTGAGGTCAGTTCTGTCTGACCCCACAGTTCTAGTGCTCTTTTCTGCTATAATTTCTCTCAAATCTTCAAGGTTGGAACCAGGAAGGCCTGGGTCCCTCTTGGGCATAAAAGGTAACAGCCCCCTCCCCTCCACCTCTTTTCTGGGGTTCTGAGGAGGGAGAAGCAGCTGGCTGAAGAGGAGGTCCTAGAGGTTCCCCACTAGGGCAACTAAAATTCAAACAACCCACTCTCAAAACCCCAGGGCAAAGCAGAGGGAGTGATTACAGATTCTCAGGAGCCTGTCTTTCTAAGCTTCTCTGCTTCAGAACCAAAACTAGAGGAAAAGGGGATAGCAATGAGCCAACATTTTTAATGCTTTTCCTTTTGGGGTCATGGACCCCTTTAAAAATCTCCTGAAAGATCCCTCAGACTAAGGTAATAATCTTGAGGATTCCGCCCCCACTCCCCTTTTAGCTCTGTGTCCTGAGTTTTCTTTAGGGAAGCAGCAAGGATACAGATGTAGGAGTGTTGTGGAAAGCAAGCTGAAGGGACTTTTGTTGAAAGTGGCTACAAGTCTCTGACAATGGTAAAGCGGGCAGAAAGGACCTGATCTTTGATTTCTCTGTGCCTCAGTTTTCTCTTCTGTAAACTGGGGATAATAAGAGTAGCCTACCTCTTGGGCTGTTACAAGGATTACAGGACTTAAACATGTCACACTCTTAGATGAGTTATCTTAGTTAGATACTCTTATGGCTGCTGTGGTGGTTGTTACCGCACTGGGAGGACTGGAAATGGCCCGAAAGCAACACCTCACCTTCCCAGGTGGATGTATCCTACGTGGGGGAGAGGAAGAAGGGAGAGAGCGGGGGACACTTACGTTGACCTGTGCCTCGCAAATGTCTCTAGCCTCCTGCAGCGCGATGAGAACAAACGCCGTGAGGGACACGTCTTTCTCCTCGGGATTCTTGAAGCCACCCTAGAGGAGAAGCAGGAAACAAGGATAGGGTCACCAGTGTGTTCCCACACGCCAACCAACCCCCCTGTAGGATCAGCCGGTTAAGGCAGCGCTGGGTCTCTTCCCAGTTTCTCCCCAGGAGGGTCAAGCTCTTTGGTATTCATTCATTCATTCTGCAAATGTTGCTGATGGTGTGGTTGAGATGTTGGATGAAAACCAGACTCCGGCCCCAGCCCTCATGGAACTCCCCATCTGGTAGGGGAGACAGATAGGAACCAACCAGCTCATCAACAAATATATAATTACAAACTGATGAGTGCTACACAGGAGAAGTGGATGTGGCATTGAGAAAGGACAGTGGGAGTGTGACTCAGTCACGGAAAAGTGTCCCTGAGGGATGATAGCTGGAACCACGATCTGAACAGTGAGTAGGAGTAAACTCTCAAAGAGGGCAGGGGTTAGCATGCCAGGCAGCAGGAACAGCATGTGCAAAGGCCCTGTGTCTGTATAGAGCAAGGCTCCCAGCAGTACAGGTGGAGTGTGGAAAGAAGGAGGTAAGGCTATGAGGCTGGAAGCCTGAAAGGTCAGGCTAAGGCATCAATTCTCCAACTTAAGCACACCTGGTGGGGGTGGTGGGGGGGAGGGTGTTAAAACTTAGATTCCTAGGCGTTGCCCCTAAATTTTCTGGTTCAGTGCATCTGGAGTCCAGCCTGAGAATTTCTGACATTTTGCATTTCTAACAAGTTTGCAGATAGTACTGATGCTGCTGGCCTGGGGAGCACACTTTTGGGACCACAGCTCTGAGTTCTGTGTTTAAGAGCGATGCAGAGCCAGGGGAATTTCGTTTTGCACCAGATCCTGTAGGTCTCTGGTTTTTGCAAGGGAGGAATGACACTTTCAGTTCCCTCATTTCCCTATTCCCACACACAGTGAATTGGGGCAGTGGGTGGATGACGGAATCTTCCTCCAGTCCATCCTGTGATGCTCAGGTGCCCTCCTCTCCCAGCCTGCTCCGAATCTCTGCCTCTTACAATCATTTCTTGGTGTATCACGGGCCCATCCTCCTGGAAGACTCCATCAGGCTTCTGCTTCTCTAGGATCAGCCATTTGACGGCCCCACAGAGGACCTGGGAGTCGATGGCGATGAGGTTGGAGGCCAGTGAGAAGACCTTGACCACGAAGGCTGTCAGCCTGGTGGGTGGGTACAGAGCATGAGCCAATTGTCTCTGGGATCCGGAGACTGGCATCCCAGACAACCAATGAGCAGAGAGAGGCAGGGCCTAGCCTGGTCGGCCCAGGTTCCCTTCCCAAACCTCAGGGCCCAGCGTTGCCTGCAGGTTACACAGCGGGCTGGTACCTTGACTCTGGGTGGCGACCCGCCTAGACCACCCCAGGCCCCGCTCAGGGAGGTGCAAGGCTGAGGATGAGCAAGCTGATCGTGTAGACTCACCAGGTGCTGGCTGGCCGGTTCAGGAAGGCGGCGTAAGCCGAGTTGGGTTGTCTGTAGGCCAGCTGCTGGGTGTACCCTGCAGGGAGGAGAGAAGTGTCACTAGAGGCTGCGTGGAGGGGGTGGCTGGGGTGGGTAGGCCAGGTAGGGGAGGGGCTTAGAAAGAGGATAAAGATTCTGTGAGGGGCGGGACAGGGGTCCAGAGAGGAAAGGTGGGGCTCTGGGCAGGGGGCGGGCGTATAGGAGGGAGGGGAGCTTAAAGCGGAGAGGGACTCAGGGTGGGAGGATCAGAGAGAAGAAGGGGAAGGAGTTCTCGGAGGAGAGGGGATTCAGAGAGAGGAGGGTTCTCAAAATGGGTTCTCAGGGGCAAGCGGGCCTCAGCGGGGGAGGGAGCTCCGAGAGGGGCTCAGAGAGGGGTGAGGGAGTGCTCTCAGAGGAGGCGCGGGGCCTCGAGATGGGCGGGGTCTCAGGAGTGGAGGGGGCTCAGAGGGGCAGGGTCCAGGGGTGGAGGGGTTTCATAGGAGCGGGTCTCAGAGAGGTGGGGTCTCAGGGCCGGAGGGGGCTCAGAGGGGCGGGTGGGGCGCACACCCTTCTTGATGAGCTCCAAGGACTCCTGCCGCTTCTCCAGGCCGAACTTCTCCCACTGTTCTGTGTTGTCCAGGTAGTGCACCGCGATGACCGTGGGCGTCATGCTGATCATGTTCTGCTCCCCACAGCCCGAGGGGGTTTGGATGAGGTGCTTCAGGCGCTCCCCGTTGATGGCGTCCTCTGTCAACTGGGCCACTGGGGTCCCTGCAGCCGGGCGTGAGGATGGCACTCAAGTCTGGGGCTGCCCCCAGCATTTCCAGGCTCTGACCAGCCAGGGCCCAAGGGGTCAGGGACAGCTGGGAGCATGTCAGTGATGGAAGTGACGCACGGCTGAGTGGCTAGAGGGGGCTCTGCATTTGTGGGCGGTGGGAGTGGGCTTCTGCTTCACAGGGGAACTCCGGTCCCTGGGTCCTCTGGTTACACCAGTGGTAAAATAATTCCAGGGACAACAACCATGAATACTTTTATCATGCTTAATGCTATTGGCTAGGCTCTGTTCTAACACCATACAGTATCTCATTTAATCCTCCCAACAACCCTTAGATATCCATACTATTATTCACCCCTATCACAGATGAGGAAACCAAGGGTCTCCTCCCAAAACCTTACAGCTCTCAAGTTGCAAGGTGCCTTTCCAGCTCCGTCTTGCCCCTTCCTGCCCCAGTTCTCCATCCGAGGCGATTAAATCCAGAACTTCTTCTCTTGAACTCTACTGCTTCTTTATCAGCAAAAGCTATTTGCTGAACTAAGTACTGCCTGGAGCCTTCTATAAAGCAGATTAAGGAGGGGTTCTAGCTGAAGAGGAGGCGGGAAACACAGTGGTTAAATACTCCTGGGATTAGATGGAACTGGGCTCCCTGCTTAGGAGTCATGGCCCCCCAACACCATTCTGGGTCCCCTGGGATTGGGGCCAAGGGCATCTCACCTTGCAGGAGGATCTTGGTCTCTGACTCCGTGCCTGGGACTTGGTCACTGAGATCGGCAGCTTTGATTTCCTCTCGCTGCACTCCCTCTGCCGGGTGAATGGGAGACACCGATGGCACCAGCCCCCTCCCACCCCACCCTGCATCACCACCCAGGCCTCACCCCCTCTGCCTCGCTGACTCACTTTGGCCCAGATGTTCTGGATCCAGTGTGCGGACGGCCACAGTTTTGTTGACTCTCATTCCTTCTGGCTGGACAGTGTTAGGGGTAGGGGGAGTCGTGTGAATAAAAGGGCAGACAGACAGTCAGCAGGGCACTGTTCTTGGGATTACTGTAGCATAAGGCATGATGGCCTCCACCTGACCTTAGCTGTATGACTGGAAGTCAGTTACTTAACTTGTCTGTGCCTCGCTTCCTTCCTTATAAGGAGGTAATATAAACATCTACCTCGGGCTTCCCTGGTGGTGCAGTGGTTGAGAGTCTGCCTGCCAATACAGGGGACACGGGTTCGTGCCCCGGTCCGGGAAGATCCCTCATGCCGCGGAGCGGCTGGGCCCATGAGCCATGGCCGCTGAGCCTGCGCGTCCGGAGCCTGTGCTCCGCAACGGGAGCGGCCACAACAGTGAGAGGCCCGCGTACCGCAAAAAACAAAAACAAAAACATCTACCTCATACCCACTGTTGTGCAAATTAATAATAAAATTATAAATTAATAAAGAAATAACAAGACCTTTAGAAATCTTCCTATGTGCCTAGAAGATTGCTTTCCTGGGGTTAATTCATGTAATCTTCACAACAACCCACTGGCGTGGGTACTGCTATTATCAATGCCATTTTAAAGATGGGGTAACTGGGATACAGACAGGTGAAGTAACTTGCCCAAGGTCACACAGTGAGTAGAACAGAATTTGGGCTTGAACCTGGTACTCTGCTCCAGAGTCTGTTTTTAAACCAAATGCCTCTCAATGGGCTAAATAAAATAAAAATCTAAAAATAAAACAAATAATATAAAAGTAAAACAAAAATTTTAAATAAATAAATAAGAATAAAGAAAAAGAAAAAATAAATGAAAGAATGTACATAAGTACTAACACAGTGGCTGACACATAAGTGCTCAATTAAAAGAGGGGCTATCTTAATTAGAATCAAAGGCCCAATGTGAGCCGTCATGTGTCTACAGATAAACATTTTTATTTTATTTATTTATTTATTTGGCTGCACCATGCGGCTTACGAGATCTTAGTTCCCTAACCAGGGATCGAACCCGGGGCCACAGCAGTGAAAGCGCTGAGTCCCAATCACTGGACTGCCAGGGAATTCCCACCAAGATTTTTAAAGTCAAAAGAAAACTCCTATGCTGAAAGGTGTTACAAAATGTCATATTTGATATTAAAATATATTTTAATGAAAAAAATATTATTGATCTTTGTTTGAGCTTTTGGGTGCACCCTAAAATTGTGTGCCCAAGGAGAATACCTCACTTGCCTCACCCTAATCCCGGCCCTGCTTCCAAACCTCCAGGACTCCTGAATTTCCTAAGGTTGGCCTGGGTCTCTAACCTGGGTTGACAGCACAGGGAGAACAGGAGCCTTTCCTGAAGGACGAGCGGCAGCAGGTACCCCAAGGACTCACCACGACCTTCAGGGTCTTCTTGACGCCATCACTGATGAAGTGGTTGTAGACAGCAGCCTTGACCTCCACCTCATGGAGGCCGACCTTCAGGGGCACAATGACATAAGGCACGGGCACCGAGGACTTGGGTGGGATGATCAGAGTCTGCTGGTGGCGCTTCTTGGCCGTTGCCAGGCTACAGAAGGCTGGATTGTAGAGCAATTCCACCCTCACCTGCCGGGGAGAGAGAGTATCAAGTCAGGGGAATGTACCACAGACCCTCTTCTCCAAGCCCCCATCATGCTTCCATTGCACCAGGGGCCCACCTTGAGCTCCTCCGCCTCCCGGTAGTTGTAGAGGACGGCTCGGATCTCCACCTGCTCATTGCGCACAACAGAGTAGGGTAGACGCAGGTCAATGAAGAAATCCTGCATCACCGTGACCTCATAGGGGTCAGCCACACAGATCCCTGCCCGGGTGGAAACAGAACATGAAGTGTCAGGGGTGGGGCAGGGGGTGGGCCAGGTGGACTGGATCCAAGTTCAGGTCCAACTTCTTGCCCCTACCAATGTCTCAGTGCTTACCTCTGACCACTGGAGCTGTCCCAAGGTCAGCCTGTCTTTGCAGAAGCCCATAGACGAACCATCATTAATGGTGATAACTTACAGATGGTGGTGGTGGCGGGGAGTTGCCATGATTTAATGGTTCCCATTTTCTCTGTAATTTTACTCATAGATAGATATGTAGGAGGGAAGAAGGCAAGCATAAATGAAGGGTCTATATGTACGATCTCCAAAATGGTAGCCCCAAGTGGTCACTGGGCACTTGAAATGTGGCTAGCTCGAGTGAGAACTGGATTCCTACTTTTATTTCCTTTTAATTAACTTAGATTTAAACTTAAAAAACCAATGCTCATTGTGAATGTAATAAAAACCACTGAATTGTACATTTTCAAATGGTGACTTTCATGTTATGTGAATTACATCTCAATTTTAAAAAGGATGCTTGATTCAGTGATTGGAAAACTTTTAAAGTTTTTAGTTTAAGTATGTTTAGAACAACTTGGATAGGCCAATCTACCTTTTCAACTGTAAATTTTATGGATCCCAAAATACAGATCAGAGTATTTTCAATGAAAAGCTAGCATCCTAATTTAGATGCACTGTCAGTATAAAATACATGGCAGATTTCAAAGGCTCAGTACAAACAAAAATAAAATACATGGGCCTTCCCTGGTGGCACAGCGGTTGAGGGTCTGCCTGCCGATGCAGGGGACACGGGTTCGTGCCCCGGTCCGGGAAGATCCCACATGCCGTGGAGCGGCTGGGCCCGTGAGCCATGGCCGCTGAGCCTGCGCGTCCGGAGCCTGTGCTCCGCAACGGGAGAGGTCACAACAGTGAGAGGCCCGCGTACCGCAAAAAAAAAAAACGAAAAAAAACTTGATTAATAAATTTGAGATATTAATCGGTTATTCTTAAATATTAATAGATTTGCTATTGTAACATGATTACTGTGGTAGTGGTTTTGCAAATTTTTACAAAATGTTGAAATAATAATATTTTGGATATATTTGGATTAAATAAAGTGTATTATTAAAATTGATTTAATCTACTCCTTTTTTGTGGGGCTACCAGAAAATTTTAGATGACATACACAGCTTGCATTATATTTCTAATGGACAGTGCTGATCTACATTGTAAAAATTAATGAAAGGACACCTCAACTAAAATTGGAGAAGGGAAGGCCTGTAGAGGGAGCTCTGATGCCCTACCACTGACTTCAGTTATCCCAAACAGGAAGATGTTATCCCAAACAGGAAGATGTCAACAGATCCCAACAGGAAGAAGCTTCAATTACAGACCCCAACTGGAAAAGATGTTTGCACTCCCAAACAGAAAGTGCAATTAACTTAACTACAGTAGGAGGAAGGAAGATTTTCTTCCTGCCCAGCAACAAGCCCAGCCAATGAAAACACTGCAGCTCAGCCAATGAGAAACTGTCTTACCTGAATTGTTACTTTCTTCCAATGAGGACATTTTTCTCTTGCTGATGACTTGTTTGCCCTACCCTTCATTCTATAAAAACCTTTAATTTTGTACAACTCCTCTGAGTATCTCTCCTTGCCAGATAAGATGCTGCCCAGCTCATGAATTGTTTAACAAACCCAATTAGATCTTCAAATTTACTCAGTTGAATTTTGTTAACAACTGAGCAAAACGATGCTCAAAAACAGTGGTTACTTGTGATACAACAGTTACCAGATTAAATGTAAGCAAAGTGTTGATGCAAGTGAAATTTGTGAAAACATTATCACATTAATCATAATGTTACACCAAGAAATCTATTAAGATTGGAGGGAATTCCCTGGCGGTCCAGTGGTTAGGACTCCCTGCTCTCACTGCTGAGGGCCAATCCCTGACTGGACCAGGGTTCAATCCCTGGTTGGGGAACTAAGATTCCATAAGCCACGCACCACCGCCAAAAAAGAAAAAAAAAAGATCTGATAATTTTCCGTATTCTTCAATGGCAGAAAAAATAATAATCAGAGGCTTGAACAAAATCCTTATTTCCCAATCGACAGTCATTTACTCATCACCCTCGGGGGGTCTGCTAGAGTCACTGGTTTAATTTACCATTTCTTACTTACTATTCACATTTTTAAACTCAAATTTAATTTACTACAGTGCATGAGAACCCAGGTTCTTGTGCTATAAACAGGTTACCTCAAGGAAAACAAAATGATTTTGTTAAATACTAGTTGGCTTGTGTTGCCCGCAGAAAGCTAGACCACTCTCTCTTCGTTTAAAAAAGGAGTTAAACAAGAAGTAGAGACAAGGTAAACATCCTTGCACTAGACTTAGCTTTTCTCCTTGAATGAGACGGAAGGAAGAATGGAAAGAGAACCAAAAAAGGAATGACTTATGATACACATTTCCTGTCACTTCAAGGCAGTGAAACAATTATTCTGTGTGATACTGTGACAGTGGCTACAAGTCATGATGTATTTATCCAAACCCATAGAATGTACAACACCAAGAGTGAATCCTAATGTCAACTATGGACTTCAGTTCATAATAATGTATCAGTATTGGCCCATCCACTATAACAAACGTACCACACTAATGCAAGATGTTAACAATAGGGGAATCTGGGGGAGAGAGGGGTACGTGGCACCTCTCTATACTTTTTGCTCAATTGTTTCTGAAAACCTAATACATTTTTAAAAAATCTCTTTGTTAAAAAGAAATGAGGGACTTCGCTGGTGGTCCAGTGGTTAAGAATCCGCCCTCCAATGCAGGGGACGTGAGTTCAATCCCTGGTCTGGGAACTAAGATCCCCCATGCCACAGGGCAACTAAGCCCGTGACCCACAACTACTGAGCATGCAAGCCACAACTAGAGAGCCCACGTGCTCTGGAGCCAGTACAACACAACTAGAGAGAAGCCCTCACGCCAAAACGAAGAGCCCGCGCTGCAACTAAGACCCCACGCAGCCAAAAAGTAAATAAATAAATAAATATTTTTTTAAAAAGACATGGCTACGCCAGAAACTAACACAACACTGTAAATCAACTATACTTCAATTAAAAAAGAGAAAGAAAGAAAGAAATGACTTCTGATGCCTGCTTTGTGTCATTTAAGAGAGCGTCTATGCATCTCCGAAAGGCATTTACCCTTTGATCCCTAAAGTACGTTCGACTCCAATAATAAAAATAATAGCTCACACTCATTGAACATTTACAATGTGTCAGGTACTATTATCACTATTATAAAATCCCAACACTTTGAATAGGTACTATTTCTATTGTGCCTATTTTACGGATGAGCACAGAGAGGCTGGGTAACTTGACGAAGGCCACACAGCTGCCCCGAGGAGGACCTGCGATTTGGACACAGGCACTTGGGCTTGGGAAGCTCCTTGCTTTTAACCTTACTGACTCTTTAATTCCTAACAGCTCACAAGTCTAAAAATTTCAAGTTCTATTGGTTATCATGCTTCAGTCTTTATTCTGAAGTTTGGATTCCTGAAAGTTTCATTCACTTGTGATCCTGGGCAAGTCACCTTCTTTCCCTGGCTTCAGTGTTCTCAGTTGTAGGAGAATCATAGTACCAACCTTATAGGGTAGTTGTGAGCATTAAATGAGGTAATATGTAGAGGGTTAATGATGTTGAAAAGACATCACAGGCAAGATCTAAAAACCACAGGGATTCTGCCCCCCCCCCCCTCCGGGGACATTTGGTAATATCTGGGGACATTTTGGATGTCACAACCAGGGAGATGGGTTGCTACTGGAATCTAGCAGGTAGAAGCCATGAAGATACCCAACATCTTACATTGCACAGGACAGTCCCCTGCCACAAAGAATGACCCAGCCCAGAATGACATCAGTGATGAGATTGAGAAATGCTGGTGCAGGGAAGAACTCTTCCAACATTCATGTCCATACAAATCTCCTGGGGATCAGGAGATGTTTCCAGTGATAAAATGCACATTCTGACTGAGCAGGTTAGGAGTGACTAAGATTCTGAATGTCTAACAAACTCCCTGGTAAACCTACTTTACCAGATTGCAGCTGGCCCAGGGAATAGGCTTTGAGGGGCAAGGATCTAACTGTGGTTTTCAACTTTTTTTTTTTTTCAAGCTGCAGGAACTTTTTTTTAGGTAAAGGGAACCTCACACACAATCTCGATATATGGAAATGTACAACAGGCAAATATGAAGATGCTCTGATTTGAAACAGGGATGGGGGCCCCAAACTAGAACAGTGCTGAGTGGCTTTGGAGTCTCAGGCAGAAGGAAAACTATGTGCTCTGTGCATATGATTTCATCTGCCATCATCACTTGTTCAAGAGAAATTAGCAGAAAATTGCAATACCTTGCATTAGTAGCAAGATAGACAAAGAAGCAGATTTTGAAAATCTTGAAGCCAGGAAAGTAAAATGACAATAAAGTAAAATTTATGATAAATTACAACCAAACAAACTTATACTAGAGTATATTAAGTTCTGAGTTTGCTATAAATAAAATACACTTAATGTTGTGAGTTTTAATACACCTAGTTTTAAAATGTTTTAGTGTTTTCAATAGTTTTTCAACCTCTTTAATGCTCTGGAAAAAATTAACCTTTAGAATATACATAAAACATGCACATGGGACACATCTTTCCTTTTACCTCAAACCCCATTATGGCTGGTTTATATTTAAAATCTGGATATTTTGTACAACATGTTTTTTTTGCATTCATTTTGATTTTTTTCCAAAAAACCTATTGCATGAAAATATGATTTATCTTGATGACTGAGTGTTTTGGCACCCACTTAATTTTGCATTCAAAGTCAGTGCCTCACTCTCCTTGTGAGACCTGCTGTAAGTCATCCGTATTTGGCTAGGGTGTGTCAGGGTCTCACACCCAGCCCTTGGTGGCGGTGGGGCGGGAGGGCAGGGGGTGTACACATACACCTTTTTTTGTCGTGTTTCACAATCTAACCACCAATGTTTCAATCACTCATTTCATCCCGCTTCCTCTTTTAGTTTTTCTTTGTTGACCTGTTTTTTTTTTTTTTTTTTGCGGTACACGGGCCTCTCACTGTTGCAGCCTCTCCCGCTGCGGAGCACAGGCTCCGGACGGCATGTGGGATCTTCCCGGACCGGGGCACGAACCCACGTTCCCTGCATCGGCAGGCGGACTCTCAACCACTGCGCCACCAGGGAAGCCCTATTTTTTCTTCACTGCTTTACCCAGTATCATGGCAACATCACCCCTGCAAAGTTTTTGTTGCTATAAATCATTCTGTATGATACTATGATGGTGAATACATGTCATTATACATTTGTCCAAACCCATAGAACGTACGAAACCAAGAGTGAACCCTGACCTCAGCTAAGAACTTGCAGTGATCATGACGTATCCATGCATCCTTCGATTGTTACAAATGCACCATGCTGGTGGGGGATGTTGATGGTGAGGGAGACTGTGTCTGTGGTGGGGAAAGGGGTATATGGGAAATCTCTGCACCATCCTCTCAATTTTGCTCTGAACCAAAACTGCACTAAAACTAAAATCTATTTACAAAAAGCACCATGTCACTCACATTCTACACTCTATTGCCTCTCCAGGAACCAGAGGAAAGTGTCAGCCACCAGGAAACAAAGGATCTGTCAGGATTGAATGAGAAAATGCCCGGGGCGGTCTGGGGTCCCGGCCTCCTGAGGACCAGACCACCATCCTCTCTCACCTTTCTTGTCTGACAAGCTCACAGCTAGAATCTCCCAAGTGGTGATGGAGTCTTTCAAAAACACGTTCATGAGCTTCGTGGAGATTCTGGATGGGGGAGGGGAGGCATTAGAAGATACCTAGCATGGTGGAGGGGGAGAGGTGGTAGGGAGGGGCCCCAAGGGACAGGGTTGGAGTGGGGCTGGCAGGTGGGCACGTGTAGGTAGCCCCAACTCTTCTAGGCTAGGTTGTGTGATTCCACAATGATTCCAGAAAAGAGGGGGCATTGAGGTGCGTGCAGACTCAATGTCCAGTCTGGGGTGATGATAGGGGCTGGCCTGGGGGTGGGTGGAAGTGGGAGCATCCCAGCCTTACCCATTTTTGTCTGCGACTTTAAGGTCCTCAACAATGGTCCACAGCCAGCTCTCTGGGAACTGGCTTCGGGAAATGATGTCCTCCTCCGGGATTATTTCATCATCCAGGTCACCTGCGGGGGGTGGGAGTTAAAACAGACCCACTTTCCCCACTGTCCCCTTTTAGATATTTATCTCTATAATACCCTGGAGGGATTCCTCGCAGCGACACACCCAGGGTCACGTGATCACTTCCGGGGACCCTAGGCACATTTGCCTCTGGGGGTTCCTTTCTCCATAAAAAAAATTAAAAATCATATTTTACAATTCTGTTGGTAGAAAGGTGAAAATAAGCCAGGCTGAACTGCATTGATTTTTTTTCCTGTCTTTGATTTCCAAGGGAATGAAAACATTTGCATGAATCAGCCTCTAAAAGCATCATTGGCCCCCAAGCACCGTGCCTGCTGTGTCTGATGGTTACGTCCATCCTGAAAGCAACGGGGTGAGCTGAGAGATTTCCCCAGACTTGGTGGAGATTGTTGAAGAGATGGTGGCCTTTAAATGCCAGCTTGACCCCATCTGCACGTAAACGAAGCCGGGCTGGAATAGAGTTCAACCCTGGCTGGGCTTTCCTCAAAAAACGCTGAACAGATTTTAATTTGGTTCTGGGTCTGCCTAACGACAAAGTAGGTGGAATTCCAGAGATGCCCAAATCCACCCATCAAAGTGCCCTTGGGGTACTAACTTTTAATCAACCCTCTGTCTCACCCCAATTGGCTACAGAAATGACACAATGCTGGAAAAAAAACACAAAACATCCGTGTGCGTAAATTATACCCCAGTAAATCAGAAGTTTTGTCCAAATTTCCTCTTTGCGAAAGAAAAGTCTTGGGTCACTGGAGCAGACAGCACCATGTCTAGTTATCGCAATTTGCAAAGAGACTGAAGGTAGAAGTCTTTGTTCATGCGTGTTGGGAATCTTGGTGTCTTTGGAGCGGGGGAGGGGTGGAGGAGTTGCTAGCTTTCCAGATAAAGGGATTTAGACCTACTTGACCACTTTGGCAATGGCGGCCACTGAGAGGTGTCTGCAAACATTCAGTTTTGACAAAGCGCATCCTGGCAGAAAAGTCCTTCTCTTAGTCGAGACATATTAAAAGATGTTTAAAAAAAGGAGGGATCAGTTCACACCGGGGTCCTCTGCCTCTCAGCAGACGGCAGTGGGGACTCTTGTTAGTTCTGTAAATACCACTTTGTGGTGGAGACCATTCTGGTTTTGCTTGAAATGGGCTTCTAAGAGAATTTTCTTTTGGCTTTGCTTAAGACTGACTTGGCCTGAGATATAAAGTTTCAAGTGTGTACATCCAGAACTGAATGAATGAATGAATGAACGAACATCGATTAGGCGTAAGTTAGGCACCTCTCTTTGGAAGGCAACATGAATTAGTTTTCTTTGGTGAAGGCAAGTCTAGAACCCATCTTAGTCTTCCCATTGGCAACTAGTGTGACAAGCCCTATCATCTAGAACGTGCCCTCAGACCACAGATGTCCTGGGCACTGCTAAGGTCAAACTTCAGAGTGACAGGGCCAGGGCCAGGATGACCCTCCCAGGCAGGAAGTTCCTTTGCCTCAGGATGAGCCTTCCAGGCAAGGGAAGAAGGACCTAGTCCCCCATTGGACTGGGTCCTTCTTCCCTCAGACCTGAATCACCTAGCTCCTCATCTGAAGGCTTCTTTTTTCCTCCAACAGGCGCCTCCTCTCTCCTCGGATAAGCACCTCCCTCCTTGGACAGGCACCTCCCCCCTTGGACAGGCACCTCCTCCCCCCTTGGACAGGCACCATCCCCCTTGGATAGGCACCTCCCCCCCCTTGGACAGGCACCTCCTCCCCCCTTGGACAGGCACCTCCCCCTTGGACAGTCACCTCCTCCTCCCTTGGACAGGGGCCTCCTCCCTGCCACCCGACTCACTCCTGGCCAGCTCCAGGGTCCCGTCGCGGCTGTGCTGCAGCCGCAGCTGGGCGATGTATTCACAGCAGTCCAGGAAGGCCTTCACGCATGCGTCGCCTTGCAGGATGAACTGGGCCCGGCGCTGGCACGGGAACTTCATGGGGTTGTCCCGCATGCCGTCCTCACAGCACTTGCGCAGCTCCTTGTTGTACTGACCGGCTGTGGGAGCACAGATCCCCCGCCCCGCGCGCCCTCAGCCTCGAAGCAGGAGGCACTCAGGACAGACCCCAGGGAGAACTTCCCCACGGCCAGGCCCTCCCCCTCCCTCTCCGTCTGGGATCCCGTAGGGGCTGGATCTCGGGTGGGAAGCGGTGGGCGAGCGCCGACGGAGGGCTCCCACCTTTATCCATCCTCTTTTCCATGAGCTGCACCGAGCGGCGTCGGCGGGGGGCTGGTTTCGGGCACTCAGGATCTATGGGCAGGTGGACCGGGAACCAGAAGGATTAGGCATCTACTGTGTGTCCTTGGTTTCCTCCCCACAGTGGCCCCCCGTGAGGTCGGGGTGTTATTGCTCCCATGTGACAGATGTAAAGACTGAGGTTCCGAAAGAAATAATACGCCAGATGGTGGCGGAGGCGGGACTTCAATACCCCCACCCCCATCCCAGAGCGCTGCCCTTAACCTGTTCTCAGTCTCTGGGAGGTGGAAGCCCTGCCCCTCCCTAGCCCTGCTGCTGGCTGCATCCTCACCTGTCCTCTGGTTGGTCTGTAGGCCTTTGCTGGTCTTGAGGGCCAGCCCTGCATCCGTGAAGACGCCGGCATAGTCACTTCCACTGCCTGGGGTACAGCCAATGTCTGCCTTCTCCACTACGTCCCAGATCTGCAGTGGGGAGTGGAGGCCGAGAGTGTGGCGAGATCGGGTCAGCCGTGCCTCCACCGATTGGCCAACACGTCCATCCAACCCCACCCCATCCATCCTCATCCTGGTCCCCAGGCTGGCCGGCCATGGTGGACCATCTGGAGTTAGACCTGGAGCTGTGTCCATCCCCGGGACCATCCCCAGCTTGGACCCTTGTCCATCCACATTCTCATCGTCAACTTGACTTCAACCCATCCCCGTATCTGCGTCCATTCGGACCTCTACACTTAACCCCCACTCAGACCCATTTGTTCCCCCCAGCACCATTCCCCGCCTCAACCCAACGCCGTCTCTAAACCAACCTCAGTGACGCGGGGGCATACCTTACTCTGCGTCAATTTGTTCTTCTTATTCAGCACAAACACGCCCTTGTCCACGGCCACCAGCCCCACTCGGGACCCCTGGTCAGCCTCGATCTTCAGGGTTATCTGTTGCCCAGGCCTATGGTGCTTCTCTTCCTTCCCGCCATTTTTCACCACCAGCTATGGTCAGGGGTGGGGTTGGGTGGGGGGACGTTTGGAGGGGAGGGAGGGAGAAGTCAGCCCTGCAAGGCCCTGGTCTCTGGAAGCCAAAGACAAAGGAGGTCCTGGGCTGGACTGAAAGGAGAGAGAGAGGAAGGGAGGCAGGCAGAACCGGCCTCAGGCAGAAAGTCAAGAAAAGAGAGAAAGCCAGCAGCAAGAGAGATACTGAGTACAAGCTTCCAGTTACAAAATAAATGAGTCTTGGGGATGAAAGTCAATAACCACGTAGTATCTCTGTATGGTGACACACGGTCACTCACTAGACTCATCGTGGTGAACACTTTGAAACGTAGAGAAATATCGAATCACTATGTTGTAGACCAGGAACTAACATAGTGATGTAGGTCAATGGTACTTCACGACAAACAAACAGACTCAGAAAAAGAGATCGGATTTGTGGTTACCAGAGGTAAGGGGAGGGGGAATTGAATTACAACTTCCAGTTGTAAGATGAATAAGTACCAGGGGTGTAATGTACAAGATGCAAATATATAATTAACGCTGCTGTACGTTATATATGAAAGTCATTAGAGGAAACCCTGAGTTCTCAGCACAAGGGAAAAGATTATTTTTTCTATTTCTTTAATTCTGTACCTCTGTGAGATGATGGATGTTCACTCAACGTACTGTGATCATTTCACGATGTACGTAAGTCAATTCATTATGCTCTACACTTTAAAGTTAGTGCTGTGTGTCAATTACATCTCAATAAAACTGGAAGAAAAAAAGGATACTGAGACTGAAACATAAAGGGAAGAAAAGAAGAAGAGAGAGGCAGGAACCCTGCAAATGGAGGAGAGGAACAGATTCAGAAGGTTGGAGAGAGGTCTTCCCTGGTGGCGCAGTGGTTGAGAATCCGCTTGCCAATGCAGGGGACACTGGTTCGAACCCTGGTCCGGGAAGATCCCACATGCCGCGGAGCAACTAAGCCCATGTGCCACAACTACTGAGCCCATGTGCCACAACTACTGAAGCCCACGCGCCTAAAGCCCATGCTCTGCAACAAGAGAAGCCACTGCAATGAGAAGCCCGCGCACCGCAGCGAAGAGTAGCCCCCGCTTGCAACTAGAGAAAAGCCCGAGTGCAGCAACGAAGACCCAACACAGCCAAAATAAATAAATAAATAAAATAAATTTTCAAATTTTAAAAAGGAGTTGGAGAGAGACAGAGCCAGAGGGCCCAAGATGGGGAGAGTGACAGCCAGGTGGAGAGTCCCCAGATGGGCACAGAGAGATGCCACAAAGCTTACCGTGCCCACACATGAGTCCTTGACATCCACCCACACGGAGTCGGCCACCACCTCCCACTGGTTGTTGCTGGTGATCAGCGTGTAATAGGCCACCAGGCGGAAGGAAGGGATGAAGTCCGGTGTGATGGTCATGGGCAACACCACCAGGTCCTGGCCGGGCTCTCGCACCTGCCGCCCCACCTTCAACAGCTTCCCCTTGTTCATGACCTGGGGAGAACAGGTCAGTATAAGTATCGGAAAGGTAAGAGGGAGGATGGCGGGGGCAGCCGGGATGGTGGAGGGCTCCCGGGGGTGCTGGGTGTTCTAGGAAGCCACAGACCAAGTAAGTGTAGTAGTGGATCTTGGCTTGGTGCCTGGGGTCCGTGCGCAGGTGGAAGTTGACATTGAGAGTCTCCCCAGGCCTGAGCTCCACTCGGGGCACAGAGAGGTGCAGGTAGTTGTTGGAGTTGCCCTGGGTGTTGTAGGGTAGGGCCTGCATGGTCCTAGTCGCCTGTCGCGCCTCTGGGATATTCTCCTTCCGCGTGCGTACCTGGGCGAGGAAAGATGGATGCATGCTGGCCCCCCAGAGATGTCCACACCCATATCCCTGGGACCAGGGAACATGGTATTTTATGTGGCAAGAGAGACTTTGCAGATGAGATTAGGTTAAGGATCTTGAGGAAATGGGGAAGAGATGGGATTATCCAGGTGGGCGCAATGCCATTGCAAGGGTCCTTATAAGACGTCTAGGCAGAAGGTAGGACCCTGCTGTGCAGATGAGAACCCTTCTATGCATGCAAACTACCATATATATGTAGGATGGATAAACACCAAGGTCCTACTGTATAGCACAGGGAACTAGATACAGTATCCTGTGATAAACCATAATGGAAAAGAATATGAAAAAGAAGGTATATACAAATATATATATATTCAGTCATATATATATATATAACTGAGTCACTTTGCCGTGCAGCAGAAATTAACACAACATTGTAAATCAACTATGCTTCAATAAAATAAAGTAAAAAAAGAGCCCTTCTATGTAAATGAAAACATCTCTCTGTGGATGGTACATCCCTTTAGGCAAATGAAAGGACCCCCCCTGTATGCCCAGGACAGGATCCCTTTGTGCAAACGTCAGGACCCTGCTCTATAAAATCAAGCCCCCTGTCTCCTGGTGTGGGGTCGCGAGGCCGGCCTGGACTCACGGTGATGGTCAGGGGCTGCCGGTCGTTGCGTGTGTTGATGCTCAGCTTGGCCACACCGTCCTCCTGGGTCAAGGACTGCACGTTGGTGCCCTGGGTCACCACCGGGATGTGGCGGGCAGGGGAGCCGTCGGGGTTCGTCACGAACACCTGTGGGTGCAGGCCAGGTGGAGGGGGTTCAGGCAGACCTAGAGGCATGGTCAAGCTCAGGAGCGGTGGAGGGGGTTTGCAGCCCTGCCCTGGGTCTCACCATGAGGTCGAAGGGCATGGCGGGTTTGAAGAACTTGGGGGTCTTGGTGAAGTGAATCTGGTAGGGGGAGGTCACGATGGGGATCCCGGTACGCTCTGCCTCCACCATGTCGCTGCCTGAGGGGGGCCAATCGTGAGGGTGGGCTCCTGGGCCACTCCTCAGGACCAGGCCTCCCCCCTCAGATTGGACTCTGCCTTCATACTGGGCCTCCCATCTCAGACTGGACCGTACAGTGGTGCTGGGCCCCTGCCCTCAGCCTGGCCTCACCTGAGCGCAGGATGACGGTGACAGACACGTATAAGGACTTGCCCACCAGGGCGTCGGCTTGGGAGGGCTGTACCCCGTTCAGCAAGACCTGTCGTTGCAGTTTGGCCTCCCCAGTACCGTCAGTGATCTGGGGGAGACAGTGAAGGCTCAGCGGAGGCGGGGGTTGGGGTGGGGAGGGGGGCTCAGGTGCGGGAGGGGCGCTGATGGGGACAAGAGTGGAAGAGACGTAGAGGGGGCCTCTGTCAGGTACCGGAACACGGGTGAGGGAGTGGGCCAATGAAATCCTCCGGTCGTTGTCCTGGACTCCAAAGATGACGAAAGCCGTCCCGTCCACATTCTCCCCGTACAGGAACCTGTGAGGCGGGAGAGCCTCAGATTCTCCCCCCTCCAAACTCCTGTGGGCTGTGGCTGAGCCCCTCCCCCCAGCTGGTCCCTCCCCTATCCCTCACCTGGCAATGATGTTGACTTTCAGGCCGTTTGGGTCATCGATGTAGTAGAATTTCTCTTCAGGCTCCACTTGGACCTCAAAACTGGGCAGCACTGGGGGAACAGGTCGTGGTGGGTAGTGAGCCAGCACTGGGCCCAGAATTATGTGCTCCCCCCTCCTTCCCCACGCTCCCACCCGCGGCTCCCTGCTCCCCTTACCGTATTCCTTCACCTCAAACTCGGCAGAGAAGACCTGCTGCGGAGAATCTTCGTAGTGGGCTTTGATCTTCCACTGCCCCATGCTGTGGCGAAAGCAGGCTAGTGATCTGACCAGACCTAGCAGCCCCCCACTCCCTCTTCTGGGGTAGGGGAGCCCTGAACCCCCTCCTGGAGAGCGTGACATACTTGACCAGCTCTGGGATGTTCCAAGACAAGGGCAAGATGCCAAACTGGTTGTGAGAAGACAGGGAGTCCCGCTTGATGGGAATGCCATCGGGGGTCTGTGGGGAGACAGGGAGAGAAATGGCTCTTCAGAGACCAGGCTTAGCCCTTTGGCTCTCCCCTCCCTCTCTGTGTCTGGACACTGTGTCGTGTCTACAGGGGCAGTGGTTAAGAACATGCACCTGAGCCAGTCAGCCTGGGTTCAAATCCCCACTGTGCCACTTACAAGCTGTGTGACGTGGGCAAGTTACTTAACCTCTCTGTGCTCAGGGTGCACATCTAGAAAACGGAGATAATTATAGCTCCTATGTCACTGGTTTGGTATGGTGATCAGTGTCTCTCTGAAGACTAATAAAAACTAGCGTTTATCACCTACTTTTGTGCAGGACCCTGCACTAAGCGTTTGATTTGTATAAATCACACATAATTGCCCACATTTGCCTTTTTTGACCTAAAGCATAGCAATGTCGCATGGCTTGACCTAACACACATATCATTTCATTCGTTGCCAACAGTTAAACAACAAGAGGACATCACATAGGAATCTGGTGTTCCGGCTTCTCTTGGAAATTGGGGTAATTGTGGATAACGTGCTCCTGTCGGCACAAGGTGACATTTCATGGGAGCCGGGCAGCTCTGTGCCTTTAGAGGAGGTGTGTGTTGTGTTCTCTGTTCCCCGCGTATCCCACAGTCCCTAAAGCCAGCTCACAGCCTTCAGAACCTGGTCCCTGTTAGGTCTGTGTGATCTCAGTACATACTCACGAAGACCCCGTGAGGAGCACATACTCCATTCCTTCCCTTCCTTCTCTCTCCGTTCCTCCTACACTTGTTTTTCCCTGCCCATCGCTCCCCGCTTCTTTCTCCCCTCTCCTTCCCTCTCTCCCTTCTTCCAGTAAGTTTTTATTTACCCTACTACCTGGCAAGCATGGCGTCAACAGATAATTCCTTTCCGTTTGGAATTTAAGTTCAAAGGATGTTGGGAGAAGGTGCGATTAACAAATGAATAAATCCAATTTAGAAGATGCTAAAGGGAGATGGCCCGGAAGGAAAATAAGAGTGGAGGAAGGGAAGATGAGAGTGGAGTGCCTGTGTGTGTGTGGGGGGGGGGGGGTTGGGGGGGACGGATGAGAGAGGGGGTGTTGCAATTTTTTTTTTTTTTTTTGCGGTACGCGGGCCTCTCACTGCTGTGGCCTCTCCCGTTGCGGAGCACAGGCTCCGGATGCGCAGGCTCAGTGGCCGTGGCTCACGGGCCCAGCCGCTCCGCGGCATGTGGGATCTTCCCAGACCGGGACACGAACCCGCGTCCTCTGCATCGGCAGGCGGACTCTCAACCACTGCGCCACCAGGGAAGCCCTGGGTGTTGCAATTTTATGGGGCGCTCAGAGAGGTCTCACTGTAAAACTGGGACACTGGTGATATTTGAGCAAAGACTTGAAGGAGGTGATGGAGCAAGCTGTGTGGAAATTTGGAGGAAGAGGGTTTTTTGGGTAGAGGGAATAGCCTGTGCAAAGGTCCTGGGGCAGACTGTGCCTGGGCTGTTGGAGGAACAGTGAGGAGGCCGGTGTGGCTGGAGCAGAGTGAGCGAGGGGGAGACAGGGAGGAGGTGAGGGCTTGGAGGGGACGGGGTAGGTAGGGCCAGGCCTAGTGGGCAGCGGGGAGGACTTGGGCTTTTACCTCGAGGGAGGTGGGAGCCCTGGAGCGCCGCGGGCAGAGGAGGGGTGCTCACAAGCGCCCTCTGGCTGCACTAGCCGGAACAGACTACATAGAATTAGCGTCTGTCATTATCCCAATCTTCAGATGAGGAAAAGGAGACTTGGAAAGGTGAAGTGACCTGCCCAGAGTCAAACAGTGACCAGGGGTTTATCGGGACCCAGAATCCACGGGCGCAAGCATCTCTCTACGTAGTCTCCCTGGGCCCCCGCCCCCTCTCCCCATCTGTGTGCCTCTACATATTTCTTTGCCTTTAGGTCTCTGCTGCTGGGCCTTTGCCGGTGTCTTCTTTCTCTGTCTCTATCTCTTTGTCTCTCCCCGAGTCTCTGCCCCGGGTAGGTCTGGGGCCCCGGTTGGCTGGTACCTCAATGCTGACGATAACTGTCTGGCCCACGGGCAGCAGCTTGTGGTCAACGGTAAAGATCCGATAGAGGACTGAGACGAGGCGGGAGAGAAAGGGAGAGCTGGGTGAGGCCCTGCCCCTCCCCCCAGCCCTGCCCCCGGCCCTCTCCAGCCACCCCCAGACCCTTACCCGTGGAGCCTGGGGTGTAGATGGTCTTGTCCGTCTGGATGAAGAGGTACCCACTCTGAAGGCTTATCAGCACCACCTTCTCCACCAGGACGTTCCCGAAGGCCGCCTGGACAGTCACGAATTTGTGCCCCTTCTCTGATTTTAACTCCTTGCTGGCCGGGATCTGGGCATGAACAGGGGATTATTAGGCTCTAGGGCCCCTTGTCTTTGGCTGGATCCACACCTGCCCCTCTTCACAACAGAGCCTGCCCATCACTCCTGGTCTCCCTTGTTTGCCAAGGTTTGGGGGGAAAAAGGGTACTTGGAGAGAGGGCAAGGGCAAGAGAGGGGGTGGGAGTCAGAGGGAAGGATGGGAAGGGGGAATCAGACAGTGGGCTCAGAGGAGGGAGGGCTCAGAACGGGAAGGGGACTCCGAAAGAGGAGGAGACTCAGAGAGGGGAGGGGCTCTGAAGGGAGAGAGGGCTTAGAGGGGGAGGGGCTTGGAGAGGAGGGGCTCAGAAATGGGGGGGGGGCTCCGAGATGGTCCTGCTTGGAAGGGGGTGGAGTTGAGAGAGATAAGGGGGCTATGTATAGCACAGGGAACTCTGGTCAATATTATGTAACAACCTAAATGGGAAAAGAACTTGAAAAAGAATATATACAGGTATATGTATCACTGAATCACTTTGCTGTACACCTGAAATTATCACAGCATTGTTAATCAACTCTACCCCAATATAAAATAAATAAAAAGTTTAACAAAAAAGGTGGAGGCACCTCAGAGAAAGCACTGGAAGAAGCAGCGTGAGGGGCTCAGCAAAGGGAGGGACTCAAAAGGGGCGGAGATTCAGAGAGGGGAGGGGCTCAGAATGGGGAGGAGACTCAGACAGAAGGGGCCGGGCTCAGATAGAGTGGGTGGGGCTCAGAGAGGGAGGAGGGGCTCAGCAGCCGGAGCGCTCAAAGAGGGGGTGGGGTGTCAGCGGGGCTGGGCTCCCCGTGCGTGCCCACCTTTATGGTGACGGTGCCCAGGTAGCCATTGGCACTGTTCAGCTCGGTGTTTTCGCTGGACAGCACTTGTTTCTTGGACGGGAAGTCGTGGACAGTGACGGCGACTGGTATATTCCCTTCCCCTTCGTGGGCCTCCAGCACCACCGTCTCCTCGCTCTCCAGACGCAGGATGTTGGGGGTGATCATGGAATACCTGCCAGAGGGGAGCACAGGGCATGGAGCTGTCATGCCTGGAGCCCGAGATGCCAGCCCTATCCGGTTAGCGCTCTGCCCCAGCCCCTGTTCCCACAGGGGATCTGGTGACCGGCAGACAGCTCAGGGGCTTCAAATCCCATCAACTCCTGAACCTTCAAATCAAAACCACCAACTCTGGGAGCCCTGACCCCTAAATCTTTAAACACCCCAAGTCTGTAAACACCCAACCCTGGAACACCCTAAACTTCTCCCTAAACCTCTAGCACCCCAGACCTATAAATACAGCCAACTCCACCTCCTCATTCACATACACCCATACGAAATCCCTAAACCCTTAAATCCTGAAACTACAAACTCCCAGATCCTATGAAGTCCAAACTTCCCGTCCACAGAATCACCCAACACCGCGCATGCGCCCTAAACTTGCAGGGACCTGTACCCACAAATGCCCACTCCCATCTCAGAAGCAGCCTTGTTTGGGGTCGGGCTGTGACTACTCACATGGGGTCCCCCAGGGCCAGGGGGAGACTGGCCAGCAGCAGCAGCAGACTGGGACCCGAGGTAGGATGCATGGTGCCAGGACAGTGAAGGGACAGAGGGACGGAGGGACAGAGAGACAGAGGGGCAGGGGGAGGAGTGAGCAGAGCTTGCTGGAGGCTGCCTTTTATCTAGCTCCCGCCTTTCTCCCTCCTCAGCCCAGCCCTCCACTCCCCATGGGCTCCCCACTCCCTGGTACTGCCCCAGATTTCTCAATAGTATTTACTAAGTTTTTCAGTCTGTGGGGCAGCATGAACTTGGGGTAAGTAACCCGAGGGCATGTCCTCCTGCAATAGGAACACAACAGCCTCCTGCCCTGGGCTCCCTCAGGGTCAAGGCCAGCTGGTGAACAGGGATCTTTCCCTGTCACACCCACTTGGTAGTAGAGGAAAATTGAGGACAGAGGGGCCCCCCCACCCCAGATATGTGGGCCTGATCCTCAGTCCACTTTTGGCTGTGCATTTATTCACCAAACCCTCCCTGTGAGTCCATCTCTATGCTGGCAGCTGGAGTCCCACTTCTAGAATCTTCCATGCTGGGGTGGGAGTGGGGGACAGAGTCCAGCACCAAAGCTCGTAGCCCCATGGAGTGCCTTCCCCAGTGGAGAAGAACTCAGCTTCTTGGGGGGTCAGGGAAGGCTTCTTGGAGGAGGGGACATTTCAGCTGGGCTTTGAAGTATGTGTAGGAGCTCACCATCCAGGTAAGAATGTTTTCTAGGGCAAGGAGAGCCTGGAGCTCCCTTCACCTCCTCTCATCAAGAAACCTGAGTAGTGGAACTTCCCTGGCGGTCCAGTGGGTAAGACCCTGCACTTCCACTGCAGGGGTCACGGGTTCAAGCCCTGGTCGGGGAACTGAGATTCCCCCATGCCTCAAGCTGTGGCCAAAAAAAAAAAAAAAAAGAGGCCTGAGTGGCTGTGATGGTTTATAAAAGTCATAATTGAGGAAAGTCCCATGGCTAGCTTTTGTGTTACATCAGCAACCTCTTAGCATATTATTATTATTATTAAAAAATGTATTTAACTTTTTGCATACTCCTATGGTTCCGCATCTAAAAATAACCTTCCTCCTGCTCCTATCGCTAGCCGTCAGGGTCTCAGACATGACCAGGTAACCAAATCTTGTGTTTCTTTCCAGAGGTATCTTATGTGTTTACAAATGTTCACACGTTTTAAAAGCAAACATCAGCAAAGCTCTACACACTCTTTCTTCTGGTCTCCCTGGGTTACACCTTTTGCTGTTTCATAAACAATTTACCTTAGACATTGTTTAATATCAGTGCTCAGAGAGCTTCCTTGTTCTTACAGGCAACTGCCTAGTATTACATTGTGTGGAAGTAACCAGACTGGTGGACAGACAGACTTCCTATTGTTACAAAACCACACTCCCTCCAGGGAGTAATCTGGAGCTTGCATTATTTCCGGCTCTCACAATTATTAAGTGGTAAACTTTGGGCAACTTACTGATAACCACCTGAGCCTCAGTTTCCTCCTGTAAAGTAGGATTATAACAGCAGCAACTTCAAAGGGTTCTTACCGCAACGAGAAGAGATAATTCTGGATCAAAGCCTGCGTGCAACGGTAATCTTGCTAGATACCCCTAAATTCTCCTCCATAATTATATTGATTTGCATACTTGCCGGCCCTGCACAGAATCGCCAATTTCCTCATGGCCTCCCCTTGAGGGCATATTGGCAAAACTTTGTATTTTTGCCTCGGTGTCATTTTAATTTGATTTTAAGTTGGGCATCTGGCGGAAGGGGGGATGTGAAGTCAGGTGTCGGAGGGGGATGGTGTGTTGATGGGGGATCCAGACCCCTGGAGGGCTGTTTTCCAAAGCTTCCTTGAAGGGGTTAACGGGGACCTCACTCTGATTTCCTGTAAACCGTGCCATTTTCCTGGTCATGCCCCCGTGCGCCAAGTAGGGGGTGGCGTGGAGCAGTAGAACAAACCTGGCTTGTGTCTGCTTTGATTGCGACACCCTTTCTTTGGAAGAGGAGGCGGGTGAGGCAAACACCTGCTTACTTTCCAGATATGGGGTTCCACTTCTGAAACTGGGAAGGGGCCACCTGCTAGGATTCCCCCAAACCCCAATATTTATCTTCCTCCCCTTTCCCCCCACCAAAATACCCACCCAGTCTCCTGGTTTCATTATATCCTTAAAGCATTCAGGGTTGTGATTTAACAACCTTGAGAAGGAATTCCTGCTGGCCTCGGTCTCCCTGCAAGCCTGGCTGCTCCTACCCCAGAGCCTCTGTTAGTACATCTGAGCAATGGGACTGATGGTAGTTCCTGCTGTTTTGACAATTAAGGGAACACAGATGGCTTGGAGCCCTGGGCTTGGAGAGAAGGCTCATGGCCATGGTGGTGGAGGTCTGGGAAGGGTCCTGCCCATGACCTCCAAGAATTGACCAGAGGGATGGAGGTGAAAACGGACCAAGGTCTCCTGGAAGGGAAGGAAACCAGAGGAATTCTTCCAGGCTTTTTCCTGGGGAATGGACATTTGCACCCAGAAGTTTGGGAGGGGGATGGCGGGCAAGATAAGCCAGCAGGGGAGAGAGAGAAGGAGGGAGAGTGAGGCTGCTGGGCAGCTTCTAAGTGGGATATCTAGGAGACTCTTTTTTCTTTGGCTGTGCCACTCCGCTTGCGGGATCTTAGTTCCCCGACCAGGGATCAAACCCAGGCCCCCTGCCCTGGAAACGCGGAGTCCTAACCACTGGACCGCCAGGGAATTCCCTCTAGGAAACTCATACCGACAAACTATTTGTTATTTACCTGAAATTCAAATTTAACTGGGCATCCTGTATTTTGTCTGGCAACCCTAGCTGGGGTGCAAAGAGAGAATAAAGGGAAAAATGGGCATGATTTCTAGGTGGGGGGAGCCCAGGTACCCCCTTCCCCTCCCCTGCACCTGCCTCAGTGCCGTTATCTCCCGGATGTACCCCATCCCCACCCTTTCCCCATACAGGCGCCGCCACGCCAGGGAGCAGCAGAGACCCCCCCCCCCCCACGACCCCCGCCGGTTCCAGGATGGGTGCTATACTGCTTTCTCGGAATCTTCCTCCAGGACCCAGAGCCAGGCCCTGCTTCCAACCACCCCCGCCATCCAGCTCCCTGCCCCACCAGCAGCCTGGACTTCCCCTTCCCAACTCATTACTCATTAACTTGTGGTTAACCTTGACCTGATTAAACCCAACCACTTGCCCTCTGGCTCCTTCCCTCCACCACCTCACACAGCATAGCAGAGGCCTGGGCACCAGGGACCCTTTTTTTTTTTTGGGCTGCGCAGCAGGGCTTGTGGGATCTTAGTTCCCCGACCAGGGATCGAACCCAGGACACCGCAGTGAGAATGCAGAGTCCTATCCACTGGACCACCAGGGAATTCCGGGCCAGAGGTTTTGACTGCAGCTCTGCCTTCTCCCGGCCTCGATTCCTCATCTGTAAATTAGACATTCACAACCATGGAACCTCCCTCTGAGTCTTGGGGTGACAGCACGTGGCATCAGGCAAGCTGAGTCCAGTGCCCAGCACATGGCCAGCGCACAATGTACTTGAATTTTATTTTTACTAACACCTGCTCCTCTTCTCTCTTGTCTTATTTCGGTGACAGTCCCTCCGTGCCTCCAAGCCAGAGTTCTCCCCCCCACCCCCCGCTTCCTCCCTCTCCCTCATCCATCCCCTGTGAGCAGCCCTGTGACCCCTAGGCTGTCTCTCCCAACCCATCCTTTCTCTCCATCCCTAAGGCCCCAGCCTCCTTGCTGTAAACTCACCTCTTCCAGGTCATCTAGTCCACAGCAACTGGGCATTTATTTTCTAAAACACACCTTTGCATTGTTTCTATAAAATTACGATGCATGATACAGGAATATGCGCTAATGACTGTGAACATCTCAGCGACAGCATCTTAACGATTTTATGCATCTAACTTGTTTATTCCAGATGCCTTAGGTGCTATTACTATCCCCGTTTTACAGATAAAGAAACTAAGGGCTTTGGCCACTTGCCCAAGATCCTCTAGCTGGTAAGAACTGAGATTTGAACCCGGCAGCTGGGCTCCAGAGTTTGTGTTCCTAAACCGTATGAGTTTCTGACTGCTGCTATAACAGATGATCACAGCCCTGGTGGCTTAAAACAAGACATTTATTGGGCTTCCCTGGTGGCGCAGTGATTGAGAGTTCGCCTGCCGAGGCAGGGGACATGGGTTCGTGCCCTGGTCCACATGCCGCGGAGCGGCTGGGCCCGTGATCCATGGCCGCTGAGCCAAAAAAAACAAAACCAAACAAACAAACAAAAACACTGGAAAACAATACATTTATTATGCTGCAGTTCTGCAGGGCAGAAGTCTGAAACTGAGCTGTCAGTAGGGCTGATGTTTCTTCTGGAGGCTCTAGGGGAGAATCCGTTCCTGGGTTTTTCCAGCTTCTAGGGGCTAGTGGCTAGTGGCTAGTGGCCCCTTCTTCCATCTTCAAAGCACATCACACTAGCCTGTTTACAGCATCACATCTCATTCTCTGATCCTGACCCTCCCATCTCCCTCTTTTTTTTTTTTTTTTTTGCTGTACGCGGGCCTCTCACTGTTGTGGCCTCTCCCGTTGCGGAGCACAGGCTCTGTGGCATGTGGGATCTTCCCAGACTGGGGCACGAACCCGTGTCCCCTGCATCGGCAGACGGCCTCTCAACCACTGCGCCACCAGGGAAGCCCCCGCCTCCCTCTTAAAAGGACCCTTGTAATGACAACGCACCCACTCGAATAATCCAGAATCATCCCTCATTCTAAGATCCTTAATTGAATCACACCTGCCAAGTGCCTCTTGTCATGTAAGGGAACATAGTCACAAGCTCTGGGGATTAGGGCGGGGACAACTTGGGAGAGCCATTACTGCCCACCCCAGCATGCACGTGGTGTAAAACGCCATCCCTGTACTACCACGTCCCGCCCTGCTCTAAACTCTTCCTTGGCTCCCGTGGGCCCCAGAATCAAGTCCAAGTGTGTCTGCCTGCTTTTAGGCTTCTGCCAGCTGCTCTTGCCCTCCCACTGGCCAAGCCAGACCAGCAGTGGAGGTTGCAAGCTATTCTGGGCATTGCCTTGCTGCATAATTTCCTCAGTCTGCAATGCCTTC
The DNA here is from genome assembly GCF_011762595.2 of Tursiops truncatus. Lineage (NCBI taxonomy): Eukaryota > Metazoa > Chordata > Mammalia > Artiodactyla > Delphinidae > Tursiops > Tursiops truncatus. The sequence continues at coordinate 166,246,865 of NC_047036.1, read as the reverse complement.
CCACTTCCTTCTTTGTCTGGCTGGGCTATATATTCATCTAGGCCCTAGTTAGACACATTTCCACTTGCAGGAAGCCTTGACCCCAGCCTGATTCCCTCCCCCTGGCCCATGCCTGTGGTCCCCACCAAGGAGTATTTTTCAGAGCTCCAAAATAGGTTCAGAGCATTCTAGTTAAAGAGTGAAGTGGGGCGGGGGAAGAAATGCATCGTGGTGGTCTGCCCACAGGTGTGCGTGCAGGTGTGTGACCAGGTGCATCTCTAATCTGAACTCCTCAAGGTTCAGAGAAATCCATGAAAGGTCAGCTGTGTTGCAGGGCACTGTGCTGAGCCAGACTCCCATTATCATGTGTGATGCTCAACTCTATGGGGTCTCCATTTTACATGCAAGGAAACAGAGAGGTTAAACCACTTAACAGTCACACAGCAAATGGGGGCAAGGTCAAGAGGCTTGGTGGCAGGGAGGCTAGGTGCAGAGGGGCAGCGCACGCAGCTCTGGAACCAGACTGCTGGTGTTTTTGAGTCCTGAGCCTTCTAACAACTTGTTTGCTGTGTTACCTTGGGCAAGTTACATAGGCTTTCTGTGCCTCATAAGCTTTTCAAGAGTTAAAGACCCTGGAAGCCTTAGAATAGAAGCCTTAGAATACAGCACTCAGCCTGAGCCACTTAGGAGTCACCCAATCACCATTTTTTTTCTCCCCTCCAGTCTTTGCACACGCTGTCCCCTCATCTGGGCCTGCGTCTTTCCCCACTCTCTCTGCTCACCTCTGATTCCCCAGGCTGGGTCAGGGCCCTGTGATGGAACCGTCTGGTGACACCTTGAGTGTTGGGCCCTGCCCACCCGCCCCTCCATGCCCGCACGGCCAAGCAGCCGATCACTGCTCTGTCTTCAGGACCCGGCACAGGGCCCGGCACGCAGTGGTCGCTCAATTAACATTTATTGAATGTGCAAAGCAATGGATACTGCAACCTCTCCCCGCCCCGTGCCCCCAAAGGATCTCTCAATTTCAAACCCCTGCATTAGCTCTCAACCCCCAGAAAGGCAAGAAACTGGAGTAGCAAAACAGATCGGTCATTATTGTACAGTTGCAAGTGGGGACAGGGTGCTCAACATCTGTGAGGGAGGGGGGCTGTCTGTCTTCTTCTGAATGGGCTCCAGGAACTCAGGTCCCAGGGAGCTGGATGCCTTGTGAGCACTGGCCCCCTCCTCCCCACACGCTCTTTGGGAGAAGCCGGAGCAGGGAATGTGTGAAGAGATGGGGATGAAGGGGGATGAAGGAGTGTCCGAGGCAGGGACATGATCACAACAGCTCTCGCCTGCTGGTCGTTTTGTTGACTTTGGACAGGCCTTCCCGGAACCCAGAATCGGTCATTCTGCAGGCAGACAGTTAGGGAGATAATCCGTGAGCCGAGGGGAGCCAGGCCCCGCCCATTCAGCCCACCACACCTACCCCAGAGCCTCTTGGTCCCGCCCCAGGCTCCACCCACCTGCCCCCACAGCCCCGCCCTCCAGGCCCCTTGCTGCCCAAGCCCCACCCACCCCAGCCCGAGGGCTCACACTTGCTTCATCTGCACATCCTCCTCGTCCTCCTCGTCCTCCTGGGGCAGCTGCAGGTACGGGTTATCCCTTGTGGGCTGGAACTTGTAGCCCGTGAGCACGAAGAAGGCGAGAGTGGAGCCCTCCACCAAGAGCTGGGGGCCAAGGGGGCAGAGTGGGAGTGTCAGGTACAGGCCCCCACCTCCACCTCCACTGTCTGGGCCACCCTCCGCCCCACCTGGGGCCTCAGTGCTCACCTGGTACAGCCACTGCCACTGGAAAGGCACGGCCACCCGCAGCAGGATGGCGATGATCCGTGTGAAGTAGATGTAGCAGATGACCTGCAGGGACACGGGTGGGCACAGGGCTGAGGGACCACTGGGGATGCCTGGGGAGGGGGGCCGGGGATTATGGGCAGAGGGCGGGGCTCCGGGGGACTGCAGATGGAGGGGTTAGGGTGGGTGTGCCAGTGGGCTGGTTGTTTCCCCTCCCAAACTTCCCGAGTGAGCACAGGGCTCCTACCATGACGTAGTAATGCCGGAAAAGCTTCAGCTTGGCCAGGTTCACTGCCACTGAGGGGTAGGCACAGAGAGTGGGGGTCAAGGGAAGGAGGCGGGGGGCAGGACGAAGGGGACAGGGTGGAGAAGGGCTGTGGACAGGAGGACATTGGGGTGAGTGTCTCAGGGGCAGAGCGTGGAGGGGGATGTCCCAGGATGGTGAGGGGGTGGAAAGGCAGGAAGAGGCAGTCAGAGGGGATGGAAGGGGCATCCAGGGGTCAGCAAGAGGGACCAGGAGCAGGCCGAGGGCCGAGGGCACAGCTCACCCTTCCCATCAGTGCCAGACGTGTCCTGGAGATGCCGGATGGACCTGGGAACGAGTGGGTGATGTGGGGGGCAGTCAGCACTGCCTCCACCCGTGCCTGCAGGGGAGGGGGTCGGGTGGGGGTCCTCACCAGACCACGGGGAAGAGGATGGCGCCGCAGCAGATGAGGTCCACCAGAAAGAGGATCTCCTTCCAGACGCCGTAGTCGCTGGTGCCCTCCTCACGGGACTCGATGACAATGTAGGCCACGTTGGCCAGGACCTGCGGGGCGGGGGTGGGGTGGGTGGGGTGGGTGGGCCCAGCCTGCACTCGTGTCCACCTGCCCACCCTGGGGCCTCCATGTGCACCTGCAGCGAGATCACGATCCCGAACACCTTCTTCTCCTTGTCGGACAGGATGTACTTGATGAAGGCCCAGCCGGAGCCGATCAAGGCGATGGTGATGAAGAGGAGGGCGCCCTTCAGCCTGGCGGAGGCGGGCAGGGGCTGTGGTGAGACTCGGGGGCCCGCCTCCCCTGCCCGCCGCCTGCCCCCGGCAGAGAAGGGCACTCACAGATGCGTGATGTAGTGCATGACAGCGAGGCCCTCGATGGGGTGGCCCTGGCTGTTGATGAAGTAGTAGTTGATCTGGAGGTGGATGGACGGATGGACAGTCAGACGGATGGACGGGGGGATGGAGATGGTGGTGGTTTGGGAACACCGACAGTCACTGTCGGATGGGTGGCCAGGAAGTGGACTGAACAGAAGGTCACGATCAGGATGGTGAGTGGACTGAGAAAGGGACAGTCACAGCCAGAACGGCGGCCGCACAGATGGCTGGACAGTCACAGCCTTGACAATGGAGGGAAGGTCACAGTCGGGTGGATGGACAGTTAGACAATCAGCCCGGTGGACACTCATAGCTGGACCCACAGACAGTCAGACTGAAAGGTGGGCGGTCACAGCTGGACAGGACTGGATGCACAGCCGGCCACGGTGATAAAATGGATGGACAAATGTATGGACAAATGGAACTCCCAAGCCCAGGGTCTGCAGAGATTTGAGGAGTGGCTTGTAGGGGCTTTTTCCTGGCCCCTGACACCCCAGCCCACCCCATCCTGCTCCCGGCCCAAGGCTCTCACACTGTGGAAGAGGAGAGAGACGCTCTTGGTGAAAGCCAGGGCTGCCATGAGCCAGTGGATCTTGAAGACGTTGTACCTGGCAGCGGGGTCGGGGACAGGAGAGAGTGGGAGGGCATCGGTCAGGGGTAGGAGTGGGAAGGTGTGATGAGGGGAGGTGGGGAACCCTCAGGGGCAAAGGCATTACGTGTTCTTGCAGAGGATGGACACCCAGAAGATGCCGGAGGCCAGGAAGCAGGCGGACATGACCATGTACAGCTTGAAGAGGGGGATTTCCGCCGCCGACAGGAAGCCCTCGGGGTTCTTCTCCCGGATCATTACCTGGGGAGGGGACAGCGGTGGGCAGGGGGATCGCGCGCTAGCTCCAGACTTGCGGGGCCCTGAGTGTGAGTCTGCGGCTCTCCCGCTCTCTCCCTGGCCGACTCCCTGTTTCTGAGCCTCAGTCTTCCCGTCTCCCAAATGGGCACGGAGTACCTGGCCTGCAGTGAGCGCTCCGCGAACCTGCTGCCCACCCTCCTCACCCCTGCTCACCGTGATGTCGAACGGCTGCTCCCGGCCCGGCACCGAGTTGTAGCAGTTGTGGAAGTTGAGGTTGTACTGGCCTTCCTCGGCCCTCGAGCCGATCACCACGTGGAACTGGGCGGTGGGGCAGACAGAGGGGAGAGGAGGCCTCAGCATGGGTGGTCCCCGCTCTGTGGAGGGGAGGGGCTGCAGGCACCCCCGGACACTCACACTGAAATTGTAGGAGTTGTTGAGATGGCCCAGGCCCAACACCAGGTCCTGGTCCTTTCCACCAATGCCCTGAGGGGACAGAGGACCTCCATGGAGCATCAGCTGGCCCCGCCTGGGGGCGGGGCTTCCTCCCTCCTGCCCTGGCTTCCCCATACCTGCTGGTCGGCTTGTGACCCTGTGGGTTTCAACTTGGCCTTGTTGGGTGCAGTAGTGGTCCCTGCCAGGGGCAAGCAGGTGACTTTAGAGATAGACAGACAGCAGAATGATGGGCGGGACGTGTGGAGCGGCCCTGCCCACCCGCCCCTCCATGCCTGCACGGCCACCCTGACTCACCGCCATCCACCTTGGGGTTGACCCTGTGCTCTGACTTCGGGAGCTCTGGTTCGGAGGGCGCTTCGGGGAGGAGCCCGGGAGAGATGAACAGCTTCTTCTGTTCCCCATACTTTCGTACCTGGACCCTGTGGGATGAGGCTGGGAGGCTGAAGGCTGGGGTCAGGCACACCTGCTCTGCTGAGGGACTCAAGGGCCCCTCGGGCCCTCTGGGGCTCAGCGTCGGGCTCCATCAGTGGTCCCCAAGTTGCAGCATTTGGCCACCACCCATCAAGATGGCTGCTGCATCCCTGAGCTGCCTGTACCGAGGACTAGTTGTCACTTCCTGTGACATTAAGTCACTCATTCTACTGAAGTACACACTATTTAAAAAGCAAATGCTGTACATACAGAGAGGCAACAGAGTATCTTTGGACCCTGGGTTCAAATCCCAGTTTTCAGCCTCAGTTTTTTCATCTTTAGAATGGGGATAACAACAGTCTGAGCAGTCAATGAGTTAACACCTGTAGAGATCCCAGGATGCTGCCTGGCGCACAGGGTGCATCCTACACGCACAAATGACTTGTATTAATTCTCACAACACTCCTCTGTGTTGGGTCTTCTGCCTTGAGACCCTAATACTGCCTGGGCACTCCTCCCCTCTCTCCCTCCCATAATCAGAAGGCTTGAAGGCAAAATTAAAAAGCGAGTGACAGGAATTCCCTGGTGGCCCAGTGGTTATGATTCGGTGCTTTCACTGCCGAGGGCCCGGGTTCAATCCCTGGTCTGGGAACCAAGATCCCACAAGCCACGTGGTGCGGCCAAAAAAAAAAAAAAGCGAGTGGCTTTCTCCAAAGGAGTCAAGGTTCTTTCTGGCTGGTTCTGATTCCACCTGATCAGCTCATGTGGGTAGCACAACCAGGGAAACCCCAATGACGGCTCTCTAGGGGAGCCGCCAGCCCTCCAACTCACTGCAGATCCTTGGTGTTGATGAGGAAGACAGCCAGAAGGTTGCTACTGTTTTTCCGGAGAGGACAGTCGTGAGGGTCCCGGCTCTGGAGAGTGGGCAGCAGGGAGCCTTCGTCACCCCCTCCCACTGGTCCAGCCTCACTCTGCCTTCCTCCCCATCCACCCGGGCAAGGGAGGGTCTCTCCCTGCTCCCCCCTCTGGGAAAGGACAGGGATCTTTGGGTTCCAGATGCTGACAGACCATCCTGCCCTTCCACCACCCCTGCCCCTCCACACTCCCCCCCTCCCCCCCTCCACCTCTGCCCCCTCCACTCACTGAATAGGAAGGAACACTGCCAGATCGAATACGGGTCAGACTGAACCCCACCTGGCAAGAAAAAGAGATGATGTGAGGGACACCAGCAGGGACCTCCAAGCCACCTCTATCAGTGGCAATAGTAACGTAACCTCGAATTTCCTCAAAGCCTACTAAGCGTGAGATTCCGTGTTCACTCACTTCACTGACTTTTCCCATCTGCCCCCAGCCCCCCAACCCTCTTCCTTTAACTCCTAACCATCCTTGCCCCTTGACTGGGATGTCACTTCCTCAGGGAGACCTTCGCTGGTCCTCGACCTACCCACCCTGTTTCCCCCCATTTAAAATGTTGATGTAAAAAATAAATTAAATAGAATGTTCATGGCTCCCTGCCTTGGGCTCTGGAAGCCAACACACTTGGATATACATCCAGGCTCTTGGACTCTGAGTAAGCCACATGCCCCTGAGTCTGTGTAAACACCTGTAAAATTGGCTTTACAGGTGTAATATTTTCACAGCATCCCTGAGAGGTGGCTATGACAGAACAGACTCATGGAAATAGATTTGCATGGTACCTGGTACCCAGCGGGCGTTCAATAAACACTAACTTCTCATTTCGACTGCAGGAACTGGGGCTGTCTTGTTCACTGGTAGGCTCCCCTCCCCCCAGCTCAGTGCCTGGCACGTACTGCATGAGAAATTATTATTCCCAAGTTACACATGAGGAAACAGGCTCAGAGAGATCAAGGGACTTGCCCAAGATCATATGGGTGAGAGGCAGAGCTAGGATGTGAATCCAGAATTGGGGCGGGGGGAGGGGGCGGAGCTCAGAAACTTGTGCACCTCTCCCTCCTCCAGCAAACTCCTCAAAGCCCCTCACCAATGGGGCTTTCTCATCTGTCTCCTGGAGGCCCAGCCGCAGGAGGCTCAGGTCCACCTCCAGAGAGCCGTTGGTGTAGAAGCCAAAGCTGTTCAGATGGATGTCTGCTCGCTTCTCCCCCTGCCAGAGACCAAGAAGGCAGAGGCACCTCAGACTTCCCACCAGCCCAGCCCCAGGGCTCTAGCATGAGGTTCCCCCAAGGGCTTCGGGCCCCTCTGGGTATCTCTATATTTAGGACAGGTCCAAATGGTGACGGGAGAGGTTGAGAGGGCCAGCTCTGGAGGCCATAACCTTAATCCCAGGCAGGGACAGGCTGGCTCCGGATCCTCTGGCCACTGTTCGGAGAGTCTAGGATTCGAAAGTCTGGGATACCTGGAAGTCTCCCTATTGGGTAAGCATCACCCGGAGAGCAGAGTTACGCATCTTGGGGTGCCTGGCCCTCACCTCCCGGAAAATGTTTAGATTCCAACTGAGCCCCCAAGATCCCAGTGAGTACCCAGAGGACCCTATTCTAGAACCCCCAGGGACTTCCCTGGGTGGCGTCAAGGGTCCCTAGCGTCCCCAAAGCAATCCCAAGAATTTAGAGGACTCAAAGTCCGCCGTCTCCGGAGATGAACCCCCCCCCCGGTGGGCGGGGCACGACTACAGCGCGGCGGGCCAGGCAACTCCAACAGGAGGACCGAGGGGGCTCCTCGGACGAGACCACTCCGGACCTGGAAGCGGGGGGCGCCGGACCGCTCCATCCGGACGAAACCACTCCAAGCCAGGGGCTTTTCCGGGCCGAAGCTGCGACCCACACCCCAGACCGCCGCGCGGCGGGACTCACCGTCAGCGTCAGCCGGTGGATGCGCCCAGAGCAACCGCCTAACAGCAGCAGCAGAAGTAGCCGCTTCCCCCACTCCGCGGGGCTCCCGCGGGCGAGCCCCCTCCTCTCGCTCACGGCCATCTCTGAAGCCAACGCCTCCCCCGACACCGCCTCTGACGCCCTCAAGCCCGCCAATCGCCGCACGGTGGGGGCCGACCCTTCAGCTTTTTTCAGCCCACTCAACCAATCAGTAATCGCCTCCTCTCGAGCCCGCACCCTGTACGACACCAAATGGACAGCCCGAGCCCCGAATGGAAGTGCTGATATCGCTTAACCCCGCCTCCACGCTCACCAATCACTAGAAAGATTGTCCCCGGATGTACTCTGATAAACAGTCCATCCAACCAATTGTGATGGATCTGATATCCGGCCCCTAAAGGGGAATTCCTCCATCCACTCTTAACTGACAGACCCGTTCAGAACTACATTACCCAGAAACAGCTCAAGGGGACGTTCAATAAACTACACTTCCCAGTATCCCTAAGGACGGACGTCCCCTTTCTTACCCCGGGGATGTGGCTCCCAGCCAAAGCTCAGGCTTTTGGTAAACACATGCATTTGCTAAAGCCTGTCCTGTTCTCCTAATCTTCCTGATCCACAGAGAGGCCAAAACCTGGCCCCAAGCTAAATCTTGACCCTACGATGACCCATGATCCCAGGCTGAGTCACCAGCCTTAGGTGGACCCTTCTGTCCTGGAGTGAGGCAACTGGAGGCCCATCCCCAGATCCCAGGCTGGTCTTGAGTCAGGCTGAATCCCGGCCCCAGCCTGAGCCCCCTACCTGCAGCTGAGCCCTGACCTCCGCCGAAACTTAGACTCCCCGACCCCCTACTACCCTCAGCCTATACTGAGCCTTAATCTCTGGCTGAGCTTCCACCTGGACTGACCTCAGATTAGGACTGACCTGTGGACCTTAGTTTGAGTCCCAGGCCTTCGACTGGGTGGCTGACCCCTCTGCTAAGCCTCCTATCCCAGTCAGACTCCATCCCAACTGTGGTGCCAACCTGGGATGAATCCCAGCTTCATTTAGAGGCTGAGACCCTACTCCCAGGCTGAGCCACTGAGTTCCAGACCCCAGGCTGAATTCCTGATTCGATCTGATCCTCTAACCTCCGGAGCACGTCTACTTTGTAATTTGAAGTTTTCTAACTCAGAAGCCACCAGCAGGTGGGGCCAGGTCCTCGCAGAGCCATCTGTCCCAGTGTGGGCTCCTGGAGCGATCCTCCTGGGCTCCTCGGTTTTGTGTACTGGGAGCCTGCGGGCTCAGAGCCTAACTTGTCCCCGGGGGCCCGGAGCCCCCAGCCCCAGCAGGGCGACTGTCACCTCTGTAGCCAAAGAGAAAGCACCAGAAGAGGGAGAGGATGAAGGAGGTTGCTACTAGGATCTCTCCCCTTTCATCCCAGTGCCTCAAAGGGATTAACAACGTGTGAACAGACTTTTATGACAGGGACGACAGACTTCCAAGCCCCAGGGTTCTAGGGGCGTCGGGGGTGGAGTCGGAATCCCAGGGTCGGTGCAGACAATTAAAACTGATTGTGCCTTAATGGATGCAACTGGAAAATGGGCAGGTGCAGGCTCGAACTGGACGGGAGCCGGGGAAAGGCCTGGGCCCGGCGCCCCAAGGACAGCTCGTCCTTAGTTTCCAGGCGCAGATTTGGGGAAGGAGGCAGGATGCGGTGGGGGCGCTAATGGACCAGGCCTTGGTGGAGGCGCGTCCTGGACAGGATCGAAGTCCTCCCATCCGCCCTGTGGCCGGAGGGACCAGACCATTAGTGGGACGAACGTAGACGTCTGGAGCCGGGCCGGCCCGCAAGAGCGAGGTGACCTCAGCTTCTCCCTGCGATGGGGTGGGGGAAGAACCTCTTGGGTTGGGGTTTTAGTGTCTTGGCCCTTTAATGAATGGTTGAAAGGAAAAAGGAAAGGAAAAACAATCCAGGGCGGGTTAGGTGTGGGGAGGACAAGAGGGTCCTAAGGGATTTGGAAAATGGGTGGGGGTCCTTTAAGGAGTCTGTCCAGTGGCTTCGGGCGGCAACGTTCCTTTAAGAGGGGGCGGGGCGTCTGTGGGGCCCCGCCTCCTGGGGTGTGCCTCACCTTTAGGGGGCTGCGCCGGAGCTCCGCGCGGGCGGGGGCGTGGCAGAGCCTATGGGGCGTGACAGAGCCTGGAGTGGGCGGGGCATTAACGGGGCGGGGCCGGGCTCAGCGCCCTGGCTGAGTCTCCCGGCGGCGGGCGGTGGGGACCGGGTGCGGCGGCGGCGGCGTTGGCATCGGCGGGAGCAGCATGGATTGGGGCACCGAACTGTGGGTGAGTCCGATCCGCCCGGCTCCAAGTTCCTCCCTTCCTGGGGTCCAGACCCCCGCTTTGCCCCTGCAGTACCCTAGAGGGGTCTCTGCGCTTTCCCTTCCACCGACCCCTTGGAATCCCCGCTTTCCGCCCTCATTCGGAGTTTCCTAGGGCGTTTCAGGACGCCCGGGAGCGGAGGGCGACCCTGCCGGAGCGGCGTAGGGAAACTGAGGTACGGGGTTTATAGTGAGGAGGGCAAAAGAAGTCCTGGGACCAGGCCGGAGCGGCCGGGAGAGGTCACCTATTTTGAGCGCCCTGACTGGGCCGGCGGCTTATCTTACGGCCCCTGGGCCCCTGCCCGCCCTCCGCCTGTCCGACTGGGGCGGGGGAGGGGACCCTCTGGCCACTATCAACCCCACGTGGGACCTGGAAGTACAGACCGCCCTCACGTTGCCTATAATCAACAACCAGGGGCTTGGGACCCTGTAGGGGGAAGGGGGCTGCGAGGTTCGGCCTCAGCCCCCTCCCCCAGCCCGCCCTAGGCACTGGGAGGGGCCGCCACCTGACCGCCTCGAACCTGTGCCCTGGAAGTCCCAGAAATTTTCCCCTTTCCTAGCCGGGACCTCTGACCCCTCCTCTTTCTGGGGACGGTGGCACTCCTCGGTTCCTGGGTGTCCCAGGGTAACTAGATCGCCCCCCACACCAATGCTGGGATTTCTTTTGGAGGCGCAGTGGAATCAGTGAGGGAAACTGAGTCACCCTTCGGGGCACCCGGGGAAGCATGGCAACCGGGGGAACCTGGTGCCCACCCTCTGGCCATTCAGAGGCCCCCCAGGCTGCAGGGAACCCTGCGCCTCTGGCCCTGACTCACGCCGGGCCGGCCGGATTTTCTGGAATCTGGGGGGGATTAGGGGAGCTGGGGCAGGGGGAGTGGCCGTGTCCCATTCCACACCTCTCTTGGACGTCGGGAGAGGGGACCCTGTAGTCCAGCTGGGGCCCCGCCCCTGTTCCCTGGCCCTTCCCGGGAAGGGGAGGGGGTTCCCGCGGGTTTCCTGCCTCCCCCCGCGCCGCTCAGGGGCGCGGCCGGGAAACCACGCCTTCTCGGAGCTTGGAGCCTGGAGGCTCCCCTGCCGCTTGGTCGGAGGCTGTGGGGTCCCAAGGTCTTGACCCCAGTCCTCCCAATGCCCCGCTAGGATCAGTTTGAGGTGCTCGAGCGGCACACGCAGTGGGGTCTGGACCTGTTGGACAGATACGTGAAGTTCGTGAAAGAGCGGACGGAGGTGGAGCAGGCTTATGCAAAGCAGCTGCGGTGAGACCCTAGGGTGGCCTCGCCCTGGGGTTAGGGGGAGCGGTTGGAGGGCTGGGGGCTCAGCCTTCCTGCCTCTCTCCGTAGGAGCCTGGTGAAAAAATATATGCCTAAAAGACCTGGCAAAGATGACCCAGAATCCAAGTAAGAATGAAGAGGGGATTGATGCAGGGCTAGATTTGGGAGGGCAGGGGGTAAGGGAGCCACTTCTTCTCCCTCAAGCTGGGCCACCCAAACAGACCCCTCACTTCTCACCCCAGTTCCACCTAGAGGTATGAGCTTGGATGCAGAAACCGTATTACCTGTGTTGGAATTCTAAATCCACTACTTTCCAGCCAAACTGCTTCCGCCAGTTGACTCAAGTTCTCCGCCTCTATTTTCCTCGCCTGTTAAATGGGAGAGGCTCCAACAGTTACTAAATGAATGACTCTGGGCAAGTGACTTAAGTTTTATGCCTCTGTTTTCCTCTCCTGTGAATTGGGGATGATGATGATGTCCTTGTAGGGGCTCATGTGAAGATTAAGATAACGTGTTTAAACAATGCCCAGACCATTTCACTTTATTCCAGGTCCCCAGGTCCAGAATCCAAAAAGCTCTAGAAATCAAAAGTTCTTTTGGTCACTTGTTTGGAGGCAACCTCCGACCTGAACTGACTTGATGTTTATTACGTTCATTGCGGTCTTGGTTTTTATCCCACTTAGCGTGGACATTAATATTTCTCCTTGCAAAAACATTTATAGTATTTGGTTACAGGATGCTGCCGCTGACACCACTAGGGTGATGCAAAAAGGTGGCGTAAGCATCATATCCCGTTTCTAAAACCCCCCAAATTCTGAGAATTGTGAGTCCTTTGTCCCCCCCAAGGGTTGGGGATGCAGACCAGAATACATCATTGCTTCTGGGGTGAATGTCTTGGGGCTCACATTTTCTCATACAGAGGTGGGTCCTGGGGCATGTGGCTCCTGGGGACCCTGACCCTCAGCCCCTGTCCCCCTCCACCGCATCCCAGGTTCAGCCAGCAACAGTCATTTGTGCAGATTCTCCAGGAGGTGAATGATTTTGCGGGCCAGCGGGAGCTGGTGGCCGAGAACCTCAGTGTCCACGTGTGTCTCGAGCTGGCCAAGTACTCACAGGAGATGAAACAGGAGAGAAAGATGGTGGGTGATCCCCTCTCTGGGATTTCCCAGGGGCCCCTGAAACCAGGGTGAGCCTTATCACCCCTTCTTTCCATAGCACTTCCAAGAAGGCCGTCGGGCCCAGCAGCAGCTGGAAAGTGGCTTCAAGCAGCTAGAGAATGTGAGTTTGTGGGTGTGGAGAAGCGTGGCTCTGGCCCCGAGCAGCTGGGTGAGGGTTGCCAATCCCCAGAGGTATCCTGTTTGGCCAGGACGCCACCTCTGCTGTGGGTTTCCAGCCCCGACCCCCATTTGCTGGGTGACTTCCCACCAGTCCGTGAAACTTTGGTTGGTGGCTCCTTCATTCTGGTTCTGTCCCCAACACAGAGTAAGCGTAAGTTTGAGCGGGACTGCCGGGAGGCTGAGAAGGCAGCTCAGACGGCCGAGCGGCTGGACCAGGATATCAATGCCACCAAGGCTGATGTGGAGAAGGTGCCTGTGGGGTCTGAGACACGCTTGGGGGTCAGGGTTGGGCAAGGCTGGAACTGGGCCATGACCCCCACCTCGATATTCCTCAGGCCAAGCAACAGGCCCACCTTCGGAGTCACATGGCAGAAGAAAGCAAAAATGAATATGCAGCCCAACTACAGCGCTTCAACCGAGACCAGGCTCACTTCTATTTTTCCCAGATGCCCCAGATCTTTAATGTAAGTGCTCCACACCCCCAGCCCCACCTTGCCCCTGAAACCTCAGAGTTAACCAACTCCTACACATTTGTCAAAACCCTGGCTGTAATGCCCTAATCTCTAAATTGAGAAGGAATTAGAAACAAATAGTCAAAGTGTGCTCCGCTTTTACTCAAGCTGTTCTTTCTGCCAGATTTGTCTTTCTTTCCTTTTGCAACTCCTGCTTATTCTTCCAAGCCCCAACTCTAACAACACCTCTGAAAGATCTCGAATTTCCCCTCTTCTGTTTCACCCTTGTACTCTGCTCTCTGTCCCAGCCCTGGGACTGGCAGTATTGGTGCTGGGTCTGCTTTTTCTTGAAATCCCTGGCTTCACCTCCTTTGAGAAGCCTTTCCTGACTCCCTAGGCAAGGGGAGGGGAGGTCCTCAAATTCTCCTCTGAAATCTCCCTGGCCTCCTGTTTCTTCCCTGACCACACTGAGCTGGAAGTCTCTGTGTTCGATTCTGTGTTTCCCTGCCAGACTGGGCTTGGGGCTGGGGCCAGTGTGGGTCTCCATCATGCTCGTGTAGTGAATCACTCTGCCACCGGCCCTTCCATCAGCACCCCTGAGACCCCACACCCCTGTCCCCGCAGAAGCTGCAGGACATGGACGAGCGGCGGGCCACCCACCTGGGGGCTGGGTACAGGCTCCTGTCCGAGGCTGAGCTGCAGGTGGTACCCATCATCGCCAAGTGTTTGGAGGGCATGAAGGTGGCCGCGGATGCTGTGGATGCCAAGAACGTGGGTGCCTGGTCCCAGTGGACCACAGGGGCGGGGGGGTGGGAGAGGGCAGGAGGAGAAGCCCAAAGGCTAGGCACCCAGTCTTTCCCCTGACTGCCCCTCACCATCCCCTCCCCCAGGACTCCCAGGTCCTAATCGAGCTGCACAAGTCAGGCTTTGCCCGCCCGGGCGACGTGGAATTTGAAGACTTCAGCCAGCCCATGAACCGCGTGCCCTCGGACAGCAGCCTGGGCACCCCCTCAGATGGACGGCCTGAGCTCCGAGGCCCCGGCCGCAGCCGAGCTAAGCGCTGGCCCTTCAGCAAGAGGAACAAGGTGGGGGCCGGGGCCCTTGGGGTGGAGGGGATGGGTGTGAGTGGAGACAGCAGGGGCCCCCACTGAGTCAGCCCCAGCCGCCGGAACGCTGAGTCCTGGGCAGGAATTTTTCTCTTGGCTGCTGGCCCGGGCTGGAGGGAAGGAAGGCGGCCGGGCAATTGGCCTGGGAGTCCCCTGAGGCTGGGGAGTGGGGGGCAAGGAGGGGGGCCTGTGGCGTCTGTCTGCTGCTTCTCAGGATGCTGGGAGAAGAACTGCTTTGGGTATTCAGGGCTGGGTGAGGGATTGGGACTCCAGCCCTAGGGACTCCCCCCTGGGTCTCTCCAATCCTCCGGTGCATCTCTGGGCGCCCCACCCTTAGGCTGGTTTTTCTCGGGATCTTTAGCTTTCAGTGTCAGGCACATACCTGGACACCCTTGGCTTCTTACACCTTTGACAATCCCCATGTCCCTAGTTTATACCTTTTGACTCCTGTTTTATACTTCGGATCCCTCTTGGTGTATACTTTGATACCCTTCTTCAGTTTATACGTACCGTCCCCCAGCTTAAACCCCAGCTGTAACCCTTTTGGTATTTCATGCCTTTGACCCTTCTCTCAGTTTGCCCTTGACGTCTATGGCCCCATATTTGTCTGAGACCTTGATTCCTGCATGCTTCTCCCTCCATCTTCTAGACTGTGAGCCCAGAAAGCTGGGGAGGGGGACAAGAAACATGGGCTTCCCTGTACCCCCAGTCTCCATTCTAGAAACTGGACATAGGATGCGAGGGAGGTGGAGGGTGGGGGAGGGGTCTGGCCTTCTGGCTCACAATCTAATTAATGCCCTCCTGCCACCTCCCAGATTTTTGTGTTGCTCTCTGCATGCATTTTCTGTGTGTGTGATTGTGCATCTTGAGTTGTGGTTTTCTTACTTTTTTTTTTCTTTTCTTTTCTCCATTTGGTTTTTTTCCCCTTTTTCTTTATTGCATCCATTGTCCTTCCGTTCATCCGTCCTTGTTCTCTACGTCCTCCTGCCCCTCCTGACCCGTGTCCTCCCTGGCCCCTGCTGGTAGCCGTGCCCTCCACCCCTCTCCCCCCTGGGGGGCCCCCTGCCCTCGGCATTACCTAACGGACCCCCGTCCCCCCGCTCCGGCCTCGACCCCTTGGCCATACTGAGTGAGATCAGTAAGTCAGTCAAACCGCGGCTAGCATCCTTCCGCAGCCTTCGAGGCAGCCGTGGGGTAAGTGAGGCCTCCGGGGGAGGAGGAGTGGGCGGCCCCAGCCTGCCCAGCGGCCGGGTGGCGGGACCCTGGGCTCGCTTCCTGCCGCCGGCTGGGCCCCCTCCTTCCACGGCCCCACCTGGACCTGCTTTGCTCTGTGCATGGCCTTGCCCCCCAAGAACCTTGGGTGGGGAGGAAGGTGGACTTGGTGTGTCTTAGTCATGTCTTAGACCCTGGAAGCTCAGACTCTGTGTTCCCGAGCTCAGCCTTCTTCCACCTTGCAGACAGTGGTGACCGAGGATTTCAGCCACTTGCCCCCGGAGCAGCAGAGAAAGCGGCTTCAGCAGCAGCTGGAAGAACGGAACCGTGAACTACAGAAGGAGATCGACCAGAGGTAAGGTGAGGGGGTGGGCAGGTAAGGAACAAGGTGAAATAATAAATGAATTACATTGAAATGATACTCGAAGATCTCCTCCCCGACAAATTCCAGGCCCTGGTGGGTTTCTAGGTGATTCCTACCACACTTAAAAGAAATGGTGACTTCCCATCTTACAGAAGTCATTCCAACAAACAGAAGAAGAGCGAAAGCTGCCAGCTCATTTAGGAGGCTGGTGGAATCTCAGTTCCAAAATTGGGTTAGCAAGAATTCAAGAAGGTAAAATTATGGACTTATTTAATTAACTTATGATCTTAGATTGCAAAATCCTCGCCAAGCAAGTCCAATGGCGTATTAAAAAAAAAAAAAAATCACGCGGTGGTGGTGATCGCTCAGCCACATGAATGAATTTAATGCCACTGAACCATACACTTAAAAACAGCTCAAATGGGAAATTTTATATTATGTATATTTTACTGCAGTTAAAAAAAAAAAAGACCACAAAAAAATCATGATCACTCGGGTGTTATCCCAGTAATGCAAAGATGGTTCAATATCAAAACATCTATCCGTCTCACTTACTTCATTAATTGGCTAAAAGAAAAAGAAGCATATGGTTATTCATTTAATAACTCAAAGCACTTAACGTATTAACGATAAAGAAACCTGCCAGATGAAAAAAAGAAAATCTTTACTCATTCTTTCCAAGCAACAAGATTCTCTTCCCAGTCCTCTTACATAATAAGAATGACGTTTGCCACTTGTGGACAGACAGCCAAATGATGTTTTGCCGTTTGCACAGAACTTCTTGTACAAAAGCGGCTTTTATTGGTGTAAAGTTCCATTCGAGAACTCTGTCATTCCTGAGTTTTTATCATGGGGGGATTATGGGTGCATGCTCTGGAGTCCAGGCGGACTGGCCTTGAATTCTAGTTGTTCCCAGTTTCCTCATCTGTCATGTGCATCAGGTACTAGGACTGGAAAGAAGTTGAACCCAGGTTTGACATAGTCCAGAGGACCATGCTTGTAACCATTTCATGGAGGAAGTAGGGACAGGGGACTAATGATAGTAATACTTAGCATTTAGAGAGTGTTGCTGTATGCCAGGCACCATTCTAAACCCCTTACGTGCATCATTAGAATTCCCGTTTTCCTGAGAGATTGTGAGTAGAGGTAGGACCCTGACTGTCCTGTTTAGTGCTATATCTCTAATGCCTAGGACAGGTTCCTGGTATGTAGTATGCACTCAATATATATCTGAATACATAAAGGCACTGTTCTCATCTTCACAACAACTCCCAGGAGATATATAGACATAGCTATATAGATCCCATTATTCTCTTTTTCAGACAAGCACACTGAGACACAGTTTCAGTAACTTAACCCAAACTCACATAACTAAGAAATGCCCACCCTGGGATTTGAACCCAAGCTATGAAGCACTGGCTGAGCTCCCTGAAGCAAAGCCCACATTTTTTGTTTGTTAAATCACATGGGATTCTTTCTCCTCCGTCTGTCTCACCCTAGGGAGGCCTTGAAGAAAATGAAGGATGTATATGAGAAGACACCGCAGATGGGGGACCCGGCCAGCTTGGAACCCCGGATCACAGAAACCCTGAACAACATCGAACGTCTGAAATTGGAAGTACAGAAGTATGAGGTCAGGGAAGACCCTGGGGAGGGGCGGGGCCGGCAGGCCTGGCTGAGTCACTTCTTGGGGGAGGGAGGGGGACAGGGAGGTATTGGGGGGGCTGCTTCAGCTGTTTCTCATCACTGCCTTGGGTGTGCATGGGTGATCTCAGGAAACCTCCAGGCCAGAGTGGGCTGACCCCAGAGCCTGGCCCTGGAGCTGACTGTGCGGTCCCCTCCTCTCAGGCTTGGCTGGCAGAAGCCGAGAGCCGGGTCCTAAGCAACCGGGGGGACACCCTGGGCCGGCACACTCGGCCTCCAGACCCCCCAGCCAGCGCCCCACCAGACAGCAGCAGCAACAGCAACAACGGATCACAGGATAAGGAGAGGTGAGCAGGGAGGCCGGTGTGGGTCTGTCCCCGGACCCCGGGTGAACCTGTCTTCACCTGCTTTGCCTTCTCCAACCAGCTCTGAAGAGCCCCCACCCGAGGAGGGTCAGGATGCTCCCATCTACACGGAGTTCGATGAAGATTTTGAGGAGGAGCCTGCATCCCCCATAGGTCACTGTGTGGCCATCTACCATTTTGAAGGTAAGGACAGCCTGGGTGGCGCATCGGTGGCTTTGGGGGCGGTCTTTGGGGCTGGGTTCTGTTGAGATCCGCCTCCAGCAGACCTGAGCCCACTGCCGCCCCCGTGACAGGGTCCAGCGAGGGCACCATCTCCATGGCCGAGGGCGAGGACCTCAGTCTCATGGAAGAAGATAAAGGCGACGGCTGGACCCGGGTCAGGCGGAAACAGGGAGGTGAGGGCTACGTGCCCACCTCCTACCTCCGTGTCACACTCAACTGAACCCTGCCAGAGGCGGGAAGAGGGGGGCTGTTGGCTGCTGCTTCTGGGCCACGGGGGGTGCCCCAGGACCTACGCACTTTATTTCTTCCCCCGTGGCTTCAGCTGAGACCTGTGTAACCTGCTGCCCCCAGCCCCACCCCCCAACTCCTCACTCCACATGGACCCGCTGTGCCTTCTACCATCGATGTACATACTCATGTTTCGAATCTTTTCTTCCTGCCGCTCGGCTGGGGCCGTTTTGTTTTATATAAAAAAATGATGGAAAGCTCCTGTAGTCTGTGCCTTATTAGGAGACTTGGATATCAAATACCACCCTCCTTAAGGGCCACACAGGGAACGAGGAAGGGGAAGCGAACTTGGGGACACCATAGACAAACCCTGCCCCTTCTTAGGAGTTGGGTGCTTGTCTCTGACTCTAGTAGGGAAGAGGGTGCCAGACATCACCCCTTTGGGGTTCACTGCAGGTCACCAAGGACAGGTAGCACCTGTTGAGCGCCTACTGTGTGCCAGGCATTCTTCACCTATGAACTCATTCAAACGTTGAGCTTTCATCCCCACCATAACCCCTAGAAAGTACACGGCCCCACTTTTACGTTGAAGGCCAGCACAGAGAAGTCAAGTGATCTAGTAGAAGTCACACAGCTTTTTTTTTTTTTTTTTTTTTTTTTTTTTTTCCGGTATGTGGGCCTCTCACTGTTGTGGCCTCTCCCGCTGTGGAGCACAGGCTCCAGATGTGCAGGCTCAACGGCCATGGCTCACGGGCCCTGCCGCTCCGCGGCATGTGGGATCCTCCCGGACTGGGGTACAAACCCGTGTCCCCTGCATCGGCAGGCGGACTCTCAACCACTGCGCCACCAGGGAAGCCCAGTCACACAGCTTTTAAAACATATTTGAACTCAGGCCTCTTACAGATCTGCAAGTTCTCTTTAACATTAAAAGCCACACGTTCACCCTTTGTGGGATATGCGAGGGGGCATGTGGGAGAGGGCGTCCAGAGCCTCCAGACATCTGGGTCTTCTAGTGTGGGGAGGAGGCTGCCCTCCGCCAGGATCAGTGTGCCTTTTTAGGGCACAGGGTGGGTTCTTGCAAACCAGGTCCCCTCCTGTGAGGCAGGGTGCAGGTCCCCACTGCATTTGGCTGTGTGAGGAAGCTTGGGCGGCTTCCTTGGTCTCCATGGAAGCCTTGGTATCCCAGCGTGAAGATGGGGGCGGTCAGTGCTCTCAATGGTCAGGCTCCAGGCGCTGCGACAGGACGGTGAGGACGCGCTGGAACTTCTCAAGACGTGTGGCCCACGGCGCCCCAGCTCCTTGGCTCCCCCAGAGCAGCCTCCTCAAGAAACCAGTGGTCAGGGCCTCTCTCAGCTCCGGGTGGGGCCGGAATCCTGGGGGCGGGGCCAGGTGGGGCTGGGGGCAGGGCCCAGGCAACCGCCTTGCCCCTCCCACAACTGCCTTGTTCCCTCGGGACTTTGACCCCGGAGGGACTCAGCCTGAGATTACCTGGACATCTGGGTAGGGTTAGCCGGGAGGGGGCTCCTGAGTCTGCAGCAGTGGGGGTGGGGTGGCTGAGGGGCTCGGTGGGTGTACCGGGGCAGTCTGTTCCTGGGGCGAGATCCTGGGGGACCCACTTGAGGGGTTGTGCCTGGAGATGGAGCCACGCCCGAGGGTGGGATTTGGGGTCCGGGCCGTCCTTCGCGACAAACTTGGGGGGGAGGAGGTTGGCCCATGTTGGAGGGACAGGGGGGCTAAGGTCACCAGTGAAGGCAGGGACGACCCAGGTCGGGGATCCTGGAGGCTGGTCTGCCCCAGGGCAGGAGACGGGTGTGGCTCTGAGCTCTGCGGGGGCGCCGTTCTATTCTACCAGGTTGAAGGTCTGAGTCATTTAGGAGGGAGCTGGGCATTCTTGGTGGCGGATCGAGATCCTCTAGGCGCAGGGCCTTGCCAGGTGGAAGAGTGGGAGTTGGGCCCTGTGGGCGTGGCTCTGGGGGGCTGGGCCGCCCTTTGGGGGCAGTGTTTCCGTCTACACTGCAGGTTGCGGCGCGTGTTAGGGTGAGAACCCCGTGGGGCCGGGCCGTCCCAGTTTGGGTGGGGCTCTGGGAGGCGTGGTGGGAGGCTCTAGTCCCTGGCCCGGTGGGTTTGGGGGCACCGAGTTGGAGCATGAGGGGTGTTCCGGGACCCTCTGGCAACCCGGCGCAGAGGAGGCGCTCACCTCGCAGGCGCCGAGCCGCCGCCTCGCGGAATCTGGGCGCGTCCCGGGCCAGCAGACGCGCCCGGTGCAGGGTGCGCAGCAGCCGCTCGCAGCTCTCGTCCAGGGGCCCGGGGAGTTCCTCGCCCTCCAGCAGGCGCACCGCGGGCGCCACGTGCGGCAACGCCACCTCCCCCGGGTCGCAGGGTCCTGTTGGGGGAAGGGTCTGGGCTGGGCTACGGGCAGAGGGCGGGTCCTAGGGTGAAGGGGTGCGACATACATTGGGCCGAGGCACCCTAGGACAAAGCAATGGTTGGGGTCTGGGTCAGAAACAGAGGCTTGAGCCTGGCCCAGAGCAGGACCGGGGAGTGGCCTAGGGCAGGGGCGGAGCCTGGGACAGAGTGAGGGCGGGGCCTAGGGATTAGTTCCCGACCGAGACTCGCACAGAGGGCGGGGGTTAGGGCGAGGAGGGCGGAGCCTTGCTTAAGGGGCGGAGCCTAGGACCGAAACAACGGGCGGAATGTAAGGCCAAGGTGGAGCCTAAGACAGAAGGAAGGGGCGGGGTTTGGCACGAGACCCAGAGGCCAGAGCCTAGCATAGAGCTGGATGTGAATCAGGGGCCGGGCCTAGGGCAGGGGGCGTGGCTTAGGAGAGAAGCAGGGGCGGGGACCTAAGACCCGGGCGGGGCTTAGGACCGGATTGGGATTCCGCTTAGTTACCACTCATCGAAAGATGCTACTCACCGGCGCCCTCATCCAGCGCCCGCATCAGTGGCTTCAGCTCCTGCTCGAAGGCCAGCGCAGCCTCGGTGTGGCTCCTTCGCAGCTGGCGCCACGTGCGTTCCAACCGCGACACCTGGAGGAAGAGAGCTGAGCCCGCCTCCTCTCCACTTTTTCCCATCACTTGCTCTCTGGCCTCCTCCCCATCCCCGCTTCCTACGCACCTGGGGCATGAGCAAGGCGCCCATGACCGCGGCCAGTCCGGGCAGGTCTCCCGCCGCCCCTGGCCGCAGCGCCAGGGCCAGCTCCACCAGGCCCCTCAGGGCGGCCGCGCGCTCCTCCAGCGGCCCTGCGCAGCCCAGCACTGCCAGCGCCCCCGCCAGTGCCAGCGTCTCGAGCCTGTGGAGGCGGAAGGCAAGGGTCTGGGGGCAGTGGGGAGGTTTGCAATGCGGGGGTGAGGAGGGACAGTCGGTGGCATTGCCCATGCCCCACCTCCCTAGGGGACCGTGAATGGGGAGATTTGGAGACCCTAGGGATTCCAGGTGGCTGGCTCACCTCTCCAGCAGTTCCAACCTCAAGCGATGCCCATGGGGAAGTGTGAGCAGTTCCAGACCAGAGGCGACCCCCATGGCGCCCCGCTGAGCCTTGGTCACTCCCAGGAGGCCAGTCGCCTGGCGATGGGGGGCCAGGGTAAGAGTAGAGAAGTCAAGGGAGCAGGGTGAGTATACAGATGTGAGGTGGGGTTGGCCCTTGTCCTGGCTTCAGCCCCTGCCTGGGGAGGAAAAACCTCTGTAGGTGACCCACCTGGCAATCCACCAATAGCAGGTGGAGAGCGGTGCTCCCAGGATGGTGCTCCAGGAACAGGCCATGGAGAGTATGCAGGACTTCAGTTTCCAGAGGCCGATTCTGGGAGCCCAGCAGGCAGAAGGGGTTGTCAGGTGGGCAGAAAGAGACCTCTGCCTGCGGTCTTGCAAAACATCCGTCCTCCTCCTCAGCCTCCCACCATGGTGCCTCTGGCTCTGGGCAGCTGTGGCCAGCAGGTGTTCCCTGGACCCTGGGCACTCGGGGCACCAGCTCACAGTACGTTGGGGGGCATCCAGAGGCATCAGGCAACATCAGTGAGGATGTTCGAGGTGGCTTGGTTGGTGCCTTGGCATGAAGCTGCCCATCAGAGGCCCTGAGGCTGTCAGCAATGGACCCCAGGGGAACGGGCACCTTTAGCAACACGGAGTCACTACCTGTCCGAGGCAGGGCAGATGCAGGCATAGTGGAAGCTCCTGGGTGTCATACAAGAGGGGGTGAAAGAGGTACACAGAGAAGATAGCTGGGAGGGGTCAGCGGCTTCATGGGCTACTAACCTCCTGGTTCATCCACTCATTCAGCCAATAACCAGGTATCCCAGCCTATCTTGGTGCGGCTTTGAAATTGAACAACTTCACCAACATCGATGCTACACACTTACCAATGGTTTGAAAATGAAATTTCTCTGACACGTATGTAGTTTTGCAATTTTTGAATACTACATTGCAAGTTTGAATTCTTTGTTTTTGCCCCTCTGATTGAAGATGGTAAGCCCTGACTGTATGAAATTAAAATGAAAAATGTCATTCAAAATTCACAAAGCTACATAAGCATCAAAGAAACTGAATTTATCAAAATTTCAAATGATGTCTTCTGTTAAGTTTGTGGCATATTTACTTCTGAGGTTATTGGAACTTAAAACTGCACCCAGACTTTTGGGAGACTCTGTATTTACTAAGCATTTAAGTCGACCCTGTTATAGGGGCTCAAAACCTCCCCACGGTTCCCAGCTCGCTCTGAATAAGGGCCAAAGTCCTCATATTAGTCCAAGAAGCCCTCACAGTTTGAGCCCAATCTCTCGTGACTTCCCCCTCACTCCCAGTGTTTCTGCTACACTCACCTCCTTTTGGTTCAGTGAACAGTTCAAACTCTTGTTCTGGCCCCAGGACCTTTGCAATGGCTGTTCCCTCTGCCTGGGTCATTCTCATCCAATTATCCACATCGTTCCCTCCTTCATCTCCTTCAAATCTTTCTCCATGGGACCTCTCCTAACTACTACTTAAAATTGTAATACTCATTACCATTCGCATACTCCTTACTGTGTCCTGCTTTTAATTTTTAACCCAAAGCATACGTAATTGACTCATTTTTGTTGTTCATGGCCCTTCTTCCTCTAGAAGGATGTTGGCTCCACTTGAGCAGGGATCTTTGTCTTTCTTGTTCATTGACATATCTCAGCACTTAGCAGAGTGTCTGGCACACAACGAGAGCTCATGTTGAATTGGGGGGGGGTGTGGACAGGGCAGTCAGGGTATAAGGAAGACTCCTCCTTTATGTAGGATGGTCAGGATCAGCTGCTTTGAAGAACTCACATTAGATGAGAAGGAGTCAGCCAGGTAAAGATTAGGGAATGGGCTCTCCAATGGTGAGAAGCAAATGCAAAGGCCCCGAGGCAGGAACAAATTTGGAAGGTTCCAGCAACTGAAAGGAAGACTATGTGGCCAGAGTGAGTACGGGATGTGAGAGGAATTATTAGAGAGGTCAGCCGTGGTTAGAGAACAGAGGGCTTCTTGGAATCATCATAAACCCACATTTTTAAGCACCTACAAAGTTCCTTAGTCCTGTGTTTTTTCGTCACCATGACAACATTGAGAGCATCACCATCTCTTTTTTCCAGGAGATTAAGTCACCTGCCAAAGTTCACTTGGGTAGTGAGTGGCAGAGCAATCTCTGAGCTATGTATTGTCCTGGAAGACCCTTACCTGAACCAGGGTGGTCTTCTGTTGGCTGCCCCATATGCTCCAAGCCTGCGGGCTGACTGTCACTCCGCTTCCTAGCCCTGGGGACAGAGATGGGGGAGATGTGTTGTCCTACTCTGCGCAGAGCAGCCCCCATCAACACCTGTAAAACCTTACATCCCATCATTCGGAACCAGTGGATCCCAACCAGGGTGCCTGATACCCCCAGGGGACACTTGGCCATGTCAGGAGACATTTTTGGTCGTCACAACTAGGGGAATGACGTACAGAGGATTCTACTGGCATCTAGTAGATAGAGGCCAGGGACGCTGCTGAACATCCTACAATGCACAGAACGGCCCCCCACAGCCAAGAATAATCTGGCCGCCAATGTCACTAGTGGACAGTGCCGAGGTGGAGGACCCTGGGGGGTGTTGGGTGTCGTCAGGGAGGTTGGGAGCCTGTGGTACCTGAGTGGCTCTGTCCAAGCCGGGCCGTCTGGGAGGGTGTCTTCACTAAAGCTGCGTCGAATAGGTCCTTGCCGCGTCACTGGCCTGGATGCCACAGCTCCCGTGGCCTGGGACAGTGTACGCTGGCCGGTCACATAGCTGCGAACCAGGGCAGGCAGGCTTGGGAAACGCTCATCCTCCAGCTGAAAGAGGGCTGTGGGCCGGCCTGGCCGGGGGCGCAGGGCCACACGGAACACCTCGAAGTGTAGGACTGAGCCCCGCCAACGGCAGGAGATCACAGGGTGGCCCCCACGGGACTTAGATGCACGAACTAAGAAGTCACCATCTTGCTGGAGGAGGGCCTCAGCCTTCTGGGGATGGAGGACAGGGGCAAGGGGTTTAGGCATAAGCCTGTATCAGTAGTTAATGATGACTCCCCACCCACTCAAAAAAACCCAGAGACTGGATACCATTGTGTCAGACCATTTCTTCTTTTTTCATAGGCATACCTCTGGACTACATTTCCCAGGCTCCCTTGCAGTTAGCTGTCATGTGACAAGATCTGGCCAATGGTATGAGGGCAGAAGGGCTGTGGGGAATGTCCCGACCTGACCAATAAAATTCTCCTGTACAATCCTACAGGTTCTGTCCTGTCAGTTGATGTCTCCAAAGCCCTAGGGGATGGCGAAGACACAGGATAGAAAGGGCTTGGGTCTGACTCATTTTGGAGCTCTGCATCCCCTCAGGTTGTGACATGAACTAGCCCTTAAATTTTTTTTTTCTAATATTTATTTAGGCTGCACCGCGTCTTAGTTGCGGCATGCGGGATCTTTAGCTGTGGTATGTGACTCTTAGTTGCAGCACGTGGACCCTTAGTTGCAGCATGCGTGTGGGATCTAGTTCCTCGACCAGGGGATCAGACCTGGGTCCCCTGCATTGGGAGTGTGGAGTCTTGCCCACTGGGAGTGCAGAGTCTTCCCTGGACCACCAGGGACCACCAGGGAAGTCACACCCTTAAATGTTGATCAAGTCTGGCTGGTGACATCTTGGGAATGTTTTTTACAGCCACTAGCCAGCACTGACTTATGCAACTTCCAACCCAAGGACATGCCCTGAGCTTGCTATGCAAATGTGGCTTCCAGAAAAGCCATTCACTGGGTCCTTCCAAACAGACTGTGGCCTTTAAATCAACCTTTAAAATAATGGTCAAGCAGTCTTA
This sequence comes from Tursiops truncatus, assembly GCF_011762595.2. Lineage (NCBI taxonomy): Eukaryota > Metazoa > Chordata > Mammalia > Artiodactyla > Delphinidae > Tursiops > Tursiops truncatus. The sequence continues at coordinate 166,221,491 of NC_047036.1, read as the reverse complement.
TGCCAGCCATGGTGGCTGGTGTGAAAACAGGGGCTGAGGGCCACAACATTGCAGAGGGGAAAAGTGGAGCTGGTGATGGGGGCTGGGGACTGGACAGTATGCACAATGGGCACATGTATAGCCCTTGCTATTTGCCAGGCACTGTTTTAGTTGTAAAATGTATGAACTCACTTCATCCTTTACCAAGGTCAAGAGGTAGGTACTATTATGCCCATTTTACAGATGGGGAAACTGAGGCCCAGAGATATCGAATATCTTGCCCTAGTTCACACCCAATGTGAGTTGTAGGGATGGGACTTGAACCCAGGCTGTCTGGTGCTAAAGTGTGGTGTTTTAACCACTAAGCTACACTGCCTCTCATGATTTGATTGGATACCCCAGGTCCTGGAGCTCCTGAAGGTGACCCCTAAGTTGGAGATGAGGGTGAGGAACTTTGGATTGAGAGGGAGATGGGCCCCTGGCGGCCACGGGTGGCCTGGGATCCAGAGAGAGAAAGCAGAGCCAAGGGGTGGTTTGAGGGGTCATTAGGACCCTCTTCAATCCCCAACACCATCCTCAACACCTTCCCAAAGGAAGTGATAATTTAAATATAAGAAGTGACATGCCACACCAACGAAGCTTCAAGACAGTCCCCAGCCCTTGAGCCACTCTTTCCGATAGACCTTGACCCTAAGCCCCTCATCTGGGATCCAGGAGTACCCAGTAAGTCAAAGGTCAAAGGGGTGAGACTCCCCATCAGATGGTCCTGAGGTCCTGCAGGAGGCAGCGGTACCTGGCGGGACAGTGGGCCGTGGTACCAGGGTTGGCCAGCAAAGTCCTCTCCATCCTGTGGCACCTGCATGGAGCTCTCAGGGGTAGAGGCTGCAGGGGCTGTGCTTTGTACTTCCAAAAGGCCCCAGTCTTCCTCATCTGTAAAATGGGAATAGTTACTCCTGAATCCTGAGCATCCGGCTCAGCCCTTCCATGTTCCTCATGGTTCTGAAGACAGCAGCCCATATCTTATTGAACCTTAAAATGCAACTCTCTCTGTATATGCATATATAAAAATATATATTGTATTTTAATATAAAGTATATCCTTACATAAATTATATATAATATATTAAAATATTTAATGTATACTATATAATATTTTAATATAGAATATTTATATTTAAAATATATAAATATAATTATATATAAATATTTATATTTAAAATATATAAACATTTTTGTATAACTATTTATATATTTATACTTTAAGTTAAAGATGTTACCCATAGTCCGATTATATATCTTAATTATAAATTATATCTGAATTATATTTGAGATATATATATATATATATATCAGATTAAAATCTGGCTATGAGTAACTTTAATTTAGAATAGGCTGTGATTTCATGGAAAGAGTCATGCCTTCACTGGGATTCTTGCAAAGGGAAAAGACCTCTGCATTGCTTTCAAATGTAATGCAGTTTTTTAATGCAGATGACATACTGCTACGTTTTGGCGAAATTTAATTAACAAATTCACTCAAACCAACATTCATGGGGCACCCACTGTGTGCCAGATGCCCCTTCTCGGCACTAGAGACCTAGCAGTGAACAAAACAGACCAGAATTCCTGTCCTTAGGGATGTTCTAGTAGGGAAGACAGGGATTGGAAAAAGAAGTAACTAGATGAGGAAGTATAGGATAGATCCGAGAGACCTAAACAAGAAACTGAAACCAGGGATGGGGTATGAAGATTCAAGGGGTGGAGTTAAGATTTTTCCATAGGGTGGCCCGGGAAGGTCTCTGTTGGTGAACACTGGGAGGATTTTGAGGGAGCAAGCCAGGTGGTTCTTGGGGTGAAAGAAATTGTAGGCTGGGGAGAATTTAATTTACTAAAGTCCATAGCATCTCAGCCACCTATATGCATACTCAAAGATTCTTAGATTGTACAGAAATCTAACCCATAGGTGCCTTTCCAATGTAAGGCCACTTTTTCTTTTTTTTTTTTGCGGTACACGGGCCTCTCACTGTTGTGGCCTCTCCCGTTGCGGAGCACAGGCTCCGGATGCACAGGCTCAGCGGCCATGGCTCACGGGCCCAGCCGCTCCACGGCATGTGGAATCTTCCCAGACCGGGGCATGAACCCGCGTCCCCTGCATTGGCAGGCGGACTCGCAACCACTGCGCCACCAGGGAAGCCCCATGTAATGCCATTTTTAAGGACATGAAAGGGTCATATTTTTGTAGACTTGTCAGCAAATAAGCATTTGCAGATTTTCATATTTTGGAGCAGATCCATTTCCTTATTACTGCAGTCAAATTTAGGTCTCAGATGCTTTAGGACATGTTAATCATGGCGCAGGCCTCAGGCCCCGGTGTGTCTCAAGTGTCTGGTGGAAAAAACTGCCCTGGATGGGAGGGAAGCAAGCGGTTTGCTTTTTGCTTCCCCTGCCCCCAAGATCTTCTGGGCCTGGCGGGGTCTGCAGGGAAATAGCACCCGGATTCTTATGACCTGAGTCAGCTGGGCTGAGGGCCTGAAAGGGTCAGGAAGTTCCCAGACTGGCCCTAGGTGGCTTAAGGGGCGGGGGAGCTGAGCAGAGTGCTGTCTCCCGGTGCCACATACCTGAAAGCCAGGTGTGTCTCCTGGATGCCTGAGCACTTCCTGTTTGTCACCTGGGCCAGGCCCAGCCTTGGTCTTAAGAGTCCCCGGACTCCAGCTTCCTCTGTCTTAAGTGCCCCTTAGTGGGTGTGGTGGTGCGTTGCTGACAAGGCTCTGATTAGTTCAGGGGGAGCTCAGAGGGGGCACAGGTCAGCCACAGGCCAATTAAGTCATCCACCTGCCCTGCGTCCTTTGGAATAATTTCTGGATATCTGGGCAGAAGAGAGAGGAACAGGGCAGAGTCAGGAGAGGGGGTGGGTGAGAGGCAAGCTTGGCGAAAGGAGGAAGGGGATTATTCATGCTCTGTTGGCCACATACACATACACACATGTGCAGGAGGGCAGCCACCTGCACAGAGACACAGGGACACAGGTGGACGCGGAGCCTCAAACTTGAGCAAACATTGACTGGTTGAATGCTTACTGCGTGCCAGGCTCTGTTCTAGACCCTGGAGAAACAGTGATGAATGAGACCAAGGCCCTTCCGGTGGGCAAGACACAAAACAAATAAGCGCAGGATGAATGAAGAAGGTAATATCTAAGGGTGAACAATGAAGGTGATAAAACAGGGAAATGTCAAGGAGGCTGGCTGGGGCAGGCCACCTTAAACAGGTAGTCAGGAGGCTCTCTCCCACCAGGTGACGTAGGAGCTGAGACCTCAGTAGAGGGGAGACAGTGATGCAAAGATGTGGAGAAAGAGCAGTCCAGGTGGGGATACGGCAAGTGCAAAGGCCTGGAGCTTGCTTTTTACATCTTACATCATCAGGGAGGCTGGTGGGGCTGCATGCTGTGAGCCAGGAGTGAAGTGGAGAGCAGTAAGATAGGCAGAGACGATGCAGGAACTGGTGGACCTCGAATTTTCATCTCAGTGGGGTGGAAGGGCAGCTTCGGGACGGGACGGGTTTGAAGTGAGGGAGGGGCACGATCTGGTCTGTGGTTTAAAAACACCGTTCAGGCAAAAGTGGAAGCAGGGAGGCTTTCCGTGTTGCACAGAAAACACGCTTGGAGGAGGACGCCCAGGTACACGGACACGCGTGATACACAGCGTCCCAGTCAGGCGACCCCTTTTACGTTCGCGGACGCACGTGGACAGACACCCAGATCCTCCCTGAGAGCTGGTGGCCCTACCTGGAAAAGAGAACTCCCTGCCCCAGTAATCTCCCGGTCCTGGATCTGCCTGGGGCCCCTCACTCACCTGGGCCGGGACCCGCGGAGCTCCCAAGAACCTGGGGCCTGGCGGAAGCCTGAGGCTCTGCGGCTCCCGACCCCTCCCTCCCCGTCCCAGCCAAGTCCAGCCTTCACCCGCCACGCCCGAGGGGAACCGAGCCCCAACACCTGGTCCCCCCCATTTAAACCCCGCCCCTCCAGGCCCCGCCCCTTCTCCAACCGTAACCTCCGGGCTCTCACCCCGCCCCCTTGTTCTCGCCCCGCCCCCTTAGAAACTTTCTTTTCGCTAACCACGCCCCCTTCAGATAAAACCTTCTTCCCGTAGACCACGCCCCCTTGGGAAACTCCGTTCCTACTAGTGGACCCCGCCCCCTTAAATTTGCCCCCGCCCTTCTCGGGCTGACCACGCCCACTCATCTCCTCACTCCTCTTTTAGTTCCGCCCCTTAGAGCCAGGCCCCTCGATTCCGCTTAGGGCTTCCGGCTGGTCCTAAGCATCCCTGGCCCCTTGGGAAGGGGCAAGGCGGTGTCTCCTAAGCCCCTCAGTGTTCCGGGCAGGGGCGGGGCGGTCCCTACGGGCTCTCTCGCCTGGCAGGGAGTGGTGGCGGCTGTGACGTGACCGGGTGAGCTTCCTCCAGACCACCCCCCTCGGTTTCCGGGAAGGAACCCCATTGGGTGTCGGGTTTTGTGGAGAGAGATGCGGGAAAACACGACAGCCTCTCCTAGTAACAGAACGTTGGAGCTGATCTAGACTCTGGCAGGACTGGGGGGTAAACTTTCAGGTGGTTTCCTAAGTGGAGGGAAGGAGGGGAGGGGGGCTTCCATCCTGTCGCCCGGAGACAAGGGTGAAAAAGGTGGGGGAGGGAAGGATCTGGAACCAGACAGAGGACGCTCTGGCCAAATTTATTGAGAGCGCATAATAATAACAACAGAATTGAAAGCAGTAGCTGCAGCTAACATTCATTAAGCGCTTACTGTATGCCAGGACTGTTCTCTTTGCTTGCCCAGCTTCAACACATTGCATTTTTACGTAGACCTCTCAATGAGATGGGTACTGTTTTCATCACCCCATTTTCTAGATGCAGAAACTGAGGCATGGGACAGCTCAGCCCAAGTTTGCCCAAGTTTGACACGGCTTGTGATTGGTCAAGGTGGGATTCAAGCCCGGAGCCCTGGAGCGCTATCCTGTCTTCCTTCCTCTGATCTTTGCAGCCCCACCATCTCTGACCCCTACCGTAATTCTAAACGGTGAAGGTTACTGTCACTCACTTTACAGATGAGAAAATTGGCGCATAGAGAGCCACGGATGGTTGGGGAAGAAAGTTTTGGTGCCTGTAGGATCGTAAATCTGGGAATTTCCAGGCTGGGCTTCCCCATTTGCCAATGTGGAAGAGACTCCAGTCTCAGGACAGGCTGAGGGGTATCCCTTCCTTGACCCACCCCCCGCCTGGTTTTGATACAGTCAGAGGGTAGGGGGTATGTCCAGTGAAAGGAGTCTAGCGCCCCTTAGTGGTTACAATAATTAAAAAGGAAAATCCGGGGGGTGGCTCGGGTGGCGGGTGGGGTGGGTGGGTGCTTGTGAGACGGAGGGGGGAGACTACTCACAATCTAGTGGGGTGGAGGTGGGTAGAGAGACCTCGTCGAGCGCATGATTTCAGATAATGATAAGGGCTACAAAGACAGTAAATATTTGCTAAACCAATGAACGACACTATCAAAGTCCAAAGAAAGAGATGATGGTGGCCAGGGCCATGGAAATAAACGAACGGATTTGGGATAAATGTCAGAGGTAGAGCCATAGAGCTTTCAATTATTCATTCATTCTTCATTCAACAAATATTTATGGAGCATGTATATGTGCCAGGTGCTGGGGGGAGTGGTTCCAACACCAGACACAAATTTCTCAATACACAATAAAGAAATAAGTATAATAAAATAACAGGTGGGGAAGTGGGATAGGGTGTGATGGGGTGGGAAAAAAGGCTGTGATCTGAAATGGAGAGGTTTGGGAAAACTTCATGAGAAGATGATCTAGAGCTAAGATTTGCAGGAAGTGAGGGAGCTGGCTGTGAAATTGCCTAAGGCAGAGGACTAGCATGTGCAAAGGCCTTGTGGCAGGATGCTAGGGCAAACTTCTGGGGCTACCTAGTATGTTGGAAGAACACTGAGGAGGCCCGTTTGGCTGGAACAGCGCAAAGTGGGGGAGAGTGGGAGAAGTAGGGCAGGGAGGTGATGAGTGCTCATGCAGGCCCTTGTGGGCTGCAGGGATGACTTTTATCCCAGACGAGGGGGGCTGTGGGGGCATCCTGACTTGACTTAGGTGTTCATAGGTGCCCTCTGATGTGGGGAGTACAGATTGTGGGGGGGGTGAGGACAGGAGCCTGGCCATGGGGCAGAGGACACTGTGCTGCTGGTCCAGGCTGCCAAGGTTGGGGGCTGGATGAGGGTGGAGGCGGAGGAGGGAGGGGTGCGAACAGGGTGGATTTTGAGTATGTTTCCGAGGTTGTACGCTCTTGGGTTGGACACAGAGGAAGGCGGCAGGCCTCCTTGTTACCCTGAACCCACTCCCAGATGCCCCAGTGCTAGTTGGTGGGGGAAGGAGAGGCCAGGTCCTGCTTGAAAGGGGCTGGGCTGGGGCTGGGCTGCAGGTGCCCCCCCACACACACTCCCACGGCTCCCCCTCCGCCCCGTCTCAGGGCGACAGTTACAGGCAAAGAAGAGGAAGTGGTAGCTAGCTAGCGGAGGCAAGCGGGCGGGCGGCGAAGGAGGCCGCGAGGGTGCACAGGCCGGCCCGGGAAGCTAGCAGCCATGGAGCTGTGGCGCCAGTGCACCCACTGGCTGATCCAGTGCCGGGTGCTGCCGCCCAGCCACCGCGTGACCTGGGATGGGGCCCAGGTGTGCGAACTGGCGCAGGCCCTCCGGGATGGCGTCCTTCTGTGCCAGTTGCTCAACAACCTGCTGCCCCAAGCCATCAACCTGCGGGAGGTCAACCTGCGTCCCCAGATGTCCCAGGTGAGACGGCCACTGACGGACCTGCCCCAGGGTGGGTGGTGGGAGGCATCCCAGGCTGGTACCCAGGGGCTTGGTGCTCTGCACCTCTGGGCCAGCCGTGTAGAGAGGAGGATGCCCCCCCGCCGCGGGTTCTGGCAGAGGGTACGGGGGATGTGGGGGTTGTAACACTCGGGGATACAGGGGTGGCCCACCCAAGGTTAACGGGAATGGGCTCATAGGCTCACAGTTAACCCACATCTAGGCTGAGAACTGGCAAACTTGGGGTTAAAGCTCCCAAAGCCCCAGGCTGGCTCCAGTGTGGATCAAGCCCCAAAAAGGGATTCTGTGGGGGTCTTGAGGGGGGCTAGGAACCCCCTGGGTGGCCAATAGGGTGCCTGAGGTTTTCAACTCCTTTGACCCCCCCACCCCCCAAGATTCTGGCTATGGGGGAGGGGCCTCCTCCGATTCCTTCCCCCACATGTGTCTCCTCCTCCCAGGCGCTGGGCCCCTTCCTTCCCCTCACATCTTCCCCTTGGCTTCCTGCCTGGGCCTGGGGCAGCATGGGGCGGGTGGGGTGCTATGGGCCTGGGGCTCTGGTCTTCCTAACTCCATCCATCCCAGGGGGCACATTGAGGCAGGACCTGGTCCAGAACCCTGAGAGTGGGTCCTGGGGTTTTGGGAACCTAGAAATAGCTGCTTTTTCTCTGTAGGGATTTCTGCAAGGGCCCCGGGGTCCAGGCGGAGGAGGATTTGACTGTGACCGCCCCCAGCTCAGGAAATCTATTCAAATCCCTATTTGAATGCGGTGGGGTGGGGGAGGTAACTGGACTGGATTCTCTTTCAGTTGTACCTTCTCTGGTTCCCTCTGGCCTCCTGAGTTCTGGGTGGAAAGTGATGGCTGGTGGTTGGGGGTGCCCTGCCTGCCCTGCAGGCCTGACATTTGCTATCCAGCCCTCAGGCCCTACCCTGGGAGGAAAGGCTTGTCTGGACGCGCTGTGGGCTAGAGGGGGACCTCTCTGGGGACGGATGGTGGGCAGGCTGGGGCATTGCCTCCTCTCTGACCTGAGATGCCCTGTGCGGATGGGGGGAGGGGCAGTCAGTGATCAGGGAGTGGGCCTATGGGGGTCCCTGGGGGTGTTTCCTGAGGATAGGGCCACACGTGGAAGAGGCCCACCCTCCCCTAGCCCAGGCAGGCTTCCTGAAAGAATGGCGGTGGGGGAACCCTAGAGAGTCCCCTGCCACCCCCAGCCACCTGCTCTGGCCACAGGCCATCCCAAATTTACCTCCATTTCCTTGCCTCCTGGCTTCCACACAGAAGGAAGTAGCTGTCAGACCAGTCAGGGCCCAGACTTGCGAGCAGTCGAGATCCAGTGAGGCTTCAACAGCAGCTAACGGGAAAGTGGTTAGACTTAAGGATGAACTTCTATCCTTCCCTGCATCTTCCCTGTAGCTGGTTTTCTGATAAAAGGCAAGGGGTTGTGGCATTATTCTCTAGGAGGGCAGCTGCAGGGACTAATGTGTCCTGATTTTCTGTGCTGGGCAACACCGAGGACCCAGGCCTGGGTCTGGCCCTCAAGGTGCTCCCAGACTGGGAGAGACAGACATCCCCCAGCCCTGTGTTGTCAGGACCAGGGCAGAGGAAGAAATCTCTCGGCTGGGGGCCCTGGAGCAAAGGCAAGACATTGCCTGGGAGAGTTGGGCTTGATGCAAGAGGGGACATTTGTGCTGGGTTTTGAAGGGTGAGTAGGAGTTTTCTAATTGCTCTGGGTTCCGGTGCCTAGCTGTGTCAGGCCCTGCACTGGGCAGGGGTGTTCCTTGATCCTCCCCATCTGGGAGCTCTGTGCCATCCTGCCCTGTGCATTTTGTCTCCCTTTGAAGCTCAGCCCTGTGCCCCATTCACAGTGGGGCCATGAGCAGGAAGCTAAAAGGTGGTCACATTAAGTCGGAGGGAGGTATCACAAGAACAGCCTCTCTAAGTTTTCAAGTCCCTGTCCATCCACAGATTTAAGCCCGGGCCATGAACTACCAGTGGGATATGGAAGGGCAGAGAGAGAAAAGGGAGGGCTCCTGATGGGGGTGGAATGGGGTGGGGGACACACAATGGCATAAAGATGTGGGGGAATTAGGATGCTTCCTAGTTTCTCTCATTTCCTCCTCAGAGTTCCTCGGCTTTCGCTCCACTGTTCCCTGGGTAGAGAGTGGGAAGAGCATATTAATTAATTAATTCATTCATTCATTCGTTCATTCATCAACAATTATCATGTATGCTGGGCCTCTTCTTGGTGCTGAGACAGTGGGAAAAAGACACACACAAACCCTTGTTGTCGAAGAGCCCACATTCTAGTGGGAGGCACTGACAGTGGGCAAATAAGGAAACATATACATTGTCAGAGGTGGTACATGGCCTGGAGAAGGGGGCTTGGGAATGTGGGGTTGCACTTTTGCGTAGGAGGTCTGGGAGGCCTCACTGAGGAGGCAACATTTGAGCAAAGACCTGGGCAAAGTGAGGGAACGAGTCATGTGAGTCTGAGGAAACAACACTCCTGGCTGGAGGCACTGCCAGTGCAAAGGCTCTGAGGTGGGAGCAGGTCGGTTCCCACGTAGTTGTGCTGCAGGGCAGTGAGTGGGCTGGCTGGTGGGCATGATTCATGGGCGAGGTCAGATTGAAGCGAGTCTCCAAGCTGAGATCTGAGACCCAGAAAGACGATGACACCATCATAGGCGGCCACAGTGATGACCAGACACTCTGACTCTCTCTGGGAGCCCAAATTCCGGGTGGCAGAGATGAAACTTTAAAGCTGAGGAAGTGGAGAGGAAGAGACAAATGTGACAGTCATTGTGGGAAGGATCCACCAGGACGGGGGAGCTGATTAGACTCAGGATGGGAGGGGTCACTGGAGCCAAGATGATGAATCTTTTTTCAGTTCCCCCACTGTGTGACCTTGGGCATGTTACTTAACCTCTCTGTGCTTCGGTCCCCAGCCTGTAAATGCTGGTGCTGTTGGCAGAGGCAGGGAAGGGAGAGGGTAGGAGAGTTAGAATAGGAGGTGTGGGCTCGGGTGGGGGTTGATGGTGGTGGCTTGGAGGAGACAGACCTGGGAGCCAGTCCTGACAGCATCACTTGCTGGCTTCACCTCCCTGAGCCTCAGTTTCCCCATCTGTGAACTGTGGCTAAAAATGGCACCTTTTGGGGGGAAGACTGTTGTAGTATTTCAATACTTCTCAGCACTGTGTTGACACCTGATAAACCCTCTATAAAAAGTCTTTTTAGGGAAAATGAGGGATATAGGGAAGGTTGGCAGCATAGCGCAGCCTGGAGGAGTTTGGGTTAGGGCAGTGGTTCTCAACTGGGGTGGTTTCGCCCCCAGGGGATCCTTGGCTATGTCCTGGGACAGTTGGGGTTGTCACGTCTGGGAGCTGATACTGGCATCTAGTGGATAGAGCCTGGGGATCCTGCTCAACGTCCGACAATGTCGCACACAACAGAGAATTATCCGGCCCCAATGTCTACAGTGCTGAGGTTGGGACACCCTGTGCTGGGGGACAGACAGCCTGGTAGAATCTTTAAAATATTTGACTCTTTGGTTAAATAATAGATGTGTATCATTCAAAGATCAAAACACATAAAAAGGTGCACAGGGAAAAAAATGTAACCTCTAGCCATCTTCTTCAGATACCCAGGTGCTACCTTCCTCCATAAGTGACTCCTTTTTTCTTTGACTATATAGCCTTCTAGAATTTCCTTATGCAAATAAGAATGCAGGTTTTTATTAACTACCCTCGTCTCTTACTACAAAAGTTGGCACATACCACCCACTGCTTTATACCCTGCTTTTCTCACTTTAATCATCATCTTCAGAATCTTTCCAAATCAATACATAGAGATTGTTCTCATTCTTCTTTAAAAAATGACTGCATGATATTCTAGATTGTCCATTTACTCAACAAACCACTTATACTGGGCTAACTGTGTGCCAGGCATTCATCTAAACTGGGGGCTGGCAAACTACAATGGGAGGGCCAAATCTGAACCACAAGTGTGTTTTATAAATAAAGTTTTATTGGCATACAGCCACGTCCATTTGTTTATGTATTATCTATGGCTGATTTCCAGTTACAACTCTACAGTTGAGTAATTGATGAAGAGAGTGTCTGGCCTGTTGAGGTGAAGGTATTTACTATCCAGATGTTTGTAGAAAAAGTTTGCTGATCCCTGGTCGAAACACTTTCTATACACTGACTTGTTTAATCTCCATAACAATTTACGAGGTAGATATTATCATTATCCTCATATTGCACATGGGAAAACCGAGGCACAGAGAAGTTAAGTCACTTGCCTCAGGGCACCCAGCTTGAAAGTGACAGTCAGAAATTCAAACCCAGGCAGCCTGGTACCAGGATCCCTACTCTGTTTCTTTTTTGGCCACCCCGCAGGCATGTGGCCAGGGACAGTTTCTCTAAACTGTATTCCATTACACGGTTTGGGGATCACTTAATTTACCATCACCCCTATTGATGGGCACTTGGATTGCACCAGGCTTTTGTTCTGACAAACTAACTGTGATGAATAACCTTGTCCATGAACTGTTTTTTGGCTCCTCTACTGTGTGACCTTGGGCATGTTACTTAACCTCTCTGTGCTTCCGTTTCCTCATCTGTAAAATGGAGGTAATAAATACCCATCTGGAAGCATTGTTCTGAAGGATAAATGAGTTACTATCAAGAACCTAGAAAAGTATCTAGCTACATATAAATGTTATTATTGCAGCCAGATACATGAGCAAGTATATCCATGGGATAAATTCTCAGAAGGGTTTGCTGGCTCAAAGCGGGTGAGTCTGTGTTTTCAGTAGATCCTGCCAAATTGTTCTCTGTATGGGATTGTTCCCATATGCATTGTTCCAATTACATTACCTCTAGCAATGAGAATGCTGGTTTCTCCACTGCCTTGCCAACAGTTGTTAAGCTTTTGGAGTTTTGCCAACTTGGGTGATAAATGAAGCTCATTATGACTCAATATACATTTCTCTTATTCTGAGTGAGGTAGAGCCTCTGTTCTTATGTTTAAGAACTATTTATATTTTCTCTCTGCAAAATAATATTTGTTCATATCATTTGCCCATTATTTTTTTCCTTCTAGGACTGCTGGCATTTTTTTCTTATTGATTTTTAGGAACTCTTTATATATTGGGCTGCTTTGAATTTCAAGTCAGGTACTTACTAGCCTTGTGATCTTGGAGAAAAAAAATTACTTAACCTATTTCTGCCCAGGTTGTCTTATCTACAGAATGGGTGTGTGGACAGCACCTTTATCTCAGGGTTATGTGAGGGTTCAACATGATAAGGTAAGTTAAGTTCTTATAATGGTGATTGACGTACAATTAATGTATAGCAAGTGCTAAATTAATGGGAGTCATTCTTTTTTGCTAATTTGATTTCAGTGGATCTGAGCTTGCCTGTAGGATGTGGTATAGGTCCGGGTGCAAAATGTTAGCTGCTGTAATGAAATGCATTGCTTCAGTGAATTTAAAGAGTTTACTTCTAGCTTATATCACAATCCAGTTTGGGTCAACTGGGGGATTGAGAGGATAGCCCTTCTTTACAAAGTCCCTACAGGACTTGGGCTCTTTCCATCTCATGGCCCCATCCTCCCTGAAGCCCTTGGAGTTCTCTATTCAGCCAGAGGACAAGGAGGGAGTTATGAGGAGGGAAACCCTGAGAGGTTTTCATGGGGCCAGGCCCAGAAGTGGCACCATCACCTCCATTCTTGTTCCACTGGTCACATGGTCCCATCCAACCGCAAGACAGGAATGGGAATGTAGCTTAGCTGGGTGCCAGGGAGGACGAGGAAATGGGTTGGGTGGATATAGAGAAGGCAGTGCCAGAGGACCTCAGGGTGATGCCTAGCTGGCTTCAGAGTTGCAGGTCTGGAGGGGGCTAGTTTAGAGGAAACCTCTGTGGGATGAGGAGTGAGGAAGACCTGGACCAGAGCCATGGGGGAAGGCTGCAGCTGGGGACTCGGGGTGGGGCTTGGGGCAAGCAAATCTCAGCCAGGTGGGTTGGGTTGAGTTGGGTGGAAGATCGCATCTAAACACGTCCACTGGGGCTGACCGGGACAGAAGCCTGGGTGGGGGTGTCAGCATTTGCGCTGTGCGTTCTTTCCCATTCCATTCTGTTCTGTTCACTGACTTCCTCTCTGGGCCCAATACTGGGAAATGTCACCCTTCAGGACTCTCATAGCGAATGCTGGAAACCCCTGTCCCTCCCCTTGCTCCCAGCCCTCCCACGCATGGCTCCCCTTGGAGTAAAAGTGAAAGTTCTCATCATGACCCAGAAGAACCTATGCATTTGGCCTCTGCCCACCTCTCAGCCCTCATCTCCTCCCTCTCTCCCCCTCCCTCACTCGACTCCAGCCATGTGGGCCTGCCCTCACTGTTCCTAGAACCCACCAGGTGCAATTCAGCTCCAGGGCCTTTGCACGTGCTGTTTTTTCTCTACAAATCCCTCTTCCCCCAGATATACACCCTGGTTGTTCTCTTATCTCCTGAAGGTTTCTTATCAGAGAGATTTCCCCTGGTTTCCATATGTAAAAATCACACCCCCTGCCCCTGCCTACGCACCCCCCCCACCATTCTCTTCCTTCTTTTATTTTCCTCCACAGTACTTATTTATTTGTTTGTTTGTTTGTTTTTGGCTGCATTGGGTCTTCGTTGCTGTGTGGTCTTTCTCCAGTTGCAGCGAGCGGGAGCTACTCTTTGTTGCGGTTGCACAGGCTTCTCGATGCGGTGGCTTCTCTTGTTGTGGAGCATGAGCTCTAGGTGTGCGGGCTCAGTAGTTGTGGCTCGAAGGCTCTAAAGCGCAGGCTCAGTAGTTGTGGAGCACGTGTTTAGTTGCTACGCAGCATGTGGGATCTTCCCGGACCAGGGCTCGAACCCGTGTCCCCTGCATCGGCAGGCGGATTCTTAACCACTGCGCCACGAGGGAAGCCCTCCTCCACAGTACTTAGCCCTCTCTGACTTACCATAGTTTTTAACTTATTTGCTTATTATCTGCTTACCCCACTGGAGTGTCAGGGCAAAGCTTTTCGTCTGTTTGGTTCACAACTGTGTCCCCAGTTCCTAGAACAGCACTTGGCATATAGTAGGTGCTCAATAAATGTTGATCAAATATTCACTTCCTTTTTTCATTCATTTAATACAGGGGTCAGCACACTATAACCCATGGGCTGGCTGCCTCTTTTTGTAAACAAAGTTTAATTGATACAAGGTCTTGCCTACTTGTTGACACATTGTTTGTGGCTGCTTTCTCTCTGCAAAGCCAAAAAAATTTAAAAATTACTGTTTACCTCTTTACAGAGTTTGCTGATCCCTCCCTGATTTAGGAGGTATTTGTTGAGTGCTTACTTACTACTGGTTAGTGGTAGTTGGTTAGCGATGATTGAGGATGGATTGGCTGAGATTATCCTGCCTTTACTAGTTCCGAGTTATGTGGCTTCTCACCTTTTGTTTTCTCATCTGTAAAATGAGGCAAATGAAGACGGTGATAACAGCAATAATAACAACAATAGTAATGATGATACTACCACCCACCTCAGAGACATTTCTGAGACATTCTGTTGGAGAATCCCACAATGAATGAGACGCAGACCATCATGAAACTCATGGAAACAGACGAGGAAATAGGCAGTTACAACACAGATTAACACACTCAGTGATGGGTGAGTGAAGCCCAGGGTATTGTGAGAGCAGAGAGAAGAGAACCCCCAGAAACAATCAGGGTAGGCTTCCTGGAGGAGGTGACACGTCAATTTGCATGTGGGAGTTTGGGGAATATTTGAGGGACCGAAAGACAAAGTTCTGTTTGTCTCCCTTGCTAACATTAATGGTGCCAGGAAGTGGGCAGGACCAGAGGGTGTGTTGGATGGGCATAGCTGGATTTTAAAGATCTCACTACATTGACAGATGGACTGTCCCCTTTGATCTCAGGGATGGTGTTCTGAGACCTGGGCTTTAAGAGGAACATGAGAGTCAGGTCCCTTGGGGAATAGTGGAAGAAATAAGGGATGTTCAGTTGGAGAAGTTTAAGGTCTGAGGAAATTCTGAACTTAGTCTGCAGAAGTTTCAAGCTGGAGTCCTAGATCTTGTGACAGAAAACCCAACCGAAACTGGCTTAGTCAAAAATAATATTACCTCATATAACTGACAAGCTTGGGAGGAAATGCCTTCAGGTCTGGCTGGATCCAGGGGCTCAGGAGATATCTCAGGAACCCTCTCCTCTCTCCCCGTTGCACTCTATCTCTTAACTCTGCTTTCTTTGTGGTGTTTCCCTCCATTTTCAGTCATCCTTTCCCCTCATGGAGGCAAAAGAGAGTGCCCAGATATACCAAATTTTTATTCCCACAATTGTGTGTCCAATGGAAAATGGGAGGGTCGCTTTAATGGCCTCTAAACCCCAGATCTCTCTTTCATTGGACATGAATGTTTGCTGGGGGGGGTGTAACATGTTCAGTTCTGAATCAATTGCTGTGCCTGGGAGAATGTATGGTCTGATTGGTTAGGCCAGGTCACATGCCTATTTCTGGAGTTGGGGGCGGGGTCGACTCTACCCAAAGGAGGTAGGCTCGGGCAGGGGCTGTTTCACCTGGGAAACTGAGGGACTGTTACCAGAAGAACGGGGAAGAGATGTAAGGAGGCAATCGATCAATCGATGTTTATATTGGCATCAAGTACTATCAATAAATTGAGTCCAGAGTTTCTCTGCATCAGCAGTGCTGAAATTGGGGCTTCATTCTCTGTCTTGGGGGCTGCCCTGTGCATTGTAGGAAGTTGGGCAGCATCCCTGAACTTCACCCACTCTCCCCCCACCCCAGTAGTGACCACAAAATGTCCCCAGGCATTGCCAAATGTCCCCTGGGGGGCAGAATTGCCCCTGAGAGAACCACTGTTTTGGAGGGAGTGAGTTTCCTGTGTCCAGGGAGGTGGGGGATGGGTAGGGGAGTGGGGAGGTGGGTGGGCGGGGTTGGGGGGATGGGGTGGAATCCAAAGAGAAGTGAACAATTACTGGCTGGGGTGAAGGTGAGATTGAGAGCTTCTTCAAGTGAGGCATTCATTTATTTTATCATCGGCACAGGCGCTGTGCAGATGGCTGGGGTGATGGGAAAGAACACCACAGATTTCCTCTTTGCTCTCCTGAGTTCATGGCCTTGTGGGAGAGAAGGCTGCCTGTGTTTTGTTTCCTGTGGCCGCTGTAACAAAGTCTCAAAAACTAAGTGGCTTGAAACAACAGCTACATTGTCTCACTGTTCTGGAGGGCAGAGGTTTGAAAACAAGGTGTCGGCAGCATCTTGCTCCATCTCCAGGCTATAGGAGGGAATCCGATCTTTGCTTCTTCCGGCTTCTGCCGGCTCCAGGCGTTCCTTGGCTTGTGGCTGCGTTATTCCAACTTCTGCCTCCATCTTCACGTGGCTGTTTCCTCTGTGTCTGTCTGTCTCATAATCCAGAAAGATCTCCACACCTTGACGTCCTTAATGCTGTCTTGCAAAGTCCTTTTTTTTTTTCTTCAAATAACATCACACTCACCAAGGTGCCAGGGATCAGATGTGGATGTATCTATTTGGGGTCTGCCATTTAACCCGTTACAGACAGTAAACAGGCAAATCAACGCTGCAGACAGAATAAGCCAGGGGTCAGGATGGAGAAGAACAAAGGGGGCAGGCTTCTGGAGGATGGTCAAGGAAAGCTGAGAGCTGAAGGATGAGGAACCAGCTCTGGGAAGCATGGGGGCAGGGAGGACAAAGGCTGTGCAAAGCCTGTGGCAGGAGGATGAGAATGAAGGATCTGCTGGCAGAAGGTGAGCAAGAGAAGGGAGAGCAGAGGGAAGTGATTAGACACCAGGGATGCTGCTACGTGTTGTCTTATGCCCAGGACAGCTGCCCGATTATCAGTGGTGCTGAGACTGAGAAACCCTGTTTGAGGGCCGTGGACTCCGGTTGCCTGGGGGTCCGGGTGCCGATCCTGACTTGGGGATCTTGGGTGAGTTGCTGAACCTCTCCGTGACTTGGTTTCCCCCTCTTTGAAAAGGGGGTAAGGATAGTCCCTAACTTATAGGGCTGTAGTGTCAAGTGGCCAAAAGGGCATAGTGTCAAGGGACCCAAAGAGCAAAACGTATCCACATCCAGGTCTTGGTACTTTGAAAAGAATAGTTTTTTTAAAAATTTATTTATTTATTTATTTTAATTTTTATTGGGGTATAGTTGATTTTCAATGTTGTGTTAGTTTCGGGTGTACAGCAAAGTGAATCTGTTATACATATACATATATCCACCTTTTTTTTTTAAGATGAAAAGAACAGTTTTAATGAAGTGGATGAGAATAGGTTCAGAAAGTATAATGAATAACAACAGAAACAGTTCCCATTTACTGAGCACTTACTACGTGCAAGTGTTGTTCTACTTACTTACAACTTATGCACTCATTTGATTTTCACAGCAAACTCATGGAGAAAGTACCTCTGTGCTTCAGTTATCTGGTACTGTGAAACAAACCAACCCAAACTAAGATGTATGTCAATAACTATGTTATCCTTCTCACAGATTCAGTGAGTCCGGAATTCAGATGGGGCATGGTGATGATGGTTTGTCAGCTCTGTGATGAGAAACCTTGAATGTCTGGGGGCAGGAATCATCTGGAGGATTCTTCGCTCCCCTGTGGAGTGCCTGGGCTGGGATGACTTGAAGCTCTGCTCAGCTGGGGCTGTTGCCTGGAAACCTGGTCTCTCCATGTGGCTTGGGCTTCCTCACAACATGGCGATTGGGGTTTTGCGAAGGAGCGTGGAGAGAGAGCAAGTGTTTCTCAAGGAACCAAGGCAGAGGCTGGAGGGTTTCTTCTAACCTACTTAGGAATCATACGGGGCACTTGGCTGCATTCTCAGTGACAGGCAAGTCGCTAAGACCAGCCTAGATTCAACGGGAGGTGAATCAAACTCCACCTCTTGAGGGGGGTGTGGCAAGTCACAGTGCAGAAGAGCACACTGGATGGGTGATATTTTTGTGACCATCTTTGGAAAGCACAATTGGTTACCTGTTATTATCATAATTTCACAGATGAGGAAACAGAACTGTGGGAAGTTTAAGTAAGTTGCTCAGGTGAATAAGTAGCGATGCTTGGATTTGAATGCAAGTGGCCAGGCCCCCAAACCTGTGACCACAAGCACTATAAGAATACTGCCTCTTTTGGGGGGAGCATACGAGCCTTTCAAGTGGTTACGGAGATAGCCTCAGATTCAGATTTCTGGTTCTCCTGGTCAGGATTCAGCCAGGAAAGCAGAAGTCATCTCAGGTCTTTCAAACAGAGAGGATTTAATTCAGGGAATGGGCTAATGGGCGATGGGATTGCTGAGAAGAGACGGGTGATACTAAGGTAACCCAGAGAGTAGCCACTAGACTGGAGAAAAAATAGAAGGAGGTAGTGTGACCAGGGGCCAGGGGCCAGAACCATTTAACAAGAGCTAGAACTTTGGGCAAGAGCTGTCTTCAGGGAGCTGAGACCACGAAGGTGTGTATTTGCCGCTAGAGAGGCAGAATAAGAGAGGGAGAGATACCCTGGCTTCTCTCTTCCTCCCACCTTGTGGTCTCCAGCCTGGGCCTCCCATTGGCTGAAACTACCTAGAAGCCAGGGTGCAAAGGAACCTGGGAAATGTAGTTCCCTTCGATACAGAGCAAAGCAAAGGAAGGGCAGGTAGGATCTGAGAGCAAGCAGGCCTTGAGGAAGTGACTGCCTCTTTGAGCTCAGTGTATTATCTCAGTTAAAGAAAGCTGCTGTTCCTACTATTTGCCTGAGAATCAATGATAAGCAATGGTTTTACTTCCTGTGGCAGAGTCCTCCTAAGCTTTAACGGCTCTGCTTGTCCTGGAGTTTAGCTCAGTCTTAGATCAAACCCAGATCTCCTTTCTTAGGACTGTCCTGTCACAGGCCCCAAGCACACAGCTAATTGCCTTTCCTCCGGACAGCCCATCAGAGACCTGCCTCCCATGAGTCCATCCTCAGCTTCCCCCAAGTTCCCTCTGGTCCAGAAAGAACACCACAGTGACTTCATGACTCCTCAAAGGACGGGGTTTCCAGAACTACACCTTGGGGTGGCTGTCTTGTGCTTGTTTGCCTGGGGGACCCAGAATGACCCCAAGATGGGTGCAGCATCTGAGCACCCCAAGAAATGTGGGGCTGTTGCCTTCCGTCTGATCTGTGATTGAGTGGGGGAGTTGAAGAAAAACCTTCCAAAGGCATCAATCATTTGTGCTTCCCTCTCTGGGACTCCGGGAGATGTGGCAGGATGGTGGGATGCTCCCATGACAACCCTTGCCCCATTTTGATCACATGGCCCTGGTTTTGGTAAATCAGCATCTGATACCACTTTCGGTTCACTCCCTCCTACTCCCCCTTTCTCACTCTGCTCCAGCCACACTGGTCTCTAACCTCTTCCTCCAAAGCACCAGGCAGGGTCCAGCCTCAGGGCCTTTGCACTGGCTGTTCCCTCTGTCTGGAATGCTTTTCCTCCAGACACCCACCCAGATCATTCCCTCCTTCAAGTCTTTACTCAAATGTCACTCTCTCCATGAGCCTTCCCTGGCCCTCTCATTTAGAATCGCACCCCTTCCTGGCATGCCCCATCCCCTTATCTTATTTTTCTCGCTTAATATTTACCACCTTCTATCCTGCCAGAATGTCAGCCTCACACGGGCAGGGATGTGAATCTCTTTTGTTTACAGCTGTATTCCCAGCGCTTAAACCAGTACCTGGAGTATAATAGATGCTCAATAAATATTTGCCAAATCAATGAAGGGGCGGCTAAATGAGCAGATACCCCTTGTATGCTATTCTCTTCGCCTGGGACACTTTCTCCCCACCTCACACTCTAAAGTAAGATTTATTTGGACAGAAAAAGCATATATTTGTGTCTCACTTATTTTGTTTTATCAAGGGTAGGGACAAAAAATGGGACAGGGGAGTGTGTTTTGCATTATTGACCAATGGTGGCTTCCCATCCTCTCATCCCTGAAAAGCTCCTCTAAAGTTCCTAGTTTTAGGGAAACACACAGCAGGAATCTGGTCTCCTGCTGGCTTTTTAAAAACAGCCATATGAACATACAATCAGTGACGTATTTAAAATACACAAGTTGATAAATGTTGACATACTGGACCTGTGAAACCAGCCCCACAATCAAGAGAGTGAACATATCTGTCACCTCAAAATTTCCTCCTGCCCTTTTGTAATCCCTCCTACCTAACCCCCACCTGCCGTTCCCAAGCAATCCCAGATCTGCTTTTGGTCACTATAGATTAGTTTGTATCTGTTACCGAGTCCAAACTCGATTGCTGCATGACAGGCCAATAAATCGAGAGATGGGTGGTTTGGGCAAGGAATAGAGGCTTTATTCAGAAAACCAGCAGACTGAGAAGATGGACTTGTGTCCCAAAGAACCATCTTCCCTGAACTAGAACTTAAGCTTCTTTTTTTTTTTTTTTTTTTTCTGCGGTACGCGGGCCTCTCACTGTTGTGGCCTCTCCTGTTGCGGAGCACAGGCTCCGGTCGCGCAGGCTCAGCAGCCATGGCTCACGGGCCCAGCCGCTTCGCGGCATGTGGGATCTTCCTGGACCGGGGCACGAACCCATGTCCCCTGCATCATCGGCAGGCGGACTCTCAACCACTGCGCCACCAGGGAAGCCCGAGGCTTCTTTTATACTAAAAGGGGAGAGGGTGTGGTTGGTTGCTGCAAACTTCTTGGTGCCAGAATCCTTTGTTTTTGCAGCTGTCCACGTAGGTTAGGTCACAATGTTCCTATAAACCTCCAACAAGATTAACATTATTCTCTGAACGACTTTTATCTCCATATGAATGGAAAAGTGTCATACCTTTAAAGGTCAGAGCCTTGAGATGGGGCTATCTTGTATATTTCAGGCTACAGACTACATTCTTAACTTGTAGCAAAGGCAGTTATACAAGGGCTAGAGTAAAAGAAACAGATCCAATATGTAGTTAGCTTTGTTCTTCCCTATTACACATCTTCTAGAGTTTTATATCAAGGGGAGCATAGATATGTACTCTTGGAGGCTGACCCTTTCACTCAGCGTAACTCTCTTGCCATTCACTGAACTGTCGCGTGTCTTAGTTCTTTATTCCTTATTGGCTGTGTAGTATTCCGTTGCACGGACTTACTAAGTTTGCTTATCTGTTCTCCCGTCCATGGGCGTTTGGGTTGCCTCCACTTTTTGGCAAGTAAAACTTCTCTGAACATTTGTATCAACACTTGCTTTCATTTCTCTCGGGTAAACGCCTGGGGATGGAATAGGTCATATAGGAGGTGCACACCTAGCTTGTTAACTGCCAAACCACTTTTACAAAGTGGTCGCACCATTTGACATTTCCCCACTGGCTGTGCGCAAGGCTCTCCTGGACTGCTTCTTCTCTTTGCTTCGTCTCTGAGTTTTGGCTTTACCAGACTCATCTCCCCCTTAACCAGATCCCACAGGGCTCCGTGCTTTTTCACATGCAGGCTTACCACAGTGGTGATCAACCAGTGATTCATGTGCCTCTCTGCTCAGCGTCTGTCTTGCCCCTAGACTGTAAGCTCTGTGGGGACAGGGTTCTGTCTGGCTGCCGACAGGTCCCAGGGCTTGGTATTCAGTAGGCACTCGATACATGCTTGTTGAATGAATGTATGACCCTGAATGGTAGGCCGGGGGCTAGAGTGGAGATTCAGTGAGTATTTTTATTCCCATGGTGATGATGAGGAAACAGAGGCACCAGGAGGTACAGTGACCCATCCAAGGTCCCTCAGCTTGCAGTGGCTGGGCTCGGAGTCAAACTCTGTACGTCTGACCCCCTGGACTGGCAGTGAGATGTTGAGCGTGTGCTGGGGTGGGAGGGGAGGGGAGAGGAGAGAGACGGCGGGAGCAGGATGGGTTTTGAAGGCCAGGAAGAGGCGTTTATACTCTGCACCTCTGTTTGCAGGCTTCGAAAAGGGTGCACAGCACACCCACCCTCTCTGGTCTGCAGAATGAAGTTTTGCAACCTCGAGATTAAGGGGCTGCAAGGGCTGAACACAGAGGGCCCCTCTTTCTCGACTCCCCTGAGCAAACCCTGGTAACAGGCATTTCCT
Organism: Tursiops truncatus; assembly: GCF_011762595.2. Taxonomy (NCBI): domain Eukaryota; kingdom Metazoa; phylum Chordata; class Mammalia; order Artiodactyla; family Delphinidae; genus Tursiops; species Tursiops truncatus. The sequence continues at coordinate 166,199,550 of NC_047036.1, read as the reverse complement.
GTTTCCGGTAGGCTCCCTGGGGCTGGGGTGGGTGTGGGGAAGCTGGCTCCTGCACTCATGGGCTCAGCTCTGGGTTCCCTCTCCTGCTCCATGCCCCCCATCTCCTGTCCCTCCATCTCCACCACCCAGAGGGGCGTCTGTCCCTGCACACTGGTTCCCTGAAAGAGGGTGGTGAACTGGCCAAACTTTCCAGCTCTTTCTTTGTCTGGGACAGGGGCTGTGATGTTGGGGGAACTGCAGGCAAAGCGGAAGTGTCTGGGTGCTGATTTGCATATGGGCAAGATGCCAGCCCGACTCTGAGGTTCTGAGCCAACTGAGGGGGTTGCCCCCTCTCCCAACAGGGAGCAAATAGTCTCCCATGCCCCTCGTACATTTGTCCTTTGCCAACTTCACCCACACTTCAGGCTACCACTAGACCTTCTAGTGGTCTAACCTCTGTCATTCCTGCTGTCGGAGGGAGCCCCTTGCTTTAGCTGGCCCTACTCCAGCCAGGGGGCTGATGAGTCATACCCCCTTTCCCCCTTTGAGGTGTCACATGACTGGGGGGAAGCAGTCTTAAGTCTCAGCTGATCTTCCTGAGGTCAACGGGGAACTTCCTCCCTAGGCCAGACAGGGCCATCTGTTCTGTTGTCCCTGGTGAACCTGGAGTCAGCCCATGACCTTGCAAAGGCTGCTGGGCTGGAGAGTGGTACATATGGTTCCTGTTATGTGCTGAACCCCCCCAAATGCCACCTGCGACGTGGCACCATGAGGTAGCCTGGCGTGGTCTGAAGAGGTCGGGTGAGGAGTGTGACCTCTGGACGCAGAGAGCTGGTATCTGGCTCCCCATTTCTACTTGTGCATCCTTGGGAAGGGGACATCTCCTTTCTGAGCCTCAGTTGCCCCATCTGTCAAATGGGGTTTCATTCCTTCACCAACTTCTTTTGAGCACTTACTGTGTGCCAGGCATTGTACTAGGTGTTGAGGCTACAGCAGTGAACCAGCTACACAGAGAATCCTGCCCTCGTGGAGCTGATGTCCTAGTGTGTGGGGGAGGGGTGGGGTGGGGGGATACAGACAGACAATAACAAAATAAATAAGCGAAATACACGTGCGTTACAATTTTATTTTATTTTATTTTTTTGGCTGCGCCACATGGCTTGCAAGATCTTAGTTCCCGGACCAGGGATTGAACCTGGGCCCACAGCAGTGAAAGCGCTGAGTCCTAACCACTGGACCGCCAGGGAATTCCCTACGATTTTAAATAGAGCGGTTGGGAAGTTCTCCCTGAGGAGTGACCTTTCATCAAAAGCCCAAAAGAGACAAGGAAGGGAGGCACCAGGTTAATGGGGGGATGGACATTCTAAGAAGAAGAGAATAGTCCGTGCAAAGGTCCTGGGGCTGAATCGTGTCTGACGTGTTCGAGGAATAGTGACGATAGGGAGGAGGTGAGGGCAGGGAGGTGACAGGGAAAGGTTGTGCAGGTCTTGTGAGCTGCAGAGTGGACTTGGGTTTGTATCTGGGTGGGCTGTCTTGGGAGGGTTCTGACAATAGTACTCTGGCTGTTGGGTTGAAAATAAATTACAGGGGCCCAGGAGCAGAAGAAAGGAGTCCTGGACTTCTCTGGTGGTCCAGTAGTTAAGACTCCGCTTCCACTGCATGGGGCGCGGGTTCGATCCCTGGTTGGGGAACTAAGATCCCGCGTGCTGCGCGGCCAAAAAAATTTTTTAAAAAAGAGGAAGAAGCAAGGAGTCCACTGGGGAGGCCATCACAGTTATCCAGGGGAGTGATGATGGTGGCTTGGACCAGTAGAGGTGGACAGAAGTGGGTGGGACTCTGGGTATATTTTGAATATATACGGATAGGATTTTGGAATGGATTGAAAGTGGAGTAAGAGAGAAATAGAGAAATATACCAATGGAACCAGTACGATTTTGCTAATGGATTGGCAGTGGAGTAAGAGAGAAATAGTCAAGGCCACTCCAGTGTTTTGGGTTTGGATAACTGGAAGGGCAGATGTTATTAGAGCCTGCAACTAATAACATTATTCGTTATTAGATCTCAGTACCAACTGTTATTAGATCACAGTAGCAACTTTGTTGAGAGAATTAAACAAAACTGTGCATGTCGGGGACTTCCCTGGAGGTACAATGGTTAAGAATCCAGGGCTTCCCTGGTGGCGCAGTGGTTGAGAGTCGGCCTGCCAATGCAGGGGACACGGGTTCGTGCCCCGGTCTGGGAGGATCCCACATGCCGTGGAGTGGCTGGGCCCGTGAGCCATGGCCGCTGAGCCTGCACGTCTGGAGCCTGTGCTCCGCAACGGGAGAGGCTACAACAGCGAGAGGCCCGCGTACCGCAAAAAAAAAAAAAAAAGAAGAATCCACTTCTACTGCAGGGGACGTGGGTTCAATCCCTGGTCGAAGAACTAAGATCCTGCATGCCACGCGGCCAACAAACAAACGAAACCTGTGCATGTCAGACTCTTAGTGTAAGATTTGGAAAAGGCTCAGTTCTCAATAAATGGTTCCTCCTACGAATGGCTGGAGCCTCCGGAGGGCAGGGGTTGGCCCCTGCAGGCAGTTTTGATTCACCTAGCTACTATTCAGAGACAACTTTGGGAAATGAGGCTGTAGAGAGGCAGGGAGAGGGCAGGGCAGAAAGGCAAGGGGCATGGAACAGAACAGAACCACGCCATATATTGTTTGTGGACACATGCATGCATAGTAAAAGAACGCGGACACCGATGGGAACAACGCACACCCATTTCTGGATAGGAGTTACCAGTGGGGAGGGAAAGAAGGGCATGCGATTAGGGACTATTGCACGTGGGTTTGAAATGTAATGATAATGTTTAATTCAAAAGAAAACATGTTTACTCAAAGGAGTTGAAAATTTATGTCCCATACAGAACACGGATGTTTATAGCAACTTTATTCATAATTGCCAAAACTTGGGAGCCGACAAGATGCCCTTCAGTAGGTGAACGGATAGACTTTGGTACATTCAGACAATGGAATGTTATTTGGCGCTAAAAGAAATGAACTGTCAAGCCGTGAAAAGACATGGAGGACCCTTAAACGTATATTACTAAGTGGAAGAAGCCAATGTGCAAGGCTATGTACGGTATGATTCCAACTTTATGACATTCTGGAAAAGGCAGAACTATGGAGACAGTGAAAAGATCAGGAGTTGCCAGGGGTTAAAGTGAGGGAAGGATGAATGCAGAGCACAGAGGGTTTTTAGGGCAGTGAAAATATTCTGTATGATACTGTAATGGGGGACACATGTCATTATTCATTTGTCCACATCCATAGAACGTACAACACCGAGAGTGAACCCTAATGTCGACTTCGGATTCTGGGTGATGATGCGTCCATGTAGGTTCATCGGTTGTAACAAATGTACCCTCTCTGGTGAGGGACGTGGGTAATGGGGGAGGCTACACACGCATTGGGGTAGAGGGGTGTATGAGAAGTCTCTCTACCTTCCATTCAGTTTTTCTGTGAGGCTAAAACTGCTCTCAAAAATAAAGTCTATTAGCACAAAAATAAAGGAAAAGAGAAAGGAAGGGAGAGACCACTAGAGTCCCCCGACTGGACGGATGGAGGTGCCACGGACCCCAAAGGGAGCTGACCAGGTGTTTTCCTGCCTCCTTGCAGCCTCCAAAAGACTGCTGGTCTCTGCTCCACCTTGCCACTCATCCTCCAGTAGGTTAACCTGAGCTCTTTCATTTGGCAACAGCGTTTCAAGAAGGAGAGAGCAGAGGTTGCCATGCGGTCTGGTTGCCTAAGCTCAAAGCTCACACAATGTGAGTTCCGCTGCTTTCTATTGGCCAAAGTCAGTCACGAGACCAGCCCAGACACAGAAGATGGGGAAATAGACTCCACTTCTAGATGGTAGGAGCTGAAATCTATATGTAAGAGATCACAAGGGGCATTCAGGCAGAGGGAACAAGGCATAAGGCAAGAAAACATAAAATATGTTGCATTTGGGGTGGGGAAACCATCTTTGCCAAGTTGGAGCCGAGGTAGGGGAGGTAGCATGAGAAAAAAGAGAGTTCTTGCAGAATTCTTGCAGGCCACGGTGAGGTTGAACTTTATTTTGAGGTCGATGGGTGACCATGGCAAGGTTTCATGGTCAGATTTGCTGTGTGGAGGTGGGCTGGGAGGGGTGAAACATGAATTAGGGAGACCACTGAAGAGGCTAATACCATCACAAAGGTGAGAGATGGTGGTGTCTGCCCTAGGATTTGACAATGGAAATGGTGAGAAGGGCTTGGATTGAGAGGTAGTTTGGATGGTGAATCTGAAGTACCTCTTGATTGACTTGAAGGGGAGGATAAAATGAATTAAAAATTTTTTATATTGGAGTACAGTTGATTTACAATGTTGTGCTAGTTTCAGGTGTACAGCAAAGTGATTCAGATTCTTTTCCCATATAGGTTATTACGAAGTATTGAGTAGAGTTCCCTGTGCTACACAGTAGGATCTTGTTGATTATTTTATATATAGTAGTGTGTGTCTGTTAATCTGAAACTCCTAATTTATCCCTCTCCCCACCTTTCCCCTTTGGTAGCCATAAATTTGTTTTCTAAGCCTGTGAGTCCGTTTCTGTTTTGGAAATAAGTTCATTTGTATCCTTTTCTTAGATTCCACATAAAAGGGATATCATATGGTATTTGTCTTTCTCTGTCCGATTTACTTCACTTTGTATGATAATCTCTAGGTCCATCCATGTTGCTGCAAATGGCATTATTTCATTCTTTTTTATGGTGGAGTAATATTCCGTTGTATATATGTACCACATCTTCTTTATCCATTCATCTGTTGATGGACATTTAAGTTGCTTCCATGTCTTGGCTATTGTAAATAGTGCTGCTGTGAACATTGGGTGCATGTAACTTTTCGAACGGATTAAATGAACTGATACTTGCAAAACACTTAGATGCATTCCTGGTTTGGAGAAAATAATCCATAAACATAATCTAACTTGATTATGTTGCTTGGGGAGTGTTAAGAATCATCCTGGGTTCCTCAGCTGAGTCTCTGTGTGGAGATGGAGAGCCTGGGGTAGGAGTGGGTTTAAAGTAGCCACGATGTCCGCCTTGAACCTATTCAGTTTGAAGTGCCCACTGATGGATGAAGGAACCTGTTTCCACAGCTGTAAATGAAGAAGTTGATGGTAATGAAAGGGCGGTGCGTTGTTCTGAAAACCTGACCCCGGGTGGGAAAAGAAGTCCAGACTCTCCTCTACTTATCCCCATGTTGTTTATTTATTCAATAAACACTAATTGGGCATTACTACATGCCACCACATCCAGGCTCCAGAGATGCCTCAACTCTGGGCCCTGCTTTCTTCTGGTGGAGGGAACAGAGCAGGTCACAGACCTTGTGGTCAGGCCTGGGGTGGGGAGAGACATTATACGAAGGGATCCTGGGGTAGGGCAATGAGGCTGAGGATCCCACTTGGGTGGAGAAATGGGGGAAGAGATATTGGAGATGGGCCTTGAAGGATGAGTAGGAGTTCACCAGGCAGATATGAGAGGAGTCTTTAGCCCAGATTACAGCCATTTATTTATTTCCATGTGTGTAATTAGTGAAACAATTACAAGAAGAACTGGATTGGGCAGTCATGGGGCCTCTGAGGATCCAACAGACCACAGCTGACTCTGGCCCTTAAGGCTACTGTATTAGGATAACACTAGCTGCTGTAACACATAAGCCTTTTCAGTGACTTAATGTAATAGAAATGAATTTCTTGTTCACATAGTAGTCCAATGTTCCTCCTGGTACCAGGTGGGAGGCTTTTCTCTCATGGGGTGATTCAGAGACTATTTTCATTTGTGACTTTACTATCCCTTAGAGTCTCAGCATCATTTCTGTCTGCCTGCAGACAACAGGGGAAAATAGAGTATGAAGAAGGCAATCCCACTTCTTAAATTTAATACATTGCCCTGACAATGATGCACATGGTGAATACTCACATTCCGTTAGCTAGAACCAACCATATGGCCACACCCATTTGCAAGGGGGGATGGAAAATGTAGTCCTTGGCTGTGTGGACAACTTTACAGCCACAATTCCATATCGTGGAAGAAAAAGCATGAATTCTGGTGGATTGCCAGTGACCTCTGCCACAGGTAGGCAGCAGGAATAGAACTAAGACCTGGGAGGGGCTACGAGATACCCAGTTTGCCTTGTGACCTTGAATAAGTCCTTCTTCTTCCTCTCTGGGCTTTTTCCTCTCTCTGGCTGATGAACATTGGAGACTAGTTGATATCTGGGGTCTTTTCCAGTTCTGAAAATTGATGGGTCAGTGAATGCTCTTGGGCTTTCCAGCTGGAGCTAAGATGATGATGGTGATTACAACGATAGTGATGAGGACAGTGGTGATGATGATGGTGACGATGATGATTGTGATAGTGATGGTGGTGGTGATGGTGACTATGATGGTAATATTGATGATGATGGTGGTGGTGGTGATGATGATGGTGACATTGATGGTGACGATGATTGCGATAGTGATGGTGGTGGTGATGGTGATTATGATGGTAATATTGATGATGATGGTGGTGGTGGTGATGATGATGGTGACATTGATGATGATGATGGTGATGGTAATGATGGTGAAGATGATGATGGTAATGATGATGGTGGTGGTAGTGGTGATTATGATGTTGATGATGATGAAGATGATGGTGATGATGATCATGGTGGTGATAACAGTGATGATGTGATAATCATGATGGTAATAATGGTGATAGAAATGGGTATGATTGTGGTGATAATGGTGATCTTGATGATAGTGAGGATGATAATGATCATTTCCAGATACTGAGGGCTCACACCCTTCCAAGCCCTTTACATGCATTATTCTATCATATTACAACAACATGACACAGTAGGCATTATGATGGTCCATTATTTAGGAACTTTCATAACAGGTTCAGAGAGGGGAGGTGATTTGCCCAAAGACACACAGCAAGTAGGATCTTCTCGTATCATTTTTTTTTTTTTTTGGCTGCGCTGCTGGGGCTTGAGGCATCTTAGCTCTCCGACCAGGGATTGAACCCAGGCTCTCTGCAGTGAGAGCGTGGAGTCCTAACCACTGGACCACCAGGGAATTCCCTTCTTGTATGCTTTGGGAATTTATTCTCCATCCTGTTCCCTACTTTACCATCCCAGGATATTCCTACTGGCTCCAGGGATTGAAGGTAGTAGGTTTGAGAGAAAGCCCTGGAGTTCAGTGATGGTCACATGAAAGATGTTCAATGAAAAACCATTCTGGGCTTTTAATAGAAATTGCCTTGAATCTATAGCTCCATTTTGGAGAAGGCTGAAATTTAAAAAATACTGAGTCTTTCTAGATAAGAATTAGTATATATTTCACTCTATTTATTTAGATCTTCCTTCATATCTTTCCGTAAAATTTTATAATTTATTCCATATAGGATTTGTACTTCTTTTGTTAGATATGTTAGATATTAATCAGCTTTTTTGTTCAATTGTTTGTTTTACATGTTTTAGGCGATGGGAAATGCTATCCATTTAAAGTTGAAGTCCAATTTTCATACACAAAAATACTCAGTTCTTCAAGTTACCATCCAATCAGTTCTAGCAAGCGTGTGCCCTTGTGCAACCCGTACCCTTATCAAGATACAGAACTTTTCTATCACTTGTGGCCTTTCTGAGTCAATCTCTACCACCCTCCCCACCCAGAACAACCACTGATTTGATTTCTATCACCATAGGTTCGTTCTGCTTATTCTAAAATTTTGCAAATGTAATCTTGAAAAAAAGACACATTTTCCGATTGATTGTTGCTGATGTACCAACATGCAGTAAACCTTGTGTGTTGATTTTGTGTTCAGTAACATTGCTATTTTATTAATTCCAGTTATTTATGTGTATATTCTTTCGGGCTTATCTATGTTGGCAATCGTAGTGTCTGCAAAAATGAGCATTGTACTGATATTTCTTTCTTTTCTGTCTTTCCTTTTATTTCTTTGTCTTGTCTTACAACGCAGGCTAAGATCTTTAGTATAGTTAACAGGAATGGTCAGCGGGCACCCTTGCCTTTGTTCTTATTTCAAAAAAAATCTTTGCAGCATTTTGCTCTGAAGTATAATGTTTTGCTTTTGACTTAAGGCAAAGGTTGAAGGTTTTTTCAAGATGCTCTTTATCAGGTTACAGAAGTTCCTTTCCATTCCTACTTTGCCAAGAGTTCTTTTTCCTCTCTTTCTTTGAACATAAATGGATGTTGAATTGCTACTGTGTCTTTTATGCATCTGTCATAGTTGCTAATCTCTTTTTGACAGAACAGGCCTTGGGCAAGCAACAGGATCCAGCTAATAAATATGATGTATAATACTGTTTACATCATATTTATTTTACACTGGCTTCTGCTTATAGCACTCAATCTGGTTTCCTTTGAGAGTAAGATGTTCTCTCCTTAAATACATTAATTTATGTTAAAGTTAATTTAAAGTCCATGCTCCACATAGAATGGCTTAGGTAGGCTGTGGATGTGGCAGTAATTGAGAAGAAGATACAATCTGAAGATGAAAGTGTGAGATTCACAGATACAAAGAACAGTGTGTATTGAATTGATTCATAAATGCAGCTGCCTGAGTTTGCACCCCAGCTGCCTGTCCCTGCCTCAGTTTCATATCTGTAAAACAAGGATAATGATCATAATTATTTTGCAGGATTGTTGCAAGGATTCCATGATACCTCTCATATAAATATGATATATATATATATATTTTTAAATTTAAAAATAAATTCCCTTTATTCATCATTTTAATCATTTCTGACCTGACTTAAATGTGGCCACATGCGTGCAAGCGTCCACAAATATTGAGGCAGAAGAGCCTCCAAGAATCTATAATTTTTAGATACAAAGGAATTAATGACACTGAGTAAAATTATAACCAGGGTCTTACACTTACATTTTAGAGCCCATAGATAGCATGTGACTCATTTCTACCTTTTTCAAATGCAGAGAAAAATTTAGAGTCATTCGGAAAGAATCAAAGGCTTATGTTGCGGATTCGATTAATATAACTCACTACATTAATAGAATCAAGAACAAAATACACATGATCGTCCTGTACAGATCTTTAAAATCACTTAATGAAAGTCAATATCCATTCCTGATTCAATAAAATGAGCAAATACAAAAACTTTTCAAGAAGCTAGGAATACAAAGAAACATTTAAATTAATAAAAACATTTCTATAAGTTAGGAGTTTGGGACTAACATATACACCCTGCTGTATATAAAATAGATACCTGGGACTTCCTTGGTGGCTCAGTGGTTAAGGATCCACCTGCCAATGCAGGGGACATGGGTTCGAGCCCTGGTCCGGGAAGATCCCACATGCTACAGAGCAACTAAGCCTGTGCGCCACAACTACTGAGCCTGTGCTCTAGAGCCCGTGAGCCGCAACTACTGAGCCCGTGAGCCACAATTACTGAAGCCCACATGCCTAAGCCCGTGCTCCGCAACAGGAGGAGCCACCGCAATGAGAAGCCCGCGCACCGCAACGAAGAGTAGCCCCCGCTCGCCACAACTACAGAAAGCCCGCGCAGCAACGAAGACCCATACAGCCAAAATAAATAAATAAATAAAAATAAATAGATAACCAACAAGGACTTACTGTATAGCACAGGAAACTATATTCAATATCTTGTAATAACCTATAATGGAAAAGAATCTGACAAAAAATATGTATCTGAATCACACACACCATAGAAGTCCTGTTTAGTTTTTAAATTAATTTTGGTGAGCTGATCTCTCTATATAGAAAGAGTAAAACTCATAGAAGCAGAGAGTAGAAGGACAGGTACCAGGGGCTGGGGTAGGGGTAGGGAAATGAATGGGCAGACGTTGGTTAAAGGGTATAAAGTTGAAGTTACATAGGATGAGTCAGTCTAGAGGTCTAGGGTACAGGCGTGGTGACTGTACCTAGTAACACCGTAAATATGCTAAGAGAGTAGATTTCAACAGCATTCATCACACACAAAAACATGGCGACTATGGCAAGAGTTGATATGTTTATTAGCTTGACTGTAGTAATAAGTTCACTATGAATAAGCATGTCAAATCGTTCTGTTGCACACCTTAAATATACACAATTTTTATTTAAAAATACATAAATTTAAAACAATATATAGACAGTGCTGGGAATGGAGCACGTGGCGGGAGTTCATGCTGGTTTCCACTGCATGCAAGGCAAAGCATTGAAGCTATAGTCAAGAAAACTGACTCCAGATTCACACCATTCTGGAGTTAAATTTCAGCTCTTCTATGGTCTTACTCATTTTGTTTTTTTTTTTATTTATCTATCTATCTATTTGGATTTTTAAAAATTGAAGTATAGTCGATTTACAATGTTGTATTAGTTTCAAGTGTACAGCAAGGTGATTCAGTTATACATACATACATACAATGTATGTATAACACAACATTGTAAATCAACTATACTCCAGTAAAAATTAATTAAAAAAATAAATAAAAGGGTTAATGGTTAACCTTTTTTATTGTGGTAAACTAGACATAATTTTTATCATTATATATATAAGTAAAATGATATAAATATATTTTATAATTATCAATAAAATTTTATATAAAGATATATGACTGATATATGTAACTAAAATGATAATATTTGTCATTTTAACCATTTGTGAGTGTACAATTCAGTGGCGTTTAATACATTCACAATGTCGTGTAACTGTCACCACTATGTCCAAAATTTTTTCATCTTCCCCAACAGAAACCCTGTCCCCATTAAACACGAACTCCCTATTCGTCTCCCTCAGCCCCTGTTACCCACCACCATACTTTCTGTCTCTACGGATGTGCCTATTCTAGGGGCCTCATGTAGGTGGTGTCATACAATATTCATCTTTCTGTGTCTGGCTCATTTCACTTAGCATAGTTTTCAAGGTTTATCTGTGTTGTAGTAGACATCAAAATTTCATTCCTTTTTAATGGCTGAGTAACACTCCAAAGGTATGTATACACCACATTTTGTTATCTGTTAATGGTTAACTTTATATCTTATGAATTTTACCTCAATAAAAAAAAGGATTCAGGGGTGTACTGGCTTCAGGTACAGCTTCATCTTTACTCGGTGGGGGGCCTGTGCTTTCTTTCTCTTCTTCTGCGCCAGTCCGCAAGCCAGATGGCCAAGGGTCAGCTTCTCCCCGGTTCCATTATGTTTTGTCCATTCTCATTTATCTCTCGACAGTTCCTGTGTCTCAAGAATATTCGCACCTTCTTGTCTACCTGCTATGAGAAGTTTGGCCTCAAGCGGAGTGAGCTCTTTGAGGCCTTTGACCTCTTTGATGTGCAGGATTTCGGGAAGGTGAGCTGGGACGGAGCTGCCTGTGAGCTGGACACTGAGAACCCAAAGATTGGGTTTCAGTTCATTTCCATGAACGTCTACACCGGGCAAGCCAAAGCCTACTGGGGAAGGACTGGTGGGCCAGACCAAACCGTACACCAGGTGCAAAGAGCCTGGCTTAGGACATGTGGAACTGAGTTTGAGTCTTTGCTCCACCGATTGCTGTGTGACCTCAGATATGTGGCCATGCCTCTCTGAGCCTTAAGTCCCTTGTCTAACTTGAAAGTAATATCACTCCATCCTCTCTGAGTGATTATGAGGATTGAATAGAGCAAGGGGTTCAAGTGGTGGGTGCTCAGTTAAAGGAACACTGACATGCTGACGTCGGGGAATGGGAAGGTGGGAAAATCCCAAATTAGGCTCCCAGGGGCATGGGATCTAACCTCAAGGTCAGGTGCTTGGAGGCTGTGTTCTGGCATGTGGGTGGGCAACGGGCTTGCTGAGCAGCCTCGGCCCTTGTCACAGGTCATCTACACTCTGTCCGCTCTGTCCTGGACTCCAATTGCCCAGAACAAGGGGATCATGTGAGTAACTGTCTGAGCCAACAGCTCTGGACCCATTTGGCCCCAATACTCCTCCTCCTGGAAGCTCCCGCCCCACCTGGCCCTCTGGCCTCTGGCTCACACCATCCTGGCTCCCCCAGGCCTTTCCCCACTGAGGAGGAGAGCGTGGGTGACGAGGACATCTACAGTGGCCTGTCCGACCAGATCGAGTGAGTGTCTGGGACCACGACCCTGCCCCGGGGGGTCTGAGGGAACAGGACCTTGCCCTGGGGGATCTGAGGGGACCAAGACCCTGCCCTGGGGTATGAGGGGATCAGCATCCTGCTCTGAGTGTCTGAGGGGACATGGCTCTGCCCCAGGGGGTCTGAGGGGACGGCACCTTGCCCCAGGGGATCAGAAGGGTCCCTGGTCTGGGGGAAGCCACTGGCCCTGCCTGACTCCGCCTCCACAGCGACACGGTGGAGGACGATGAGGACCTGTACGACTGCGTGGAGAACGAGGAGGCGGAGGGCGACGAGGTGTACGAGGACCTCATGCGCACAGAGCCGGTGCCCATGCCGGTGTGTTGGAGAGCAGGGCCTGGCGGGGCAGGTGCATGGGTGGGGCGCGGCCCCGGACACCCCAACACCGGCCTCTCCTCTCCGCTCTCAGCCCAAGATGACAGAGTATGACAAGCGGTGCTGCTGTCTGCGGGAGATCCAGCAGACGGAAGAGAAGTACACGGACACGCTGGGCTCCATCCAACAGGTGTGATGCTCAGTCCCCGCCCCTGCCATGCGCATGCGCGGAGCGGAGAGGCGTCATCCGTCCCATGCGGGCCTGGGGCTCTTACCTGTCCCCACTGCTTTGTATTTCTCTGTCTCTCCTCGTCTCTGGTCCTTCTGTGTCTCTCCCTACTTCTTCCTCTGTTTATCTCTCTCTCCTTCTGTGTCTGTTTATCCCTGTCTCTATCTTTTCCTGTATCCTCATCTCTGTCCGTCCATCTCTGTTACTGTCTCTCACTCTCTAGTTCCTCTTTGTCCTTTGGCCATCTCTTTTTTTTAACCGTTTTATTGAGATTTAATCAATATACCATACATTTCACCCATTTAACATCTATAATTTAATGTTTTTTGGTATATTCACAAGGGTGTGAAACCATCACCACAGTTTATTTTAACATTTTTATTGAAGTACAGTTGATTTACAACGTTGTGTACCACTGCTTAATTTTAGAACAGTTTTTTCTTTCTTTTTTTTTTTTTGGTGGGGAGTGGGCGGGGGCCTGCACTGCGCGGCTTGTGGGACTTTAGTTCCCAGACCAGGGATTGAACCCAGGCCCTCGGCAGTGAGAGTGCGGAGTCCTAACCACTGGACCGCCAGGGAATTCCCAAATTGAGAACATTTTCAGCATCCCCCAAAGAAAACCCATATCCCTTAGCCATCACCCCTTAAACCCCCATTCTCCCCAGCCCCTGGCCACCACTAATCTACTTTCTGTCTCTGTGGATTTACTTATTCTAGACATTTCATTTAAATGGACTCATACACCGTGTGGTGTGTTGTGTCTCGCTTCTCTCACTGAACAACATGTTTTCAGGGTTCATCCACATTGTAGCGTGTGTCAGTGCTTCACTCCTTTTCATGGATGGACCACATTTTGTTATTCATTCATCCCTTGACAGACATCTGGGTTGTGTCCACCTTGGGGCTCTGATGACTAATTCTGCTCTGAACCATCTGGTACAGGTTTTCGTGTGGACTTTTTTCCCATCTCCCTTTTCTCTCCTTTTCTGTTTCCTTGCCTCTGTCTCTTTCTCTCTACACATTTCTCTCTCGCGCTCAGTCTCTGTGTTTCTGTTCGTCCCTTTCTGTCTCTGTCTCCTCCTCCCCGTCTCTCTGGGACTCCTTCATCCTTCATCCTTGTCTCCCCCAACCCCCCCACAGCATTTTATGAAGCCCTTGCAGCGGTTCCTTAAACCCCAAGACGTTGAGATCATCTTCATCAACATTGAGGTGAACTGACCAATGCCCGCCCTCCCAGACTTCTGTCCAGTGGGGATGGTCTGCTGGCTTCACCTGTCCCTGGAGTGTGGGGTGTGGAAGATGAATGACATAGGGTGGGTGGATGACCCTTCTCCCACCCGGCAGCCCGAGCCCCAGGCTCCCGCCCCAGCCCTTACCCCTCTCTCCGAGTAGGACCTGCTTCGCGTGCACACCCACTTCCTAAAGGAGCTGAAGGAAGCCCTGGCCAACCCCAGTGCACCCACCCTCTACCAGGTCTTCATCAAATACAAGGAGAGGTGAGACCCAGCTGGCCAGCCCAGACCTCTGGAAGTCACCCTGCCCTGAGTGGGCATTTGGGAGGCCCTACCCTCATAGGCCACTGGACAGAGAGGGCTTTTCCTTCTTTGCTCATGGGCAAGGGGCTCTGGTTAAATTCCCAGCTCTTCCTCTTGAGAGCTGTGTGGCATTGGAAAGTCACTTAACCTCTCTGTGCTTCCGCTTCCACATCTATAAAATCAGTGTGATCCAGGAACGTATCTCCTGGGGTTGTGGTGAGGATGGAGTAAATTAATGCTTAAAGTGCTTAACGTGGGGCTCGGCACACAGTAGGTGATCAATAAATGCTTATTAAATAAGTGAACGTTGAGCAGAGACGATACACCAGGTGCTCTGATAAGAGCTTCTTGTGCTTTATCTCATTTGATGCTATAATAACCCCACGTGTGTGTGTGTGTGTGTGTGTGTGTGTGTGTGTGTGTGTGGCGTGCCATTGTTATGACCATTTTACAGACAGGGAGACTGAGGCTCAGCGTCATGCAGCTGGGAAGAGGTGGGGCTGGGACTGACACCCAGATCTGCCTGACCTTGGTGCCAGCTGCCATTCCGCGGCCACATGTCCTCTTCCCGCAGGTTCCTCATCTATGGCCGCTACTGCAGCCAGGTGGAGTCGGCCAGCAAGCACCTGGACCGTGTGGCTACAGCCCGGGAGGATGTGCAGATGAAGCTGGAGGTGGGGGGATGGGCTACATCTTTCTGTGTGTGTGTGTGTGTGTCTCCCACTCCTTCCCAGGCTCCAGGGGCAGTAGAGAGGAAACTGAGCTGGAGATGGCATCCCTTTCTGTTGCAGCCCAGCCAGAAGTTGGCCCGCTGAAGGTCTGGGGAGGGTGGTACTGACTAGCCAGCTGGGAGAAATGGACCAGGAGGAGATGGACCAGAATGCTGAGCCCTAACCCCAGCTAAACCCTGACTCTGGGCTGAGCCCTGATGCCAGGCTGAGGTCCTGACCCTGATCTGAACTCTGAGGGCACACTGAACCCCAGCCAGAGCTCCAACCCTGGCTGTGCCCCAAGTCTGGGCTGAACCCCAACTTCACACAGAACCCCGATCCCAGCCAAGTCCTGATCCTGGGCTGAGCACTGATCCTGGACTGAACCCCACCCTGGACCCGTGTGTCTAGTGGGAGCACAGACAGGGCAGGGATGCTGAGGAATGGCTTGTGTGTGCCGTCCATCAGCTTCTTTGGTCTCCACGGTGGGGACCCTCCAGACCTGTCGATCTCCCCCTCTGCAGCCCCCCTCAGCTGAGGAATCCTGGACCTCTTCCCCAGGCAGCCTTCCAGCTGGGTCTTAAACCACCCCTCACCCCGTGGCATTCTTCCTTATTTCCTTGGGGGAGAGAGATGAAGCTTCAGGTTCTATAAAAATCCCCACCTGCCTCTACCTCTTCTCACTCACCTCTTTCTCCAATCTCCCAGGAATGTTCTCAGCGAGCGAACAACGGGAGGTTCACCTTACGGGACTTGCTGATGGTGCCCATGCAGCGGGTCCTCAAATATCACCTCCTTCTCCAGGTGCCCAAGGGGGCGCCCAGGCGTGGGTTTGGCACATCGACCTCCCTGCAAGGGCTCCTGGGGGCTGGGCTCCCCTCTCTGGGTGGGGTCATTGGGGCCATGCCTCTACGGACAGCAGAAGGAGGAGGAAGGAGCTGGTGGGCCAGGCTTGTTTGGAAGGCTCCCCAGGATGAGACGGCAGAGGCCCGGGGTGATATACATCTCTGTGGGTCACGCAGGAGCTGGTGAAACACACGCAGGACGCAACGGAGAAGGAGAACTTGCGGCTGGCCCTGGATGCCATGAGGGTGAGTGGTCACACACAGGGGTGACGGGGACACACAGACACATACGCATTCAAGTCAGTGAGTACCATCCAGGCACGGTCATACCCACGGGCCACCCCTGCCTCCACCGCACGGGGACACACCTCTCCGCCGAGTGAGTTATTCGCAGCGTCGCCCTTGGGGACAGTGACATCCTTCTGCCAGCCGCTGCTGGGGGCTGACCCCCTGTCTCCGGCCAGATGGGGGGTGCCCAGGCTCACCCCTCTCCCACCCCCAGGACCTGGCACAGTGCGTGAACGAGGTCAAGCGTGACAACGAGACGCTGAGGCAGATCACCAACTTCCAACTGTCCATCGAGAACCTGGTGAGGCGGGCATGGCCAGGGCCGTGGCCACGTGGAGAGGGGGTTTGGTCTCCTGCGTGGCCCCTTACCAGACACGCTGTTTGCTGTGTAGGACCAGTCTCTGGCCCACTATGGCCGACCCAAGATCGATGGCGAGCTCAAGATCACTTCTGTGGAGCGGCGCTCCAAGATGGACAGGTGGGCGGAGCCAGCACGTATCTGGGGTGGAGCCTGGACAGGGGCGGGGCCAGGCTACTAGTTAGGCAGGTGGACAGAGCCAACACGGATCTGGAGTGGAGTCTGGGCAGGGGCTTGGCCCTATTTCTAGATAGACAGGTGGGTGAGGCCACACAGACCAGTGGGTGGAGCCTAGATGGAGAGGCGGGGCAGAGCCAGCATGGATGCGTGGGAGGAGCCAAGAACGACAGGTGGCAGGACCTGTAAGGATCACGTGGGTGAGGTAGGCAAGGCCAAGTTGGCCACAGAGGACGAAAAGGGCAGGAATCCTAGATGGACAGCAGGGCGGGGGCCCAGAAGGTGGGAGGGGATCAGGCAGAGAGCTGGTGGGGACTTAAGGAGGAGCCCGACAGGGGCACCTGACCCAGCTGCTTCCAGGTACGCCTTCCTGCTCGACAAAGCTCTGCTCATCTGTAAGCGCCGAGGGGACACCTACGACCTCAAGGACTTTGTGAACCTGCACAGCTTCCAGGTTAGAGATGACTCCTCCGGAGAGCGGGACAACAAGAAGGTGAGGCTTGGAGGCTGTAACTGGGGAACCTCAGTGCTGGGGAGCCTCAATGCAGCTGGAGCTCTCCACTTGGCCTTTGGAACGCCAGTGCGTGTGTTGTGTGATTTTAGATTTGTGAACGTGTATTGCTTCTCCTGGGCAGCCCTTTGCATGGTAACCCATGCATGGCTCTCCTGGGAGCAGACAGGCTGTAGTTGGCTTGACCCTTTTCTCCCCACAGTGGTAGGGTCAATGGGCGTGTGGTCCCACCCTCTTCCGAGCAGGTGCCTTCATTTTCAACCCTGCTTCCCTGCAGTGGACTCACATGTTCCTCCTGATTGAGGACCAAGGTGCCCAGGGCTATGAGCTGTTCTTCAAGACACGAGAACTGAAGAAGAAATGGTTGGAGCAGTTCGAGATGGCCATGTAAGACACCCTCCTCCTCCATCTTTCTATCCTCAGAGGACTGTAGCATTTGGGTGCAGGATCTGGGAGGCAATTCTGTGCTGTCGTCTCATCTCTGCCATGGGACCACTCTGAATCTCAGTTTCCTCATCTGGGAAATGAGAGGGACAGTCTTTTAAGGCTGTATGCATCACCAGAATGCCAAGTCTTTGTAAGCTTCAGTCACCAGCCTGAAAATCCTTCCTCTTCCTTCTTTTTCTTGAGGTGAAATTAACATAACAAAAACTTAGATTTTTTTTTTTTTTTTTTGGCTGTGCTGCGCGGCTTGTGGGATCTTAGTTCCCCCACAGGGATCGAACCCAGGCCCTTGGCAGTGAAAGCACGGACTCCTAACCACTGGACCAGCAGAGAGTTCCCCAAACATAGCCATTTTAAAGTGTACATTTCAATGGCATTTAGTACATTCACAATGTGCGACCATCACCTCTATCCAGTTCCAGAACATTTTCATCCACCCCAAAGGAGACCCTGCAACCATTAAGTGATCACTCCCCATTTCCCTTGCTCCCAGCCCCTGGCAACCACTAATCCGCTTTCTGTCTTCACCCATGTTCATTGCAACACTATTCACAACAGCCAAAAGGTGGCAACAATGCAAACGTCCATCAGTGGATGGATGGACAAACACAACAGGGCATATCCATGCAATGGAATAGTATTCGGCCATGAAAAAGAATGAGGTCTTCATCCATCCGCACTGCAGCGTGTGTTGGTACTCCATTCCCTTTTATGGCTGAATCCTGTTCCATTGCATGGAATTATCTTCCCTCACCAGCTCCAACATCTACCCCGAGAACGCCACTGCCAACGGGCATGACTTCCAGATGTTTTCCTTTGAGGACACCACGTCCTGCAAGGCTTGCCAGATGCTGCTGAGGTGGGAGTCTGGGAGGATGGACCTGGGTCCTGGGCTGGGTTGGCTCTTCCTCTTTGACTGTCATGGCCCTGAGTTGGGAGGGGGGAGGCCCTCCTTTGACCTTTAGTTTCTCCATCTCTGTCCTGCTCTAAAGAGAACACAAAGGGGCCCTTTATGTTGTTGGTAAAACGATTGGCTGTGTTCATTCAACATCACTGACTCTCTTCTTTATCTTCTCCCTGCATCCCAGAGGCACTTTCTATCAGGGCTACCGTTGCCAGCGGTGCCGTGCACCTGCACACAAGGAGTGTCTGGGGAGGGTCCCTCCATGTGGTCGACACGGGCAAGGTACCAGGAGACTGAAGTTGGGAGGTGGGCTTGCTTCTGCATGGAGGGTGGGGGGTTCCCATTCTAACTAGTATTTCCTTTACCCTCTCATAGATTTTGCAGGAACTATGAAGAAGGTAAGACCCCCATGCTCCTTTCTGTGCGTGGAAAATCAGGGGGGCGGGTAGGGAAGGCAGGACCCGGGAGCCCTTGGCAGTGGGCATGGCTCTTTGCTGGGTGCTCAGATAAGGGCTGAGGAGCCCTCAGGCTGGGCACAGGTAGCGATACTTGCTTTCTTGGTCTCTCCCTCCAGGATAAGCCACATCGGCGGGCTCAAGACAAAAAGAGGAATGAGCTAGGTGAGTCAGAAGGGGGCGCTGTGTGCGGCAGAAATAAATCTAGTCCGCCTCAGTGATGCTGGTCCAGGGGCAGATCTCAACAATTATATTAATGACCACATAATGCCCTGCTTATAAAGCATTTGTTCCAGTCCTAGAAACCCCAAAGGAATTTATAAATAACGAACTCAAATTCTTTACTAGCTTTGCTCAAACACTGTGAAGGGGATGCACAGAACATAGAAATCCTTGTTAAGATGCTCTTTCTCTCCCATTCACATTTTTATGTATATACGTACTTTTAAAACTGAAGTATAGTTGATTTACAATGATTCAGGTGTACAGCAAAGTGATTCAGTTATATATATATCTATATATATATCTATATATATCTATAGATATTCAGATTCTTTTCCATTATAGTTTATTACTATATTGATCCAGTAATATAAGGTATTGAATATAGGTCCCTGTGCTATACAGTAGGTTCTTGTTGTTTATTTTATATATAGTAGTGTGTATCCATTAACCCCAAATTCCCAATTTATCCCTCCACCCCCTCCCATTCACTTTTATTATTCACTGCCCCCCCGCCCCCCCTTTTTTTTTTCTCGCTGACAAACTCCATCTGTAGTCTTAGCTGGCTGGGCATACCTCATCCCTTCTCGTACTGATTCTGTATCACAAAATCTTATCATAATGGAGTAGTTTCAGCAAAGTGTAGTCCAACTGGATGGTTGCAGGAGATGCAGGGTTTGGCCAAGCCAGAATTCTTTTTAGCCAATGGCAGTGGGGAAAGGCTGGATTTTGGTGTATATTAATGATGTTTGTGGGATCATAGTCGTGATGCGTGATTTTTATTCAGCAACTACTGTATATATTGTCTGGGGCAAATGGTGACTGAAAACAGTGTGCTTCCTGTCCTTGCAAAGCTCCCAGGCTGGTAGCAGGAGACAGACTTTGGCTAAGTCATTGCAGTTGAGGTGGGCGAAGTAGAGGGTTTTCCAGAGCATTCAACCGGGGGACCTGATGAATCTGAGCCTTCAGGGAAGGCTTCTCAGAGGAGGTGGCATTAAAGTGGACACTTGAGGGTAAGGAGTAGTCAGACAGATGAGGAGGCAGGAGTGTTCCAGGCAGAGGGAACAGCATGTACGAAGGCTAGGAAGCAGGACGGCAAGGCATTATTAAAGAACTTGGTGTGGCCAAGAAAAATAAACTCTTTGCTCACAGTCATACAGAATCAGTGTAAAGATTCAGTTTCAGGTCGATCTATCTATCATCTATCTATCTATCTATTCGGATACATAGATATCTAGCTGTAGTTCTATATCTACAGCTAGATATAGATACATCAGTCTTATTTGTAATAGTCAAAAGTTAGCAACAACTCAAATGTCCTCAATAGTAGGAACATATATATATATATATAATATAGTAATACATATGTATAAAATCAGCTTTATACAAAAATGCATATATCAGCTTTATTGGTCAAAAACCAGACAACCCAAATGTCCTCAATAGGAGGAAATATATATGAGTGTATGTGAGTCTATATATATATATATAGTTAAACATAGCCAATGCATATATGTTCGTATATATGTACACATATATACACTTGCTCATATCCATTGTATATATAAATATATAATTTTCTATTGAGATAGAAATATTTCTGTGTTTTGTTTTTTTGAAATATTTCTATTGAGATAGAAAATACATACCATAAGGTGTATAAAATGAATAAATCTTAAATGTATGGCTCACTGAATTTCCACCCATGTACCCGCCATTCAGATTAATGTATAGAACATTTCCATCATCGCAGAAAGTTTTACTGGATGGTGTTGGTCATACTCACTGCTATAGTCCATCCCGCCTCCCAGAGGGAACCACTGTCTGACCTCTATCATCATAGATTAGTTTTGTCTGCCCTTGAACTTCATCCACATGAACTTGTACAGCAGGGACTCAGTTACTGCATATGAGTGCGGCTGCCTGAAGCAGTCATTTGTTCTTTTTCGTTGCTTATTGTATTTTGTGCTGTGTGTATCCATCTCCTTGAGGACATTGGGTTTGTTGCCCATTTTTCTGGCTCTTGTGAAGACAGCTGCTGTAAACATTCTTGTCTATGACTCTCTGGGACCTATGTTTTCATTTCTCTTGGTGATCTATCAGGAGTGGAATTAGCTTTAGTGGATACAGCCAAATAGTTTTCCAAAGTGGATTCCTACGGCCATGTAGGAATGGGCTACGGGGTGGTGGCCACCCTCCCTGTTTTTGCCAAAAAAATTATTTAAAGTATTTTCATATGAAAAACTTCTTCAAGGAAAAACAAAAAAGTAGAATCCAGAAATCCGGGTGACTCCCAGTTGCTCCGTCCACATCCTCGCCCCCACTTGGTGTTGCCGTATTGTCTGTCTTTTTAATTTTCGTCATCTTGGTGAGCGGTGAGACTCAGGTTTGAAAGTCCCGGACTACCAGCCGTACTGTATCACCACCTCCCCTCCCCTCCAGGCCTGCCCAAGATGGAGGTGTGCCAGGAGTACTATGGGCTGCCTCCACCCCCTGGAGCCATCGGACCTTTTCTACGCCTCAGCCCTGGAGACATTGTGGAACTCACCAAGGCGGAAGCCGAACAGAACTGGTGGGAGGTACAGGCTGGGGCTGTGGGAGTGACGGAGAAGGACCTGAGCTTGGGGTCAGGGTGTAGGTGACCTTGGGAATGGGATCATGGCACAACTGGACATGGCTGCTCTGGGGAGAGTGACGTCTATGGGGATTTCTGGGGCTGGCCTGGCCCTTCTGAGCTGGTGGTCTTCCCAGGAAGTTGATACTGATTGACACCTCTCTGGGCATCCAGGCCATGGAGAGATAGATGGCCAAGCAGAGTGGCCATTGGGTGAAAGACACACATGTTGGATGCCTGTAACTTCTCTGTCCATCTTTCCCTCCCATCTTCTTAGGGCAGGAATACGTCTACCAATGAAGTTGGCTGGTTTCCCTGTAACAGGGTCAAGCCCTACGTGCATGTGAGTGTCTCAAGTCTGGTTGGAGAGAGGGCAGGGGAGTTCAGAGAGGGTCCCGCGACCCTCTGCAGCGTTGGGGAGACGCTCCTGAGATCAGGAGGGGGCCGTCCATCATGGCAGGTCACTCCCTACCTCAATGACTGAGCCCAGAGTGGGGGCCACTCTGGGAAAGATGACCAGTCCTTTTCTCTTTGTTTTTTCTTGTATGAAGATCCTCTCCATCATCAGGAGAAGAAGCAGGGGTCTAGAAGGTTGGCCAACCCCTGCCTGCCTTCTGGGGCACTGAACAGAGTCCTCTACAGGGTCACTCCCCACCCCGTGCCTCCTTGCCCAGCTTTTGGGAACAGACCTGTCCACAACTCTGCCCGGCCCCTGTCCTTCTTCACCTGCTCCCCGCTCCCCTGATTCCCTCATCTTTTTTTAAAAAAATTTATTTATTTATTATTTATTTTTGGCTGCGTTGGGTCTTCATTGCTGCCCGCAGGCTTTCTCTAGTTGCAGCGAGCGGGGGCTACTCTTCGTTGCGGTGCGCGGGCTTCTCATTGCGGTGGCTTCTCTTGTTGCGGAGCACGGTCTCTAGGCGCACGGGCTTCAGTAGTTGTGGCACGAGGGCTCTAGAAGCGCAGGTTCAGTAGTTGTGGCTCACAGGCTTAGTTGCTCTGCCGCATGTGGGATCTTCCCGGATCAGGGCTCGAACCCGTGTCCCTGCCTTGGCAGGCAGGTTCTTAACCACTGTGCCACCAGGGGAGCCCCTGATTCCCTCTTCCTGATGATGACTTAAGATCTTCCCCACTCTTCCCAAACCTTATCCTCCCTCATGACCCTGCTGCCTGCTTCACAGACCTCATAGGAGCCTGCAGAGGGAAAGTCCCGTTTTTGTCCCTTTCATTTTATGTTAATTTCAGACTTCCAGAAAAGTCCTGAGAATAATGCAAAGAACTTCCATACATCCTTTACTCAGATTCACTACCTGTTAACATTTTGTCCCATTTGCTCTATCATCTTTCTCTGCACAATTTATTTATTTCAAAATGTCTATTATTTATTTTTCCTGAGATACTTCAAAGTAAGTTTACAGACGTATTTCTCCTTCATCTCTGAATATCTCCCAAGAACAGGAACCTTCTCTTGTATAATCATAGCATGATTTTTAAAGACATGAAATTCAACAAGGACATTATACTATTATATAAATTAGTATATTTAATATAAATCATTATATATTATGTAATCCAGAGTACATGTTTATACTTTTCCCAAAAATATCTTTGACTTTTTTTTTTTTTTGGCTTGGGTCATTTCTCCACTGTGGAGTTACATTATGAATTTCCAACTCCATCCTTTCCTGCGAAGTTATTAGCAGATATTCTATTGTAAAGAAGAACTGTCTCTTCTAATCTATATATCTAGGTATTCTATATGTATGCATCTATGTATCTATCAATCATCTTTGTATCTATGTATCTGTCAATCATCTGTGTACCTATGTATCTGTGTATCTATCAATCATCTATGTATCTATCTAATAATCATTTATGTATTTATCTGTGTATCTGTGTATCAGTCAATCATCTTTGTATCTATCAATCATCTGTGTATCTATGTATCTGTGTATCTATCAATCATCTGTCTATGTTATGTATCCATCTGTGTATCTATCAATCATCTATGTATCTATCTAATAATCATCTTTGTATTTATCTGTGTATCTATGTATCTATCAATCAATATTCTATGTGTCTATCTATGTATCTGTGTGTTATCTATCTCAGGAAATGTTCCTGGATTTTTATTTTAAAATTGTCCCACCCTTGACCAATGGGAGCCCCTCCAGGCTGGCTCTTCTGTCCTTTCGACATGTCCCCATCATTCTTTGAGCCCTTCCTTACTTTCTAGCACGATAGCAGACTTCTCTTGTACTTTTTCTGCCCCAATCTTGGAATCAACCATTTTCCCAAGGAGCCTGGGTCCTTTCATTGGAACGTGGCTTTCGGAAGCCAAGATCTGAACGTCTCTCCAATTTCTGCCTACAAACGTAGCTGCCTCTTTAAAGCTGATTCATTTGAGGGTGGACCGATTTCTCCCCCTGGATTCTGGGACTGTATTTCCACTGAAACGCACAGTGCCTGGCACAACAGGCCCCCAATAAATGATAGTGGAAAAAATGAATGAATGAATGAATGTAGTGCCCTGAAGCCTGTTGCGTGCTGGACCCTTTGCCCTGAGTCTTGGTCTTTGTGTCCCCAGGGTCCCCCTCAGGACCTGTCTGTTCATCTCTGGTAAGTAGAACCACTTTTTAAATTTTCAACTTGGGGTGCTTTGGGGTGGATGCCTGGGCTGGGCATTGGGGTGGGGATGGGGGCTACCAACCCATCAGTTATTCATTCTTCAAACCTTGGGCATTAACTGCTGGCTCCAGCCCTATGCTGGGGGCTGCTGAGGAGAGAACAAACAAAAGAAGGTCCCTGACTTTGGGACATTATGTTCTCACCGGAAGGAAAATGATGGTGATGATACGATGGCAGTTCCCTCTCCCCACCCCCACGCCCCCTTTCTTTAAGCACCTACTACTGATAGAGCAGTGAGGGATGGAGGTTTTCAGTGTTGCTTTGGAGCCCACTGACCTGGGTTCAAATCCTGACTCCAATATTATCCAGTTCTGTGACCTTTGGCCAGTTACTCAACTTCTCTGTGCTTCCGCTTTCCTCTCTGGAAAACAGATGAATAATATCTGCTTCATAAGGCTGTTAGGCGGTTTCCATGAGCCTAGAAAGTGCTTAGCTCTGTTCCTGGCACACAAAAAGCACTTTATTATCTGTTATTATTAGCACCCGTTGTTACGACTGCATTTCATGCATTCTAAAATACACATTTTTCTCCCCCACGTTTTAACATCTCTGGCATTGGAATGGCTCTTACAATGAGTGGTGTCTGAGTCTTCTGCTTAATTTTATGGGTAGTTAATTTTTATTTCGTAATTGCCCACGAAACCACAGTGAATTTTACAATCATTGGCATCTTAGATTCGGACATGCTATGGTATTGTTTTTATGACCGTGTGTCAGCACTTCAAGGACACATTCAATTCCGGTAGTAACACTTTGAAGTACGTGTTATTCTTACTCTCTTTCTGCAAAGGAGGAAACCGAGGCTCAGAGAGGACAAGTGATTTGTTCAGTATCACCAAGTGAGGAAGTGAAGGAGGTCGGATTCGAACCCAAGCTTGGCTGACTCCAAAGCCTGACCTTATTACCCAAAGGGCATAATAACACACCCGTGTCGTGAATGCCTACCATGTATGAGGTGCACCAACTGCATTATTGCCGTTTGTCAAAAATGTCCCTCTGTGATGGGCAGTTTTATCTCCTCTTTTCAGAAAAGGAAATTGGGGCTCAAAGTAGCAAACTCAGTTCCCGAGGTCACAGAGCAACTAGGTGGCAGAGCCAGGATTTAAACCGTGGTCACCTGAGGCTGTGCCCGCTCTGCCCCTGCCCTGCCAGATGTTGTCACCAGGTCACGAGGGCCAGAACTGGATTGAGGAGAGTGAGACCCTGACTTTGGGTGCAACATTTAAGGGGGTGCCAAAACGCTCAGGCATCGAGATCCATACTATTTTAATGCAATATTTTAAAAAATCGAAAGCAAGGCAAAAAAAATGTGTGATGAGCAAAATACCGAAACTGTAAATAAAGACACAGGATATGATAGGGCTGGGAGTAGGGAAAGGTGAATTGTGGTGAATCAGGCAACTGCAGAGTCAGATCTTGTCCTTATTTAAAATTTTGACATTTTGCTCATCACAGATTTTTTTTGAACTTATTTTTAAAATTGAGGTGAAATTTACATGACCTAAGATTAACCAAAGTGGCATTTATGTTAATATTTAAGTTTATATTACATATTCACATTTATGGATCATATAATTATGTATTATATAAAATTAATGCATATTATGCTATATATTTATAGCATATATTTGTATTCATATTTATATATTATCTATAGTATATATTGTGTATAATTAACATACATTATTTATGTTATATTCACCTTATAAATATAGTCCTATCCACATTTACATGTTATCTGTAATTATATAATTAATATATATTGTTATATATTTACATTTATAGCATAAACATATTTGTATTTGTATATAATAAATAATTCATATTTTATATGATAAATGTATTGTCTATAGTTCATATATATTATTTATGTTATATATTTAAATTTATGGCACAAATGTATGCATAGTCCCACATATATTATCTATAATTATATAGTATATGATTAATATATATGTTATGTATTTACATTTATAGCATAAACACATTCATATTTATATATTATTTATAATTGTGTTATCTATAGTTATATTTTTTATGCTTATATTTATGCCATAAATATATTCATGTCCACACTGATACATCACATATAATTATATATTATCTATAATTAATATATGTTATTTATGTTATATATTTACATTTACAGCATAAAATATTCCTAGTCACACCTCTATTTATTTTTCACATCTCTTGGGCTGGCCAAAAAATTCGTTCAGGTTGCCCCGGACGGAAAGCCCCGAACGAACTTTTTGGCCAGCCCGATATATTTAATGGCATCGAGTACATTCACTATGGTGCGCAAACAGCACCTCTATCTAGCTCCAAAACATTCTCATCACCCCCCCCAAAAGAAACCCCGTCACCTTAACCATCACCCCCATCCCCTTCCCCCAGCCCTTGACCATCCCTAATGTACGTTCTGTCTCTATGGGTTTGCCTGTTCTCGATGTTTCATGTACGTGGAATCATACAGTACGTGCCCTTACGTGACTGGCTTCTCTCAGCATCACGTTTCCAAGGTTCATCCACGTTGTAGAATGTATCAGTACTTCATTCCTTTTACGGATGTTTTTGCACTTTAAAAATACTGCATTAAAATACTACTTATTTTACTTGTTATTATTTATCTTGATGTCTGAGTTTTGGGGCTTTTGCCCTTTAAATTTTGTACCTGAGGCTATCTTTCACTCTCCTCACCCTATTTCCGTCCTGGTGACCACAGAGATGGACAGACAGTGGACACTCAGTAAATACCTGTCCAGGCATGCCAAATTCCAAGTAAAAGAAAGAAAACCCAACAACTGTTTTTCTATACTCACAGTCTCAGCAATTCTAAAACCAAAATGTGTGGGATTTTCTTCCTACATCAAACGATTCTCCAGTTCTCCAGACACCAGCTTGGGTGTCCTACAATTCAATTCAATTCTGACACTGTTTGTCTGGAGTTAGCATCAGATCCCACAGATGAAGGGCTCAGTCCCACGAGACAATCCCCCACTTCAGATGCCAATCACAAGCTCAGGCCACCCCTACTTCTGACCCATCGGCTATAAATGGGGGGTTCCCACAACCCCCTCCTTGGGTTTGGTAATTTGCTAACACAAGCTCACAGAACTTGGAGAAACAGTTTCCATGCTAGATTACCAGTTTATTATAAAAGGATTCAACTCAGGAACAGTCAGATGGAAGAGATGCACAGGGCAGGGTATGGGGAAAGGGGACGGAGCTTCCACGCCCTCTCTGGGCTTGCACCCTCCCCGTACCTCCCTGTGTTCACCAACCTGGAGTCTCTCCAAAACCGTTCGGTTGGGGTTTGGTTGAGGCATCATTACGTAGGCAAGATTGGTTAAATCACTGGCCATTAGTGAACTCAACCTCCAGCCCCTCTTCTCTCCCCATATGTAGGGGTGGGGTGAGGCTGAAAGTTCCAACCCTCTAACCACGTGGTTGTTTCTTCCGGCCACCAGCCCCCATCCTGAGGCTATCGAAGAGCCCCCAGTCATCTCATTAGCACAGAAAAAGACACTTATCACGTCGGAGATTCCGAAACTTTTAGGAGTTGCGTGCCAGGAAAGGGTGGGGGGCACAGAAACCAAATATATATTCCTTATTGTGTCACACGGAAACACAGTCACACCCAAAGGACCGAGTTGTCTCCTGCAATCCAGGGGTGAAACCTTGGGTGTGACTTACAGATATCTAATGGCCACTGCCACTTCGGGACTCTGGCCAATGCCTCCCCCAAGGTTTATAGTGTCTAAGGGCGCTGCTAGACCCAGGCTGTCATTCACTTAAAAAGAAATCACAGGGGTTGGGGGGAAAAGCAGCCTCAATAGGGCAACATAGGGGCTGTGTGGACCTTTCTCCTTGGTGTATCTCGACAGGTACGCGGGCCCCATGGAGCGAGCCGCGGCGGAAGGCATCCTCACCAACCGCTCGGACGGGACGTTTTTGGTGCGACAGAGGGTGAAAGATGCTGCAGAATTTGCCATCAGCATTAAGTAATTCCTCCTTTCCTGACCTATCTCCCCTTGTGACCTGGGCACTGCAGGTGCTTAGGAAGAAGAAAGATGTACAGTCACGATAGTTATCTTTTATTGAGCTCCTGCAGGGTCCTAGGTGTTTTTAATCTTTCTGATTTCTTTTACTCGACTGGCAACCCACAGGAAAGAGATATGCTTCTTAAGCGAGGCTCCAGGAGGCATTTAGCATACTCTAGGAAGAGGCAGAAATGCAATCTGGACCCAAGTCTTGCAAACCCCGGCTTTCCTGCCTTGCTGTTTCTTGGGTTCAGCTTCTTGCTTGTGGTGACTTATTTCCTTGTTGGTTTTGTCACTGGGTCTTGTGATTTTAAGCGGGGCTTTCCCTGTGGGTATCTTTGCTGCCTGGGTCCCCAGAGATTTTGCATTTGCTTCTGTTGGGAATCACCAACAAGTTCATTTCTTTTTCAGGTTAAAATATTTTGGGTTAATTCCTTAGTTTCCCAGACTCCACAGGTGGTTTAAGAATAAATACTAAACCCATAAGAGGGTAGGACTGAGGTTATGAATTCTCAAGGGTGACTTTTCTGTTTTGGGTCTGAGACAAGCTTTCACATGGTCCCTGCTGTGCTCATGGGTGGGCTTTTCTAGACCACCTCTTTTCCTGAGGATGTAGCTTTTTGACAGTCTACCCTTATGGGTGTGGGTGGGTCTCAGTGCCAACTCTCTACCCAACAGGGATCCAGTAACTCATCTCATATTTCTATGTGATTAAGACATATGCTCCTCGGGAATTTCTTGGCGGTCCAGTGGTTAGGACTCTGTGCTTCTCTTGCTGGGGGCTGGGGCTCGATCCCTGGTTGGGGAACTAAGATTCCCCAAGCTGTGTAGCGTGGCGAAAAAAACAAAACAAAAAAAAGAGTAAAAAGACATATACTTTTAAGTTTCATCCTCATTTTTGGCCTCTGGGGATTTCCCTTACATTTTTGAGAGCTCAGCATTTTTTTCACGGCATTTCTAGGGGTTTTTTGAGTAGGAGATTTTTTTGGTTATCTAGTTCTTCATATTGGCAGAACCACTTCTGCTAATTCATGCCTCTTCCTTACTAGTCTGTGGTCCGCCATATTGGTGGAAATGGATCCCTTCTCGCACATCCTTTAGATTCTATGGTCATTCATATGAGTGGAAGTGGAGATTTCATTCTATGTACTCTACAGCAGTGCTTTCTTTATAAGGTATTTTTGACTTCTCAACAACTCCGTGGGTCAAGGAAGATGATTCCTGTTATATGGAGCAAGAAATTAAGGTTTAGAGCAGCAAAGGCTCCAGGGAAGGGATCCTGTCGGGCTCCAGTGGTCGCCCCCTCCCTGAAGTAGCCAAGAACGCTTCTTCCATGGTTGGGGGTGTGTAGCATGGGGCTGAGACTCGACAGGAGATGGGACTGAATTCCCAGACTCAGGACCCAGTGACCGTCTCGCTCTCTTTCCCTGCTTCCAGGTATAATGTTGAGGTCAAGCATATTAAAATCATGACAGCAGAAGGACTGTACCGGATTACAGAGAAGAAGGCTTTCCGGGGGCTTATGGTAAGGGCCAATGTATCCCTAAACCCAGCCTTCTAGAATCTAGGTAGGACCCTCTCTGAAGCTCCACCTTGGGACCCCCTTTCCTACATTCAGAACAGCCCCTCCAAGAGGCACTATGGAGCAACTGGCTTTAAACTCATGTTCCTAATCATCAACACGGAGAAGAAGAATAACAACAAAAACAACAGTAGCATCAGTGAACATGTACAAAGCACTGACCGAGTGCCAAACATATCATAGATAGGACTGCACGTCATCCGCTCAACTCACTCTCTGAGTTCCCGTTTCACACATGCGGGAAACTGAGATTTAGTCCTCATCTGGTATCACCGAATAGCAGAGCCCCTATTTTTGTCAGATGTCAAGATTTAGCTCTGCCTAATCTGCTTAATGACCATTTCACAGAGAATCCAAATGCCTTTCCAGTGTTTTTGCTTCTATTTGGTGCCCTATAATTTGGGACTGTCTTTTAGACATCTTAAGCCCATTGGTTTAAGGCACACGGATCCTAGCCATGGTCTGTGGATGCTTGAGGATTCTGGGAATCCTCTGAAAGAAAACCCATAAATTTGCATATATTTGCATTTTGGGGGGAGGAAGGTATCTCAAATTTCACTTGAGCCTCCAATGGATCTTTGACTGCCCAAAAGATGAGGGACTGTTCACTCATTCCACAAATCTATTTTGCCCCCAAACTTTTTACTCTGAAAGTTTTGCCTGCCCCCATTTTTTATTTCTGAAACATTACTGAAATGTTGCTGGAATAGTGTCATGAATATTTGTGGACCTTTCACCTGGATTTACTGATGGCTAATATTCTTCCTCTTTGGCTTTCTCTGTCTCCCTCTCTCTCTCTGCGCACACACTCACACATTTATTCTGCACTATTTAGGAGTAATTTGCGGGCATCGTGACCCTTCCTATAAGTACTTTAGCATGACTATCAAAGACATTCTCTTGCCTCACTACTGTATCATTATCACAGTCAGGAAGTTGAACATTGATACAAAATTATTATAATAATACACAGCCCATTTTCCAAGCTCCCTGATTGCCTGAATTATGTCTTTTATAACCTTTCCCCCCTAGGATATGATTAGGGGAATCACACATTCCTTTCATCTCCTTAGTGTCTCTTTTAATTTGCGATAGTTCCCCAGTCTTTTATTTATTTCTTTGGTCTTTCATGACTTTGCAACTTTTGAAGTCTAGAACTCCAAAACATAAGACATTTTGTTTTGCAGAATGTTAATGTTGACTTGACTGTTTCCCCACTGTTAGAATCAGGTTGAGCGTTTGTGGAAGAAGTATTCTTAAACGCAACACATCTGGGACTTGAATTCAGATCAATTTATTATAGAGGCCAGCTCTTAGCTGCTACACTCTATTGCCTGTCCTGGGACTGAATTCTGGATCTGTCCTTTTCCGGCTGTGGGACCCTGCACGAGCCTTCTCTGTGACTCAGTTTCTCCATTTATAAACTAGGGGACTCATCAATGTTTTCACCTCCCATGATTATTAGGAGATTTTGATGATGTGTGGTTGCACACTGACTGGCACACAGTAGGTACTTAGTAAACAGCATTTATTATTATTACAATTATTTGTAAAAATAGTGCTCTTGACACCCAGGGAGGGTTGGTTTTGGTGAGCTGGTCATCAGGCAAGTTGATTATTTGGTAAATTTATCATGAAATGAACTGGCTGTTAGGAG
The DNA here is from genome assembly GCF_011762595.2 of Tursiops truncatus. Classification (NCBI taxonomy): domain Eukaryota; kingdom Metazoa; phylum Chordata; class Mammalia; order Artiodactyla; family Delphinidae; genus Tursiops; species Tursiops truncatus. The sequence continues at coordinate 166,167,836 of NC_047036.1, read as the reverse complement.
AACTGTCTTGAGACAATGTGATTTCTTCACCATAAAATGGTCCTGGCTGACCAGGAAGAGAGTGAGCTCCCCATCGTGGGGAGCATTCAAGGTGTCTTTTGCCAGAGAGGCCAGAAGGAGGACCTGTTTCACATGAGGAGTTGGATGTGGCTCCTTCAGCTGTGTCCCCATTGTGGGCTGGCCCTCTGGGAGAGCATCTGTCCTGCTGTTTTCTTTGCAGGAGCTCGTAGAATTCTACCAACAAAATTCTCTGAAGGATTGCTTCAAGTCACTGGACACCACCCTGCAGTTCCCATTCAAGGAGCCTGAGAGGAGAGCCATCAGCAAACCACCAGGTAGGCTGTCTCCAGCTGGGGGCCTGCTGTGCCAGCTCCTTCCCATTGTGGAGGGAAAGTTTGGGGATGCCGTGGACATTCCTTCCTCTGGGCATAGAAAAGTCCTATCTGTGAAACAGCTTGAGCTAATTCCCACCTCCAGTTTGTCCCTTTGCTCTTGAGAGATTTGCATATCCATTTACTTGGACGAAAGAGTTTACTTTCATATTTGGGAAGATGAGGACACTAGGAACCAGAAGGGTTCTCACCTATACATTTTAAGCCTTTATTTTTGTATCAATATCAGGCATGAATTAGTATCAATAACCTCCCACAGAAAGGCAAGACCTTTAGTACGCTCTTTCTTTCCTTTTCCTTTGTATCTCTTACTCACCTGGTTTGTTGAAGTTATTTGGAATGTAGGCTACGGTTTGCTATGAATGAAAACAATCACACCTTATATTTTAGGAATTTTTCCTTCACCATTGCATTTCACTTTGCAAATTCAATATCAAGAATTATCTAGACAGTCTATATTTCTTGTTTTCTGTGTTTTCCTTTATTTTTAAAATTTCTTATTCTGATTCAGATTTTATTTTTCTGGAGTGCATTTTGGAGTACGTTTTGCAGAAAAGTTGCCTGGGTGGTGGAGTTTCTGAATTCTTACATACATGTCCAAAAAAATTTTTAAGAGGGATTTTAAAATTAATTATTGTTAAAATGTTTACCAATAAAATAACAATTCACCACTTCAAAAGTTATATTTTTGAAAAAGCAACACCAGCATAACATTAGGACACTGAGACCAAAATTATCCCTATTCTCATCACCCAATCAAATAAATGTTTCTATCTGTCTGCAAGTTACTTATTCATCCCAGTGAATATGTGGATGTTCAATCTTAGCCTATTTGCAGAAATACTACAAATTAACTTTATAGTCTACAATACCACTTAATATTGTACTTTGGAAAGTTTTCCCCTTTCTTATCTTTCTCCCTCTCTTTTTTCAACCCTTGGACTTCTTTAGTATAATTAATATTATCTAGAATGAGAACTTCCACATCTTTCTTCTGTTTCTTTCACTATGAATATATGTAACATTTAAAAGATCATAACTGGTATTACTTTCTAAGTTTGGATGCTGGTTGGGCTAGAAGGATGATTCTGGGAAGACAGCTATGTACACTCAGAACACAGGCCACCCAACACTCAGTGGAAGGAAGCAGTGAGGAGCCCTTCTTCATCCTGGTCTATTAGAGCATTGTCCTCCCACTGCCCCCAGACGGTAGGTGTGTGTCTGCTCCAGGGCCCTTTCCCACTTCTGCTCTCTCCCACACAGCAGGGAGCACCAAGTATTTTGGCACAGCCAAAGCCCGCTATGACTTCTGCGCCCGGGACCGATCAGAGCTGTCCCTCAAAGAGGGTGACATCATCAAGATCCTTAACAAGAAGGGGCAGCAGGGCTGGTGGCGAGGGGAGATCTATGGCCGGGTGAGTTGGGGCAGAGTTTGGCAGCCCCAGGGAAAGGGTGTGGGGTGAGCTGGCTCTCGTGAAGCTCTACGGGATGATGGAGTGGAGTGAGTGGGCAGGGGCTCGTGTGAAGGGCTTCCCTGGTAGGAAGGGATGAAGGGACAGATTTCATTTATGCGCCTTGCATTTATTTATTGAGCACCTACTATGGGTCGGGCATTTACCTGGGTGCCGAGGAGACAAAAATGAGCACAGTACAATCACTGCCCTCCTGAAACTCATAGTTTGGTGAGAAGCACAGACCTGTAACCATGCAGTTACAACAGTGAGTGGTTGAGATTGAGATGGGGAATCATAAGGCACCTTGGGAGCCCCCAAGGAACCCCCAGCTCATCCTGGGAGCAGGTCAGGGCGCCTTCTGAGAGACCAAGCTGATCACTGAGGGATGAGTTAGGTCATGGGTGGTGGGAGGTGTGGGAAAGTATTCCAGAGGAACCAGCACGTGCAAAGGCCCTGGGATGAGAGAGTGATTGGCATGTTTGGGGAACACGAGGGGAGGGATTTTTCTATCTTGTTCACTGCAGTATCACCAGTGCCTGGAACACTGATTGTCACATAGTATGTCAATCAATATTTATTGAATGCATGAAAAGGCAGAACTGAGACCAACCGCTTTTGCCTTTTGTGAACTTTTGTCTGCCTGAATTTGGACTTTCAGGAGGGACCTTAAATTTTCTCAAAAAAGTTTCTGTCTGGTTCTTATTTTTGTCTCATAAGGCAGAAAGTATTCTTTATTTCATCTGCTGATGAATTCCTAGCCTCTAGAATACTGCCTTGCTTGTATTGGTTTCTCAAAAAATATTTGTTGAATGAAGATAAAGACACTGGTTAGAAGCTTCAATTCTACCAGAGGGAAACATGTGAAAAGTGACCTAAATAATTGCTTAGGTGAACAGTTTTAGGAACCTTGGAGGGTAAATTTAGTGTGTGGTAGAGAAGAGTTAGGGCTTGAGGGGGGATTTTGGGATGTTTAGGAAGGTTTGAGCTGTAAAGAATTCATCCATCCATCCATCTATCTATCCATCCATTCATCCTTTATTTCATCCATCCATCCTTTATTCCATCCATCCATCATTCCATCCATCATCCATCATTTCATCCATCCATCTATCCATCCATCCATCCATCATTCCATCCATCTTTTTTTTTAACATCTTTATTGGAGTATAATTGCTTTACAATGGTGTGTTAGTTTCTGCTTTATAACAAAGTGAATCAGTTATACATATACATATATCCCCATATCTCCTCCCTCTTACGTCATCCATCCATATTTTCAACAAATATTTATTAAGTATCTACTGTGTGCCAGGAACTATTCTAGGCTTTTGGAACTCAGTGATGAATAAGACAGACAAAAATCCCTGGCCTGTTGTAGTGAAGGGAGGGGAAACAGACAAGAAGCCCATAAATAAGTAACATATATAATCAATTAGATGGTGAAAAGTGTTATGGAAAAGCAGGAAGTGGGGATAAGGACTGTTGGGGTGGATGGGGTTTGCAATTTTAAATAGGATGGTTAGGAAGCCCTTACTGATAAGGTGACATGTAAGTAAAGGACTGTAGGAGGTGGGAGTGGTCAGCCGAGGGTGTATCTAGGGGAGGTACGTTCTGGGGTAGAAGGTATGGCAGGTGCAAAGGCCCTGAGGTAGGAGGGAACCTTCCTGGTGTGTCGAGGAACAGTGGGAGAACGTGCAGAGGCTGCCCTGACCACTTCCCTGTCTCTTTCCAGGTTGGCTGGTTCCCCTCCAACTATGTGGAAGAGGATTATTCTGAGTACTGCTGAGCTTTGGCACATTGCCAGAGCGATGAGACACTCTAGACTCTGAGCCTGGGATGAGCAGGCAGCGGGCCTCCGGGCTGTGAAAGGTCCTGGCGGGCTGAGAGTCCGGGATGGACTGTGGAGGGCTAGCGCCCAGCTGGCAGGCCTCCTGGGATGATGCCCTGCCTTGGTTAATTTATAATACACTGATTTCCTCTTGGGTCCCCTCGAGAAGGCAGGGCTCAAGTCAACCGCTTTTAATAAAATGATGAATGGATGGACTTGTGTCAGACCTGGGAAGGGAAAGATGGGCAAGGGCATTGGGACACAGACAAAAGCCCCCCTCACTAATTCCTGCTTTCCGGCTCCATCACCTTTCTCTGCCATTTAAAAGAAAACCTGAAATAGGAAATGGGACCCCCACGTGGCAGGAAAGAATTTTATGCTCACAGATTCCAGATCACAAACATGGAACTCTCATTTTTTTTTCTGTAATAGGACACAATTACTATTTGGAGCCTCTCCAGTTCTGCTAAGTGGTAAAAACCTTCATCTCAGTTGAATCTGGGTCTCCTGAGTCAATTCTCTCCAAGGTCATGTCTCAACTCCAGGGGCTTTGGCGCTGGAGTGTTGCAAAGACTGCTGGTTCTTGGTGGTTATCTTCCATCACTGCCTCCTGCTGAGACGTAATTGCTTCTGTTTCATCTTCGGTGCCTCTGCATTTTCCACATCCCTCTTGGCTCACGCAGCGCATCTGGCTTTTTCCCCTTAACTGCTGAGTGGAATGACTCTACATCCTGGTTTCCCCAGGACAGTCCTGGCTATTGCCCTAGTGTAGTTATTAACCACGATCCTTTTCATTCTCCAAAGTGTCCTGGTTTGGATGATAAATTATACAGTCACTGTCTTAGGTTGAGCTGCTCCAGAAGCAGAGCCTGAGACAAGGATTTGAGGGTGCAAAATCTATCTGGGAGGTGATCCGAGGAAGCAGCTGGGATGGAGCAGGGAAGAGAGATGGGAAGGGGAGGGAGACACAGGGAGCGTGGATGAGGTCACAGCTTTGGGCAATGGGGGTTCCTCTTTATTCAGGACCTCTGGAAGTCAGTATAGAACAAGCCTTGGAGTTGACAGGCAAGGGAGCTGGGGTATTTATCCACCAACTTCCATTTGTCACGGCTTGAGAGCTGCTCTTATATAGGCAGTACATTCTCTGGTGGCCAGAGAACCACAGGCATATTTGGAAGCACTGACCTGTAGGGACCTTGTCAGTACTGGGGCACTATGGGTGGGATGCTGACAGGGTCTGCACAGTCCTTGGCAGCCATGCCCACTCAGTGGATGCTGCCACATGCAGGGTGTGGGGAAACTCCGTAGAGCCTTGGGGTCCGGGGGGCTCCAGGGAAACTTTAGTCCTCATCTGGTATCACAGAACGGCAGAGCCCCTATTTTTGTCAGACTTCAAGACTTAGCTCTGCTTAATCTGATTAATGACCATTCCATGGAGAATCCAAATGCCTTTCCAGTGTTTTTGCTTCTGTTTGGTGCCCTGTAATTTGGGGCTATCTTTTAGACATCTTGAACCCATTGGTCAAAGGCACATGGGTCCTACCAGTGGTCTGTGGATCCCTGAGGAGCTTTGAATCCTCTGAAAGAAAATCCAGGATTTGCATATATCTGCATATTTTTGGGAGGACGATGTCTCAGATTTCACTTGATTCTGAAGCTGTTTAGACTGGCGTTGGGCTAATAGGATATAGGGATGCATCTCTGGACCTGTCTCTGAGTTTAACTGTCTTTCCCATCCAACTCCTCCCGTCCACACTGGGAAACCATGATCTATTTTGTTGCAGGAAAAATGGACTCAGCCTGAATGCTTTTCTGCATCTATAGCCAGACTTTCTTTTTACTTAATAGAATTTATTATTTTAAAAAATGGTGGCAGAACACACGTAACATCGAATTTACCATCCTAACCTGTTTTACCTGTACAGTTCAGCAGTGGGATGAATATTATACTGTTGTGCAATCAATCTCCAGAAATTGTCATCTTGCAAAAGGGAAACCGTCCCTATGGAGCGATCAGTTCCCTTTTCCCTCTCCCACTGTCCCCTGGCAACCACTTTGGCCAGACTTTTATCTAGAGCCCTTGAGGGCTTAGATGGTGGGGGCTCAAAACCCAAGAATAAGCATCTTTAATTAGGCTTTTGAAGTTCGAAAGCCAGGATGGTGCTTTTTTGGTAAATCTCCTGCAGGAATAACTGTTAGGAGGAAAAAAATGATGGTGGCCAAGGCTGAGGAGGGCCCATGGGCAATATATTAATTTGATGGAAAATAGTTAATACTTGTGAATATTACTCCACTCCCCTAATGATGGAGGCAGCCCTCATGTTGAACATTCAACGATGCCTGGTACCACGATAGTAAGCTCTTCACAGACGTTATCTAATATAATCTCACAACCAGCTTCTTGGAGAGTTGAGCGTCTTGGCCAAGGTTCCAGGAGGATTCGAAGGTCAGCTCTGCTCTTACAAAGTTAGCTGTCACATGTTGGAAAAGTGACTTCACCTTTCTGAACCAGAGAAAGCTAAATCACCTGTTTGAGAGCATAGTTAGTTTGTGTCTAAGTGTAAAGCCGCCTTCTTCACCTTCTTAACCATTGTTCCAGTAGCTGGTGGGGACCTAATCATTTCCTTGGTTCTCTCCCCAACCCCAGGTAAGCCAGTGCTCAGACAGCACCTGTGTACACTGGGCCAGGTGCAGGATCCAGAGTCTGGTGTGACGTGTGCTCCGTGTTTGAAGGGCTGTGAAACTGGAAACAGGGTATTGGAGAGGGAATGGAGTTCCAAGGGTCAGGGATTATGGGGAGGGGCTTCTGCCCTCCCCCGCAACTTCCTCCTGAGCCATGCCATGAATTTACCTAAGGTGGCTACCTGGGTTGTCTAATTCAATGGTGTCAATGGGGCTGAGGTCATGGACTTATTCTTGGAGGTCTTGAATCACTGTCCTCCAGCCCCAGGCTGAACTTTGAGCTTGAGTTCTAACCCTGGTCTTGGGGGGTCTTCGGTTGGGCCTTTAAGCCCCAGCACAACACGACCTGTATCAGTCACCTTGAGCTGAGTATTGCTGCTGTAACAAATGACTCCCCATCCCAACATCTCACAAACAGCTCCTTCACACATTGGCCTCAACTCTGCTGAAGAAGAAGTTTCTGGAAAGAGAAGGTGCTGCAGGAATCACACTGTTGGAGACCTCCAGCCTTGGGATGTGTCAGGCTTGTGGCAGAAGGAAAAGAGAGATGGCAGGACCACTCAGTTGTTCCTAATGTTTCTTCTTGGAGATGACAAGAAGACATTTCATTGGCCAGAGCAAGTCGTATGGCCCAGAGTAGCATCAGTAGGGCAGAAAGGTTTACTCCTCTTCCAGGGAGAGGCAGTGAATACTTGGAACAAAACCAGAACCTGCCAGAGAGCCCGTTCTATCATTCATTCATTCATTCATTTACTCACTTCATTTATTTATTTGGCTGTGTCGGGTCTTAGTTGCACCACACGGGGTCTTTGTTGCGGAATGCGGGATATTTTGTTGTGGTGCGTGAACTTCTCTCCAGTTGTGGCACGCGGCTTAGTTGCTCCATGGCATGTGGAATCTTAGTTCCCCAACTAAGGATCAAACTCACGTCCCCTGCATTGGAAGGGGGATTCTTAACCACTGGACCACCAGGGAAGTCCCCTCACTCACTTTTGTGACACTGGCAGTTATGGGTTGACTGTGTCCCCACAAATTTGTATGTTGAAGTCCTAACCTTCCCAGGACCTCAGAATGTGACTGTATTTGGAGATGGGTTCTTTTATTTTTGCATTACGCGGGCCTCTCCCTGCTGTGGCCTTTCCCGTTGCGGAGCACAGGCTCCAGACGCGCAGACCCAGTGGCCATGGCTCACGGGCCCAGCCACTCTGTGGCATGTGGGATCTTCCCGGACCGGGGCACGAACCCGCATCCCCTGCATCGGCAGGCGGACTCTCAACCACAGCGCCACCAGGGAAGCCCTGGAGTTGGGTTCTTTAAAGAGGTAATTGAGTTAAAATGAGGTCGAGGTCATTAGGATGGACCCTAATCAAATGTGACTGGTGTCCTTCTAAGAATTGGGATGCACCATCAACAGATGAATGGATAAAGAAGATGTGTGTGTGTGTATATGGATGGACCTAGAGATTATCATACTAAGTGAAGTAAGTCAGAAAAAGGCATATACTGTATGATATCACTTATATGTGGAATCTAAAAAATTATACAGATGAATTTCTTCACAAAACAGAAACAGACTCACAGACATAGACGACAAACTTATGGTTGCCAAAGGGGAAAGCATGGGGGGCGGGGACGATTTGGGAGTATGGGATTAACAGATACAAACTACTTTATATAAAATAGATAATCAATGAAGTCCTGCTGTACAGCACAGGGAACTATATTCGATATCCTGTAATAAACCATAATGGAAAAGTATATATACGTATAACTGAATCACTTTGCTGTACACCTGAAACTAACAATATTGTAAATCAGCTATACTTCAATTTAAAAAGAAAGAAAAATGGGAGGAATTTCGGGGAATGTGCAAATGAGCATTAACTCTGCTTAGAGGGGGAGGGAGAGAGTGAGGGTCTGGAGAAGTGGTTGGACCTGCTTCCTTATGTGCCCCCAGAGGGACCAGGCAGACCTCTGCTGGAGGAGGCCACCTCTTGCTGGCTGGTGGAGGAGGGGCCTCAGGTGTGCCCTGGAGTGGCCCGCTGATGGTTGGAGACGTTGGATCCGGGGAACAGCTGTCACCCGAACATACCGGCAGAGAAAGGTTCAAAAGAACACAGGGCAACCCCATGATGCCCTAACTCGGAAGTTCTCTGGTGCTGGCCGTGAGTTACATCCGGCTGTCACACGCACACACACACACACACACACACACACACACACACACTGTATTAGCTCGCTCAGTCTGCTGTAACAAAGTACCACAAACTGAGTGGCTTAATTAAACAATAGAAATGTATTGTCTCACAGCTCTGGAGACTGGAAGTCCAAGATCAATGTGTTTTCAGTGGGGCAGCGCTCCCTCTGAAGACGCCAGAAAGAAATCTGTTTCAGGCATCTCTGTCTCTTACCTCCTGGGAGTTTTCTTAGCCTGTGGTAGCAAAACTCCAGTGTTTACATGGTGTCCTCCCTGTATGCGTTTGTCTGTGCCCAAATTTCTCCTTCCTAGGGAATTCCCTGGCAGTCCATGGGTTAGGACTCCATGCGTTCAGGGCCGAGGGCTGCGAAGCCACAACAAAACAAAACAAATTTTTCCCTCCTATAAGGACACCAGTCATACCAGATGAAGGGTCCACCTTACTCCAGCATGGCCTCAAATGAACTCGTCACATCTGCCAAGACCCTATTTCTAAGAAAGGTCACATTCTGAGGTTCTGGGGGTTAGGACTCCAACATGTGAGTTTGTTTTTTTGTGGGGGGAGTGCAATTTAACCCATAACACACATGATGGATGCAAAGCCCCTTGTGAAGATACACCCACAAAATAGGCCAAGCACATGCACAGACTGTCATGAAGAAACACAGCCCCCCAGATACACACAGACGGGCAAATACGGCAAAGAGAGACCGGCAAGAAGACTCACAGGTGGTCATAGACAGACAGACAGACAAAAAGGATCTACCCACATCCACAGCAGATGCACGACACAGAAATACTCCCCCGCACTGCGACAGGCCGACAGACCCCAGACCCAAATACTCCCCTCCCCAAACACCAAAACGGACTGAAATATCAACAGAAACACATACACGGATGTAAAAATACTGACACCTCCTTTCAACCTGCAATTCACAGGTGCACGTATAAAGCGATAGATACGGAGACATATGTCTACTCAGCCGGGCACGGAAACACACCCCAAACACATAACAGACGGTACCTGAAATAGGAAGACAGACTGACAGATAACACACCTCAAACGTATTCACTCATACACCCAGACCTGGGACCTTACTAACTCCAATGAAGGCGTCCACAGGTGAAATCGGACAGATACCCATTGGATCAAACATTTGTAAACATCACAAAGACACACACACACACACACACACACACACACACACACACACACACACACACACACACACACACACACACACACACGAGGGCATCACAAAGGCAGATAGCTACAAAGTTAAGCCAAGCTTGCCCCCTGGTGGACACTAGCAGTAGTGCCCCAACCTCTTTGGCTGACACCTGGATCCCTGCTTAGGGCAGGGAGGAGAGACCAGAGAAAGGTAGGGGTGTGTGTGTGTGTGTGTGTGTGTGTGTGTGTGTGTGTGTGTGTGTGTGTGTGTGGTGTGTGCTTGTTCACAAACCTGTCTATATGGGCCTAGGTTTGGGCACCAGAAAGGGCCCCTGATGCTCTTGGCTTTGCAGCATCATCACACTGCCCAGGGGTACGCTCCCCCCACCCCCGATTCATTCACCCAAAAGCACAGGGAAGGGATCCATAGAGGTCTCATTTCAGAGTCTTGTTGGATACAAACACTCACAGCCTCCTGTGGGTGGGGCAAGAGGGAGAAACACAGAGTCGGAGGAGCCTAGAGGGATGAATTTCTTAGAAGGAGAGGTTGGATCTGGGTCTTTGAAGGATAAGCATGTGTTTATACTGTTGAGGAGGCACCTATTGTAGGTGCAGCGGGCTCTACCCAGAGCCTTTTACTGTGGTCCAAAGGCTCTGCCTCTTTAATCCCTTCCAGGGCTCAGTTAGTACCCTGTATCTCCTGGAAGATAAAGTTAAGCCAAAGAAATGACTCTCTAATGGTGGAATGCCAATGAAATCAGGCACAGGGCAAATTTTCTTTCTTTCTTTTAAAACCCAGTTTACTGAGGTATGATTGACATGAAAAATGATACACGTTGAGTGTATACATCACGATGAGTTTGGGGATACGTATCCACCTGCGAAACCGTCACCACCATCAAGGCCATCAACATATCCATCACCCCCCAAGGTTTACTCCTGCGGTGGATTTTCATGTTGGGGCCCCATTACATTTCATGGGGACTGTTGACGAAATCCTATCCTCGGGGACCCAGCACGCTGTTTGAGATGCGGCAGGAGGGGATCAGGTCCCGTGAATCCTTCCCCACTGTGTCCTCACTTCACCAGTTTGAAGCTGTGTGCTGCCCCCTTGTTGCCTTCTCCGACTTTAAGCTTTCTGCTTAGACTGTTCCCCGACCAGGCTGGAAGAGCAGACTCCAGGCCAGGCTTACAAGTTTGAGATTTAAACTGCAGGAGGTAGGGAGCCATGGAGTAAGGGGATTTAATCAGTGGATGTTGGCGTGGCATTTTACACCTGCTGTGGCTGATTTAAAGTCATTTAAAGTATCATCACTTTCTTTGTCTCCAGTAATATCTCCCCAATTTCCAATCCATTCTGCAAAAGCACAACCAATATCATAGAGTCCAGGCACCAGGCTGAACCCTTAGGATGACCCACAGGGCCCTATATAATTTGCATCTCCCTTCTTTCCCTGGACACACTGACCTCTGGAAGCAGGAAGGGGCAGGAGAAAAAGCTGAGCAAAGATGCGGCCTCATCTTGAGTTTACTTAGAGATTAGCTTCATGGAGAAAAAGGATGTAGAGTAGCAGGGTAGAGAGTATCTTGATGGTGGTGGGTGGTTATTATTGATCAGGCAGCCACGGAAGCATCTCTGACATTTGAACTGAGACCCTGAGTGAATGGAGAGAGTGCACCATGGAAAGCGGGAAGGAAAAACTTGTGTCTCAAGCAGAGGAAATGGCACGTGAAAAGGCTCTGAGGAGGCTGTTGAATCAGTACCCAGTATTTTCTGGATGAGAAATGCTTTTAGCCAAAGGAATGACTCTCTAATAGTGGAATTTCAGGCAATGAAGTCAGACATGGGACAGATTTCCTTCTTCTTCTCCTTTTTTTTTAAACCGCTTTATGGAGGTATGAGGAATGAGCTTGGTGAAATCAAGAACTAGTAATAAGGTCAAAGTGATCTGAAATAGAGAAAAGAGAGAAGTAAGAGGTTGACAGGGACAAACCATGGTGAAAACTTGGGATTTTTTCTAACCTTAATGGGAAGCCAGTGTTTCTGTATATACTTGCATCCGGTAGAAAAGTGCTTGGTTAGGGGAATAAGGGGATACTGAAACTCATCCTGAGTTAAGCTGCAGGTGTCAAAGGGGGGCATTGTTCTCTAATTCTCACAAAGACTTCTTGCAGAACTTCAGTGGTTACCATAGGAAGCTATTGAAGGTTTATAAAAATTTATAATTTTTTTATTGTGGTAAATATTCATAATATACTCACACCATAGCTTGGACCCAAGTTTGGTTGGGTAACAGATAGATATAGCATATTTTGTATGTCCACTCATCTGTTGACAGACATTTGGGCTGTTTCCACCTTTTGGCTATTGGGAATAGTGCTTCTACGAGTGTTTTTTACCACTCGTAAATGGTTGAAGAGGGAATTTCCTGGCGGTCCAGTGGTTAGGCTTTTACTGCAGGGGGTGCGGTTTTGATCCCTGGTAGGTGGTAAGATCCTGCAAGCCGCGTGGTACGGCCAAAAGGAAAAAAAAATGGTTGAAGAAAATCAAAAGAAAAACAATATTTCATGACAAGTGAAAAGTATATGGAATTTGAATTTCAGAATCCACAGGGCAAGTTTTATTGGCGCACAGCCACACTCATTTACATGCCATCTAAGGCTGCTTTCACAGTAAGACGACAAAGTGGCAACAGAGACCCAAAGGCTTCCAAAGTAGAAAATATTTGCTACTTGGACCTTTACAGAAAAAGGTGCTGACCCTTGAGCTAAGGGACCGCAAGCCTGGCTTTTAGCCATCTATTTCGCCAGCTCTGCTTGGATGATATAATAAAACTCTTTTATTGCATTTTATTGTTATGTTCTCCCACGTTTGGGAACTGCAGCCTGACCAAGAGAGAGCCCCACCATCATATCCTGTAATGATAATATACATGTACCTGGATGTGTATGTATGTAGTGTGTTGTACTAGTGATAATATAGTTGATGTTTGTTGACTGTGTACTTGTTACTCTAAATGCTTTTGATGTGTTACTTCATTTAGTCCCTGTGATAACTTTTGAAGTAGACATATATCTTTTTTAAATTAATTAATTTTTAATTGAAGTATAGTTGATTTATAATGTTTCAGGTGTACAGCGAAGTGATTCAGTTATCTATCTCTACATCTGCATTCATTTTCAGATTCTTTTCCATTATAGGTTATTACAAGATATTGAATATAGTTTCCTGAGCTCTACAGTAAGACCTTGCTGTTTATCTATTTTATGTATAGTAGTGTGCATCTGTTAATCCCAAACTCCTAATTTATCTCTCCCTCCCCTTTCCTCTATGGTAACCATAAGTTTGTTTTCTATGTCTGAGTCTATTTCTGTTTTGTAAATAAGTTCATTTGTATCAATTTTTTTAGAGTCCCCATATAAGTGATATCATATGGTATTTGTCTTTCTCTTTCTGACTTACTTTGCTTAGTATAATCTCTAGGTCCATCCATGTTGCTGCAAATGGCATGATTTCATTCTTTTTTATGGCTGAGTAATATTCCATTGTATATATGTACCACATCTTCTTTATCCACTCCTCTGTCGATGGACATTTAGGTTGCTTCCAGAAGTAGACATATTTTTTTAGTAGATAAGAAAAGGGAGGGTCAAAGAGGCTATCACGTTTTAAGGTCACATGCTGAGTGGTTGGAGCTGGAATGTGAGTGTGATGGGTTGAACTGTGTCCCCCCACAAAGTGTATATGTTGAAGTCCTCACGCCCAGGACCTCAGAATGTGACTGTACTTGGAGATGAGGGTCTTTACAGGGGTGATTACATTAAATGAATTCATTAGGATGGACCCTGATCCAATAGGACTGTGTCCTTAAGAGAAGAGGAGATTAGGACGCAGACACACACAGAGGGATGACCACGTGAGGACACAGGGAGAAGACGGTTGTCTACAAGCCAACGAGAGAGGCCTCAGAGGAAACCAGCCCTGCCAACACCTTGACTGTGGACTTCCAGCCTCTATACCATGAGAGAATATATATTTGTTGTGTAAGCCCACAACACCTAGACTGTGGTATTTTGTTAGGGTAGCCCTAGCAAACGAATACACTGAAACTAGTTCTATCTGCCAGCATGTTCTAAGCTCATGGACTATGAGCTTAGAATATTTCTTGTTTGGGCTGTCTCCTGAAGTTCCTTTCCTTCCAGCATCTTCCTTCCTTTCAGAGGCTCAGACCTCGAGGGCCACTTTCTTCTTACATTGTTGGAGAGCTGCTTCCTCAAATACTGGTTCCTACTTGCTTGCACTTTGGGGTGGGGGGGGGCCCTAGGTTTAGGGAGCAAATATGATGATGTATTATTTTTCTCTCATAGCTCTGTCTATCCACATCTTCTTCTGGTTCTACTTCTGGTTCTGTCCAAACGAGGTCTAGTTACAGTTCCTCTAGCTGTGAGATGGAATGATAACTAGAAAACCATTCAGGGAACTGAGTTTCTGCAGATATTTTGCAGAGGGAGAGTAGGTGTACAGCAATGCTTGCAAACACCGGCGATGCACCCACAGGGAAATGGAAATGCAAATTATTACACATTCACTATGTAGGTTCAAGAGTGTACCCAGGCTCTAACTACTGATGTGGAAGGATTTCCTAGAAACATTTCTTATCTGTCAGGGTGCAGTTAGGAAACATGAACTGCACTAGTTTTTGTTGTTTCCTTTAAGTTTTAAAGGAAGTATAGATTTAGATCGTTCCTCAACTTGCTAAGGTCATGTGTATTTATCATTGTGAAATAACATGAGAAAGAGACCACACTTCACTGGAGAAACTCTAAACGCATGTCTTCTGATCCCTTCACATAACATAAAATAGTTTGGTCCCTTTAGACATAGTATGCGCAATGTAACAATTGGGTCCCTTCACGTGGCACGCACAGTAAAATGATTTGGCGGAATGCTGGGTCTGGGTCCTCTTTCCTTTGGAGCCCATCTTACCAAATTTATTGAGGGGGTGATATATGTACAACAAACTGCTTCCTTTCACAAGTGTAAAATTGGATGCATTTTGATAACTTCTGCCACAGTCAAGATACAGAATGTTTCCATCACATCCCTAAGTTTTCCTGAGCCCTTTTGTAATCCTTCCCTCCCTCCACTCCTGGCCCTAGGCAACTCTGGAAACTGGCACCTAATTTCCTCTGGACCTCAACCCTTTCCTCTTGTTGATTTTCTTTGTATCTCACTGTGACGATGGCTATAGGCTGAGTTCTGTAAGTCGTCCTAGGGAGTCATTGAACCGGGTGTGGTTCTCGGGGACTGTCAACAAACCACCCCTGCTGGGCAGGGGTCTGAGGAGCCCGGATAACTAGGAATCCTTCTAAGGAAGCTGTGGCTCTGTCCTTCATCAACTGCATCCCTCCTAGGACTCCTGTTCCTTTTGTCCAGCTCCCACGCCCTCAAATCTCTGGTCATCTTTCTGGGACCAGGGGAGGGTCAGGCGATTCAGCAGCTCCTCTTTCTTTCTTCCTTCTCATTTGTTTCTTAATTTTCTAGGATACAACAGCCAACGGAATTCCTTCCCTACCCCAGGGGATGCTCCCAGCCTTTGGAGAGAAACAGACATTCAAAGAAGCATAGATCATACTGAGTGTTGGGATTCGGGGAGCACAGAGGAGGCCTGTGCTAATCCTGAAGTGGAGGGCAGGGAGGGCTTTCTGGAGGAGGTGAAATTTACATGGGAAGGCTCCCTGGAGGAGGTGGTATTTACCCTGGAAACCTTCCTGGAGGAGGTGATATTTATATTGGAAAGGTCCCTCCCCCACTCCCCACGGGAGGAGATGATACTTACATGGGAAAGATGCATAGGATATGGGGTGAGTACCCACGTCAGACCTGGGGTCAGGAGACAGCTTAGAGGTTAATGGCTGGGAGGGATTCTTAGGCCCTCCTGGAAGCTGACTCTGCCATGAGGATTCTTGTTTCAGGGTTGATTGAGGGAGGGCATTTAGCAGAGGACAAGTGAGGGGAACAGGGTAGGATAGAAGAAAGAGTTGAGCACGGAGGTAGTCCTAGCTGGAGCCCAGCCTCTGCCTGACCCCATGGGCATCCCTGGAGCCTGAATAACACCACCCAGCTGACCTCACTTTGTTTTTTTTTTGTTTTTTGCGGTACGCGGGCCTCTCACCGCTGTGGCCTCTCCCGTTGCGGAGCACAGGCTCCGGACGCGCAGGCTCAGCGGCCATGGCTCACGGGCCCAGCCGCTCCACGGCATGTGGGATCTTCCCGGAACGGGGCACGAACCCGTGTCCCCTGCATCAGCAGGCGGACTCTCAACCACTGCGCCACCAGGGAAGCCCTTGACCTCACTTTGGAGTGAGGTTTTGACCTCCATGACCATCGGTTATTGGCCGTGGGCTGGTTCTGAGGGTTTGTGCAGGCATTGAACTGGAGAGCAGTTCTCTGGAGGACAGGGAGTTGTGAGCCGTTAGCAGGCAACACCCACAGCAGCTGGCGGATGGGTGTCCAGCTTCAAGGGTGGCTGGACATGCCATCGACAGTGTCCACTACAGGAGACTTTGGTTAGTTTAGGATGACTGAGGCTTTGGAGGGAGAAGGAAACAATGAAGTCAGAGGGGTACCAATATAAGACTAGGCAGAGTATTTTTGTTTTTGTATCTGCATTGTGGTTTTTATTTTATTTTTTAAAAATGTTTATTGGAGTATAGTGGATTTACAACATTGTGTTAGTTTCTACTGTACAGCAAAGTGAATCAGCTATAAGTATACATATATATGCTCTTTTTAAAATCCTTCTCCCATATGGGTCACTACAGAGTATCGAGTAGAGTTCCCTGTGCTCTACAGTAAGTCCTAATTAGTTATCTATTTTATATATAGTGGTGTGTATATGTCAATCCCAATCTCCCAATTTATCCCTCCCTCACTTTACCCCCCCAGTAATGATAAGTTTGTTTTCCACCTCTGTGTCTCTATTTCTGTTTTGTAAGTTCATTTGTACCATTTTTTTCTAGATTCCACATATAAGCAATATCATATGATAGTTTTCTTTCTCTGCCTGACTTATTTCACTCAGGATGACAATCTGAGTGATAGGCCCATCCATGTTGCTGCAAATGACATTATTTCATCCTTTTCTATGGCTGAGTAGTATTCCATTCCTCTGTCGATGGACATTTAAGCTGTTTCCATGTCCTGTCGATTGTAAATAGTGCTGCTATGAACATTGGGATGCATGTTTCTTTTTGAATTATGGTATATTAGGCAGGGTCTTGAGTGCTGTATCAATGAGCCTGCACTTCATCCTGAGGGTACTAGGGAGCCATGGGGGGTTTTAGAGTACAGGAGGAACACGTCAAGTTGGGTAGGGCTGCCCTGGGGCCACCCTCCCTCCGACACCCTCATTAAGAGTGAAGATGAGTATTGGATAAAGAAGATGTGGTACATATATATAATGAAATACTACTCAGCCATAAAAAGGAACGAAATAGTGCTGCCAGTTTCAGAGATGTGGATGGACCTAGAGACTGTCATACAGAGTGACGTAAGTCAGAAGGAGAAAAGCAAATATTGTATAATATCGCTTATATATGGAATCTTGAAAAATGGCACAGATGAACTTCTCTGCAAAGCAGAAATAGAGTCACAGATGTAGAGAACAAACTTATGGTTACCAAGGGGGGAAGGGGGGTGGGATGAACTGGAAGATTGGGATTGACATACATACACTACTATGTATAACATAGATAACTAATGAGAACCTACTGTAGAGCACAGGGAACTCTACTCAATGCTCTGTGGTGACCGAAATGGGAAGGAAATCTGAAAAAGAGAGGATATATGTACACGTATGACTGATTCACTTTGCTGTACAGCAGAAACGAACACAACATCGTAAAGCAACTACACTCCAATAAAGAAAGAAGAAGTACAGATGAGTGACGTCTCTGGGGCTCCTCCAGACTGACTTCTGTCGTCTTGAGTGTCCCTCAATTTCCCCTTTGCCAGGAAAGTCACAATAGTTGGTCTTCCACAAGCCACTTTACTAGAATTGTGCATTTCCTTCCCTTTCTTCGCCCCCTACACCGGCCCTCATCCCCGGAGGATCTCTGCCGTCCAGATTTCATAGCCTCGGTCACTTCTTTAGCGTTTGAAGGGTGACTGGCAGCTTGCATCCCCAATCACTCACCAGGATCCCAGACCCCATCTGCGGTCAGTAGAATAATGAGGCTCCCCCCAACCCCCGCCAGGCTGGCCACATCCTAGTCCCTGGAGGCTGTGAATATAGGACCTTCTACTGCAAAAGGGACTTTGCGGGTGTGATGAAGTTAAGGGTCTTGAGACAGGAGAATATTCTGGGTGATCTGAGTAGGTCTAATGTAATCACAAAATCCTTTTAAAGGGGGGTGGAAGGAGGGTCAGAGAGAGAAGGAGACGGAGAGAGAGAGGGAGAGAGACTGCAGACAGAGGGAATGAGACAAATCTATCATCTATCTATCATCTATCTATCTATCTATCTATCCATCTATCCATCTGTCTATCTATCCATCCATCCATGGAGTGAATGTGTGTGTGAGAGAGAGAGAGAGAGGGAGAGAGAAAGAGAGAGAGGGATTTAGGAGATACTGCGTTGCTGGCTTTGAAGATGGAGGAAGGGGCTTTGAGCCCAGGGATGTCGGCTGTCTCCAGAAGCTGGAAAAGACAAGGAATAGAGTCTCCCTTAGAGCCTCCAGAAGGATCGCAACCCTGCTGACATCTTGATTTCAGCCCCGCTAAGACTCATTTGGGACGCTGACCTCCAGACCTGTAATGTAATAAATTTGTGTTGTTTCAAGCCACTATGTTTGTGGCGATTTGTTTTGGGAGCATCAGGAAACTCATCCACAACCTCGTCTCGCCCCCAGGCCCCCTGAGGAATCTGGGCTTGGTTGAAAAACCTCACCTCCAAAGGTCAATTCCTCCTTCGGTCCCAGACTCCCCACCTACATCCAGACATCCCCCCATTCTGCTGTTCCTGCCTCCTAAATTCCTCTTCGTCTCCACAGCCCTTGCCCTCCTCCAGGTCATCACACCTTTCTTCTCTCCATCTCCCCACCCATGACCACATCCTGTCTGACACCCATACTACACAACACAAGTGTTGTAAAATACCAATGCAACCGTTACTTCCTTGCTAAAATCTCTTTTATTGTCCTGCGGAGACGGTCTAAACTCTTCCATGTTCAATGGAAGGTCCTGCCTGAAACGGACTTGCTGACTCTTCTAACTGAGTCACTGCTGGCACCATGCCTCCGATCAGTAGCTGTGACCACTTATTATTGACACAATGTCAATAACAACTGATAATATTGAGTATTATTTTTGCCAGGCAGGATCTTATGACTTTATCACATTAAACCTCAAACCCTATGATGTTATGATGATCCTTTTTTTTTTTTTTAACTGACAGGGACAATTGCTTCTAAGTGTATCAGTTATCTCCTGCTGCGTAACAAATCACTCTCCAAATGTAACAGCTTAAAACAACACATTTTTAATTTTCTTACAGTTTCTGAGGGTCGGGAATCTGGGGGTGGCTTAGCTGGGTGGAGCTCGATCAGGGTCTTCTCAGGAGGTCACAGTCAAGCTGTTGGCTGGAATCTGAGTTCCCCCTCATGTGGGCTTCTCCGTGGCACTGCTTGAGTGTCCTCACAACATGGTAACTGACGTCCCTTCAGTGAATGATCCTGGAAAGAAAGAGGGAGGGGAAAACCACCATGATGCTTACAACCTCAGATGTCTCAGATCCCACACAAGGTCACATCTTCCTTTCTCTGTTCCTTAGAAACAAGTCACTAAGTCCAGCTCATATTCAAGGAGAGAAGAATTAGGTTTCCCCCTCTTGAAGGGAGGACTATCAAAGAATTTGAGTAATAGCCAAGCCTTGGAGATTTTCCTGTGTGTCAGGACCTGTTACATACAGCCATTCCTCTGATGCTCGCCTCAACCCCTGAAATATGTCCTGCTTATCAAGCCCATTTTACAGATGGCATGTTGAGGCATAGAGAAATTAATTGCTGAAGAAGGTGTGGAGAAAAGGGAACCTTCCTATACTGTTGGTGGGAATATAAATTGGTGCAGTCACTATGGAGAACTGTACGGAGGTTCCTTAAAAAACTAAAAATAGAGTTACCACATGATCTAGCAATCCTACTCCTGGGCGTATATCCAGAGAAAAACATAATTTGAAAAGATACATGCATCCCCAATGTTCACAACAGCACTGTTTACAATAACCAAGACATGGAAGCAACCTAAATGTTCATCAACAGGTGAATGGCTAAAGAAGATGTGATATATTTATACAATGGAATATTACTCAGCCATAAAAAGAAGGAAATAATGCCATTTGCAGCAACATGGATGGACTTAGAGATTATCATACTAAGTGAAGTAAGCCAGACAGAGAAAGGCGAATATCATATGATATCACTTATATGTGGAATCTAAATAAGTGATACAAATGAACTTATTGACAAAACAGAAATTGACTCACAGACATAGAAAACAAACTTATAGTTACCAAAGGGGAAAGGGAGGGGAGGGATAAATTAGGAGTTTGGGGTTAACAGATACACATTACTATATATAAACTAGATAAACAACAAGGACCTACTGTATAGTACAGGGAACTATACTCAATATCTTGCAATAACCTATAATGGAACAGAATGTAAAAAAATGAATATATATATATGTATATATATATATATCTGAATCACTTTGCTGTACACCTGAAAATAGCACAACATTGTAAATCAATTATATTTCAATAAAAAATAAAAAAAGAGTAGGTCTGTGTCTTTATTCCCATCTTGCCCCTAGGTTCTTCATGACTTTTTTTTTTCTTAGATTCCATATATATGTGTTAGCATACGGTATTTGTTTTTCTCTCTCTGACTTTCTTCACTCTGTATGACAGACTCTAGGTCCATCCACCTCACTACAAATAACTCAATTTCGTTTCTTTTTATGGCTGAGTAATATTCCATTGTATATATGTGCCACATCTTCTTTATCCTACTAGAGAATGGACTTGAGGATATGGGAAGGGGGAGGGGTAAGCTGTGACAAAGTGAGAGAGTGGCATGGACGTATATACACTACCAAACGTAAAACAGATAGCTAGTGGGAAGCAGCCGCATAGCACAGGGAGATCAGCTCGGTGCTTTGTGACCACCCAGAGGGGTGGGATAGGGAGGGTGGGAGGGAGGGAGATGCGAGAGGGAAGAGATATGGGAACATATGTATATGTATAACTGATTCACTTTGTTATAAAGCAGAAACTAACACACGATTATAAAGCAATTATACTCCAATAAAGATGTTAAAAAAATTTAAAAAAGAACTTGCCCAGGACCACACGTAACTAGCAAGCGGTGGAGACAAGATTTGGACCCCTGGCGACCTGGTGCTAGAGTGTTTTTATCCTCCGGAGCTTCTCTTAACATTGCTCCATTTATCTCCCTTCTTGGTGAACTTTACTGTATTTCTGTGCTGCCTCTTAATTGCAGCCTCACTGGGTAGGGTCTCCTGATGAACAGAAGGAACCACTGATGAATCTGCTTCAGCAATCATAACTCCAAGGTGTATATTTTGCCTTGCACAGAGCAATAAAGGAGAACATAAAAACAAGTGGGGCTCTTCTTCCCAAGAACGTGGGGCTGGTCTTTGCACCTAAGTTTTGGCTTGGAGCAGGTGTTCTTGGTGCCCGTCCACACCTATGACCTTCAACCCTTAAGGCACACTAGACTGACATGTGCCGGCCACTGCATTTTGTTATCAACAGGGTTATGAACTGGAGCCCATTCTATCTGCTTGGAGGCCAGGTCTTGGGTTGACACAAGCCTCAATCAGTGACTGACAGTAGCTGGTGGATAAATACCCCAACTCCCTCCCCTGACAGTTGGGATAACTCTGAAGAGCGTGCTCTAGGTTACCTTCCAGAGGTCCCCAGCCACATTAAGTTTCAGTTTCTTATTGGGTAACTTGCCTGATAAAATTCACTGCAGGCTCTTTCCCTTCCCTCTCTCACTTCCCCCATCCCCAGCTGGAGTTTTTTGGGGTCACCTCCCTGAAGAACTACCTTCACGAGAATCCTTGTCTGAGCATCTGCAACTGGGGGACCCTAACTAAGACATTCCTAGATGAGATGGCACGTGTGTGTATGTGTGTGTGTGTGTGTGTGTGTGTGTGTGTGTGTGTGTGTGTTGGGTTGGTTTGGGGGCAGTGCTGGGAATGGGGTGTGTCACTGTCCAGTGATCAGTTCTTGTGCGGAGCTAAAGGCAAATGAAATGGTGAAAGCTCTAGACTTCGGAGTCAGAGGGTTCCGGATTCAAAGCTCGGGTCCGGGGAATCTTGGACAAGTTGCATCTCCTCTCTCAACCTTGGTTTCCATTTTAATTGTATTTTTTTGGTGAAATAGGTGGGGGTAGGAATCCCTAGTATATGATGTTGACATGACGGTGAAATCAACTTTTATTGGAAACGTGTTTAGCACAGTGCCTGGTAGCTGAGGGCTCTGATGATGGTTTGTATGGGGGCAGGCTGGGAGGAGACCGTTGAGTTTGGGGCTTGCTCATTGGGTGGTGGAAGCTTATTTATTATTGGGTGCAATAAAATAAGGTGCTGAGAGACAGGAGATAGATGTTGCTGGGGGAAGAAAAAAGTGAGCAGGAAGGAAGGAGCGAGACAGAGGGAGATAGACCCCCACAGGGACCCATCAGCCAGACAAACTTCTCTTCACTGTGGAGAAAGGAGAGGATTAGAGGTTTGTCAGAC
Source organism: Tursiops truncatus (assembly GCF_011762595.2). Taxonomy (NCBI): domain Eukaryota; kingdom Metazoa; phylum Chordata; class Mammalia; order Artiodactyla; family Delphinidae; genus Tursiops; species Tursiops truncatus. The sequence continues at coordinate 166,145,283 of NC_047036.1, read as the reverse complement.
TCTCCTTTATGAGTGGAGGCAACTCAGCAAAAAGGGCCATGATGCCTTGGGTGCATTGAGCAATGCTGGCTCTGCCCTTCCCCTCTCCCCACACCCTCTGTTACTGAAAACCCTGGGAACAGCGAGAAAGTACTCTTCATTCAATGACAGAACCTGCACGATGTGGAGCTTCAGTTTTCTCCTCTTTTGGGGTGAGTACGAGCCTGAATAGGGGGTCTGGGGAGAGCCTGCACTGGAACTAGACTGTAAGGAAAAGGGAGGGCCTCGACTGTCCAGACAAGAGATCATAATTCTAGGCTGGACACTGCAAACATCTTCACTGGGGAACCTTTGACCAAAATCAGTCGGTTCAGGGAATTCATCTGTCAAGGAAGAGTTTCGTTATAGTCATTCAGTTGACATGTATTTCCTGAGCACCTACTGTATGCTGGGTGCTGTTTTAGGCACTGAGAATAGAGCAGTGAACAAACAGACAAGGTTTCTGCCCTTGTGAGGCTGACATACCGGTGGGAGGAGATAGGAAGAAAGAAAGCCACTAACGGTAATAGCAACCTCCGAAGTAGCACCGTTCTAAGTTCCTCAAATAGAGAATGTATTCAATCTTCACTAAATGCCTCTGATATTGGGTCAATAATAGTCCCATTTTCTCAGGGTAGCGGGATTGCTGGGTCATATGGTAGTTCCATTTTTAGTTTTTTAAGGAACCTCCATACTGTTCTCCATAGTGGCTGTACCCACTTACATTCCCACCAACAGTGCAAGAGGGTTCCCTTTCCTCCACACCCTCTCCAGTATTTATTGTTTGTAGATTTTTTGACGATGGCCATTCTGACCGGTGTGAGGTGATACCTCACTGTAGTTTTGATTTGCATTTCTCTAATAATTAGTGATGTTGAGCATCTTTTCATGTGCCTGTTGGCCATCTGTATGTCTTCTTTGGAGAAATGTCTATTTAGGTCTTCCACCCATGTTTTGATTGGGTTGTTTGCTTTTTTGATATTGAGCTGTATGAGCTGTTTGTATATTTTGGAGATTAATCCCTTGTCAGCTTCTTCATTTGCAAATATTTTCTCTGATTCTGAGGGTTGTCTTTTGGTCTTGTTTATGGTGTCCTTTGCTGTGCAAAAGCTTTTAAGTTTCATTAGGTCCCATTTGTTTATTTTTGTTTTTATTTTCAAAATTGGGTCATTTGTAGAGACGTGGATGGACCTAGAGACTGTCCTACAGAGTGAAGTAAGTCAGAAAGAGAAAAACAAATATTGTATATTAGCGCATGTATGTGGAATCTAGAAAAGTGGTACAGATGAACCTATTCGCAAAGCAGAAATAGAGACGCAGATGTAGAGAACAAACGTATGGACACCAAGGGGCGGAAAGGGCGGGGATGGGATGAATACTGAGATTGGGATTGACAGATATACACTACTATGTATAAAATAGATAACTAATGAGAACCCTCTGCATAGCACAGGGAACTCTACTCAATGCTCTGTGGCGCCCTAAATGGGAAGGAAATCCAAAAGAGAGGGGGTCTATGTATACACATAGCTGATTCACTTCGCTGAACAGCAGAAACTAACACAACATTGTAAAGCAGCTATACCCCGATTCCAATAAAATAGTCCCATTTTACAAAGGAGAAAAATGAGGCCAAAGAGATTAAATAACTTGCCCAAGACCATTTAGTTAGTGAGGGGTAGAGCTAGGATTTAGAAACAGGCATCCTGGATCCAGAGTCTGTACGTCTCTAAGCTATGCCACTCCAAAGAACAAATAAAGCATTTCAGGGAGCGACAAGCGCTCTGAAAGAAATTGTCATAGAGCGTGACTGGGGCTTACGTAGAAGAGGGAAGTCAGGGGAAGGTATTTCTGCAGAAGTGATGTTTGTGCTGAGGCCTGAACAATGAGATGGAGCTGGTGTTTTTTCTTCAGCTGTCAGTTTTTCTGGGTCTTGCTTATCTTTCATGTCATGGTTTCCTTCACGGGTCTTGTGAGTTTTGGTCTCTGGTTCAAATCTAAGAATGGGAGACCTTATCTAAGCAACAAGTGTGGGTTTTCTCTGTGTTGTACATTGGATCCGTTTCCCTTATTTCACTGAGGAGAAAATTTGGTCACAAAGAGATTAGGTAACTTTCCCAAGGCCACGTAGTCTGTAATTGGTGAAGCCAGAGTTTTAAGCCCAAGCATTTTGACCCTAGCGCTGGTATGCTTAAACATGATGTTCTGTTGCCTTTAAAATAAGTAAAGAGCAAGAGAATTTCAGTTAGTGAAAATAAGAAAGTTGGGAGTTTGGGTCTGTGGGACTTGTCGACTGGCAGGTTTCATTAGAAGGAGCAGGTAATTTGTGGACCTCAAATGCTAAGATGCAGACTTGTTTCTTTGGGGTGTCAGCACTGGTGTTGGCCCTTAGCACTCTATTCTGCCCTTAATAAGCAAAGAGTGGTGATGTTGACATTGATGATGGTGGTGATGGTGTTGGTGATGCTGAAGATGATGATAATGATGATGATGGTGATGATGATATGATGTGATGATGGAGAGGAGCTAAATGTTGGGGGGCTGCACTGCCTTTTAGATGTTAAAAAAATTGTCTTACCCTCCCATTAAAATTTAATACTACAGATATACTATATACTTATTTATATATTATATGTATATCTGTATGTGTCTTATACATGAAGAGTAAGATTTTTTTGTTTCTCCCCAAGAACCAAGTTTTGCTCTTGGGGGCAGATATCATTTCTTTTGAGAATGCATGTTTCAATGTATGGGGATTTTTTTTCTTCTAATTTTTATTGGGGTAGAGTTGATTTACAATGTAGTGTTAATTTCAGGTGTACAGCAAAGTGAATCTGTTATACATATACATATATCCACTCGTTTTTAGATTCTTTTCCAATATAGGTCATTACAAAATATTGAGTAGAGTTCCCTGGGCTATACAGTAGGTTCTTATTAGTTTTTTTTTTTTTTTTTTTTCTTTTTGGACGTGCTGCACGGCTTGTGGGATCTTAGCTCCCCAATGAGGGATCGAACCCATGTTACCTGCAGTGGAAGTGCGGAGTCCTAACCACCGGACCTCCAGGGAATTTCTTCAATGTATGTTTTTGAAAATCATCTGGAACTCTTTGTAAATGAAAAAAAAATGAAGATAATACAAACAAAATGAAAATGAAGTGCAGAAAAGCAGGAATGGTGGCTGTGAATGTTATATAAAATAATGTATGCTTGTCATTCACTTGGGGCTTTCGTCTAAGCTCATCAAACCCATTTCTCTGAGGCTACACCAAGAGTAGTTTTTCAGGTTGAGTCCAAAGAGCTTCTTTTTTTTTTTTTTTTTTTTTTTGCGGTACGCGGGCCTCTCACCGCTGTGGCCTCTCCCGTTGCGGAGCACAGGCTCCGGACGCACAGGCTCAGCGGCCATGGCTCACGGGCCCAGCCGCTCCACGGCATGTGGGATCTTCCCGGACCGGGGCACGAACCCGTGTCCCCTGCATCGGCAGGCGGACTCTCAACCCCTGCGCCACCAGGGAAGCCCAAAGAGCTTCTTGATGGGTCATGGTGTTTTTCTTTTTTTTTCACAGGGTGTTGTGGTATATACACCTGGGGAATGTTCACATTACCCTCACTGGAATCAATGGCAAGACGTAAGTTGGGGAATCTATATGCCCAGTGTGGCGGGGAGGAGAATCTTCTGACCCAGGAGGCTGAGACACAGCTGGACACTTGCCACAAGCTAGTCCGTGGCTGAGAAGGGATAACATCCAGGTCTCCCGGTTCCCACCCAAGCTTTTTCTCTTGTGCCTTAAACTTGCTGTGTGACCTCAGGCCGGTCACTCGACCTCTTTGATCTTCAGTTTCCTCAGCTGCGAGACACAGGTAACGAGGGTTCTTGTGTCACAGGGATGTTGTGAAGCTTAAAACCAAAGAGGTAATGTTGTATACTACCTGGCATGTGTGAGAAGAGCTTCATGAATGATGGGGCAGTGGGGATGGGGATGGGATTTATTTAAACTACAACTCAACGTGGGGAAAAAAAGTGCATTTTTAGGTGTTTTGTTCAGTATTCTGATCTTCCACACAAGCTCCTGCTGGATCCAGGAGGAGAAACATGGCCAGTTCTGTGTTCTCAGTGTCTCAGTTTCCTGGCCCCGCCTTATTTGGGAAACTCAGCCTTTATGGTACGAAGAGTTAATCTTTCAAATCTCCTCACCCTCCTCTCGTTCCTCCCGAGATGGTGTGTGGGTGTTGGCACAGGGATAGCTTATGGCATCTTGCAGCAGTGAAGTGTGGACTCTGAATGGGGTGTTTTGTCCGCTGGGGAAAAAAACATGGTAACAACTTGGAATAAACTAAATGTATGCTTACACCAGGGGACTGGCTGGATAAATCGTTGCATTTGTGAGACCAGCTCAAGCTACTGTAACAAATAAACTCCAAACTGTCAGTGGCTTAAGAAGAAGAAATTTCATTCTTGTTTGTTTAAGAGTCCAATGAGGATATTTCTGGCTGGTGGGTGGTTTTCCTACATGTAGTGATTCGGGGACCCAGCTGCTTTCTGTTTTGTGGCTCAGCCATCCTAGTATCTCAGAGACTCTGCAGACAGTGGCGAAGCCACATTATCAAAACTCAGGCTCTGCAGTGACACACGTCAACGGCCGTTCATGGTCACGTGACCATACCTGGGTGCAAGGTGAGCTGGGAAATGTAGTCCATGGCAGGGTAGTTGCCTCCTACTGTCAATTCTACACCACGGAAAGGAGAGTGTGAAGTTTTTGTTTGATCTTGGGCTATCTAGCTATCTCTGGCACAGTTAGAGCCCATGGATATAATGGAATGCTGTACAGCTGATAAAAAGCTTAAGTTTGGTCATGGGAACTGACTTGGAAAATTGCCCCAAACATTATTTTCTTAATTTTTTTAACTATAGAAATATTTAAACGTTCAAAGGTAGGAAAAATAGTATAACAAACTCCCATGTACCCATTGCTCAACTTCAACACTTGGCAAATTTTGCTGCTCTTGGTTACATGAAAAAGAAAGGAATAGTAGAATAGAGCTGTCCAAAAGAACTTTCTATGACAATGAACATGTTCTAGATCTACAGTAGTCACCAGTCAATGGAGCTACTGAGAACTTAAATGAGGCTGGTGCAACTGAAGAATCAATGCTTCATTTTATTTAATTTTAATAGATTTCAGTGTAAACAGCCATATATGATTAGTAGCTACGTGTTGGACAGCACAGTGGACTGTATGTTGAGTGATACCATTTGTGTTCAAAAAATTGTGTGAATTTATAAATTCAATCATATTTAATGTTATATTTACATGACTGAGCTTGTGAATAGGACCTAGCCTTAAAGGATGCACTCTAAGCTTTTGACAGTGGTGACCCCTGAGAATAACGATGGGGCACAGGGAAATCTTCACTTTTAATTTTATATACTTCGGCATTGTTTGAATTTTCTTACTATAAGTAATTATTACCTTCTTTTTTTTTTTTTTTTTTTTTTTTGCGGTATGCGGGCCTCTCACTGTTGTGGCCTCTCTCTTGAGGAGCACAGGCTCCGGACGCGCAGGCTCAGCGGCCATGGCTCACGGGCCCAGCTGCTCCGAGGCATGTGGGATCTTCCCGGACCGGGGCACGAACCCGCGTCCCCTGCATCGGCAGGCGGACTCTCAACCACTGCGCCACCAGGGAAGCCCAATTATTACCTTCTTAAAAAAAGATAAAGACAAATGAAACAACAGATACACAGCACTGTATATAAAATAGATAAGCAACAAGGTCCTACTGTATAGCATGGGGAACTGTATTCAATATCTTGGAATAACCTATAATGGAAAAGAATCTGAAAAAGAATATATATATATATATGTATATGAACTGAAAGAATATATATATATATAAAAGAATATATATATATATATGTATATGAACTGAATCACTTTGCTGTACACCCGAAACTAATACAACGTTGTAAATCAACTATACCTCAATAAAAAATTTTTTTTAAAAACCCAAAGAAACAAAAATAAGGATCACCACCTGCTTTTGGTTAATTTCTATAGAAGCAGAGTCTGAGGTGAGGATTCTTGTGTGAGTAATTTATTAAGGAAGGGCTCTCAGGAGACACTTGTAGGGGAGGGAGGGAAGCAGGATTGGATAGGGGAAGAACTAGCCACTCAGAAAGTGTTTCAGGAGCGTTTCAGCCACAGCCTGATCCCAGGAGGAGCTCTGGAGTGTGAATTACATCACAGAGGTTCACCTGCTCAGAGACCGTTACACTCCTGCATCTGTCAGGCAATACTTCTAGGCCAGCGAGACAGTGGCGGGGATGCAATGCCAATCAGGTAAATTGGATGGGGGTAGGGCCGAGAGCCGCTGCTATCTCCCCACCCATATTTTTAAAACTTTTTTTTTTTTTGACCTCACCGCGCAGCATGTGGGATCTTAATTCCCCCACCAGGGATTAAACCCATGCCCCCTGCAGTGGAAGCACAGAGTCCTAACCACTGGACTGCCAGAGAATTCCCCCCACCTCCTTTTTTTAAACTGTTTTTAAAAATTGAAGTATAGTTAATATTCAATGTTGTGTTAGTTTCAGGTGTCCAGCAAAGTGATTCATTTTTATACACACACACACACACACACACACACATACACACACACGTGTATATATATTCTTTTTCAGATTCTTTTCCATTATAGGTTATTACAAGAAATTGAACGTAGTTCCCTGTGCTATACAGTAGGTCCTCGTTTACCTGTTTTATATATAGTAGTGTGTATCTGTTAATCCCAAACTCCTAATGTACCTCTCCCCACCGCCCGCTATCCCCTTTGGTAACCATAAGTCTGTTTTCTATGTCTGTGAATCTATTTCTGTTTTGTAAGTAAGTTCATTTGTATCATTTTTTAAAAATTCCACATATAAGTGCTTACTTCACTTAATATGATAATCTCTAGGTCCATCCATGTTGCTGCAAATGACATTATTTCATTCTTTTTTATAACTGAGAAATATTCCATTGTATGTGTATGTGTGTATATATATATCTCATATCTTCTTTATCCATTCATCTGTCCGTGGACATTAGGTTGCTTCCATGTCTTGGCTCTTATAAAAAGTGCTTCCATGAACATTGGAATCCCATCCTTTCTTACTTGGCAAGGTGTGAAGGACTCGTGAGCTGATGGTGGTAAATCCCCAGGAAGAGGCTGGGTTTTCCTCTTCACATCCTCACTCCCTCTTAACACCCGTCCACTCTGCTTGGCTCTTCTCTTGCATCCTGACTCGTGGTGTGACCTGGGAACGGTTTTACAAACTCTCTTGGGCCTCCCTTTCCACATCTGTAGAAAGGAGTCCTAACATTTACCTTGAAGTAGGGTGACCCACTATCCTGGCTTGACCCAGACTGGAGGGAAGGGGTGTTTCCCAGGATGCTGGACTTTGAGTGCTAACACCGGGAAAGTCCTGGGAAAACCAGGATGGCTTGGTCATCTCTCCTCAAAGCATTATCGTGAGGACTGCAGAACATCTAAGGAAGGGGCTGGGCAGGTGGAAGACACCTAGGAAATGGTAGTTCTAGTTATATTTTTAAAAGTCTCTTTGCCTCCTTGAGTCTCATTTTCTATGTTCGTCAATTAAGTGACCATCTATTAAGTTGTTGTGCTCACGGTTGAGGATCATGTGCATGTCTCGGTTGGATTGTTGAAGTGGCTTCTGCCTCGGTCTCCTGTTTCCTTGCCCTTCTAAGAATGTCCAGAGGGCGCCTGTGAGCCCCTGAGTCAGGTCCTGCCCCACCTCTGCCCACAGCCCTCCAGGGTTCCCTCCTCCCTCAGGGCAAAAGTCTGAGTCCTCCCTGCTGCCCACAAAGTCCTGCACGACCTGCCCTGTCTCCTCCCTGCCCTCCCTTCCTCCCTCTCTCTCCCCCTCGCTCACTCTGCTCCAGCCACCTGGGTTTCTTTGCTCTTCCTGTAACACACCAGGCACTGTCCTGCCCCAGGGTCTTTGCATGTGCTGTTCCTTCTGCCCGGAATCTTTTGCTCCCTATATATACATGGCTCCCTCCCTCACCTTCTGTATGCTTCAGCTCATGAGTTATCTTCTCAGTGACTACCCTAGTTTTGACATTGTATGCCTCATCAGATTATCATCTCCGTGAAGGTGGGGAATTTTGTATGTCTTGTTCCTCTGCTGAATCCACAGGGCTTAGAATATTGCCTGGCATATAGTAGGTGTTTGTATTTGTCAGGGTTATCCAGCGAAACAGAATCAATAGAATGGATAGCTACATATAAGTATATGTTAATATTTATTGTAAGGAATTGGCTCACATGATTCTGGCACGTCTCAAGATCTGCAGGCCAGAAAGAATTTGGAGAACTGAGCAGAGGTGAGTGTGGGTGGTGGGACCAGGTAGAAGATGAGCCAGAGAAGCTAGCAGGTGGCCGGTCACACAGGACCGTGTTGCTATTCTGGTTTGGGGTGGATTTGAGTCCTGAGAGATTGGGCTAGAGGAAGAAAGGAAGTAATGGGAAACTCAGAGTTGAGAGATCACAAGTGGTAATACACAGTAAATCTGCAAAAAGAAATGTTGCCTTTGCAGATGAAAGAGGAAGCTGGAAATGAGAAGAGAGATAAAACCGGAGGCATAGTGCAGGGAAGGGAAATAAACAAGGCAGTGTGCAGGCAGCAAAGAGTCTGGCTTTCAAGACCTTAGTAATGAAAATCTGTCCCTTTTGTTTTTGCAGCACTTTATAAATCTGACTAATTGTTGGGGTCACTTCTGTTGACTTCTCTCTTTCTATTACATCCCACATCCAATCCATCGGCAAATCCCATTAGCATTACCTTCTGAATAAACCCAGAATCTTATGTGCGCCCCTGTTCCCACCCGGGCTGTATCCACCATCATCGCTCACCTGGACAAGTGCAGTTGCCTCCTACCTGGTCATCCTACCTCTGCTCCGCTACAGTTCATCCTCCAACCAGTGGCCAGAAGGATCATGTGAAAACCCAAGTGATGCTGTATTCCTCCTCTGCTCAAACTCTCCCATGGCTCCCATCCGTCTCTGATAAAAAGCTGAAACCTTACAATGGTCCAGCAGATCCTACGTGATTTTGTCATATCACCTCCTCCCATGGACCTGTCATCCACTCTGCTCCAACCACACCCATCTTGTAATTCCATGACATCACTAGGCATGGTCCTGCCACAGGACCTTTGCACTTGCTGTTTCCTCTGCCTTAAATAGTTTCATAGCTCACTCACTCAGCTCCCTTAGGTCTTTGCTCAAATGTTACCTTCTCAGTGAGGTCTTCATGACCGAGCACCCACTATGCACTCGGGACACAGCAGTAAATGAGACAGACACAACCCCCTGCCTTCTGGGAGCTTACAGTCCATCAAGACAAAAGACTTGAAACAACCAATTGAAAAAGTTTTTGCATAGAATTGTCTTAGAAATTGCCTGAAGATTTATTCCATTTCCAGCCAGACCCACCTCTTCTTGCCTAGCAGTAGTGAAAACCACGCACTTTGGATTTTGACAGGCCTGCTGCCGCCTCTCACCAGCTGTGTGTCCTCGGGCAAGTCACTGAACGTCTCTGACCCTCAGTTTTCCACAGCTGTATAATGGGATCTGGATTCGTTTTCTGTGGGTGCTGTAACAAATTCCCATAGACTTGGTGGATTAAAATAACAAAAACCTTATCTTATGGCTCTGGAGGTCAGAAGTCCGAAATGGGTCCTACTGGGCTAAAATCAAGATGTCAGCAGGTGGGCTTCCCTGGTGGCGCAGGGGTTGAGAGTCCGCCTGCCGATGCAAGGGACACGGGTTCGTGCCCCGGTCCAGGAAGATCCCACATGCCATGGAGCGGCTGGGCCCGTGAGCCATGGCCGCTGAGTCTGAGTGTCCGAAGCTTGTGCTCTGCAGCAGGAGAGGCCACGACAGTCAGAGGCCCGTGTACCGCAAAAAAAAAAAAAGATGTCAGCAGGGGCTGTAATAAAATCAGTTGCAGGGCTGTAATGTTCGCTCATAACTCTTCTGTCTAGAGCTCTGATGCTCTTTCAGGGACTTGTTAACAATGCAGAATCTTAGGTCCATCCCGAGACCCGAATCAGCATCTGATTTCCCAAGATCTCTTGGGGATCCCAGATGAGGCAGATGCTACTGGTCTGTGGACCACACTTGGAGCAGCAAGGGTCTGGGGTCTATAAGGTCCTTCACTGAGCTCCCTTGGTGGCTGTATCAGTTTCCCAGGGCTGCTGAAATTACCACAAACCAGGTGGCTCAAAACAACAGAAATGTATCCTCGCACAGTTCTGGAGACCAGAAGTCTGAAATCGAGGTGCTTTCTCTCAAGGCTGTAGGGGGGAATCTATTCCAAGCTCTCCTAGCTTCTGGCATTGCTGGTCATGCTTGGTGGTCCTTAGCTTGTAGATGTGCCCTTCTGATCTCTGCCTCCATCATCACGTGCTGTTCTCCCTGTCTCTGTGCCTCGCCTCTTGTTCTTAGAAGGACACCAATCATATCAGGTTAAAGGACCACCCTGCTCCAGTATAATCTCATCTTAATTTAGGTCTTAATTACATTTACAAAGACTCTATTTCCAAATAAGGTCACATTCTCAGGGACCAGCGTTTAGGACTTCAATAACTTCAACATTTGGGGGAGGGGGGACCCAATTCAACTCATAACAGTCACCTTCCTTCTCTTGCGCTGGCTTCCCTTGCAGCCCACTCGGTGCTCTAACCCAAATCCTTTCTTCTCCATTGCCTAGATATGAATGGGTGTACAGACACCACCATGTGTCCGGCGTACGCAACCTGCACCAACACTTCAACAAGTTACTACTGTACTTGCAAAAAAGGCTTCCTGTCCAGCAATGGACAGACGAAGTTCAGGGACCCACAAGTGGAATGCAAAGGTGAGTTCATGCCCCCTCAAAATCCGCTAGCATTCAGTTGAAAAATCAGGTGGAAGCTGGTTGGGCCGCAGATGTAGGTACTTTTTCTTTTTTCCCAAGCGTTATTTCCTCCCTCCTTCCCTCCCTGTCTCTCCCTTTCTTCCTTCCTTCCTTCCTTCCTTCCTTCCTTCCTTCCTTTCTTTCTTTCTTTCTTTCTTTTCTTTCTTTCTTTCTTTCTTTCTTTCTTTCTCTTTCTTTATTTCTTAATCCCTTCCTTCCTTCCTTCCTCCCTCCCTCGCTCCCTCTCCCTCTCTCTCTCCCCCCTCTCTTTCTCTCTTTCCTTCCTCCCTCCCTCCCTCCCCCTCACCCCCTCTTTCTTTCTTTCTGTTCCTGGTCACAAAAACCTCCAATGATTAGAGACAAGTGTTAGAATAAAAAGAAACAAAATTATGCTGTTTGTCAATATCTGGAAATAACCACTGATTTCCTTCTGGTCGCCTCTCTATGCAAATCACAAGATTTTCCGCATGTATTGAGAGCCAGGCCCTGTGTGAGGGGCTTTACGTGCATTTTCACATTACGTCAAGGGTAGTCGTTGTGATGATCTCCACCGTACAGATGAGAAGACCAAGGCTTGGAGAACTGAAACGACTTCTTTAGGATCAGTCAAACTGGAATTCAAACCCAGGTCTTTTTGAGTGTAACAGCGATCTCTCAACCACTTACCTATTTGCCACAGTCCAGTTGTGAAGCGTTGGGAAATTGTATTTAATCTCTCTCAGCCTCACTATTTCCATCTGTAGAATGGGAGTATAAGAGTACCTACATTAAAGGATATTTGAGATTATATGCAGTAGTGTATGCAGTGTGTTAGACACATGTACCGTCCCAAGAGCTACTATCAACATAAATAATAGAAACTAAAATAATTCCCAGAATAAGCTAAGTTTTTGGTTTGTAGCCCTTATATTTAGACCCAAACTCTCCTCTTGACTGTAAAGGTCCGACTATGCCTCTGACGTAGTTTGCAGGGGTCTGCAAACTTTTTCTGTAAGGGGCCGGATAGTAAATATTTTGGAGGTTGCTGGCTGAATGATCTCTCTTGACTACTTAGTACTCCAGGGGTAGTGCAAAAGCAGCCACAGATGATACAGAAATAAATGAGTGGGGCTGTGTTCTAATAAAACTTTATTTACACAAACAGGGAGCAGGCTGGATTTGACTTATGGGCTGTAAATCACTTGCTGAGCTCTGAACAAGATAACTGATTTGTATTATTATAGTTCCCAGGGAACCCCAAACATACTTTCTTAAAACATTATTTTTTATTGAAGTATAGTTGATTTACAATGTTGTGTTAATTTCTGCTATACAGCAAAATGATTCAGCTATATATATATACGTATATGTGTGTCTGTGTATGTGTGTGTGTGTGTATATATTTTTTTTTTTCAGATTCTTTTCCATTATGGTTTATTACAGGATATTGAATATAGTTCCCTGTGCTGTACAGTAGGACCTTGTTGTTTATCCATTCTAAATGTAATACTTTGCATCTGCTAACCCCAAACTCACATTCCATCCTCCCCTCCACTCCCTTGGCAATGACAAGTCTGTTCTCTATGTCTGGGAGTCTATTTCTGGCTTGCAAATAAATTCATTTGTGTCATATTTTAGATTCCACATACAGGTGGTATCATACGGTATTTGTCTTTCTCTGTCTGACTTCACATAGTATGATAATCTCTAGGTACATCCACATTGCTGCAAATGGCATTATTTCATTCATTGTCATGACTGAGTAATATTCCATTGTACATATGGACCACATCTTCTTTATCCATTCAACTGTTTATGGACATTTTGGTTGCCTCCATGTCTTGGCTATTGTAAATAGTGCTGCTATGAATATTGTGGTGCATGTATCTTTTCAAATTATGGTTTTGTCCGGATATATGCCCAGGAGTGGGATTGCAGGATCATATGGTAGCTCTATTTTTAGTTGTTTAAGGAACCTCCATACTGTTCTCCATGGTGACTGCACCAATTTACATTCCCACCAACGGTGTTAGGAGGGTTCCCTTTTCTCCACACCCTCTCCAGCCTTTGTTATTTGTAGACTTTTTAATGATGGCCACTCTGACTGGTGTGAGGTGATACCTCATTGTAGTTTTGGTTTGCATTTCTCAAATAATTAGTGATCTTTTCATTGGTCATCTGTACAAACATACTTTTTAAAATCTTTAGGCTACAGTTCGTGGGTTATTCAGTAAGCACAGTAGTCTTGTTGGTCCCTTGTTTTTAAATAATGGGTGAGGGCAACATTCCCCATCTACAAAATGGTCTACAGCAAGGATCTTGTCCACTCTATGTCTTTGACCTGTGGTACCTAACACATTGTGAATATTTGATAGATATTTGTCCAATGAAGGACTATGCTACCTTATTCTTTATGTCAACTCCAGACCTAATCACCCTGCAATTGATGGACACTAGGTCTTTCTAATGTTTCATGACTTAAAGCTGGAATGAACATTCCTGTGATCTTATCTTGATATATAGTGGCAGGTACAGATTTCTCTCTAGGAGAGGCACAGTTTGCTGGGAGGGAGCTGTAGGGTACTTGCCTTTAAGTTCTATTTGCACGACAAGTGCATCGTAAGTGTTTATTCAGGGTGACTTGACAGAGTAGGGCTGAAGGAGATTAGGGGAGGACCACCCCATGGTACCATGACTGCACAATTCTATGGGTGCTTCAATGAGTAAATTCCTAGAGGTGGGTTTGGAAACTGTTCTGGTTATCTATTGCTGGGGAGCAGCCAACTTTGTGTATTAAAACACCAGCAATCATTTATTTTGCTCATGAATGAATCTTCCATTTGGACTGAGTATGCTGAGGATGACTTGACTTTGTTCTACACATTGTTAGTTGAGTCGGCTTAGCTTGGGGCTGGAGGATCCAGTTTGCAGGGGGCTCACTCAGAAGGCTGGCAAGCTGGTGCTGGCTGTTGGCTGGCTGCTCTGCCAGGGCTGTGGGCTGGAGGTCTTAGTTCTTCTCCACGTGGGCTGCTTTCTCATGGCTGGTTGAGCTTCCTCACAGTGTGGCGGCTGAGTCAAGCACCAGCTTCTCAAGAGAGCAAGGTGGAAGTGTGTGACATTTTTATGACTTGCATGGTATATTTAGGACCTAGTGTCACCACCACCATAGTCACAAGCATGGTCAGATTCAAGGGGAGGAAATGTAGACCCCAGGGCTCGATGGAAGGAATACCAATGAAAGGGCGTTGAATTAAGGGCATATGGGATGGAAGACATTGTTTCAACCAACTTTGGAAAATGCAAACTGTTTCACAAGATGAAGAAAATTTGTAACACTCTGACTCTTTTTCTCTCCAGATATAGATGAATGTTCTCAAAGCCACCCACCATGTGGTCCTAACTCAATCTGCAGAAACCTGCCAGGGAGGTATAAGTGCAATTGTTTGCCTGGTTTCTCTTCTCCCACTGGAAATAACTGGAACCCAGGAAAGCCAGGTCATTTCACCTGTACAGGTAATGCGCTCAGGCTCTCAGGCATGGGTCTTCGGTGGACAGCTCCTACTGAGTTGGGTACCTGTGTTTCTAACCATAGACACCTAATCTTTTGTCTTCCCGATGTCCTCCACTGCTCCTCAGACATTAATGAATGCCTCGACAGTGGGATCTGCCCAGAGCACTCTGAGTGTACCAACTCTTTGGGAAGCTACAGGTGCAGCTGTCAAGTTGGGTACACCTCTAAAAACTCGAGCTGTGAAGGTATAGAGAACCTGATCTTCTTTACCTACTCGATTAATTAAGAACTTCATATAGTGATCCTATGTGGTAGGGATTATGATCCTCATTTTAGAAATAATCCAGTCGAGGCTCAGAGAGGTAAAGTCATTTGTTTAAGAATACACAGCTATTAAGTAGAAGAACCTGAATGTGAACTCCCGTTGAGGGTCTACTATGAGTTAAGCAGTGGGTCAGGCAGTACTTGAGAGTAACGGTGGGGGGGAGCTCGATCCTTAGAGTGATTCATTGACCACCCTGTGGGGGGGGGGAGATATTGACAATGTCTGGAGACATTTTTGGTTGTCACAACTGGTGGCGGAGGCGGGTGGTTTGTGTTACTGTCAACTGGTGGGTAGAG
Organism: Tursiops truncatus; assembly: GCF_011762595.2. Lineage (NCBI taxonomy): Eukaryota > Metazoa > Chordata > Mammalia > Artiodactyla > Delphinidae > Tursiops > Tursiops truncatus. The sequence goes on along the minus strand of NC_047036.1, from coordinate 166,130,194 downwards.
ACCAGAGACCCTGCTAAACATCCTCCAATGCACAGAACAGTCTCCCCACAGCCAAGAATGATCTGGTCTGAAGTGTCAGTAGCACTGAGATAAACTCTGTCCTGGGGAGAGCTCAGACCCAAACTTCAAAACTTTTCCCTGAAAGGTGTTTGAATGAAGACCTGAGAGTTATTCTTGATCCTCCCTCCCCTTCCATATTAAATCAGCCATCATGTCATTGGGCAAAATGCCTGCTAAATATGTCTTGAATCTCTTCACTCTTTTCCATCCTTGGTTTAGATTTCATCAGTATTGCAACAGCCTCCTCACTAGTCTTTCCCTTTTTCTAGTGTTGATCCCTTGAATCTATCCTCTGCACTGCAGCCAGAATATTCTCACCAAGAGACAAGGGCTCCATCTTCCTGAGTCTGCTGCAGCACTATTATTTATTTAAAGGGAGGGTGACTCTATCAAGCAAGGCATGGAGTGATCAAGCCCTCAACATACCCCCTTGACTTGGATTTAGAGATATTTGAAGTCATCTCTGACTTTTCTGATCTATTTGTAGCAGTTAGCTATTGCTGAGTAACAAATCACCCCAGAAGTTGGTGGTTAAAACAACCACCATTTGTCTAGTTCTGGATTCCACATGTTGGCAGTTTAGGTTGGGCTCTGCTGGTCATTTCTTTGGGTCTCCACTGGGCTTGTTCATGTGTTTGTGGACAGCTGTGGGTCTCACATATCTGGGGCTCATCTGGGATGATCCAACTCTCTTGCACTTTGTCTTTTTTTTTTAAATTAACCTGGGGTTTGTTCATATGGCAGAGGCAAGGGGTCCAAAGTGTGAGTAGAAGCAAGTAAGTTTCTTGAGGTCTAAGTTTGGAACTGGCGCCACATTGCTTCTGCCATATTTATTGACCAACGCAAGTCATAGAGCCAGCTACAGTCAAGGGCTGGGGAAACAAACTCATCTTAAAGAGAGGAGTGGCAATGTCGCATGGTACGGCACAAACCTCATCCCAAGTTGTGGACACAGGGAGGAGTAAAGGATGACAGCCATTTCTGCAATCTATGATCATTGTGACTTGAAACTATTTGCCACCCTTTTGCTTGCATACGGTTGGCCAGCATTATTCTCAAGACCATGCTTAGATGCAAGGACGTTAGAGAGAAGGGGAAAGTCTGGGCATTGGGGAGCATCAGGTGGAGAACAGGTGGAGTGAATCTCCTGATTGCAGTCTCCTGTCCTCACTGCTTCCTCTGCCTTGACCGGGGTTTCCATTTCCACTCACCAGATGTGGATGAATGTGCTGATCCCAGAACTTGCCCAAAGCATTCAACTTGCCACAATAGTCTTGGAAGCTACTCTTGTGCCTGCAACCCAGGATTTGAATCCAGCAGGGGAAAGATGAGTTTCCAGGGCCTGGGAGAGACTTGTGAAGGTAGGTTCATGGGTCTCTTGGGGAATCAAGTCCAATCTGTTTGCAAAGACAGCGGTGGTGGGGGAGGGTTTGAGGTGGGTCTCAGCTGAATTCAAAGCCCTCATCTGCAAAGCTGAAGCCAATAATCATTCATGCATTCATTCAACAAACACTTCCTGAACACCTACTACATGCCAAGCACTATTCTAGGGATGGAGGATACGGCAGTGTGTAATGCAGGCAAAAATACTTGTTGTCATGGAACTTATCATCCAGTGTGGGGAGAGATAGGGAACAAACAAAATACGTTCAGGGACATATTGTGTGTCAGGGATAGTTAAAGGAGATGAAGACAAAGAAGGCAGGACAGGTGGGTAGGGAATACTCAAGGGTGAAGTTGTAGTTTTAATAGCGTGGTAGGGAAAGGCCATGCTGAGAAGTTGATAATTGAGAAAAGACCTGAAGGGAGTGAGATACGGGTTATCTGGGGAAGGGTGTTCCAGGAGGGGGAAACAGCAGGTACACAGTGCTAAAGGCAGGATCCCAGCCAAGGCACTAAGCTCTTCCATATATGTGCTCATTCAGTCGTCCCAACAACCTGATGCTATTAGTGGTACTTTATACCCATATTATAGATGAGGAAACTGAGCCTCCATTGTGGTGGAATCACCTCTTCCAAGGTCAAGTAGAAAGGAAATAAGAGAGTCATGGTAGAACTATGCCTAGCGTGACTTCATACCTCAACCACCATGATCTGCTGCCTCTGAATGAGGCTACACCTGCTGGTAACTCAGGGTGGGCTTGTGCAGGACAGATATCAATTTAATCACCAAATTTCCAGTCTCTGAGACTCAAGACAGCCTGGAAAGCTGTCATGTAAAAATTCGAGAGCCAGACAGAACTTGAATTTAAATCCCGGTTGTGCCTTTCACAAGCTATGTGACTTTGCACAATTTTGAAGCCTCAGTTTCCTCCTCTGAAAAATGGAAATATTAGTTTGCACCTCACAGGGCTGCTGGGAGCGTTTGTTGAGTGGATGCATGTAAAGGATCTTCCTCATTGCCTGCCACAAAGAAAGCTCAACACGTCTGCCATTAACTTTTTATTTTAGTAAACGAATACTTAACCTAGTACTTGCTCTGTCCCAGGTTCTGTTCTGAGTGTTTAAAGATAATGTATCACCTTACGTAATCCTCTGAACAACACTATGGGGTGGGTTCTATGATTACTTCCATTTCACAGATGAGGAAAAGGAGACACATGGAGATGAATTCTCTTGTCCAGTGTATTAGTCAGCTCAGGCTGCCATAACAAAGTACCGGAGACTGGGGGGGCTTTAACAACAGAGATTTATTATCTCACAGTTTTGGAGGCTGGAAGTCCAAGATCAAGGTGTCAGCATGGTAGGGTTCTGGAAACATCTCTCTTCCTGGCTTGTACACAGCTGTCTTCTTGCTGTGTTCTCCCATGGCAGAGAGAGCTCTTGTGTTTCTTCTCCTTCTCCCTCATGAGGATCCCACCTTCATGACCTCATCTAAACCTAATTATTTTCCACATCCAAATACCATCCCACTGAGGGGTAGGGCTTCAACATATGAATTTGGGGGGAGGTGACGTAATTCACTCCGTAGCACCCAGTAACACCCAGATTATAAGGGGGCAGAGCCAGGTTTTGAACTCAAGATGTCCATGCTCTTTACCCCTCCACTCTGATATAGTGATTTCTTGGAGAGGAATTGAGATTCATCAACGGGTTTGAGGCTGAGGGAACACAGGTGAGAGACAATGAGCCTTTGTGCACCTACAGGTAATCGATGAATCCAGGTCATGAATTATGAAGGGATTAGAAGGAAAGGATGAGCTCAGCTGGGAACAGACTCTTAGGGTCTTATATGTTCTAATGAGGAGTATGGATTCTATCCTGAGCTGTGGGGAGCCTCATCAGAAGATTTGCATGGGTCATACACACGCCTCTAAATGTTTCCTTTTCATAGTGATGCAAATGTGTTTAAGAAGGTGAGCCCGGAGGAGCTGGGGACACCCATTGGCTTTAGGTCAGTGGTAGGGCTATGAACTGCTGCTGTAGCCTCAGCCTCCTTCATCCTTTTGATTTTCTGCTTAGATGTGGATGAATGTTCCAGGAACTCCACACTTTGTGGTCCCAGTTCCGTCTGCACCAACATCCTGGGAAAATACAGTTGCTCCTGCCTGCCAGGGTTCTTTTCACCTGGTTTGTGGAGCCCTGAGAAACCTGAGGCTTTCAAGTGTACAGGTAACTCTTCCAGCCATTTTGGGGACTTCTCAGCGGAGGTCAAACTACCCTGAAAGGTAGTGGCTTATATCAACAATCAATTGTTCTTGCCCGTGATTCTGTGGGTTGACCATATGGTGTTTCTGGGGCAGTAGGATGGTTAGCAGGTGCAAAGTGACCTTGCTTACATGGCTGGTAGTTGGTACTGGTCTCTGACTGGAAGCTCAGTTGGCCCTTCAGTTTTCCTTATGAACTTTTCCTCATGGCTGCTTGGGCTTCCTCAGAGCATGGCAGCTGGTTCAGAAACCCTCTGAGGGAGATTAGTTGGGTCAGGGTTCCTCAACGTTGGTACTATTGACTTTTGGAGCTGGATAGCTCTTTGTTCTGGGGGACAGTCCTGCGCATTATAGGATCTTTTGCCTCAATCCATTGGATCCCAGCGACCAACAAAAATGTCTCCAGACATTGCCCAAGGTCCCCAGACGGGCAAATCTCCCTCAGTTGAGAACCACTAGTTCAACATAATAGAAATTTCTTACTCTCAAATGAATCCAATATGGATATACTTGGCCAAAGGGCAGCTTCCCTCCACAAGGTGATATAGGTGTCCAGTCTCCTTGTATCTCTTGGTTCTTCTATCCCTTAGGGCATTAGAATTCCTGGTTCCAGTCAGGGGTGGGGAAAGAGAGAAAAGGCACACCCACTTCTTAACCACCTTGGCCCAGAAGTGACATATGTCATGTTCCCATAAGTGAAAGCTAGTCACATGATCCCATCTAGATGCAGAGGGTTCTGGGAAATGTAGTTCCTGTTTGGGATGCCATGTTTTAGCGACCACTCTCTGCTTTGGAAGGCGAAGCATGATTTTTGTTGGCTTGGTGGCCCACTCTGCCTCATGCCCATTCTCTACTCCACAGATATTGATGAGTGCCTTGATAAGTGCCTTTTCAACGCGACATGCACCAACACCCCCGGGAGCTACTTTTGTACCTGCCACCTTGGCTTTGCACCAAGCAATGGACAGCTCAACTCCATAGACCCAAAAGGGGACTGCATAGGTGAGTGGAGGGTTTGCTGGACGTCCCTGGAAAGAAGTATCTTCTTACTCCTCTGCATTGTTTGATATTCTTGAGTTCTTCGCAGATATTGACGAATGCCTCCAGGATCCATCACCCTGTGGCCCAAATTCTGTCTGCACCAATACCCTGGGCTCCTACAGCTGTGGCTGCATGGTGGGCTTTCATCCCAATCCAGAAGTCTCCTGGAAATATGGCAACTTCAGCTGCAAAAGTAATAATCTCCTTGCATGTCTTGGCAATGGAATCTGTGTCTTGCTTTGGTTGTAGAATCCTCACTTTTCCCAACCTCTGTACCCTCTTCTTTTTGTACCTCGTCCACCTATTCTCTCTTTTTCTGTTCATTTACTCATTCATTAATCACTCATTTGATAAAGTATTTTTGAAGCATCAATCCATGGAGAAGTTTGAAAGGTTTACATTTTTTTAAATTATGGATTATTTGATATATGAAAAGTATAGATAACTTATATGGAGGCAATGAAGTATAATAATAAAATGAGTATATCTGAGGCCCTTGGCAACATAAGAACGAGAAGATCATCAATGCCACTGAGTTTCCTACATGCGTCTTCCCTACTCCGTACCCCTGACTCCTCCCCAGAGGGAACCACATGGAACTTTTTAATTCCCCTACTTAAAATATTCCCCCTCTAAACATTCCTTCCTTAGTTTGGTTTGCTTTGGAACTTTATAACGATGGTATCATATTATGTATAGTCTTTTCTGATTTGCTTTTTTCACCTACCGTCATGCTTCTCAGAGTTGCTGACGTAGCATGTAGCTGTAGCTTGTTCATTTCCACTGTTGTATAATATGACCATGGATGGATTTCAAGCAGGGGGTGAAGAAATCAGACTTGCCTTTTAATCATATCTTGCTGTGCTTAAGTTTGATTTGGTTGTTTTTGTTTATTCTTCTCAGGGGTTCTCTTCAAGTGTAAAGAAGATGTGATACCCAACAATGAGTGGGCCCAGTTATGCCAAGTGGGAGCAGCAGTGGAGCCTGGATATGTAAGTTTTTTTGAAGGTTCCTAGTTCTTGAAGTTTTCCCAGAAGGCACTTAGGTAGAATGTTGCTGTGCAGCTTTAACAAAGTCAAAAAATACGGTGGCCTAGACCAGATATAAATTTATTTCTCTCTTTGGAACAGTCTGAGTATAAGCTGCTGAGAGCTGACATGATGGCTTCATAATACTCTGCCATCAGCCACACGAGTCTCCCTCATTTTAGTCCAAAATGGCTGCTCCAGCTCCTGACATCAAGTCTGCATTCCAGCTGGTGGGCAGAAGAGAAGGGGAAGTGAAAGGCACAGTCCTTCCCTTTAAGAGTATGACCCAGTATCACTTTGCTTACACATAGCTTCAAGGACAGCTGGAAGGGAAGGACATTTGTCTATCTAAAACTTGGGGATTCAGTTACTAAAAGAAGAAATGGTATTGGAGTCTCACTATTAGTGAAGGTGTATGTGCTGCATCTGTGTGATATGAGATGGGTGATAACGCAGCCTCCAGGCCAGGCAGAGAAATTTGGATGTCTTGATTCTCTAATGAAGTCGTTCTAGTAAGTAAAGACTCCAGAAGCATCTTCAGGTATTGATGTCACTATATGAAATATGAGTTTGTAAATTAGCTTTGGAATTCCCATGCACTTTGGTTCACTGTTGTTTTTTTTTTAATTGTGAAACGCACATAAAATTCACCATTTAAAGTGTACAATTCAGAGACATTTAGTACACTCACCATGGTGTGCAACCACCACCTCTGTCTCCAAAACATTGTCATCACCCCCAGAAGACGTCCTATGTACCCATTGACCGTTACTCTGTATTCCCCCCTGGCATCAGCCCCCGATAAACAGTAATCTAATCTCTATCTCCAATGATTTACCTATTCCGGATATTTCCTATAAATGGAATCACACACTATGTATCGTTCCGTGTCTGGCTTCTCTCACTGAGCATCATGCTTTCCAGGTCCGTCAGTGTTGTAGCTGTGTCAGTGCTTCAGTCCTTTTCATGGCTGAATTATATTCCACTTGGACCACTGGTCTTTTCCACCCCACTCAATAGTTTTGTTGATTGATGTTTTCTTTTCTTATTTATGGAAGAGAAAGATGCTATGATTCCAATTCTGATCACAAGGTGAGTTTTCATCTCCCTGAGAATTCTAGAGACTTGTGACACCTCAGGAATCCAGGACCATCCCACGTGGTGGGCTCAATGGCCCAGTTTGTACACTGCACACTTGATCGACGCTCACAAATGCTCTTCCCTCTGGGATGCAGGTTTCCTTCTGTGCACTGATGAACGCCACCTTCGGCATTCTGGATGGCGTCTGTAAAAACAAAACCACCGTCGTCTCTCTGAAGGTAACAGTGAAGTCTTCATAATCACGTTTCGAGTTTCAAACATATTGGGGGCACACTTCGGGTGCACGAAATCCCCTTTATCATGAATGGGTTGTGAGTTAACGTTTAATCTACTCCAGTTGTCAGGTCTGAAAAATTAACATGCAGGAATATTGCCTTTTCTGTACAGTTTTGTGAGTTTTATTACCCGAGTAGGTTTGTGTAACTATCACCACAGTCGGACAACAGAACAGTTCCATCCCTCTCCCCTGACCCTCCTCTCCTCCCCCCACCCCCACCAACTCCACTGGGCTTCCTCTTCTTTTTTTAACTTAATTTTTTTTTAACTTTTTGGCTGTGTAGCGGGGCATGCGGGATCTTATTTCCTTGACCAGGGATCAAACCCATGCCCCCTGCAGTGGAAGTACAGAGTCTTAACCACTGGACTGCCAGGGAAGTCCTGGACTTCCTCTTTATAGTCAGATATTCACTCCCTCTACCATTAGCTCCTGTGAATCCCTGATCTGTTCTCTGTCGTTACAGTTTTGTCTTTTCAAGAGTGTTTTGTAAATGGAATCACACAATAAGTGGCCCTTTGAGTCTAGCTTCTTTCACTGAGCACCATGTTTTCAAGTTTCATCCACATTGTAGCCTGTGTCAGTGCTTCACTCCTTTTTATGGCTGAGTAGTGTCCCATTTTCTGGATGGACCACAGTTTGTTTATCCACTCATCTTTGAAGGATATTGGAGTTGTTTCCACTTGACCGAGATCTCTTCATTCCTCCATCCCCACCCCAGCTTTTTTTTTTTTTTTTTGCGGTACGCGGGCCTCTCACTGTCGTGGCCTCTCCCGTTGCGGAGCACAGGCTCCGGACGCACAGGCTCAGCGGCCATGGCTCACGGGCCCAGCCGCTCCGCGGCACGTGGGATCCCCCCAGACCGGGGCACGAACCCGTGTCCCCTGCATCGGCAGGCGGACTCTCAACCACTGCGCCACCAGGGAAGCCCCCCACCCCAGCTTTTGGCGATTATAAATAGACCTACTATAAACATTTATCTGTGTGTGTGTGTGTGTGTGTGTGTGTGTGTGTGTACTTGAATTTTCATTTTTCTAGGGTAAATACCTAGGAGTGGGTCATTACAATTGCAGATTTAAAAAAATAGTTTCTCTTCAGACTTTAAGTTACAACTTACGGATGTTGCTATGTCATTTATAAATCTGTATGAAAATAAGAAGAACACTTTCATTTGTATTCTGGTGAATTTGAAATTAATTTATTAGTATAATGTATTTATTCATGAAGTGTACACTTATTCATAGGGTTTTCAGATGAAATTTGTATAAACAATGAACCCTTTCAACAAATTTATTTAAATTCCCTCCAACATTTTCTACCATGTTTACAAATATTCTCATTTCTCCCCAGATTTTAAGTACTTAATGAGGAAGATTTACAAACCTAAAAGGCAAGGTCACTATGCCCTTAAGGGATTCATAAATCCAGTCAGTCACATGCGTAAATATAATAATTCAGAGTTTTTAAAAAATGCGTAATACGGTGTATCAACAGCCGTGTTCTCTTAAATTGTTCATATTAAAATCACGTCTAATAGCTTTTTGCCATGAAATCATGTGGTTAATTGGTCTCCTTTAATGTGTCGAAGTTTTCCAGCCCTTTAAACAATAGATTTCCAAATTATGCCAAAGATTACAAAACCTTGTAAAATTAACACAAAAGTATTACTACTATGGAGTTTTAGCTTGCTTGCTATTTTTTTTTCTTTCCTGAGGATATAAAATAAACTTCCTAGCTAAACAGAAGAGATTTAATGTCAAAGGGGATTTTGATGAGATTTCATCAGCCACAGAATTGAGAACCACAGTTTTTCAGGATGATTCTAGCTGAGATTTTTTGCTCTGTCGGTGGGGAGGGACCCCAAACTCATGCCTTTCATTTGGGATATGGTTACAAAACTCAGTGCATCCTGTTTTTCCCAGACAAACATCTCTCAAGTTTCACTCTGATCCAGTTTTTATTGAAATTCTTTTCATCTTCTTATCATCAAATTTGGATACATAGAAATTGGTTTCCCTGCTAAGATTTTAGTTAATTTCCTTCACCATTGGATTGGATTCAACTAATTTCTTCCTTTCATTTATTAGGTTGTGAGCTTGTGAATTCTCTTCATATATTTTTGTTGGGATTACATTTTTATAGTCAGTTTATTAGCAATAATCAAGGGCACAGTATCAGCATTAATATCAATATTATTATTGCTAGTCTTTCCTCAACTCTATTCCGTAGGCATAACCAATGTTAACATTTAGATGCATAGTTTTCCATATCTTTTTTTACTTTGTGAATGCTTGTATAACACACACACACACACACACACACACACACACACACACACACACACGTTGAAGCACACGTTGAGAACCTACTATGAGTGGTTTAGAGCAGTGATTCAGGATTCCACCTCTGATACCAGACTGCCAAAGTTCAAATCTTGCTTCTGCTACCTACTAGATATGCATCTTTGTTTTCTCATCCAAAATGGAAATAATAATAGCTTCTATCTCATAAGTATCTTCATAAAATTAAATAAATTAGTATATATAAGGCACTTAATACTTGGCTCATAATAAGTATTAATTATATTTATTTTAAAATCTCCATTAGTGACAGAAACATAAATTTTAAATTAAAGTACTTGTTCTTTTTAAACGAAAGGAGGTAATGTAACATGTGATTCTGTAATTTGCTTTACTTGATCGTAGCTCATGGACCTTTCTGCTTGTTCATATACATAGATATAAAGTCATTCTTTTGTTAACAGCGGTATACTATCCCATGATTTGACTTATCATCTTTTATTTAACCAATCATTTGGACATTCAGGCTTTCCGAATTCTTGCTATCACAAACCACACTGAAATGCACATCATTAGCCAAGATCCTTGCACAATTTTTAAGTATTTCTTGCAGGAGGGATTCCTGGAAGGGAAATCGCTGAGTCAAAGGGGTATGTGCAATCTATGCTGTGACAAGTGCTGACTTACTGCACGCCACGAAGGCTACATCAATTTGCATTCCCAGTGGGGCTTCTCGAATCAGGAAAAGGAGGCTGAGTGAATGTCCTTTTACATTCTTCATTATCCTAGACTGTCAACCCATTCTCTTGATGAGAGAGGGGACAGCTGCTGTTTCACTGATAAGAGAAAGCGAGAGAGAGAGAGAGAGAGAGAGAGAGAGAGAGAGAGAGCGAGAGAGAGCAAACACACCTTTCCTTGCAGAGTACGGCTGAGAGCTTTGCCTCTGTGATTGAACAAACATCCGTGTGGTCCAACTTCACCAAAGAGAAGACATCTACCCTGGCCACAGTCTTACTGGAGAGCATGGAAAGCACCACTTTAGCAGCTCTTCTGAAACCCTCAGCGAATGTCAGTCAGACGATTCAGACGGACCACTTAGGTAGGACATAGCCTTCGTGTCAAGGTCACACCTGGGGGCTGATTTAGACGGGTGACTTTGGCCATGTGATTCTGCATGACTCTCCCATATACCAGTTCCCCAGCTGTTTCAAACCTCTGAACGTACAGCAAAGCAAGTCCAATGATCGTAACAACGTCTCCCATTTATCGAGTGCCTGGCATTGTGTTAAGTCACTGGTCAAGTTTACACAGCTGGTGAGTGGCGGAGCCAGGCCTCCCAGTTAGTGACTGTGGAACCTGAACCCTTCTTGTCTACTCTGCTGGGCATGCTCCAGACTCTTTCAATTTCCTTTGGCTTTGGAAAACCTGTCTAAATTTGGAGCAGTCAGAGGGCCATGACTCTGCTGCTCTCCATCATTGTTGACTTCAAGCCCATGTTTCCCTGACTCATCCCCTGAGGATGTGAGCGCTCACTCCTAGAGTTCCAATTGGGTTTCTCATTTATTTGGCGCTGCCATCCTCCTGCCATTCATTGAGGGCCTCAGGATCTTTCCCGTGATCAATCGTTCTGTCTGTCCTTTCCTTCTCTTGCAACCAGGGATGCGTCCCTTTCTTGGCCAGAAACCAAATTCAAGACCCACTTTCTGGGTGACCTCCTGTAAATTCTTCCTTTCCCCCTTTTAGACATTGAGAGCAAAATTATCAACAAAGGATGCACTGAAGAGAATGAGGTCTTTAGTTTGAAAGCGAAAGGGGATGAGATGAAGATTTGGTGCTCCACGATCGAAGAATCTGAATCCACAGGTACAGACCCACTCCTGAGAATCAGAGAGGGTGGTTATTGGGCATTCAAGCAGCAAATATTTATTTATTACCTTTTAAAACTTTTTTAAATTAAAAAATTTTTTTTCTAGCAGTCCCTCGTTGGTTATCTATTCTAAATATAGCAGTGTGTTCATGTCAATCCCAAACTCCCAATCTATCCCTCTCCACCCTTCCCCCTACCCCGGTAACCATAAATTCATTCTCTAAGTCTGTGAGTCTGTTTCTGTTTTGTAAATAAGTTCATTTGTATCATTGTTTTTTAGATTCTGCCTATAAGGCGTATCATATGATATTTGTCTTTCACTGTCTGACTTACTTCACTTAGTATGATAATCTCCAGGTCCATCCATGTTTCTGCAAATGGCATTATTTCATTCTTTTTTATGGCTGAGTAATATTCCATCATATATGTGCACCACATCTTCTTTATCCATTCATCTGTCGATGGACATTTAGGTTGCTTCCATGTCTTGGCTATTGGAGACAGTGCTGCAATGAACACTGGGGTGCATGTATTTATTTTGTTTTTAACTTTAATTTCTTTAGCAAATATTTACTGATCACCTCCTAGGTGCCAAGACCTGTGCCAAGAAGTGAGGGAATCGATGACGGTAGAGGGGGACTTCCCTGACGGTCCAGTGGTTAAGACTCCACACTCCCAATGCAGGGGGCATGGGTTCAATCCCTGGTCGGGGAACTAAGATCCCACATGCCGCAAGGCGTGGCCAAAAAAAAAAAAGTGATGGGAGAGGCAGAAATGGCCCATGCCCTCAGGGAGTTTTCCATCTGCTAGGGAAGTCAGACATTAACTAAATTATCTCTGGGAATGGAGTCTAGAAGAGAGTGGATCTGTGTATATGTATGTTTGGTTCACTTTGCTGTACAGCAGAAATGAACACAATATTGTAAATCCACTATACTCCAATAAAATATTAATTAAAAAAAATAATCTCACAGTACAGGAGTGTCAAGCCATTTCCTGTCCAATCAAGCAGCCATTGGTCATGTTTTATTACTGAGCACTTCAAGTGTGGTTAGGCTGTGAAGGTGACATACGTACTGGATTTCAAAGTCTTGGTGCCAAAGATGAAGGATGTAAACTATCTTATTAATATTTTTTATATTGACTACATGTTGAAATGGTAATATTTTGTAGGTATTGATTTAATATATAATTAAAATGACCTTTTTTTTTTTTTACTGTTCTGAAATGTGGCTACTGGAAAATGTAAAATTGCATATGTGGTTTATGCGATATTTCTGGCAGACAGTGCTAATCTGTACGAGGGATTGGCAAACCTTTCCCGTAGAGCATGGTTTGTAAATATTTTAGGCTTTGAGGACAATACAATCTGTCGCAATGATTCAGCTCTACCGTCATAGTGCAAAGGCATTCATAAGCAATATGTAAATGAATGGGTGAGGCTGTGTGGCGATGAAACTTTTATTTACAAAAAACAGGCAATGGCCAGATTAGCTTGTAGGTCATTGTTCATCACTCCCTGATCTATATGCTCTCTGGAGGGCACAAGGAACAGGCTAGGACACATCCCTGGAGACCACCAACATTGAAAGCGGAAGCCCACCAAAGAGACTGAACAAGAATAACCATAAATGTGGGAGGGGAACTTATTTCCCACTGCTGAGTTGAATTGTTCCTTAAAAACACAAATTCAAATTTACTTTTAAATGTAGCCAAGATGTTTTCCAGGTGATAGCACCTCGAGATTTTTTTTTTTTTAAAGGTTATGATACCTTTGGTACCAGAGCCTCTGGTAGGTGAGGCTCACCTACCTGGAAGTGCACTGGTGTTTCAATTCTCAGAGCGAGCCAGCGGTGCAGAGATGCATGGGATATGAAAGTGTGGATGTGTGTGGATGGGCTGGGTCATCTATAATAACTACTGAGCAAATGAATCCCCCCCCCTTTTTTTTTGCTTTTGGGGGAAATTGCAGGGGTCAGCGGGGTGGCTTTTTTCTCCTTTGCGGGTATGGAGTCCGTTTTGGATGAGCGCTTCTTCCAAGACCCTCAGACCCACTTGGCCAACTCCAAGAGGAAGTTGAAGTTGAATTCTCGCATTGCTGGGGGCATCATAACAGGAGAGAAGAAAGACGGGTTCTCTAAACCAGTCACCTACACCCTGGAGAACATTGAGGTTTGTGAAGAGGTTTCCATTGGACCCCCATCTGCATTCTGAGAATTCCCCATTCTCAAGTGAGCTTACCTCTCATTTTTGATGGGGACCCATTAAAGCAGCAAGCGTCCACAATTCCTGATAACTCAAGCCACTTCCCAAAAGCCACCACGAGAAAAATGAGCTCTCTTATTTCTATGTGGCATTTCCTCATTCATCAATGGGCAAGGTTTAGGTTAGATTAAGTCATGCTGATGCAGGAACATTTACACGGATATTTACATTAGCTATGACCAAGTTAGTGGTAGAGACAGGTCTGGCACCCGAGACATTTCTTTTCATTACTGCAATTGAAATGTCAGCATTTTTCTCCCTTCCCTACAGAACATACCCATGTCTTCGTGAGGTTGATCAAGTTGAATCCTGAATGGATTCTTGAATAGAGGGATTCTCAGGTAACCAAAGCCTTTGAATTTTCAGCCAAAGCGGAATTTTGAGAGTCCCATCTGCGTTTCCTGGAGCACAGATGTTGAAGGAGGTAGATGGACACCGTCTGGCTGTGCAGTCCTTGAAGTTTCTGAGACGCACACTGGCTGCAGCTGTAATCGAATGGTGAACTTGGCCATCATCATGGCTGCTGGGGAGCTCACGGTCAGTACTGATGCTCTGTACTCTAGCTCCCCAGATCCAGTGGGAAAACATTGACTAAACATCCGTGGTATGCCTCTCATGGCATTGGGTGTTGTGGGAAGGGGTTATGGGGGATAGAAGGGGTGTACTTCTGCCCTTAGAGAATTCATGGTCTGGTTGGGAAGCCATGACACTCGTATATAAAACGATAAATGACCCTAAACAGGTGCAGGCACGATGACAACCACGGACCCCACTTACTGAGCACCTCCTATGGGCTGGACCCTTTATTTATTTTTTATTTTTTTATATTTTTAAATTTTTATTTATTTATTTTTGGCTGCGTTGGATCTTCGTTGCTGCATGCGGGCTTCCTCTAGTTGCGGCGAGCGGGGACTACTCTTCGTTGTGGCGCGCGGGCTTCTCATTGTGGTGGCTTCTCTTGTGGCGGAGCACGGGCTCTAGGCGCGCGGGCTCAGTAGTGGTGGTACACGGGCTTAGTTGCTCTGCAGCCTGTGGGACCTTCCCGGACCAGGGCTCAAACCCGTGTCCCCTGCATTGGCAGGCGGATTCTTAATCACTGTACCACCAGGGAAGCCCTGGACCCTTTGTTTTAAGTGTTTTTAGACCCATTTTGCAGGATGGGAGACTGGAGCTCAGCAGCCAGTCTAGTCATGAAGCCAGTAATTAGTGGAATTGTGATTTGAACCCAGGATGGTCTGAGTCCAGAAGTCTCTTTCTACAGAATCATCTACAGGCATACCTCGTTTTATTGCACTTTGCAGATACTTGTTTTTTTTTTTTTTTTTTTAACAAACTGAAGGTTTTGGGTAACCCTGTGTGCATTGAGCAAGTCTATTGGCACCATTTTTCCAGCAGCATTTGCTCACTTCACGCTCTGCATCATATTTTGGTAATTCTCACAATATTTCAAACCTTCCACCAGCAAAAAGATTGCGACTCACCGAAGGCTCATACGATGGTAGCATTTTTTAGCAGTAAAATATTTTTTAATTAAGGTATGTACATTTTTTTGACATATGCTATTGTACACTTAGTAGAATATGGTGTAGTGTAAACATAACTTTTATAAGCACTGGGTATAATAATTCGTGTGACTCGCTTTATTGCCAATATTTGCTTTATTGTGGTGGTCTGGAATTGAACCTCCAATATCTCTGAGGTCTGCCTGTAAATGGTGTAAGAATTTGTGCTGTAGGAACTGAGTGTTGTGTCAGTGAGAACTGGGGATAGATCAGGGAGGAGATGGAACCTGAACTAAGCCTTGGTGAGGGGTTAGATTCGATAGAGAGAATAGACATTAGTGCTGTGGTGAGTATCCTTGTCTATATTACCAGGTGGGAGGTTCTATTCCTTGTCAGGGAGGTCCTAAATGCTATTGAGAGGAATGTAAGGCTTAGAACTTAAGAGTATTTGATCCAGAGCAAGACTAGTCTAGTTTCAAGCCCCATCTCTGTCACGTCCTAGCTGTGTTTCCATGGACAAGTCACTCAACCTCTCTGAGCTGAGCCCAGTTCTTTCACCTTAAAACTGAGAACAAGAAGGACTTCCCTGGTGCCGGAGTGGTTAAGAATCTGCCTGCCAATGTAGGTGACACTGGTTTAAGCCCTGGTCCAGGAAGATCCCACATGCCACGGAGCAACTAAGCCCGTGTGCCACAACTACTGAGCCTGCGCTCTAGAGCCCGTGTGCCATAACTACTGAAACCCGCGTGCCTGGAGCCCATGCTCTGCAACAAGAGAAGCCACCGCAATGAGAAGCCTGCGCACTGCAACGAAGAGTAGCCCCCGCTCACTGCAACTAGAGAAAGCCCACGTGCAGCAACAAAGACCCAATGCAGCCTAAATAAATAAATAAATGAGAACAAGTGAAAAATCATGATGTGAGAGCTCCCAGGCAGTCCACTGGTTAGGACTTGGCATTTTCACTACCACGGCCCAGGTTCAATGTCTGGTCAGGGAACTAAGATCCCACAAGATGCAGCCAAAAACCAAAACTAAAAAGCATCAACATTTCATTAAAAAAAAAGAAAAAAGAATGATGAAAATTAACACTTATATCATACATGTTTCCTGCACTGTTGTGAGTACTTTAAGTATTTTCACTGAATCCTCCTAGAACAATTCCATAAGGTAGTTACTGTTAGTATCCTCTTTTTAACAGATGAGGAAACTGAGACACAGAGCAGTTAAGTATCTTGCCCAAGCTCAAACAGCTAAAACTGTAGTCAGTTCTCTTAACTGCTACATCACAATATCATAGAGAAGAGCTCATGAGATGGTGCCTGGCATATCTTTAACACACAGAAAGTACCCAAATAAACTTAAAATTAATTACAAATTATGGCATAGAGAAGGACTCAACTTGTCATTTCTACTCCCGGAAGCTGGGGCATCTCTGGACACCTATTATCAGTCCTGGTTCAGAGCAGGAAACAGGAACCACTCAAGGTATTTCAAGCAGAAAAGTATTTAATACAGGGACTTGGATGCTCACAGAATCACAGGAAGGGATGGAGGACTTGAAATCAGGGGGCTGCCATTTGGATTTTTGGCTTCAAGATCACCCCTCTGCAGCCATAACGCAGAGGTCAAAAACTGCAGCTGTCATTTCACCCCACATCCAGGAAATTAAAGATTAAAGATCGGATAGTCGGAAAGTGGAGTCCAGCCACAGCTCACTCCTGTCTGCAGAAGGCTGGTGTCTGCCTCCATCCTGCCTTTGAAAACCTTCATGCATACATCTCACTGGAGAACCTAAATGACGTTCAGGATCTTAACCCCCAAGAGATCATGGGAAATGTCATTTGTAAACGTCCTGCCCTCGCAGAACAGGGCATAGGACAGGAGTGAGAATGGGTGCTGATGGATGCCAAAGGGTGATGATGAACAATATCTAGTTCACGCTGAGTGTCAGAGGGAGAAAAGGCCTCCAAGCTCTATATATCCAAGCCAGGAGACTGGATAATTCATTTTCCTGCCTGGGGGGTATGTTGATCCTTCTCTGAGACCAACAGTTATCTCTTTCCTGACAGATGGAGTTCACTTTGTACATCATTAGCCACGTGGGCATGATCATCTCTTTGGTGTGTCTCACCGTGGCCATCATCACCTTCCTGCTGTGTCGTACCATCCAAAACCACAACACCTACCTCCACCTGCACCTCTGCGTGTGCCTCTTCTTGGCCAAGATTCTCTTCCTCACCGGTGTAGACAAGACCGACAATCAGGTCTCATATCCTTCAGACTGTGTCCCCATCCAGCCCCATCATCTCCGAATCTGCCTCTGCTCATCCTTACCCAACTCCCTCTATGCTACTTCCCACCTCAGGACCTTTGCATGTGCTGTGCCCTCTTTCAATACTCGTTCCCCAGCTTCTCACCTAGTTGACTCCATCTTGTGATAGGTCTCAGTTTAAAATCATTTCCCTGATCATGTTATATATTGTAGTGGTCCCTCCTACTACTCCTTAAGCCATTAGTGCTCACCTGGGATGATTCCATCCTCACTCAGGGGACACTTGGCAATATCTGGAGACGTTGTTAGTTGTCACCCCTGGGAGGGGATGCTGCTGGCAGCTAATGGGTGGAGGCCAGGGATGCTGCTAAACACCTTACAATGCACAGGACATCCGCCCCCCTTCCCCCAGCAGAAAATAATCTGGCAGTAGTTTTACAAATATCATTAATGCTACAGTGGAGAAATTCTTTTTTTTTATTGAAATATAGTTGATTTACAATGTTGTGCCCATCTCTGCTGTACTGCAAAGTGACTCAGTTATACACATATATACATTCTTTTTTATAGTCTTTTCCATTATGGTTTATCACAGGATATTCAATATAGTTCCCTATGCTATACAGTAGGACCTTGTTGTTTATCCATTCTATCTTTAATAGTTTGTATCTACCACCCCCGAACTCCCAGTTCATCCCTCTCCCTCCCCTCTTCCCCCTTGGCAACCACCAGTCTGTTCTCTATGTCTGTGATTCTGTTTCTGTTCTGTAGATAGGTTCATTTGTGTCATATTTTAGATTCCACATATAAGTGGTATCATATGTTATTTGCCTTTCTCTTTCTGACTTACTTCACTCAGTATGATAATCTCTAGTTGCATCCACAGCTGAGAAATTCTACTCCTTATCACTCTATTTTGCTTCCTTTCTCAGCACCTATTTGAAACCATATTGATATTTTGGGTTATTTTACTGATTGTGTATCTACCTCCCCCACGAGACCGTGTGCCCCGTGAGAACAAGAACTTTAGCCAATTTACCCCCAGTAACTGTGCCAGAAACAGTAGGCTCTCAGGGTTTTTCCAAAGGGAGCGCTACTGACATTTCAGGTGGGGTGATCATTCTTTTTTTTTTTTTTTTTTTTTGCGTTACGCGAGCCTCTCGCTGTTGTGGCCTCTCCCGTTGCGGAGCACAGGCTCCGGACGCGCAGGCTCAGCGGCCATGGCTCACGGGCCCAGCCGCTCCGCGGCATGTGGGATCTTCCCGGACCAGGGCACGAACCCGCGTCCCCTGCATCGGCAGGCGGACTCTCAACCACTGCGCCACCAGGGAAGCCCGGGGGTGATCATTCTTGATGCAGAACTACCCCTCTCACTGCGGGATGTTTCGCTTTCCAGACCCCTTGAGAACTAAAGACTAGTAATGCGCTTCACTCTCATCACGTGACCAGGGGTGGGCAAACTTTTCCTGTAAAGAGGCAGATATAAATATCTTTGGCTTTGCAGCTACTATGGTCTCTGCTGTGACTATTCAACTCTGCTGTTTTAGTGTGAAAACAGCCATAGAGAATACATAAATGGGGGTGGCTGTATGTCAATGAAACTTTCTTTACAAAACAGGCAGCCGACCCATGGCTGTAGTTTGTGGACCCCTTCCCCTCCCCCATATCTTCAACCATCCCCTAAAGAAGGGTGATCGGGCTTCCCTGGTGGCGCAGTGGTTGAGAGTCCGCCTGCCGATGCAGGGGACATGGGTTCGTGCCCCGGTCCGGGAAGATCCCACATGCCGCGGAGCAGCTGGGCCCGTGAGCCATGGCCGCTGAGCCTGCGCGTCCGGAGCCTGTGCTCCGCGACGGGAGAGGCCACAACAGTGAGAGGCCCGCGTACCGCAAAAAAAAAAAAAAAAAGAAGGGTGATCATATATCTGTTTCCCCCCAAACTCTCCCAGTTTTAGCACTGAGAGTTATACGTCCTGAGAAAACCAGGCAAAGCTGGATGATCGGTTACCCTACCAAAAGGATGGAGCCATCCTTGGTGAAGAATAAGTACTTGTGGAATGAATGAAGGGGCCGTGTTTGGGGATCTCCAATCAAAGTAGCTTCTCCTTTGCCCTCTTCCTCTGAACCTGCTCTCTGGAGTAGGGGATCCTGAACGTGCCCGATTCTTCCCTGCAGATGGGCTGCGCCATCATCGCGGGCTTTCTGCACTACCTTTTCCTCGCTTGCTTCTTCTGGATGCTGGTGGAGGCTGTGATGCTCTTCCTTATGGCCAGGAACCTGAAAGTGGTGAATTACTTCAGCTCTCGAAACATCAAGATGAGGTATCTCTGTGCCTTTGGCTACGGGCTCCCGGCGCTGGTGGTGGCTGTCTCTGCCGTCATACAACCACAAGGTTATGGGATGTACAATCGGTAAGTGACATCCTTCTCTCTCCCTGAAAATCATTAACTTTATGTACTGTTGGTCTCAGGGCTGCCATATACAGTAGCACAGGTTGTGCACTGCACAAATCCAGGAGCCATTGTTTGCACTATAGTATCAGGGATGGTGGTGATGTAAACAATGAACTTGATGGCACAAGGTTTCAATTCGTGGACTCTGGAGCCAACCTGCTTGGGTCTGAATCCTGGCTCCACCACCGTGTTACCTTGGGCAAGTTACTTAAACTCTGTATGCTTTCATTTCACTATCTATTAAATGCAAGCTAATGACAATGCCTGTATCATAGTGTTGTTGTCAGTGTTAAGTGAGTTATTATCTGCAAAACATTTAGACCGTGCTGGGCACAGTGTAAAGCATTATATATGTTATTTTTACCACCATCATTATTGCCATGGACTGTTTTAAACATGATTCCATTGTATAGACATGATTCCATTGATTCAACTTTTTACTTAAAAAGTTGAGTCAATTTTGAGGGAAAAATTAGGTAAGTGACAGGACAAGTAGTATGTGGATAGGGTAGAGACTGTAATTCAGTGAGTTACTTCATTTCATCCTAGGATGGACCCTTGTTATTGTAATTTACAGATGAGGAAAGTGAGCCTCAGAAGGGTGAAAAGACTTTCTCACTATCACACAGTGAAAAAGTGGCAGGGTGAGGACTTGAATCTGGGTCTTTCCAATCCCAGGGCCCCTGTTTATCACCCTGGTGCTATAGGCACTTTGCTGAGCTGTGTTTGGGGGATTAAATATCTAGGTTTCCTCCCTGCCTGCTGATGGCTTATACTTCAGGTGAGGTCATGAGATAAAGGCTGAGGGAATGGAATTCATGTTAAAGGAGTGCCCTTCATAATCTAAACCCTGTAAGCTTTACAAATATATATTATCTCTGGTATTTCTCAACAAAATTCCTATGTTTCCACTGCGTACAGCAACACCATTCAATGACACTACAGTCTTAATACTGCCCTCTAGATTTGTGCGGTGCACAACCTGTGCTACGGTACATGGCGGCCCCAAGACCAACAGTGACTAAAGTAACCGCTTAATAAATGGTAGCTACAGAGGAAACTGAGGCTCAGCACAGTTGCAGGGTTTGCCTAGGGTCACATACCTAGTAAGTGTCCAAGTTGAGTTCAGGTCTGACTGCCTTTTAAAAAAATATTCATTTATTTTTTTTGAAGTATAATTGATTTACAATGATTCAGGTGTACAGCAAAGTGATTCAGTTATACATAAGAATATATACATATATTCTTTTTCAGATTCTTTTCATTATAGGTTATTACAAGATATTGAATATAGTTCCCTGTGCTATGCAGTAGGTCCTTGTTGTTTACCTATTTTATATATAGTAGATAAATTCCAAATTTATCCCTCCCCCCTTTTCCCCTTTGGAAACCATAAGTTTGTTTTTTATGTCTGTGAGGTCTACCTTGTCAGGAGATAGTGGTGACAATGCAAGGCCACCACGATGAAGTGCCTGGTGTTGGTGTGGGTGGTATAAGCCCTGACACAGACCAGAGAGGGATGAGGGCATATGGGAGCTGGAAAGTTCACGGAAGCCTTCCTGGAGGAGGTGGATTTTGAATGAGCCTTGAAAGCTCTACTGAAATGTACACCTAAGTGAGGGCAAATCTTGCCTAAGGGAGAGCTCAAGCTGTATTTGGAGAATAGATGGATTGGATTGGAAGAAGAGGAAATTGCAGGGGGGCATGGAATTTGGTGAATACCTTCTAGGTAGTAGGAACTACAGAAAGTTTTGGAAGAGAGGAGTAGCATTGGCAAGGATTTGAAATGATCTCAGGAGGCACTAGGGAGTGGGGAAGTGAAACAGGGAAGAGAAGGAGGAAATACAGGGTGCATTCCTGAGCAGGTCCTGCTGTAGGTAACTGGGGCTCAATCCCATTAGGTACCTCTGGGGGACTGTGTAAGGCACATACCACAGTTATCCCACCCACGAAGTGAGGGAGCTGGCTATTTATCCAGCTACCTCCCATCAGCCATTGGTTGAGGGCTGCTCCCTGGGGGAACAAATTTTCTAAAGCTTTTAGTCTGATGCCCTCAGGCAGAGATGCAGATGCTAATGAGGAAATTGGCCCGTATTTACTGAAGTAGTTATCCTTGAAAGGATATGGGCAGCATTTTCTCATGGCGTAAACATGTTCTTGGCTTTTGATCACTCTACTACTGGTGACTTACATTCCAGGGAGAGAACATCTGGTTGGCCAAACTTGATTATTTTCCTTCTCTTTCTGGGGAAGGCACACTTCTGCTAAAGGAATATTGGGGTGCTGTTACGAAACATGGCAGAATAGTTGTCAGGTTGTGAAAACAGCCAATATCTACTAGAGGCATGTTGGGAAAAGGCAATTAATTCTCCCTCCCTCCTTCCTTTCCCTTCCTCCCTCCCTTCCTTCCTTCCTTCCTTCCTTCCTTCCCTCCCTCCCTCCCTTCTTCCTTTCTTCCTTCTTTTTCTCCCTTCCCTCCTTCCCTCCCTCCCTTTATTGCTTCATTCCTATTGACAAATAATTATGGAATGCCTCTTCCATGCCAGGATTTGCACTGAGTGCTGGGTATTCAGAGATGAATAAAACGTTCAAAGTCCAAATTCTCATGCAGCTCATAGTCTAGTAGGGGAAGATGGACAATTTACAATATATAAACAACTGAACAAGATAATTTATGATAGGTGCTATAAAAAAAAAGCAGCGAGTTCTGTTAGGAAAGGACCAGGGTAGTGGCTTTTCAGAGGAGGTGACGTTCGAGCTGAGACTTGAATGACAAGGTATACTAGTGGAGAGGTCTGGATAAAGGGGTTACAGAGGTTATGGATTGAGAAATGAGCTCTACACAAGGCATTAAGTGAATATTTCAGGAACATTCACCCAGGAAGAAGGTCTGAAAGAGGAAAACTGCAATGTGACCTGGTCCATCATGAAAATTTTCACGTCGGTCTCATCTGCCAATATTCTCTCCCATTAGCATGTCTGGCGGGGTGTGAGTAATTTTAGGGTCAGGACTCTGAGACAATCACTGACTCCTGTTTTTCTCCATAGCTGCTGGCTGAATACAGAGACAGGGTTTATCTGGAGTTTCCTGGGGCCAGTGTGCACAATTATAGTGGTAAGCTGATTGCTTGTTGCAGTGTGTTTTGGAGGAGGATCAAGGAGACCCAAGGGATCAAGCAGTGCCAGTGGATGTTGCAAAGCTCTGGTCACTTATTCCTCAAAAGCGTGCACCATTCTGACCCTTGATTTCTGAGATTTCCAAGTTAGAGTGTCATTCCTTTGATTTGTAATATATTTTTTTAATGCCAGCGTGCAAATCCCCTGGAAGGGACCACAATCTTATCAATCCTTTGTGTTTCAGTAAGAATGGGTCTATTGCTCTCATCTGAGTACAGATGTTGAATAAGAGAAAAGGTAGGAAGAAATTAAGAGCAATTGGTTGGTGGCGGGGGGAGGGTTGGAGAGGGAAATGGTGGGAAAGAGGCAAAGGGAAATCTGGAGGGTTTTTTTTTGTTTGGTTGGTTGGTTTTTTGCTGTGTTGGGTCTTTGTTGCTGCACGCAGGCTTTCTTTAGTTGTGGCGAGCGGGGGCTACTCTTCGTTGCGGTGCACGGGCTTCTCATTGCGGTGGCTTCTCATGTTGCAGAGCACGGGCTCTAGGCACACCGGCTTCAGTAGTTGTGGCACGCGGGCTCAGTAGTTGTGGCTCGTGGGCTCTAGAGCACAGGCTCTGTAGTTGTGGAGCATGGGCTTAGTTGCTCCGCGGCATGTGGGATTTTCCCGGACCAGGGCTCCTGTGTCCCCTGCAGACGGATTCTTAACCACTGCACCACCAGGGAAGCCCCATGGAGATTTAAAAAAAGTTTTATGGAGGTTTAATCGACAAAAACTATATATATTTAAGGTGTACAACTTGATGTTTTGACGTAGGTATACACTGTGAAATGATCACCGCAATCAACCTAATTAACAAATCCATCACCTCACATACTTACCATTTTTCCCCTTTTCTTTCTTTGTTGTGAGAACCCTTAAGAGCTACCCTTCTAGCAAATTTCAAGTATATACTACAGTATTGTAACAGAAGTCACCATGTTGTACATTACATCTCTAGAACTTACCTTGCATAACTGAAACTTTGTACCCTTAGACCAACACCTTCCCATCCCCTGGGAGCCACCCTTCTACTCTCTGGGAAGCCTGGGGAGGTTGAGTACCATCTCCTTGCTTCCTTGCCTCCAATCTAGATTCTACAGTCCTGCAAGATGAGAGTCTTCTGACTCTCACTCATGGTGGCTTGTTTCCTTGAGTCATTTGTAATTGTTAACTGTGAGTTCATATTTGACTGAGCTAAATCTTGGGAATTCTTGAGGTTTTATTCCTCCAGAGGGGTTTTGCTTACTTCTATCAGGTTTTGGGGGTCCATGTGTGAGTTTCCTAGGGCTGCCATAACAAAGTATCACAAACTGGGTAGCTTAGAACAACAGAATTTTATTGACTCCCAGTTCTGGAGGCTAGAAGTCTGAAATCAAGGAGTCAGCAGGCCATGCTCCATCTGAATCTGTTTCTCCATCTGAATCTGATTCTTCTATAGGGAAGAATCTGTTCCCGTCTACTCTCCAAATTCTGGTAGCCTCAGGCATTCCTTGGCTCGTAGATGTCAGTCTTCTCCCTGTATCTCTTCACATTGTCTTCCCTCTGTGCATGTCTGTCTCTATGTCCAAATTTCCCCTTTTTATAAGGGCACCAGTCATATTGGATTAGGGCCCACCCTAACGACTTCATTTTAATTTGATCATCTCTGTAAAGACCCTATATCCAGATAAGGTAGCATTCTGAGGTCTTGGGGGTTAGGGCTTCAACATATCTTATTTTTTGTGGTGGGGGGACATAATTCAACCCATGATGGGGCACTGGTCTTGATACTAACTTCCCAGATGCATCCAGTGGAAATAAACCCAGGTCTTCCAAGAGCAAGCAAAGGCTGTTTATTAGGAGATTGCTATGGTAAGGGAGTCAACCACTTGCATTGTCAAAGCGCTTGCATTGGTCAGAGACTAAAAAACAGGCAGATGAGTGGGAAAGCTTTATAGAGGAAAAAAGGGAAGGTTTCATGTGTGCCCTGCTTGGAGGCTGTAGGCATGGGGACCCTATGGGTAGGCTAACTGAAAGCAAGGCATTCTATGTGCTTGGTTAGGGTTACGTACTGGCTTTCTCCTTTTGGCCCTAAATTGGAAGCAGGGGCAGAAATGAGGGAGGCTGTCAGTTATTAGTCAACTTGGTCATTTGGGGTCAGTTATTGTGTGGCTTCCTGCAGTGGTTACTGTAGACTGTGGGTCAGAGCTCTATTTTTATAGATGGTCTGGCCATTATCCTTTTGTATATCCAATCTCTCCATCCCTTCTGCTTGACTCTATAGATCAATTCCATCCTCCTGACTGGGACACTGTGGATCCTGAGGCAGCAGATTTCTAGCGTCAGTACTGAAGTCTCCAAGCTCAAAGACACCAGGTACCATCCATCCTTCCTTTCCCCTCCTCTTCTAGGCTCCTTTCCTTCTTTCTCCAAATGTTCACTGAGTACCTTTTGTAAGCCTGGTCCTGTGCCCCAAATGGAATAGCACGGTGTCTAGATCAGGCTGTCTCAAACCTCAGCACTGCCACTTAAAAGCTGTGTGACCTTAGGCAAGTTACATAACCTCTCTGAAACTCAGTTTCCTCATCTGTAGAACAGAGATGCTAACACTGCCCATTTCATGTGGCTTACGAAGCATTTAGTACAGTTCCTAGGAGGAGTGAGTGTTTCCTGTATTAGAACTATTAATATATTCTCTAATTCTTCTACTGTGCATACTTATATGTACATATTTACAAAACCAGAATCATACTATTTTATTTTTATAACCATTTTTCTCTTAACAACATGTAATGAATATTTTTCTATTTTATTAGAAATTGGTGACAATATCTTTTTTTTATATATAGTGTTTCAGTGTAAAGACCTAGCACAATTTATTTAAATCGTCCCTTATTTATGGACATTTAAGTTGTTTCTTTTTTTTTCTTTCTTTCTTTTTTTTACTATTATAAACCATCCTATCTTGAAATACCCTTGTAGGCAAATCTTCTTACACATCTGTTGTTATTAAATACAATAATAGTATGGAGAACAGTATGGAGGTCCCTTAAAAAACTAAGAATAGAAGTACCATATGACCCAGCAATCCCACTACTGGGCATATACCCAGAGAAGACCATAATTCAAAAAGACACATGCACCCCAATGTTCATTGCAGCACTATATACAATAGCCAGGTCACAGAAGCAACCTAAATGTCCATCGACAGATGAATGGATAAAGAAGATGTGGTACATATATACAACGGAATATTACTCAGCCATAAAAAGGAATGAAACTGGGTAATTTGTAGAGATGTGGATGGACCTAGAGACTGTCAGAGTGAAGTAAGACAGAAAGAGAAAAACAAATATCGTATATTAACGCATATATGTGGAATCTAGAAAAATGGTACAGATGAACCAGTTTGCAAGGCAGAAATAGAGACACAGATGTAGAGAACAAACATATGGACACCAAGGGTGGAAAGTGGGAGGGGGGATGCTGGTGGGATGAATTGGGAGATTGGGATTGACATGTATACACTGATGTGTATAAAATAGATAACTAATAAGAATCTGCTGTATAAAAATATAAATTAAATAAAATTCAAAAAAAATACAATAATAGGCATGAAATTGCCTGAGTCAGAGTAGGTTGGATTGTAACACTGTTAGTATATATTGCAAATCGTTTTCCAGAAAATGTTTCCATTTACAATAGTGCTTGTTTACCTGCAGCTTTGCCAACACTAGTGTTTATCATTTTTATTGTTTTCCTGAATTAATATATGAAATTTACAATCTCATTATTTTAGTTTCATATATATATATTTTATCTTACAGATGTGGGACTTTTTCATATTCTTATAGGCCATTCGTTTTCTTAACTTCATCATTCAACTAAAGTTCATTTTAAGAACCTACTCAAACCAAACATTGTCTAGCTTTTATCAACAGTAAACTGATGACGTCCTTTACATATTTTCCTGTCAGTGTCCAATCCCTCACTCCTCTTGAATATTTTTTTAAAGTTATTTTTTAAAAGTTAGTGCAAAAAGTTAAAACAAAGTTAATACATACAATGGTAAGAAAAATTAAGTAGTGAAAAAGGGAACACATACAAAGTCATTCTCTATCTCTCCCCTGACCCCCTGGGTCCCCAGATCCCTCCTACCCTAAGCAGCCATTATTACTTAAGTTGACCTTCCTTCCAGAACATTCTATACTTATATATCCATTACATAAATGGTAGGATACTGTACATATTATTCTGCACTTTGTGTTTTCCACATATTATGTAGCTTACATCATATCAATACTTAAGGTTAAAAACAACTAACAAGGGGCTTCACTGGTAGCGCAGTGGTTGAGAGTCCACCTGCTGATGCAGGGGACACGGGTTCGTGCCCCGGTCCAGGAAGATCCCACGTGCCGCGGAGCGGCTGGGCCCGTGAGCCATGGCCGCTGAGCCTGCGCATCCGGAGCCTGTGCTCCGCGACGGGAGAGGCCACAGCAGTGAGAGGCCCGCGTACCGCAAAAAAAAAAAAAAAAAAAAAAGTTTTTATAATCTACTCTTTATCTCTGTAGATTTGTCTATTCTGGACATTTCTTATCAATTGAATCATACCCTATGTGGCCTTTTGTGTCTGGCTTCTCTCACTGAGCAGCATGTTTTCAACGTTCATCCACGTTGTAGCGAGCGTCAGTGCTTCATTACTTTTTATGACTGAATAATATTCCAGTATACGGATGGACCACATTGTGTGCATCCGTTCATCTGTTGGTGGACATTTGGGTTGTTTTAGTTGGGGGATAAGTAAATAGGGAATGGCTGCTTGATAGGTACATGGTTTATTTTTGGGGTGATAAAAATGTCTTGGAACTGGATGGTGATGATGTTTGTACGTTGTGAATGTGCTCAATGCCACTGAGTTGCACACTTTCAGTGGCCAAAATGGTTAATCTTATGGTATGTGAGTTTTGCCTCCAATAAAAAGGAAGGCTTCATAGTATTTCATATGATGGCTTCACGGTTCACTTAATGTGTCCCAAATTCTTGGACAGGTAGGTCCTTCTAGCCTTTAAAATTTTTTTTATTGATGTATGGTTGATTTACAATGTTGTGTTAATTTCTGCTGTACAGCAAAGTGACTTAATTTTATATATAGATAGATATATATATTCTTTTTTCATATTCTTTTACATTGTGGTTTATCACAGGATATTGAATATAGTTCCCTGTGCTATACAGTAGGACCTCGCTGTTTATCCATTCTATATATAATAGTTTGCATCTGCTAATCCCAAACCCCAAATCCATCCCTCCCCCTCCCCCCACTTTGGCAACCACATGTCTGTTCTCTATGTCTGTGACTCTGTTTCTGTTTTGTAGATAAGTTCATCTGTGTCGTATTTTAGATTCCACATGTAAATGATATCATATGGTATTTGTCTTTCTCTTTCTGACTTACATACTTTATCATACTTAGTATGATAAAAATGGCATTATTTCATTCTTTTTAATGGTTGAGTAAATATTCCATTGTGTGTGTGTGTGTGTGTGTGTGTATATACATAGAAATGTACACATATATACACACATATATACATATATTTACAACATATATGTGAGAGAGATATATATATATATACACAAACCACATCTTCTTTATCTGTTGATGGACATTTAGGTTGTTTCCATGTCTCGTCTATTGTAAATAGTGCCTTCTAGCCTTTTATTACTACAGACAATATTGCATTAAATACGTGTGTCCACACATCTTTGTGTCCATGTGTATCTGTAGGCCAATTGCCTTTTCAACGTCTGTAGGATTTGATTTTCCTACCTCTAGGCTTGGAGCCTCTGTTCCACGTTTATTCTCACCCAGGTGATGGGTCACATGGTGGTAGCCTCAGGCTAAACCTGGGAGAGTGGTGGCCCATGAGGACAACAGCCACCTCCTAGAACCTTATCCTCTGCAAATCTTTCCCTCCAGGTTACTGACATTCAAAGCCTTTGCTCAGATCTTCATCTTGGGGTGTTCCTGGGTGTTGGGCATTTTCCAGTTTGGACCCATGGCCAATATCATGGCTTACTTGTTCACCATCATCAACAGCCTGCAAGGAGCCTTCATCTTCCTCATTCATTGTCTGCTCAACCGCCAGGTAGGTAGCTGCCGCCTTCCCAGTCCCCTTCCTTCCAGGGCTCATGCCTCTGCCCACACATGCCCCTGCAGTGATTCAACTCTCCGTGATGTGTCTCCACTTTCAGGTACGGGAAGAATACAGAAGGTGCATGACCAGGAAGACCAAACCCAGCTCCCGGTCCGAGACCTCAGGGATCGTACTGTCATCCGTTCCCTCCACTTCCAAAACGGTGAGAGTCTGCAGGTTCTAGACAGCACTGTATGTTGAGTACCTACTGTGAGCTAAACACGTACACGGGTATTAACTTATTTGATAAAGTTTGGGCTTTAAGGGTGGGGGTTTGGGAGCCAGACTGCCTGGGTTTAAATGCCAGCTCTGCCCCTCAGTAGCTATGCAAACTAAAAGAGACAAAATCATGACTCACAGATATAAAATAAGCATCTGTCAAGGATTTTATTCTGCTCATTAATCAGTGAGGGAAGCAGCAGGTGTTATAACTGGTTCACAAGAGAACGCAAAGAACAGACGTGTATGTGTAGTACATCTTACATATAATGTGTACAATGTACATAATGTACACATAATACATAGCACACATATAATGTACACAGTGTTCACAATGTATACATAACACATAATATCACTACTTTATATATGTGTATGTTCTTTGTGTTCTCTTTTGAACCAATTATAACATCTGCCTGGTTTCCTCATTGATAATTATATGTAATATATAGAACATATAATTATATATTATATAATTATACATATAATTGTAAATATACAGACATTATATATAATTATTCACATTATAATATGTAAATTTTATATTATATAAATATATAATATATAAAAATTTCATATATAATATCTATAAATTATACATAATTGTATTTTATACATAATTATAAATATAAAGCTATTATATATAATTATTAATATATAATATAATCATACATATAATTATAATTATACAGACATATATAATTATTAGTATTATATAATATATTTAAAATTCATAGATGTGTATTACTTATGTATTAATATATGTGAATTAAATACATATATAATCTCAATAATATTGAAATGAGAGTGCAAGTAAAGGGAAAACAGATTTTTCCATGAAATTATTTTCCATCACTGTCAGTTATTTAAAATTTACAGAATTGTAAAATAGCTCCACCATAGATCAGATAATACCCAAAGGGGTATCCTCTAACAATGCATCATTTTTGTTCGAAGCGCAGATTTTCCTCTACACAATGGATCTCATTCAATCTCATGGCTACAAACACCATCTATTAGCAATGACCCCCAAATTATAAATAATGTGCAGTTTAGCCCCCTCTCCTGAATTCTAGACTCATATAACCTGCCACCTTCCAAATGCCCCCACTTAGATGTCTGATAGATGTCGCAGATGTAACACGTTCCAAATGAGCTTCTGATTCCCCTACCTCTCATTTCCACATAGGATCCTCTATTTTTCTATTGCTCGGGAGTGAAGGTGTGAAGTTAACCTTGACTCTGCTTTTCTTCTCACTCTCTTCCATCTCTGATTCATCAGCAAATCCTGATGACTTTTTCTCAAAATGGATCCAGAGTCTGATCGCTTCTCTTTCCCTTCATTCCTTCCACTGTGGTCCAAGTCCAAGTCTCTAGCCAGGATGATGGAAATAGCCTCAAAAGAGTTCTTCCTGCTGCCTCTCTTGCCTTTTCCCTGCCCTACCTTTGGTCTATTCTCCATACAGCAGCCGGAGGGCACTCGTGAACCCCTGAGTCAGGTCACATTCCTTCTCTGCCTACAACGCTCCATGGCTCCCACCTTAGAGTAAAAGCCAAAGTCCTCCTGGTGGCCCACAAGGCCTTGTTTGATCTGACTCTCTTTTCCTTTTTGACCTTGTCTTCTATTAATTGACCTCTCACTTCACTCTGCTCCACCCTCACTGGCCTGCTCAAGATTCTTCAAACATGGCAGGCTCATTTCCTCCTTCGGAACCTTGAACTGAATGCTCTTGAATGACTTGAATGTTTTTGTCCTGATACCTGCATGGACAACTCCCTCACTTCCCTCAACGTCCTTCAAATCTTTGTTCCAAGCATTTCTTATCAATGAAATTTCCTCTGACAACTGTATTTTGTGCAGCCTCCTATTCCCCTACCCTGGTGTTCATGCTTCCTCCACGCACCTTGTCTTGATTTTCTTTTCCATGCTTTCCACTTTCTAACACTATAATTTCCTTATTCATCTCATTTAATTTTTATGGTCTTCCATCCCCCACTAGAAGGTCTTATTTTTTTTCACTGATGTATTCCAAGCACAAGTAACTAAGATCCAGTGGCTTAAATAAATATGAAATTCTTTTTCTTGCAAGAATAGAAGTCCAGAGTTAGGTGTTGCTGGTATTGGTTCTGTTGCTTAGTGGTGTTGTTAAGGATCTAAGCTCTCCCTAGATTTCCTTTCCACTGACAGCATGTTGACTTTTCATCAATTATTTTCATGGTTGCAAGATGGCTGCCATAGTTCCAGACATTGTGACCACGTTCCAGACATTGTGACCACGTTCAAGGCAGGAAGGAGAGGGATGGGGCAGAGTGGTAAACTCTCCTTTCAACCTTCTCCCTTTAATAGGAAATAATAGCTTTTCCAGAAGCCCCTTAGCAGATTTCCCTTTCACCTAATTGGTCAGAACTGCATCACATGACTACTCATAATTACAAAGGAATTTGAAAAAACAAGTATTCTGCTTTCTAGCTTCTAGAATGGGAATATCAATAGTAAAGAGGTTGAGAATAGCTTTTGGGTCTGCCAACAGTGCCTGCCACACTAGGCGTAATCACTGTTAACATTTAAATGTTTATCCTTCTAGTTTTTATTGCCATATTTACCTCTGTCTGTATTTATAAGACCCATGCCCACATAGATCTGATCCCTGGACCCACATTTGTACTAATCCTGCCACTGTTTCTGATTCTAATTTCTCTCACAGGGTTAAAGTCCTTTCTTGCTTTCAAATACACTATGAAACAACATTTCAGGAAAGCAGGTGCCTGCAGGAGCCTTCTCTGAAACCTTTTCTTCTCGGCTTAATATGGAAATGCAGGATCCTGCCAGCCCCAGAGCTCTCTGGGAAATTCGGATCATGGACGGATATGTGGGATGGTCTCCCCATGGCTTCATGCCCTGCTGAGAAACAAGAGTTCCTGTTCCAGCTTACCGTTTTATCTTCTGTGTTCTGCAACTCTTTGACTTTCCAGAGTTTTGCGGAGATAACAGATTGCAGTGCAATGGCGGGACCAAGAACTTCTGGCTACCATTTTGTTTTGTCCTAAGTCCATGGATGTGTGGCTTCAAGAGTGCCTCTCCAGCATCTATCACATGCTTGACACAGAGAGTAGCCCTCAATAAATGATGTGTCTTCTGACTGACTGCCTTACCTTTCAACAAAGAACGCTCCTGCTTTTATAGAAATGGTCAGTAAAATTGTAAGGAGAGCCTCAGGGGATACATAAAGCACACACACGTATAGGCAGAAACACTTAAAAGAGTTATGTTGGTAAGTAGGAGCAGTCAAAGGGAATTAAGAGGTACAAACTTCTAGGTGTAAAATAAATAAGTGACAAAAATGTAAGGTTCAGCAGAGTGAATATAGTCAATATTTTATGATAACTTTATATGGAGTATAATCTATAAAAATATCAAATTACCATGCTGTACACCTGAAAGTAACATAATACTGTAAGTCAACTATACTTCAATTGAAAAAAAAAGAAGGAAGTGAAAATTCAACAGGTAGATCTCCCCTCTGTGGCCACTTTAATAGCTCCCTAATCAAAGTGTAGTCTGTGGACCAGAAGAATCAGCCTCACCTTGTTAGAAAAGTAGGACATCAGGTGCCACCCCAGATCTGCTGAACCAGAGCCTGCATTTTTTTTTTTACTTTTTGTTTTGTTTTATTTATGTACTTTTTGGCTGCGTTGGGTCTTCGTTGCTGTGCACGGCCTTTCTCTTGTTGCAGTGAACGGGGGCTACTTTTCATTGTGGTGCACAGGCTTCTCTTTGCGGTGGCTTCTCTTGTTGTGGAGCATGGGCTCTGGGCATGCGGGCTTCAGTAGTTGCAGCACATGGACTCAGTAGTTGCAGCACGTGGGCTCTAGGGCACGTGGGCTTCAGTAGTTGTGGCGTGTGGGCTCAGTAGTTGTGGCTCACGGGCTTTAGAGCACAGAGAGCCTGCATTATAATGAGATCCCCAGGGGATTTGTGTTGTACTCATGAATGTTCTAGAATATTCTAGAATATTCTTCTGTTTTCCATGCTGATAGCTCAGCTTGTCTTTAAAGCCAGAAGGGAAACATTTATTTTGGGACTTTACACCTGCCATTCCCTCTTCCTATGACATTTTTCCTCAAAATCTGATTCATTGTTATCCTCTCTTTGAGTCTCAGCTTAGTCATCACTTCCACTAGGAAATATTCTTTGAATCTCTCTTTTTTAAAAAAGTGAAGTATAGTTGATTTACTATATTATATTATTCTTTGAATCTCTTGAAGTAGGATTAGATATCATCTCTGTGTGTCTCCTAAGGCTTTGTTGAGCTGAAACAAATAGACTGTCAGATATTTCTCCAGCAAAAATGGGTTTATTTGGTATCAGTGGAGAATTGCAATTCAGGGTCTGCAATATGCAACGTGTGGTGAGCCACATGCAAGTTCCTGTACAGCAAGGGAAAGAGAACTTTTTTAAAGAGAGGAAAAGGAAGTTAAGAGGGCTATAGTAAACAAAGAGTCCAAGGCTTTTATTGGCTGAGTCCTTGCCAGGAAAGAAGAGAAGTCTTTCTTTTTCTTGGGCTCTGCTATCAACACAGGACTTGAGAACTCCCTTTTTTAACCTCCCAAATCTATTTACTTTAGCACTCTGTTTATTAATTCTTTTTGTACAACTTCATGCTTTCTAGTCCTGTACTATAATTTCCCTTTTTTTGGGGGGGTGTCTCCAACAAACTCTGAACTCCATCTGTACAGAGAATTGTATTTAGTAGGTTCTCCATAAATACGTTGAATGAATGAGGGAATGAATGAATTCTCTCCTTTTTAAGCTGAGACCCAGAGAGCTTAAGTACCTTTCTCAGCATTACACAGCTGTAGGTGGCTGAGCTGGGCTTTGAGCTCTTGATAACAGAGCTCCTCTTCCAGACCCCTGGCCCCTTGCCTTCTCTTCCTTTGACCTCAGGAATTCTTGGGGACACAGAGAAGAGACTAAATATTTACTTTGAATCAACTTACCACTTAGGATTCAATTGGCTCAGTAATAATCATGTGTTGGACAATTTGATAGCAACATTAAACTTGGTTGTCAGAGGCTTGGTTTTTGTCATTTGTGGCAGCCACAACTTGGGAGGGGGTTGATACATGTTTACAAACAAGGGTTCATTTATGATAGGTGGGTCTTCAATGCTTGGCTTATCCAGAGTGTTCAGTACAGCGGTGACAGTTCTAAGGGATATTGAAATGAGATTGCACAGCTCTTACATTTAGCCAATATAGGTAGATTGATTGCATCAGTGGCCTCAAGACGTGTCTCCATGTCTCCACACCCCTTCCCCTGCAACTTTGTAACTCCTTCCCACTCTGACTCAGACTTGGCTTTGAGACTCGCTTTGGCCAAAGGAATATTAGCAAGTGTGACTCAGAGGTTTCAAAAGTGAGTGTGCCATTCTTTTTTCCCTTTACATGGTTAATCTTGCTTGATTTTGCATACCTGCCTCTGCCATGAGAATATGCCCAGGATAAACTGCTGGACATATGTGAGAAACATATGGAAGACAGTTTAGTAATCCTATTATACCAGCTGAGGTTTTCCATAATCAGCCACCTAGCCAACTTGTAGCTGACTGTGGTCATATGAGTGAGCCCAGCCAAGATCAGCACACTGCCCCAGCCAACCCACAGACTCAGCAGCAACAATCAAGCCTCATTTTTTTCAGACACTTAGTTTCATGAGTGGTTTGCTATGAAACATTACTTGTGGCAATTGCCCCATCTGACACAGTAGCCAATGGGTTGTCAACATTTTGTATTTGATTGCAACAACTTGAAATAGACAAAGAGAAAGGTTGGATCTCCATTTCCTCGTAGTTATTAGGACCTATAAATCTATAATGGTTGAATTAAAGTTCTTTCTGAAGAAGATCTGTGCAAGGCTTTATCTGTTTCTGCAACAGTGTTACATGTTGGTCTAAAATACAGTCACCTTCAGGAATCCTATATTTCTAAAGTAAGTGGGTAAAGTTGTGATCTCCACAATAGGATTTTTTCTTACTATAAACATCAAGCTTGGTGTATTTATTCACCCCCATGTCTCATATGCCTCCACTAGAGAGAGAAAAGAGACTTAGGATAAAACCTGCATAGTTTTTAAATCCCATAAAGTGCAATAACATTGTCCTCTTACAATCCAAATAATTTATGGCGTCCTCCCACTGCAAAATACAAATCCATCCAGTCAAGTAATATTTATTGACCACTGACAATGTGCCTTCCCATCCCAGATCATTAAAGTAGTTGAAAAAAATTGAAAAGTTGAAATGTAAGGATATTAGGATGTAAAATATTATTTTAAATTTAAATATTTTATTTATAACAACCAGAATTTATGAAAAT
Source organism: Tursiops truncatus (assembly GCF_011762595.2). Classification (NCBI taxonomy): domain Eukaryota; kingdom Metazoa; phylum Chordata; class Mammalia; order Artiodactyla; family Delphinidae; genus Tursiops; species Tursiops truncatus. The sequence goes on along the minus strand of NC_047036.1, from coordinate 166,094,463 downwards.
TTTACTTTCTTTGTTTTACTAGAAGCAAACTCATCAATAATATTTTCAAAATCAAGTTCTAGGGAAAAAAATGAACCTTTAAAAAGTACATTTAAAAAGAGTATGTAAAAATGTTTGCAAATGAAGCAACTGACAAAGGATTAATCTCCAAAATTTACAAGCAGCTCATGCAGCTTAATATCAAAAAACCAAACAATCCAATCTAAAATGGGCAGAAGACCTAAATAGACATTTTTCCAAAGAATATATACAGGTTGCCAACAAACACATGAAAGAATGCTCAACATCATTAATCATTAGAGAAATGCAAATCAAAACTGCAATGAGATATCATCTCACGCTGGTCAGAATGGCCATAATCAAAAACTCTACAAACAATAAATGCTGGAGAGGGTGTGGAGAAAAGGGAACCCTTTGCACTGCTGGTGGGAATGTGAATTGATACAGCCACTATGGAGAATAGTATGGAGGTTCCTTAAAAAACTAAAAATAGAGCTACCATACGACCCAGCAATCCCACTACTGGCCATATACCCTGAGAAAACCATAATTCAAAAAGCGTCATGGGGCTTCCCTGGTGGTGCAGTGGTTGAGAGTCCGCCTGCCAATGCAGGGGACACGGGTTCGTGCCCCGGTCCGGGAGGATCCCACATGCCACGGAGCGGCTGGGCCCGTGAGCCATGGCCGCTGAGCCTGCGCATCCGGAGCCTGTGCTCCGCAACGGGAGAGGCCACAACAGTGAGAGGCCCGCATACCGGAAAAAAAAAAAAAAAGGCATCATGTACCAAAATGTTCATTGCAGCTCAATTTACAATAGCCAGGACATGGAAGCAACCTAAGTGTCCATCGACAGATGAATGGATAAAGAAGATGTGGCACATATATACAATGGAATATTACTCAGCCATAAAAAGAAACGAAATTAAGTTATTTGTAGTGAGGTGGATGGACCTAGAGACTGTCATACAGAGTGAAGTAAGTCAGAAAGAGAAAGACAAATACCGTATGCTAACACATATATATAGAATCTAAAACAAACAAACCAACCAAAAATTGTTCATGAAGAACCTAGGGGCAAGACGTGAATAAAGACACAGACCTACTAGAGAATGGACTTGAGGATATGGGGAAGGGGAAGGGGAAGCTGGGACAAAGTGAGAGAGTGGCATTGACATATATACACTACCAAACGTAAAATAGATAGCCAGTGGGAAGCAGCCGCATAGCACAGGGAGATCAGCTCGGTGCTTTGTGTCCACCTAGAGGGGTGGGATAGGGAGGGTAGGAGGGAGATGCAAGAGGAAGGGGATATGGGGATATATGTATGTGTATGGCTGATTCACTTTATTGTACAGCAGAAACTAACACACCATTGTAAAGCAATTATACTCCAATAAAGATGTTAAAAAAAAAAGTCATGTCTGATTTAGCATTTGACACAATGACAAAAAAAAGATGTTAAATGAGAAGTAAAAAGCAAGCTTAATAAAATTTTATAGCATTAATATTAAAAAATAATCTCTAGAGTAGGTATCATTTCTTGCCTAAGTGTAAGCAATGTAAGAAAATATTATAACCAAAAACATTAAATAATCCCCCCAGACTACATTACCTCTGTAGAATTCAATAGAGAAATCCTGACAGAGATTGAAGTGTACAAAGATAAGGAAAAATCATTTTTCTTGTCACATGAAACCCAATCTCTCACTCACAAAAACGTTTACTCTTGTCGTTTTTGTCTACCAAGAGTTTAATAGAGTACAATGTTAATCTAACAAAACATCTCAGTCCAGAAACATGGTTGACACTTAGAGGCAAGTAGAACGGAGGGCTGTCCTGCAGTGAACCACTTCCCAGGGGCCGCAGCACTCGGCTTCTTCAGGACAGTCTCGTCCATTTTTCACCTAGTTCTCAGGGCTCCTGGCTCTCTCTGTCTCCCTGGCAAGCCTGTCTGCCCTCAAGGCCATACCCAGTCTCTCCCTTGCTCTTTTCACTTTCCGAGCCTGTCGGCGAATATCTGCATATGTTACTCGTTGCCTGTAGAGGGTCTGTGGGAGGAAAAGACCCAATCCTGGGATCATCTCTGCCCCGTCTGAACACTGGGTAGTGATGGCTTCAGGGCTGGTGTGCAGAGACCCGGCACCAGCACGGCCCAGGGATTCACCAGCACCACGCAGGGCAATTACTCCGAAAATAATTGCGCTGTCCAACGTGCTGAAAGGTTCTCCTTCAGGGCTGTAGACCTGGAGCCCCTGCAGTCTCCTGAAGGCACAGGCTTGCTGGGGCTTCTCCAAGGTCCCCTCGCATCGACGGCGCCTGACTGCATTGTCAGGATGAGAAGTTATCTTCATGACTTGCCTCTTGAAAATGCAGCTGGTCAGCCTCATAGGAAGTGCAGTTCCTTCACGATGTCTCTGCTTGGCCTTGGCTAAATGATCTTGTCTTTTCTTCTCCAACGTCTCAGGCATCATATTTCTTTTGAGCTTCCCCTGTGAAAACAAAACGAAATGTACCATTTGAATAAAGTGGGGGATGAAACCACTGCCGGTCGTGGAGGATGTCCTCAGCTCGTTTGGATAACCACTCTCCTGTCTCCCTAGAGAAATGAATCTCAATTTACTCTGCGTCACAGTCTTTCAGAGGGTTGTTAGAACTCAGATTTCCGGATCTCAATGCAAGTCAATCTGGGGTGGGGACAAGAAATTGCGTTTCTAGGTGATTCCAACTGACGCTGATGCTGCTAGTACCGGCACCACACATTGAGAACTGAAGCCTGGGACATCAAACAGATAGGAGTCAGGGACAGGAAGCTCCAGGTCATTGCCCAGTACCAATTCCAGACTTTCCCCTCCACCATCCTCCTTTGAGGATGTTTTCCTCTTACCACCCCTGTCACTGTCAACTCCGCACATGCTGGTACCCCCTAATCCAACACTATCTGGACAAAGAGATCACAGGGTTCTTTGAATACCAAGACATTAAACTTTTTTATATCTCTTTTTTACTTTGCTTTAAGACATGCAATCACCTCGTTTTCATAGTTCTTTAGTGCTTCATCTTCAGTGAGATCATGTACCTCTCAACACTCCAATACTTTTCTTTCAAACCCAAGTCCCATCTTCACTCAAATATCCTCCTGCTCATAACGTAACTTAGAAAGGCCACATTCTCATTATAAAGTTCCTTTTTTCCACTGTAAATAACTTTTTTTTTTTTTTTTTTTTTTTTTTTTGGCGGTACGCGGGCCTCTCACTGTTGTGGCCTCTCCCGTTGCGGAGCACAGGCTCCGGACGTGCAAGCTCAGCGGCCATGGCTCACGGGCCCAGCCGCTCCGCGGCATGTGGGATCTTCCCGGACCGGGGCACGAACCCGTGTCCCCTGCATCGGCAGGCGGACTCTCCTCCACTGCGCCACCAGAGAAGCCCTGTAAATAACAATGTTTACTCCCTGACTCCCATCCTCCCCTCCTCCTACTCCTCTCTCTACTATCTCAACACAACAATTGATGCTTCTTAGAAGTCGGTCCTGCTCTCACATCTGTTCTACAACCAAACCTTCTTCTAGGCAATCCCATCCGTTCCCCTGCCTTCAAATACCATTAATGAACTAGAAATGCTCACAGATTCACCGATCTGGCTTCAACTCTAAGACCCAAATATCCATCTGCCTACCCACCAGATCAGTGATAATATCCATGACCCAACTCACTGTGACCAGGTCCCAAGTTGAACCAGCCAATTCCCCAAATAGTTCATCCTTATCTCAATGTCTCCACAAACTCACTTGTTGGAAGTAATATCGCATTTGCCCCTGAATGGCATTCTGGATGCCCTACCACCCCACATTCTCATACCAATTAGCCATCCATTTGCCCTCCTGAATCCACCTGAAGATTCCCAACTTTTGAATAATTCTTGAGCACCTTTCATTTGACCTACAAAATGCCACAGAATTACCTTTCCTGTTCCCATATCAAAATTAATCTTACATTTTCTCTGTGTAAATTTTTTTAATTTTATGTGGCATATTATGTACTTATTTGAGATTGCTTTTCTCACTAAGTTGGGTACTCAATGAAGAGAGGATAATAAGAATTTTAATGTTTCCACTGATACAGTCATTTAGTGCTTTGGCTTTCCAAGGTGCTCAGATATCTTTTTTTAAGAGAAGTTATGCAAACTCCAAAAACTACTTTCCAAATTTTTCTAATAAATGCACACAACTACAATGATAAAATGAGTTAGTCTGTTTTGGGGTGGACTGCAATCAAAGATTTCAATCCTTTCTCTCTGTGATCCATTCTAAGTCTCCTCACAATAATCTGTTTAAACTGTGAACCTAATCAGTGCACCTTTCCTTTTAAATCTCACACTTCTGTCTTCGAAGATATTTTTTTAAAGGGAAAACATAAAACTCACTTTATTCCTGTTGTCCTGACATTATAATTAATACTACCCCTTTCATTACTCAAAATGTAATGAAATGTTTGATAGAGAAATGTTTGATAGAAAAATGTTTGATAGAAAAATGATCTGCCTATTTATAGAGCAGCTGTTATATGCCAAGTTGTGTACTAAAACACACTACTCGGAATTTAACTTAACAAAGTCATTGCCCTAGATTATTTTAATCTTGGTGAGAGAAAAGGGTTATAGACTAAGGAATGTCTAGTAATAGCGTTAGGTATAATTAGGTGCTATGATCTATAGCAAGGCCAACACAAAGACAGAGAGGGAAGGAGCGGAATAGGGAGGAATAGAAGTAAGAAGGGAGAGTAGGAAAAAGAAATTAACTACAATGATGGATGACAAAGAAACTGGAGAGCCCTATTTGAAGCAGAGAACAGAATTTTTTTAAAAAGAAGAAAAAAAGACCAAACACATTGTGGGCAAATAATTGTCCATAGAGGAGAACAATTTAAACACTCTAGGGCCAAATACTACTTCCACTACCTAGTGATTTTGGTTAAAACACACACACACACACACACGCACCACACATGTCATGTATTAACCAAAAAAACTTCATATACAAAAATATACACTATCTTGACTATTTCTTAAGAAACATTAACACCTGGGAAATAACTTTCAATGAGATACCTTCTTGCTTTTGGAGCTAAATTCTGCTAAATTAGATTTTACAGAAGAAAACAGCATCCTAATGTACACTCTTGCCATCGGTATGGATTCCACACTCACCAGAAGAGGCTGGCTTGGAAAACTGGTCCATTCAGGTTCCCCCATCTTCTGAGAGCTGTCCTTGGGCCCACCCTTGAGATGCAGACAGCCTGTGTCTTGCTGGAAAGTGCAGTGATTCTGCCTCTGATTCCCCCTTTTATAGGGGAAGAGGGTGGACAACCCAATCAGGAGACAACCCAATTGAGAGGACACACTCTATCTCAGATCAGAGGCATTGGAGAGATTCCCAAATCTCTCCACACAAACACAAGAATTTGGGGCTATTGACAATATTAGCCACTATTGAATAATATGAAATACTATATGAAAAATTTAATACATTTGTGAATGGGGGTGCTGTTTGTACTTTCTATCAAAAATTTAATGTTTCCTTTTTCACTCAGTATGGATACCTTCTACAAAAAAAGTTATGGACGTTCCTACATGCTAAAATTTCCACACAACTTATGTTTTCATAAAAAAAACTACAGATTGTATAAATGTTTATCAATAAAAGAATGTCCAAAATATTTGGTCACAAGTCTATGAAGTCTGTATCACAGAATCATTGAAAAGAACTCAATATTTTGTACATTTACATTTCACCTAATTACTGGTAAATTCGAGATTATTTCAACCATCTTACTCCTTCCCTACCCTCTGACATAAACAGTCTCTTTACTGTCTTTATTTCACTATAATTTAATTCTTTTATTTTTACATTTTCTCTCTATAAACTTGCTAGTTGCAGTCACATACAGAACTTGTGAAGTTACTTTAGTGATAAAATTCTGACTCCTTTAACTAATATAGACTAATCCAGTTAATTGCTCTTACCACATCTCCCAAATGCTAATACCTTAGAACACTTTTAATTCCATTCAACTTTCCTGACTTTTCTGTTACTGTTGTCATGCATCTTAATTCTTACATGTATTTTAATCTCCATGAGAGAGTTCCAGAATTGCTTTATGAAACAAACTTCACTTATATTTATTTCTAAATTATTCTTTTCTTTTCTTTTCATTTCCTCCTGCATTCCTGGCTTTTGATCTGAGATATTTTCCTTTGGACTTCATAACTCATTCTAGTATTTTGTCCAATTCAAGACTACTAACAATGAAATGCTTTACTTTAAGTTTTCAAAGAATCTTAATTTGGGGCAATATCGATGCTGGGTATAGAATTCTGATTTGATATGACTTTTGACCACTTTAAAAATGGTGCTCTGGGCTTCCCTGGTGGCGCAGTGGTTGAGAGTCCGCCTGCCGATGCAGGGGACACGGATTCGTGCCCCGTTCCGGGAAGATCCCACATGCCGCGGAGCGGCTGGTCCCGTGAGCCATGGCCGCTGAGCCTGTGCATCCGGAGCCTGTGCTCCGCAACAGGAGAGGCCACAACAGTGAGAGACCCGCGTACCGCAAAAAAAAAAAAAAAAAGAAAAAAAAGAAAAAAAGAAAAAAATGGTGCTCTGTTGATCTATATCTTATTTATGTTTAGACATCCCCAATTAGCATTTTCTTGCTTATTTGGCCTTTGCATTTTCTAAAATCTTTGATATTCACTCTGATTTTTAGACCATAGTGTAGCTCATTATTGTTTCCCATGTATTTTCTTTGCTTAAAGAATGTTGAGTTAATTACATGTGTGGGTTGACGTCTTTCATCCGTTTGGAACATGCTTGTGTATATTTTCATTGTGATATCAATTCCTCATCAAATTCCCTCTGCTCCCCCTTTTAATCACATCCCACTTCTCTTTTAACTCTGTCCTGAGTTTTTCAATATTGTTCACACTGTGCTTTTGTTGGGATATTTACTCTTGAACTGTCTTGCAGTTTTAATCCAGTCTTTTGCTGGAATCAACACCTTCATAATCACTTAAATGCTTAATTTCACTCTAACAAAAACAAAATATATAGCTTTTTTTTTTTTTTTTTTATTGCGGTACCCGGGCCTCTCACTGTTGTGGCCTCTCCCGTTGCGGAGCACAGGCTCCGGACGCGCAGGCTCAGCGGTCATGGCTCACGGGCCCAGCCACTCCGCGGCATGTGGGATCTTCCCGGACCGGGGCACGAACCCGTGTCCCCTGCATTGGCAGGCGGACTCTCAACCACTGCGCCACCAGGGAAGCCCTATAGCTTTATTTTTAAAGAAAAGAGAGAGCAGTTTTACAATGAGGGCGGAAATTATTCCTTTTGATACAATTAAACGCAAATAGATTTTAAAAAATTGTAACTTCCATCACGTTAAGCTATATTCGGAGTCAAAGTTCACCAAAATTCACTAGGAAGACAGAAGGGATGGAAACTATGAGTGGAAAAAAATTTTGAGTTATATACATCTGGAGAGTCACATTCTATTTTTTTTTGGCCGCACTGTACGGCATGTGGTATCTTAGTTCCCCAGCCAGGGACTGATCCCATGCCCCCTTCAGTGGAAGGCAGAGTCTTAAGCACTGGACCGCCAGGAAAGTCTCTGGGTTACCCTCATCTGGTAAAGTACATCAAGACATTATATAAATATAGTAATTCTGTCATGAAACAATGCTAAAACTGGTCTAGAAAAATGAGTCAAACTCTAGAATAGACATCCATAAAAGAGGATTAAAAAATACTTTGTGGGCTTCCCTGGTGGCACAGTGGTTGGGAGTCCGCCTGCCGATGCAGGGGACACGGGTTCGTGCCCCAGTCCGGGAAGATCCCACATGCCGTGGAGCGGCTGGGCCCGTGAGCCATGGCTGCTGGGCCTGCGCGTCCGGAGCCTGTGCGCCGCAGCGGGAAAGGCCACAACAGTGAGAGGCCCACGTACCACAAAAAAAAAAAAAAAAAAAAAAAAAAACTTTGTGTGAATCTTTCTTACTACTGGAAATCTTATAAAATTTAGATACAGATCAAATTTAACTTTTGAACTAGATGGGCTGTAATGTTAAAATACTATTTCAAGGCTCAGAAACAAGAAAAGGATATAACATATCTTGCACTTCATTCTGATGGGGCTACATTTTGAAATGATAATATTAAATTTCTTCGGTTAAATAAAAGGGTTAAAAAACAGTTTCCTCTATTCGTGTTTACTTTCCTTAATGTGTGTTCCACCAAATTTAAAATTATGTAGGCCACGTTGTTCTAATTCTATTGCTGTTGGCTGGATAAAACCTTGCGGTTCATCACAGAAGTTATTTCTATATAGCGTGTTATAAATTCTGCACGCTCTTTATAACTCTTTCCTCTCAGTAAGGTTAACTTCAACAGGGGCAGTGAGTCTCTTTAGTTTATTTCTGGATCACAGATTTTACCCCAGAGTTTGCACATAATGTGTGTGCTCTATAAAAGGGGAGATCAAATAATTGTCCCTCTCTACTGGGATATATTGGGGAATGAAAAGGGCAATGTTAATAATTATGATAGGAAAACAGGGTAAATATCTGCTGAAGACATAAATGAAAGATTAAAAGTACCCTGCTATATTTAAAATGAATAACCAAAAAGGACTTACTGTATAGCACAGGGAACTCTGCTCAAATATTAGGTAACAACCTAAATGGGAAAAGAATTTGAAAAAGAATAGAAACATGTATATGTATAACTGAATCACTTTGCTGAAAGTGACTGAAACTAACACATCATTGAAACTAACTAACACATCATTGTTAATCAACTATACTGAAACTAACTAACCTGAAACTAACACATCATTGTTAATCAACTATACTCCAATGTATAGCTAAAAGTTTTTTAAAAAGATATTTAAGACTTTTTAAAAATAAGGTAACTGATCAGGTTTGCATTTTAGATTGATGATGGTGTCTAGAATCTCATGATTGGATTACGGAGGGAAAGTTTGGAATCTTAAGCTATAATTGCTCATTTATCGCAGTGTATCACTTAAAAGATGATACCTTGGAGACCCTCAAGATGGCGGAGGAGTAAGACACGGAGATCACCTTCCTCCCCACAGATACATCAGAAATACATCTACATGTGGAACAACTCCTATAGAACACCCACTGAACGCTGGCAGGAGACCTCAGACCTCCCAAAAGGCAAGAAACTCCCCACGTACCTGGGTAGGGCAAAAGAAAAAAGAAAAAACAGAGACAAAAGGATAGGGACAGGACCTGCACCAGTGGGAGGGAGCTGTGAAGGAGGAAAGGTTTTCACACACTAGGAAGCCCCTTGGCGGGCGGAGACGGGGAGTGGCGGAGGCGGGGGAGCTTCGAAGCCGCGGAGGAGAGCGCAGCAACAGGGGTGCGGAAGGCAAAGCGGAGAGATTCCCGCACAGAGGATCGGTGCCGACCGGCACTCACCAGGCCGAGAGGCTTGTCTGCTCCCCCGCCGGGGCGGGCGGGGCTGGGAGCTGAGGCTCGGGCTTCCATCGGAGCGCAGGGAGAGGACTGGGGTTGGCGGCGTGAACACAGCCTGAAGGGGGTTAGTGCGCCACGGCTAGCCGGGAGGGAGTCCGGGGGAAAGTCTGGACCTGCCAAAGAGGCAAGAGACCATTGTTTCGAGGTGCGCAAGGAGAGGGGATTCAGAGCACCGCCTAAACGAGCTCCAGAGATGGGCGCGAGCCGCGGCTAACAGCGCGGACCCCAGAGACGGGCATGAGACGCTAAGGCTGCTGCTGCCGCCACCAAGAAGCCTGTGTGCGAGCACAGGTCACTATCCACACCTCCCTTCCGGAGAGCCTGTGCAGCCCGCCACTGCCAGGGTCCTGGGATCCAGGGACAACTTCCCCGGGAGAACGCACGGCGCGCCTCAGGCTGCAACGTCACGCGGGCCTCTGCCGCCGCAGGCTCGCCCCGCACTCCGTGCCCCCCCCGCCCCCCCCCCCCCCGGCCTGAGTGAGCCAGAGCCCCCGAATCAGCCGCTACTTTAACCCCGTCCTGTCTGAGCAAAGAACAGATGCCCTCAGGCGACCTACACGCAGAGGCGGGGCCAAATCCAAAGCTGAACCCCAGGAGCTGTGCGAACAAAGAAGAGGAAGGGAAATCTCTCCCAGCAGCCTCAGAAGCAGCGGATTAAAGCTCCACAGTCAACTTGATGTACCTGCATCTGTGGAAAACCTGCATAGACAACGAATCATCCCAAAATTGAGGCAGTGGACTTTGGGAACAAGGATATATATATATTTTTTCCTTTTGCTCTTTCTGTGAGTGTGTATGTATATGCTTCTGTATGTAATTTTGTCTGTATAGCTTTGCTTTTACCATTTGTCTTAGGGTTCTGTCTGTCCTTTGTTTTTTTTAGTATAGTTTTTATTGCTTCTTATCATTGGTGGATTTGTTTTTTGTTTTGGTTGCTCTCTTCTTTTTTTTAATTACTTCTTAATTTTTTAATAACTATTTTTTATTTTAATAAGTTTATTTTATTTCTTTTTTGCTCTTTCTTTCTTTCTTTTTTTTCTCCATTTTCTTCTGAGCTGTGTGGCTGACAGGATCTTGGTGCTCTGACCAGGTGTCAGGCCTGTGCCTCTGAGGTGGGAGAGCCAAGTTCAGGACATTGGTCCACCAGAGACCTCCTGGCCCCACGAAATATCAAATGGTGAAAGCTTTCCCAAGCTCTCCATCTCAACGCTAGGACCCAGCTCCACTCAACGACCAGCAAGCTCCAGTGCTGGACACCCCATGCCAAACAACTAACAAGACAGGAACACAACCCCCACCCATTAGCAGAGAGGCTGCTTAAAATCATAAGGTCACAGACACCCCAAAACACACCACCAGATGCAGTCCTGCCCACCAGAAAGACAAGATCCAGCCTCATCCACCAGAACACAGGCACTAGTCCCCTCCACCAGGAAGCCTACACAAGCCACTGAACCAACCTTAGCCACTGGGGTCAGACACCAAAAACACTGGGAACTATAAACCTGCAGCCTGCAAAAAGGAGACCCCAAACACAGTAAGTTAAGCAAAATGAGAAGACAGAGAAACACAAAGGAGATGAAGGGGCAAGGTAAAAACGCACCAGACCAAACAAATGAAGAGGAAATAGGTAGCCTACCTAAAAAAGAATTCCGAGTAATGACAGTAAAGATGATCCAAAATCTTGGAAATAGAATGGAGAAAATACAAGGGACGTTTTAACAAGGACTTAGAAGAACAGTAAACAAACAATGATGAACACACAATAAATGAAATTAAAAATTCTCTAGAAGGAATCAATAGCAGAATAACTGAGGCAGAAGAATGGAAAAGTGACCTGGAAGATAAAATAGTGGAAATAACTACTGCAGAGCAGAATAAAGAAAAAAGAATGAAAAGAATTGAGGACAATCTCAGAGACCTCTGGGACAACATTAAACACACCAACATTTGAATTATAGGGGTCCCAGACGATGAAGAGAAAAAGTAAGGGACTCAGAAAATATTTGAAAAGATTATAATCAAAAACTTCCCTAATATGGGAAAGGAAATAGGTAATAAGTCCAGGAAGCACAGAGAGTCCCATGCAGGATAAATGCAAGGAAAAACATGTCAAGACACATATTAATCAAACTATCAAAAATTAAATAAAAAGAAAAAATATTAAAAGCAGCAAGGGAAGAACAACAAATAACATATAGGGGAATCCCCATACGGTTAACAGCTGACCTTTCAGCAGAAACTCTACAAGCCAGAAGGGAGTGGCAGGACATGTTTAAAGTGATGAAAGGGAAAAACCTACAACCAAGATTACTCTATCTAGCAAGGATCTCATTCAGATTCGATGGAGAAATTAAAACCTTTAAGGACAAGCAAAAGCTAAGGGAGTTCAGCACCACCAAACCAGCTAAAGGAACTTCTCTAGGCAGGAAACATAAGAGAAGGAAAAGACCTACAAAAACAAACCCAAAACAATTAAGAAAATGGTAATAGGAACATACATATTGATAATTACCTTAAATGTAAATGGATTAAATGCTCCAACCAAAATACATAGACTGGTTGAATGCATACAAAAACAAGACCCATATATGCTGCCTACAAGAGCCCACCTCAGACCTAGGGACACATACAGACTGAAAGTAAGGGGATGGAAAAAGATATTCCATGCAAATGGAAACCAAAAGAAAGCTGGAGTAGCAATTCTCATATCAGACAAAATAAACTTTAAAATAAAGACTATTACAAGAGACAAAGAAGGACACTACATAATGATCAAGGGATCAATCCAAGAAGAAGATATAACAATTATAAATATTTATGCACCCAATATAGGAGCACCTCAATACATAAGGACAATGCTAACAGCCATAAAAGGGGAAATCGACAGTAACACAATCATAGTGGGGGACTTTTAACACCCCACTTTCACCAATGGACAGATATCCAAAATGAAAATAAGGAAACACAAGCTTTAAAAGATACATTAAACAAAATGGATTTAATTGATATTTATAGGACATTCCATCCAAAAACAACAGAATACACTTTCTTCTCACGTGCTTATGGAACATTCTCCAGGATAGATCACATCTTGGGTCACAAATCAGGCCTTGATAAATTTAAGAAAATTGAAATCGTATCAAGTATCTTTTCCGACCACAATGCTATGAGACTAAACATCAATTACAGGAAAAAAAATCTGTAAAAAATACAAACATATGGAAGCTAAACAATACACTACTTAATAACCAATACTGAAGAAATCAAAGAGGAAATCGAAAAATACCTAGAAACAAATGACAATGAAAACACGATGCCCCAATACCTATGGGATGCAGCAAAAGCAGTTCTAAGAGGGAAGTTTATACCAATACAATCCTACCTCAAGAAACAAGAAACCACTCAAATAAACAACCTAACCTTACACCTGAAGCAATTAGAGAAAGAAGAACAAAAAAACACCAAAGTTAGCAGAAGGAAAGAAATCATAAATATCAGATCAGAAATAAATGAAAAATAAATGAAGGAAACTATAGCAAAGATCAATAAAACTAAAAGCTGGTTCTTTGAGAAGATAAACAAGATTGATAAACCATTAGCCAGACTCATCAAGAAAAAAAGGGAGAAGATTCAAATAAATAGAATTAGAAATGAAAAAGGAGAAGTAACAACTGACCCTGTAGAAATACAAAGGACCATGAGAGATTGCTACAAACACCTATATGCCCATAAAATGGACAGCCTGGAAGATATGGACAAATTCTTAGAAAAGTAAAACCTTCCGAGACTGAACCAGGAAGAAACAGAAACTATAACCAGATCAACACAAGCACTGAAATCGAAACTGTGATTTTAAATCTTCCAACAAACAAAAGGTCAGGACAACATGCTTGACAGGCAAATTCTATCAAACATTTAGAGAAGAGCTAACACCTATCCTTCTCAAACTCTTCCAAAATATAGCAGAGGGAGGAACACTCCCAAACTCATTCTACGAGGCCACCATCACCCTGATACCAAAACAAGACAAGGATGTCACAAAGAAAGAAAACTACAGGCCAATATCACTGACGAACATAGATGCAAAAATCCTCAACAAAATACTAGCAAACAGAATCCAACAGCACATTAAAAGGATCCTACACCATGATCAAATGGGGTTTATCCCAGGAATGCAAGGATTCTTCAGTATACACAAATCAATCAATGTGACACACTATATTCACAAATTGAACAATAAAAACCATATGATCATCTCCATAGATGCAGAAAAATCTTTCGACAAAATTCAACACCCATTCATGATAAAAAAAACCCTCCAGAAAGTAGGTCGAGGGAACTTATCTCAACATAAAAAAGGCCATATATGACAAACCCACAGCCAACATCATTCTCAATGGTGAAAAACTGAAACCATTTCCACTAAGATCAGGAGCAAGACAAGGTTGCCCACTCTCACCACTATTATTCAACATAGTTTTGGAAGTTTTAGCCACAGCAATCAGAGAAGAAAAGGAAATAAAAGGAATCCAAATAGGAAAAGAAGAAGTAAATCTGTCACTGTTTGCAGATGACATGATACCATACATAGAGAATCCTAAAGATGCTACCAGAAAACTACTAGAGCTAATCAATGAATTTGGTAAAGTTGCAGGATACAAAATTAATGCACAGAAATCTCTGGCATTCCTATACACTAATGATGAAAACTCTGAAAGTGAAATCAAGAAAACATTCTCATTTACCATTGCAACAAAAATAATAAAATATCTAGGAATAAACCTACCTAAGGAGACAGAAGACCTGTATGCAGAAAATTATAAGACACTGATGAAAGAAATTAAAGATGATACAAATAGATGGAGAGATATACCATGTTCTTGGATTGGAAGAATCAACATTGTGAAAATGACTCTACTACCCAAAGCAATCTACAGATTCAATGCAATCCCTATCAAACTGCCACTGGCATTTTTCACAGAACTAGAACAAAAAATCTCACCATTTGTATGGAAACACAAAAGATCCCGAATAGCTAAAGCAATCTTGAGAATAAAAAACGGTGCTGGAGGAATCAGACTCCCTGACTTCAGACTATACTACAAAGCTACAGTAATCAAGACAGTATGGTACTGGCACAAAAACAGAAAGATAGATCAATGGAACAGGATAGAAAGCCCAGAGATAAACCCACGCACATATGGTCACCTTATCTTTGATAAAGGAGGCAGGAATGTACAGTGGAGAAAGGACAGCCTCTTCAATAAGTGGTGCTGGGAAAACTGGACAGCTGCATGTAAAAGTATGAGATTAGATCACTCCCTAACACCATACACAAAATAAGCTCAAAATGGATTAAAGACCTAAATGTAAGGCCAGAAACTATCAAACTCTTAGAGGAAAACATAGGCAGAACACTCTATGACATAAATCACAGCAAGATCCTTTTTGACCCACCTCCTAGAGAAATGGAAATAAAAATTTAAAAATGGGACCTAATGAAACTTCAAAGCTTTTGCACAGCAAAGGAAACCATAAACAAGACGAAAAGACAACCTCAGAATGGGAGAAAATATTTGCAAATGAGGCAACTGACAAAGGATTAATTTCCAAACTTTACAAGCAGCTCATGCAGCTCAATAACAAAAAACCAAACAACCCAATCCAAAAATGGGCAAAAGACCTAAATAGACATTTCTCCAAAGAAGATATACAGACTGCCAACAAACACATGAAAGAATGCTCAACATAATTAATCATTAGAGAAAGGCAAATCAAAACTACAATGAGATATCATCTCACACCAGTCAGAATGGCCATCATCAAAAATTCTAGAAACAATAAATGCTGGAGAGGGTGTGGAGAAAAGGGAACACTCTTGCACTGCTGGTGGGAATGTGAATTGGTACAGCCACTATGGAGAACAGTATGGAGGTTCCTGAAAAAACTACAAATAGAACTACCATATGACCCAGCAATCCCACTACTGGGCATATACCCTGAGAAAACCATAATTCAAAAAGAGTCATGTACCAAAATGTTCATTGCAACTCTATTTACAATAGCCCGGAGATGGAAACAACCTAAGTGCCCATCATCGGATGAACGGATAAAGAAGATGTGGTACATATATACAATGGAATATTACTCAGCCATAAAAAGAAACGAAATTGAGCTATTTGTAATGAGGTGGATAGACCTAGAGTCTGTCATACAGAGTGAAGTAAGTCAGAAGGAGAAAGACAAATACTGTATGCTAACACGTATATATGGA
The DNA here is from genome assembly GCF_011762595.2 of Tursiops truncatus. Classification (NCBI taxonomy): domain Eukaryota; kingdom Metazoa; phylum Chordata; class Mammalia; order Artiodactyla; family Delphinidae; genus Tursiops; species Tursiops truncatus. Next base: position 166,078,641 of record NC_047036.1, on the reverse strand, counting down.
ATTTAAGAAAAAATGTCATGAAGAACCTAGGGTAAGACAGGAATAAAGACACAGACCTACTAGAGAACGGACTTGAGGATATGGGGAGGGGGAAGGGTGAGCTGTGACAAAGCGAGAGAGAGGCATGGACATATATACACTACCAAACGTAAGGTAAGATAGCTAGTGGGAAGCAGCCGCATAGCACAGGGAGATCAGCTTGGTGCTTTGTGACCGCCTGGAGGGGTGGGATAGGGAGGGTGGAGGGAGGGAGACGCAAGAGGGAAGAGATATGGGAACATATGTATATGTATAACTGATTCATTTTGTTATAAAGCAGAAACTAACACACCATTGTAAAGCAATTATACCCCAATAAAGATGTTTTAAAAAATAAATTAATAAAAATTTTTAAAATAAAATTAATTAATAAAAATAACCACTGCGCCAGGGAAGCCCCCATAGTGATTTTTAAGTACAGACGCCTTATTATGTTGTTTAGTTGTTATTTGTTTATTTATAGGTTTCTCTCAATCCAGTGTATTTCTAATGCCACATACCTTGAGTCTCATAATTTAATGCAATAATAGAACAATAATGATGATAATAATAATAAACACTTCCCTGGACTCATCCTCCTTGGGACCCCCTGCCAAAAAATAAAAAATAAAATAAAATCTGTCTTTCCTAAACCCAAAGTCTTTCTCCATAGCTGTTTCCCCATTTCTCTGCTAATCTTCAAGGCAAACATTTGCAAGGATTGTTACTGTCTAAATATTCCTCTCTCCCACGCCCCATTCTTTTCTCAACCCACTGAAATCAGGTCTGTTCCAACTACACCACCCAATCCGTGCTGTCAAGGATGTCGACAATTTCTATTAAGCCAAATTCAACAGTTTTTCTTTTTAATCCTCATTTTACTTCACTGTGCAGTGTTTACTTCACTGTCCAGCTGACAGCTGTGCCTTTAAGACTCTACTTTCTGAGTGTTTTTATTTCTCGAATTTCTCTGTATTATTCCTATCTCACGTACGTCTCTCTGGAACTCCTATATTGTAGCCTCTTTATTTTATGAACCTTTAAATGTTTGGTACTTCTGGGAAATTGGAAACTCTGACCATGGCAAGACTGAGCCCGCCGTAGGCCAGGCCTGCAGAGACAGGCAAAACTGTGTCTCTCTCTCTTTTTTTAAATTTTATTCAATTTAAGTTGATTTACAATGTTGTGTTAATTTCTGCTGTACAGCAAAATGATTCAGTTATGCATACAGTATATATATTCTTTTTCATAGTCTTTTCCATTACAGTTTATCACAGGATATTGAATATAGTTCCCTGTGCTGTACAGTAGGACCTTATTGTTTATCCATCTTATATATAATAGTTTGTGTCTGCTAATCCCAAACTCCCAGTCCTTCCCTTCCCCAACCCCCTTTCGCCCAATCAAAACAGCAGACAGAAAGCTAAATTTTTTTTAAATGAAAGCAATATAAGAGAACTATGGGTAATATAAAGCATGCCTATCTACACATAATAGGGATCCCAGAAGGAGAAGAAAGCTGGGTCTCTTGATGTTTCTAATCCAGCCACCGCCAGGGAGGTTTCCACCAAACCTGTTAAGATTGTGAGTTACAGTTAGTCTTTGCCTTTTAATTTATTAAATTAAAAATATTGTGGAAAAAATAAAATAAATGTTTGGTACTTTTCTTTCATGGTTAGTTCTTTTGATTTCCTGTCAAAAAAATTTTTTTTAATATTTTGCCTCCCACAATGGAGATATTGGCCATCTTCTAAGGTTTTGTGTTTTACGTTCTACCTTTAGATCTTAAATCCACCGCAAATTGATTTTTTATGCATATTGTGAAATAGGAGTTATGCTTCTTTTTTTAATATAAATATCCAGTTATGGAGCACCACTGACTAAAAGACTGTCCTCTGTCTACTTCTCTGCAGTGGCATCTTTGACATAAGCCAGAGTTCCATTTATCAGCATGTGTATTTGCAGACTCTATATTCTGTTCCATCTTTTTTATCTTTGCACACAAGCCACACACTCTAAACTATTGTAGTTTTATGCTAAGTCGATATCTGGCAGTATACATTCTCCATGTTACTTCTTCTTTAAGAACACCTTGGATATTCGTGATCCTTTTCATGTCCATATAAATTGTATTTGTTTTCGAGGTCATTGATTTTTGTTCTTTGGCTTACTTTGTGCTTATAGTGCTCTTTTCCTTTTTCTAATTTCTTGAGGTGGGAGTTTTGATTACTGATTTGAGACATTTCTTGTTTTCTAATATACATATTTAGTATTGTAAATTTTCTCTTGTCACTGTTTTAGCTGCATCTCAACAATTTTGACATGTATCTTCATTTTCACTTGGTTCTATTTATTTTTATTTCCTTTGAGAGTTCCTATCTGAACCATGGATTATTTACAAATGTGTACATTTCCAATTGTTTGGTGATTTTCCAGACAAAATTAATTTGAGATACGGTCAGAGAACATACTCTGTATGATTTCAATTCTTCTAAATTTATTGAAGTTTATTTCATGACCCAGAATATGATCTATCTTAGTGAATACTCCATGGGTGCTTGAATAGAATGTGTGATGTTGGGTGACGTGTCCTACAAACGTCAACTGAGTGGCTTACAAAAGTCAATTGAGGGACTTCGCTGGCAGTCCAGTGATTAAGACTTTGCCTTCCAGTGCAGGGGGTGTGGGTTCTATCCCTGGTGGGGGAGCTAAGATCCCACATGCCTCGCAGCCAAAAAACCAAAACATAAAACAGAAGCAACATTGTAATAAATTCAGTAAAGACTTAAAAAATGGTCCACATCGACAACAAAAAAAAGTCAATTGATACTGTTGTGTGATGGCATTGTTCGGTACTCGTCTATTCTTGTTTCTCTAATAATACTATCAGTTGTGGAGGGAGATGTTGAGAGAGGGTGTGGAAGTTCCCAACTGTAATTTTGGATTTGTCTATTTCTCCTTTCAGTAATATTAGTTTTTAATACATGTATACTGACGTTCTGTTGCAATTACCGTCTTCTTGATGGGTTGACCCTTTTTTCACGGTACATCATCCCTCTTAGTCACTAGTCATTTGCTTTGATCGGTAAACCATTTTATTTGACATTAGTATAGACACTTGGCTTTTTTTTAATCAGTGTTTGCACGGTGTAAGTTTCCCTCCTTCTACTTTCCATGTAGAAAAGAGCCCCATCCCATCCCACACTCCACCCTAGCCTTATCCTTGCCACACATTCGTCTCGGAAACCTGCCACCCGCTCCCAGCTCCGCCCCTGGAGAGCCACGCCCATCGGGCCGGGGGCCACCCACAGCCTGGTCCCCGCCCACGGCGTCCCTCTTCAGCACAGTCACTCCCAGGTGGACCCCACCCCACAGCTGACCCAGCCCACAGCCCAACCTTGTACAAACTAAGCAAACTAAAAGGCCTCGTCCAGAGGCTGGGATGCGCAGGAGCCGCCCCCGCCAGCACACTCAGCAAGAGCCGAGACCGGAAGCGGAAGTGCGGTGGCGTCGGGGTAGGGGCCAGGGGCTGGGCCGGCGCGGGGGTGGCAGCTTGGAGTCTCGACAAGGGCAGCTGGTCTCCTGGTGTCGGGATGTCCTAGCCAAAGCCCGAATGGCGGGCAGGACTCCGTGAGCGGCGGGCGGCCGGGCAGAGGGCTCTGATAGGAGTTCGGGGAGGGGGCATGGGCCGCACGCAGCCCCCGGTCACCGGCTCCGGAGCCCCCATACCTCCCCTGGGGCCTCAGGTCATTCCCTCAGGCTGGAGAAGCTGTTGTTTTCAACCAGCTCAGGACGCGCTGCCACCTCTTCAGAGAGTCTCCCGCATCACCCTCACCTATGGGCCATTCTGCGCCCCATCCCTACCCCAGGGTACTTTGGGCCATGTCTGGAGGCCAAAGTACCAAACTGGGAAGGAGAGAGGGCGTGGTGGCCAGGGATGATGTTCAACCTCCCACAGTGCACAGGACGGCCCCCACGACAAGGAATTTTCCAGCCCCAATTGTCAGCAGCGCCCAGGTTGGGAAACCCAGCTCAAGAGCCTTAAATGCACCAAAGTCCTGAATGAACTGTGGAAATTGTTTGCAATTCAGCTGAGTCACGTATAGGGTCCCAGAGTGACAAGCTATGTTTAAAGTGTCCGGAGTCGCCATAAAATCTCTGTGCAGCCAAATGAGTTGAGCAAGTCAAATGCACACAATGTGACGCTGTCTTCTCCACTTGGGGAGCAGATGGCTGGCTAGGATTCAGGAAAACCCAGCCATGGTCAACAGTTAAATCAGTACATACACACACAAAAGGTGAATGGGGGGAGGGGGTCTTTCTATCCAATAACTGTATTACTCGCTATGAAAAGCCTCAAAAGCAATATTTGTACTTTTTTTTTCCCCCAGACAAGAAACTCATCTCTGGAGCTCAAGCTTGTTTTGAAAATAGCCTCAAGTTCTACCTGTGCTCGCTGCTCTGTGGTTTTCTATGTGACCAGGTGAGTATTATGTGCAACTTATAACGACAGGTTCTGTTGCCGACCAGGGCCCTTGGACTCTTTAATCAATAGAAATCGATAAGAGGTCAGACGAGGAATTGAGGCAAGGCTTTTTTGGGACTCAAGGGAGAGAAAACAAGTAATCAGTTCGCTTGCTCGCTCCCAGAGCGGGATGGAGGGCGTGCAAGCTGGTCCCTTAAATGGGGTGAGGGTGGGGCAGATGGAGTATCATTGCTTCTAGGACCTCTCCACTGGATATAGCTAGGAAATATATATATGTGTATATATATATATATATATATTTTTTTTTTTTTTTTTTTTTTTTTTGCGGTACGTGGGCCTCTCACTGCTGTGGCCTCTCCCGTTGCGGAGCACAGGCTCCGGACACGCAGGCTCAGCGGCCATGGCTCATGGGTCCACGGCATGTGGGATCTTCCCAGACCGGGGCATGAACCCGTGTCCCCTGCATCGGCAGGCGGACTCTCAACCACTGCGCCACCAGGGAAGCCCTATATATATTTTTAATCATGAATTTAAGATGATATTTCTAATTGAAATTTAACTTCACAGTGGTTTTTTTCTTCTTTGATTTTATATTAATCCCTTATATGTTATATTAAAAATATCAGTTCCTAATAACATTAATTTATTTAGTTAATGATATTTTCCCTCAGTATATATAACAAATTACACTCAGAAATTTTGCTGTTCTTACCTGGCAGTCTCACTTCTGGAAAGATACTCTGAACATAGACCTCCCAAAGTACAAAACAACATATACACACGAGTTTATTCATGGGAGTATTACTTGCAGCAGCAAAAGAAGAGAAACAACTCACACGTCCATCAGTAGGAAACTGGCTGAATTAGCAATGTGCTTTGTTTGAAAGTCAGGTGAAAGCATTCTTTTTCAAACTGTGTTGTAATCCTGTTTCCAAGTTGATGTGCAATTAGGCTCATTTAGTTATTTGTTTTCAGTTTTGAGGATTACAGTTGTATTTTTAAAACATAGTTCCAAAGTCAAAAACATATTAAAAAAACGTGTTCAGGGAAGTCTAGATTCAATTCCTGTCTCCTCAGTTATTCTTCTTCCCTTATTGGTTACCATTTACATACGTTTGTTTTATCCTCTCAGCATGTCTTTTGCATATACCTGTATAAGCAGGTAGGGGTGTGTGTGAGAGAGAGATATCTCCTGGCCTTTCCCTTCTTATAAAAAGGAAACATTCCATACAGTGTTTTGTACCTTGATTTTCCCCCCTTATATTTACTGGGGAAAATTATCTCTATGAATACCTAGAGATATGCTTATATTTTAATGGTCACATGATTCTTTATTATGTGGCTATCCCATAGTTTATTCCATCAGTTCCCTATTGATGGTCATTTGTATCATTTCTAGTCATTTGCTGTTATAAATAATGCCACATTAAATAGTCTTACACGTGTCTTTTACTATCTCTGTGTCTTTGAGATAAAGTCCTAGAAGTGGTATTGATGGAGAAAAAAGTAAAAGGTTTTGCAGTTTTTCTTGATGGTGACAAATTCCCTTCTGTAGGAGTTGTACCCCAGCTGGGTATGAGCGTGCCTTTCCAGACAGACTTTTCAATAAAGGATTTTTCTTGATCTGATAGATAAGAAATAGTATCAGTATAGTTGCAGTCTGCATCTGTGTTACTAGAATAATATCACCAGGGAGTCTACCAAGGACATTGTCATTGGATTGTTGTTGGTAGAAACCAGAAAACCAGAATGTACTGTGTTGAGTGAGCAATAGGGGAGAAAATGAGATAAAGTGAAAAAAACTTTGGCTGATGAGGGAGAGAGACTGGGTGGTAACTGGAAAGAAAACTGCTCTTAGGATAGATTTATTTCACTACGAAAAATACTTCATTGAGGGACTTCCGTGGTGGCACAGTCGTTAAGAACCCACCTGCCAATGCAGGGGACACAGGTTCAAGCCCTGGTTTGAGATGCAGGATCATCTACTAAAAGTGAGGCTGTATTCATTATCTATTGCTGCATGAAAAATTATCCCAAACCTTAGTCACTCAAAACAAACACATGAGGGAGTGTAGCTGGGAGTGTGTTTGTGACAACCACGTAGATGGGAAGAATGTGCCCTGAGACACAGCACAGGCGAGGTTTTAAGGTGGATGGAGAAGTAGCCACCATTGTGGGCAGAGGCAGACGCGTTTTGCCATCACGTGATCCTGAGCTCATCACCTGCTAAGCAAAATAAAGACCCAGTATTAAAATATAGTACAGTTTGAAGGAGGACATGACAGACAGGCTAAGAAAGATTCATCCTCAGTAAACTGGAGAGGAAGAGAGGCTGTGAAGACTTCATATTTTCCCGTTTATTCCAGAGCCCTGTCTTGAGTGCAGTGGGGATAAGAGGAGGATCGTCCTTGTTCTGCTCCCTGTTGTTCAGGAAAACGTACCGTCTGAATCACAGGATGGCGACCATGGTTGTATCCCCCACTTGTGGTGAGTTGTGGGATCCTCACAGCCCAGGCGTTTAAGGCCCCTGTACCACAGAGCACATGCAGGGCAGGGGGCTGAGCAGGTGAGGTAGGAGTGGAGACGCAGGAGCCCTGAGGTTTCTGGTACCTGATTATGTGGTTCAGGGCTTTGGGACTTTGTGGTGATTTGAGTGTCTGTGGAGATGTCACCTTGGTGGTGAATGTGCAGAAGCTTTTGAATTGTACCTCTGATTCTTTCTATAAACTTGATAAAATAACAATGATATCCCTCGAACTTCAGTTTCTTCATCTGTGAAATGGGAATGATAATCTCTTCCTTGAGTGCATTAAGACGCTTGGCCCTCTCTTCTGGCTGTGGGTGAGGCAGGGCTGTGCTCTGGTTTCTTATGAAAGCTCTGTGTGTGTGTGTGTGTGTGTGTGTTGGGGATACAGTCAATCACAAGTAGGTGGGGGAGCCTCCAGATTTGTGAGTGTGAGAACAGGGGGCAAGCCTGGATTCTTGGGACATTTCTTCTTCTCCAGCTCAGTCTTCCCTATACCCAGCCTCTCACCAGAAAGGATGCACAGAGGAGGAAGGGTTGGCTAATGGCTTCCTGACAAACTGGTTACAGGTGAGTCAGGTATTCCTGTTTCCAAATCATTATTCCTTTGACCAGAAGTTGGACTTGTTATCCTTCAATGACCTGCAGGATCAGAGCCAAATCAGGTCTTCAGGCATCTGATGGAGGGTTTGGGGCAACCCAAACAGTGTTAGCATATGTCAGCATTTACTGCATTGTAGAGCTTCCTCCAGGGTCACTGTCTACACCATGTTCTGCTGAGAGTTTTGAAGCAAAGACTTGACTGTGTCCTAAACTCAAGAAATTGATGATGACCATTGAGAAATCATTCATTCATTTACCAAGTGTTTCTCTGATTTTGACAGTATCCCAGGCCTATGCTCAAACTTGAAGATTGAGGGAAATAAGATTGCAGGAGCTCACACATTTTTTTTCTCAAAGGAAATGAAAATCACCTGCATGTTAGAGATGCATTGAACCTCGGGAGTGGGCACAAGTAGACAGGAGGTGAGCGTTGAGGGCTGAGCTGAGAAGCAAATGAGAGCAGAGCTTAGAACCCAGTCTACACAACTTGTGCTTTGGGTTTCTCATCCCTAGTTCTGTCATCCTCGGCCCTTTTCCTCTCAACTTTGGTGAAGGTGGTCCTTGGCTAGCCATGATGTTAGTGATGGTTTAGCACTTTGTGACCTTCAAGGATGTGGCCAGACAGTTTACCCAGGAAGAGTGGGCACTGTTGGACCCTTCTCACAGAACACTGTATAAAGATGTGGTGCTGGAGAACTGCAGGAACCTGGCATCACTCGGTAAGCCTAACATCATTCCTGCATTTATTTAATGACTCAGGTAACAAGACTTTAAAAAAAATTCATATAACATTAACAGATCAGAAAAATTCACCATTTTACTATTTTTAAATGTACAATTCAATGACTTTTAGTAATGTCACAGTGTTGGGCAACCATCACTACTATCTAATTCCAGAACATTTTTATCACACCAGAAATAAACCCCATGATCATCGTGTCTAGCCCCAGCCACTGGCCACCATTTATTTACTCTCTGTCCCTATGGATTTTCCTTTTCTAGTCATTGCATCTAAATGGAATCATATAATACATGGCCTTTGTGTGTGGCTTCTTTTGCTTAGCATAATGTTTTCAAGGTTCAGCCATCCTGTAGCATGGATTCATTCTTTGTTTTATGGTTGAATGTTATTCTGTTGTATATATAAACCACTTTTTGAGTATCCACTTATCAGCTGATGGACATCTGAGTTGTCTCTACCTTTTGGCTATTGTGAATAGGGCTGCTGCAAACATTCACGTATAAATTTTTGCTTGAACACTTGTTTTCAGTTCTCTTGAGCGTATACCTAGGAATGGAATTGCTGAATCATATGGTCATTCTGTTAACTTTTTGAGGACCCTCCAAACTGTTCTCCATAGTAGCTGCACCATTTACATTCCCACAACAATATATGAAAGTTTCAGTTCTCCACATCCTCACCAACACTTGTTTATTTTTCTTTTCTCTTCTTTCTTTCTTTTTTTTTTATTACTATAGTCATCCTTGTATGTGCAAAGTAGTATCTATCTCATTGTTGGTTTTATTTTCATTTCTTTAGAGAACAATGAGATCAATCATCTTTTCATATACTTGTTTGTCATTTGTATATCTTCTTTGGAGAAATATTTATTCAAGTCCTTTGCCCATTTTGGGAGGGATGGACTGATTTGTCTTTTTGTTGCTGAGTTGTAAGAGTTCTTTATATATTCTGAATACTGGACCCTTGTCAAATATATGGTCCACAAATATTTTTTCAGTTCTATGGATTGTCTTTTCATTTTCTTGAAGGATAGTTTTGCCAGAGATAGAGTTCTTGTGTGACAGGTTTTTTTGTTTTGCTGAAAAAACAAAGTACTTTGAATATGTCGCTCCACTGCCTTATGGCCTTCATGATTTCTGATGAGAAATCAGCTGTTAATCTTATTGATTATCCCTTATACATGAAGAGTTTCTTCTCTCTAGCTGCTTTCAGGATACTCTTTTTGTCTTTGGCTTTCAACAGTTTGATTATTATATGTCTCAGTGTGGATCTCTTTGAGTTTATCCTGTTTGGAGTTTCTTAAGTTTCTTAGATATGTAGATTCATGACTTTCATCAATTGGGGAATTTTGGGGGCCGTTATTTTTTTCAAATACTGTTTCTTCCCCTTTCTCTGTCTCTTCTGTCTCTCCTGCATAAAAGGAATCCCATTATGCATATATTGGATGTCTGATGGTATCCCAAAGGTTTCTTATGATCTGTTGTTTTTTCTTTTTTCTTTTTTTTTTTTTTTGTCATCTTCAGATTTGGCAGTATCAATTAATCTATCTTCAGGTTCATTGATTCTTTCTCCTGCCAGATCAAGTCTGCTAATGAACTACTCTACTGAATTTTCATTTCAGTTGTTGTACTTGTCAACTCCCAAATTTCTATTTGGCTCCTTTTTATAAATTTCTCTCTCTTTGTGATGGTGTATATTTGGTGAGAATTCAGTTTCCTTTAGTTCTTTGAATGTGGTTTCCTTTAACTCTTTGAGCATACTAGAAATAGCTGATCTGAAGTCTTTGTCTACTAAGTTCCTTCCTAGGGGACAGTTTCTATTAATTTTCTTTTCCTGTAATGGGCCATGCTTTTTTTGTTTCTTTGCATGCCTCATAATTATTTTATTGAAAACTGTACATTTGGAATATTATAATATGGCAATTCCATAAATCAAAGATTCCCCCATCCCCAAGGCTTGTTGTTACTTGTTGCTGTTGGTGTTGTTTGGTGACATTTCTGAACTAATTTTGTAATGTCTGTGTTTGTTGTGTGTGGCCACTGAAATCTCTATTCTGTTAGCTTAATGGTCAGCTAGTGATTTGTCATAGATTCCCTTAAACACCTGGAATCCCCAAACTCTCAGTCTTTTTAGATGGTCTCTGTGTGTATGTAGGACCATGCCTTCAAAACAGGCAGTTTACAACTCTGCTTTAGCCTTTACTTCTTGCTTGTGCAGAGCCTGAAGGTCAATCAGAGGTGAGGTCTTAGTGCCTTCTCAGGTCTTTCCTGAACATGTACCCAACTGTACCCAGCTGTGGCTATGTGCATGGCCTTCTATATTCCTAGGAATATGTGAGAGCTTTTCAAAGCCCTTTTTCCCCAAAGCATCTAATTCCCTACTTTTGCTCCCAGACCTTTTGGTTAGTCTTACATTTGCTTCAATGATTTTCCCTTGCCCCAGGCAGCAGTGGCTGATATATTTAAATGTGTTCAGCCCATGCTCTGGTCCTCCATTCCCTGTTGCCACCTCAGCCCTGGGAGAGTTTGAAGTCAGACAAAATAAAAGCAAACCCTTTGAGCCAATCCTTCAGGAGCCACCAGATAGGTCAAAACAAACAACCACAATTCTTTGAGCACAAGATCCATTCTGCTCCCACCAATACTAGGAACGCAGACTGTTGATTTCAGTGTGGCTGCCAAAGTGAGGAGCAGGTGATGAGGCCAGGGTTAGTGAAAATGTCACAAAGCTCTCTTACCAGATTCACCTTTTGGTCTTGATTAAGTATTTTCCTGATTGCTGTAAACTTACGATAACTTCCAAGACTTTCAATAAAGTTGATGCTGACAGTTTTTGCCAGTTTATTTGCTGTTTTTCTGTGGTGTATTGGACTCTGGGGGTTCCCTGCTCCACCATTTTTACTGACATCACTTCTCACAAGTCTTTTTTTATTGAAGTATAGCTGATTTACAATGTTATGTTAATTACTGCTGTTGAGCAAAGTGATTCAATTATACACATATATACGTTCTTTATATATATATATCCTTTTCCATTATGATTTATCATAGGATATTGAATATAGTTCTCTCTGCTGTACAGTAGGACCTTGTTGTTTATCCATTCTATATATAAAAGCTTACATCTGCTAACCCCAACCTCCCACTCCATTCCTCCCCCATTCCCATCCCCCTTGGCAGCCACCAGTCTGTTCTCTATGTCCATGATTCTGTTTCTGTTTCATAGATAGGTTCATTTCACAAGTCTTTTCTTAAGCACCTCTGTGTACATAGGTCTGTGCTAGGAATTAGGAATACAGTGGAGAATGAGACACATATGGTCCCTACCCGCATGGGTAATCTAATCTCTTCCCTATGAACTGAAGATCTATTCCATGCCCTGACTATGGATAAAAGTTTTGGGGCTTTTAAGTCTGCATTTGAATTTGTGCATGAGCTTCTGGAACCAGTTATCCCCAAATCACCCTAGATATATTGACTGAGGACACTTACATTTTTTTTATGAAAGATAAGTGGTTACTATATTATTCAAATTTAGGGATAAATATTCCATTGCTCCTGCCTGCTCATCTTCAGAAGTGTTGGCTTCAGTTTCACTGTTTTCCCCTGCATAGTCTCCCTATATCATGTATGCTTTCTCCATATATTGGTAATCAAATTGATAAACCCAGTCAGATCTCCAAATTGGAGCAAGAAGATAAAGTGATGACAGAGGAGAGAGGAATTACCCCAGACACCTGTCCAGGTGAGTACAAGGTAGATATGACTCCTTGTGAGGAATATCTCCCGTGGCTTGGGAGTTTAGTATTACATTAGGAAATGTCCTGGGAAACACTGTAAAATGCCCTTTTTTTCTGACAAGTCCAAGACCATTTGGTATGAGCTTCCTTGTGTACTTTCTTTTCCTTTCTCTTTAACTTTCTGTTCATCATCTCACACCTAATTTTGGCTTCAGATGAATACCTAAAACTTCATACCCATGTCCCTCTTATTGCAAACCTCCTAAAAAACCCTAATCCCTTAGTGAAGGGTCTGCCTTCACTAATAGATGCTTTATACCTTTTCTTTTCTCATCAACTTAAATTTATTTTCAATTTTTTTCAGATTTGGAGGTTCTACTTAAAGCCAAAGGGTTAACTTCTAAGCAGCATGTTTTTAGAAAAGAGCACTCTAAAGGTATCACAATAGTAAGAGTTCTGATTTTCCACAGTGGAAAGATGCCATAAATTAGAAAAGCCACAAAGTTACCAAGAGAGTCATTTTCCCAAGAGAAAATGTTACCTCTGGAGAGATACCATGAAACTGTTGTGAATTTGGAGTAAAGTATAAGTTATCTCCAAAATTATTTTTTCTTTGAGCATTCCTACAAGTAATTGTTTGCATAAATGTGACTCAGATATTGAGTGTTTCAAACATAAATCAGTCTTAAACTTATCAGAAAATGCTCTGTGAATAGGATAAAGGCTTTGATGTGGCAAAACATCTATCTTTTTTAGCTTCTAAGAACTCAGACTAGCAGAAACCATATACAAGCACTCAGTGTAGCAAACACACAAATTATAATAATTTTATATATAACAGAGTCCCTGGGAGGGAGAATTCCTATGATAGCATTGAATATTAAAAGTACTGTAAATTATAGTTGTCATTCATCTCATAATCAACAGGAGAAACGTCTTCTTGGAGTGAAGCTCAAGGAATGTAATCAGTGTTTTAAAGTCTTCAGCATAAAATTAAACCTTACTCAGCAGAAGACAATTCATACTGGAGAAGAACCCTATCATTGTAATCAATGTGGCAAATCCTTCAGCAGCAGATCCTACCTCACTGTTCATAAGAGAATACATAATGGGGAAAAACCCTATGGATGCAACAACTGTGGGAAAACCTTCAATAATCCCTCAGACTGCATGTGAGAACTCACACTGGAGAAACCCCTATTCATGTAACCAGTGTTTTCATGTTTTCCGCACCAGATGTATCCTCAAAAGGCACAGGAGAATTCATACAAGGGAGAATCATTATGAATGTAATCAGTGTGGAAAGCCTTCAGCATGAGGTCCTTCCTTACTGGGTACAATAGAATCCATATGGGGGAGAAATTTATGAATGCAGTGATTGTGGGAAAACCTTTAGGAAGAGCTCACATCTGATGCAGCATGTGAGAACTCATACTGGAGAAAAACCCTGTGAATTTAATGATTGTGGAAAATCCTGCAGCAGTAGCTTTTCTCTTACAGTGCACAAGAGAACACATAATAGAGAGAAACCCTATAAATGTAGTGACTGTGGGAAAGCCTTTAATAATCTCTCATCTGTTAAGAAACACATGAGAACTCGCACTGGAGAAAAACCCTATGGATGTAATCATTGTGGGAAATCTTTCAGTAGTAACTCCTACCTTTCTGTGCACAAGAGAATCCATAATAGGTAGATATGAATGCAGTGGCTCTGGGAAAGCGTTTGCTGACCTCTCATCCCTCAGACATCTTGGGAACACTCGCTGGATGTGTAAATTATCTGTTGTGTAACAAATGAGCCCCAAAACTTATTGGTTTAAAACAACAGACATAATCTCACAATTTATGTAGACCAGAAGTTCAGAAACAGATGAGCTATGTAGTTCTAGCTCAGGCTCCCTCATGAAGTTGCAGTCAAGATGCAGCCAGGGGACTTCCCTGGTGGCACAGTGGTTAAGAATCCTCCTGCCAATGCAGGGGACGTGGGTTTGATCCCTGGTCCGGGACAATCCCACATGCTGCGGAGCAACTAAGCCTGCGCGCCACAACTACTGAAGCCCACGCGCCTCGAGCCTGTGCTCCACAACAAGAGAAGCCACCACAATGAGAAGCCCGCACACCACAACAAAGAGTAGTCTCTGCTCGCCACAACTAGAGAAAGCCCGCACGTATCAATGAAGACCCAACACAGCCATAAATAAACAAACAAAAAGATACAGCCAGAACTAGAGAAAGCCCGCATGCATCAATGAAGACCCAACACAGCCATAAATAAATAAATAAAACAAATAAAAAGATGCAGCCAGATGGAGGTCAGCAGGAAGCATAAAACATGAGTAAATATTGACCATATAAAACACCCTGTGTGGTTTTATAACTTCTTTGGAAATCTAAAATTTTTTAAAAGAATGTTCTAAAATCTCATTGAACCGACCCCCCAAAACTAGGGGTGTTGGAGGAGACACAGCAAGTGACCCCCCAGCTCACCCTCTAAGACTAGAGCTTATAGGAAGCCCACAAGGTGATGCTCAAAGTCTGCATCCAACTCTGGAGCTTACAGAAGCCCTATGAAGTGACCACCCGTCCCCTCCCAACACTAGAGGCAACAGGATCTCAGGTAGCAATCCCCCAGTCACCCCAAGCACAAAAGACAGGGTCCTAACAAGCAACACCTCTATTCCTTCAAAATGAGAGATGTTGGGAATTCCAACAAGCACCCCATAGTCACTTCAAATTCTAGAAATGACAGCAGCCCCAGAAGGGACTCCTTCAGCTTCCCTGCATCACTAGAGAATGGGCAACTCACTCCAGTAACCCACCCAACCTATACCAAAAATACAGACAAGGGGAGTCCCAGAGAGTGACTCTTTCAGCCCCCCAACCAGAGATAAGTGGAGCCCCATCTAATGCCCCCAAACTTGTCCCCAAACTAGAGACAAGAGAATCTCCAGCCAGTAACTGTGTCAAGTCCACCCAACACTAGAAAAGATAAGAGCGCCAAGCAATAACCACCCCCCCCCAGATCTCCAGACCAGAAATGGCAGGAGCCTCAGCCTATGACACCCCACCCCCACTTATCCCAACATTAGAGACAGAAGAACTTCATCAAACGATCCATATGCATCCAACGTAAATGATGATGGAAACCCCCGAAAGGAACAACCAATCCCCTACACTCCAAAGAAGAAAGGACACCCAGGAAACACCACACCATCCTCACCCAAACCACACCCCAGCCTGCTTCTCTTGTCTTCCCAAGACAAGATGTGAGTATCCCCAGCGATGATCAGAATCTCAACAAGTGTTCAAGAGGCAACCCACTAGGTTCTCCAACCTAAGTGACAAACAGAGTCCCAGAATACTTCCTCTCTTTGTCCCAAAATAAGAATTGGTAGAAACACCAGCAACCAACACCCTCAACCAAACAAGAAGCCACAAGTTAAAAAGTAATAAATTTGTGTCCATTAAAACAAACAAACCAAAAAGACCCCACATGGCAAAGACAAAAGACAGAGGGAAATGCAACTCATCACAAAGGCTAATTTATTAAAATTAAAGAACTCCTACCAAGCAATAAGAAAAAGACCAAGAATCCATGAGAGAAAAGGGCGAATTTTAAGAACACACCGTTCACCAAAAAATTCAAATGGCTCTCATAAAAAGAAAACTATAAAGTGAAACACCAAAATTCCTTTCATCATTTATCAATGAGAATTTTTTTTTAAGTTTAATAAGATCATGTAATGGCCAAGATGTGGGGAAAATGGCAATCACATACCATAATAAGGGGGAAGTGAATTAATCCAGTTCCCCTCCACATGGACCTTTCCCTGGGGCTGCTTGAGTATCTTCATGGCATGGTGGATGGCTTCTAGAAAGGCAGCAACTTAGACCAAAGAGTAAGCTTCAGTGTTGTAATAGGGAAGAACCTTTGTATTCTATTACAAAGGGATGTTGCCTATAAGCTTAAATTATACATAATGGCCCATCTCTGGGAACCCTGCTTCCCAGGTGAAGAGCACGAAGCTAAACTATTATACCTCTTTTTTTAGCTCACAGGAAACCTCCTGACCAGCCCACCTGTGAATGGCTGCAGGAAGGAAGAAATTAACACATCCCCTCAAGAATCTGGCCAGAACCAAGAAATATTGATATTTGCAACAACTTACTGCCTTTTTTACTTTACCTCCTCACCTCCCACTCTTTGTTCTATAAAAGAAACTAGCATCCAAACCTGGGCAAGATGGTTCTTTGGGACCTAGCCCACCATCTTCTCGGTCTGCTGGCTTTCTGAATAAAGTCGCTATTCCTTGACCCAACAACTCATCTCTCGATATTTTGGCCTGCCATGCAGCGAGCAGTACGAGCTTGGACTCGGTAACACAAGAAATCAGCCAGGGGAATAACTACCCCGCCCTCCCTCTCCCCACTCTCCACCCTTCCAGGTCTCCACCTTGACAATGAAGAGCAACGTTACTGTCAGAACCCACTGAAGCCAGAGGGCAAGGGTGCCTGTTGCAGTCCACATAGGTCGGCCTTTGTGGGCAGAGAACATGGTGAAATAGCATGGAGAGTGGTCCTGGGGAGGGACAAACAGAAGCCATCAGCTTAGCATTTGATCCAAATCCAAACTCCCTTCCTGATAAACAAACAGTGAATAAAATAGGAATTTGCACTACTTCCCCAATGTGATAGAAAAGCATATAAATTCACACTTCAATCACCAGGCATTGTGCTAAGGGCTTTCAGGTATTAACTCATTTAACCCTCTCACCATCCCTATAAGGAAGATATCATTATCCCTTTTTTCAGCCGTCATGCGCTGCTCAGATCTCCCTTTTTGAGAACTTGTCATGGGGATACAATAAATTGACCACCTCCAGCTGCTGCACCTTCAGACCTGCTTCAGGGTTCACACCAAAGCCACGTTGTCCCTGGGCTGCTCCCAACTAATACCTGAGCCTGATGGATGGGAGGACCAGAGCCAGGTCATTTCTGCCCAATGCAGGACCCCTCTGACAGGCACTCTTTGCCCTGGGGCACCCCATTGGCCTTACAGAGACTTTCTCAGCACTGCGCTGAGAGCTCCTTTTCCCATTTATCCACACATCTGAGTCTGTTTTGGTGTCTGCTTTTCAGAGAACCTGAGTTACGATGCGATTTTTCAGATGAGGAAACCGAGACAGGGAGGCACAGAGGGATTAAATGACTTGCCCAAGGTCACGCAGCTCCTAAGAGATTAAAAATCTGACAATCTCACTCCAGAATCAGTACTCTTAAGCATTCTGCTAGAGAGACAGAGAGAGAAAGAGAAAGAGAGAGAGAGAAACAGAAGAGAAGCAAAACATCTGAAAGGATCCTTATCATCATGATTTTGTAATCTCTCTAGCCCATTTGAATTAGGATTTTCTGCTACTTTGATCCATTTTTCCAAAGGCTAAAAACAAAAACACCTGTAGAACACCCTTCTTTTAAATTCCCAAATACGCTCTGAAGATGGCAGTGTTTCACCACTCTAAACCCACAAACCAAAATGTTTCTAGAAACAAGGGTAGTAACCAGTGAGGCAGTACTTTGTTTTGTAACCTGCAGGTACTGATTGTAGAGTACACATTGGTTAACTAATCCAGAAAGGAATTTCTTTTTCTTTCAGCATATGTATCAACTAACCAGAGGACCCAAACCCAAAATAACAACAAAGTAAAAGCAAGAAATGGGAATGCTCTCTATAGTCATCAGTATGAGAGACGTTAATTCACATTTGTTTTGGTAACAGGTGGTCCCCATGGACATGGGGTGACTAAAAAGAAACTGGGATCCTAGTATGGTGTCAAACAGCCTGGTTACAATGTATGAGAAGCATCTACATTTCAGGCTCATTTCTTTGTTCACAACCCAGATAACAGAGCAAAAACAGTTAATGATTGCAGTGAACTGTCTGTTGGCGCTGGCCAGCAGAATCATCTTTTCATCTCTTTGTGGCTTCAAGCTCTTGTTAAAATGCCTCGCCTGATGACCATCCTCTGAAACCCACCATCACCAATTAGACATTTAAGTCAATTAGCGCTTGATTTCTTTCATCCTCCCATTAAGAACCATAAATCGATCTTCTAGAATCCAACTACAAAATGATTCACTCAGAACAAGGGAAATTTCTTAAACATGATAGCCATGACATTTGTGAAAATCATGATCACTTGCCCAACAGTCACTGTTTCTGTGGTCATCTTATTTAAAAATGCAACCCCTCAGCCCCCCTGTAACGGACTGAATGTGTCCCCCCAGAATTCATATGTTGAAGCCCTAACACCCAGTGTGGCTGTATTTGGAGATGGTGCTTCTAAGGAAGTAATTAAAGTTAAATGAAGTCAGCAGGGGCCAAATCCAGTAGGATTTGTTTCCTTATAAGAGGAGACACCAGATAGCTCACTCTCTTTCCCACTGAAAAGCCATGTGAGGATGCAACAAGAAAGCAGCCATCTGCAAGCCAGAAAGAAAGCTCTCCCCAGGATCTGAATCAGCCAGCATCTGGATCTGGGACCTTCAGCCTCCAACACTGTGAGAAAAAAGATTTCTGTGGTTTAAACCACCCAGTCTGTGGTATTTTGTTAAGGCAGCCCTAGGAAACTAATACACTCCATACCCACTTTCTCTGTATTTTCCTCCTAGAACAGATCACTTCTAACATACTGTATATAACTTTCTTATTTCTGTTTTCATAGTCAGAAATGTACAACCTGAGATGCCTACAATTGAAAAGAAAAAAAAAAGCTGAAAACAAATGAGACCAATATCCAGCTTAAGAAATTATAAACAGAACAACACAATAAACAAGTAGAATGAGGGCAATAATAAAGACGACAAAGCAAAAAATTTAAAACAAAGATACAGGGAGAGATAAATTAGGAGTTTGGGATTAACATATACACACCACTATATATAAAATAGGTAGACAACAAGGACCTACTGTATAGCACAGTGGACTATATATATATATTTTGTTTGTTTGTTTGTTTGTTTTGTTTTGTTTTTGCGGTTCGCGGGCCTCTCACTGTTGTGGCCTCTCCCGTTGCGGAGCACAGGCTCCGGACGTGCAGGCTCAGCGGCCATGGCTCACGGGCCCAGCCGCTCCGCAGCATATGGGATCTTCCCAGACCAGGGCACGAACCCGTGTCCCCTGCATCGGCAGGCGGACTCTCAACCACTGCGCCACCAGGGAAGCCCCTCAATATTTTTTAATAACCTATAAAGGGGTGGGGGTGGGTGAAATGAGTGAAGGGGGTCACAAGGTACAGACTTATAGCTATAAAATAAATAATTCCTGGGGATGTAATGTACAGCATGGTGATACAGTTAATGATACTCTTGTATATTTGAACGTTGCTAAGACAGGAGATCTTAAAAGTCCTCATCACAAGAAAAAAAAAATGTAACTGTATGGTGACAGATGTTAACTAAATTTATCGTGGTGATAATTTCATAGTATATATAAATATTGAACCATTATGTTGTGCATCTGAAACTAACATAATGTATGTCAGTTATACATCAATTTAAAAGAAAATGAGGATTCACATTTAAAAACAAAGACTGGCACATGAGGATGCCTTCTGCCAGGAGCATCTTGACAATATCAACGCTGGTGATGAGTATTAGCTAACACGTAGCAAGGACCCTCTATGCCCCATACACAAAATAACTCTTAATCTACAAGATATCTCGAATCGGGTAACTCTGCTATTGTATTAGTTTTCTACTTTTTTTCTCATGAAAATTTTTATTGAAATAGAGTTGATTTACAATGTTGTGTCAGTTTCAGGTGCACAGCAAAGTAATTCAGATAGATAGATAATAGATAGATAGATAGATAGATTCTTTTTAGACTCTCTTTCATTATAGGTTATTAGAAGATATTGAGTATATTTCCCTGTGCTATACAGTAGGTCCTTGTTGGTTATCTATTTTATACAGAATAGTGTGTATCTATGTATACACACTAGGAGTTAATCCCAAACTCCTAATTTGTATTAGTTTTCTATTGCTGTGTAACAAATTTAACAACTTGAAACAACACACACATTTATTGTTACACAATTTCTGTGGACCAGGCAGGAGTCTGGGCACCCCTTAGCTAGGTCTCATTGTCTCTCAAAACTGCAATCAGGCTGCATCCTCATACGGAGGCTCGACTGGGGAAGAATAGGCTCCCAAGTGCATTCAGACTGTTGGTAGAGTTCATTACCTCCAGGTTTGGGGACAGATGACACCAGCTTTGTACCAGCTATTCGTTGGAGGCCACTCTAAGGTCCTGGGGCTGCCACAGTTCCTTACAAGTAGTCCTTTTCATAGCCTTTTCAAGGCCACCAGTAAAATCTCTCTCTCCGACTTGCTAAGATTGGACTCATACAATGTTCCATAAACATGAGAGAGACATCTCATCATTTTTCCCACAGTTAATTAGTCATATATCTTGCCCATCCTCAGTGGGAGGAGATTATACAAACTGTGGATACCAGAAAGTGGGAATTATTGATCAGAGGTCACCTTAAAGTGTGTCCATCACAGCTATAATCCCCAACGTGACAGGACACAGAAAAGGGGTGTCCTGGTGATGCTCCTTCAACTCTCTGAGGCTGGGGTTCCCCATCTGTGGAACACAGGGTTGTCCTGAGCATTCCACCATGGGCGGTTCATGCAATGACACCACACACCATGGTACTCGTTCCCTGAGGCTTGAAAGTGTGTATTTATCAATGATAAAAATGTTCTTAAGGCCTTTTCAGTCTTATACAATTTAATCTCACAACAACCCTACAGTGGAGGTTCTATGATGACCTCCTTTTAAAACATGAGGAAACTGGGGCTGAGAGAGGTATAATGAGTTGTCTAAGATCACCTGGTGAAAAAAACAGGCAATTCACAGATCTCTGAGTTTAAAGACTTGTGGTGAACCAGTTCATACCCCTGTGATACCCTTAACCACGGGAACCCTTCCTTTCCCTTCCTCTACGGGTTACTGTTCAGCATTCTGTAATTTCCAGGACCTCCAGGGAGGGGCTATGTCAGAAATCTCACAAGGGTATCTCTTTGTCTCTCCCAATGCTGGAATGCCACGTTTACCCATAGGTGTATCAAACAGCCTAGTGTGAGACAGAGTAACTTGCTCTGTGACCTTTGGGAGTTCACTCTCCCTCTCTGTTTCAATTCCTGAATCTGCCAATGAGAAGAAGCTCCTTGAGGTCCCAACATCTCTGGTTGTGGTAGACTGGGTTCTCTGAGAAAAAGACTCTGAGATCTTTCAGCCTGCCATCATCTGACAGATGGGTAAACCATCTCAAATCATTCACCCAGCCAAGCCATCAGCTGACCCAAGAGATCACACACGGCAGCCTGGACTAAAAGAACTGCTTGGCTGGCTCATGGAGTAGTGAGAAATAATCACTGTTGCTTGTTTTAAGTCACTAAGTATTGGAGTGTTTGTTACACAGCAATAAACAGAGGTTTACATGGAGGAGGTTTGTCTGGGATAACGGGATCAACATAAGTAAGGGAAGTAAGTCTGAACGAGGGAAAGATGAAACTTCAAGCAGCTGCAACCAGCACCTTATACCTGATCCCCTGCGGAGCGTTAAAATGGTGGTGATTCAGCACAGTTGTCCCACATTGTACTAGTTTACCAGAGCTGCTGTAACAAAGCTCCACAGACCGGGGGACTTAACAGACATTTATTCTCTCACAGTTCTGGAGGCTGGAAGTCTGAGATCAAGGTGTCTGCAGGGTTGGTCCCTTCTGAGGGCTGTGAGAGGGAATCTGTTCCTTGCTTCTCTCCTAGCTTGTGCCTTTTTGCTGGCAATTTTTAGCATTCCTTGGCTTGCAGACCCATTACCCCAATCTCTGCCTTCATCTTCACATGATGTTCTCCCCGTGTGCATGGCTGTGTCCAAATTTCCCCCTTTCGTAAGGATGCCACTAATATCAGATTAGGGGCCCAGCCCACTCCAGGTCCACCTCACCTTAACCAAATGAATTACATCTGCAATGTAATTTCCCAGTAAGGTCACATTCTTTTTTTAAATTAATTTTTATTGGAGTATAGTTGCTTTACAATGTTGTATTAGTTTCTACTGTACAGCAAAGTGAATCAGCTATACATATACATATACATGTATCCCCTCTTCTTTGGATTTCCTTCCCATTTAGGTCACACAGTGCATTAAGTATAGTTCCCTGTGCTATACAGTAGGTTACCATCAGTTGTCTATTTTATACATAGTATCAGTAGTGTATATGTGTCAATCCCAATCTCCCAGTTCCTCCCACCTCTTTTCCCCTTGGTATCCATACATTTGTTCTCTACGTCTGTGTCTCTATTTCTGCTTTGCAGATAAGATCATCATTCTGAGGTACTGGAGATTAGGACTTAAATGTATCTTTTTGTGGGGTGGGGGGAGCAATTAAACCCATAACATGCATTTAGGCACAGGGGTCAGGCATTTGTACCCCTGGCCAGTTGTCAGATGTGGCTGCCCCTATGGAGGGGACATAACCTTGGACCAAGCAGCTCCCTTAAGCTGAGGAAAGTTCTGGCAAAAAGGACTCAGTTGTGAGCCCCCAGCAGACAACCTCCCTGGTAGCTGGAAGAGTGAGCCCCTGGGTTCCAAAGAGATGGCATGGGTGGTACAACATGGCATCAACTCCTGTGAGTCTCTGATTATAACGAGGACTTCTATTGAAGATTCTGGGTGAGTCACCTTGAGGACCCAATCCCAGGCAGAACAGTCAGCTTCATGGGGCGGGGGGAGGGGTGAAACCATGCCCCAGGGGGTTGGGTCACCAGCAGTCAAGGAGGTTGGAGATCAACAGCTAGAAAACTTGGATCTCATCACATCTCAGAGTCTAGACCACCCGCCAACCCTGTTATCCCTGATAAGAGAGTAGCACTTCTCTCTTCTGTTGAGTACTTCAGAGATACCAGAGCTTCCATGTGCTTCCTTTTGCTTGTATACTAAGCTGGTGACAACTGTCTCATCTGTCATGCTGCTCACACTTGAGTCGGAGCCAGGGCCAGGGCCCCAGGGACCCTAATCTGCATTGTCATCACCTGGCCACAAGTTTGAGGAGTCTGCATGGCCCACCTGGGCAAAGAGACCACCCACCCATCTGCACACCTGAGGCTGAAGCATCCTTGAGATTCTTTCCTGAGGAGGAAAGCATTTTCCCTTTTCCACAAGGCTTCTATTGAATTTCACAAGCCCAGGGAGGCACAATTCAGGCTACCACCTAGCAGTGGCATCCATTTTTTGGAGGATGGGGAACCTGGAGGGATATGGGGGTGTGGGAAGGACACCCTGGAGGGAGCATGGAGGATAAACGTTACCTCACTTTATCCTCACTATGGTCACATGACGGAAGGTCTCTCATCCTCAATCATAGCAGGGTAAAGTGAGACATGTGGGCAATTGTTGCAAGATTGACTCAGTTCATTCACGCTTCCCCCACCTCCCCGAATGTAAACCCTCGGGCAGTCCTCCCCTCCCCCCGTGCTGACTCTGGGGTCATCTACGTGATTTCCTTCGGGCAACGGGACAGTAGCAAACACTGCACTGACCACTCACCCTGGGGGGCAGGTCCATGTTCCCAGGATGACATTTACAACACCTTAGCATCTAAGTCTCCAGCATGGTGCAATGGAGCAGTGTCTTGGGGGTCCCCTTGTATTCTTGTAGTGAACTGCTTAGTATTTGGATCCTGGGGAGGTCTGGGGTCCTTGAGGTAGCAGTACCTTACCAAATAGTATAGAAATAGTTCCATATTTAAAGCATTGGTTCAGCTCTACAGGTATGTGTCAGTGGATCATCAGCCCTGCTGCTAACAATATTTAACCTCCTGCTTCACTGATATGAAGAACCTGGAGGTTTGTTCCCTCTCAAAACAGATACCCACAACATCCCGGGAGATTTCCCTTCACCCACCCCCTAGCCACAACCCCACCCAGTTCATAGGTCCTCGCTTGGACACCACACAGAAACAAGAGTATTCTCAGATAATTTATTCTGAATTTTCATATAAACAGGTAATTATCCCATAGTTTACATGCAGAGCAATTTTGATATTCCAAGAAACAAAACAAAAAAAAAGGCAAATTCTGTACATGGTGCCACTTGGCTCTTGTAGGAAAACATTGAAAAAGTAAGAATTGATCTCCTGGTGGGTTTTGCGTCTCCGAGTTGGTTTCTGCATATGCCGAGGCACATTTGATCCTGCGTGGCTGACGTTGGATGGGAGGTGTCTGCCGCTCACACGCAGGGCCTGGGACCCCCAGGCCCACAAGGTAGAGAGTAAATAAGCCATTCCTGAATGTGTGTGGGTTGGGGGAGACAGTTCCTTTCTTCTCAAATGGGACCAAGAGCCCCAGATCCCTGGTCTGAGTTTGAACAAGGATTTTTAGGGCCCGCATCCAGATTAAAACGTGGCTGGAGGCTGGTTCTGGACCTTGACTGGTATGAGAAGTTGACAGTGAGCTCAAAAAAATCATTGTTTCCCTCTGTTTCTGGGAGACCCCTAAGGAAACATTCACTTCCAGGCGCAGCCTCTGAATGTCCATTGCATTCTCTCATGTCTTTGAAAGAACAAATGCCCATCTGTTCTTTCTCTCCAACCTCAACTCTGGTATAAATCAATATTCTGAAGAACATTCCAGAAGATTTTCTGAAGGGACACCATTCTACAGGTATCATTTATATACAATCAGCATGTCCATGTTCCCCACTCCCAACAAAACCATAATTTCTGAATCGCCTACGGTGCCAAGTGGCATCCGAACCTCAAACTTCCACCCACCACAAAGTAGAAAAAGATTGTCGTTTGGGGGACTACAGCACATCCCATCATGTACCCAGATGGCGAGCATGGGTTCCTGCTCACTGACCAATGTTATGACGGCTACAAATAAACACCTCCCAACCCAACAAGCACCTTTCATGGCAGACCATCCACTCTGGTTGGAGAGAGTGGAAGATCTGTCCATCAGTTACAGGCAGTCTCCAATGGTCTCGGCGTTGTTGGTGCAGATCTTTGCACCAATTCCCACATCTTCTTTCAGTTGTGCTCAACGTCTATCCAGAGAACCAGCAGCATTTCTTGCTTCTTACTAGCTTAAAAGGACAGAAAATCACCCAGAACAGCTCCCAGAATACAAACATTTCCAGACGTGTGTTTGACATCACTGGTCCAGAGAGAAACAACTATGTGGGTTTTGCCACATAAATAAAAAGGGGTTTTAAAATACTGAGACACCTTTCAAAACAAACAACAAAAAGTGTCATCCAAAGCTGGCTTTGTTGCTTTTTTTGTAACCCATCGCTACAATCCTCCAGGACATCCATCTCTAGGACTAAAGTTCTGTTGTGACAGAGTCAACATTATCTGATGCAAAAGGAGGCTGTGACCCAAGCCTGCTTCCTCTTTCACTGCAGCAGCAGAGACAGCTAAATGAAGTTAGGGAACTCCAGTTTACAAAGGGCGGGCCCAGCACTCTACAGTACCTCTGCAGGGAAAGTGGAAGAAAGGAGACTCTGCAGGGGTGGTGCCTATAGGTATGGGAAGGGCAGCGAGGTTTGGTGAGTATGACACCACTGCTGCTGGCCCTGCCCAGACTTACACACGGGTTATCAAAGTGCCCCAAGGTCAAACAGTATCAGCTTGAGGTCAACTGAACCAAAATACAGGGGGTCCAAGGTTTTGTTGCTAAAAGATGTGTTCAGCATCTTGGTGGGTTTGGGGTTGAGATTTCTCAGCATGCTCCCTTCCCACTCAGAAAATAAAAAGAGACTCTGCATTGGGTGTTTGTGTGTGAGGTGCCCATGACAGTGATTTTTTCCACCCCCAACCCCCCAAAAAAGCATCTCAATCTGAAAGGAGTGGAAATAAACCATGGAGAGCCCAGGGCACCTAGGTGCTCACACCAGGGGGATGCCATGGGACAATGGGGATGCTGGCTCTGTACCAAAGCCTGTCTTTGCCCCAACAGGGGAACTTCCCTCACCAAAGAAGGGTAACTCAGGACTGGATGCCCCCATACATCAGATACATCGTGATGGCCTGAAACTTGGTTCATTTCAAGGGCCACGGTATCAATGGATGGAGGATCAAAAAAAAAAAAAAAAAAAAAGGAAGATTAAATTCAGAGGAGCATATTATCAGCCAGAAAAAGAATCTATGCTCACATGAAAGCCATACTTCAGCCCAACTCCCTCCCTCAAAATTCTTACTGGTCCCCGGCATTCAGAATCAGCTGATACAAATTTTCCCTGATTCAGATCGGATCCAGGAAGAATTCTGAAGTCTCAAAGATGTCCATTATTGAATCACATCCTAACAATACACTGAGGTAGATTGTGCTGGGAAAAAAAAAAAATCATTACCCCACATTCACCTGTTTATTTTTCTTTGAAAAAAAAATTTACATGCACTCCATTTCTTATGAAAGTGATTTTTTACAGTGATTTTTATATATTAAAATAAATAATTTTCCCCTAATATAAGAAAACCTTTCTGAATTAGAAAAATGTGAAAATTGCTGCTAGTGTAGTATACGGCCACTACAAATTTACTACGAAAAGAACAAAATACCTAGATCTACGTGTTTTGTCTTTTTAATTTACGTACAGACCCTCTTTTATGTACAAAATAAATTTGGCGAAAATAATTTCTGTGCTCCTTGTACCCAATCACTGAGGCTCCCCAGAAATATTTTGACATGCTATCATTTCTCAAATCATATAAATAAGATAGCCAGAGGCAACTAGGATGTGTGTCTACCTGTGTTCTTCATCAAGAATTGAGAAGGTTCGGAGGTCACCATGGCATCTCTATCCTGTTCTTAAGCCCACAACTCTTAAGAGGAGAAGAGAAGAAGGAAGCAATCAAAAACTTGTGAGAAAATGCACACAAGGGATAACCCATGGGTGATGATTTGGATGAACCAAAGTGATGAGTTCACCGTGTTCTTTATTTGAGCAGCTGTAGTTCTTTCCCCAAAGGGAAGCAACTGTGGCATCACGCTCCTTCGCAAGTTCTTGGTAGTGTGAAGGTCCTTAGCGGTCTCTCCTCCGGCCTGTACTCTCTTAGGGACTGCAAGATCGTGAAGTACCTGAGAATTCAGCTCAGGCCCCACACCTGGCCCAGCTGAGGTCACTGGGCGCAAAGCAGCTTCTGGGAAGTCAGCTCTGAGGACAGACGGATGCCCTGAGGGCGGAGGGGACCAACAGGCACGTCTTCATATGGCTAGTGTTCTCAAAGTCCACCTGTGCTGTCCCACTTTGGGATGTGATTGTACTGTGTTTGCACAATCCTCGTAGGACGTGCGCACACAGCTGAGGAAGCTCCAGAGGTACGTACAGGGAACCAGAAGATCCAAGGGCCACAAGTGTGTTCAAAGGCAGGGCTCAGCTTACCAGAAACCAAACTATCCATCATACACCATCACCCACATGCTCAGCGTGGCCTGATCACGACGTCCAGAAGGGTTAGCAGCTAACGTGGCTTTAGTCCCAGAAAAATGGATGCCTTGAAGACCAAGGAGAGAGGCCATTGGTGCCTGGGTCCCCCTCCCCACACACAGGCAGACAAACCCCCATGCCCTACCCGCCCCCCGGGAAATGGTCAATAACTTATGAGGCTGATGCTGGAGATTTTTTTTTTAAATTAAATATGTTACAAATATATTCTCCAAACTCTTCATCATCTCAGTTCTTCTTTTTTTTTTTTTTTTTTTTTTTTTTTTTTTTTTTAATGTCCTGGCTTTGTTTGGTCTTGAAAAGATCCATTATCACTCCAAACGATTCCCATGGCTCCCGGGAAACATTTTTCACCAAAGTTAAGGGAGAGAAGACTCCTGAGGCTAGACTCGGGACTGAAGGAGACTCTTGAGGGCACAGTGTCCCAGTAGATTAGAAGGAAGGGAGGTGGAGGGAGCAGATCAGGGGCTCACACACTCCAGAAGGGCAGAACCTTCCTGGGCTGATCCCCAAAGCGGCCACTCAGCACGCATGATTTGCACACACACACACACACACACACGCACGAGTACACACGTGAGCCACACCCCAGGACTGCAACACTATATCCAAAATACAAAAGCAGCAGCTATTGGTCAATTTGAGGAACTGATTCTGTGAAGGAAAAAAAAAAACATCCTTCTGGATGAAAAAAACTTTCCTGAAGCCCACTCTGCAAAGTCTGGAATTCTACTAGGACAGGATTTTGATTTTTGTTTTTTTCTTTCTTTCTAACTTTTGTTCCACAAACAAGATTTATGTTTTACACCGTAGCTCAGACACCAGCAAAAAAAAAAAAAAAAAACCTTTGTAAAAACAGGTGCTTTCTTTCAATCTGCTAGGAAAAAAAAAAAAAAAAAGTAACACCCGGGCTTGAAACCTCGGTGGTCCAAAAGGACAGCAGCCGTGGAAACCCCTCTCCCATCTAGGTTCACAGTTAAGTTCTCAGATGACCAGTCAAATTGGCAATCAAACCAATGTGTTTGAAGTCAGAAGAGGAACAGAAATGGATAGTCATGATCTCTGAGCTCCATTTGACACTGTGGCTGAGTTGTGTGAAAATCCTGAGTTTTCTGAAGGCCTTCAAACCAGAGGAAAGCGAAGACAGGAACCATTCCCCAGAGCAGGGGCCGTTAGGAAGGATTAGACCGGGGCAGAGTCAGAATGCGTCCGTTTTTCTTGCCCCCGTTCATGTGGGTGTAGGGGATGTGTTCCTGATAGTTTCTCTTTAGCCCCAGTGCGGACCCTCCATCCCGGCCCCCGGCCTCCTCCCTCTGCACATGTGAGGACCGGTCCAGGGGGACACTCTCCATGTCCTCAAATTCCATCTCCAGCTCCTCGCTCTCGGGCACCTTGTTCTCCTCGCTGTGGAAGAAGGAAACTTCGGGAAAACTGGGGTGCAGCTCGTCCTTGAGCAGGTCGACAATTTCCAGGAAGGTCGGCCGCATCTTGGGGTTGAACTGCCAACACATGCGCATCAGGTCGGTGCTGCAGGACAGAGGGCACGTGGAGGGTGAGGCGCGCGCCGCCCCGCCAATCGGCCCCCTCCCCACCCCTCGCCGGTGGCCCACACCCACGGGGACAAGTGCCGACACCGGAAAGGCGACAGTCAAGCAGAAACAGCGATTCTAGGGGCGCTGAAAGGTGGTTTTATAAAGAGCGTCAAGGGGGCTGTCTCCTCCCCAAACCAGATCCAGAAGGGCCTCTCCTGATGTTGCTACAGGCTGAAGACCATGGTTCACCGTTTTTTTTTCTTTTAACTTTTTAATTTGTATAATTTATTTATTTTTATGTTTTTGGCCGCGCCACCCGGCTTGCGGGATCTTTGTTCCCCGACCGGGAATCGAACCCATGCCGCCTGCAGTGGAAGCGTGGAGTCCTAACCACTGGACCGCCAGGGAAGTCCCCATCGTTTTTTAAAATATTGAAGTATGGTTGATTTACAATGATGTGTTAGTTTCAGGTGTACAGCAAAGTGATTCCGTTATATATATATATATGTATATACACACACACACATATATATATTCTTTTATATATAAAAGAATATATATATTCTTTTTAAGATTATTTTCCCTTATAGATTATTACAAAATATTGAGTATAGTTCCCTGTGCTATACAGTAGGTCCTTGTTGTTTATCTATTTTATATATGGTAGTGTGTGTCTATTAATCCCAACCTCCTAATTTATCCCTCCTCCCCCTTTCCCCTTTGGTAACTGTAAGTTTGTTTTCTATGTCTGTGGGTCTATTTTCTGTCGGTTCCTCTCTCTGTATGTACATCCCTGCACCTGATGAGGGCAGCTGGGTGGACTGACCCTAGGGGGCTCATTCTGAGTAGTTGTCCTGCAGGTCCAGCCCCCGCTCTCTGGAGGGTGTGGGGTGGCGGGCGGGTGGAGACTATGACTTTACCTAGGACAGGCCCAGCGGGCTTGGGATTTCCATTTTACCTCGTCCTTTCCCCACTGTAACTTCTTCTAGGGCAGGGGTTGGCAAACTTCAGCCCTGCACCAAATATGGCCCCGAGTGTTTTTGTAAATAAAGTTTTATTGGCACGCAGCCACACCCATCCAATTACGCATCATCCACGGCTGCTTCCAGCTACAAGGCAGAGAGCCACCCAGCCCACAAAGCTGAATATATTTACACTACGGCCCTTTAGAGAAAAAGTTTGCAGGCCCCCACCCTAGGGTCTACATGTAATTTCCCTGGTCCTGGAACTACACCTAGCTGCTAATTGGCTTGGCAAGGAAAGGCCCTTCATGAGGAGATGTTTAAAAATATTTTACTCAGAGTTTCTAAGTAACTCTGCTTCATATATTTTTTTTTTTTTTGCATATGATGTTTCTTCAAACTACGTTTTCTAAACAGCTATCTTATTCTTTTGAGGATGAGGCATCAAAATGGCCTCCCTCCATGGATTTTTTTTCGGGAGGGCAAAGTTTTTTCTTAAGAAACACTGATAAAAAATAAATAAAAAAATAATAAAAATTTAAAAAAAAGAAACACTGATAAGGGAATTTATATGTAGTAAATGCTTATTGTAGAAAGTTAGAAAACACCCCAAAATATGGAGAAAATACACCTTGCACACAACTCTCCTTCAGATATAACCTCTTGTCTTTTCTATCTGGATACATCTGGAAATGTAATTTACATACATTTATTACACTTATTTTAACATAAGCTAATCCATTGAGTTATAAAATATATCACAAGCATCATCTGAGATGTCAATTTCTGTTTCCTATCATTTTATCAATGTACTTGGCAATTCTCATATTGCTGGGTGTTTTGATCATTTTCTTTTTTGAGATTTAAATAACGTTGCTGTGAGTAGCTATGACAACAGGGTGATAAGAAAGATTAGCTAACCATACCATTGACAGAATTGAATATTAAAAGTCTCCCTTCTTTCCTCCCTCCCTCCCTCCCTCCTTCCCTTCCTTCCTTTCTTCCTTCCTTCTGTTGCTAGTTTAGGAAGATAGTACTTTCTTTATTTTACCTTACATTTATTGGGCTAGTATGACACTGGATCATTTGGTAAGTGTTTAATGATGTGCATTTGGTGTTTGTGTTGTACAGTTGTTTCTACAACAAAAATTTAAGACAAATATTGGGAGAGGAATATGTCGTACATACCCCTGACAATTTTTTTTTTTTAGTGTTTATGCTCAGCGATTTCTTTTTTCCACTTTTAATGAGATACAATTGACATATACCATTGTATTATTTTCCTGACAAAAATGTTCAGTGTATAAAGAATAGGTAGTTAAACCTAAGCCTCCACTCCAGCTCCCCAGTTTCCTTCCCAAAGTAACAACTGCTGTGCAATTTCCTGTACAGCCTTCCAAAAATATGAAACGCAATAGAGCATACATCTAAAGATACAATACACAAACACAAGCATGTATGTAGACACAATACGCAAACACAAATGTGCATGCAAAGAAAAAATCCGCAAACACAAAGACGTGTAAACATACGATACACAAACGTGAGTATCCCGGCAAAGGGCATAGACGTTTGAATGAGCACCTCACACACTGTACCCCGTTTCTACACTTACACTCTCTCAGGACAGTTGTCGGGTTGATCCAGAAACCCTCCATCCATGACAAATTTTAACACCTGCTCGTTTGATAGGCCTTGGTAAGGCTGTTCCGCCAAGCTGGTAATTTCCCAAAGGACCACGCCAAAGGACCTGCCAATGACAGTCGGGGATAGTAACAAAGAAGCCGTTAAAATACACGCAACGCGCGCACACACACCCCTTCTTGGTTTGCTAGAACCTGGTTGGCCAGGTCACTAAACGATTCATGCTGCAGCTCAGAAATGCCTATAAGATTAGTGTCCGTTGGAATGTCACAGTGGCTGTGCTAGGGTCCCCAGACATGCCATCCCTTCTTTTTCTAGACGGAGAAGCCCTGAGGAAGGCAGTTTTCAAGTGACCCCTCTCACACTGGTCATACTAGCAGAGCAACCTGGAATCCAAGTGCAGTGTTCTGTCCACCAACCCACACATGACTCACCACATGTCCGAAGAAGTGGTAAAGACCCCGTCCTTCAGCGATTCAGGTGCCATCCACCGCACGGGGAGCAGACCCTTTCCCCCTTTCCGGTAGTAATCCGTTTCGTAGATGTCTCTGGTCATTCCAAAGTCTGACAACAAACAGTAGTTCACATGCTCTTAGCCTTCAGCCTGTGGCCAGCTGTCTGCCATCTTTCCTGCCCCACCCCTGCTAGAGCCCTCAGATGAAGGCACCTGCCCCAGGTGTGAGCTCACCTGCCCCAGGTGTGTGCTCACCTGGGTCACAGCCAAATCCAGTGAGAATGGATTCTGAGGGTACTCATGAGGATGTGGAGGGAGAGGATGGGCCACCATTTAAAGGGACAGAAAAAGAACCACCAAGTAGCAAAGAAGTGATGTTCTGACCTGGAGCTTGGGAATCTCACCCTCAGCAATGCTTCCTTCCAACCCACACCTCTCAGGCATCCCAAACTGAACTTTTCATGCTCTGCAACCAACCTACTATTTGCCACTGGATCTGGCCCCACCACCCACCCAGCTGCCCAGTCAGAAACCCAGTGCTGGGTCTTCCCTTGGCCACCCCCTTTCCTCACACCCCACAGAAAAGACAGTGGCGAGTCCTGCCCCCTCGACCTCCACATCCCTCTCTAGTTTGTTCCTCTCCACAGCCCTGGATGTCCCCAGGCCCGCCACCATCTCTCACCTGCAGGACCCTCCCTCCATCCTGACCCTGACAGCCCACTGCCCAAGAGAAGCTACATAAATCGGATCGTGTCAATTCCTGCTTCACACTGGCTACGTAGAATAACATCGAGATGACCCACCATGATCAACAAGGACCTTCCCAGCCTGGTTCCCGCTTCTCTCCTCAACCTCACATCTCACACTGCTCTGCTCCCCTCTACGTTCACCTTATTCACACCACATCAGCCATCCTTCCAACCTCACAGCCTCTGCACGTGCTGTAGCTTCCCCTGAGACGCCATCTCTCAGGTCAGCTTCTAACCCTGCAAGTCTTGGTGAAAACGTCGCCTCCTTATGGAGAGAGAGGCCTTTCCTCCCCATCATGGAACTGAACTCTTTTTTTTTTTTTTTTTTTTTTTTTTTTTTTGCGGTGCGCGGGCCTCTCACTGTTGTGGCCTCTCCCCTTGTGGAGCACAGGCTCCGGATGCACAGGCTCAGCGGCCATGGCTCACGGGCCCAGTTGCTCCGTGGCATGTGGGATCCTCCCGAGCCGGGGCACGAACCCGTGTCCCCTGCATCGGCAGGCGGACTCTCAACTGCTGCGCCACCAGGGAAGTCCGAAACTGAACTCTTTACTTCCTTCAGCGCTCTCTTCCCAGTCTCCATCATCTTATTTACATGTCAACTATTTTATTGTTCATCTAGAACAGCTCTGCCCAGTAGAACTTTCTGTGATGATGAACGTGGTCTATACCGCACTGTCTAATATTGTTCAAGGTTCCCAGTTCGACCGATGGACTTAATATTTTATTTTATTTTACTGAATTTATTTTATTTTATTTTACTGAATTTAAATTAATGTAAATTAGTTCACTGAATTTTAGTTATTTTATTTTACTTTACTGAATTTATTTATTTATTTTACTTCATTTCATTTTATTTTACTATGTATGGAATCTAAAAAAAAAAATCGTTCTGAAGAAGCTAGGGGCAGGAAAGGAATAAAGATGCAGACGTAGAGAATGGACTTGAGGACATGGGGAGGGGGAAGGGTAAGCTGGGATGAAGTGAGAGAGTGGCATGGACATATATACACTACCAAACGTAAAATAGATAGCTAGTGGGAAGCAGCCGCATAGCACGGGGAGATCGCTCGGTGCTTTGTGACCACCTAGAGGGGTGGGATAGGGAGGGTGGGAGGGAGACTCGAGAGGGAGGAGATATGGGGATATATGTATAGCTGATTCACTTTGTTATACAGCAGAAACTAACACACCATTATAAAGCAATTATGCTCCAATAAAGATGTTAAAAAATTAATTTATTTTACTGAATTCAAATTAATCTAAATTAGTTTACTGAATTTAAATCATTTTATTTATTTTTACTTAATTTCATTTTATTTTACTGAATTTAAACTCATTTAAATTAGTTTACTACATTTTAATTATTTTATTTTACTGAATTTATTTTATTTTACTGAATATATTTTATTTTACTGAATTTAAATGAGTTGAAATCAGTTTACTGAATTTATTTTATTTTACTAAATTTTATGTTATTTTACTGAATTTACATTAAACGCAGTGGCCAGTGGCTGCTGCGCTGGGTGGTGCAGATACAAATTGCAATGTGCAAATAATAACCTCAAGCTACACAAGAGCAGAAGAATCACGGCGACGCATTCAACCTCGCCCCTGTAACACCTCCTGCAGCGGCCGGCACAAATGCTACTTAAAGAAGTGAATGAGTGAATTAATGAACAAATGCAATTAAACTACAGCACGAGGACTAGGTCCCCGTCCAAACCCTGCCCCTTCCCAATATTAGAAAAGACGGAAGCACTTGCTATAGACAACTCCTCCTGAAATCAGAAGGCCTGGCCCATCCATTTCAAAGCAGAAAGCCAGACGCACCTCCGATTTTGACGGTAAAGTCGTGGGCAACCATGCAGTTTCGAGCTGCGAGGTCCCGGTGTACAAACTTCTTGGCGTTCAGGTACGCCATCCCGTCGGCGATCTCCGCAGCCATCTGAATCATCTCTTGCAGGGTAGGGGGAGGGCGGCCGGGGTTATTCTAAAGTCGAAACATGGGGTTGTGTTCAGCGACACCAGTGCCGGAGGCCGGGAGCGGGCACCCCACCGGGTACCTGGAGGCAGCTCACCTCGGCCTCAGGCCGCAGGGAACGGAGGTAGCTCTTCAAGTCCCCATGAGCCATCAGCTCCATCACCACCAGCGTCGGCTGGCCTTTGGATACCACCCCCAGGAGGCGGACCTGTGGAACAAGCATGGGGGAGGGGGCAGGGGGGCAGTTCTTGGATGAGGGTCTGCGGGAAGATGCCCACTCACCCGGGTCTCCCTGTCTGGTACCTACGTCACACACAGCACCCTGCTCCTGACTGGACTGTGGAAAGCCCTGGTCTGCCTGGCTGAAACGCCAAGGTCAAGGTCTTGTTGGGTTGGGGAGTGGGAGAATTCAGAACTCACAGTCTGGTGGGAGGGGGGAAGCAGACAGACCTGCCCCCACACAGCAACATGTCAAGGCAAACCCTCGTATCTCTGAACACAAAGGCCCACTTCCAGGCCTTTGCATAGCTGTTCCCACTGCCTGACCCTCTGTTCCCTCGCCTGAGCTGACTGTCCTCAGCTGAGCTGTCCACACAGCTCGGTCCCTACACTCTGAAGTCTTTGCTCAAACGTACCTTTGCCACTGCTGCATTCCCAGTCCCCCAACTCTGCCCTCCTCTCCCTGTTGCCATAGCATCATCTCCTTGTGGACAACATCATTAATCTACTGGGTTTAGACTCTGTCTCCGCCCGCGGGACTGAGAGCTCCAGGAGGACAGACATCTGCTGCATCCCAGAGAGGAGAATGGAGCTCAGTACAGAGCAGGTGCTCCTTGAATATGTGTGGGGCAAGGATGGAAGGACACAGGCTCAAGGAGAAATTAAGGGGCCATGGTGGGAACAGAAAGGCAGGGAGAGTCTGTGCTGACTTGGGGGAGCAGGGAAGGGGTGGACCACTGTGTTTAAAGGTTACAAAGGAGCCAGGAAGAGGGAAGAGATGGAAGATTCTGGAAAGCAATGATACAGCGAAAAGGGTATTGCTCTGAGTGCAGTGGGAGAGGATGGGATTTGAGAAATGAGAAGGGAAGGGCCACCTTTATTTGGACATTCAGCAGAGTCGGGGCTGGGCAGGAGGTCCACACCCAGCATCCTCACTGCTCTATGCAATAGGAGGAAGGACAGGTATTACAGGAAGACTTTTTCTGCTCCTGGAGCCAACTCGGGACTCACCACGTGGTGGCAGGTGAAGCCCTTCATGACTGAGGCCTCGTTGAGAAATTCGATCCGCTCTCGCAGGCTGGCAGACTCGTTCACCGTCTTCACCGCCACTCGGGTCTCCGCCTCGCCCTTGACGATGTCCCTGGCGTTGCCCTCGTACACCATGCCGAAGGAGCCCTGCCCCAGTTCTCGCAGGAGCGTGATCTTCTCTCGAGGCACCTCCCACTCATCCGGCACGTACACAGAGCAGGGAAACACTACACCTCACTTATCTACACAGCACCCTTGGAGGATCCCTCAGGGGTCCCTGGCCATCTCCCACCTGAGCTCCCCCTCCCCAACGTTCACTGACTCCTGTGGTCCAGATCCTGTGCCGGGCAGTGGGCACAGAGCCAGGAACAGGACAGGTAGAGACTGGGGAAGGAGTCCAGGGTTCTGGCCAGTGAATGCTGAGCTGAGCCTGCATCCCCATCCTTTCTGTCTGATTTCAGAGCCCTGTTACCAAAGGATGCTAATTCCCAACTGAGCCCGTTACTTCTGCAAAGTACCAAGGGGATGGGGGATGACCCTATCTGACAGGTGAGTGAGCTCACCCAAGACCACCCAGCGCCAGCGGATCTGCAGATGGGATGCAGCCACATAAGTGAGAACAGAAGAACCCAGGTGGCGAACCCACCAAATGGTGTTTGTTTTAAGCCACTAAGTTTGGGGTGGTTTGTTACGCAGCAAATAATCTGCAGACAAATACACATAGTCCTCATAAGAAAAGCCAAGATGTTGTCTGCCCCCCTCTGCACCTGTTATGGGCTGAATTGTGTCCTTAGCAAATTTATATGTTGACATCCTAACCCTGGTATCTCAGAATGTGACTGTATTTGGAGATGGAGTCTTTACAGAGGTGATCAAGGTAAAATGAGGTCATTAGGGTGGCCCTAATCCAGTCTGACTGGTGTCCTTGAAGAGGAGATCAGGACACAGACACACACGGAGGGAAGACCATGTGAGGACACAGGGAGAAGATGGCCGTCTACACACCAAGGAGAGAGGCCTCAGGAGAAACCAACCCTGCTGACCCCTTGATCTCAGACTTCCAGCCTCCAGGACTGTGAAGAAATCAAATTGTTCACTAAGCCACCCAGTCTGATCACAGCAGTCTGAGCAACACGATACGGTCACCAATGGCTCTTTCAAGGACATTGGATCAGACAAGCGTTCTGCACCCAAATGAACTCACAGATGCTCACTGGGGGGCCCCTCAGGGTTCTGAGCTTGGACCTTTCCCTGTGTGTATCCCTTGGCTCAGAACTTCCTGGCCTTAAAGACCCATGAGCCCCAATTTCTAGCTTTCACTTAGTACCCCTGTGCTCTCAGCCATTGCTTCATGCCCGGAAGGAAACAGGACAGTAGGGTGGAGAGGTGGTCCTGAGGTTCAGCTTCCCCATCTCTGATACGGTTAACAATGCCAGTCGCAAACAGGCAGAGAGGCTCTGGGTTAACATTCACCCGCTCCTGCTCCTGGGCTCTGTGTATATTCCCACTTGGAATAAACTCCTTGTCTAGCTTCTCTATTCTGATGCTTTGAGGTCTTGCTGAACCTGCCAGGACTGCCCACCCCAGGGGTGGCCAATTCCTACCGACAGTAAATGACGTGCCTGTGAGTCCGCTTTTCATATGCAGACCAACCAATCCACAGCCCACACCCCAACCCCCTCCGTGATCAGGCTCTCACACTCTGGGCCACTATCCCCCCGCCCTGATCACACCAGGGCCAGTTTGCAGACAACCAAGGACAGCCCCTATGCCCCAGACTCTGCTGAAACAGTTCAAACTAGCTCATCCTATGTCTCACCCTGCCTGACCTCTCCTTTCCCATGGAAAAGACAATAAAGCCTCTTGCCGACGTTTTTCCATCACTCCCTCTGCCTCTTGGCCGACCCTGGTGCTTCCCCATGTGGCCCTGCCTCCTGTTTCTCCGGACTCTGTGAGTCTAAACTTCTTCCTCATGATAGTCACTTGCAGGTCTGCACGTCTCACCAGACTTATTTAAAACAAATCCCGGGTACCCTTAGAAACACCATCCCTGTACCCCAAGGCAGCATCCTGTCAGGCAACGGTGTTCGTGCCTTGAAAGTTGCTTTCTGAATTTGCTGCACGAAGCATTTTAGAAGCTTGTAGTGCAACAGCTGCGTTCACATCTGAAGGAAGAGCCACGCCTTTTCTTCAGGGGTCACTCACTGCCTTTTGGGACAATCCAGGGGAATATGGCCACTGATCCTGCCATATCAGCATCAGCATCACACCCATGTCAGCTGACATCAATAGCAGATGTGTCCCTGGTACACACCCAGCCTCCCACCTTCCCCATGTTGTCCCTGCTTCTTGTCTGCCCCATCCCTGATCCACAGTCTCTCACCTTGGCTTCTGATTCCCACCTCCGAGCCTGGATGGCCAGTTTGGTCACCACTTTCTGGCTCTGACCCTCGGCACTCTCTCTGGCACAGGATCCAAGCTCTATACCCCCACAGCTGGGGCACCAAGTTCATGGCCTCTTAGCCAAGCCCACACATGGGTCCCAGACCAGCTAGATCAGCCCATTCCCACAGGCGCCAGACAGCAGGTGTCCGACTGCTCCCGGTAACAGGGTTTCTGCAGCAAGGGGCAGGTCCGCAGACTCAACTGAACGAAAGGACTCTTCTCAGCCCCCCAGGGTATCAACCCTTGACTGTCGCTTGACAGTGATGGCAAAGGAAACTGAACAGCGGGATTCTGGTCACCCACAAAGGAGGGGATCATACTCACCATCGCTGGCACTGAGGTATTCGGGGTTTGAAGAAGCATACAGTGGTCCCAGTGGCCCATCCGGCTGCCTGGATGAGAAAAATGGAGACATTCCATCTTGATATCCTCACAGAACTCTGTGGGTGATTAGCGGGAGGTTACAGCCTCCCCAGTGCAAACAGCCACCCTTATTAGCGGCACGCACGTAATCCTGGATACAGTTTGGGGTGAGGATGGGGGACCCTTATCTTTTTAGCAGAAGCCCATCAGATGGCCACTTAAGTGCATCACCACGGAACCGCTCGCTCATAAGCTACAATTTATGGTCGTCGATATAACACCTAAAAACTGCTCATCTACTGCTGCTCCGGAACCATCTCATTCCAGCTCATAAGAAACAACTGTTGAATTTTCAGGAAATTTGCAAGCCAGTTGTTAAATACAATCGCCATTTAAAATTAAATTACACGGGCTCACAGCTAAATACATTCTATTCAAAGCCAAGGTAATGAATATTCAAAACCAATTATCATGCTACCTCTTACTTGGACGGACTGGACACTCTTCAGCCCTTCTGTATTACCTTATTTATTTATATGATTGCAACCATATGGCAGAAATACTGCATATCTGTGATTGACTGCATATCTCTTCCCAACTCTGCGTTCAGTGACGTCATGTCTGTAGCTTGAAATTGGCCACGGTGGGAATATTCACAGCGGGTGTAAATAGGCAAATGCTACGTACCAAGACCGATTTATTGTTCTGTTGCACATCCAGGCTTGAGAAAGCGATGGCAAAAATGTCAGTAATGCGGATTAAGCTTAAATGTGTGTCATCTCTGTAGCCATGACATTGCCAATGGCACAAAAATTGAGGAAATATGCTTTCGGTATTTAAAAATTATTATCTGATTCTGCAAAAGTCACTCCTATTATCGATGAACATATATGCCTTATTTCATTTTTATCTTGCTCTTAAATGTAAACAAAATATCAATCAAGATTCATCTTGGAACTACAGCCGTTCTTCAGTTGCACTCACACGTTGGTTATAGATACAAAGGTTCAGGGGAGAAAAAAATTGACAGAAACATTTGGTGAGGATCAACTGGCTGTAGGGAGTTTATGATAGCGAGTACTGTATATTGTATTATGATAATTATCTGTAAGTTGCATGCTATGCATCCTTTAGATCAGTAAGATTTACAGTAAATTTATTTATTTAAAAAATATTTATTGGGCTTCCCTGGTGGCGCAGTGGTTGAGAGTCCACCTGCCGATGCAGGGGACACGGGTTCGTGCCCCGGTCCGGGAAGATCCCAAATGCTGCGGAGTGGCTGGGCCCGTGAGCCATGGCCGCTGAGCCTGCACGTCCGGAGCCTGTGCTCCGCAACGGGAGAGGCCACAACAGTGAGAGGCCCGCGTACCGCAAAAAAAAAAAAAAAAAAAAAAATTTATTTATTTTGTTGCGCCGGGTCTTAGTTGAGGCAGGCAGGCTCCTTAGTTGTGGCATGTGAACTCTTAGTTGCGGCATGCATGTGGGATCTAGTTCCCCAACCAGGGATCGAACCGGGGCCCCCTGCATTGGGAGCATGGAGTCTCAGCCACTAGTGCCACCAGGGAAGTCCCTACAGGAAATTTAGATACAACTCTATCTACATGTAGGCATACTTTTCCCCGAGAGAGCTGGTTGTTAAGCATTTACCAGAACACCTCTGTGCTCACCTCTTTCTCAGGAACAGATAAATACTCCCGATCACGACACTGAAGAGAAAGACAAAGATGAGGGGCCCGATGATGATTTTTGCAATATTTGATGGCATGTCTACTGAAATAGAATAAGAAAATATAGGTTTCACATCAAAATGTGTTCACATCAGAGGTCACACCGGAAAACACATCTACATGTCCAACGGGCCACACACACTTGTCCCCCTTCTCTAGTCCCTGAACCTCTCCTGCGGTGACCCCAGACCACTGCCCATCACCAGCTTTTCTCCCTTCACCATCGAAGGCCACCTTCACGGGCACACAACCCAAGCCGTCAGGCAGGTCCGCACACTCAGAAGGTTCTGCTCTCTGTTTAATGCTCTATTGTCCCTGTCTGGAAAGTCTTAATAAGTTTTAAAGAAGGAGCCCTGCATTTTCACTCTGCACTGGACCCTGTAAATTAAATAGCTTATTTAAATCCCAACAGCACCTCTGGCAGATGAAAAATTCACCAGAAGTGCCCTGTGTTTGCTGGGGGTCGCGTCCCAAAAAACGAAACCGACGGAAGACATGCTATGTAGCCTTAATTCTTTTTAATTCCCACACAAGGCTGAGTTGTCCATAATTACAAATGCAGCCACGTATTCAGATTCTTCCAAGCCAAGGAAGAAAGTGAGTTCTGGGAAGCCAGAGAAGGAACCTAGTCTTTCAGGTCTTTAATAATAGTAGTTTACTGAACACTTAGGAACACGCCAGGCACCGTTTGAAGTGCTTTGCCTGGGAGATCTTAATTAATCATCCCAGAAGCCGAAGTGGGAGGTGCTATGATCAATGCCAGTTAACAGACTGGGAAACAGAGGCTCAGAGAGGTGAGGGGTCATGCCCAAGTCCAAGAGCTGATCCACGGTGGAGCAGGGATTTGAACTCGGGCCATCTGAGCAAGTTCTTGACCACCGTTCCATGGTGCCTTTGGTGGCCGTCTCTATCCAGAGACATCTCATCCTCCTGGACCTCCCTGAATTGACAGCAAACTTCCTCCTTCCACCTCTGGTGGCTCCTGGCATGGAGAAAGCCTCCCTAAATATTTGCTGATTGAATGGGACATGAAAAATGGAAACCGTCTGGTCACGTGCCGTGGTCGGCAATGTCTCTCTTCCCCATCCTTTGGCAGGGGAAGCTGGAGGCTACCGATTGCTCAGAACCCAACACATCTCACGGTAGAATCTGAGATCCATGCTGCCTGCCCCACCCCGTCTCTGTGTCCCAGATCCCACAGTCCTCAGATTCCAGTGGCCACCAGAACTAGGGTGTGGGAAGGGAAGCACCCAGAGCGCAAAATTGGAGAGGAACT
The DNA here is from genome assembly GCF_011762595.2 of Tursiops truncatus. Classification (NCBI taxonomy): domain Eukaryota; kingdom Metazoa; phylum Chordata; class Mammalia; order Artiodactyla; family Delphinidae; genus Tursiops; species Tursiops truncatus. Next base: position 166,036,630 of record NC_047036.1, on the reverse strand, counting down.
CGTGCGCATGGCCACGCCAGGGCAGAGTCAGCCGCTGAGGGTGAGTGCCTCTTTAAATTTTGCACCCTAGGTGCCTTGCTTGCCTCCCTGTTATTTAAGAAAGAAGTTTTTAAAGTAATCTAATGTGTCAAACATTTAATTCTCCAGTTGTTTTGCTATTGTGAGTAAGCAGTGCTGGATTTCCTTGAACATTTATCTTTTCTGGACATCTCTGGTCATTTCCTTAGGATGAATGTCTAGAGCCAGCACTGCTGGTTGAAATAGTAAAAGCCTTCGTAAGCTTTTTTTTTTTTTTTTGCTGTACGCGGACCTCTCACTGTTGTGGCCTCTCCCGTTGCGGAGCACAGGCTCCGGACGCGCAGGCTCAGCGGCCATGGCTCACGGGCCCAGCCACTCCGCGGCATGTGGGATCTTCCCGGACCGGGGCACGAACCCGTGTCCCCTGCATCGGCAGGCGGACTCTCAACCACTGCGCCACCAGGGAAGCCCCGTAAGCTTTTTTGATACATACTATTAAAGGACTACATTTTAGGACTTGTCTACCATGAAACAGAATGTCCGTGTGTCTGCACCCTTGGACAACACTAAGTACATACTTCAAAAACAGAAACAAATAAAAAACTTGCAAATTTGATAAGTTAACAATTCTATCTCACTTTGACTTGCTTTTCTTTCTTTTGGTGTGGTTTTGAGTGAGGCTGGACCTTTTCTTCCTTACGTATTCTATTTTTTCTATTTCTTTTTAAATAGGTTATTTATATCCTTTGCTTATTTTGTGTGAGGACATATATCTTTAACTCATAGGAGACATATATACGTACTCACTTTGTATGAAAGATATTAACTCTTTGTCGACGATGTTACAAATGTTTTTCCCACTTTGATATTTTCCTTTGAATTTTATTCATGGTGTCCCTCCAAATCCTTGAAAAATCCTGAGTCTTAGGAGTGTCTTTGTTTTTGATGATCCCCTTGGAACATACCTGAGTTTATGCTAAGACATGAGATGGTTCGGGATGGGGGCTGGTCACCAGAAAACCAAGTGTGTGATTAGAGGGGTGGGGTGGCCTCCAGACAGGGGGAGGGGCTGGAGGTGGAGTTCAATCATGTGGGCAGTGCTTCAACCAATCACATCTGTGTAGTGAAACCCCAATAAAAACTCAGTTCACCAGAGCTCAGAGGAGCTTCCTGGCTGGTGAACACATCAGTATACCAGGAGGTGATGTGATGTGTCCTGATTCCATGGGGAGAAGACACAGGAGCCGTGTCCAGGACCCTCCTAGCCTCCACCCTATGTGTCTCTTCATTTGGGCGGTCCTGAATTACATCCTTTGTAATAAAGCTGTCATTGTCATATAGCATTTTCCTGAGTTCTGTGAGCCATTCTAGCAAATGATCAAATCTGATGGGGCTGTGATCACATCCAAATTTGTAGCCAGCCATTCAGAAGTGCAGGTGGCCTGGAGAACCCCCAAAACTTGCATCTGGCATTGAGGTGAGGGCAGTCTTGGTGGGAACGATGCTCTTTTTAATTTGTAGCGTCTGTGCTAACTCCAGTGGAAAGCATCAGAATTGTAGTGCTATATGTCCGGTTGGTGTCAGAACACTGACACCACCCAAGTTCCCACTCCTCCTGGTCTAGAATCTCCGTTCCTTCCAAGTGTCTGGGTTCCTACCACATGTCGGGCTGAACATCTTCCCCCGCAACTCATACATTCTTCCAGTTTCCGCCAAGATATCACCACTTCCAGGAAGTACTCCCTAACCAGCTCAGCTCTCCCCACCTGTCCTCACCCTACTGTCCACAGTGTATCCAGCTCACCCCACGGCAGCACTTCCTGCCTGCAGGCCAAGAGCACACCCAAGGCCGAGCAGATGAGCGCCCACATCCTCCCTTGGAGGGCATGGCCTATCTAAAAACAAAGATGAAGACACAAGTAACTGGAGCTAATGTGTTTATCAGATATGCCCTGTGCCGGCCACTTGACATTCGTGATGTCACTGAAACGTCCCTTCACTTCCAGGGGTGGTCCTAGTATTATATCCATGATCAGATGGGGAAGTGCAGGCTCAGAGAGGGCATGCCTCTTGCCCTGGTCACACAGCAGCAGCCGTTGGACCCAGGAGTCAAGACAGAGCCAGTACCCACAGCCTCCATGCTTCCCCAACCATCCTTTGAAATGTTCTGCTGTGTTTAGCACCAAGTACAGACCCTACCAGTCGAAGTGGCTGTGCAGACTTACAATAGTCTGTGACGTAGAAATAGGTGGCTTCCGTCCAGGAGCCATTGCCCGCCAGGGAGGTGGCCCGAACTCGCACACTGTAATTCCCGGGTGGCAGACCACGCAGCCTGCAGCCCCGCTCCAGAGCAAAATGCCTGCGGGAGACGCAGAGGTGCAGCTCCTAGAAAACAAGGATCCCACTCAGAAATGACACGGACGGAGTTAGGCACAAACACTGCAACGGGCAAGCGACTTTGAGACTCGAGGAATTACAGAACCTTAGCTCTATGGATAAGGCACAGACAGAGAGGTTATCATTGATACACGATAACAGCCAATCTTCCTAAACCACAGCCAAGCCTGTGGCTCAGATCATGTCATTTAATTCTTATAACCACCTCATGCTTAGCCTCATGTTAGAAACAGGAAAACTGAGGCTTGGGGTGGAGGTCTGGCAAACGTTTGCTGTAAAGGGCCAGAGAGCAAATATTTTTGGCTTCTAGGGGGCCAGACGGTCACCGTCACCGACTCAACCCGGCCATCATAGCTGAAAAGCAGGCAGAGATGGATCCTGAATCCTGAATCTATAACATCCATAAACAACTGAACGTGGCTGTGTGCCCACAAAACACGGTGGACGCTGAAAGCTGAACTGCATAGAAATGTACACACGTCAAGAGATGCTACTCTCCTTTGGATTCTTTTCAACCATTTGAAGACGTGGAAGTGATTCTTAGCTCACGAGCTGCACAAAAACAGGTTTTACATAAATAGCTTGCCCTCCCCTGATTGGGGAGCTGAAATGATTTGTCCCAGATCTCATAGCTGGTAAGTGGCAGGGAAGCCCTTGAACCCAGAACCGTCTGGCCCCAAACCTCTCCTTGAAACCACCATGGGGTATTTTCACCAGGACTCCAGAAGGTCAGGAAAACAGGGACCCAGATCACCTAAATCACCTAAGAACCAACCGGTTACATGGGCTTAAGGACAAATTTTAAAACACCTTCCTTGCCTTTTGATTTATTTTACCACCATTAAAAGAGTTGGGATCTACTTAAATGTCTGGCAAGAAGAGAGGAGTTAAGTAAAGCATCCATGCCCCAGCAATAAACATGTAAAAAGAAAGAAACCCAGAGCTTATTAGGAAAGGCGTGAGGCTTACTGGGAAATACACCACGAAACCTGCAAACGTTGGCCAAATTTTGAAAACTTTCCAAAACAGCTCCAGGCTAATAGTGCATGCAGAGAGCTGGACTGGAAAATTTCAGGAAGGAGTGGAGAGAGAGAGAGAAACATAAAAACTCCCCTGCTTATCATGTGACAATAACAGCAAGAAAACAGATCGGGCTGGCGGCAGGGGTGGGGAAGTCTAGTCCAAAGGTTCTTCCAAGTAAAATGAGTCACCAAGTGGAAAGGGACAAATAAGCAAATATAGAAACGAAAGGTAGCTGCTATCCGGGATAAAGGGGAAATACATCCTACAGTGCTGGCCATGTACCTCGAGGGGTGGGGATGGAGAAGGGAGCATGTTGGAAGGAACTAGAGGCAGCTCTCTCCATAGACACCAAAAAAGCAAAACAAAAAAGAAGCAAATCTGATGAAGAGTGACAAAGCCAATTACAGAAGTTTGTGCAAACAAGAGAAAAAAAAAAAAAACAGCTAGAACTGCAAAAACGTACTGAAGCAAAGGATATAAGGGCACAAAAACTGAAAATCGATGCTCTTTCCAGGATGGGGGTGGTCCCTGGTACCAGGATCCCCCAAGGTGGGAAGGGAAGTGGTGAGGGGAAAAATGACTCTAATGCAAGGTTCAAGGAGAGGCAGAATCAAAAACAATGCAGCTAGAGGTGATTTTGGCTGTTAAACTAGCAAATAAGGGGGAAAAATGACCTCCCACCAAATGCTGGAGAGAATTTTGTAAAACTAGCAAAATCATATCCCAACAGCACAAACGGTATAAAAATAGTTTTTTTATATTACTTTTTACTTTACCAAAGCGATGCTAGACAATTATGGAAAATGGAGATAATCACCCAGTTTTGCTTATAAGTTTTTTTTTTTTTCTTTTAACGTATTGTAACCTCTCACTCCTAATTTTCCCTCTATCCCCCTGTTCCCCTAAAGAGCAAATAGGGCTCGTCTGTCTAGGATCAGGGTCCATGCAGGTCCCAGGGCTATGCAGGGCAGAGGTTATGGTGGAGATTGGTGGTGAGAATTCCTACTGGCAACACCTGGGCTCCAGGAACGAGAGAGGCAGGCCAGTGAAGGCGGCTGCGAGAAGTTAGGGTTGGGTCCAATGCCAGTAGGGTAACAACTGTCCCAGTTTACCCAGATTATCTCCGGATGCAGGACTTCAATGCTCAAACCTGGGAAATTCCAGGCAAATGGGGATGAGTTGGCCTCAGGAGCAGAGACCTGTCTCCATGGAGACAGAAGGCAGATTAGTGATTGCCAGGGGCTGGAGGAGGAGGGAGCAGGGAAGATTGGGGGTTGATGGTTAAGGAGGTGGGCTTTCTTCGCTGGGTGACGAAAATATTCTGAAATTGTGGTGATGGTTGCGGAACTGTGACTGTATTAAAAATCATTGAATTGTATGTGTTAAATGGGTATATTTTATGGTACGTGAAGGTACCTCAATTAAGCTGTTATTTTAAAACCCTCATGCCTGAGCCAATCAGCACACAGCACTGTCATGGTCATACGATTGGGTGTCACGTGACCTCAGCATGGCTGGAAATGCTGGGACACAGACTCTCTCTCCCTCTAGGCTTGGCACTGAGAGGATATGAAGATTGGAACCACTAAAATCACAGGACGATCAGGAGCTGCTGGGATCACTGCAAGGACCCCTTGAGGTGCAACAGATTCAAAGGAATTCTGGATCCAGCTGTGCCTGATCTCCTTCGACTGTTCAGTTATGGGAGCTAATAAGCTTCCCTTTTGTCATAAGCTACTTTGGATGGGGTGGGGGGGTGTTTCTTGGCTGCTGGTGGAAGATGAAGAATAACAGCTTGGAAGATCTGAAATCCAGAGCCTGTCATCTCAACGTCTACATTATACTGGACAACGGTCACCCCCAACCTCATTGTAAAGGGCTGTACATCCGCGAGTTTTGTGGATATACCATCCTCTATGTATCCATTCTCCAATGGACAGACATCTAGTGGCTTGTACTTTTTGCTACTGGTGAAAATCCTATGCAGAAAGCTTTACCACCACCCCAAATTTGAATTCTTTCCTTAGAACAGGGATTGGGATAAGATATTAAATCAACTCTGCAATAACGGCTCCCTATGAATCATGCCTCTCTTTATACACCCCTGAGGGATCCCCTCCTATACTGATGCTGGGCTTGGCCACTGGACTCACACTGGTGCACAGTTTTCCTTGTTTCTTTTGACAACGCTCTGCAGGACATATAAAAACAGGCCGAGGGTCAGATTTGGTCCACAGATGATAGTTTGCAGATTTCAGTTCTAAATCATCATCAAAGCTGAATATTTGGACATCAAGAGATGTGGTCCCAGGAAGGATCAACAGAGAGAGGTCCATCTGTCCTCTCTGGCTTGCGGAAGCCAAGCTCTGCCCACCTGGTTACAGGATGACTCTCCCTCAAAGTTCCAAGAAGTCGGACAGTTTTGCTACAATTTCTGTTAGGGGTTGGCAAACTAGGGCCCGCAGGCTGAATCCGGTCCACTGCTTGATTTTGTAAATAAAGTTTTATTAGCACACAACTACTCCCATTCATTGTTGTATTGTCTGTGTCTGCTTTGGAGCTCTAACAGCAGAGTTGAGCAATTGATCCAAGACTGTATGGTTCCCAAAGCTGAAAGTATTAACTCCCTGGCCCTTTACAGAAAATGACCTCTGATCCACCTAATCACCCTTAATTACCGACGTCAGGCACCAGAGCCCAAGGATCTGCGTTTGAGTGTTGGGTGTATGACCTTGAGAAAGTCTCTTCAGCTCCCCAAATTTCCATTCTCTCAGCCATAAATGGAGACACTAGCAGATTTTCCCTTAGAGGGTCATTGTGAGGTATAAATGGATCATTGCAAAGGGCTCAACTGATGGCAGGGTACACCCTCCGGGTCAAACTCAGGTAGGTAACTTGACATCTGCCTGAAGTCACCCAGTAAAGGGGAGAAATATCCTTAATCAGGTCCACGCCCCAGCAGTGCCTCTCTTGACAGGTGTAGACCCCAAGCCCTTTCTGGGGATAGAGATCCGCCCCACAGTGGTTACAGGCTTAAGAGTAGGGACCAGCGAATCCCAGCCTGCTTGCTGCCTGTTTTTGCAAATAAAGTTTTATTGGCACACAACCATACCCCTTCATTTACGTATTGTCTACACGGCAGCTTACACAATGCAAAGGCAGAGTTGAGTATTTGCATCAGACACCATCGCACCGCAAAGCCAAACGTGTTTCCTATCTGGCCCTTTACAGAAAAGAATTGCCGACCCCTGGATTAGAACATCAGAGAGTCTTGGGTTTGAATCCTGACTCTATTCTTATAAACCTTGGATGCCTCATGTTTAAATTCTGGGTGCTTCAGTCAGTACCAAGCTCATCTGGGTTATTCTGAGGATGTATTGCCCTTCATTGGTCCCGAGAGACATATTATTTTCACATTTTGACATTTCTGACCCATCTCCCTGGAAAGTCACATATCAAGGCTTTGAGTCCTCATGACAAAGCACCTAATGAGAGAAGCACTAGAGCCAGCATTTAAGAAGAAGGAGGTACATCCCCAGGCATCAAGGATCTTACCTCTTCGCCGTATCGTCGATAACTCACTTCGTACAGCACGATCAGACCGTTGGGTTCCTTGGGCTCCTGCCACATCAAGTGAACGACGTTGTTCTCGAAGATTTCGTGGGTCACGGGGCCAACAATATCATCTGCCTTGGCTGTAAGGGGCAGTGGTTAGAGGCAGGGACCCGATCCCTGGATCAAATCCCACCTCCACCACTTAGCAGCTGAGTGACCTTAAACTGGGTACGTAACTTTCTTGTGTTCCATTTCCCATATTGGAGAATGGACATATAGAGCTCGTCTCATGGGATTCTCTACATATTTATGTCTGTCTGTCTATCAATCGATTGATCTATGTCACATCCTGTTGAAATGGAGCAGGGGCCCTATGGTCTGTGTCCCCCATGTCCTCCGCCTGCCTTTTGTCTGTGGAAAAACTGTAGCCAAAGAATAAGTTCAATCAGAGAAGGGAGAAAATGCAGAAACAAAGGAAAACAGTCAAAGGAGACCAAATAATAATAATTTAGTCATTAAGCAAAGTCAGGGACCTTGAGTTCCTTCTCAAGGGCTATAGATAATATTCTGAGCCCTATCCTGTGAGCTGTCTTATAGATACTGAAACCCTCGCCAGGTGGACACGTTAACTACATGATGACCAGACTGTACCCATGACATAAGCTGCCACAATTCCAAGAATTGGCCTCAAAATAATGGAAACAAACCAACCCTGGAACTAAAGACTAACCAGACTTAAAACAATCAAGATGATGCTGGTCAGACCACTGATGACCAATTTCAAGATGACTGTCAGAGCTGACTGTGCTGTTTCTGCATGTAGCCCCCTCCTTCCGTCTAGAAAAGCTCTTGCCTACTGACTGTCGTTGGGAGGGAGTTGGCCTTTGGACAAGTGTCCGCCCTCCCCTCACCCCCCAGTTGCCACCATCCAAAATAAAGCAAATTTTCCTTTCCACCCACCTTGCCCCTTTATTGGCTTTTGAACAGCAAGCAGCCGGACCCCACTTTCAGTTACACTGTTGGTTCTGTTTCTCTGGAGAACCCTAATACACTGTATAAGTATTCCTTAATTTTACTTTATTTTTCTTATGGCCCGTGTGTACTTTCTAAAGTTTATATAATGGCTATGATGACTCATATAATTACAAAATAATATAGGTTAACATGGATGGACCTTGAGGGCATTATGTTAAGGGAAAAAGCCAGACAGAGAAAGACACATAGTGTATGATCTAACTTATATGTGGATGATAAAAAAGCTGAACTCGTAGAAACAGAGAGTAGAATGGTGGTTCCCAGGGGCGGGGGGGGGGGGGCGGTGAGGGAAATGGGGGGATGTTGGTCAAAGGGTACGAACTTCCATTGATAAGCTGAATAAGTTCTGAGGATCTAATGTACAGCATGGTGGTTATAGTTAACAATATTCTGTTGTATACTTGAAAGCTGCTAAGAGAGTAGATCTTAAATGTACTCACCACAGAAAAGAAATGGTACTTATGTGCCCTGACGGAGATGTTAGCTAACGCTACTGCGAGAATGCTTTTGCAATATGTAAGTGCATCAAACCGACACATTGTACACCTTAAATTTACACAATGTTATACATCAATTACATCTCAATAAAGCTGGGGGAAAATGAAAAATGATGGAGGCGAATAAGTTAAAATCACGTATACGCTGCCTAGAGGGCGGAAGGCTTTTCCTTGGTCAGCCTGGGGCTCTTGGCCCCACGATGCGAGCTGACCCACCTTCGGGCATGGTCCTGGCACTGACATAGGCAGCCACGCTGCACCTCTCCTCGGGGGAATCCTGGTTGCAAGCCTGCAGCTCAATGCGATAGCCAGTAAAGTGACGCAGGCCAGAGATGACCAGAGACTCCTTGTTCACCACTTTCTCGAATGGTCTGTGCTCCTCTGAGCTCGTAGGTGCGCTGGTTGAGGACGTATTGGGGAATCCCGGAATGGTGGGCACAGCCGCTGTCACATTCCCCACATCACCAAGGGCCCTGCGTTTCCTCGACGGCCTGTCACGACAGTAGGACACACCCGGTCAGGCAATCACCATCTTTTAAAAAACGTTGCCGGAGAATAAAAGGCTTAAAACCAAAGACCGCCGGTGCAGTGAGATTCCAGGGGGAGTGTGGATTACAACGTTAATTTCCAGGAATTACAACCCAGAGCAGTTTTCAGGATGCCCTCATAGGCATCATGTCGGGCAGGTGCACCCCAAGAGGGAAGTAGGGGGGGAAAGGGCTCCAGGACCATCCGTAGGAGACACACCAATATTCCCCTCAACATGCTTGATTTCATATTCTCATTTTGCAGGTTAATAGCCCAGCCAGGGTCAGTGTTAAGATGCCGAAAGCGTGTAAGAGTCTAGCTTTTCAGGAAGCCCTGGCAAATGGTCCAAGCTGCTTGACAACATCACCAGTTTCATCAGGAGAAATGCTTCTGGTCCTATGACCCTTTAGGACACCTGCATAATCTAAGTGATTATACTTCAGTTCTTGGGAAGAGAATCTTATCACTCAGGTTGCTAACGGTAACTCAAAAAATGTCTGCGATTGGCACATTTTCCTCCTTAAAAAGATAGATGAAGAAAAATGTTAATAGCCTAAAAAATATATAAATCCAAAAAAACGGTATCAAGAAAGTTTGAATTTACTCATTATTCTGCTGGCCACTGTGTCCTTTGGGCAATTTTTTTATTATGTATGGGTATGATGGGGACCAAGCTAGTTTTATAATACACTTTGTTCACTTGTATTAGAAGCATTCTCAGATATTTCCCTGAAAACATAATGTTTGAAGTAGGACAGAATTTACATTTTTTCTTTTTCAATGTAAAGGTTCTCCCTCCTCGTTATGAAAGTACCACGTGCTCATTGCAGAAAACCTGGAAAACTGTAGACTATTCCATTTCATACGTGAGCCATAATTTACTCAGTCATCTTCTTATTTTTTAATGTAAGCATATTCTTAATTTTTTGTTATTATAAATATTAATTTGATCATCATCTGATTGTCTTATTAGTTCCTAGAAGTAGATTCTGAGAAGAGCAATCACTAGGTTATGCCTCTTTGCACGTATGGCTAAACTTCTATCCTCCAGACCCTTTGTACTGACTGTGGTCTCACCAGTAACGCATGAAAACTACACATCAGGATAATCTCGGCGACGTTGAGGGTTAAAAGGAATTTTTGTTTTGTTTTGATTTTTCTTTTTCAGATTTTCAACCTCAGGAAAGAAATTTTTTAAGCATTACTCTACTGCTTTGTTTGCACCTCTGTGTCCCGCTGAATGTAAAGTCTTCTGTCCTTCATTGATTCTTTTGTGTTTCACTAAGGATTTGTCCACCCTTTGCCCATCCTTTCTATGAAGTTCTAGGGCCTTCCTCATTCCTATTCCTGAGCTGTTCATTCACAAAGGACATTAATCCTTTATCGATTCACCCTGGTTTGCTGTGTGCCAGTGAGTTTTCTTGAAATGATTTGAAAGAATCTTTCACATTTATCTACGTAAGTTTATATCTCAGCAATTTAAATATATTTTTTTTCCTTTACAGCTAATTTTAGATGGGATTACTAAGGTTTTAGGGCAATCATGCAAGGGACCTTTCGCCTGATTTATGTTTTAATTGTTGCTAGTATATCTACTGCATTTTTTTTCTTTCTATTGTACCTACTTTCCCAAACTCTCATTCTAAGAGTCTCAGGGTTGATTTTCTTAGGTTTTCAAGGAACATACTTGAAAAAGGGTCAGCAAACTTTTCCCATAAGTGCTAGATAGTAAATATTTAGGGTTTTGCGGGACATGTGATTTTTGTCACAACTATTCAACTTCCAGTGGCTTTCAAGCCATGGCAGCTTGAAAACAGCCACTGACACAATGTAGACAAATGGGCGTGGCTACATTCCGATAAAACTCATTGACAAAACCAGGTAGTCTGCTTACCCTTGCACTAGAATACCTGAAAATATCAATGATTTTATTTCCCACAATCCATTCCTTACAATTCTAATTTCTGTATCACTGCATTGGCTAGATACCCAGAGAAATGTTCCTTAGTAATGATGAGATTGGCTTCCTTCCAAAGCTAACAGGAATAGTTTTAAGAAAGATGTTAGCTCAGCTGTTGGTTTCATCTAGGTAATATTTATCTTGTTGCAGAAGTTTTCTATTCCTAGTTTTATAAAAGGCCTCTCCCCCTCCCTTTCTCTAAATTAATGATTTTTAATAAATGTTATTGAATGAGATTATTGTGATTTTCCTCACTGCACCTCTTAATGAATTAGATTCTATTCGCAGAATGCCTGATCTTGAACCATCCTTGCATTGTGAGATAAATGATATTGCCAGCACAGTGTTTTATTTAGGACATGTGGATCTAAAATCCCATATTAGCTGGTTCTGGGTTTTCTTTCAACATAGCATCTTTGTCAGGTTCTGCTAAGGGGTTCTATGTTAGTTTTATCAAATGAACTGGGAAGATTTTCCATAGATTTCTATGCTCTGGAAAAGTTTCTGTATTACAGAAAATAGTTGCTCTTTGAGAGTGTGAAAGAACTCAACTAGAAAACTCTCCAAGCCTGAGGTCTTGTTTTTTTTTTTTCTTTTGAAGAAATTAATTGACACTTTTTTTTAAAGTCTTTTCCCAAGGTTATTAGGATATCTTTCTGCTGCTTCTTGCATTAGCTTGGACAAGTTAAAATTTCTCAACTCTCTGAAAGTTTCAAATCTAATAGCTCATGATTATCCATAGACTGCAACATAGTAAAATCTTTGTCAGACTTCAGTTTTACATCACCTTCTTCTAGTTATTTGTGGGTATCTCCCTTTGATTACATTTACCACAAGTTAAGCTATATTGATTTTCCCCTCCCTTCCTAATACATTATATCTTACATTTTAAAGCTTTTTCTTAATTTACCATTTAAGTCTACTAATCTGCAACAAAGTCCAGCTTTGGCAATATTCTACAAGTGAAGGTATGTGACGTTCACGTCTCCGTTATTTTCCAAACGGTTTTTAATGAAAGTTTCCATTTCGACTTTCACCCAACAGAAGTCTAAGTGATCCACTTTTAATCACCAGGAAGTAGAGTTTTCTGTTCAATCTTTTGAAGTTTACCTTCAGTTTTTATTGCGCTGTAGTCAGAAATCAAACCCTACTTCGGGAGTACTCACTAAGATTTTCTTTGTGGTCTTTTTTGTGTGAAAAGACCAGTGACATTCTTGAATGGAAACCAAAGCTATTAAACCAAAGATGCACGCATATTAGCAAGGTTCAGAACATTTCTGTGCAAGCACAGATGGGTCTTCCAAATAGGACAGAGACACTGGGGCCTCGTGAATAACCACTGACAAGTTGATATCTGAACAAAGGGAAACATAAATGGCCTCAAACAGGCTAACTATGCATACACCAGAAGGATTATACCCAAAAAGACCACGTGGTCATGAAAGACACCCCCATGACAAAGCATCAGCTGACTTCCCTCTCTCCCTACATACGCAGCACTTTATTATCCCACAGTCTCACAGTAGACCAGTGGTTCTCAACCAGGAGTGACTCTGCTCATGGTCCTACCACCAAGGGGACATTTGGCCTGTCTGGAGACAGTTTTGGTCGTCACTATTTGGGGTATGGTGTGACACTGGCTTCAAAGCGGTAGAGACCAAGGATACAGCGCATGATTCTACAATACACGGGGCAGTCCCCACAACTGAGAACGATCTGGCCCCAAATGTCAAAAGGTCTGACATTGATAAACTCTCGTCTGGATCAAGGCCTCAAATTTCTAGACCTTTCTTTACTACAGATTATATGCCTAATGACCACTAGAGGGCAGATCGGGACCGCACGCGGCCTAAAAATAAATAAATAAACCCTCTGCTGGAAGAATAAAGTCCCTCCGCATGGCCCCTACCCTGCCTTTCCAGTCTCTCCTGTTCTTCCCAAGAGTCCAGGATTCTTTCCACCGACTTGCCTTTCCCCAAGTTCTCTCTGCCTGTACTCTCCTCCAGGACACGCCCCCTGCTTAATTCTTTTTTTCTTTTCTTTTCTTTCTTTTTTCTTTCTTTTTTTTTTAATATTGAAGCATAGTTGATTCTTTAAGACACACGTCAAAGGCGAGCATCCTTGACTATCCTCAGCGGAATTGAGGGACTCGGCACACCTGTGCTCACTCACACCTGTCATCCCGCCCTTGTCACCCCCAATAAAAACGTTCCGCTCCCGGATCAGCCTTCCCCACTACCTGCCGCTAAGTGGTTTCGACTCTGGGCGCCGGGCACAGTTCTGCAGCTAGATAAATTAATGTGTAGTTAGTAAATGCATGGAGGAAAAAATGGGCGGCACCTAGGAGGTGCCCAGAAAGTACGCCCTCGATTCTATGTTTTAGTAAGAGTGTGTTAGTTAGGATTTTTCCCCCCACCTTCACGCCCAGATCCCATTTCAGGGTGAAGGCACTTAACGTGTGAATTTGTGAAGCGCCTGGTCGCGGCAGAGCAGAGCGGTGCATGCGTCAAACCACAGAAGCCCCCTGGGGTCTCAAAGGGGCCCAACATGCTTCCTGACCCGTTGGCCCACTGGCCCCGCGCTGTGCAGCCACCACGGGCCACGCCTACGTCCCACAGGTGAGTCGTACCTAGTGTCCTCGGCAACAGGGCCTGAAGAGGATTTTCTGTGAAAACAAAACCAGCCGCTTTGAGGACAGCCCTGGACCATGGACCACTTGTTCCCATCACTTGAACCACACCTTCCCCAGCAGATGCAGAGAACACAGCCAGGGGCTGGGGGGCAGGGGGGAAGCAGAGAAAACACCCCGCAGAGACCTGGTCATCTGGGATTCCCATGGGATGTCAAACTTAACACCACTTTTAAACCTCACAACTGACTCAGCCATTATCCTAAAGTCAGTGTTTTAACAGGTAAAACAGTAACTACCTCCAGGCCTGGGCTGTGTCATTTAGTGGTCTTTTGGACTCAGGGTCAGATAAGAATGCAAGAAAGAGAAAAGAAGAAATGTTATATATTGATGGTTCTGGGGAAACCTCTCCCAGGAGCATTGCTGGGTCTTTGAAGAGACGCATTTTAGAATCTTGTTTTATCCTGATGTAAATGTGGGAGTGGGGGGGTGTCGATATACTTTGGAAATGACCAATTGTATTGGACATTTCTGAGTAGCCTGGTGAAGTCCATGGCGGGAGGGGGAGGTCAAGTGTGGAGAGGGAGGGGCAGCTGAAAGTCCTCAGCACACATTTGATTAAAAACCTGGGCAGGGCTTCCCTGGTGGCGCAGTGGTTGGGAGTCCACCTGCCGATGCAGGGGGCGCGGGTTCGTGGCCCGGTCCGGGAAGATCCCACGTGCCGCGGAGCGGCTGGGCCCGTGAGCCATGGCCGCTGAGCCTGCGCGTCCGGAGCCTGTGCTCCGCGGCCGGAGAGCGGCCCGCGTACCACAAACAAACAAAAAACCCTGGGCAGAGTCATTCATAAGCAAAAAAACAAACAAAACCACAGGCTTTGGACCCCTAAAAAGGAGATGGCAAGTGCTTCAGTGGGTTACTGTAAAAATTCATGAACTCATAAGATGCAGTGCTACTGCCATCTAGTGGGTGGAGGCCAGGGACGCTGCTCAACATCCTACAACGCACAGGACGGTCCCACCCCAGAGAATGGTCTGGCTCCAAATGTCAACAGCGCCAAGGTTGAGAATCCCCGTATCACTCGTATAATCCCACAATCCTAAAAAGCAGGAACCACTTTTCTCTCCACTCCTCAGATGAATAAACTGAGGAACCGAGAGAGGTAAACTAACCCGCGACCCACAGAAATTTGCATTCTACCTAAGTGTCTCTGCTTGCAGGAAAGGTAAAGAAGTATGAAAAAAACAGCATCATTTTTAAGGCAAGCCCTCTCTGTAGATCAGATGTGCATCAGCAAGCAAGCCCCTTCGCTCACTAAAGGAAAAATATTTAAATAGGAGAAGCTCCGGAGTTTTTAAGAGGTCATGGAAAGTTCTGGAAGGGTAAGAAGGTTACATAGATTTTAAAAAGAGAATGCACTGAGCTTGAGACTCATCCACAAACCAAGCATGGGGCCAGACAGGCACTTCTCGGTCATCTAATCTAATAATTGAATCTATTGATTCTTGATTATTATCTATAATCATCTATTAGATAATAATCAATTGTTGGGAATCTAATGGAGATCGTTTCAGAACTCAGAATGAGGCCAGAGGCTGGGGTAAAGAGTCCATGAGACATCAGAAAGAAATGTCTTCAGGGACTTCCCTGGCGGTCCAGTGGTAAAGAATCCGCTTTACAATGCAGGGGACACGGGTTCGATCCCTAGTCAGGGAACTAAGATCCCACATGCCGTGGCACAACTAAGCCCGTGCGCCACAACTACTGAGCTCACGTGCCTCAACTAGAGATCCCGCTTGCCACAAACTACAGAGCCCACGTGCTCTGGACCCCGTGCACCATAACTGCAGAGCCCACACGCCCTGGAGCCTGCATGCTACAACTACAGAGAAGCCCACATGCCTCAACAAAGATCCCATGTGCTGCAACTAAGACCCAACGCAGCCAAAAATAAATGAAAGAAAGCAAAGGTTGAGTTTTTTAAAAACACCCCCCACCACCACCTTTTTTGGCGATTATTCACTCTTCCTGGTATGGTAGTTGTTGAAATCGCAAGATCTCTCCCTCCCTCCAGGGAAGTGGCTCAGCGTGGACTCTGCCCACTCTCTGCGTCTGCACTTCATCTTGTTCCCTAAATAAGGACCCCAGACCCCAAGCCAATGACAAATGCTGACCTGGGGATGAAAACGACATTGTGCAGGTAATCTTCGAATGTTTTCCTGAATGAGGACTCCTCCAACTCCTTGAGGATCTGAGAGTCGGTCTTCGGGCAGGAACAGCATTCACCGGCAGACTCTTCGTACTCACTCTGATTGTGCTTCTGGGACCCCTCAGACTCGAACGGTGGAGACCAGGTCCGGGAGGGCAGCTTCAACCCTGGAGAAAGCCAGAGCGGAGCTCAAGTTCCACCCCACTGCACACATACATACACGCAGAGCAAAGGGGGCCTTCTCAGAGCTGCTGGGCACAGGGGACAGAGCTCGGGGCCAGGGTCTTTGTTCAAGGTCTACTGGGAAAAATAAGATCTCTCACTGGAGGGTCCTGACAACTGAGAAGGCACCTGTGGATGTGCAGCAGGAAAATGTCAGACACCACAACCCCATAGGGCTAGATGCTGAAGGTGACGAGGTACGTCCCTGCCATCACAGAACCTACATTCCAGGGGACGAGGTACGTGGGGGTGGGAGGAATACACAATAAACTAATAAATACATATGCCATGGGTCCGATGGTGGGGTGAAAGGACAGAGGGTGTCTGGGGGGGGGGGGAATGTCTCTGAGAAAGTGACCACTAAGCAGTCCCCAAGGAAGTAAAAGAATGAGCCATGCACATATCTTGGTGTAAAGCAATTCAGACAGCAAAGAGTGAGTGCAAAGGCCCTGAGGTAGGAATTTCCTTGGCATGTCAGAAGACGCCAAGGACCCAGTGTAGCTGGAAGGGGATAAGGGAGAGAATGATGGGAGGTGGCATTAGAAAAGGACTGGGGACCAAGTCACAGTTGAATGAATGAATCATCAATCAACCAGGTAACTATAAAGGGATAAGAGGACAGAGCAGAATTCCAATGGAATTCTAAGGGGTCAGACTTACAGACCCAGAGTTTATACTGAGCAACCAAACTTTGCAGCACAAATGAAAGAATCTACAATCCGTTCAGGAAAACGGAAGTCAGAGCAGAGCAGTGGTTCTCACCAGGGCAGGGGTGATTCAGCACTGCCCCCCACCCCGCTCGGCAGGACAACGGGCTTGGTCTGGTGACATTTTGGTGTTCACCAGGGATGCCGCTCAACATCTTACCTGACACAAGACAGCCCCCACCTCAAAGAATTATCTGGCCCCCAATGTCAACAGTGATGGATGAAAGACATGAAAGGAAATCGGGGGAAGAACTTTTTCCAAGAAGCACAGAAAAGAGAATTTTTTATAAAGGGAAAAAAGAACAACTGCTCAAGGTCATGCTCTTAAAAATACCACACTGTTTTTTTAAGTAACACAGCTGGTGTGTCTTGACCCCTGAGGTCCAGTCCCGGGGATGCCCGCTGCCTGTCACTTCTGGTACAACCTGGAGGAGGTAGGTTACTCCTTAAGGGCAAAAAGCACGCCCCTGATCCTGGGTGCCTACTCGAGTCTATTGAGCAAGGGAAATTCCATCTCTTCTTCTCCCTTTCAATGGCTCTGCTAGACAATGAGTTCAAAGTATCTTCCTGTGAATGGTGAGTACCCACTCGGAAGCTTTGCAAAATCCTTAAAAAATACTTCTTCTTAACGTTTATTAATAGACATGGAATCACCTGTGTGGGTTAGCTGTTAGAGGGGCTATTGATGGCATTATGGATAAAAAAAAAAAAAAACCTTCAGATTTCCTTAGTAAAAGGTTGGGGTGGGGTCCTGATCTTTTTCTGGGGAGGAAGGGACTTTTGATCAGGCATGGACATAGCTCCTGACACCTGTCACCCCTTCTGCATGACACTTGGTGCCCCGTGGATTTTCTGTGACTATATAGTGAGGTATCTAGGACAGTCAAATGCATAGAGACAAAGTAGAAAGGCGGGCACCAGGGGATGGGGGAGGGGGTGGGGAGTCAGTGTTTAATGGGGACAAAGTTTGCAGTTTGGGAAAACAAGAAAGTTCTGGAGATGGACGCTGGGGACGGTTGCACAAGCGTGTGAATATATTTAATGCCGCTGAACTGTATACTTAAAAGTAGTTCAAATGGTAAATTCTATGTTATATATATTCCACAATAAAAAGCCATATAGTTGATAAGACTGTACTGTATAAATGAAATAAACAATTCGATATCAGAGGAGAAGCTAAAAGTTCTCACCAAAGAAAGAGATAAATATATCAGGTGATAGATGTATTAATTAACTCGATGGGAAGGATCCTTTCAAAATCTGTATGTATATAAAATCATCACAATTTACACTTTAAATATCTTGCCATTTACTTATCAAGTACACCTCAATAAAGCTGGGAAAAAAACCACTTGTGATACTAAAGGAAGCCACTACTGGGCACGGTTAGTAAATTCTCGATCTTGCGTGTGTTAGAAAGCTTATTAATTTGTGTGTGTATTTGGGTTTTTTAATTGTAGCAAAATGTACGTGACAAAAAAGTTGCCATCCTAATCATTTTTAAGTGCACGGCTCAGTGGCATTAAGGACATTCGCATTATTGTGCAACCATCCCCACTCTCCCTTTCCGGAACTTTCTCATCTTCCCAAACTGAAACTCTGTCCCCATGAAACACTCACTCCCCAGCCCCTCCCCCAGCCCCTGGCACCCACCATCCGGCTTCCTGTCTCTGTGGATTTGACTCCTCTAGGGACCTCCTAAGAGTTGCATCATACGATATCCATCCTTGGTAAGTTTATTTTTTAATTACATAAACTTTGGCATCATTACAAATAAAACCATGTCAAATTGTCATATGGTAATGAGAGATTCAGACTTCCAGAAAAAAAGTTGTTGCTCTAAAAAAGAAAGAAAGAAAGAGAAAAAGAAAACATGGCCTATCCTGATGCTGCTGGCAGTTCTAGCTGGCGGTTTCGGTTACTCACATGCAGGGCCGACAGCTGACAGCTGAGCCTATGACTTTGCTTGCTCTCAAGTTATATAAAGCATCCAAGGAGATAAATCACGTTTGCAACCCTCTGCTCAGGCGGGGGATGAGGTCACACGCATACATATAGCACATGATCTTAGAGCTGGGACAGCGTCCAGAGATTATCTGGCCTCCCGCCCCTTCTCCCCAAAAGGAGGCAGCCAGTGACAAGCTCAGTGACTTGCCCAAAGCCCTACAGCAGGTCAGAGAAGACCTCAGGCTCCCGACCTCAGCCACGTCTCATCAGCGGCCCCAAGGTCTGAGGATACCAGTAACTCAAAACCTCTAAAGAAAAAGAAATACAGGCCAACCAATCAACAACAACAAGACAACTAAGGGATAAATCAGGAGCTTGGGATGAACATACACACACTATTGTATATAAGATAGATAACCAACAAGGATCTACTGTATAGCGCACTGTACTCGGTATCCTGTGATAACCTATATGAGAAAAGAATCTGAAAAAGAATGAATCTAGGTATATGTATAACTTAATCCCTTTGCTGTACACCTGAAACTAACACAACGTTGTACATCAACTATACTCCAATAAAATTTTTAAAAAATAAAAATAAAAAAGACTCTAGGGATTGGGGGAAAAATACTTTATATAGACTCAAACAAAACAAAACCACTAACGAAAAAACAAGACTTCTGTTTCTCCAGTTTGATGGGCTTTTTTAAAACCCACTTTTAAAATAATCTTAAACTAATTTATACACACTAGCTTGAGGCTTCAAATATTTTTCCCTTTTCCTGTAGATGGATGGAAGCCCATTAAGTAAATGAGATTAAAGACTGGAAAAAAATGTGTCATTAGTATAAATTTTGAATGGAAAGCCCAGGAGGGAAGAGATGACCACTCTTTGCTTTCTCTGGTCCTTACAACTTAAGGGTCTAAAATTAGGGGCGAAAATTCTTCCCTGACTTTGCCAATCACCACTCCACACATCGGCTGTGTTTCTAGCTTCGGAGGGAAGTCTTGCGTGGGTTAACACAGCTACACCCCTACCAGGGGAGGTGGATAAGGAAGGGAAGGAGGAGAAACTTCCAGAGGGAAATGATGCCAAGACATGGGGAGTGTCTGTTTTTGACAGGAGTCTTCAGAGCGTGTCCTCATGCTGTGATGTTTAGAAATGCGAACAGGCAGGCAGACCTCCTCCTCTTATTGTGTTTTTCTTACAAATCGAAAGTTTGCGGCAACCCTGCGCTGAACAAGTCTATTGGTGCCATTTTCCCAACAGCGTTTGCTCACTTCGTATGTCTGTGTCACGCTTTGGTAATTCTCACAATATTTCAAACTTCTTCATTTTTATTATATTTGTCATGGTGATCTGGGATCAGTGGTCTTGGATGTTACTATTGTAATTGGGGAATTTTTTTTTAGCAATAAAGTATTCTTTAATTAAGGTATGTGCATTGTTTGGGTTGTTATTTTTTTTAGTCTCGATTTCTTCTTTGTTAAATTTTTATTGAAAGAGTTGATTTACAATGTTGTGTTAGTTTCAGGTGTACAGCAAACTGATTCAGTATTTTCTTTTCAGATTCTTTTCCATTATAGGTTATTACAAGATACTGAGTGTAGTTCCCTGTGCTATACACTAGGTCCTTGTTGGTTACGTTACCTATTTTATATACAGCAGCATGTATATTTTTAATCATTTTTTAATTGGTGTATAATTGCTTTACAATGTTGTGTTAGCTTCCGCTGTACAATTAAGTGAATCAGCTCTAGGTATATCTATATCCCCTCCCTCTTGGACCTCCCTCCCACCCTCCCCGCCATCCCACCCACCTAGGTCATCACAGGGCATGAGCTTCCTATGAGCTTCCTATCCTTCACAGCATGTTCCCACTAGCTATCTATTTTATGCATGGTAGCGTATATATGTCAATCTTAATCTCCCAATTTGTCCCACTCTCCGCTTCCCCTCTGTGTCCGCATGTCTGCTCTCTACGTCTACATCTCTATTCCTGCCCCGCAAATAGTTCATCTGCATCATTTTTCTAGATTCCACATATAGGCCAGAAAGAGAAATACAGTAATATGTAGATTTTAAGTATATTTTTTCTTAAACATAATGCTATCGCACACTTACAGTACAGTGCGGACATAACTTTTATAGGCACTGGAAACCAAAAGATTCACGTGACTCAATTTATTGCAATATTCACCTCCTTGCGGGAGTCTGGAACCGAACCCGCAGTATCTCTGAGGTCTGCCTGTATGCGTGTTTTCGTCAGAGATCAAATGGAGTGTGTGTACCCATATGCACATGCTGGGAAGTGGAAGGGGAGAGATGCTTCCCCAAAAGGAGAACAAAGTGGATCAGATGTTATACACACTACTATGTATAAAATAGATAACAAGAACCTACTGTATAGCACAGGGAATTCTACTCAACACTTTGTAATAGCCTATAAGGGAAAAGAATCTGAAAAAGAATATATATGTATAACGGAATCACTGCATTATACACCTGAAACTAACACAACAGTTTAAATCAACTATACTTCAATTTAAAAAAAAAAATTGAAAAAAACCCGGCCCCTCCCCCGCCTCTGCCTGCACTCACCTTTGAGGCAATAATCCAATTCATACAGTTCACCGTCTTCCTCCTGTCTCTCCCAGAATACCAAGTAGTGTGTGATGTTGCCATTGGGGTCAGAGGGAGGCTTCCACTTCAGAATAATCTGAGACGAAGAATTAGACACCGAGATGGGATCCAGGGGGACAGAAGGATCTGCCAAGGAGAAAGGAGACAGGTCCACTGTGAGGAGGAGGAGGAGGGTGCAAGCCATCGGGTGGGCATGAGGGGGAAAACCCAAGTTCGAGAAATCATGAGGATGTTCTCTGCAGTGTTATTTAACATCAGAGAAAACTGGCAACATGTGGAATGCTTGCCCAGTGAAAGCATGGGTTACAAAATTACAATCCACGGGTACCACAGACTATGTAGACTTCACGTTCCACCATTTGCAACAGACATTTATGGCAGCAGTCCCCCACCTTTTTGACACCAGGGATCAGTTTCGTTGGAGACAATTTTTCCACGGACTAGAGACGGGGATGCTTTCGGGATGATTCAAGCACATTACATTTATTGCGCACTTTATTTCTATTATCATTACATTGTAACATATCATGAAATAATTATACAACTCACCAGAATGCAGAAACAGTGGGAGCCCTGAGCTTGTTTTCCTGCAACTAGATGGTCCCATCTGGGGGTGATGGGAGACAGTGACACCCGACGTGTGTTGCTTATGTCCAGTCTACTCTGTAAGATGCAGCTTAAGTGTCACTTGCCACTCACTGAGAGAGTTTTGATAGGAGTCTGCAAGCAGTTGATTTATTATGGCCTCTGTGCAGTCAGACCTCTCTGCTAATGATAATCTGTATTTGCAGCCGCTCCCCAGCTCTAGCATCACTGCCTCAGCTCCACCTCAGATCATGAGGCATTAGATTCTCATAAGGAGCGTGCAACCCAGATCCCCGAGTGCACAGTTCAGAGTAGGGCTCATGCTCCTATGAGAATCTAATGCCACCGCTGACCTGGCAGGAGGCGGAGCTCAGGTGGTAATGCGAGGGATGGGGAGCGGCTGTAAATACAGATGAAGCTTTGCTCGCTCGCCGCTCACCTCCTGCTGTGCGGCCTGGTTCCTAACAGGCGGCAGACTGGTACCGATCTGTGGCCCAGAGGTCAGGGACCCCTGATTTACAGAGCTCCAACGACGTGCCGAGCTTTCTCTGTTCTGGGCACTGAAAAGGCGCTGGGGAAAAGGAGCATCGTGGGAATAGACAAAGCCACATCTTCTAGATAACATTAGCCCCAATTGAACCCAGTCCTGGGGCAAATTTCGGCAGTGGGATACCATTCAATCTTATCCCTGAGCTGGCAGCCCATCTAACATTCCCCCCAAAAGCACCACCTTTGGGCTCCACAAAAGCCTCCCCTCAAGAACGGAGGTGGCTGAGGGAGTCAGTGAGGGGTGGGAGTGGGGGGCTCAAGGCAGAGGACACAGTGTGTACAAAAGCCTGGAAGCTGGAAGTTTCCAGAAACTATAAGTCCTGCTGGAGGTATTGCTGGAGGATAGAGGACGAGAGGGCAGTAGTCAATAAAGTTGGGGCTGGTTCATAAAGTTTGGACTCGATCCTACGGGACAGGATTTCTCAACTACTGACTTGCGGGGGCTAGATAATGCTTTGCCGGGGGGCGCTGTCCTGTGCATGTGATATGTTGAGCAGCATCCCAGGTCCCCAACCCCGCCTCCCCAGTCATGCCAACCAAAAATATCTCCAGGTATCACCAAACGTCTCCTATCCCAGTGGTTGGAGAGGGCTTATGCTTTATGAAAATACAGCTAAATTGCTATGAAATACTCGTCAAAAAATGGAGATGGGGGAAAAGGCATAGTGATGAAACAAAAATGGCAAAAAATTGATCATTGTTGAAGCTGAGAGATGGTTACAAGGTGGCGGTGGGGGGGATCTTTTTTTTTTTTTTCCTACTTTTGTAAATATTTGAAAATTTTCCATAATGGGAAGAAGAAATGTATGTTCCCCTCTGAGGTCTTGTTGCTACTGCCTCATCTTCTGAAATGATAAACCTCAGTGCCCGGCTCTTTTAGAAGCCAATAACCATGCAAAAAAAAAAAAATGGCATTTCATATGACATCACCAGGTCAGCCTGTTAAACGCAAGACGTCTGATTCACGCACAAATTCATATCCACAAGAAATGCTTACTAGTGGCATCTGTCTGGACATAGATGATGTCGCTCTTGGCCCCGTATGTGCGGCGTTCATCAGAAAAAGTGACCAAGGTCTTGACAAAGATGGCGTACTGGGTCCAGGGCTTGAGACCACGCATTAGCCACCCGGGGTGGTTCTGTGACTTGGGGTCGTTGGACCTCATAGGCGGGTCAATATCTACCACGGTCCAGCTGTTGGAACCACAGGCATCCTGCCCATCAAACTCCGTCACGTTCTGATAAGGGCTTTCAAGACGAAATAGGAAAAGTTGATTACCATTTCTCAACTATAGCTCTAAAGACCAAAGAGATGTGGCCGGGCGAAGTCACCTCCTATAGGCTTGCACCCTGTTCACCAACAATCTTCTACCACAAGGAAAAAAGACACAGGAATAGTCAAAGAGAAAGGGACCGCTTCCCTTATGCCTCAATTTCCCAACAACAATAATAACAGTGATCAGGATGATGATACTAACTACCAGAGTTACTGATAAGATTACACAAGAGGATGTGTGTTCACTTCGCCACACACAACCTGGCACATAGTAAATTTTGAGGGATGGGGACTTCCCTCGTGGTCCAGTGGTTAAGAATCCTCCTTCCAATGCAGAGGACATGGGTTCAATCCCTGGTTGGGGAACTAAGACCCCACGTGCCGCGGGGCAACTAAGCCCACGCACTCTGCAGCCTGTGG
Organism: Tursiops truncatus; assembly: GCF_011762595.2. Lineage (NCBI taxonomy): Eukaryota > Metazoa > Chordata > Mammalia > Artiodactyla > Delphinidae > Tursiops > Tursiops truncatus. The sequence continues at coordinate 166,012,432 of NC_047036.1, read as the reverse complement.
GCCACAACTAGGGAGCCTGGGCACCGCAACTAGAGAGAATCCCACATGCCACAACTAAGACCCTATGTAGGCAAATAAATAAATAAGTAAATAAATATTTTTAAAAATATTGAGGGATGGAACAATTATTCCTATTAACACAATCACCGCTTCCATTGTCTTCCTTTAAAATTTCAGCACAGTCCTATACTCAAAACGACTAGGTGTTCTTGAAAGGCGACAGAGTTTCAGCGTGAGATGATGAATAAACTGTGGAGAGCGATGGTGATGATGGTCACACGATGTCATGAATGTACTTAATGCCACGGAGCGGTACACTTGCATGTCATTAAGATGGTCAATTTCATATATGTTTTACCACAATGCTTCAAATGTTGGAAAAAATATAAAATAGATAAAAAATAAACTTTAAGGCACCTACTAAGTAGACTAAGTGACTTTTTGTGGAGGATGTCTGGTGAGATGTACATATAAGAAGTAAAATGGAATATTGCCCAATCTGGACCTCCAAAAGAAACCTGCCTGCTTCAGTTTCTGGCTTTTGACAATAGGGAATGTTATTGACGTCATACACCATCAACTGGTGAGATCTATGATATTTATTCCACAAGTAAGGGGATAGAAGGGAACCTCAGAGGGGAGCCTCTGAGAACACATGCAACAAACACACCTCTTTATCCTTCTACTTACGCCTCTTTGTAGAAGAGCATGAATCCCAGGAGGTCTCGGAAGTCGGGGGGCCAATACGGCTCCCATTTCAGCAAGATCTTGTCATAAGACGTCCGAATGTAAGAAAATTTAAGTAATTCATTTTCACCTAGAAAGGTTAAAAAAAAAACAAAACCAGTATCAGAATTAAATAATTTATTTCAACCCAAAGCAGATGATCCCATATTTTCAAGAGTATCCACGAGAAGGAAGATGGCAACATGCTGTTCCTCTGAGAAGTCTTATTTCCACATGCCTCTCCTGTGTTCAGAGTCAAGAACAGGTCATGCGAGTTGGCCCTGACCGCAAGTCAGGTACTTGGCCAGATGTGCTCAACCAAAGAACCACGGTCGGCACCAACAGGACAAGTGGCTAATCGCTACTGGAAAAAGGGACTTTCAAGAATAGCGTTGATTCTGACACAATTCTGTCTTGCGTGTGAATCTTCATGCCCGACATGTCAGAACACGTAACTCCAGTGCAAATGGACACATGCCAAGTGGGTTTAGGGAGCATGCAGACCATCATACCTTGGAGTGTCAATTCCTTGGAATGACAATGCCTTGGAGAGAGTAATTCCCTCTGCCTAGATTGCAAGCCCTCCCTTAAGCTCTACCCCTTAAGTTCCAACCTTACTCTCTCCCTCCCCTGAATTCTCACAGCTTCTGCCATAAGGAACCAACTTCGCATGAGGGCATGATGGAAGCCTTGGCACCTCAATGCTTCAAGAGAAAACCTGTCAGAGGAGGGCAGTCAGCTGACAGTCTCCAGCTGTAGCAACTGTAGACCCTGCTGTAGCATTCAAGCCAAGGCCATATGTAAGATAAGTGACATTCATTCATTCATTCATTCAATGTTTATGTGGCATCTTCCAGTATCAGGCACTGTGTTTAATATTTGGCAAAGAGATAACATGTATACATTCTTCCTCAGTATTTCAGAGAGCCTATCACACACATAGTTGTTTTAGCTCATTGGGGGGAAGTAACACTCCCCCGGGGGCCAGTGTGGTGGGGGAGGGGGAAGGCAGCCACGTTATCTGGTCCGTGGAAGGACAAGGGCATCACCACTTACAGGACGCCTGGTCCCCATTGGTCTTCAGGGCAATGTCGTTTCTCTCCTGGCGCCCCTTGGTTCCTGAAACTTCCTCCATCTTGTGAATTTCTGACAAGCAGAGTTTGGGATTATAGTGGAAGAAGAGTTTCCCCTGAGTGATGGTGAGGTTGTGTTTGCTCCAGTCCCACAGCTGCCTTAGGTTCTGGTTGTCCAAGGCATAGAAAGAGTAGTTCCTATGGAAACACACACATGCCTAATCATTCATCAGCTTGTCGTCTCCAACTCCAAGATGGCGGGGCCATGGCTGGAGTTGACCTTGTTCAGTGCTCCGTCCCCAGTCCTAACCACTTGCTTGACACATACTCATTACATGTTGAAAGGAGGGTTAGATGGACACGGGAAGTTGAGGAAGTCTTCAGGGCCAGGAAGGTATGTGAGATCAGTCTTGTGGGGGAGGAGGGTAAGACTGTGATGGATTGAGATATGGGTTTTGAAAAGGGGAAAGACTGAAGACACAGAGGCACGTGAACTGGGCCCAGGGAAGAGCAAAATAGCCTGTTCTGGCCAACAGGTGACAGGCAAGACCAAAGAGATGCCATGGGCCAAACCCTCTAGTATACTGCATGCCAGACCGAGACCAAGAATATGTGACCTTCCTTGGTAGGCAGAGGGGGACCACTGAAGGTTTTATAACAACTCAGTAACCCAATTAGACCTGTGCCTTAGAACTAGGAGTGGGCCACCAGTACATAATGAATGGGAAAAGGGCAGCACCTAGATCTGTGTTATCCAACACTGAAACCACCAGCCACATCTGGCTATTAAGTACCTGAAATTTGGCCATTCTGAACTGTACCAGAAGTAAAAAACCACAGATTTCAATGACTTTGCATTAAAAAAAAAAAAAGGATATAAAAGATCTTCTTTATAATTTTTTGTATTGAGTCCATGTCAAAATAACAGCTTCAATGTAATGGGTTCAGTAAAATACATTATTAAAATTCATTTCACCTATGTCTTTTAAAGTGTTTTAAATGTGGCTACTAGCACATTTAAAGTCTCATATGTGACCTGTATTATATTTCTGTTGGATGGCCCTGGTAGTTCTAGAACCAGCAAGAAAGTCATTGGAACGATCCAAATGAAAGGTGTGAGCTTCGGCAAAAAGATAGTTTTATGGCGAAATAATATTCCACTGTATATATATATATGTACACACACACACACACACACACACACACACACACATACACCACATTTCCTTTATCCATGCAACCATCAGTGGACACTTAAGTTGTTTTCATGTCTCGGCAAAAAAACCTAAGTTTCTCTACAATAACTCACAAACTTCCTAATGAGCCCACAGATACAGCAGCAGGCCCACATACCCGATTTCCAAGGTCTCCCCTCGAATCAGACGTAACTTCCGGAAGAAGGAAAGTGACACGAGGGCATAAGATCGGCGGATTTTCAGATACCCTGAAATTTCTTCAATGAGTCCAAGGTTGGCCTCTAGCTCAGCTGCCAGGTTGTCTAAGGAAAGGAGAGAATGAATATCCAGTGGGCTTCTACCAAAATATTTTAACCTTTCCAGAATTCCCCATAGTGAAGAGTTAACCTACAGGCTGAAAATGATTTTCACGAGCCCTGCTCAACATACATCTACAAGGCAGAGTAGTTATGACAGAGATTGTCCTGCCTGCAGATCTGAATATATTTATTATATTAAGATGCCAACCCTTGCTCCCTCCATCACCCTGCTTTGCTTGCCTTCATAGCATGAACCACTGCCTGGGTTTACATTATACGTTAATTTGTTTATTTGCAATATGCACCACGCACGGACTTTGCCTTGTTCACTGTGATATTCAATAAATGTTCGCTGAATAAATAAACAGAGAAATGCCTTTTTGCCTGTGACAGAATTTCTGGAGACATGGTCCCCAGACCTGCAAAAGAGGGCATGTTGCCTGCTTGTTAAAAATGCAAATTCCTGATGTCCCAACTCCCAGCTTTGAAAATCAGAATCTCGGGGGGGAGTGAGGCCAGGACTGAGCTGTGAACTCCAGGTTTGGAAACAGATTCCCTGCTTGAGTCTCTGGACTGTTTTCCTTCTGTGCTCGCAGGGAGAGTGGATCCCGGCAGACAGCAACCCCTCCCCCTAGAGCACTCACTGCCCCCTCGAATGTTGATGATTAAGCTTCCGTTGATGATGGTGCAGCCTCGGAGCTCCTGGGCAGATGTCACTGAGTCAATGGTCTTCTCGCCTTCCAGGAGGTGGCACACCTTGGGACAGGGGCCCAGGCATGGAGTACACATCAAGCTGCAGAAAGAGTGGAGAGAGAGAGAGGTCAGGGCACACAGGACCACACACACACACACACACACGCACACACAGCAGTGTGTTGCACAGGGTCCCAAGTGACCATAAGGCAGGATGCTTTACCCACAGAGCTGGTGACGTTGGGGACCGGAGAATTCTCTGTTGTGGGAGGCTGTCCAAACATGGTCCCCTGGGGGATGGAAGGGCAAATCACCCCCAGGTAAGAACAACTGCCTAAAGTGATAGGTTTAGGGTGTTTCTCCCGGGGGGCAGGTCCTACAGCATTACCCCAAGGTCAGGAGACTCATGCTTTTACTCCAAAATGATGGGGCTCCTGCCTTACCCCAAAGCGAGAGGATTCACACTGTACCCCATGGAGAACCACCTTCTACCCTGTGGAGACCGGACTCATGCCATTACATGGAACTGATGGGACTCCCGGCATTACCATGGTGACGGCAATGATGCAGAGCTGATGGGCCTTACGTAGGACTCATTTTGCCGCTATTCGAAAGTGGCTGAGCTGCTACTGCTACCCCAACTGGTGGAACTTAGGCTGCTGCTGCAAGGTGATGGGATGTTTGCTGTTCTGTGTGGGGTCTGACGTGACCAAACAACTATATAGGACGTGACTCCGCAACCTATGGGCTACAGCACAACCTCACATTTGATAGTGGGTAACTGGAGGCAGACTTTGGCTTTGCCTTCCTGCAGCCTGATGTCCTCAAATTTATAGCCCCCAGGAGTCCTCTGGGAATCAGCCCTCCCCTACGCAGTGCCTCTGAGGTCAGTTCTTGGCTGGTACAGCCCTCCTACGTCCAAGCAGGACACAGGACCCAGGGCAGCCTGAGCACAATCTTCCATCCCGCTGGGAATTCAGAGGTGGGCACACCCCCAAGCCAACCCAGTGAGGGTTTTGCTAGAACTTTCTGGAAGGAAAAATTGTCTTCCTTCTGCAGTATCTAAGAGGGTACAGCTATATTGCTAGCATGGAGCAAGGGACAAGGGAGAGGCTGCTGCCTGAGACCAAAACTAACAGAGACAGAAATAAAGCTGGGGGTGGAAAGAAACTGATCATATACATCCCTTGAGCTCCTGGATACAGCTGTACCTAAAGCGATTCCCTGAACTTTTTGGTTACAGTCATCAGTAAACTCCTTTCATCTTGCTTGAGCCAGTTTGAATTGGGGTTCTGTCGTATGAAACATCAAGATTCCCAACTGTTACATTCTCAAGGTCTGTGTCCTCATCTGTGAAACGGAGGCAATCTTCACGGGGCAGGTAGTGATAAGGACTGAATGATATATACCACCTAAAGCACTCGGCACATAGAAACTAAAAAGCGTTGGTCCATTGCTATGATGATCACTTTTTATTAGTGGTATCATTGTTGCTACTGTTGTAAATAACAACAGTAATTGTTGTTACCACACCCTTGCATATTCGATTCTTCAGAAAGATCTTGGTCACGGGTGACCACCTAGAGGGGTGGGATAGGGAGGGTGGGAGGGAGATGCAAGAGGGAGGAGATATGGGGATATATGTATATGTATAGCTGATTCACTTTGTTATACAGCAGAAACTAACACACCATTGTAAAGCAATTATATTCCAATAAAGATGTTTAAAAAAAAAAAGAAAGAAAATTGAAAGAACAGAAAAAAAAAAAAAAGAACACATCTGGTCTTTGTCCCAGGTCCTGGTGCAGAGCTTCAAAAGCCCTTGGAATTTCCTGAGTTATAGGAAGATCTTTGTTGTGCTAATGAGGTGACTTGTAGGGGCTGGTCACCAGAAAGACCAAATATGTGATTTGGAGGGTTGCATCAACCACTTGACCTCCAGAGAGAGAAGGGGGGCTGGAGATGGAGTTCAAACCCACGGCCAATGATTCAACCCATCACACCTATGTAGTACAACCCAGAGGAAAACTCTGGACACCAACTCAGTCCATTTTTCTGGCTGGTGAACACACAGCTATGCTGGAAGGGTGATATCTCTGATTCCACGACGGGATAGGAGCCCTGCGTCTGGAACTCTCCCAGCCTCAGTGCATCCATAATAAGGCTGTAATTGCAATTGTAAGCCTGACATGAAGCTTTCTGACTGCTGAGGCATCTGTTTCAAAAGACATCTGTCAGGCTTCACTGGTGGCGCAGTGGTTGAGAGTCCGCCTGCCGATGCAGGGGACACGGGTTCGTGCCCTGGTCCGGGAAGATCCCACGTGCCGCGGAGCGGCTGGGCCCGTGAGCCATGGCCACTGAGCCTGCGCGTCTGGAGCCTGTGCTCCGCAACGGGAGAGGCCACAACAGTGAGAGGCCCACATACCGCAAAAAAAAAAAGACATCTGTCTTGAGTAAATGTAACACCGGGTCTATGACCCAGCCACTAGCAAAACAACCAGATAAGGAATTAGGCTGCCCCCACCCATGAAGGGGGCTCTTTCAGAAAGCCGTGGGGAACCTAGATAACTGACCACTTGACTGACCCTGCTTCCCCCTTCCTGTGCCCTAATTCCTGCTCTTAAGCTTTAAATTCACCATAGAGTGAACCCATAAAACCCTAGACACCCCACCCTCAGACCCTAATAAAAGCAAACCCCCCCAAGGATTCCTCTCTCTCTCTCCCTTCCTCCCTCCCACTCTTTTTCTCCCCTCTCTCCCTCTCCCCACCCCTGCTCCCCATGACTCTACTGTGTGGCCCTCCAGGACCTGTGAGTAACAAATCTTGTTCTTTGAGGTTCCCTGATGGTTTCTCACTGAAGTGCATCCTGGGATCATAATAGGAACCTCAGAGCTGGCCCAGCCATAAATAGGGGCCCCAAAGGGAGAGCGTCTGTAGAGCTCGCTATGAGTGATGCATGCCCAGGTAAGCACTGCAAGCATCCCTAACCCAAGGTGCTACCATCAATAGGCTTGGACCAACATAATAGTATAGACTTTTTTTTTTTTTCAGCTCTGTGAGTTGTCCTAGCAAATTATGGAACCCAGGGGGTTTGTGGGAGCCTCAAAATTTATAGCCAGCCAATCAGAAGTGTGGGTGACCTGGGGACTCCCAAATTGTGGCTGGCATGTGAAGTAAAGTTGGTCTGATGGAGAACCAAGGCTTTAACCTGTGGGTCTGATGCCAAGCCAGGTGGTTGAGGTTGAGCTCTATTGCAGTACACCCAGTTGGTGTCAGAGCAGCTGGGGTGGAAACAGAATAATGACCAAACGTTTGGGTTCTTTTGTTGGTTCTACAAATATTCACTGAGCATTTATCATGGGATAGATGATGCTCTAAGCCAAAGGCAAGCAAACTACAGCCCACAGGCCAACTCCAGCTGGCCACTGCTTGTGGTAAATAGAGCTATATTGTCAATATAGCTATATAGTCAAACCACAACCACTGGTTTGACTATCATAAATAGTAAATAGTAAATAGACTATCATAAATAGTAAATAGTAAATAGAGCTATATTGTCAATATAGCTATATAGTCAAACCACAACCACTGGTTTGACTATCATCAATGGCTGCTATCACTCTATGAGGCCAGAGTAGAGTAGCTGCAACCGTCCAGACCTCAGAGCTGAAAATATTTACTCTCTGGCCCTTTGCCAATGGCAGTTATAAACCACAGGCGCACAGAAGTGAACAAACAACCTACTTTCCCTGTGGGAAATCCACACGTTCTTTCCAGCCCTTCCCACCAAGAAGTGGAGTCTGCCTTCTCATCCATGGAATCTGGGCTTGGCCATATGAATTGCTTTGGCCAATGGGAGGTTAGCAAATGTGATACAGCAGTGGCTTAAGAAGTACTTACCCAGTAAAGCATGCCCTTCCTGGCTACACACGGAGAGAGGTCCCAACTGCCCATGCAGGATATGAGAGGTTAGCTTGTACCATCTCATCAGAGCTCACCCAGCCCTCCAGTCAATGCACAGACTCCTTAGAAATCATACATGAGTGTTGTTTTAAGTCACTAAGTGCTGGGGTGGTTTGTTACACAGCATAAGCTAGCTGATACACTTGTGAAGCGTATGGTCTCGTTGGGGAAGATTAATAAATTGACAATTAAAATATCAGCTAGTGGTAAATAGCATGAAAAGTGTTAAAATGGAGTGTTGTGCCCAAGAGCAACCAGATGGCTAGTTCAGAAAGAAGGTCATACAGGGAAGGAGTCTCAAAAGAAGTGACGTTTAAGCCTGTGACCTGGATGACAAGGAGAAACCAGCCATGCGAAGATCAAGAGGCAGAGAATTCTCCACACCCTTAACATGCACCCCAAATATCTAATCCTCCTCATCTCACTAAAGAGCACCCCACCAGGTATCTGGGAACGACCATAGATGGTGACGCCTCTTAATGAACCCACATGGGTTCCCAGACCTCTGCTCTAATAATATCAAGAACTACTTCCCAGGGACTTCCCTGGCGGTCCAGTGGTCGGGACTCCATGCTCCCAGCGCAGGGGGTCTGGGTTTGATCCCTCGTCAAGGAACTAGATCCCGCATGATGCAACTAGAAGAGCCGCATGCCACAGCGAAGATCCCGTGTGCCGCAACTGAAGGATCCCGCATGCCACAACTAAGACCCAGTGCAGCCAAATAAGTAAATAAATAAATACATATTAAAAGAAAAAAAAAAGAACTAGTTCCCAGATAAGCCAAAAGAATGGAAGAAAACATATCTGGCCCTTTTTAATAACAAACCACATTAGAAAACACGACAGCACCGAAGTCTTTCACAAAATAAAATAAAAGCTTCAGAAGGAAAACAAAAATTTTTTTAACCTACAAAGTAAAATACTGCCATGATGGGTCATAATTAACATCCCTCACTATCCCCTCTTTCACTCAGTAAACGTCCCAAGCATCACAGGACAAGCTGTCAATTTCCTGGGGCTTCAATCCTGGGGCCACCGGCATCAGCAAAACATCAAAGGAAGCTGTTCTATTTTTCAGATCTTTGTTATGATCCAAAAAAAAAAAAAAAAACAAAAACTTTAAAGCCAACGTCTTTTAGTGGAAGATGTTAATATCCATGCTTTATCTCAAACGTGAAAAAAAAAAAACAAATAAATCAAGAGGAATATGATAATTTTCCCAATCTTACTGATAAACTGGCCCCAAAGAAGAAAAAATAGCTCTGTCTGGCATGCAAAGGTGATTTATAGAAGCCTATTTTTGGTCAACAAAGCCACTTGATAGGTTTTATCAAAAATGAGTAAAACAAAACATACTGTACTTGCAGGTTTCACAAACACTCAAAGAGAGGCTCCTAGGAACCGGAATAAAGATTGTTTTCCTTCCCACCCTCCCCACTCAGGGAAATAAAATTTCCCACCAGAACCTGCTCACTTGGCTCATTTTCAAGTCTGAAGAGGAAGGTTTTTTACGTATGCAGGTCAGCTCAAGGCCCTTAGACGTACGTCTGTTTCTGATCTGTTTTTGGGTTGTTTTGTGGGTTGGTTTGTTTTTTTCAGACCCTCAACATAAAAATCAGGAAACAGATTTGTAAAACTCAGTTACAGCCCTGAGACACCAAAATAGCTCATCTGAGACGCTAACAGCATGAACAAAAAGTCTGAGATGTGGGTAGGAAATCTGACTCACCGTCGGGGAGAGAAAACCTTGCTTTTTCTCACCTAAATAGTAGGAAATGGTTTGATGGCATTGTCCTTCAAAAGACAACAAAGCCTTGAGAACAATCTAGAATTGAGTCCCTCTTCCTGGCACTCCAGGTTAATCTCAGGACACCACCCAGATCCAGCTTGGAGAAAACATTGAAAACATCTGAGTTCTGATCTTGATTGTGAGAGTCAGGCAGCTACATCAGTGGGAACAATCGGACCATCTCAAGGGCTGTATACAAAACCAAAGCTTCTATTTTCTTTTTTTTTTTAAATTGTATTTATTTGTTGTTTCTGGCTGCGTTGGGTCTTTGTTGCCGCACACGGGCTTTTCTCTGGTTGCGGTGAGCGGGCGCTACTCTTCGTTGTGGTGCGCGGGCTTCTCTTTGCGGTGGCTTCTCTTGCTGCGGAGCACGGGCTCTAGGCACACGGGCTTCAGTAACTGTGGCACGCGGGCTTCAGTAGTTGTGGCTCGCGGGCTCAGTAGTGGTGGCTCACGGGCTCTAGAGCGCAGGCTCAGTAGGTGTGGCGCACGGGCTTAGCTGCTCCGTGGCCTGTGGGATCTTCCCGGACCAGGGCTTGAACCCGTGTCCCCTGCATTGGCAGGTGGATTCTCAACCACTGCGCCACCAGGGAAGCCCAAGACTTCTATTTTCAATGCTAAGCATAGAAAGCTTTACATTTTCGGTATGCAAGATGCAGAAAATATTTACCCTCTGGCCCTTTGCAAGAGAAAGTTTGTTGACTCCTGTTCCAAAGGCCAGCACCAAAACCAGGAAGCAGGGATGGCATCCGAGAGACCCACGCGTGTCACTAATCACCAGTAGCTTCCTCACTCACAGTCAATTAACTCTAGTTTTCCACACAGTTTTAATAGGCAGCATCACCAACACCAACCCCATGCCCCTTCCCCTCTTTACCACCTGCCCCCAACCCCGGAACCCGTACCCAGGACTCACTTGCTGGAATTCATCGTGTACCCGGAGGGGCACTCAGGGATGCACTTGTTATTGTGAATGACATACTGGTGGCAGCCCTGCCTCCGAGAGTTCTTGCATTTGTTGTGCAGGTCCTGGCAGAAGCTGAAGTTCACACAGCGCCAGTCTTGGAAGTGGTAGTAGGGGGGCGGGCAGGTCTCCACACACCTGCCATCCAGGTAGAAGTTGCGACAGGCCACACACTTGGTGGGGTCGTCAGGCTCAGAGCAGTTGCCCAAGCACTCACTGTGGCAACAGAGACCCTCAGCGGTGCAGCCGTGAGACTTACAGATGGTCGGACACACTGGAGAGAGAAAGAAAACAGCTGGTCAGTGGCTTTGCCCAATTCCTGTCTGCACGACAGCGAATCTGGATGAGGAAGTGCAAGCCAAACAAAATAGTAACAGTAACAGCTCACTTCTGCAGCACTTGCTACGTACCAGGCACAACTATTAACTCATTTCAGCCCCCAAGCCAGTGACGTGCTTGTAGACGCTTAACAGCTTCTCCAGGGAGCGGGGCAGAGATGCTCTGCTTTGTAGCGTTTGCCAATTTCCATGGTGTAAATACTCCCACTACGGTTCCTTTCAAGCTACCCCACCTAGAGTTACTGAACGTGGAGCCAGTAAGAGATACACAGTATCACAGCATTAAATAGCACATCTATGGTATAGATGCAATAGTAGCAAATAACCTCAAAAGCATAAATCGTAGGAAAATGTAGTGAGATGATTAGGAAGTGGTGAGTTTGGAGTATTTATTACCTTTGTTTTAAACATAATTTGTTTAATTGTAAGTTGATATCATTTAAATTTTAACAACAGCTTGTTGAAGAACCAGATTTCCTGAAAATTACACAATTGGCTTTAGCAAGCCAGCTCCAGCACGCAGCTGCAGGACTGGTGTAAATAGATATATCTGGGGCTTCCCTGGTGGCGCAGTGGTTTAGAATCCGCCTGCCAATGCAGGGGACACGGGTTTGAGCCCTGGTCCGGGAAGATTCCACATGCCGCGGAGTAACTAAGCCCGTGCGCCACAATTACTGAGCCCACATGCCTAGAGCCCGTGCTCCACAACAAGAGAAGCTGTGACAATGAGAAAACTGCGCACCGCAATGAAGAGTAGCCCTGGCTCACCGCAACTAGAGAAAGCCCACGCACAGCAATGAAGACCCGATGCAGCCAAAAATAAATTAATTAATTAAAAAAAAATTTTTTTAAGATAAGAACTCTTTAAAATAAATAAATAGATAATGATCTCCATTTTACAAATGGGGAAACTGAGGCACAAGGTGGTTAAGCAAATGGCCCAAAGGTCATTCATTGCTTCAACACACATTTGCTTGCACTGATCTAGATATTACAGCTGCTGCAGGAACATGGTGGCCACAGACCCTGCCTTTGGGACCACATGGTCCGATGGAGGAGACATATTCATTATTTAAAAGTATAACTGCATAAACAGCAGGCACCGTGCTGGAAGTAAGGAGGTGGCATTTCTGCTGTGACCTGCGGGAGATCATGAACGGGAAAGGAGGGGGCCCTGCGGATGGCGGGCAGAGGCTGTGCGTGGATTTTGCGGCTGGAGTTTCTTATTTGATGCAACCGAACATGTCCACTGAAGGCTGGACTCTTCCCTGGCTTCCTGCAGCAGCTTGGAACACATCCCCTCTCTCCCGATGTCTCACTACTCATGACTTCCTGATTCCCCTTAATATGGGTCCCTCAGCATCTGACCTGGGCTTCCATGACCAGCCCTCCCTTTCCAGGCTGCCAGCAAATTTGTCCCTGGACCGATGGCTTCCCTGAGGCTGGAAAGACCTCGGCCACAGCAGAGCCTGTTCCCTGGATGCCTTCTTTGCTCACTCCGTGCACACCTTGGAACGTGGTTTGGAAGCTGGGGAGTGTTCTTCACTCCAAATCCTCAGGCCCTTTGATTGCTGCAATGAACATTCCGGCCCACGTGGACCCCACCAACCAGACCCAGGGAACTGACGAGGCTTCTGAAGCCATACTCCCCCATGAGCATCGCTGTTGGATGCAACTTTCTGTGATGATGGAAATGGTCTCCCTTGGCACTGTCCAACACGGTAGCCACTTCCCCGCGGCTGTGGAGTGTGGTTAGTGCAACAAGGAACCAATTACTTTTATAATTGCAGCAAAATAGGCGTAAAACTGACCATCTTAACCATTTTTAAGCGCACAGCTCAGTGGCATTGAGGACATTCACATTGTTGTGCAACCATCCCCACGGTCCATCTCCAGAACTTTCTCATCTTCCCAAACTGAAATTCTGTCCCCGTGAAACACTGACTCCCCAGCCCCTCCCCCAGCCCCTGGCCCCCACCACCTACTTCCTGTCTCTATGGATTTGACTCTTCTAGGGACCTGCTATGAGTGGAATCAGATCGTGTTTGTCCTTTCGTGTCTGGCTTATTTCACTGAGCATCATGTCCTCAAGGTTCATCCATGTTGTAGCATGTGTCAGAAGTTCCTTCCTTTTTAACAAAGGCAGAATTCTTGTTGACAACATCACCAGTGGGTGCTTGACTATATCTTGATAAGGAGGAAAACATCTATACACAGTAAGATGAGCTAGCTTGAATAACTGTAGCTGCTTACATTTATACAATGAAAATCAATCATGTATGTCAAAAAGGGGAGAATCCGGGGCTTCCCTGGTGGCGCAGTGGTTGAGAGCCCGCCTGCCGATGCAGGGGACACGGGTTCGTGCCCCGGTCCGGGAAGATCCCACATGCCGCGGAGCGGCTGGGCCCGTGAGCCATGGCCTCTGAGCCTGGGCGTCCGGAGCCTGCGCTCCGCAACGGGAGAGGCCACGACAGTGAGAGGCCCGTGTACCGCAAAAAAAAAAAAAAAAGGGGGGGGGGAGGAGAATCCAAGCTTTGTATAGGTTCTTAGGCAAAATTTTCTGGAATTTTAATTCTCTCCAAGCTTGTCATGATCCAAAGGGGAAAAAAGAGTCATTGAATAAGAGATGTGGAATGTGCAAATCATGATTAATAAATAGAGCTGGTTTTGCCAAAAAAAAATAAAAGGTTCCTTCCTTGGTAAGGGTAATACTATTTCATTGTGTGTATATACCACATTTTGTTTATCCATTCATCTGTCAGTTGACTCTAGGGTTCCTTCGACCTTTTGCTCACTTCGAATCATGCTGCTGTGATAATGGGTGTACAAATATCGCTTCAAGACTCTACTTTCAGTTCTTTTATGTATATACCCAGAAGTGAATTGTTGAATCGTGTGGTACTTTTATTTTTAATGTTTTTATTGAAGTATAGTTGATTTACAATGTTGTGTTAGTTCCAGGTGTACAGCACAGTGCTTCAGTTTTATATATATATACTTCTATTCTTTTTCAGATACTTTTCCTTTTAGGTTATTACAAAATATTGACGTAAACCACAGCAATATCTTTTTGGATCCGTCTCCTAGAGTCATGAAACAAAAATAAACAAATGGGACCTAATTACACTTAAAAGCTTTTGCACAGCAAAGGAAACCATAAACAAAATGAACACACAACCTACAAAATGGGAGAAAATATTTGCAAACAATGTGACTGACAAGGGATTAATTTCCAAAATACTTTTAATTTTTTGAGGAACCACCATACTACTTTGCACAGCGGCTGTACCATTTTACATTCCCACCAAGACTACACAGTAGAAGGTTCCAGCTTCTACTGAGGAACCAAACTTTTCATTGCATTTTAATTTTAAAATTTGGGGGGCTACTGGCTCTTGTATTGGACAGCAGAGTCTTAGCGAAAGAAACTCCTTGCCAAAGCCTACAGGTCTCATGTGGTCTAGTGCCTGCAGTCTCTCTGAGTCCTTCTCTCAAACCCAGGCAGTCGCCACTCCAGCATCCTTCCTGCCCCTCACACACCCAGGCTCAGCCCTACCACAGGACCTTTGCATCTGCTGCTCTGGCTGCAGCATCCTCCCCTTATCCTCCCATAACTAGCTCCTTCTCAACCTTCAGGTCTCAACCCCTTAGAAAGACCTTCCCTGACCTCCCCTCTGGAAGTCACTTTCTCCTTCTTGAACCACGTTCTAACACATGATCCTATGACATTTTTCTTACAGCACTTATCACTCTCGAAAATTATCTTGGGTGCTTGTTGACTGTCTGTCTGGAGGGGAGCTTAGGGGGCAGGGCCACTCCTGCTCCATTCACTGCACTGGATCCCACGACACCCACTCCTAGGACAGGGCCTTGCACCCAACAGGAGCTCAGTAGACCCAGGTCTGAAAAGATAGAAAGGAGGCAAAAGAAAGGCCTTTGGAGCAGTTCTAAGCCCCCAGTTTCTAGCCAGTGGCTCAGGAATTCATCCAAGAACTCCGAGTTGGAGGAGCGTCACAAAACACCATGAAAAATTACATGGAAAATCTGGAGCACCCATGCCTAGGCGCAGAGTCTGATTTTCTACGTGGATCAAGAAAGAATTAAGAAGCTGTACTAGGAGCAGGATGGAGTTAACCCCACCAATGTCTGTGTAGGATTTTCAGCGTTTACATACACGCCCCCATTGGATTCTTACTTAATTCTAACAAAGACCCCGGGAGGGAGGGGGGTAAGTAACATCGTCTCCATCTCACAGAGGAGAAAAGACTTGCTCAGCTGAGATGCAGCATGAACCCGACATTCCTGGGTCTCAAGAAGGACACGGCCATCCACAGGGTCCACCCAGTCCGGGGGAGGAGTGACACGCATACAGCTCTCCACCCACAGGCATGCCAAAAAGCTTCCTCTAAAGAATCCATGACAGCCTCAGTTTTCTTGTCTGTCAAATGGGGATGATAAACCCTTAACTCCTTCTCACGCTTAAAAGAGGGGATGCGGGTAAGGAACTGGATTCTTTGATAGACACAGTGTAGGCTGGATATCAGTTAGCTACTCTGGGCATTGTTATTATTTCCATTGTCATTAATAATCTGTCTACGAGGACCCAAGGAACTCCATGGCAGGAAGCAATATAGAAAGCAGACAACTATTTAGGACCCACAAAGACTCCACCCTCTGGGAAAGCACATGTGTGAGCAGGAAAGGGCCTGTTTCCTGGGCTGGGGCTGCATCTGAGGGTCAGCCCTTAAGTTCAAAAGAGGTGTCAGCAAAGACCTCACAAAAACTTCCCAAACACATAAGCTTTCCGGCCTAGACAATGCTAAGAAAAACGATCCAACACTCACAAACAAGGCCAGAGGTTAACCACAGGGCTATTCAATCTTCCTCTGGAGCCCTGCCTAAGAGGCCCATCTGAGAACAACTTCATTCTCCAGCAAAGGAGCTGGCAACGTTTTCCCATGGAGGGTCACAAAGCATATGTTCGGGGCTTATGTTCGGTGTCACAACTAGTCCACTCTGCCGCTGTGGCGTGAAAACAGCCCAGAGAAGGCTTATGGGGACAAACGCATTGTGTCCAATAAAACTTTATTTACAAAAGCAAGCAATGGGCTGGATCATTTGCCAACCCAGGCAAATGATCAGAGGTAAGTTTCAATACAGCGAAACTTACCTGTGATTGATTTATTTATTTTTTAATATTTATTTATTTATTTGGTTGTGCTGGGTCTTATTTGCAGCAGTCAGGCTCCTTAGTTGAAGCTCGAGGGCTCCTTAGTTGCAGCATGCAAACTCTTGTTGCGGCACGCATGTGGGATCTAGTTCCCTGACCGGGGATTGAACCTGGGCCCCCTGCCTTGGGAGCACGGAGTCTTAACCACTGCGCTACCAGGGAAGTCCCTGATTCACTATTTCTATTAGCGCCTCAACTCCAGGAAGCCAGATGTCAACTTATAGATGGATACGTTGTAAATCATTTTTTATCCCATAGAAGAAATAACCTCCAAAAATGACAGGTTTATTGCCCCTGGGACATTAAGTGTCCCCATCTAACTTTGCAATCCTAGTTCAGTGACTATACATGTTTTGGCTTTACCGTCCAGCCGGTGCCCTCACTAAAGGGTTAAAAGTGTTGACAGGTGCTTTTTTTTGTGCTTTATTTTTTTCTTTGCATAAGAGTTGTGTATTTTAACTTTTGAAGACTATACTTTGATAATGATAAGTCTGCTCTGGGTGTCTCCCATTCCGTTTCCAAGTACTTTATCTTATTTAATAGAAATGCCACTGCGGGTGTCCCCCACCCAGGTTGAATTATGAAAACCACACATCTGGCAAGATGAAAATGGAGGAGGCGTCTGACTCTCCTCTCCCTGTGCACCTTGCCCTGCCCTTTTATAGACACCAAATGAGCCACAGCCACAGTCCCAGCAGCCCTGGCTCAGAGGGCCACCACACCCAGGCTGTTTCTGCCAGAGACGATGGCAGCCTTCTCAAGAAAATGCCCAGCAGTCCGGGAGCTATGGACCTTCCCAGGACAGGTACGTGATGTGTGTGTATGCAACGTCCACACGCCCAGACCTCCCTCCTCCAAACACACAAGTTCCTTGTTCATCCCTCTCCCATCCCCCACCCCCCACCCAAGCTGCCGTGGGCTGCTGGCCTCAATTTCCTCCCAATTCTCCCCTAAAGTTTCCAAAAGCCCCTGGTCTCCAGTTCCACTAGCAGAAGCAGCCACTACCCTCCTGAAACTCTCACCTCAAGTGGCTTTTTCACTACACCCCGCTGAGAAGATTGAAAACTGAACTCTAAGCAGACCGGCAGAGCGGGAAGGAGGGAGCAGAGTCAGCATCCTCTGGTTGGACCCTCTGAAATAAGTGGAAGGTTCTTCACCAAACGACGCTTTCCCCAGAGAGAGATCTACAGAAATGCCAACTGGTTTAAGAGATGTGGTATAAAGCAAAGGAGACAGGTGCAATTTGACCTCGGTATTTCTACTGCTAGGAATTATCCTGCAGACAAGGACCATATGTGCACTTAGACACCTAGACAAGGATATTCTTTACCCTACAGGACATTAACCATTGGGGTTTAAAACTGCAAAAGCCTGTAAACGATGTAAAAGTCCAAAGCAGGAGACTGTGTAAATAAATTAATGTGGATCAAGGAAGTAGAATAGTACGCAGCTGTGAAAATGGAAGTGGCTCTATGTATTTTGATGTTGGAGTCACTTCCAAGATAGCATTAAGGGGAAAAAAGGTCTAAAGAACACAGCTTGTTCGTGGAAAAAGGAAAGAGATGTACATTGTGGGAATACAAAATGGACAGCTAGTGTGGGAGACAGTTTGGTCGTTTCTTATAACCTTAAACATATACTTCTGATCCTTACCACAGAACCTAAGGCTTTACCCGGGTGAAGTGAAGAACAAAACACTTATGTACACACAAAGACCTGTATTTGAATGTTTACAGTGGCTACATTTGTAATCACCCCAAACTGGAAATAAACTAAATATCCCTCAACTGGGGAATGGATAAACATTGTATCTGCATGCAACAAACTCTAGGGAGCCGTCAAGATAGAATGAAGGGCCGATTTCCACAACACAGGGATGAATTTCAAATGCAGGGTATTGAGTGTAAGAAGCCGGTCTCCAAAGCTACACATTCTAGGATCCCATTTTATTTGTTTTTTTTGTTTGTTTGTTTTTTGTTTTGCGGTACGCGGGCCTCTCACTGTTGTGGCCTCTCCCGTTGCGGAGCACAGGCTCTGGACGCGCAGGCTCAGCAGCCAATGGCTCACGGGCCCAGCTGCTCCGCGGCATGTAGGATCTTCCCGGACCGGGGCACGAACTCGTGTCCCCTGCATCGGTAGGTGGACTCTCAACCACTGCGCCACCAGGGAAGCCCCTAGGATCCCATTTTATATGACATCCTGGAAAAAGCAAAACTCTAGGGACAGTGAACCCATTAGTGGTAACCAGGGGCTGGAACTGCAAATGACACACAGAAATTTGGAAGATGATGGAACGATTCCGTATCTTGACTGTGGAAGTGGTTACATGACTATATAATCAGTGAAAACTCACAGAACATTACACCAAAACGGGTGAACTCTGCTGTACGGAAATTACATCTTAAAATGAGGGGGAAAGAAAAGGACAAATAGGACATATGTCCGTCTGGAAGGGACACAAGAAATGTGCCCCGTGACTGCCTGTGGGGAGGGGAATGTGGATGAAGTGGAGGGTGGGTAGCAACATCCTTGCATGTCAGCACAAGTTTTTTTATTTTTTCCTATGTATGTGTACGCCCTTCTAAAACCGACCTCTATTTAAAAATACATTTTTAATATAACTGAATCACTTTGCTGTACACTTGAAACTAACACAACACTGTAAATAACTGTACTTCAATAAAAATTTGAAAACTAAAAATACATTTTTAGAAACTCTGCTAGATGATTAAGAAATGTTTTTGATCCATTATACCATTCTACCCCCAAATATTCCTGTAGTGACTGTGTCAGAATAGCCACCAGGCATCAACGAGAGCTTTACAAAGTTTCTCTTAAGATCTTTTTTTGCCTTAGTACAAAATCAACAGTCAAAGCAACTAAACACCAAGTGTGCTCCGAGGTTGGAATCCAGACCAGGTAGAAATATTATTGATGATAGACAACACTGGGACAACAGATGAGATTTCTATAACAGACTGTGGATTCAAATACTGCGTCGGTGTTAATGCCCTGTTTTTAAGCACCATACGGAGGTCGTGTAAGAGCATTTTCTTGTTCTTAGAAAATACCCCCGAAGAATTAAAGGCAAAGGAACATCAGATGCGCGCATCTGACTCTCCGATGATTCAGGGGGGAAAAAATTAATATGTTTATAATGTGTACATAAATATATCAGAGAGATAATAAAACAAATGGGGTAAAACTAGTGAATTTAGATACAATTCTTGCAAGTTGTCTGTCAACTTGCAAACTACATCAAAATTAAACGTTACCAATTTATAACCAAGCAAGGTTAAAAGCTGCAATACTGGGAGAAAACAAAGGCCCTGCGGTAAATAACATGCTTATAAAACTACAGCCACTTTTGGTTTCTTTGCCTTTTTAAGTTCAAATCAATTTGGTTTTTCTCAGTTAAGTAGATATATGGTAAAAACAAAACAAAAACTTTTTTTAAAAAACCCCTTTTAAATGTTTCCATAGCACGACATATGTTAATAACATCTTGCTACATTCCTTTCCAAAACCCGTGGTTAAAAAAAAAGATTTATTATTCCAAAAATTACTGCTTTCCAGAAATTTCCAAACGGAACAGTTGCGTCATGGGCCTGCAGACACATTAACCACAGGGCCTCGTGGCTCTCCCTGAAAGTGTGAATATTATAAACTCCATAAAGTAATTTACTTTGTTTCCATCCTAAGCCTTTCTCTGCCGCGCCCGCCCCAGACCCTGACAGACGAGGTTCGAATCCCCGGAGCCCCGGGGCGCGGGCAGCACTTAGTCGGGAAATTCCTCCCCTTGGAATCTAGTTGATTTAATGGTGGGATTGGGCGGGGGGAGCGCTAGGTGAACTTTTGACAGCTGGGTGGTCAACAAACGCCCTTTCGGGTATGCGCTCCCTGAGAAGCGGCGACCGCAGGAGGTCGCGTCCTTGAAGCTAGGAAGCTTCCCCCTTTCCTCCCCAGACAATGCCACCCCCGCGGGCGCGAGTAGATTCGCTTCCCAGATGCGTTTGGAATCGAGTGGCGGAGCTCTTCGGAGAAATACGGCGTATGCAGGCCAGAAAGGAGGCGGAGCCCCGACGGGGTGGGGGCCTCCCCGCTAAGGCAGCCTCAGGATTGGTTGGTTCCAGGCATCTAAGTGTGTGTTCAGGAGGGGCGGACGCTGGGCAGGAGAAGCCCCGCCCCCGCGAGCTAGTGGCGGCCGCGAAGCACAAAGCCCGAGGCGCACTCCGCTCCTGGGAATCCAGGCCAGGCAGTGACGGCGGCCGCAGCACCGCCCTCGCGCTCAACCAATGGGCGGGCGTGCTGCCGGGGCGCTGGCCCCGCCCCCGGGCGCTCGGGGCTCCGCTCGTCCGACTGGCGCTCCGGCAGTGACCGCCGCCGGGCGGTCCGCGCTGGGGGCTCCGGGAGGGCCTCTCGAGGGTGCAGACCTTGAAGGGCGGGTCTGCAGAGGATGGAACTTTGGATAAAGTTAAAGAAAAGGTGAAACCGAGTGTGCGGGCCGCCTCAAGCAGCCACCGGGTGGCTTGGGCCGCGCGCGGAGCTGGGCTTGTGCCCGGGAGATCGGGTCACCGCGTGGCAGGCAGCGCCTGGGATGGCCGAGAGGGGCCCAGAGA
Organism: Tursiops truncatus; assembly: GCF_011762595.2. NCBI lineage: Eukaryota > Metazoa > Chordata > Mammalia > Artiodactyla > Delphinidae > Tursiops > Tursiops truncatus. Next base: position 165,991,541 of record NC_047036.1, on the reverse strand, counting down.
GGGGCAGCGGCTCGCCAGGGGTCGCACAGCACAGTCTCCCAAATTGGGGGTGAGGGGGGCGTGGCAAGGGGAGAGTCCCACTCTGTCGGACCCTACCCACAAGGTTTCGACCCCTCACTCGCCCGGAATACCAAGGACCATACTCATAAATTACATTCTTAATAAAACTTACAAGGTTTCTTTTCGGGGTGCCCTCCGGCCACTGTTCCCCCAGCGTTTGAAGATGTCCACCTATACTTGCAATTCCAGGAGACCGAAGCAGCAAATGGGCATTCACTAACGCCCCCCACCCCATTCCACGTGAATACACTTTAAAATGTGTATTCCGTTTGCAGAATACAACATTCAGCCCATATCGGTTAATAAGCTTTTATTAACCCTATTATTCAAACAACCATCTCCATTACAGATGGAGAAACTTAAGCACAGAAGGCGGCTTTGCTAATGCCAGCTCAGCTAGCAAGCAGCAGGGCCAAACTGGAACCCAGCTCTCCCAGGGAGACTGGGACGGCGTGTGGCATCAGGGACTTGTGACACTGTGGGTTTCATTCACAGTGTTTCCCACTCTGACCCACCTGGATTTGGCACCTTCCTGGCATTGGGATTCAGAAAGGGATGGTGACCTTGACTCTACTCTCCCAGGATGCACAAAAGAGACAGACAGGTAGGGCCCATGAAGGGGAGGCTTATTACTGCATCTGTCTTCTTACTGCATCCCAGTGCCAGGCACACACAGCAGGAGCACAGTGAAGCTCATGGGGGGGGGGGGGGAGTGGAGGAAATCAGGTGACTGGCTTTATCCCAGCAGGAGAGGGACAGTACATGCAAATGTGTGAATCATCAGGGCTGCCTTTAACTATAAACAGTTCAGAGTTGATGAAGGGCAAAGTACAGAGAAAAAGGTATGGGACATCAGGCCAGGCAGGACGGTTAGGGAGCCGAGGGGCTTGGACTTTGCATCACAGGAGGAGCCCAAGAAGGGCTTCAACCAGAAAAGACACCACCAGATCCACATTTGGGGCCAATTTTCTGGCTCTCTGGTGGGTGGCTGAAGAAGGCAAAAGGGAACAGGGAGGAATAGGCTGGCTTCTGAAGCCATCAGGGAGGTGGAGTCATCAGGACTTATCACATGGATGACTCCCAAGTTTCCACCTTGGGCAGGTGCACAAGACTCATAAGATGAACTAAGAAGAAAAACTAGGTGCTCAAACTTGGACCATCTGAGTTTGAGGTGTGGAGTCCAGGATGTCAGGGCTTCTGCAAATGATTGATTGTTTCCAGTTGCTAAGTCACACCTCAAACAACCCCAGCCTGCTCCTGAAAACCACTCTTGCTAAAGTGCCTGGGCCCTTGTTTGTTGTGGACATTTTAGAACTTCCCCCTCATTTATGTATGTAATACATACGCATTTTAGGCAATGAACTGTAGCAATGACTTCTTAAAAGTTGTTGCGTTTTAAGGGCTTCCTTGGTGGCACAGTGGTTGGGAATCTGCCTGCCAATACAGGGGACACGGGTTCGAGCCCTGGTCCGGGAAGATCCCACATGCCACAGAGCAACAAGCCCATGCACCACAACTACTGAGCCTGCGCTCTAGAGCCCACGAGCCACAACTACTGAGCCCACATGCCACAACTACTGAAGCCCACGTGCCTAGAGCTCATGCTCTGCAACAAAGAGAAGCCACCACAATGAGAAGCCTGCACACCGCAACAAAGAGTAGACCCCGCTCACCGCAACTAGAGAAAGCCCATGCGCAGCAATGAAGACCCAATGCAGCCAATAATTAATTAATTATTTATTTTAAAAATTGCTAATTTTTTAAAAAAAGTTGTTAAGTTTTAGCCTACTTGTGTTTTCTACTTCTTGAGCCAATGTAACTTTTACAGGATTTAGAAATTAATGGCAAGAGAGCACAACTTATGAGATGTGGGCATAGCTGTTCTCAGGGGCAAATTCAGAGCCTTAATTTCTTGCAAAAGGAAATGATTAACCTAAATAAAATAAGCACTTAAACCAGTAAATGAAGTTATTTTAATAATATTCCCCCAATTATTTATTACCAGAGCTGGCTTTATAATTTTTTCATGGATTTTAAGTTACATTTCCATTTTCCTTCTTTATTTTATGCACTTGTTCTTCCCACATCCTTTTTTTTTCTTAGTTACACTATATATATAGTGTAACTCTCTATATACAGAGTCTTCCTGCTAAAACAGCACTGTCCAATAAACAGTCTGCATTGACAGAAAAGTTCTGTATCTGTGCTGTGCAGATAGTAGTCACTAGCCACATGTAGACACTGGGTGTTGGAAATTGGCTAGTGTGACTGAGAAACTGAATTAATTTTCCTGTGGCTAATGGCTACCCTATTGCACATTGCAGCTGTAAAAGATCCAGCCCTTGAACTTGTCAGTTCTGTTTTTTTTCTAATCAGTTAGTCCCTGCTAATTTATTATTTCCTTCTTCCTGTGTAGATTTGTTTCATTATTCGTTGTCTCATTTTTGTGATTTCTCTATATAATTATTTAAGTCTGCATTCACATCTCCCCAGTCTTCTAAAGCATCTATCCTTGCAGTGCTGAGATCCACCTTTGACCAAAGTTAAGAGTTGTGTTTTGTTTTTAATTATCACATGGCGGGAGTTTGTCTTGCATGCTTGTTTGGTTAAGCTTTTAAAAATTAATTTCCAGTTACGTGTACTTGCAGCCAGAGATTAGGCAGTTCAACGTCTGCTTTTTGGAATGCGTTGGGTTTCATTTTTTTTGTTTTTGTTTTTATTTGAGATTTAACAGATGATTAGTTTTTCTAAATATTCCAAGAGCACTTTAAAATGTGTATTGTTTGCAGAATACAAAGTTCAGCCCATATCTTTTACCACGATCTTATTAACGGTATTATTCAAACTCCTTGTTGCCTAATTGAGGTTTATCTACGTAATCAAAGCTATGTTTGTGACTCCCCTGAGGTTTCTTTTTTTTTTTTAATTTATTTTTGGTTGCATTGGGTCTTCGTTGCTGTGTGCGGGCTTTCTCTAGTCGTGGCGGGCAAGGTCTATTCTTCATTGCGGTGCGCAGTCTTCTCATTGTGGTGGCTCCTCTTCATTGCGGTACGTGGGCTTCTCATTGTGGTGGCTTCTCTCTGGTGGAGCACAGGCTCAGTAGTTGTGGCACGTGGGCTCAGTAGTTGTGGCGCACAGGCTTAGTTGCTCCACTGCACGTGGGATCTTCCCAGACCAGGGCTCGAACCTGTGTCCCCTGCATTGGCAGGCAGATTCTTAACCACTGCACCACCAGGGAAGTCCCTCCCCTGAGGTTTCTTAATTCTCCTTGTATTTCCTACAATTTGTTCTCTAAAGTTGGTTCTATGAATACTCTACCCTCATTAAAGACTGTCCCTTCACCAGTGGAAAACCTCTCTCCCCTTTCCTCCCGGATAATGCCTGCTGCCTTGAATTCTCTGCATATTTTCCTCGTTCATATTTGCCCACAGGTTTAAATTTTCCGTGTCATTTTTGGAATTAGGTATAACCATTTTCTTTTTTTCTTAATTGAAGTATAGTTGATTTACAATGTTGTGTTAATAGGTATAACCATATTCTAGTGGGGAGAGTTGAGAGAGAGAGAGAGAGAACCACAGCCTCCATGGGAACAAGGGAGTGGGAATGGGAAATGTCAGAGTCTGAAATCTGTCTCTGTGGAAGGTCTGCATTGCAAGAAGGGTTTTCCTGGGGACAATCTCAACCATAAAAAGGTCCACTCACATGACTGATGGCTTCTCATAACAAGTACACGGTGGTCTTGAATAGTGTACATGTCGACAGAAGCCAGTTTCCCTGAAGCTGCTACACCCACAGGCTGGCAGAGTTTAGGCACAGTGACAGGGAATGGAGAACATTTCCTCAACTCCTAAAGGACAAAAATAAACAGTACTGCCTCTCTGTGGAGACACCATGAGATGGAATCATCAGAATGAAAAAAACACCTATTTTAAATTCCATCGTGACCAAAAAGAGACAACGTTCGGCTTATTTCCTTATTGAGTTGGTTCCTAAAGCCAGTCTGGCTGCCTTCTTTTTCCATCTAGGAGAAATGAGAAGCTTGGTGTGGCGTGTCCATTCCAGGAGCCCCGTGGCTGTTCTTGGGACACTCCAGTGTGTACACTTCAGACACTGCTATTCTACTAGAAAAAGATGGAGTTCTCTGATGGGGGTGGGGGTACCCATTTGCTGCCCATGTTTATTTCGACTTAAGAAAAGAATGTGTTTGTCCCTTTGCCACTGGATCCTCAGACTTTTACTGGGTCTTTGGATCCACTTTGCAGCCCTCCATCTACCTGAGTAAACACCCTGTACACCTGGAACTTCCTGGCTCTGCTTCTATCTACGATGCCAAGCCCCAGCACACACTTGGGAGAAATGCATGAAGGAAATTAAAGCTGTGCGAATGCTTTCCCATCCGACTGAATGCAAGGTATCATCTAAGAAAGTTCTAAGAAAGATGGATAGCATTTCAACTCCCAAACCAAGTCACCTGATGGCGAGAAAGCTTACTGGTAAAAAACGCCTCTCTGGGCTTCCCTGGTGGCGCAGTGGTTGAGAGTCCGCCTGCCGATGCAGGGGACGCGGGTTCGTGCCCCGGTCCGGGAGGATCCCACATGTCGCGGAGCGGCTCGGCCCGTGAGCCATGGCCGCTGAGCCTGCGCGTCCGGAGCCTGTACTCCGCAACGGGAGAGGCCACAACAGTGAGAGGCCCGCGTACCGCAAAAAAAAAAAAAAAAAAAACAAATAAAACGCCTCTTTTACATGCATACTACGATCATGGAGGAATTTTCTTTCCCCACCCGAATCCACAATAGCCACTCCCTCACTCTCCCGCCAGTATTTATTCACAGGTGGATGTCTTCTGCACCATGGAGGTGCCCTAAAACCCTTTTGACCCCCTACAGACAGGTTCTCTGACTACTAACTTTTAGTTTCTTAATTAAAACGTTGACTAGGCAGCAAAACACACCCTGTTGCCAATCCCATCACCATCTTCCTTCTCGGTCCCTCAATCAACAGCTCTGAGCTCCTACTGAGTGGCAAGGCACCACCCTGGGCGCTGAACACAAACTGGTGAATAGAACAGACACAGTTCCACCGCCTCCTGGGGAGACAGAAATCGGTGCACCAGCACAAGAACATTTAGTTACAAATCAAGAACATTTTGTTACAAATCATACTCCAAGCAAGTTCACAGTGGGGCTGTAGCAGGCCTAACCTGTTCATTTCCTCAGATGGTTATTCTGTAAAAGCTAAAAGAGTTTCTTTCTTGCCTTGAACAGCCGGAGAGCCAAATGCCATCTACTGGCTGAACCCTCTGCCTTACCTTAGTCACGGAGGAGTTTTCCCCTCCATCTTTGCCATGTGATCAAGTTGATGGACAGACGGACAGTCAACCATGCTTCCCAGTCCCTCGGCCTCCAGGCCTGGGATGGGGAAGGTGTGACGGGCTCAGATCGTCCGAATGGGCTCTCTCGAGGCTCACCCGTCACACCTGGGATCCACAGCTTCAAATCACTCACGGGTGGAGCGCAAAGAATTATGAAGCCCGGCAGACCTGGGCTTGGAGTGGATGCAGCCATTTCCTCGTCACATGATGCCACTTTTTGTGCCTTGGTTTCCCCATGTGTACACGGGGACAGTAATAGTACCTTGGGCTGTCCTGAGCATCAGATGGGATAATGCCTGAAATGTGCCTGACACAGCATCTGGCCCCTTGCAGGGTTTGCAAAGGTGTCATCAGCAGCAGCAACAGTTTCAGACATCTCCTCTCTCAGTCTCCTCCATAAAATAGCTATAACAGTGTCCAACATCCTATGGGGGAGTTTGCGGTACGCGGGCCTCTCACTGTTGTGGCCTCTCCCGTTGCGGAGCACAGGCTCCGGACGCGCAGGCTCAGCGGCCATGGCTCACGGGCCCAGCCGCTCCGCGGCATGTGGGATCCTCCCGGACCGGGGCACGAACCCGTGTCCCCTGCATCGGCAGGCGGACCCTCAACCACTGCGCCACCATGGAAGCCCTAAATGACCAAATTTAAAGCGTGCCCCCAGAAACATTTGTTTCCTTCCCCTTGAGGTGTTCTTGGGGAAACTGTGTTCATCCTCACTTTTGCATGTCGCTCCACAAATCTGCCAGGTATGGGAGGAGGGACAGACTGAGACATGGTTTCGCTGGTGACCCTGGACTGACAGCTGATCCTGCAAATCCAGCTCATTGCTGTGCTCCATCCAATTCAACAAATGTAAATATATACCTGTTCTGTGCCAGGCATGGGAGGCAGCAATGAATGGGCTGTCCCTGCCCTCCAGGACTCCCACGACTGAGCACAGAAAGGTCCCAGCTGGACACTTCTGTATGTCCGTCGGGACCTGAACCCACAGTCTCTGCACATTCCCATCAACCCCACACCGCCCTCTTCCTCAAAAGGAAATAGCCTAAAAGAAGTGCACAGGGGGACTTCTCTGGTGGCGCAGTGGTTGAGAATCCGCCTGCCAATGCAGGGGACAGGGGTTCAAGCCCTGGTCAGAGAAGATCCCACATACCGCGGAGCAGCTAAGCCCGTGCGCCACAGCTACTGAGCCTGTGCTCTAGACCTAGCGAGCCACAACTACTGAAGCCCACGTGCCACAACTGCTGAGGCCCTCGCGCCTAGAGCCCGTGCTCGGCAACGCGAGAAGCCACCGCAGTGAGAAGCCCGCACACCTCAACGAAGAGCAGCCCCCGCTCAGCACAACTAGAAGAAGCCCGCGCACAGCAGCGAAGACCCAACACAGCCAAAAATAAATAAATAAATACATGTTTTAAAAAAAGAAGCGCCCAGGGCTCTAAATAAAACACACTGCATGCTCTTTCCAAAGCCCAGCTATGCCATAAAATAACTGCACTTCCCAGTGATATCACAGTGGCCTCTGAAACCACTTGGAAGTTTCTAGAAGGGCTCTCCCACAGTAGCAGAACACTGGGACTGAAAGGGAAAACACAAGATGCCCAATTTTCCTCTCAGAAATCAAGATTTAATAGCCTCCTAAGGAAACCATAATTGGAGGGCTACGGGGTGCATTCCTCCCCAAGGCCGGTGATTATGGAACGCCAGGAAAGGTTGGGAATTTGGACCGAGAGCAACTCTGGGCTCAGACTAAAATGAGTCTGACCCAAAGCAAGAGGTGTAGCTAAGTCCCTTCACGCACACACACAGACACTGAAAGAGAGCTGGATGGGGGCACAAAGAGATTGGAAAGAAATTCTCATGCAGAGAAACAAAGCTACAGTCAATTAAAATATGGGTCCGGGGTGGGGGATGGCCAAGATAAGGACTGACCCATTGGTGCCAGAGTCAGCCACCCCTCCGAGAGAAAGCCAGGAGGCAGATGCTAAGCTGAGGGAGGGTGGTCTCATGGAGGGATGTGAGACAGGTGGTCCTTACACCCCACGTGGTATTTTATTTAGGGTAGGGTGTGCCAGTGGTTAGAAACTAAGGCCAGAGATTATAAGATCCAAGGTGGGCTCTGCCATTCCCTGATTCTGGGCTCTTGGGTAAGTGTCTTAGCTTCTCCAAACCTTGTTTGCAACCTCAGGGCCTTTGCACATGCTGTTCTGACCACCTAGAATTCGCTCTGCCCCCCACCCCACCCCATGCCGCCCATGGCAACTTCCCCTTCATCCTTCTGGTCTAAGCTCAAACCTTAGCCTCAGAGGGGCTCCCTCAACCTCTTTATCTAAAGGAGACCCCTCTCACCTCACCCCATCTTGTCACCCTGATGTAACTGCTTCCAGGATTTATTGCCACCTGAAATTATCTTGTCCATCTCTCTGTGAACATGTTTACTGCTGCCTGGCCCACTGGAACATGGGCTACAGGAGAGCAGACCCCCTGCATTTTTTAATTCACTGCCAGACCCCAGAGCCCAGCACAGATGGAGAGCCCCACAAACAGTAGGTGCTGCTTTTAATAATGTCCTCATGTGGGCTAAGGATTCTGCCAGCCCACGGTAAACAGGGGGGCCAGTCACAGACTGGCTGAAGGCTGACAAAACTGAGGCTTCCCTAGCGATGGGTTGGGCCACAGGGCAATGCCACATCTCAGCTCCCTGTTACTATCTGAGAGGTGAATTACAGCCTTTTCTGCTCACCGTATTTATAGGGAAAACGGGGTTAGGTCCACAGCAGTCAAGCACATCGTCAGTGGCACATAATAAAACAAGAATCTAAGTTTAAAAAAAGAGTAACAGTTCTACACATGTTAAATGGTTAAGAAATACACAATCACGGCAAGATGTAAGACACTTGATCTTGAAAGAGCCTGATGTTTGCTTGTACGGAAGTGGGTGTCAGAGGGTTGTAACCTGTGAGTGACGGTGAAAAGATGGAGAGGGAGGGCTGTCTGAAATCGGATGCAAAGTCAGAACCTCAGATGCAGACGGTGGCGGCTCGTAACCCACGAGGGGCGCTGAGGGGGCTGGTGGGTGTTTGAGGTGCGTGCCTGCGTTTTGTGTCACCTGGGTGGAGTTTTCAGAGTTCAGCTCCCCTGGTGTTTCTCGGAGATGAGATCGCACAGAAGCAAACTCAAGAAACAAAATTTTGTTTTAATGTCTTTAATGGAGTATAATTGCTTTACAATGGTGTGTTAGTTTCTGCTTTATAACAAAGTGAATCAGCTATACATATACATATGTCCTCATATCTCTTCCCTCTTGCGTCTCCCTCCCTCCTACCCTCCCTATCCCACCCCTCCAGGTGGTCACAAAGCACCGAGCTGATCTCCCTGTGCTATGCGGCTGCTTCCCACTAGCTATCTATTTTACGTTTGGTAGTGTACATATGTCCATGCCACTCTCTCACTTCGTCCCAGCTTACCCTTCCCCCTCCCCGTATCCTCAAGTCCATTCTCTAGTAGGTCTGTGTCTTTATTCCTGTCTTGCCCCTAGGTTCTTCATGACCTTTTTTTTTTTTTTAGATTCCATATATATGTGTTAGCATACGGTATTTGTTTTTCTCTTTCTGACTTACTTCACTCTGTATGACAGACTCTAGGTCCATCCACCTCACTACAAATAACTCAAGTTCGTTTCTTTTTATGGCTGAGTAATATTCCATTGTATATATATGCCACATCTTCTTTATCCATTCATCTGTTGATGGACACTTAGGTTGCTTCCTGTCCTGGCTATTGTAAATAGTGCTGCAATGAACATTGTGGTATATGACTCTTTTTGAATTACGGTTTTCTCAGGGTATATGCCCAGTAGTGGGATTGCTGGGTCGTATAGTAGTTCTATTTTCAGTTTTTTAAGGAACCTCCATACTGTTCTCCATAGTGGCTGTATCAATTTACATTCCCACCAACAGTGCAAGAGGGTTCCCTTTTCTCCACGCCCTCTCCAGCATTTATTATTTGTAGATTTTTTGATGATGGCCATTCTGACCGGTGTGAGACGATATCTCATTGTAGTTTTGATTTGCATTTCTCTAATGATTAACGATGGCAAACTCAAAATTTGCATCGTGCTCAAATTGGTCCTGTATAGTGTTGGAATAAATTCAAGTCTTCAAATCGAGCCTTAGAGCAGGGCTGACCGTACAACCTTGGAAACAACACAGACCAGGTGGGAGCGTCCAGTGTAATGTCACCCACGCTGGAGCCTGGATGCATGACCCACCTGAGGCCAGTGTGGGTCTCAGCACAAGCCTGACATCGCTGTCATAATTAAGGCTTCATTCCTCCAAGCACGCCTTGCAGGGAGCAGTGAACGTACAACACACCTCCCGCCCCTGGGCAGCCTGCAGAGGCTAGACATTTATTTGGACTCTCCAGCTTACGCTCTTAAGTGTGTGCACACGTGGAGATCGACTCTGCAGAAGTCATGTATCTGACTGCATAAAAGAGCTGTGTGGGTTTGAGGATCAAAATCACACGTGAATAACTCGCAGGTTAAAATCCAGAATGTTCTGCATCACCCCCATCTTTGAATACGAATTCACCTGCACCTTCCAGTGCCAGAGCAAGGTCTGGGATGCCGCCAGCATCCCCCAAACAAAAAATGCTGTACCTTTCAAGGAGAAGGATACGCAGCAGCTTCACCACTGATAATAACAAAGGGCTGGAAATGTCCATGGATTGTGGGTTGATTAAATACATCCCTAAGGACCGTGGTCACGGAAGACAAAGTTTCTGACAACTTCCAGGAACTGCTGTTAACGGAGGAAGCCGAGCCACAGAGCAACAGGGAAAAAAGGGTATTTGTGTAAAAGGGGGGCAGGCAGATGTGTGTAACAGCCACACACGTGTACACATAAAATTCCACGGGGTGAACAAGAAATGTCTGGGGAGAGAGTGGGCGAGGAAAGGCCTTACTTGCTTTTTCTTGTAAATCTCTTTAAAATGGGTTTGACCATTGCATTTTTAAAATTAGGTTGAATGGAGGGAAGGGAAGGGGCAATATAGGGGTAGGGGATTAAGAGGTACAAAGTACTGTGTATAAACTAAGCTACAAGGATATATTGTACCACACGGGAAATATAGCCAATAGTTTATAATAACTATAAATGGAGTATGACCTTTAAAAATTGTGAATCACTGTACTGTACACCAGTAACTTATGGAATATTGTACATCAACTATACTTCAATAAAATTTTAAAAAAGAAAAAAAATAGTGCATTAATATACTGAGGGGGGAGCTTCCCTGGTGGCGCAGTGGTTAAGAATCCGCCTGCCAATGCAGGGGACACGGGTTCGAGCCCTGGCCCGGGAAGATCCCACATGCCGCGAAGGGGCTGGGCCCGTGAGCCACAACTACTGAGCCTGCGCTCTAGAGCCCGCGAGCCACAACTACTGAAGCCCACACGCCTACAGCCCGTGCTCTGCAACAAGAGAAGCCACCACCATGATAAGCCTGTACACCACAACAAAGAGTACCCCCACTCGCCACAACTAGAGAAAGCCCGCGCATAGCAACGAAGACCCAACGCAGCCAAAAATAAAAAATATTTTTTTAATTAAAAAAAAAATACTGAGGGGTTTGGTGTTTTTGTTTGTTTGTTTTGGCGTTGCTTTATGTTTTGTGCTCCACGGTCCCCATCCAGAGACTTCAGTCAAACTGCCCTTGAAACAACCAGGTAATTCTAGAAAAGTTGACCCCTTTGGGGTCAAGGTGTTGCTTTATTTAGCAAGAAGCTAAATTCCATTTTCAGGAGCTGATGCTGCCAGCCCTTCCATTCCAGGAAAGGATTTTATTCCACCCTCTGATTTTTCCAAAGCCAGCCTTTAAGAAGGATGTACATGCCAAGCTTCCTCGATGAGTGACCTGGGGCATCAGGACCAGGTCAGTTCCGGGTTTTATTATTAGCAACAAATTAAATTAACTAACGACAAAAGCAAAGCACACAACCCAGTGACCCTCTGAACCAAAACATGCACAAGCACATTTACACGGGGGCCAGAGTTATAAGCGGAGCAGCTGTGTCCTCTCCCACGGATGGAGAGCTATGGGGTGGGCAGTCATGGGGTAGGACGCTGTGCCCATCGACACAAACTGGACCAATCCACAGAGCTTACTGAGGGAGGTGGCCTGGGCAAGAGGCAGCAAACACACCTTCTGCCCAACAGGACTTTGGAGGGGATATTGGGTAATGGAGGCAGGGCAGGACGCCGCTACCACCCCTTCCTTTATCCTTGCCAGTTTCACACCTGGTAACTCCGGGGTACTTTCCCAAGTCACCAACTGGGACCAAGAAAGATCTCAGGCTGAGAATGCCATCTCTGTGGTCTTAGAGTACGGTTTCTCAACTGTTGACATCTGGGGCCAGAGCGTTCTCTGTGATAGGGGACGGTCCTGGGCACTACGGGGTGTGGGACAGCATCCCCGGTCCCCACCTACTAGATGCCAGGAAACGCCGCGTCGCCCCCAGGTGTCACAACCCCAGATGTCCCACAGATGCCAGAATCACCCTCGGGTGAGAACCACTGCCTTAGAGCGTCACCCGTGGCAAAGACAGAGGGTAATCGTAAAAGCAGATGGGGCTGAAATGTCCGCCTCGCCCTGACTTACAGCTTCAGAGGCTCCAGCACCCCTCCCCCAGGCCCCCCTGCAGGTCACTCTCCAGTTTCTGGTCATCCCCACACTCCACTTCTCGCAATGCCAGCTCAGCTCCCAACTTGCGCACATGCGCGGAAGCACCATCCACCTGTCGGAATTTTGCTGAGAGCCAGCCACGCGCCGGGCCATGGGTGTCCTGTGGCCACGGCCCTCGTGATGGTTCCAGCCTAGCAGGCAGCGAGGCAGAGTTAGAGAGAAGTTCCTACCTGCTTCTGGGCCACCCCCTGCCAGCCTCCAGCAGCCCCAGTCCCTCAGTGACTTCCTGCAGCAGAGGGGGACCCCAGGCCAGCAGTGAGGGTCCTTTCTCGGCTCCATTTAAAATACGAGCCTTGGAACCAATGCTGAGGATTCCTCAAACCACTGTAGGGCACTGCAAGAACCCACCCTCGATGAAGTCTGCAAAGAATTATTATTAAAGACCCGTTTTCCTTTTGTTTCTCTCGCCGGGGAATACTCAGGCTAAATTCTCCTTTCTGGGTTTTTAATACCTGGAGACAAAGAGCGTCTCAGGACGATTTCAGAAGCCAAGGTTGCAAGTCATTTGCCCACCTTTGGAGTCAGATAATCTTTAGCCTGGGTGCGTGGGCTGCTAAAAGAACTCACGAAGAAAAGGACACCATCCGCAACCCAACTCCAGCGGGGAAAGGCTCCTAACAGAAAAAGTTAAATAGAACCGCTCGATGCGAGGAGGAAGTAGACCCTTGGGGGTCCACGTTGGTTGGACATTTCCGAGCAATTTCGAGTGTCTTGTTTCATTCCATTCCCCAAGGTCATCTTGTAAAATGGGTTGGGTGTTCTCATTTCTCCCAGAGACTTGACTGAGGGCACACACAGCCAGGGGGTGGAAAAGCAGGGCTTCATCCTGTACTTACTTGCATGTGGTGGAAAATCCGCTAGCTGCCCACAGCCTGGGCACACGTGTGCGAGATGTCAGTGCAGAGTTGGGTTTTAAAACCCAAGGAGCACCACTGACACATGACTGGATAAACCCAGTGTGGTCCATCCATGCCATGGATTACTATTCAGCCTTAAAAAGGAGGGAGATTCTGACATCTGCTCCAACATGGATGAACCTTGAGGACATGAAACTCAGTGAAAGAAGCCAATCACGAAAGGACAAGTACTGTCTGATTCTACTTATACGAGGTCCCTAGAGGAGTCAGATCCATAAAGACATAAGGTAGGATGGCGGGTGCCAGGGGCCGGGGGAGGGGCTGGGGAGTCAGTGTTTCATGGGGACAGAGTTTCATTTTGGGGAGATGAGAAAGTTCTGGAGATGGAGGGTGGGGATGTTTGCAAAACTGTGTAAATGGACTTAATGACCGTGAACTGTACACTTAAAAATGGTTAACATGATAAATTCCACATTATGTATATATTACCATGAAAAAGTGGGGAAAAAAAAACAACTCAAGAAGCAATAATGGTAGCCAGCCCTATGCCAGGCATTGTAGTAGGGGGACTCTGCATTCTCCCATTCGCCACATCAGGTCCAAAATTATCCTCATTTTGTAAGTGAGGAACAGAAGGTTTGATCATTTGCTCAAGGTCACACATCAAGGTCATGGTGGATGGAGCCAGGATTTGAACCAGGCAGTCTGGCTCCAGAGCTGTAAATTTTTAATGTCCACATTGTACAGTCTTCAAACTCAGGCTTTCTGACTCTTCACATCCACCAATACCCCCTGCCTTCCAGTAAATTCCTTGCACTTCCTCGCATGAATCTCCAATAGCTGCCTTTTTTCCCATGACCATCTCGACAACACGTGAGAATTGTGACGATCACAGGACCCCCAGCCAGACCACACTTGCTCTTTCTCTAGTTTGACTGGCCTTGAGCTGGGCCCTGGTGACACACAGGGGGACCAGGGGCTCCCAGTCCAGTGGGGAGCAGGACAGAACTGATACCAGGTAGAGCTCAGAGCTCAGGCTCTGAGGTCAGGCAGATACGTGTTCAATAACCAACTCTACCTGCCCATATGTGAGGTCCTGCCGATTCTTGGGCCCCAGTTTCCCCATCTGTAAAACAGAGGTAATGAATAACCCTCCCTCCATAGCAACTGATTAGAAAATTAAACACATGTAACCATGGAAAGCAACTAGTCCAGGTCCTAGAAAAACCAGAAGCCCTTGATCAACAGAAGATGCTACTGTTGTATATCATATTACAGAATTTAAAATCTCTAACAATCCTAGTTATGGTCAAACAGGACCCAGAGTAAAGAGACGGAATTCTCTATGTCTGAGAAGGCGTCCTGGAGGAGATACGTGGGAATACGGGTTTTTTAAGGAAACGATGGCTAATACATAGGACAGAGGCACTTGCACTCCCTGAGACCCAGGCCAGTCGGCTATTAACATCCTCGCCAAACATTCTATGAATCAGCTCCTTTTAAGGATGGCAACTTGGTGAAAGGGTTTTCTCACTGTAATTAAACTACGTGCTCATCCGAAGGGGGAAATTCAGTCTAAGAAGCAAACCAGGTAGGAGAGGAAACATTTTCCCTGAAGGGAGGAGGTTACCTCCTTTCCTACCGCAGCCCCTAAACTCATTCCTTCCAAGGCCTTGTCATTTACATCCACCGCAGCGCCTGAGAAAGCAAGGCCTGGGTCAAATTTCCCCCTGTGCCCGCCTTCCATACACGTTTACTGAACAAATAAACAAATGGGTTGGAGGTGACAGAAACCTCAAGATGATGGGTCATCAGCTGCCTGACTGGAGGGAACCAGTTGTATGCACTCAAGTTAAAAGTTAAAAGACTCCCCAAGGTCACGGAGCTGGGACTCTAACCTGGCCTGAGGTCTTTGTTCCTCTCTGCTGGGCTTACCCGGGTTAGACCATGACTTTCTTTGCAGGTGGGCAAACGTTTGGAGGTTTTAAACCTACCATAGCTAAAGCCCAGGGAGACAGAACACAGGCCAGCTTCAAGCCGGGCACTGTGTTAGGGAATTTGCAAACACTGTCTCATGAAATCCACCCAACAACCATACACATCACATGATATTATTTATCCCAAATTTTTTTTTTTTTTTTTTGCGGTACGCGGGCCTCTCACTGTTGCGGCCTCTCCCATTGCGGAGCACAGGCTCCGGACGCGCAGGCTCAGCGGCCATGGCTCACGCGCCCAGCCGCTCCACGGCATGTGGGATCTTCCCGGACCGGGGCACAAAGCCGTGTCCACTGCATCGGCAGGCAGACTCTCAACCACTGCGCCACCAGGGAAGCCCTATCCCAATTTTACAGATGCGGAAACAGAGCTGTTAAGGAAGTCCCAAGGCCACACAGCAAAGAAGTAGTCAAACCTGGATTTGAACCCGGGACTAGGGCTCCTGTCCACGTATGTTAATGTCATCACCAGTCAGCTCGGGCACCCTCTCTTCCAGAGTGTCGAAAGCTTCTAACCAGGATGCAAAGGAACCCGCTCCACGTCATCACACCTCCAAAGACAGAGAAAGACTCAAAGCGCGACACTTTGCACAAATGGCCAGCAAGCCAGAAAATACTGAGCCTCCTTTGCTGAGGACATTTCCCCTTTCTGCTTCCCCGCTCTTCCTCCAATGCCACGTTCACACCACGAGACACAGCTCCGTTGGGAATTAGGATGCAAACTGAAAGAGGTTTTCTGAGCCTCATCTTAGGGGAACATGGTGAAGAAGAAAACATAGACCTGTGCCGGCGCGTGGTAAACACCCAAGAAAGAGTCATGGTTCTTCTGCATGACACCATTTGCGAGAGGCTGCATCGGAGTCTGGGTGGGCTGAAGGAGGGAGGACACACAGAGACCACGTCCTCAATAAGCCAGCAGCGTGCCCGGTGGTCCACTGAACAGCACTGGGAAAGGAGGAAAGATGGCAGAGGCGCTAGGAAGGAGAAGGGATTCTTAACCAACATCTGACCCAGCTTGACCCTTTGGGCTGCAGCCTCCACGGAGATCCCTGGCCTCCGATGACCTTGAGCGGTCTTGGCCCTGAATCCTAGCCCTGAACCTGTTTCCTGTTTACTCTGCTAAGTCCTGACACTTGACACAGGCAACTTCGCTAGTGGATGATGATTATGCCCTCCCCTCGCTCTTGCAGGCAGGCAGCTCCAATCCTTGGGGAGAGCCAGGCTGGAGGAACTGTGCTACAAGGAAACCTGACCACGCCAGGGACGTGGTACCAGCTCCCACACAGGGCAAAGAGGAAGGTCAGTGTACAACACTGACTAAAACCCCAGGGGTTACTGTGTGCCGGATGCTTTGCTTAGGTCATCATAAGCATTAATTACCTCATTTAATTCTCACCCAAACCAAGAGATGGAACCGTCTAGAGAAAGAAGCCCAGCATGAAGATACGAGGGGCCCTTTGGGGTGATGACCATTGTTGGGGATGAGTCAGAGAGAATTCAACAGGTCTCCGGGCTCTGGTGTAAGAGTCTGCTGCTGGGTGAAACCTAGGGTGACCACCTATTCCGGTTTGCCTGGGATTGATGGGTTTCCCAAGAAGCAGGGCTCTTAGTACTAAAACTAAGAAAGTACTAAAACTAAGAAAGTACTAAAACTAAGAAACTAATTGTCCTAGGCAAACCAGGACAATTTGGTCACTCTAGTGACCTAATTCTGGCTTCTAGGTATTGGCCTCTGGCCAGCTTTAAGAGGAACAGGAGGCTGAAGTCAGTACAGGATGTGCTTCTTCTTCATCAAACTCCTATTCACCCTTCAAAACCCAGTGCAGAAGGACCCTTCCTCTATAAGGCAGAGTATAGCAGGAAAAGCTGAGGTTCTGAAGCCATACCCTCGGTTCAAATCCCAGGTCCATGAAAAGATCGTTATGAGGTCCATGTACCTGGTAGATGGTGCTTAATAAATACTGGCTTGTGGATGTTCCCAGGCGCTTCAGAGCCCTTAATCCGCTGTATCTGTTTCCTGTCCTTGTCCTCCATTGGACCCAGAGTTCCCCATCTTCCCTTGCCTGAACCACCGGAACAAACTAGCACAGACACACACACACACACACACACACACACACACACACACACACACACACAATAAAATCTCGTAACGTGCAAACCAGTTAATGCAAATCTCCACTGCAGTCTTTCCCCCTCACCCTCAAGCCCTGACACCAAGCAGGGCTGTTTTTCACTTGGTTTTTCCTCTCCTAGTGATTTCACAAGAGCCCACAGAGAGGCGTGCAGCGAAGTAAACAAGAGAAGCTCTGAAAACCCATTCATGGGCAGCTCAAAGGTGTCGGGCAGCCCAAGAGTGCCGCCGCCGAGTCTTCAGCTGTGGGGACAGAGGCTCCGTGAAGCTGAGGAGACTTGCCAATGGTCCCACTCCGGGCAACCAAGCCACATCTGGACCAGAGGAACAAGAATGCACAAAGAAAGACACTGTCGCGGCCGGAGGATACAGGTCTTAGGCAGTACCCAGGGAGGGGCAGGGAAAGCAGAGAGACGTGCAGTCCCGAGGAAACGCACTGTGGCTCGACATAGCGGGGAGTGTTTTGATGAAGATCATGTATGAAAGTGGAGACGGTCCGGGCTAACCAATCACTGGTGGGCTTTTGCACAAATAAACCAGGGCCTTTGATACAGGGGCCTGGGGACTGTGCAGAAGATTCTAAACTCCGTGAAATAGCCAGGTGACACTTATCTCTAAGTTGGCTGGCTGAAAAAGGTCTTCGGCCAAACGGCACCAGAGGAGTGGGGAGAGAAGGAGAAACAGCAAGGTTAAGTGGCAAAAGGGGGTGATGGGGAGGTCACAGCTGACTGAGGAGAGAAAAGAAGACCATGGAGAGACAGGTGACTGTCCCATCAGGGCAGCACGAGAAAGGAGAGTCTGTCCCCATGCACTGCCTAACGCTCGGACAGCGCTTCCTACCTGCCAAGCACTGTTCCGATGGCTAACCATTTATTCCTCCCAACAACCTTAGGCGCTACTGTTATCTCCACTTAACAGATGAGAAGAGAGGCACAGAGAGGTTAAGTCACTGCCCATGGTCACAAAGCTAGTGAGTGGCCGGGCCTGAGTCGGACAATCCAGCGTTGCCGTGAGCCAGTTGCCATCGTGGGTATGAGATGATTCTTTTGTGTTCCGCCCTACTGTGTGTGATGTACTCAGGGGAAAATGCTGAAAGTCCCCTTCCCTGACTCTTCCTCCAGATCAGTTTAGGGATGCTAAGTTCCCAGCACCCACCCTGAACCAAATAAACTTAACTGGCATCCTGGACTTTTCTAGTCTCCGATGTCACTGATCAGGTGTTTAACAGATGGCGTCCAAGGCGGGGGGGGGGGGCATCTGCCTGTTTGCTCCCCGCTTCTGTGTCCTCCTTGTCACCTCGTACAGCACCTGGGAAATCCATAAACCCACCCGCACTGGATCGTAATCACATTTCCTCAGATTCCTTGGTCCCCGAAGGGTGGAGATGTGGTTTTTGTCAGCAGGCAGCGCTGCGATGCCAAACCACTGATTCTACACACACGTGGCTGACAACTGGGCCCTGGTTTCCATTTTGCCATGAAAAGGAAGAGAAAACAACTGCAGAGCGCCCTCCCTTCCCCGCATTCCATCATCCTCGTCCAGTGGTCCTCAAACGGGGGTGAGTCTGCACCCCCCACAAGGGACATGGGTGATGTCTGGAGACGTTTGTGGTTTTCACAACTGGGGCGATGGGTGCTTCTGGCATCGAGAGGGTGGAAACAACCCACACGCAGGGCACAGGACAGTCTCCGACATGGAGAATTATCCCTCCTTGAACGTCGTTAAGCGCCAAGGCAGAGAAATTCTGTCCCAGAGTGAGAAGATGCCCTCCCAATGGCATGAAAGCCAAGGTCTCGATGTTTCCAATTCCGAAACAAGCTGAGGGGAAAAGTATGTCTTTCGAATGGTTGGCTGCAACACTTTTTTTAAAAAACGCCCCAAAGCGGAGGTAAATCCCAGAAACCAGCCCAATTTTACCCCTGCTCCTAACAGGTTTCCAAATTGCAAAAACACCGATAAAAAAAAAAAATCCCTTAAGCTGACAGGATGCCGCCCCCCACCCCGCCTTCTGCTACTCTTAAGCAACATCTCAGCAATTCCACTAGGACACTGGAAATATATGCCAGAGGAGACTTATTACGCTAATTTCCTTTAGTAAACAGTTCAAATCTTACCTTGGAAACCCATGAAACAAGGCAAGCCAGCCCCAGGGCCATGCAGAATCCTTTCCTCTCAACGCTAAGCATCAGACTTTCTGTAACTTTTGCTCTTGAGGTGGTAAATATGGATGTTTCAAGAATGGCATGAGTTTCCCAGCATATGTTTTTTTTTTTCATTTATTTTCAAGAGGCTTTGGTGTGAAAGATTAGACGACCAGGAAATAAGTGACGGAGACGATTAGAAAATTAATACATTCACTGTTGGCTGCTGGAGAGCCCCTCTGGGACAAAGTGAGCTGCGTGTTAAATAACCACTTCAAAATCGAGGGAAAACTTGCATTCCTGCCTAAGAATCGCTTGTGCTTTCCAAAGCACTTCGAGTTTACTATCGATTCTAGCTGGCTCAGAACGATTCCTGACATCAGTCTCCCCTTTCACCAAGAGGACTGCTGTTCTTACACGTTCTCTTGCAAGTTACACAACAGTTTCTCCACTGAGCCACACAGGATTGTGGATTAGAAAAGCAGTCCACCTCCGTGATAACTGTACCAGCAGCATGACTGTTTCGGTTTTGTTGGGTTTTTTTTTTTTCCTGAAAGCCATCATTTATCGCCAACTATTAACATCCTGAAAGGTGTTTTTCTGTTTCTTAATACACCTGGAACAAGGTAGTCTGACACCTGTACCTTCACACGAAGATCCTATTTCAACACAGGAATTAGGGTGGCATCACCTAGAAAAACCACTAGCAAATCTGGACCAGACTGTCCCAAAGCTGGGGCCTCTCTCAGGGCATAAGAAACAGCTACAGAAGGACCCAATAAGTCCTGCTCACAAAGGCAGTTTTGCTCTGGCCACCACTGCGTAGGGCAGCTCAGAAACTTACCCAGGGGGTCGCAAGAGTTCCCAGGTCTGGAGCCCACCAGGACCCCCACTCCATGGAAAGCTGCCTCAGAAATGATTTGGCCGTTTGGACTCTGCTTGAAAACCGGGCTTGGGTCTCAAAGGCTATTTTAACAGCTTAACACATTGAATCTGCTGTCCTCACAAATGGACAAATGCCATCTGTATCTCTCGGATATATGAGACAGTCAAGAGTTCCTGATTGCATCCCATTTACTAAGAGAGGCTCAAAACCCGAAGGTCAAGAGTCTTAACCATTATATAATTATCCTCTGAAGTAAAACAATTGAAGCATTCCACTCCAATTAGAAGCTAGCGGGGCTCACCACATTCAAATCTGTCATTTATCACTGTTCCGAAGGCTCCTGCCCTAACGAGGTTAACATCCGTAACCGACATAATTATTGGTGAAGGGCAGCAAATCATTGCTATCTGCAGGTGCTATGATTATAGCGTTGGAAAATTGAAGGGAACCGACCGCACGGCTTTTAGAATTAGTAAGCACTTAATAAAGTAGCAGTGAAATGAGAAAACACAATCCCTGCCCCATATTCTGAAAAATTACCACTTTCAATGCTTTTTTGAGGGGATAGGGGGATGAAAACTGATTTTTTTTTAAGTACAGTTGATTTACACTACTGTGTTAGTTTCAGTACACAGCAAAGTGAATCCGTTATATATATTCTTTTTCAGATTCTTTTCCATTATAGGCTAGTCCAAGATATTGAGTAGAGTTCCCTGTGCTATACAGTAGGTCCTTGTTGTTTATCTACTTTATATAGAGTAGTGTGTATCTGTTAATCCCAAACTCCTAATTTATCCCTCCGCCCCCCATCCCCTTTTGTAACCATAAGTTCATTATCTATGTCTGTGAGTCTGTTTCTGTTTTGTAAATAAGTTCGTTTGTATCATTTTTATTAGATTCCACCTATTAGCGATACATGAGATTTGTCTGACTTCATTTAGTATGCTAATTTCTAGGTCCATCCATGTTGCTGCAAATAGCATTATTTCATTGAGTGTTTTTTTAAAAATCTCTGTCACATTAGATAGATAGATAGAGAGAGAGAGAGAGAGAGAGAGATAATAGATGGATAGTTAGATAAATAGATGATAGATAGATAGATACATAGATAATAGATAAAGTAGGTAGATGGATGTCTAGATGAAAGAATGGGTGGGTAACGGCTGGATGAGTAGGTGAGTCAATAGACAGATGGATGGGTAGGCAGAAAGCCAGCCAACCTACAATTCTATTCTGTTCTAAGAATAGAATTATTTTATGATTTTTCTTCAGACAGAATCTAATTCTTATGTGCGTCATTTGTAGGTTGGCTGGCTTTCTACCTATCCATCCATCTGTCCATCGACACACCTACTCAACCACCAAAAGAACCCTTGGGAAACAGAGATACAAGAAAATATTATCAAGATGTCACTTCCCTCCAAATCAATTGACAGGTTTAACATCCCACAAGAAAACTCTCCAAGAGCCTCTGGGTTTTCTCTTTTTCTTTTACTTTCTCTCCTTTTTCTTTCTTGACGCTTGGCTACATTTTTTTACATTTTAAGAAGAATAAACAAAGCTAGGGTGCTTTCCAAAAACGGGAAGGAAGACTTACCTGGAAGATCCTTTTAGGATCATTTTACAATCATTTTCATTAGGACGTGAAGGCCAAAAGGAGTGCGAAGATGGATGGTTTAGCATACATGGCTCTAAAAACAGATTTCTGCTATGTACGTTCGCCACCCACCCCCAAAATAAATAAAGGAAATGTGAGTGACCTGCCCATGAGGTGGACCATAGCCGTACAAATTTATGTCACATTCTCACCTCTAAACAAAGGTGTAATAGACCCCAGATGCTTCGTATATATGGTACAAGGAAAACTTTTCAGAATAGAAGCAATGGTGGCATCGCAGATTGGGGGGTTGACAGGAGCCCAAGTCCAAATTTAAGAGACTTAAGAGATAGGAGTGTCATGGAATATTACTTGGCCATAAAAAGAAAAAATAATGCCATTTGCAGCAACATGGATGTACCTAGAGATGATCAGGCTGAGTGAAGTAAGTCAGACAGAGAAAGACAAATATCATATTGCTTATACGTGGAAATTTTTTTAAATGGTACAAATGAACTTAGTTACAAAATAGAAATAGAGTCACAGATGTAGAAAACAAACTTATGGTTATGGGTTGGAGGGGGGAGGGATAAATTAGGGACTGGGATTGACATATACACACTGCTATATATAAAATAGATAACCGGGGACTTCCCTGGCGGTCCGGCAGTAAAGACTCTGCCCTCCCAATGCAGGGGCACAGGTTCGATCCCTGGTCAGGGAACAAAGATCCCGCATGGCATGTGGCATGGCCAAAAAAATAATAAAAATAAAAAGGGAGGGACTTCACCTTCCAATGCAGGGGGTGCGGGTTTGATCCCTGGTCAGATCCCACATGCCTCGCGGCCAAAAAGATCCCACATGCCTCGCGGCCAAAAAGATCCCACATGCCTCGCAGCCAAAAAACCAAAACATAAAACAGAAGCAGTATTGTAACAAATTCAATAAAGACTTTCCAAATGGTCTACATCAAAAATAAATAAATAAATAAAAATTTAAAAAAATAAAAGAGTGGATATATGTACAACTGATTCACTTTGCTGTACAGCAGAAACTAATACAACATTGTGAACCAACTATACGCCAATAAAAATTAAACACACACACAAAAGAGACAGGAGTGTAAACCCCAGACCCTGATCGCGTGAACTGTACTGAGGTTTCCAACCCACTTCTTTTCAGAGATAGAATCTGTATCCATTTGCTAAGGCTACTGTAACAAAGTACCACAGACGAAGTGGGTCAAACATCATAAATTTACAATCTTATAGCTCTGGAGACCAGAAGTCCGAAATCAAGGGGTCAGCAGAGTTGGTTCCTATTGTGGGACTGAGGAAAGGATCTGTTCTAAGCCTCTGTCCTTCACTTAGAGATGACTGTCATTCCTCTATCCCTTGTCACATCATCTTCCTGTACACGTTCGTCTCTGTGTCCAAATTTTCTTTTCTTATAAGGACACCAGTCGTATTGGATTGGGACCCACCCTAATGACCGCATTTTGACTTGGTTGCCTCTCTAAAGAATCTATTTCCAAACAAGGTCACACTCTGAGCTCCTGGGGGTTAGGAATCCAACATATCTTTTTGGGGGGCACACAATCCAACCCTGAACAGAGCCCTTCTGGGCCACAGTGGTGGGTGGGATCCCAGGATGTGGTGCACGCCCCCTCCAGACCACAGCAAGCCCACCAGGGATGGAACACAGAACCCACCTCTCTCCTCCACTTTCCAGTCCCCCGTTGCCCTGAACACACTTAACAGTGCCTACTTCTTTCCCCAAACAGACCCAAATTCCTCATTCCTTCATCCACTGAGTGTCACTGCTGATTGCCGTGTTGCAGCCACCAAGGAAATGCCAGAGACGCAAAAGACAAAAAGGGCACAGAGCTCTCCAAGTGAGACAAGATATTTGCAAGCCTGCCACAGGCTTCCTGGGCTTCATGACCCACTGGAATGAAATCCCAGCTTTTCCCTGAGGCCTACGGCATTTTTTTCTTTCTTTCTTTCTTTCCTTTTTCTTTCTTTCTTTCTTTCTCCTTCCTTTCTTTCTTTTCTTCCTTTCTTCCTTTCTTAATTTATTTTTTAAACTGTGATGAAATATACAGAATGTAACATTGACCAATTCAACCTTTTTTTTTTTTTTTTGCGGTACACGAGCCTCTCACTGTTGTGGCCTCTCCCATTGCGGAGCACAGGCTCCGGACGCGCAGGCTCAGCGGCCATGGCTCACGGGCCCAGCCACTCCGCGGCATGTGGGATCTTCCCGGACCGGGGCATGAACCCGTGTCCCCTGCATCGGCAGGCGGACTCTCAACCACTGCGCCACCAGGGAAGCCCTCAACCATTTTTAAGTGTACAGTTCCGTAGCATTAAGTACATTTATGAGGTTGGGCAACCATCACCACGTCCATTTCCAGAGCTTTTTCATCTTCCCAAACTGAAACTCTGTCCCCATTAAACACTCACTCCCCATCCCCTCCCCAAGCCCTTGGAACCCACCATCCTACTTTCTGTCTCTATCAATGTGACTACTCAAGGAACCTCCTATGAATGGAATCATACAGTATTTGTGTCTTTTTTGTGACGGGCTTATTAGCATGAAGTCCTCATTTGTAGCATCTGTCGCAATTTCCTTCCTTTTCAAGGCTAGATCATATTCTATTGTAAGGATATACCACATTTTCCTTATCCATTCATCCAACGATAGACACTTGGGTTGCCTCCACCTTTCAGCAATTGTGAATAATACTGCTATGAACATGAGTGTACAAATGTCTCTCCAAGTCTCAGCTTTCAAAGATTTGGGGTATACCCTCAGAAGTGAAATTGCTGGATCAGATGGTAAACCTATGTTTAATTTTTTGAGGGACCACCATATTGTTTTCCACTGAGGCTGCATCGTTTTACATTCACGCCAGCAGCGCGCAAGGGTTCCAGTTTCTCCACACCCTCGCCAACACTTGTTATGTTCTGTGTTTTTGATAGTAGCCATCCTAGTGGCTGTGAAGTGATGGCTCATTGGCCTACAGCTAATCAAGGGCATCTATCGCTTCCCCAAGGGAACGTCAGCCTCGTGAGGGCAGAAACTCTGATCTCTACTGTTTCCAGCTACACTCTCAGGGCCTAAAACAGTAACTGGCACTTGGTAGGTAGATTGAAAGCCAAAGTCAACTAAAGAGCAACTTGGACAGGGAAGACGGATTTGAAGGATATTTAAGGAGTTAAAGAGACAGGCTTCCCTGACTGATCGGGTAAAAGGATAAGGAGAGAAGGGTTTCCAGCTCCAGGCCCAGGTCGGGCTGTGAAGGGGAGGGGCGGGGGGAGTGGGGTGGAGCTGTATCTTAGGGGCGGAGCTACCCATCTTGGTAACAGCTGGGTCTCCTTAAGCGTGGTCCTGATTTTTCTGTGAGCCTCAATTTCTTCCTCTATAAAAGGGGAATGATGATGATGTCCACCTCACTGGGTCACCAAACAGTTGGTGAGATAATTCACCCAAAGGGTTCGGCTTACAGCACGGCACGCTGCCTTCCATCCACGTTAGCTCATGGTCTCCCCTAGGAGAGATTAAATCAGGCCCTTCCTCACACAGTGAGCCCTCCAGCACGCCCAAGAACCCCAGAGGTCTGTGCAGAAGAGAAACTATCTAGGGAATGTGTTTTCAACAAAGTGAACGCCAAAGGAACACGTGTCTATAGCCGGAGCTACGGCCTTTAAACGCCTCCAGCTTCCCTGCCTGGCTCGGGGCACTCACTCCCCTTAGCTGGTCCAAGACCTTGGGCGGCCTCAGGAACGAGAGCCAGGAGCCGCGAGGCGCACCAGCCTGCTGAATTGCAGAAACTCAGAATTGCCCACTTAATCTGCACAGCCTGCACCCGAGGAAACTGAAGAATCTCCGTGGAACATTCTAGCTGTTCAGCAAAGAGGGGAGAAAGTTCCTGATCCTGAAAGTGCTTCTGCCAGCACTGTTCTGGTTCAAACTCTTCCCATTGTCTTGATAAAGTTCAAAGTCTGGGTGTATATCTACCACCCAGCAACCTGCCACCTGTCCTTCCCCCTGCCACCAAATTCTTGGTCTTCGAATCCTAATGGCTCATGGCAGTGAATCTCATTGACCACGACCTGCCAACATCTCTCAGACTTTTCCAACAAAACTTTTCTTAGGCTGTGTCTCAGGCTCCGCCATGCACTTTTTGCATGAAAGGTATGAGAAGTCTGAATAACAAGGAATTAATTGAAAAGAGTGTGAGTGAACTCCTGGGGTGATGTCATCTTGTTTACGGTGGTGGTTACACTTGTTAAAATTCACTGAGCGCTTAAGATCTGTGCATTTTATTATATGTTACATGTCTTGGTTGTTAAAATCAACTAAAAGGGATTACAAAACAGCAACAATATGACTACAATTTATAAGTACAATATAAGTGAAATGATAGCAACAAGGTAACTGCTATTTATAATTACAACATATTACAATAATAACAATGTAACTATACTGTCTATCATTCCTGCATTATCTCATTTGGTCCTTACAACCACGTGATATATTTCTGCAACAGTCCCCCCCTTACCCATGGGGGACACCTTCCAAGACCCCCAATGGATGCCTGAAACCAAGGAGAGTACCAAACCGTATACATACTATATTTTTCCTACACATACATACCTACGATAATGTTCAACTTATTAATTAGGCACAGAAGAGAATATCCCAATGGCCAGCATCACTAATCTTATGCTTCGGACCCATTATTAAATAAAATAAGAGTCACCTGACACAAGCACTAGGATACCATGACAGTCAATCGGATAACTGAGATGGCTACTAGGTGACTCATGGGCAGGTAGTATATGTGGATATGCTGGACAAAGGGATGATTTCTGTCCTGGGTGGGACAGAGTGGCAAGATCTCATCACGCCAACTCAGAACTGCATGCACTTTAAAACTTATGTCACAGCAAGATCCTTTTTGACCCACCTCCTAGAGAAATGGAAATAAAAACAAAACTAAACAAATGGGACCTAGTGAAACTTAAAAGCTTTTGCACAGCAAAGGAAACCATAAACAGGACGAAAAGACAACCCTCAGAATGGGAGAAAATATTTGCAAATGAAGCAACTGACGAAGAATTCATCTCCAAAATTTACAAGCAGCTCATGCAGCTCAATATCAAAAAAACAAACAACCCAATCCAAAAACGGGCAGAAGACCTAAATAGACATTTCTCCAAAGAAGATATACAGATTGCCAGCAAACACATGAAAGAATGCTCAACATCATTAATCATTAGAGAAATGCAAATCAAAACTACAATGAGATATCATCTCACACCAGTCAGAATGGCCATCATCAAAATATCTACAAACAATAAATGCTGGAGAGGGTGTGGAGAAAAGGGAACCCTCCCGCACTGTTGGTGGGAATGTAAATTGATACAGCCACTATGGAGGACAGTCTGGAGGTTCCTTAAAAAGCTAAAAATAGAACTACCATACGACCCAGCAATCCCACTACTGGGCATATACCCTGAGAAAACCATAATTCAAAAAGAGTCATGTACCACAATGTTCACTGCAGCTCTATTTACAATAGCCAGGACATGGAAGCAACCTAAGTGTCCATCAACAGATAGATGGATAAAGAAGATGTGGCACATATATACAAAGGAATATTACTCAGCCAGAAAAAGAAACGAAATTGAGTTATTTGTAGTGAGGTGGATGGACCTAGAGTCTGTCATACAGAGTGAAGTAAGTCAGAAAGAGAAAAACAAATACCGTATGCTAACACATATATATGGAATTTGAAAAAAAAAAAAAAGGTCATGAAGAACCTAGGGGCAGGACGGGAATAAAGTCTCAGACCTACTAGAGAATGGACTTGAGGACACAGGGAGGGGGAAGGGTAAGTTGTGACAAAGTGAGAGAGTGGCATGGACATATATACACTAGCAAATGTAAAATAGATAGCTAGTGGGAAGCAGCCTCAAAGCACAGGGAGATCAGCTCGGTGGTTTGTGACCACCTAGAGGGGTAGGATAGACAGAGTGGGAGGGAGGGAGACGCAAGAGGGAAGAGATATGGGGATATATGTATATGTATAACTGATTCACTTTGTTATAAAGCAGAAACTAACACACCATCGTAAAGCAATTATACTCCAATAAAGATGTTTAAAAATAAATAAATAAATAAAACTTATGAATTGTTTATTTCTGGAATTTTCCATTTACTATTTTCGGACCTCAGTTGACCACAGATAACCAAAACCATGAGCTGTGAAACCACGGATTGGGGGGGGGGGCGGGGGGGACTAGTGTATTCCCATTTTACAGATGAGAAAACTGAGGTACCCCCAAGAGAATTCCAGTAACTTGACTGGGATCCCACAGCTAGTAAGTGGCAGTCCCAGTTTACAAATCATAGTAGCTTCCTGTGTGCCCTGGCGTGTGCTAGGTAGGGGTATTCAAAAATTCAAACATGACTACAGGTTTCAAGAAACGTCCCCACTGAAGCCCTGAAGCCAAGTGCTCTGAGCCACTGCCAATGACAGAACATCACCAACAAAGATAGAAACTCCATCTCACGCACACACACACACACACACACACACACAGCCCACTGAACTTCCCTATCATCCGTGACATTCAATACCTTCATACCAAGGCTGTCCAGTCCCTGCAGATTTGAACAGCCCAGGAAAGCTATCTTTTATTTATTTTCTCCCAACTATTAAAAGATCTATTTATTCTGACTCTTAGCAAAGTGCACCGTTGGAAGGAATGTAAATTGATGCAGCCACTATGGAGAACAGTATGGAGGTTCCGCAAAAAACTAAAAGTAGAGTGACCGTATGATCCAGCTATCCTACTCCTGGGCATATATCCAGACAAAACTCTAATTCAAAAAGATACGTGTACCCCAATGTTCACAGCAGCACTATTTACAATAGCCAGGACATGGAAGCAACCTAAATGTCCGTCGACAGAGGAATGGATAGAGTATACATTCCTGTATGTGTGTATGTGGCGTTTTGTTTTTAACAAAACAAATTAGACAAATATTTTTTAAAGCGTGGTTGATAGACGACTGCTTTCTCCTTCACACGCCTTAATCTGAACTGGGGTGTCATAAATGACGGCTTACTATGTGCTACATATTTTATTCGTGTTACCACGCAACTCCATGAGGAGTTTTATCTTTTACACGTGGGAAAGCAAAGGCCCCAAAAGGATAAACAGAGTTGTTGTCAGTTAACAATGGGCTGAGATTTAAACTCATCTGAGCCGTTCATCGCGACGGCAAAGTGTTTCCTTGAACCTGACATCTGAGTTGTTTTATCTAGAACAAATTAAAATTGACAATTTGATGTTTGTGGACACAACCCTGTTGATGGAAACTTCTGAACAGCTTTAAAAATACAGCCTGGGGTGGGAGGTAAACTGGGAGATTGGGATTGACATATACGTACTGCTATAATATAAATAGATAACTATAATATACTATGATA
This sequence comes from Tursiops truncatus, assembly GCF_011762595.2. Taxonomy (NCBI): domain Eukaryota; kingdom Metazoa; phylum Chordata; class Mammalia; order Artiodactyla; family Delphinidae; genus Tursiops; species Tursiops truncatus. Next base: position 165,962,253 of record NC_047036.1, on the reverse strand, counting down.
TAAAATAGATAACTAATAAGAACCTACTGTATAGCACACGTAACTCTACTCAATACTCTGTAATGACCTATATGGGAAAAGAATCTAAAAAAGAGTGGATATATGTATAATTGAATCACTTTGCTGTACACCTGAAACTAACACAACACTGTAAATCAACTATACTCCAATAAAAATTAATCTAAAAAAAATGCAGCCTTGGGCTTCCCTGGTGGCACAGTGGTTGAGAGTCCGCCTGCCGATGCAGGGGACACGGGTTCGTGCCCCGGTCCGGGAAGATCCCACACGCCGCGGAGTGGCTGGGCCAGTGAGCCATGGCCACTGAGCCTGCGCGTCTGGAGCCTGTGCTCCACAACGGGAGAGGCCACAACAGTGAGAGGCCCGCGTACCACAAAAAAAAAAAATGCAGCCTTGGATACATGAAAAGATGCTCAATATCACTAATCATCAGATAAATGTAAGTTAAAACCACAATCGGATATCACCTCACACCTGTCAGAATGGCTATTATCAAGCATAGCACAGGGAGATCAGCTCGGTGCTTTGTGACCACCTAGAGGGGTGGGATAGGGAGGCTGGGAGGGAGGGAGACACAAGAGGGAAGAGATATGGTGATATATGTGTATGTATAGCTGATTCACTTTGTTATAAAGCAGAAACACACCATGGTAAAGCAGTTATACTCCAATAAAGATGTTAAAAATAATAATAAACAGGAAAAAACAAAATGGTAGCTTCTTAAAAAAAATTGGATTTTGAATGAGATATTAAAAAATCATGCATCATTAAACATATGAAAAAAAGAACACAAATAACAAATGTTGGCAAGGATGTGAAGACAAGGGAACCTTCGTGAACTGTTGGCAGGAATGTCAATTGGTGCAGCCATTGTGGAAAACAGTATGGAGGTTTCTCTAAAAATCAAAAATAGAGTTACCATATGATCCAGCAGTTCCACTCCCGGGCATTTACCCAAAGAAAATGAAAACACTAATTCAAAAAGATCCATGCACCCCAATGTTCATAGCAGCTCTATTTACAATAGCCAAGACATGGAAGCAACCTAAGTGTCCACTGACAGATGAATGGATAAAGAAGATGTGGTGTATAGACACAATGGAATACTACCAATGAAATAATGCCATTTGCAGAAACATGGATGGATGTAGAGCTTATCATACTAAGTGAAGTAAGTCAGACAAAGACAAATACCATATCATATCACTTATTTGTGGAATCTAAAAAAAAAATTATACAAATGAACTTATTTACAAAACAGAAACAGACTCACAGACATAGAAAATGAACTTATGGTTACCAAAGGGGAAAGGGAGGGATAAATTGGGAGTTTGAGATTCACAGATACACACTACTATATATAAAATAGATAAACAACAAGGACCTACTGTATAGCACAGGGAACTACACTCAATATCTTGTAATAACCTCTAGTGGAAAAGAATCTGAAAAAGAATGAATATATGTATATGTATAACTGAATCTCTTTGTTGTACACCTGAAACTAACACAATATTGTAAATGAACTATACTTCAATAAAAATACATTTTGTTAAGAGCATGAGGGAACTTTTGAGGGTGATGGAAACATTCTGTATCTTGATTGTGGTGGTGGTTACATGGTGTGCACTTTTGTCAAAACTCATCCATGAAAACCAACTAGTGTGTGTGTGCGTGTGTGTGTGTGTACTAGTTAGCTAGGGCTGCAATAACAAACTACCACAGATTGGGTGGCTTGAACAACAGAAATGTGTTTTCTTATCTGGAGCCTAAAAGTCCAAGATCAAGGTGTTGGCAGGGTTAACCTCTTTGCATGGCTTACAGATGGCCATCTTCTCCCTCTGTCTTCACATGGCTATCTCTCTGTGCACACGCAGGTCTGTGTCCAAATTTCCTTTTCTTAGAAGGACACCAGTCATACTGGAATCCAAATGACCTCATTTGAACTTAATTACTTCTTCAAAGGTCCCATCTCCAAATATGGTCATATTTTGAGATACTGGGTGGGGCTTGGGACTTCAACATATGAATTCTGGGAGGACACAATTCATCCCATAAACAGAAAATATGTGTACTATTTTTCCAAATTAACTTTGAAAAACAAATATCCAAAATTGTAAAAACCAAGATCTAAATAAAGGTGAGCTTTATTTGCACCCTAAAAATCACAGGTCCCAGAGGACAGTCAACCCACCTTCCATGTGTGTATCCCCTACCTCTCAGCCTTGGACTGGACACAGGGCAGGGCTGGAATAAAGACACGTCTCTCAATTGTTCATCCTGATACCTTGGCATATGAGACTGTCACCTGCAACGTCCCATGCCAATGATAAACTGTAAACAACCTCAAAATGTCCACCAACGCAGGAATTAAAAGTGTGACATAGGGACTTCCCTGGTGGCGCTGTGGTTAAGAACCCACCTGCCAATGCAGGGGACACGGGTTTGAGCCTCGGTCCGGGAAGATCCCACATGCCGCGGAGCAACAAAGCCCGTGCGCCACAACTACTGAGCCTGCGCTCTAGAGTCCGCGAGCCACAACGACTGAGCCCACGTGCCACAACTACTGAAGCCTGCGCGCCTAGAGCCCGTGCTCCGCAACAAGAAAAGCCGCCGCAATGAGAAGCCTGCACACCACAACGAAGAGTAGCCCCCACTCGCCACAACTAGAGAAAGCCCGCGCGCAGCAACGAAGACTCAATGCAGCCAAAAATAAATAAATTTATTTTTAAAACGTGTGGCATAGATTCATATTTACATGGAAAGAGCCTTAATAGATGTAAGAGGGGGAAAAAAACAGGCAACATTGGTATCATATGGCATCATATCATCTCATTTTCTTTAATGCATAATAGGATTCCAATTGACACATATATGTTTGCAGAGAAAATTATGGAAAATCTTTCATCAAAATTAAGAAGTCATAGCTCTTGGACAGTGGATATTAGGGCAACCTGATACCTTTATCTATATTTTTCTGAAATAAACATAGATAACTTACGAAATAAAGATCATGCATTTTTAAAAAGACATGATAAAAGGTTTTGAAATGGGCAAGAATAAACCATAGAATGTAGGGATGCCCTTTGGGTGGTAAACTATACAGAAATGCAAGGCAGTGCTTACTGTAAGTCAGGACACTTGTTGCTTTGGGAGACGTGAAAGGGACTGGGGTGGACATGGCCCATAGAGGGGATTAAGTGGGAACTGGCAAAAAGAAACAAGGTTCTTGAACTGGGTGAAAGAAACAAGGTTATTTGCTTGAGAGCAGTAGTTCTCAAGCAGGGGACATTTGGCAATGAGGTCTGGAGACATTTTGGATTGTCACCACTTGGTGGGGCGCTACTGGCATCTAGTGGGTGGAGGCCAGGGATGGTGTTCACCACCCTACAATACACAGGATGGTCCCACCATGACCAAGAATTATTCAGGTCAAGACGTCAGCAGTGTTGAGGTTGAGAAACCCTGCCTAAACTCATGACATTTAAAAAAGAAAAACTAGGGCTTCCCTGGTGGCGCGGTGGTCGAGAGTCCGCCTGCCGATGCAGGGGACGTGGGTTCGCGCCCCGGTCTGGGAAGATCCCACATGCCGCAGAGCGGCTGGGCCCGTGAGCCATGGCCGCTGCGCCCGCGCGTCCGGAGCCTGTGCTCCGCAACGGGAGAGGCCACAACGGTGAGAGGCCCGCATACCACCAAATAAATAAATAAATAAATAAAAGGTTTTGGTTGAAAAAGAAAAAGAAGATAAATACAAGGGAGGACTCCTTGAGGATCAGCAACCCACCCTCAGTCTCTGACCGCAGCCAAGACAGAGAAAATGAGGTTTTGGATAACAGACCTAATCCTCTGGGTGGATGTTCAGTCTATGGCCAAAGCCACCCTCCCCGACACCACTCTCAGTCATGAACAATAAAAACGTGTAAGAGACACAGATTCCAGATGGCAGATTAAAACCTCTATTAGATTTCAAATGAAAACTCCTACTGTACTATTTCGAATGTGACACACAGTCCCATAAAAATAAAGATGAATCACAAGGCATTTTCAAGGGAAGGTTGGACTGCATTACGTCACAGCAAGTCACACTGACTCTCAGCACGCTCACGCTGAGAGCAAGACCCAGAAATAGAAATGAGGGCCGAACGGCAGGTCAGCCCACGGGTCAGCTTCAGCCCTGGCCCAGCCCTCCCCCTTTAAGCCAGCATCACAAAACCCCAAGCCCATGATGAGTCAAGGAGAGAGAAAGTGTGTTTGGAAAAACTAGTTCCAGATGTCTTGAGAGGCAAGGCAGCTGGGATGACAGAGGGAGCAGGGAATGAGAACTCTGCAGAAACAATTCCTAACTCTCGTAGGGCAGAGACATTTTGCCAGTGAAGTTAAGTCTTTATTTTCACACTCCACATGCATGCGGGTCCCAGGGGAATGTTTCCTTGTGGCATTGTAGATTCTGAGCTTTGATTCTAAGTTCACTGACTCTTCCAGCTTGTGTACGACAATTACAGAAGCCAGAGTAAACAGACACTCAGCTACCAAGAAGCCACAAGCAATTATAAAGTGCAGAAACTCGACAGGTCACAGCAAGTTACATTTTTTTTAAAACCCTATCAACTGGAAATGGAGACAACCCATTAAAATGAACAGTTAATGGTTTTTAAAACCCTAACTCACTCAACGGGAGAGGCAGTGTAGCATAGTCAAAAAGGCCCGTGGTTTAGAAATAAGACCATGAACTAAATTCCAGTCCTACCCTACCCCCATCCCATTATCTGTATGACCCTGGGCAAGTCACTTTACCACTTCTAGGGCTAAGCCAGGCTGTAAAACAAGGACTATTCTTAGGGTGCCTATGAAGACAGAATGAGATAATTTATATAAAGTGATTAAAAGATAGTAAACAGGGGCTTCCCTGGTGGCGCAGTGGTTGGGAGTCCGCCTGCCGATGCAGGGGACGCGGGTTCGTGCCCCAGTCCGGGAGGATCCCGCGTGCCACGGAGCGGCTGGGCCCGTGGGCCGTGGCCGCTGAGCCTGCGCGTCCGGAGCCTGTGCTCCACGATGGGAGAGGCCACAACAGTGAGAGGCTCGCGTACCGCAAAAAAAAAAAAAAGATAGTAAGCAGCTTTCATGATAATGATTATCAAAAATAACAAATCAAAATTAACTTCACAAACTCTTTAGAAAACAAAAATGTTATATAGCCAAAATCTGTGAAGGCAGCCAAAGCCATGTTTATGGGTGAATTCATGGCCTTAAGAGCTTTAATTGTATTAAAAGTACTAGCTCTTTCCATATGAAAGAATTCTCCTTATTTAAATAAAAAAAAAAGTATGGTATTAAATTCTTCACTCATTCATTCCCCAATTTATTCCAAAAAGGATTTAGGTGCCTGCTGAGTCATCTAAACGTTTCACACCAGAGGGGAAAAAAGAAGCAAAATCATGACTCAGAATAATCTAAAAATGAAAAGAATTCAGATTATAACAGTAACTAATGCATGTGAGAAAAGAGAATTGATAAATAAATCCAAGATCTGCTTTGCTGAAGGAAAAAAAAAGAGCAAAACTGGCAAGTCTACATAGATGTAAAGGAGAACATGCCAACGAGATATTTAATAACATGCTATTAAATCTGAACATTTCAATGAAATGATCCCTAATAAAATACAAATCACAAAAGTTGACTCAAAAAGATCCCACCAGAGGTGAAAAACAATTTTAGACTGAATTCTCTAACAAGCTGGTATACAAATTTTTTAAGTTACTAAAGAATTGTTTCCTCAACAGTTTATTGCACCCTGTGATTTCTCTAACACATAATCGGTTTTTCGAGGAAGTGTTAGTCCTGATGCCATAATTCTAAAACATTTAAACTGGAAACTTGTCTCGTTCATTTTATGTGGCTAGGATATCAGATAACAAAACCTGATGAAGAGATTGCAAAATAAAACGGACCAAAAACATAACACAGTTTATCTCGTGATCACAGGTGGCAAAGATCCATAAAAACAAAACAAACAAACAAACAAACAAACAAAACAAAACAAAGCAAATCAAATTCAACATTATATTAAAAGCATAATTCATCACAACCAAGTAGCGTTTACCACACAGGAAAGCAGGGGTGATTTTATACTAGGAAATGATTGTCAGATAATACCATTGTTAAATATTTAATATTAGTCTTGAAGCCCTGGTTAGTAGAATAAGATTTAAAATGAAATGAGAGGTACGAGATTTTTTTTTAATTGTAGAGAATAAAATTGCACACAATGAATAAAAATATTTAAAACCTACGAATCAATGTCACTAAAGGATGTGTATTCAGGAGAAATATGCTTATTCACAGTAGCAACAACTAACAACCAAAACTCCGTGTTACAGAAATCAGGAATCATCACAGCAAGAAATATATGGGATAAATATTTTTTAAAGCACCATATGAAAAGATTTGAAAAAACAGAGACACTGATCACATACCTGCATGGAAAGGAAAAATATTAAGGTATCAATTTCTCAAGTTAATTTATAGATTTTACAGATTAATGCAATTTTTTAATCAAAATTTCGGTGGATTTCATGTGTACTGGAGGAGGTAGATTTGGAGATTCTTAAATTCAACAAGAAGAAGAAACACTTTGAAAAAGTGTAATAGGAAAGAAACCTGAATCTACCATCAATAAAACATGTTCTAAATCTATAGTAATAAAACCAGCATGTGGTACTGAAGAGGCACAGATGAATGCAACAGAATTGATATCTCTGAAGCAGAGCCTGGTTTTTTTATTGCACTTAATAAAAGATAAAGAAAACATCAAAAGTCTTTAGGAAAGGAATTGATTATTCAACAACTGGAATCCGGGAAATGAAATAACTACTAGGGAAAATCACTTTAGATTCTCAGTTATGCCACACACAGTCTTGGGTGTTTCATCAAGCTCTAAGTCCTGGCTAAAATGTTTCATAAGTCCCATTGTTGTTTCCCACCCTGGGATTTTGTGGCAAAAAAAAAAAAAAAAGGTCACAAATGCTTCCCCTCCAATCCACAGGTGGCATCTATATCCACCCTCTTCCTTCAAGCTTGTCTTAGCCATGTTACTTGCTGTGACCAACGGAACATTAGCATACGTGATGCAAAAAGAGATTTGAAAAGCACTTGAGGGCTGGGGATTGATCTCTTGCTGCTCTTGGAAGCTGGAGACCATGATAGGATCCAAACCCAAGCTAGGGAGGAAGAAAAAATTGATGTCTTTTCTGCAGGGAGAAAAAACAAAGCATCCCAGCTGACAGCCAGCACTGAATTTGGCGCTCAATGCTGAGCCAAGAAGACAAACTCAGGCTGAGGTTCCCTCCCTCATTCCCCTATCCATCCTGAGTCTACTTCCTCTCTACCCACACCCATTCTATTCTGCTTACACTGAAAGCGCTCTGTTCCCGGTTCCCCAGAGAAAGAGGAGAAGCCGAGAAGGAGCTGACACATTCCTCACTCTTGGTCACCCATAGACATGATGACACTCTCACCCCCAGTCGACACACCTACCCCTTCCTTGTTCCTCTTGCTCAGATGGCCCTATAATGGCCTCTTTGTTACGTTCAACTTTCCTAAGACACTCCTTCCTCTATTCCAGAGACTCTCAAGGGCTTACAAAGGTCGGAAAAAAATTCATTGTTATACCTTATCTTCAAGGGGGGAAAAAATCAAACTCAAAGTAGAGAAGAGGAATGGGATTTTAAAATTTTTATCAAAAGAAGAGGTATCAGAGCTTCCCTGGTGGTACAGTGGTTGAGAGTCCGCCTGCCGATGCAAGGGACACGGGTTCGTGCCCCGGTCCGGGAAGATCCCACATACCACGAGGTGGCTGGACCCGTGAGCCACGGCCGCTGAGCCTGCGCGTCCGGAGCCTGTGCTCCGCAACGGGAGAGGCCACAACAGTGAGAGGCCCACGTACCGCAAAAAAAAAAAAAAAGAAGAGGTATCAGTTAAAAGTAAGGAAAAAACTTTGAGGCTGGTTCCCTTACCATTTCCTCATTACAGATGAGGAAACAGAGGCTAAGAAGAGCAAGTCCAAGGTCACACAATAGACTCAAGATTCAAAACCAGCTTTGTCCGACTCTAGAGCTATCTTTAACCATGAAATGAAATGCTTCAGAGCAGTGCTACCCAATAGAACTCTCTGTGGTGATGGAAATGTCCTACGTCTGTGTTGTCCAAATGTGGTGAGTATGACCAAGGGAGAAATGCTTCATTTTTATTTCATTTTAACTTAGTCCCTTGTGGCTATTGGGGCTACCTTATTGAACTGCACAGCTCTAGAATGCCACCAAGTTGGTTCCACACCACCATCAAAGGTGGGACCCTCAACATCCTTACCCTCCCTGAATCCCATTCACCCACCCAGGAGAAGTGGCAACTGAAAGATGATAAGACCTTAAGGGGAAAAGAGCATGAGGGAGGGTTATGGCCAAGCCTAGCAAAGCCCTCCATAAATACTCAAACGTCCTCTAAAATAAAACAAATAGACAATTTGTTACCCGAAAACTGGGTTCCCCTCTGGGTAGGTGTTGAACCAATGGACACAACCAAGCCAAAGATCGGGAGAAGAAAGGATTTATTATTACTTGCTCCAAATAAGGAGAACACCGGGGATCTTTCCCAAAGCAACGTCTCCCCAAACAGCAAAATTGGGGAAGTTTTAAGCTAAGGGTGCATGCATATCTATGAGGGGACTTGAGCAGAGGAGAATTCAGGATAGAATTGGGCCAAAGGTTGACAGAGTCCAAGCTTTAGTTGGCTGAAGTCGGGACATCATCCTTCCATCCTCTACCTGGGTGGGGGCTTTAGTTCCTGCAGAACTCTAAGGTATATTATTATGTATATAATACATCTGTATATTATGAGGAACCAGGACCCTGCCCTAAGGCTGCACTATTGTTTCTTGACTGTTCCTCCCTCGTTTCTGCATTCCCTCCCTTAAGATCATTAATTGCTGGGTGTTCCCTGGTGGTCTAGTGACTAGGATTCCAGGCTTTCACTGCTGTGGCCCAGGTTCAATCCCTGGTCAGGGGAACTGAGATACCGCAAGCTGAGCGGCCAAAAAAAAAAATTATTCATTACTGAGACCTATTCAAGGTAAGCATTACAGCTGGGCTTAAATCACAAAAGGGCTTAGGCCAAAATGGGTTCTCTTATGTCAAGAAAGCCATCCCTGGCTCTCTTTGTCCAGGGACTCCCTACCCTATCTGCTTACAAAACAATGCCATGCTACACTTATTCAGCTAGCAAGAACAGGTTCTGAAGGACTGATTAACATTGTCCACTCCCGGCTGGCTAGACCCCTTCCTAGAGCTACTTCATGGAGTCAGGAAAAACTCAGACATTCGTTTACCTCTGTATAGGTAACATTTGCACTTTTCATCAAGGGGGAAAGAATTGATGTCATTTTCGGACTTCTTTGATTCTGAATTTGTAACTCTTATGAACTGGGTCTATGTTAGCTTCCTTCCTCCTTCCTCCCAAGACCTTGGGGCCAACATGCCAACATATCCTCACTTTAGGTCCCGCATCTCCTATTTTTCATTCTACCAAATGCCCACCGCTGTTATTTGCATTCCCCAGTAGGAGACACTATCGCATAAATATAACCCTCCCAACGGCCAGGAGTCCTCAAATCAAGTCAGGCAGTGCACCAGGCTTGTGGGTCACAAAGACATCCTTTCGAAACTGAAAATCCGTGAAGAATTACGCCCTCATCTGAACCACATGGGCCTCTTTAAGACAATTCTCCAACTTTTTCTCCATCAAACTCATCCCACCGTGGGACATCTTTCCTTTCGCAGATTCACCTACTGCTTTACTTCTGACATGTCTCTCAAGGTCTTCTGACTATACTGTCTTCTGTACAACCACGAATCCTGAGGTCAACTTCTTGGTTTGTTTTTTTTTTTTTCTCGCCCTTGTAAAATTCCTCTGCAAATAACCTTCATACCTCCCTCGCTTATAAAAATAATTTTCTTAGCAAAACTTGCCTTGGTAAAGAACACAGAGTTTTGTTACAAAGTTCAGTCTGTGCCTTGTTTATCACGAACTGAAAAAGGGAGGCCAGTGAGTACTATTCGACTACATAACAGGATTTTCAGATTTCTGAAAAAGAAAAAAAATAATGATTGAAGAGCACACCACCACCCATAGCCACGCTCCAGAGAAGAAGTGGCCGAAATGATCACCTCTCAAAATGGTCTGTCGCGGGCTTCCCTGGTGGCGCAGTGGTTGGTTGGGAGTCCGCCTGCCGATGCAGGGGACACGGGTTCGTGCCCCGGTCCGGGAGGATCCCACGTGCCGCGGAGCGGCTGGGCCCGTGAGCCATGGCCGCTGAGCCTGCGCGTCCGGAGCCTGTGCTTCGCAACGGGAGAGGCCACAACAATGAGAGGCCCGCATACAGCAGAAAAAAAAAAAAAAAGAAAACCCAAGTTTAAATAAAGTTAAATATGTTTCAAAAAAAAAAAAAAAAAAGGTCTGTCGCAAATAGTGCTGGGGTGGGGGTGGGGCAGGTGTTAAATAAAGTCCACTGAAGGAATAGAACCTGAGTCTGACCCTGGTTCTGGGTCCAGAGGACAGAGGACCATGCCGAACTGTGCCATGAGAGAGCAGTCAGCAACATTCACACTGGGGGACGTGCCCCAGATGGAATGCCCAGTTCTCCAACAGGAAGAAGGGAAAGAAAAGAAAGGGATGGAGGGGGAACCTCTAGACAAGGGTTTTCACCCTCAGCACTAAGACATTTGGCCCTGGATCATTCTAGGTGGTGAGGGCTTTCTCTGCATCGTAGGGTTTGAGTGGCATCCCTGGCCTCCACCCACTCGATGCCAGTAGTACCCACCCCCCAAAACTTGCGACATCCAAAAATATCTCTAGACATTGCAAATGTCCCCTGGGGTGGGGGTGGGGGGGACAAAATCACCAAGGGAATCACTGCTGTAGGGCCAAAGAGATATATCCCTTTTTTTTAACGGTCAAGACTAAACTATATCGTCTAGAGAGTCACACTCGAGTGATAAAACTATACAGAAAGAAAGAAATGACCAGTAGAAAAGACAGGACAGTGACCATTTTAGGGAGAGAGAGGGGGCTGTGTCTGGGATGGGAACCATGGTAGGGCCTCTGGAGACAGGATTGCTGGCAAAGTACTACTGCTCAACTGGGGGAGGTGAGTTATGAGGTTGTTTGCTTTAAAGAAATTCATTAGGCTGTACATTTGGTTTGTGCGGTTTTCTGAATCTGTGTGTTCTTGGATAATCAAATGTTTATTTATTTATTTAGTTGCACCGGGTCTTAGTTGCAGCACGTGGGATCTTGGTTGCCGAGTGCAGGATCTTCAGTTGCAGCATGCAAACTCTTAGTTGTGGCATGCAGGATCTAGTTCCCTGACCGGGGATTGAACCCGGGCCCCCTGCATTGGGAGCATGGAGTCTTAGCCACTGGACCACCAGGGAAGTCCCTAAAATGATTTTTTAAAAAAATAAAACCAAAAGGAAAAAAAAAAAAGGAAGAAAGGAAAAGAAAGAAACCTTGACTCTATACAAGGACATAGAACATACTTAAACATAGTACTACCAAATGACCCAGCAATTCTGCTCCTAGATATAGCCCCCCAAGAGAATTGAAAAGAAGTATTCAAACAAAAGCTTATACACAAATGTTCGTAGCAGCCCTATTCACAATAGACAAAAGGTGGAAATAACTCAAATGTCTGTCAGTCGGTAAATGGATAAACAAGATATGGTATATCCATACAATAGAGTTTTACTCAGCAAGAAAAAGGCATAAAGTCCTGGTATATGCTACACTGTGGCGAAAGGTCCAAACCACAGGTAGTGAAAGACACAAGATGTAAAAGGCCACATGTTGTATGATTCCATTTATATGAAACATGCAGAACAGGTAAATCCACAGAGACAGAAAGAAGGTTAACGGTTGCCAGGGGCTGATGGGAGGGAGAATGGGGGTGACTGCTAAAAGCACAGAGTTTCTTTGTGGGGGTGATGGAAAGATCTGGAACTAGATAGTGGTGATGACTGCACAGCACGGCTTAGTGCTAAATGTCACTAATACTAAATCTTACGTGTATTGTACTACAGTGAAAAAGATTGTTTTTAAAGAATAGAAATCTTGAATGCTTCAGGTCAAGCCTGCTTTGCATATCTCCTGCTATGATATCCGATTTCTCTGCACACATGAAAACCTTAACCTTGTCACCACTAATGAGATACCTGTGTCAAGAGTCCTGTTTGCTTGCGGACAAGCGTTGCAAGCAGTCGATAAACAATGTGGGTGCTTCACACGCTGGGTGCCAGTGTGACTAGATGCCAGGGCTTGAAACCCTGTCCTTATAAGATCTTCCAAAGAAAACAGTTTCTTCCATAGGCGAGCACTTGGAAACACTCCATAGGTATAGCCTGTCCATCCAACTCCCTTCCTAGACTGCAGCCATCATTCAAGACCCAAGACCCTCCTTGATGGGACAAAAAAGAAGCAAAAAAAATTGTATAATAAAAAGGTCAAATGATCCTTTACCCAAAACCCTCCAGGCGTTTGACAGCTGTGGGCTTTATCTACCAGCTGCCCCTCCAGAGCCAATTTGATGACCATACTTCATCGTGTGCCTCTGTGTCCTATGACTTGAGTCTGGGTTGGGAGACCTCAATCCACTTCCTAAACCTGGAATTGGAGGAAAGTGGCCCAATCTACTGCTACTCAGATGGCCCCACCCATGACAGACAACAGGGTCCCAGAGGAAAGCAATTATTTTTGTTTGTTTGTTTCCCACTCTTGATATTATTTATCTCTAAGTGTAAGCAGACATTTAGCCTGAGCTAGCAAAGACTCTAAGTCCAAGACAAAGAGAGGGGAGAGGGGGAAGGGGAGGTGGGGAGATTGAGTGGAGAGGGGAGATGGAGAGAGGGGAGAGGAGATAAAGGATACAATTTTCAAACCCCACCACCCACATCAGTTCTCTTTTACTGGGAAAGGGAATGTTCTATCAGGCACAGGTGTGTGGAGAGAGAAGTACTGACCACAAAGAGCATCTGGGCTCCCAGCCTGACAGGAGCTGAGGTCCACAGGACCTCCCTGGGGCATTTCAGGTGTTCAGCCACAAAGAACAGATTTTAATTCTGACAAAGGGTCTGGTGTCACAGTGGGAAATAACTGGTCAATGAATTTCATCAAGTAGGAGGGAGAAAAAGAAAAACTCGTCAGACCAGTTACCAAGTTACCAGACAGCCACATTTCCATAATTATTTAACCCCACCCTACCTTCTTCCAAAGGATTGGGTTGATTTATTTCTCTAAGTGAAAAGGTAGCTAAATGGGTATCCCTATGTCTCCTCCAGGAAGCCAAGCACTTGTTAGAATTGTAAGTCTGTACCTTCACTAATAAATTGTTGGATAGTACTGTCCCCAAGATGCCAGGTGACGATGAGGCTAACTGGTCTACCATTCTTCAGTGCATTCATGAACCTACTGAAACACTTTCTGCCTACCTAACTTATTTCCTTATAGTTATTTCTTTGACTTTGTCCCAGACTCAGCAAGGACTTTGGGGTCCCAGCAACATACCTGGCTCAGCACAACTGTCCACTCAATATCAGTGGAAACAACACATCCTGAATATAGCCCCAAATGTAACCTCTGTGATCACTCCATCACACCTGCGGGTAAACTTCTGGCACTCAGAACACACGAGGGCACAAGCCTCTCTTCACAGCATGAGGCGACCTCCTTACTCTTGCCCACAAGACCTCTGTGCTTTTGTCACCGCCTTTCCACCCATCTGGAACACCCTTCCCCCTTATCCTCTTTCTAAGCATCATTTACCACCCAAATCAAACCACATCTCTTCAACCACTCCAATCTGAGACAATCTCTCTCCTTCTACAGATGCCCGTGACAACTTACCATCAATCTCGGGGAAGGTAGGGGAGGCTCAGAAACATGGTCTCTAGAGCTCTTGTTCTTTCCTGCTATACAAAATCTAATCATCTCCAAAAATAAAGTTCATTTAAAATCTTCCAGGGACTTCCCTGGTGGCGCAGTGGTTGAGAATCCGCCTGCCAATGCAGGGGACACGGGTTCGAGCCCTGTTCCGGGAAGATCCCACGTGCCGCGGAGCAACTAAGCCCGTGTGCCACAACTACTGAGCCCACGTGCCACAACTACTGAAGCCCGCGTGCCTAGAGCCTGTGCTCCGCAACAAGAGAAGCCACCACAATGAGAAGCCCGTGCACCGCAATGAAGAGTAGCCCCCGCTCACCGCAATTAGAGAAAGCCCACGCACAGCAACGAAGACCCAATGCAGCCAAAAATAAATAAATAAATTTTTAAAATATATATTATATGATATTGCTTATATGTGGAATCTAAAAAAATGCTACAAATGAACCTATTTACAAAACAGAAATAGAGTCACAAATGTAGAAAACTTAAGTTTACCAAGGGGTAAGGGTGGGAGGGATAAACTGGGAGATTAGGATTGACATATACACACTACTATATACAAAACAGATAACTAATAAGAACTACTGTATAGCCCAGGGAACTCCACTCAGTACTCTGTAATGACCTTATGGGAATAGAATCTAGAAAAGAGTGGATATATGTGGATATCGTATCGTATAAGTGAATATATGTATAACTGATTCACTTTGCTGTACAGCAGAAACTAACACAACATGGCAAATCAACTAGACTCCAATAAAAATTAATTTTAAAAAAAGAAAAGAAAAAGAGGGGATGAGAAGGGCTATAGGAAAAAGCAACCAGAATGTCGGCAGGGGCAAATTCTAGGGCATCTCCCCACCCCAGCTTTCTTTGTTCTCTGCAGTTCCCCAACTTTTCACAATGAGCTAAGAAAGCACAACAGTTAAGGGCTCAGATTCTGAGCCAGAATACCTGGGGTTTGGGTTCAAATCCCAGCTCTACTACTTACTAGCGATGTGACCCTGGGCAAGTGGCTTAATCTCCTGGGGCCTCCAGGACCTCATCTGTAAGGAGGAATTGCTGGGAGAACTTGCTGCAGTATGGTAAGCAAAGCGCTTAGAACAGTGTCTGCCACAAAGCAAGCCTTCACTGTCGAGATGATTCTGATTATTACAGTACCAAAGGCAACGTTAAAAAAATGAAAAATGGATCAAGGGGAGAACAGTTGTAATCTGAAGCTCAAACCTCTGTCTAAAAGCAAACCCTTCGGGCTTCCCTGGTGGCGCAGTGGTTAAGAATCCGCCTGCCAAGGCAGGGTACACGGGTTCGAGCCCTGGTCCGGGAAGATCCCACGTGCCGCGGAGCAACTAAGCCCATGCGCCACAACTGCTGAGCCTGCGCTCTAGAGCTCGTGTGCCACAACTACTGAAGCCCGCGTGCGTAGAGCCTGTGCTCCGCAACAAGAGAAGCCACCGCAATGAGAAGCCCACGCACCACAATGAAGAGTAGCCCCCGCTCGCCGCAACTAGAGAAAGCCCCGCACAGCAACGAAGACCCAACGCAGCCAAAAATAAATAATAAATAAAATTAATTTTAAAAATAAATAAATAAATCAAAGCAAACCCTTCAAGAGAGAATGTACATGCACTTAAATAGGTAGTGTTTAATATAAATGGAGCACCTCAGCTTTCAGAGACTCTGAAACATGGATGGAAACTCAAACTCAGGAAGGAGAGAATTGCCTCCCTTTGCCTCCTGCTCCTGCCGTATGTGGCATCAACGACCAGTTTCCTGGCACCCATCGTGCCCCAGACTCACCCACCCCTCTAACTGGCAGCGAGCAGTTGGGGTGGCCTCCCAGGAAAAAAAAAAAATGCCAGTGGGTTTTCCTGGGGCAGCTGGTCAAGCAAGTCCTGTGGTTTCTGTTCCCCGCCCCCCCACCGAAAGCCCAGAGCTTGGGGTCCCCAGAGCCTCAGAAGCTGAGGCACGAGGTAAGCACAGTGATCTTCCCTCTGGGGCCACAGGTCCGAGCACCCAGCTCTCATCAGCAGGTCACACGGTGGGCTTTCCTCTGCCTGCCCCAAGACCAAAGTCAGAAATGGAGCCAAGCTTTGGCAGACACTTACCCAGTGGCTGGTCTGCCCAGAAAGGGTAGTGGACTCATGGCGTCTAGGAGAAGCTTCCAGAAAATTCACAAAGTGTCAAGGGCTGGGATAAGTGTACCCCGTGCATCATTTCATTTCGCCCCCAAAACTGCAACCCTGACAAGCAGGTGCCGTAATGATCCTCACTCTTCAGATGGGGAAACACTAGTTTGGTCCAGCTCATGAGCCATGACCGGCAAAACAGGACTCCGAACAATTCTCGTAACCACTTGGAAACGGGTCCAGTGAGGCTGACCTTCGGGTCTTTATGACACACCTATGTGGGGGGAGGGGAGATATTTTCTGAAGACTAGTTTAGGGCTCCATCCCATGCTTTCACCCCCAGATCCCCCTCTTGTAACTCTTCCTACAAGTGCATTCAGTCACATATTCAATGTCTATATTTGCCATCAGAAGGTCCTCTCCAAGGATGCAGGGGCTTGTCCCTACTGTGGCCCTGAGGACCCCAATACCTGGCACATAGTAGGTTCACAATAAACCCATTTTGTGACCCAGCTCACAAAGACTCCATCTCCACTCTGCCCATCCAAGGCTCCTTGCATCTGGCCTCCGTTGGCATCTCCACCCCAAATATGTAGACAGAGTGATGGAGAAGAAGCATCTCAAGACATACACCACAGTGACTTTCCTTTTAAATACTTTCACCACTGAGAACCTTCTTTTCCTCTCTCTGCCAAAAGCAGCATTGTTTTGGGATCAGGTGGAAAAAGGGACATTTTAGAGAATGTTTAAACTGCGTTCAGAGGACAACCCAACACCTTCATCCCAAATGCTGACCAGACCTTAGATGTTTCCAGAACCTGGCAATCATGCAAGAAAACGGCTCAAGGAGGTGTTGGAGAGGATTCTAGGGGAATTGAGGGCTTGCCAGATAGTTTTCACAGGTCCGTGTCTGTTGCCTAAGACAGGGAGGTATCTTCTAAAGGCTCATTTCGGTCCGTTTAGATTTCAAAAATCCCATGAAATGGTGTGTAAGCCACAACAACAAAGAAACATAAGCATTTTAAAAGCCAGAAATGTACACCCAGGTTCACAGCAGCATTATTCACGATAACCAAAAGGGGGAAACAACCCAAGTGTCCGTCGATAGAAGAATGGATAAACAAAATGTGGTCCATCCATACAATGGCATATTATTCAGCCCTAAAAAGGAAGGAAATTCTGACACCTGCTACGACATGGATGAACCTTGAGAACATTATATTCAGTGAAATAAGCCAGACACAAAGGGACAAATACTACATGATTCCACTTATACGAGGTCCCTAGAGAAGTCAAATCCATAGAGACGGGAAGTAGATGGTGGGGGCCAGGGGCTGGGGGAGGAGATGGGGAGTCAGTGTTTCATGGGGACAGAGTTTCAGTTTGGGAAGATGAGAAAGTTCTGGAGATGATGGTGGGGGTGGTTGCACGACAGTATGAATGTACTTAATACCACTGAGCTGTGTATTTCCAATGGTTAAGATGGTAAACTTTATGTTACGTGTATTTTACCACAATTAAAAAACTGAAAGGGAAAAAAGCCTGAGCTGAGTTATTCTTGATAGACAAGAGTGTAGGTTCAAAAAACAATCATTTCTTGACATCTGTGACCAGGACAGGACAACGCTTCCCCTAGGGGACACCACCACTGATTACAAACCAGGAGCAAACATCGATGCCAGATGCCAGGAACAGGTATCTGGCAGGTCTCCGCCACAGCCGTACGTGCAGAACCACACCTTCTTCAGTGATGAAACCCCCAGTGCTGGCAAAACAAGTCCTGCTCTCAAAAGCACAAGATAAAAAATTTTAAAAATAAAAAAACCTGCTCAAAACATCAGGGACATTTTTGCAGATAATACCATCCTGGATATTTTGACTAAAATGAGTACAGAAATAAATCCACAGAGGAATGTCTTAAATTATATCTCAAGATATGTAAGCCTGGAGCATTTCAAACAAGAACCTGAATTTGGAAAACGGAGCATTGAGATAAAAGACTATTCACTGTTTTCCCTGGTACCCCAGCTAGAAGTAGCTCACCCGTCTTTAAACAGAGGGGGGCACCCACACACACAACACACCACACACACACACACACACACACACACACACACACACACACAATTTTTGTGTCTCAGATGCGGTGCAAACCCCAGCCATCTTTTCTTAGCTGTGTGGCCTCAGGCAAGTTAAGTAACCTCTCTGGTCTCTAAAACAAAGATAACGGGGCTCCCCTTGCAGCTGTGTGTCCTTGTAACATGGTAGGTCCTACACAGCCTCTCCTCCCCTCACCATCAGAGAACACCACCCCCTCACCTCCAAATTCATCTGAATGGTCTCTCCCACCCAACTTATTCACCCTCACCCCGACCCCCACCCCCACCTCGAAGTCTCCCTGTTCTACAAAATTCCAAACCCACGGGTGGTCCTCTACTTCAGCCAAGACTCTGCCCCAGCTTTAATCCTTCTTCTTGGTCATAGCTTGGCTTCTCTGCGTCCCTGACCTACCGACGTTCTCAAGAATTTTCCACAATATAATAATCATCGTTCCCTCCTATATCTACAAACCACCAGATTCTCTTTTCCTTCACCAACTGCCCTCTCAAAAGGGAGGTCTCCACTCTCTCACCTCCTGTTTCCTCCCTTCCAGCATTCACAGAATGGAAGGACTCCCTGGGGCTCGAAGGAGTCCTCCCTGCTGAGTCTATAGAGTCTACTCAGGACTCACCCTGTGTGGCTTCCCCATAGCTTTGGGCTCAGGTGAGAAGACCCTCCTTTCTCCCTTCCCTTATCTTTCGTGATACAACCCTTAAGCCCTCCCTCCCCCCCACCCGCTCACTTTCTCCATCTCACATTTGCTAAGTCTTCCCAGGGGATTTCACAACGTGTGAAAAAAGTCAATAAAACAATAAACAAGTAACGAGTGTGTGTGTGGAACTAGACTTCCTGGATATCAAAACATTATAAAACTATACGTATTAGAAAAGTAACAGCCCCGGTGCAAGAAAGGGCAGACATATTTATGGATACCCAGAAATGACCCCAAATTGATGACGAACAGGTAAATTTCTGCAATACCTGGGGTTGAGACGCCAACTAGTTATTTGGGGGGAAATGGATACCCTTTCGAATCACAAACAGGTCCCAAATGCCCAGGACAAAAATTTTTTTAATGATAATAATTAAAGTTATAGAAAATTTGGAGGAAAGATACGTTCATTTTATGAATAGAAAGGGACTTTCTAAGCATAAAATAATGAGAGGCATGCACAAACCCAGCTCTGAACTCCATAAACATTTTAAGCTTCTCTGGCAACGGACAGCCAGAGTATATTCGTCAAAAACACCTGAACAGAAACACCTGAAAACATAACTGGCAAAGAGTTAACAGTCTTCGCTATGAAAACAACATGCAGATTAATACTTCAAAAACCACTAAGGTACTAAAAGATAAATGGACAAAGGATATGAACAGGAAGAGAAAACCCAAATGATAAATAAACATGTTTTAAAAGGTTCAACCCTGATAGCAATCAAAGAAATGCAAATAGAAACAATGACAACACACCAGCTCCTCCTTCCAGTAAATTATGAAAGATTTTTCAAACAACACTCAGAGCTAGCCAAGGTGTTCCCTCTCAGCCACTGCTAGGAGGAGTGCCCGTTGGTACGTTTCCGGAAAGCCATTTGGCAATCGGTATCAAGAAACTTTGACCCAGAAATTTCACTTCTGGAAGAGCAAAACCCGAAGGAAAAAAAAAAAATGTTCGATAAAGCTTCGACACCAAAACGTTCATCCCTCTTTGTGGAAACTAGAAATAATCTAAATGCCCAACGACAGAGAACGTTAACTAAATTCAGACACAACAGAGCCACTAGCAGGAAGTATCCCCCCAAAACTGTGAAATAAGGATGTTTTGCTTTTATCCTTTACACAGTTCTTTTTCCAAATGTCTACCCCAAGCAGTCATACTTCTGGAATCAGGTAAGAAATACATTTGCTTTTGTTTTGTGTTGTTTTTGACAGTAAAGCCCATTCTCATCTGGTCTCTCAAGCAAGAGGAACATTCAACCATCTAGCTCAGGAGTTGGCAAAATCCGGCCCGACACTTGGTTTTGTAAATAAAGTTTTATTGAAACACCGCCACGCCCACTTGTTTATTGTGCCTCCTTGCAGGGTGGCTGCTTTCCCGCTCCAATGGCAGGGCTGAGTAGTTGCAACAGAGACCATACAGACCTCAAAGTTTAAAGTATTTAACATCTGAGTCTTTGCAAAAACGGTTTGCCACCACCTGAGCTAGTGAATGTCTCCAGCTTCTTTCTAATGAACAAGCCACGAGAAATGGCTTAGAACCCCCCAAAACCTCAACGTACCTTTCTGGCAGTGGCTGTGCGTCCAACACCGCTCCACAAATTGCCCGTTGATGACGGTGGCAGGGCAGTTGGTCTTGCCCTTCGCAGCGCCTGGACAAATGTCCCCACACTCCTCATTGTCGTCTTTGTTCAGCACGATGTAATTATCCTCCACGGAATCCAGGATGCGAGACCAGTCGATAGTGGCCAGGTAGCAGAGTTCATTGTTCTTCTCGATGCGAACGGAGCCCCGGGTGATGTTCATCAAGTTGTAGAGGCCAAGCTCCTTCAGGTGAACCATCTCGAAGATGACCAGCGCGTAGTTAAAGAAGAGGCGGGAGCCCCGGATGACCGTGAGGTTGGGGAACAGGTCCTTCAGGCTCTCCAGCCCGTAGACCCGGAAGAGCAGCAAGTAATCAGTGATCATGATGAGCTTGGGGAAACTGAGGTCTCGGAAGTCCTCAGGTCTCGTTTTGAACATCAATAGGATCTGCAAATGTCCTTCGATGACCGAGCAGTTGGCCAGCTCGTGCAGCCGGGTGAGGTTATTCCGGATATCCATGCCGGGGCACACTAGAAGCGCAAACAAGCAGAGAGCAAGACAGGTGAACAAACACCCCACGGATGGTTTATAAGAATTAGTGGCAGGGCCAGCCACATGGGCATGTGACCTGGGTCCCACACCCGCTCAGAAGGGCCCTGCCCTTGGCTTCATGCTCTTCCGTCTTGAAATCCTTAATTATTTCTGAGTGAGGGGTCCCAAGGTTTCATTCTGAACTGCACCCTGTAAATTCTACAGCCAGCCCAGTTCAGTGGCTTTCTCTGTAAGGTGTCTGTGCCTAAGTAATTACTCCTGAAAGGCAAATCATCATCATCATCATTCCTTTGGCAGGACCCATTAGAAGCCTTAAAAGCATCGCATCGAATATGATGCAGTGAAGACATTGGGATTACAGGGGATTGAGTAATGCAGCAGGTGTGGAAGAGGAAAGGGGAGCCGTCCCCAGTGAGTTGGTGTGGAAGATCTTCAGGAAATGGATTTATGGGGATAAAGGTGCCCACATCAGAAATGGGGCAAGGAGGGCTTCCCTGGTGGCGCAGTGGTTGAGAGTCCGCCTGCCGATGCAGGGGACACGGGTTCGTGCCCCAGTGCGGGAAGATCCCACATGCCGCGGAGCGGCTGGGCGCGTGAGCCATGGCCGCTGAGCCTGCGCGTCCGGAGCCTGTGCTCCACAGCGGGAGAGGCCACAACAGTGAGAGACCCGCGTACCGCAAAAAAAAAAAAAAAAAAACAGAAATGGGGCAAGGAGAGCTGACTTTGTTTTGTCAATTCTCCCACTTTCCTAACACTCCTTCCCAACCCGCCCTCCTGGCAGGCAGCCAAGGTCTAATTACCTTTTACCTGGGTGTGGCAAGGGCTTCCCAGAGACTCTGATCTCCCCTGCACAAACACCCTGCACACCCATTCTCCTGCAGGTGGTCCCTCTCTTGCTCGGACACCCTCTATGTCTCCCCATGACCCTGCACTTTCCTCTCGCGGCCCTCAAGGTTCTGCCTCACCACCCCCTGCACCATGTGAAACAGGCCTGCCCACTACTCTCCAATTCCAAGGGGGCCTTCTCAAGCCTTCCCTATAACATGACCTATGAAGAGGAATAAGTGAAATAATGCAGGCACCCAAGCAGTGGCTGGCACACAGTACGTGCTCAATTAATGTCAGCTATTTTGTTGCTGTTCATTTCTCCCAAACATATCACGGTATCACCTCTAGGCTCCGTGCCTTCATTCCCCTAGACCAGGGTGGGAAAATATTTTCTATAAGGGCTCAGATAGTGAATATGTTCAGCTTTGCAGTCAGTCTCTGTTTAGACTACTCCACTCCGCCATTATAGCTCAAAAGCAGCCAGAGACAGTGAGTGGATATGGCTGTATTCCAATAAAACTTTATTATAAAAGCAGGCTGTGGGTTGGTGTTTCCCCCTGGGGTGGTAGTTTGGTGACCCTTGCCTCAGTCCAAAAAAGTCCAACAGAACTTCTGCAATGATAGAGATGTTCTATATATGCACTGGCCATTATGGAAGCCACCAGCCATTTGTGGCTGTCTAGCCCTTGAAATGCGACTGATATAAGACTGAGGAACTGAATATTTGATTTTACTTTAGATAGTGTAAACAGAAATAGACACATGTAGCTAGTGGTTACTGGACTAAACACGGTAGCCCTAGCCCCTCTGACTGTCAAAGTCCTTTATACCTTAGCTCCCTATTTTGAAATCCAGCTCATCATCCTTCAAGATCCAGTTCAAATGTCACCTCCTCCAGGAAGCCTTCTCTGATTTCCTTTCCTCCATATACTTATTTGGATCTTTCCCTCCTCCTGTGTTCCTTATATTGGAGTTAACATTCAGTAGAATTGAATTCTTTAGACAGCCTCTCCTTGCCAAAACGCAAACACACACACATACACTCACTCAGAAATTGGGAGGCAGCTTCAAGGGGACCAGGATGGCAGTTCCAGCCCCACACACTCATGCCACCCAAGGCTGAGGCTCCCAGCTTCAGTCACATCAACGGCATCTACATACAGAGGTCTGGACAGGTACCACGCCACTGACACCTCCCAACAAGCTTCATCCGCACCCCACAGAAGGGAAAACTGGATCTCTAGGAGGCAAAACCAATCAGTCAAGGACAGATGACCCACCAGTAACATTCAGGGTTGCCAGATTTAGCAAATAAAAATGCAGGACGCCCAGTTAACTATGAATTTCAGATGAGCAGCAAGTACCTTTTAGGATAAGTATATCCCATGCAATGTTTGAGACATACTTATCCTTAAAAATTACTCATCGTTTATGTTAAATTCAAATTTAACTTGGTGTCCTGTATTATATCTGGCAGTATACAGCTTAGATTCAGCCACAGGTCCGGGCTTCTCAAGCCTGAGCCTCACACTCTGTTTTACACACACACGCACACAAAATTGTGAAATCGATACAGGTACAAAGAACACCAGCCCACCATCCTCCCCAAGTTGTGTCAGAACCAAAATCAGATACGAATATGCATTCAAAGATTAACCGGCTGTTGGACATCCAGGAGATGTAAATCCAAACCACAATGATACCACTTCACTCCTACCAGGATGGCTAAAATTAAAAAGACAGACAATAACAAGTGTTGACGAGGATGTGGAGACATCAGAACCCTCCTACATTACTGGTGGGAATGGAAAATGGTACAGCTGCTGTTGTGGAAAATAGACTAGCAGTCCCTCAAAAGGTTAAGCAAAGAGTTACCATATAACCCAGCAACTTCACTCCCAGGTAGATACCCAAGAGGAATGAAAACATAGGTCCACACAGAAATGTGTGTACAAATGCCCAGAGCATCATTATTCATGATAGCCAAAAAGTGGAAACAAGCCAAATGTCCATGAACTGACAAATGAATAAGCAAAATGTGGCATGTCCATACAAAGGAAGATAATTCAGCAATAACAGGGGAGAAGCGCTGACACCTGCTACAACAGGGATGAACCTTGAAAACATCAGGCTCAGTGAAGGAAGCCCGTCACAAAAGACCACATGTGGCATGATTCCATTTACATGAAATGTCCAGAATAGGCAAATCCCTAGAAAGTAGATTAGTGGTTTCAAGGGGCTTTGAGAGGGGAAAATGAGGAGTGACAGCTCAGGAGTATGTGATTTCTCTGGGGGGTGATGAAAATGTTCTAAAATTGATTGTAGTGATGGTGGCCCAACTCTGTGAATGTACTAAGCACCACTACATTTAAACTTTAAATGGGTGAATTGTATGGTATTGAATTCGATCTCAATAAAGTTGTTATTAAAAAATTAAACAACTATAACTGTAGTGGACAACAAAGAACGGCTTTTTTCTTTTAAATCTCCAATGACTCTAACTCAACTCATTAAAGCTGTACGTGTCCCTATTAGTCTAAGACAATAGAGCAATTCACTGCGTGAACAGAAAATACCCAGAGGATGTTAGAGATGGTGCCAGCAGTAGATGTCAGACCTCGTACTGGCTTTTAATACCTCTGGGTGGGAACTGAAAGATGCTTCAGGTCCTCAGTAAGTGACACCTGGTTAATCAGCACTCTACACACAGGAAGGGAAGGACCATGAGGACCGGGGGAGGATGGGGGGTCCTGGTGACAGCTAATAACAATTCCCACGTAAAGCACTTGGCCATGTTCTGGCAGGTACGTTCTCCTGATGAATTCTCAGAATAATCCCAGAGGAGGCGGATAAACGAAATGTGGTCCATGCCCATTTTTGTGATGAGCGAATCAGACTCACACAGGCTGAGTTTTAAGGGGTAATGCTAGGATTTCAACCCAGCAATGAAATGCAAAGTTTATGCCTGAACTATGTTACAGTTTCTCCGTCTTTGTTCTTTAAAAACATACCAAATTAAGAAGCAGGTGAATCTGACTTAAATAAGGAAACAATGAAATAATGTTCATGCAGTGACAACCTGGAGGAAGCTTGTTAAAGACAGTTTCTTTCGTTCACTCCTTCAGCAACTATCTGCTGAGGACCTGTTTCTGCTGTTCCAAGGACTGGAAGTGCTTCAAGGAATAGGACGAGAGGGATAGGACAACAGGATAGGGAGATACGTGTATACATATAGCTGATTCACTTTGTTATACGGCAGAAACTAACACAACATTGTAAAGCAATTATACTCCAATAAAGATGTTAAAAAAAATAAATAAAAGGAATAAGACAGAGTCTGCCCTGGATCTCACAGACTACTAGTTGCTATTAACTACCCAAATCAACTGAAAGTATAACTGAGGAGGAGATCTCAGTTATTCAAGGACAGCTTCAGGGGCTAGAAGAGATAATGAAAATGAGCTATTTGACTAAGTCCAGGACAATCAAGGAGGGCTTCCCGGAGGAGGTAACACCAGAACTAAAACCTACACAAACAGTGCAATAAGTTCTGCCTACTTCACTGGAAGGTCAAGAGCTGTAGCCTGTCGCTGTAGGTCACAAGGGTGTGTAGGGCCTAGAGCAGCCTTATCCAATAGAAACATGATGCGAGCCACACAGAATTTAAAATTTTCTCTATAAAGGTAAAAAAGAAACAGTGAAATTAAATATTCTTAATTTAACCCAATGTATCCCCAAACTTCACTTCAGCATGTAAGCAATACAAAAAAAAAAAATCTATGGGATTTTCTTCACACTATGCCTCCCCAACGCCACAGGTTTTATACACTTGCACCGGGTCTCAATTCAGGTGCTACATTTTTATCAGAAATACTCAATCTGTATATACAGATTTCAAAAAATGAATCACTGAAAAGGTAGGTTCTTGGCATCCCCAAGTTGTTGCAAGCAAAAGAGTTGTTCAATAACAGAATCAAGCATTGATTTTTCTTGACATTTCAATCAACTAATGTTAAATAAGACTTTACATTCACATTTTTTACATTTAAATGAATTAAAGTTAAATAAAAGTAAAAATTTAGCTGCCCTGGCCATAATTTCAAGAGCACCATGTAGATAGTGGCCGCCATATTGGATGGCATAGCTACAGACCATTTCCATCAAAGCAGACCGTTCTGTGGGACAGTGCTGGTCTAGAAGCTGCCCCTCGGCCAGAAGAATCTAAAAATTTTCCAGAAGGAGAGAAGACTGACAGGAGAGCCATCTTGGAAAGTGTCCCCTCTCCCCTGGTTTTCTCTCTATCATGGAAACAGCAAAGAGGTACTAAGGATCTGGGAGAGAGGTATCTAGAAGATTCTGAAACTCCTTTACAATGCTAGAGTCATACTTTCTGCTTTCAAGCCTGAATGTACTCATTCCTTAGTCTCGACGTTCTTCAAATGCTCCCTGGTGACGTATCTGGGGCCACACGTTCCTCCCTGCATTACTTCCAGTCTTAACAGGGCTTCTTCCAAAATTCAGGCATGCCAGCCAACAAGCCTTGGGTTCAGGTGTCAGGCCACCACCCACACCCGTTTCAGGGCATGCCAGAAACCCAACAGATCTGGCTTCCCATTCCAGCACGGGCACCTGCCAGCTGTATAATCCTGAGCCATAAACTCAATTTCTGTGTGCCTCAGTTTCCTCACCTGTAAATGATGACGATCGCATGAAGAACAGATGAGAACTGGGGTCTGGCCACGTGTGTATATTAGTTCTCCACTCTAAGATACATGGAACCAATTCCCAGATTTATTCCCTTCATAAATTAGAACTTGGGCACACCGAGGTACCAGATACCCTTAAGATTCTCCACCTGCCTGAAAGACTGGCTCTTTAAAATTGACTTCAGCCAAGAGATCCCCTGGTGGTTCAGTGGTTAAGACTCTGCGCTCCCAATGCAGGGGGCACGGGTTCGATCCTTGGTCGGGGAACTAAGATCCCACATGCCATGGGTTACAGCCAAAACTAAAAAATAAAAATTGACTTCAGCCAGAGCGTGTGAGATGGATTCTGTTGCAAATTGCTGGAAACGGAAGGGCAGTAAATATCCCGAGGGTGCAGGCAACAGGCAAACTGTCGCCCAGATAGATTTTCTAGAAGAGGAAAGAAATTGAGGCTCAGAGAGGAACATGTCCTCCTCAAGGTCACAAAGCAAGGAGGAGACAGACCTGGGATTTAAACCCAGTATATGAGTCCACTGGGGCCACCCTAACAAAGGACCACAGACCAGGTGGCTTAAACAGGATAAATTTATTTTCTCCCAATTCTGGAGGCTAGAAGTCTAAGAACAAGGTGTCAGCAGGATTGATTCCTTCTAAGGCCTCTCTCCTTGGCTTGTAGATGGCTGTCTTCTCCTTGTGTCCTCACACGGTCGTCCCTCTGTGTGTGTCTGTGTCCTAATCTCCTCTTATAAGGACATCAGTCTTATTAGAGGCCACCCTAATTATCTCATTTTTACCTTGATTACCTCTTTAAAGACCCTATCTCCAAAGATGGTCACATTCTGAGGTGTTAGGGTTAGGACTTCAACACATTAATTTGGGGGGGGGGGACACAATTCAGTCCATCACATAGGTCCCCAGGGCACCAGCACCTGTGCCTTTAGCCATCACACAGGGTTCCTCAAAGTGTGTTCTGTGGACCGACAGCATCAGAATCACCTGGGGCGGCAGGTGTATGTTAAAATGCAGATCCCTAGGCCCAGCTCTAGACCAAATGAATCAATATCTCTGGGAGCCAGGCCCAAGAATCTGCATTTTAAACAAGGCCCCCAAGGATATGATAGGGCCTCAAGTAGGACAGACGTACTGTCTACCCAACCTGGGCCACCTCTCCAGCAGGGGCTCTTTCCAGCTCCCATTCTTCTGCCCCACCCATTCCTCTGAGCACTTTGCCCCAGGATCAATGCCATCAGATGCCTTCTTTGGGGCTGTTGACTGTTGCTAGAGGGAACGGCATAAGCACGGTGGACTGGCCCCCACGAATTTCAAAGAAAGCTAGACCCACACCCATCTAGTCTACCTGAGTTCCTAGATGCTGTGTTTCAGAGCCACTTCTGACCTCAGTTCTTGTCTTGGTCAGCTTGGGCTCCAATAACCAGAGGCCATAGACGGGTGGGGTTAAACAGCAGACATTTATTTCTCACAGCTCTGAGGCTGGAAGTCCAAGATCAAGGTAGCTAGCATGGTCAATTTCTGGTGAGAGCTCTCTTCCTGGCTTGCAGACGGCCGACTTCTCACTGTGTCCTCACGTGCTCTTTCCTTGGTGAATGCGTGCAGAAAGGGAGAGATCTTTCTCTGTCTCCTTCTTCTTTTAACGTCACCAGTCCTATCAGTTTAGGGCCGTCCTCTTATGGCCTCGTTTAACCTTAATTACCTTCTAAAAGCTCTCTCTCCAAATACGGTCACGTTGGGGGTTAAGGTTGCAACCCATGAATGGGGAGGAGGGAGGTGGCCATTCAGACCATAGCAGTTCTTTTTCAGCCAAACCTTTTGCTCCTAACTTCAAGCCATCCTATCCTCTCCAGGACCTGCCCCCTCTGGGCTAGACTTTGCTTCCTGCTTTGGACAAACATGTATCAATTCCTCCTCCAACCCATACTTAGGAGTATGGTTTCATTTCCCATGCAGTCAGTGTTTCGCTAGAACGCACCTCCAATGTGCAATGTCTATGGGGACCCAGACAGATATACCCAGTCTGTACTGAAAGGGAAGGAGAATGGGGTGGGTGATGAAGCCAGAGAGGGGAGGAAGGAGGCCTCTGACCCGGTTCCATAAGGAGCAAGCAGGCATCCATGGGTGAAAAGGGGGAAGAAGGGTGCTTGGGCCACAGGAAGCAAATGCAAGCACATGGAAGAAGAGGGAGCCCCAAGGAACTGCAGTCATGAGCCTGGCGAAGTGAGATGGCGCACCACACAGCTGAGGCCAGGCTCCACTGCCAAGGGTATGGACCGAGCTGGCAGCTATAGAAGGACCAAAGCAGGAAGTAGAAAACTCTCTCTGGCAGCAGGGAAGAGAAGGTACTGGACGAGGCACTCTGGGACCACATCTACGGCATGGCCTGGGGGGCCTATTCTGGGGGTGGGTACAAGGGATTAGCATCAATGGGACTTGGTCCCCAGGGAGGTGGAAGAGAGGGGGAAGAAGTGAGGGCCCTCTCTTAGTGAACCTGGAGAGGACCGGATAGGACCAGTTTAGGGTGGCAAGGACAACAGGCTCAGGTTGGGGCATGTTGAGTCCGTAGGGGCTTTGAGATGCTCCCAGATGTGGGTCCAGTGGGCACTGGGAAGATGTGGATCTGGAGCTTGGGAAAAGGGGCGGATGCTGGCAGAAGGGATGAGAGTAGGTGATGAAACCAGGAGGAGAAAAGGATGGAAGGGGGGCGTGCCTCTGGCGAGCACAATATTTAAGGCCAGGGAACCAGAGAGGGGACCAAAGACGCATAGTCATACTGACACCAACGCCTTCTACAAGCCTGTCTGAAAGCTCTGGAACATCTAGGCTAATTCCTCCAGTCAGTTCCATAGTTCTGTAATCCCAAGGACATCACACATCCAACCACAAGATGATAAGGGGCTTCCATGACATTTCAGGAGTCCTACCTCCTCGTGTGTACAAATAAGGATGGATACTGCCCACAGAAGACACCAGAAAGAAAACCAAGAGAAGTCTTGCAAGAACAAAAAAGTAGCAGATGTCTTCGATACAATGTAACTGGATATAATTAGGAAGGAACACCTCAGTGAGAACTCACCCCTTTTCTGATCTTCTGTAAGGAAACAGGATACGTCTTTGAAAACAGATTAGCCACAAGAAATCAAGAAAGGCCATCAGAAAACAGGTGGAGCCCTGCCCTCTATCCCTTTGTGTCCAACCACTACCTTTTTCCGCACCGTTAACAAACACAGTTTTTGGAAAGTACCTATGTTTTCCACATTACCACAAAGACATAGGAGAGAAGCGAGAACCTCCTGGTAACAGGCTGCTCTTCCTGAACACAAAACAGAAGCTAACCTATAAACCTGACGGGACACCACACCCTTAAGGAACTGAAAGAAAAACTCAGATTTGACATCAAATTTTAATCCTCATCCGTCTGCCATGAACTCCAACTGGCACTGATATCCAGTCTGCACTGGGCAACACAGAACAGCAAACCTCGCTCTGCCAGAAACGAAATATGTTTTTAAACCCCTGAAAGCCACTGGGGCGCTCCCTGGCACCAGGGTCAGCAGAACACGGGAGAGCCCTCCTCAAGACACAGACCAGGGGTTCCGTGCCATCTCATGAACTTTCCGAGAGGTAACCAAGGATTTGTGCCCAGATGAAAATACGACAAAAAGGGCGGATGCGTTCAAAAAGAATTCTACACGGATGCTGACAAACGCAGTTTCACAAATTTTAAACCCCAGTGATAGGAAACCACCTACAGCAGATTCTCTTTGTTTATGGAACAAAGTGTTCTCAAGAACACTCATTTGCAACTCCATCAATACCATAACCTTGTTGTATGTGCGTTTCTGTTTAAAAACACCTTATTTAATATACATTGTTGATTCACTAAACACTATACAGTTCACGCCTGAGAAAAGCTTATCCAGCAGATGTATTTTCTCCGGAAGGTACATCACAGCCTTCTAGTACTTGGGACCCTAGACAGCACTTCAGAACTATGCATGCAGACCATGGTCAACCACAAAATCACCGACAAAAAGCACAAGAAAGTGTGAAAAACATGGCACTAAATACATCACAAAAAAGGACATTTTGGGGAACCTTCCTACACTGTTGGTGGGAATGTAAATTGGTGCAGCCACTATGGAGAACAGTGTGGAGGTTCCTTAAAAAACTAAAAATAGAGTTGCCATATGATCCAGCAATCCCACTCCTGGGCATATACCTGGAGAAAACTCTGATAAATGCACCCCAATGTTCATTGCAGCACTTTTTACAGTAGCCAAGACATGGAAACAACCTAAATGTACATAGACAGATGAATGGATAAAGAAGATGTGGTACGTGTACACAATGGAATATATTACTCGGCCATAAAAAAAAGAATGAAATAATGCCATTTGCAGAAACATGGATGGACCTAGAGATTATCATACTCAGTGAAGTAAGTCAAAGACAAATATCATGTGATATCGCTTATATGTGGAATCTTAAAAAATGATACGAATGAACTTATATACAAAACAGAAACTGACTCACAGACATCAAAAACAAAGTTATGATTACCAAAGGGAAAGGGGTGGGATAAATTAAGAGTTTGGGATTAACAGATACACACTACTATATATAAAATACATAAACAACAGGGACCTACTGTATAGCTCAGGGAACTATATTCAATATCTTGCAATAATTTATAATGGGAAAGAATCTGAAAAAGAATATATACACATACGTATGACTGAATTACTTTGCTGTACACCAAAAACTAACACAAAATTGTAAACCAGCTATACTTCAATTAAAAAAAATTTTTTAAAGGACATTTGTTTTCATCCTTGGGAATTTATGAATTCACAAGGGGAGAGATGCAACAGGAAGGCAAGATGTCACCTTGTTTGATCTGAGCTGGAACATGCATGTCAGATGATGCCAATTTTTTGCCACTTGGTGCATGTCCAGGAATAACCATTAAAGCGCTATTTATTTTGGAGTTACAAATAAATTTTAGTGAATAGGGGAATTCACAAATATGGAATCCAGGAATCATGAGAATCTTCTGAGTACTTAGGTTTTCAATTTTAAGAAGATTGATCCAATTATAAGATACTTTAAAAAATATTTTAAGTTAATTTTTACTGGGGTATAGTTGATTTACAGTATTGTGTTAATTTCTGCTCTACAGCAAAATGAATTGGTTATACATATACATATATCCGCTCTTTTTTAGATTCTGTTCCCATACAGGTCATTACAGAGTATTGAGTAGAGTTCCCTGCGCTATACAGGAAGTTATTCTTAGCTATCTATTTTATATATAGTAGTGTGTATATGTCAATCCCAATTTATCCCTCCCCTACTTCCCCCTTGGTAACCGTAAGTTTGTTTTCTGCATCTGGGACTCTATTTCTGTTTTGTAAATAGGTTCATTTGTACCATTTTTTTAGAGGTATCACCTCACACCACTTAGAACGGCCATCATCAAAAAATCTACAAACAATAAATGCTGGAGACGGTGTGGAGAAAAAGGAATCCTCCTACACTGTTGGTGGGAACGTAAATTGGTGCAGCCACTATGGAGAACAGTATGGAGGTTCCTCAGAAAACTAAAAATAGAGTTACCATATGATCCAGCAATGCCACTCCTGGGCACATATCCAGAGAAAACCATAATTTGAAAAGATACATGTACCCCAATGTTCATTGCAACACTATTTACAATAGCCAGGACATGGAAGCAACCTAAATGTCCATCGACAGAGGAATGAATAAAGAAGATGTTGTACATATATACAATGGAATATTATTCAGCCATGAAAAAGAACAAAATAATGCCATTTGCAGCGACATGGAGCGATCTACAGATTGTCATACTTAGTGAAGTAAGTCAGAAAGAGAAAGACAAACATAATATACTTTTTAAAGTCTAGAGAAAACTATAGGGATGGAGAAGGATCAGTGTTGCCAGGGGTTTGAGGTAGGGATGGCATAACGATAAAGGGATGGCTGGAAGGAGTCTGGGTGGTGATGGATGGGACACTTCTGTATCCCGACTGTGGGGACAGCCACACAACTCTATGCGGGGGCTAAAATGCAAAAACTGTGCACCAAAAAAAAAAGTCAGTTTTACTGTATGACCATTTTAAAAATAAAAATGTTTAAAGATACGCACCGGGCTTCCCTGGTGGGCGCAGTGGTTAAGAATCCGCCTGCCAATACAGGGGACACGGGTTCGAGCCCTGGTCTGGGAAGATCCCACATCCCGTGGAGCAACTAAGCCTGTGCGCCACAACTACTGAGCCTGCGCTCTAGAGCCTGAGAGCCACAACTACTGAGCCCACGTGCCACAACTACTGAAGCTCGCGTGCCTGGAGCCCGTGTTCCACAACAAAAGAAGCCACCGCAATGAGAGGCCCGCACACTGCGACAAAGAGTAGCCCCCGCTGGCCGCAACTAGAGAAAGCCCACGCACAGCAACAAAGACCCAATACAGCCAAAAATAAATAAAATAAAAATAAACAAATTTATTTTTTTTAAAAGTCACACAAGAAAAAATAAACTTTAAAAAAATAGGAAAACAAATTCATTGGCCAGTACTTATGTTAAAAAAAATTTTTTTTAATAAATAAATAAAGATATACACCCAACTGATAGCATGGTCATTTCCCAGGACAGAAATGCAATGGTTTTATGGACAAAGGGGGACTCTGGTTTTTTCCTCTGTATACTTTCATAATTTTTTTGGCAATGAGAATGCACTACCTGTTATTATTTTAATTTGAAAATCATAAATACGGCTTTTTTAAGATTTTTTTCGACGTGGACCATTTTTAAAGCCTTTACTGAACTTTTTACAATATTGCTTCTGTTTTATGTTTTGCTTTTTTGGCCGGGAGGCATGTGGGACCTTAGCTCCCCTACCAGGGATCGAACCCGCATGCCCTGCATTGGAAGGGGAAGTCTTAACCACTAGACCACCAGGGAAGTCCCATAAATATGGTTTTTAAGTTGCAAAACATAACCCAAGCCACCCCGATGTGTTCTTAATAGAAATTAACATAAGGGCGGGTCTCAAGAGAACATCTCATAGCAGATACCACTTTCTTTTGGTACTAGAGACAGGGCCAGGAGCACGGAATCCTCGTTCAATGCCAAGAAGACTGTTTAAACAAATAAATCCAAAGATCGTACACACACAAACACACACACACAAGGAGGGAACATCGCTGTTATTTTCTCACCATCGGAACCCCTACATTCAGCACAGCACATGGTATAAATTTCTTTAATACAGCTTGCTCCGTAAAGGGGAAAACACAGCATCCCCGGGCGCTTCATTTAACTTGATTCATTCAAAGTTGTATCAGGGACCACACAAGCTATGAGGTATGTCATCATGATCCTCAAGGAGTTTGTTCTAAATCAGGAGTTGGCAAACTTTGGAAAGGGCCCAAGTGTAAATATTGTCGGGAGCCACGCGCTCACAGCTATTCAGCTCTGCCTGTGGAGCACAAAAGCGGCCACAGAGGGTGCATGAGCGAATGGGCATGGCTGCGCGCCAGTAAAACTTTATTTACAACAAAACTGGCGTGGGTGGGCAGGATTTGGCCCCTGTTCTAGATAAAGGCTTTGACCATATATAAATTAAAAGCTGAGTGAGACAGAGAGAGTCAAGGGTAGAGAATGGCCCTCTAGGAAGAAGGGTCTAATAGCCTAGGAAAGGAGCAGAGGAAAGGAAGAAAGAGGATGGGAGAAGTCAGACACAGGTGAAAACTCACCAGGAGACGGTGCCTTCCAGGGGGAGGCAAAACCCAGAGAAGTCAGCTGGGGTGAGGCTACAATTGGGAGGTGAGGGATGACCTTCTCTAGCGCCATGCGCAAAGAGATGGAGACACAAGCCAGATGCCGTGGGCAGAGCAGTGGGTGAAAGGTGAGAGAGCGAGGGCGGTGGGGACCCATTGGAGGGGAGGCTTGGCAGGGGAAGGCGAGAGGTAAGTGGTGAGTAATTGGGCCCAGGGGAGTATTGAGCGTTTATAGGCTGAAAAGAGAAAGGCTCCTGGGTAGATGGAGATCCCTGAACAAACAGAGGGGAGAGAGCAGGGGACCCAGGTGGGTAAGTGTCCTAGAGAAGGAAAAAGTTATCTCCCCAAATGCAGTGATTCTTAGGACAGTTGGCAATGTCTGGAGACACTTTTGGTGGTCATGACTTGGAGAGGGGAATTGCTACTGGCATCTAGAGATGAGGGATGGCGCTCAACATCTTAAAATACACAGGACAGCCCCCTGCAACCAAGAGCTATCCAACCCCATATGTCGAGAGCAGAGAATTCAAGAGGTTCTGCTCTAATCACAAAAGAAAGGAAGTCAACGATGGAGTGGAGTGAGGTGGGGACCCCAGGGGGCTCACCCCAATGACCTCTATGAGTAAGTGGGGCAAGGGCGAGGGGTGGGTCACCAGGAGGGAAGCAAAGCCTGGGAAGAACCCCAGGGAGGTGACCCGGTGAGCGGAAGTTCTGCTCTAAGGGTCCCGGAGCACACAAGAGAACACACAGGAGAAACATCCGGTGGGATCTGAAAGCAGCATCTCACACCTCAGCTATACAACTCACTGCCCACCCCTCCACCCCCGCCGAAACTCTGTGGGTTTTCACTGTAATTAATCCCACTTTGCCTTCATTCTCTGACTTTGCAATGCCCCGGGTCATCTCGGGCCGGAGCGGATCAACCCGAGGAGAAATGGAGGGGAAAGCCATTGCCCAGGTCAGCCAAGCCACAGAGACTCCATGGGGGGACGAAGTGGGACGGCACACACCATGTGACATCTCTGAGTCCTCAGTCCTTAAAAATCCCATTGATTTCCCTCTACCCCACCCTCACCCACCCCAGCCAAGATGCCATATTGGTTGCTGTTGGAGATAAGCCATCTGTAAAGTTTCACGCCCCTCCCTAAACCTCCAAAGGGCATCACATGTCATCTCTTCA
The DNA here is from genome assembly GCF_011762595.2 of Tursiops truncatus. Lineage (NCBI taxonomy): Eukaryota > Metazoa > Chordata > Mammalia > Artiodactyla > Delphinidae > Tursiops > Tursiops truncatus. The sequence goes on along the minus strand of NC_047036.1, from coordinate 165,926,644 downwards.
GTAGTATTTTGTTAACCTTTACCACGGGGGTGGGGAGGTTCAGACTCCAAAGAAGAACCTTTTATTAAGAAACCTTTTATTCACAGACTGGGCTTCTAATCACGGCTCTGCCATCTCGCCAAAGTTCCTCACCTTCCAAAAGGACAGTAAGCCTTACCTCCCAGCACCGTGGTGAGGATTAACCGAGATTACCTATGCAAAGTGTATAGAACCGCGCCCGCTGAGTGTTTGCTTATATTCTCGTTAGTTAGGAGTTATTTGGAGAATAAAGCAGCTGTGACTTGGACTACTCCTGGGGAGGACAGGAAGGATAGGAGTTGAATCTAGAACAAATATTTATCAAATATCTACTAGGTGCCAGGGACTGCTCTAGGCTCTGGAAATGTAGCAGTGAACGAAAGAAACGTAAACCTCTGCCCCTGTGGAAACTGTACACAAGTAAGAAGCGGAAAAATCCATCCACGGACCCCTGAAAGCCCAGGCACAAATCCACCGTTAATTACCAAAGCTACCAGGAACAGAGAAGCAAGGAAACATACGGGGGTGAGCCCACGCACACATACGCAAAGCCTAACAACTGGTCTCGGACTTTTTTAACAAGACCCTAAACCACTTGCCACCCTCCTTCATGAAGCACCCACTGTATACCAGGGTGCTTGGAGACAGTGCCTAACTGGCAAAGGGGCTCAGCAAACCCGGTCTGTCAACTCCAGAGCCTGCGTGTGCTTTCTCACGCCCCTCGCGCACCGTCAGGGAGCTCAGGAACTTCAGTTTCTTCCCTCCTTGACCCCTTCCTCCTCATGACTGATCTCCTTTTATGGCGAAATCTGAAGAAGTAACCCAACAGATATTTTGAAAGCAGGGCCTGAGCCATCATGGTGGGAAACCCCAGCTACATTCTTTTAAACGATTCTTCCGTCCTTGACCTGCAGCCGGGAAGACCTGCTGCGAAGCCCAAGAAGGATGCTGGGATTTGCCCCTGGTGGCTGCCAGCACAGGGACACTCAGGAGGGAGGCTTTGGGGGCTGGAATGACCACAGGTTAGAGACCTCCCGGAGCTGACAGGTAAAAGGGCAGAGGAGGAAGGTTATTAGGGAGGACATGGGCCGTGGGCAGCAGTCCAGAGCCTTGGGCCCTGGCACCACTGGAGAGGTTCGTTTTTCCCTCTGGCACTGACTTTGGGGCAAGTGAGTTATGTGTCCTTCCTGAGCCTCAGTTTACTCCCTACGAAATGGACCAACAACGGTATCAGCGTCAAGAAGCCGCCGCAAAGGTCCAGAAAGAGGGACTTCCCTGGCGGTCCACTGGTTAAGACTACCCCTTCCAATGCAGTGGGTGAGGGTTCGATCCCTGGTCGGGGAGCTAATATCCCACATGCCTAGCGGCCAAAAAACCAAAACGTGAAACAGAAGCAACATTGTAACAAATTCAATACAGACTTCAAAATGGTGCACATCAAAAAAAATCTCAAAAAAAAAAAAAGGTCCAGAGAGATAAGACCGACCAGTCCGTGGCATTTGGTGACACTAACTACAATAATCATTAAAGCCGACACTACCTCTGCTACTACGACTGCGCTGTTGCCAAGGCGCTAGAGTTTGCCTCCCGATATCTGGAAACAGAACCCAAGAGTGTAAACATGGACCTGAAGTCGGGGTAGCCATGGGTCTAGATACGAGGAAGAGGCGGGTGGATTCTACAGTTCCCCGCCCCGGGCAGCGTCACCTACCAGCAGGGACCCTCGAGGGACCCCCTCCCCAGTCCGTCACCCTCGACTCTGGCTCCAAACCGTCTGTGCCCCAGGAACTTGGCTGTCCGAGAGTGTCCAATAACCCCACTTCTCGGAGGCGACTCAGGACGCGTGTCCCGTCTCCGGAGCCAGTTGGGCTCGGGGAGGTCCAGGCACGGCACAGGTCCGAGGAGCGCTCGGGGGAGGCGCCCGTGGAGGGGCGAGCACTAGGGCAAGGTTCCTCCAGCCCGGGGCCTGCACGCGGAGCGTGGAGCCGCGAGCCCAGGCGGGCAAAGGCCAAGGTCAGCGGCTTCCCGCCCCCCGCGAGGCTGGAGCTACAGTCCCGGCCACCCGCCCTCCCACGGAGGAGGGCTCTCAGTCCACAGCAGGGGTTCCATTTTGGCAAAGGGTCCCCTCCCCACCGCGCTGGTCCCCGCCCACTCCCGGACCCCCAGACTCACCCTCTCCAGGGTACAGGTGGCCCGCGGCGCCCACCAGCAGCGCGGCAACGGCCACCAGCAGTGGCACGGCCGCCGCCCCCCGCCCGCCCCCGGCGCCCATGGCTACGGGAGCGCGGGGTCCGGATGGATCAGAGCGCGCGGCGCCGGCCCGAGGGGTGCATGCTCCAAAGCAGCCGCCCGAGAGGCGCTGGGGGCCGCGCGTCCTTCTCTTCCACGCGGGCGGCCCAGGGGCCGCAGCCTCCGCCCGGGAGGGTCCTTGAAACAGCCCCAGGAGGGGCGCGCGGCCTCCGCCGCTGCAAATCCGGCAACGCGGCCCGGTGGAGGCGGCCCCGACTCCGGGCCACCGCGGCCCGGGCCCCGTCCCGCGATCTCAGGGCCCCGAGCCCGGCGCTGCGCCCCTGCCTCCTGGCTCTCGGCCCCGAGCGCTCGGGGGCTCAGATCTTCGGACGCGCGGACAAACGGACGCGCGGACAGGCGGGCGGGCACCTGGGCAGGCGGGTGGCGAGCGGGCGGCGGGAGCGAGGGCTGCTCGGCCCGTAAACAACGCGGCCCGTCAGCTGGGCCCCGTGCGGGCCGCGGGAAAAGGCGGCGCGGATCCGGATTCGGAAGGGACTCGGCGCCCGGGAGAGGCCCGAGAGGGGTAGAGGGAGGACCGACAGGGGGGAGGCGCCGCCCCGCCCCACCCGCCAGCGTCCCTGTCCTGGGCCCCGCGCTGGAGGCCCCCGGCGCGCCCTAGCCGAGGGGGCGCCACAGATCCCTGCCCAGCCGGAGCGCCCCTTCCAGCCCCGTGACTCCCGTCTCAGAGCCTGGGGGCGCCCCAGATGCCCGACCCAGCGAGACGGATCCTGTGTTTAACGTTTTGCTATTTTGTTCATCATGGGACTTTGGAAAATTCATTTTGATTTTTTAAAAATATTGCATTAAAATATTGTTTATCTAGGTTACTCGGTTTTTTTGTTACTCCCTTAAATGTTGTGCTCGTCTCCCCCTCGTCCCAGTCCCGCCAGCAAGTCTGGTCCTCGCGGGCGCCCTGTCCTACCCCGAGTACTCCCCAGCCCAGCGCAGGCCCCTGGGGACAGCCACGTGCACGCGCGCCCCGTGCGCTCAATGTACTGGTGGCCTGGGCCCCTCCGCGCGGTCTGTGGTTCAAGTTGGAGAAATGACCCCTTGGAGAACGTGCAGAACCTCGCAAAAGTGCAAACCGGGCGGTGGAGATCTTGGATATGACACAAATGGACACACGCAGTTTTTCAACACTGCAGACCCAGAGTCCTCTCTCTGGATCAGCCTCACCTGTATGATGCATGTGAACAGTACCTGCGGGTCAGATTTGGGGAGTTGCAGGAGAAATAAAGTATGACAAAGCACCCAGCACAACTCTTGTCTGAGGGCGTTCGTTCTTTCTCTCGTCTATTAAACAAATATTAATTTGCCAGGAGGTGGGCCCACTGTCCTTTTAACTCAAACCTATTCCTGCCTTCCCGTCCCTCCAGTGTCTGGCTTCACCTCTCTGTCCCAATGAGCCTTCCCTGACCACACTTTGCAAACGCTCCCCAGCCCTTCCTCCCTTTGTTCCCCTCCCTGTTCTTGACAGCACGCCAGTATCCCTACCTGTGTCTTCGCCCCACCCCAGGAAGGCAGAAATCTTGTCTGTCTTGTTCACAATTTTATACCCGGTGCCTGACATATCCATTGCTTAATAAATATTTGTTGAATGGAAGAATCAACATGCAGTAAGTAATGGGGATTTGCAGGGAGCAAAATACACACCATCCATTTCCTTGTAGACCTCACAATCCAGTGGGGGAGAAGGGCGTTAATTATACATCAGATGTGTTACAAGGTGGGGTGGGGAGACACTGAAGGATCCTCCGAAGAAGTGATTTTTGAACTGAAATCTGAGGTTGAGGAGAAACCAGCCCAGGGAAGCAGCAGGGAAGTGTTCCAGGTAGAGGGAACAGCATGTGCAAAGGCCCAGAGGAGGACAGGTTGGTGTTCTCATAACTGAACCAGGCATTGTAGCTGGAGCACAGGAAGAAAAGAGGGGAGACTGAGCTAGACAGCGTAGAATCTTGATATGCCATGTGAAGGGCTGTCCCCACCACCACCTTTATCCTGAAAGCAACGGGGATGCATCAGAGGGTTTACACCGAAAGGTTAACACAATCAGATTTTCTTTCCAATAATATCTCACTGTGGACAATGGGGCAAGAATGGACCCACGGAGAACAGACAAGAGGCAACTGCAGTCCCAGAGTACCAAGAATTGTGGGTCTGATCAATGTTGTTCCCCTTCTTTGAGGGGCTTCCCTCTGATCCACAGGGGCCCCCAAAAGCCACCAACAATTCCAGGCCAGTGGCATTTGCTGAAATTCCGGGGGACGTGATGCTCTCTGGAAATCTTTCAGGACGCAAGACTTCCATGTTGGGGATAAAGTCAAGAGAATCATTGTAGTTGTGACTTGCTGGATGGAAATGAAGACACACCCACTTCCCGAAAAAAACTCATTGTTTCTTTTGTAAACCACCGTGCCCCTCCCCCAAAAAATACAATCATCTAAAAGTTGAAAGTCAACCTCTGCCTTTTATTAAAATCAATAGAATGGAAGTAGAAAATCACCATTTGCTAATCTCCAAAATAATTGGTTCTGGTAAGAGCCATCCACGAATGCTAAGTGATGGTTGGAAGTCTGAAAAGTAACAGGGTATTTCCACGGTCTGCAAGTGTCTCGCTGCAGGACGTTTGTCAATAATAAAAGAAAGGAAAAATAGAAGCTTCATGGAGGAGAGAGCTGGCTTAACTAAATGATCAAAGATGCTCTTGGATTTTCTTCTGTAATAAAAGATATTACTGGAGCAATTGGGGAAGACTGAAAAGGGTGTGTCAATCTGACAATGGTATTGTATCAATATTAATTTTGATCATTGTACTTAAGTGACGTAACAGAATGTCCCCGGCTTTAGGAAATACACACTGAATGAAGTACGCAGGGGTTAAGGAGTATAATATCTGCAACTTACTCTCAAATGGTTCAGAAAACAAAAATGAGACAGAGACGGAACAAAGCAGATGTGATAGAAAGTGTGATAAAATTGGTAAATCTGGCTAAAAGTGTGCATATAAGGATTGATCGTACTATTCGTGCAGCTTTTCTGGAAGTCTGACATCATGTCAAAATTAAAAGTTGTAAAAGTTTTGAAAAACCATTTGGGACTTTTTGTTTGGCTTTGCGTTTCTCTTAGATTGGCTTTGGTCTGACATTTAAGCACACCATACTTTGAAGGCATGATGTAATGAGAGAGATCTTTTCATCGTTCATGAATATAAACACCAAATACTCTACTTTTGTTGTCCATCAAGGAGGACTAAGGGAGGCCCACCACCACCCTACTGGGGTCTTCCTTTAGCCGGTCCCTCTGGGACAATCTCCCTCAATCTAGCAGTTTTCCGTTACATTAAAGCAGGAAACCAAATGTAAATCCTGACTCCTGTGTTGTCATGGAAACCTGCTTTAATACATTACATTTAGGAGTGGGGGGGGGGGAACTGCAAACTGATTTCATTTGTGAACAACAGGGCAAAAACACAGCAGTGAGAATTTACCAACAGAATCAGGCTGAAGATTGAAAGAACACAACACCTATACCAGGATTAAGTGGACCGTGGGCCAGGAGGGCAAAGACGGTTCAATGTTAGGAAGTCTAGTCATCAAGATCACAGTATTCGCATGTCCGAGGAGAGGAGGTACAAGAACATCTCCATGCTACTAAAAATGTATTTGATGAATTCCATAGCCATTCAAAAATGAAACCATAAGACTGCAATTTGGAAATTTTGTTTTATAATTGCAAAGTAAGGAAAATCTCTTTAAGCAAGATGCAAATCCCAAATCTAAAAATAGGGACTTCCCTGGTGGCACAGTGGTTAAAAATCCACCTGCCAATGCAGGGGACACGGCTTCGAGCCCTGGTCCGGGAAGATCCCATATGCCGCGGAGCAACTAAGCCTGTGCACCGCAACTACTGAGCTCGAGTGCCGCAACTACTGAGCTCGAGTGCTGCAACTACTGAAGCCCGCATACCTAAAGCCTGTGCTCTGCAACAAGAGAAGCCACTGCAATGAGAAGCCCGTGCACTGCAACAAAGAGTAGCCCCCGCTCCCCACAACTAGAGAAAGCCCACGCGCAGCAACGAAGACCCAACGCAGCCAAAAATAAAATTTAAATAAATAAAATAAAATAAAATCTAAACACAACAAATCTGGCTATGAAAAAATTAAGTTATTTGAATAGTAAAAAAAAAAATCCATGCATAAAGTTGAACGTCAGATTTTTAAAAGTGAGAAAAATATATGCAACTTAAGTGACAGATAAAGGGCATGCATTATAACATTTTACATAATATATAATACATAATACTAATTTTTTCAGTGAGAAAAAAAGCGCAAACTCTTATTTGCCAAAATAAAAATGGCAAAGGACATGAATAGGCAGCTCACAGAAACAGACCCACTGAAAAGACAAAAAGAAGGAATACTAAAGGTATTCAAATATATAAAAGGATGTTCAGCCTTCTTCATAGTTAGAGGTATGCCCATGTCATCTTCACTGAGTTTGCCAACTGTCAGGAAAATGGGCAACACAATGTGAAGATTTGTGAGAATCCGTTCTCATCAACACTGGTATAAATGAGTTCAACTAAGGGGTGTGGCAGGGGGGAGATTTGGCAAAGACTTTCAACATGTAAATTGCATTGAGACTTTTTCCCACTGGTCTCACTTCTAGGAAATTACATGCTGCACAAATATCCTCCCATGGGTGTCAAAAGAAGTATTCTCAAAGATAATCATTGCAGCACAACCTGGAATCACCCTAAATTAATTTTTCCCCCAAGAAACAGGGAGACCTCTACTTTCTCCAAAAATGCCTCATCAATTCAAATATTTCAAAGTTTCCTTTTTCTCTCTCTCTCTTTTCTTTCTCCTCTGATACCACTCACATATGATTTGCATTGACAAGTTATAGTAATTCGTAATATTCTCATGTGTTTTCCTGGGTTTTATTTTTCCTCTGGGGGAACTTTGAGGATATAAAGGCAGGGTGTGAAATTGGTATAAGAAAACAGACATCCTGTACTTACACAGCTTGGTGTCTACCCATCCTGGTCTCATGGGGGTTTATTTCAACACTTCCACATAGCTCTGTTATTCGTCAAGTCTTCATTTCTGACCCTTATTCAAATACACTGGGCTCTCGTTTTTGGTTGCTTTTTCTTATGATGGTAAAATACACATAACATAGAATTTCCCATTGAAACCATCTTAAAGTGTACAATTCAGTGACATTCAGTACACTGTTGTGCAACTTTTGCCACTATCTTGTTCCAAATTTTTTTTCATCACCCCGAACAGAAACTCCATACCCATGAAGCAATCGCTTTCCAGTCTCCCTCCCCTCAACCCCTGGCAACGGCTAATCTACTTTCTGTCTATATGGATTTGCCTATCCTGGACATTTCCTGTAAGTAGGATCATATATTATGTGACCCTGTGACTCTCACTACTTAGCATACTAGTTTTCAAGGTTCATCCATCTTGTAGCATGAATTAGTGCTTCATCTTTTTTTATAGCTGAATGACATTCCATTATCAGTAGATGTAGATATGGATTTTGAATCCTCAGACCCATTCCATGATCCCATGTTGCACCTACACTTGAAACCACACTTTCTGAAATGTGCGGCATGGCTGAGCTGCAACCCATGAGAATTCTGGAGTGTTGGGCTTCCCTGGTTTCTGATGCTACTGGGGTCATCGTCCAAACCGAGGCTTCATCTTAACCCGTTTCAGAGAGAATTTAGATTGTGACTGGACCTGACAAATAAAACGCTTAGGAGATGGATAAGCTTCCGAGACGAACTATTTGTACCCGAATAAGACAAAAATATTAAGGAAGTACTGCCAACTAAATCTAAAAGGATTAACACTGTGGTGTTTGCCTCTCCTTCTGCCTCCTTCCCTCCTCCCAATGTAGTTTTCAAGAGAGATGAAAGACGGGATGAAACTCATGTAAAATATTTTTATTTCTCAGAAACATTTCCTTTCATTGTTGCAATGTCCAGGAGTCTTTTCTACTGGCTTAGAGGGACAGTTACCCAAATCTAGATGGAAAAATATAAAAATTATAATTGAGAGAAAACTGTTTCCCAGGCCCACAGACATAGAGAACAGACATGTGGTTGGCAAGGGGGAGGGATAGAGTGGGAGTTTGGGGTTAGGAGATGCAAGCTATTATATAGAGAATGGGTAAGCAACAAGGTCCTACTGTATAGCACAAGGAACAATATTCAATACCCTGTGATAAACCATAATGGAAAAGAATATGAAAAAGAATGTATACATATGTTTAACTGAATCACTGTGCCGTACAGCGGAAAGGAACACAACATTGTAAATCAACTATACTTCCATTAAAAATAAAATAAAATAACTGTTTTCTAACATAAATATAATAATGGAAAAATATTCAGTGGGGTTCTGTGACCTTTTTAGAAAACAATGAGTTAAATCCACAGGTACAGAGATGACAAAATGTCCAAGATACATATTATTACACAAAAAGAATTAAGTGAAGAATAGTGTAAATAGAGCGCTATCATTTGCATTTTAAAAGGGGAGTAGACAACACAAATTAGCATATACACATTCACAGATGTGAATGATCTCTCAGGAAATATCCCTCAAAGAAGGTACAGGAACTGGTAATCCTTTTTTATCTGTTTGGATTGTTTTAACCATGTACGTGCATTCCCTTTTCAAAAATCAGCGTAAGACAGAGACTTTTTTCAGAATAGCATCATCATATCTACGAAGTGAAATAAAATAAAATACAGAGGAAAAACTTTAACAGCAATAGCTCTGACCCATATCTTTAAAAAAACTATAGTACTTTTTAAGGGGACATAAAATAGGATTTGAATAAATAAATAAATATGCCTCATTTCTGGATAAGAAAACGGAGTGTTGTCTAAGGGCCACCCCTCCCCCTCCAAGAAAATAATTTACAGATCCAATTTAAATCAAAATCTGTATCTAAAAGAATCTAGGGGGATGGACTTCCCTGGTGGCACAGTGGTTAAGAATCCGCCTGCCAATGCAGGGGACACGGGTTCGAGCCCTGGCCCAGGAAGATCCCACATGCCGCGGAGCAACTAAGCCCATGCGCCACAACTACTGAGCCTCGGCTCTAGAGCCCGCGAGCCACAACTACTGAAGCCCACGCGCCTAAAGCCAGTGCTCAGCAAGAGAAACCACCGCAATGAGAGGCCCCCACTTGCTGCAACTAGAGAAAACCCTTGGACAGCAACAAAGATACAACGCGGCCAAAAAATAAATAAAATAAAATAAATCTACTTTAAAAAATGAAATAATGCCATTTGCAGCAACATGGATGGACCTAGAGATTATCATACTAAGTGAAGTAAGCCAGAAAGAGAAAGACAAATACCATACGATATCACTTACATGTGGAATCTGAAATATGACACAAATGAACGTACCTACAAAACAGAAACAGACTCCCAGACATAGAGAACAGACTTGTGGTTGCCAAGGTGGAGGGGGGTGGGGGAGGGATGGATTGGGAATTTGAAATGAGCAAATGTAAGGTATTATATATAGGATGGATAAACAGCAACGTCCCACTGTATAGCACAGAGAACTGTATTCAGTATCCTGTGATAAACCATAATGGAAAAGAATCAGAAAACGAATGAATATATGTTTATGTATAACTGAATCACTTAGCTGTACAGCAGAAATTAACACAACACTGTGGATCAGCTATACTTCAATAAAATAAATTTTTAAAAATAAATAAAATAAAATGGAAAGCATGGGGGAGGGATGTTTGAGGGCACTGTTCAAGTCCACTGTGCCACTTATTTGAGTGCAATCTTGGCCAGGTCCTTCATGTCTCTGGACCTCAACAGTGCAATAGCCTCATCTTTAAAACGGCACCTGCCGTGTACCTTCATTCTGCAAATATTGAGCTCCTACCGTGGGCCGAGACTGGGGATCTAGAGGTGAAATTAGAGCCATTTAAATTCCCTTTTTCTCATACAGCAGTGCAGGGAGACACACAATAAGCAAAATATGTGACTGACATATACAGACTCAGTCGGACTGGGCTGTATGCTGTGGAGAAAAATGAAAATGGGATAGAAGTTACCAGTGGGTGAGAAAGAGGTGAAATTTTAAATAGGAGGCCTTCTCTGGCATGACAACATTTGAGCAAAGATCAGAAGGGAGTGGCGGCAGATCTCGTGTGGGTATGTGGAGGAAAGGCATACGAGGTAGAGGGCACAGCCTGTGCAATGGCCCTGAGGCAGGGTGATGACTCGCATGTTGGAGGAACAGAGGGAGGCTGGTGGGGCTGCAGCTGAGTGAGCAAGTGAGCGGAGATATCAGACAGGTAAGGAGGGGACACTCATATACCCCAGAGTCTCACAGCCCATCATGAGGTTTTCAGATCCAACTCCTAGGTCATCACGGGGATTAAAGGAGTTGGTACAGACCATGCACTTCACACAGAGCCTGGCATATAGCAAATATTCAGCCAACACCAGCCAAGGATTCTTTCTCGAGACTGCCAGCAAAAACCAAAACGGAGCCTTCTGTAAATTGCATTGGAAAATGGACCATCATAAACGGTCCCAGTAATAAAATAACCATCTCCCACCAGCGCGTATCAGATTACCAAGAGCCAAGAAAACTCCTAGAACTCAGCCTCAGCTGTTCTCCAAGCGGCCCGACCTCTGAATCCAAGGAGTGGGTCCATCTGAGACCTCAAGGCATGTTCCCATCCCGGGAGAGCCCAAAGGTCAGTTTTGAAGTCACATCCTCCTTCTATCCAACAGGCAAAGCCCCAAACGAGCAGAGGCTGAAAACCCAACTCCATTCTGAGTAAGTTCCCACACACCCAGACTGCCCTGCCCTAAATGGAAAGACACTTCTCTCTCCTTGGCTGAGAAATGTGACTATATTCAAGGGCACAGGAAAAAAAAAAGAAATAAAATGATTCCAAGAGGGATGTTCATTCAGTTAGGAGAGGTTTTCTGTTGACATTTTGGGCAGGATAATTCCTTGCATTGGGGCTGTCCTGTGCACTGTAGGATGTTTAGCACCATCCCTGGCCTCCACCCACCAGAGGTCAGTAGCACTCTCCTTTCCAGTTGTCAAAATTGTCACCAGACATGGCCAAATGTTCCCTGGGAGGCAAAATGACCACCAGGTGAGAACCACTGTATTAGGGTAGCGCCAGCTGCTATAACAAATAAACCCCAATGTTTTCGTTCTTCCTTGCTCATGTATGTGACTGTTTATTTCTAGACCTCAGTTTCTGCATCTGTAAAATGGGTATTCTGGGTTGATGGATGATGATTCAGGGATGTAACCCCCTTCCATCTTGTGCCATCCCTAGGATCTCTGCACATGTTTGCAGTAGCATCCCTTGAAAGGCAGGGGGAGGGAAGGAACAACCCAACTGTCCCTCAGCAGGGGACTAGGTAAATAAACACTAAACAAGATTCAAGTCATAGAACAAGGGTTGGTTTTTGTACAAGGCTTTATGGGCACACAGTCATGCTCATTCATCTTTTATACTGTCTGTGACTGTTTTTGTGCTAAAGCAGAAGGGTTTTAATTGCAACAGAGACCATTTGGTCCATAAGGCCTTAATATTTACTCTCCTTCCCTTAGAGAAAAATTTGCAAAGTCCTGCTGTGGAATATACCCTCTTTAAAAGTAGTGGAATCTGGGACGAAGTGAGAGTGTGGCATTGACATATATACATTACTAAATGTAAAATAGATAGCTAGTGGGAAGCAGTCGCACAGCACAGGGAGATCAGCTCAGTGCTTTGTGACCACCTAGAGGGGTGGGATAGGGAGGGTGGGGGGGAGACACAAGAGGGAGGAGATATGGGGATATATGTATACATATAGCTGATTCACTTTGTTATACAGCAGAAACTAACACAACAATGTAAAGCAGTTATACTCCAATAAAGATGTTAAAGAAAAAAAAAAAAGTAGTGGGACTTCCCTGGTGGTCCAGTGGGTAAGACTCAGGGGGCCCGGGTTCGATCCATGGTCAGGGAAATAGATCCCACATGCATGCCGCAACTAAGACCCGTCGTAGCCTAAATAAATAAATAAATAAATAATAAAAGTAGCATGATAAATCTTGTTTTCCAGGTAATGAGATGGAAAGACGAACGCTATCTATTACTATTTTTTTTTAAGTTGCAAAAATTATGCATCGTACAATTCCATTTTGGCAAAATGTATGGGTATTATTTATTCATTTGAGTCTATGTATGCTCATTATCTTCATTATGATGATGGCTGTATGTCAGAACTCATCAATTTTTTTACTTTAAATCTGTGCAGTTTATTGTTTGCCAGTTATACGTTAACAAAGCAACTAAAGGTAAAAACAATGAGATGCATTTAGTCCAAAGTAGTTCTCCTGCACACACAGCTGGCAAAGAGGGTCACTACTTTCCGTATCCTTTTATCTCCTTCCGGTACTACTAAGCGCCCCCTTCCTGAACTCCGAGCTTCCTCTTCTGCCCCCTAGAGGCCTTTCTCAGCACTGCAGTCATGGGACTTTTCTTTATGTGGTGTCCCTCCCAGGGCTCCATAGGGCCGGCAAGGCCACTCGTGGGCCTCTCTGCTGACCTCCCATCACACTCACTCTGGCTCCCTATGTTCCAGCCATCGGAGGTCTTTCGGCACCATCCATCAGCTACAGATAGGCTGTGTTCACTGCTGTGTCCCCAACATCTGGACCGAGGTTTGGCACACAGCAGGCATCCTAGGAATTGTTTCCTCCATAAATATTTGTGGATGCCCACGTTGGACCAGTTCCTTAAGTTGGTACTAGAAAACAGTGGTCTCTGCCTTCGTGGAGCTTCCAGTTGAATCAAATAATCACACAAATAAATATATTAATATATTATAGTATATCATAAATATATTAATTCATTGTGTTATATGATAAACTTAACAAATAAATTATTGCAGATGCCATTTATTTGTCCATTCAACTGCACCTTGTCAATGATCAATTCTAGAACACAACTGGTCTTTCATTCCTCTGTGGCTGGTGTCTCAACTGGAAAGAACCTCTTCTCCTTCTAGAAAACTCCTATTCATCCATCAAAGCCCAACTTAAAGTATACTTTCCCTGACTCTCCTCTCTCCTCCACATCATGAGATGAATACCTCCCTCCACGGTGCTACTGTGGAAATAAATGAACTGCTGAAGAATTTAATTCAATAAGTCAGAAAGAGAGAAACAAAACAAGCAAGGAAGGAATTTGTAATGAGTGACAGAGTAGATCTTCATCACTGAGAACACATAAAAACACTAGAATAAAGAAAGGAATTCAGGAACTGAAGAGCTCTATCTCTAGCCCATTTATTCAAGAAACAGAAAAAGAAAACAAATACAATTATCTAAAACCAGATATAGAGGGGTTTTTTTTAGTAAAAGAATATGACATACAACTCTAAGCTGAGAAATTTGAAGATCTCAGTGAAACTGAGCTTTCTACAAATATATACATTACCAGCATTAACTCAAGAAGGACGAAAACACCTGAATGAATAAATAAAAAATGATAGGAATAAAACCTAAAGATATTATCAAAAATAAACCCTCCCCAAAAGGTCAAATCTCAAATGCTTTCACCATTCAACCTTGAAAAGTTCAATCTTCAAAAGGTCAAGAAATAGATAAAGATTTCTAAGCTAGATGGAAAATTTCCTCATCATTCTGTAAACAGCCCAACCCTGATACAAAACCTGACAACCTAGGAAAAAATGTTTAAAGACTGAGCTCATCAAAAAAATAAAATAAAAATAAGAGGAAAAGTACTAAATACGACCCAGGTTCACAGACTCTTATCCATAATTCTGAAAAACCAAAAAGTTCTGCAAAGTTCATTTTTTTTTGGTAAGTTTGGCATCAAAACTAAGTTGATAGCCAACTTGACCCAAAGAGATGTGAGCCTCTTTATAGTATTTATGACACAGAATGTGAATATTCATGCATCTTTGCTGCTGAAATATTAATGTGCTTGATTACAAGGTCTCCTACAACCCACTAGGGGTGTTAAGTGACAATTTAGTATATGCACTTTGTTGCATATGTATGAGTGTGTAAAAACAGTAATTTGCCGTGACCTTAGAGGCTTATGCAGGAATGCAAGGATGAATCTATGTTGGCAGTTGGGTCACAGGAAGCATCAGGGTGCATTTCCCCATCTCCTCATTCAGCGATATCACGTTGGTAGTTTGAAATCATCCGTGGGAAGAGTCTTTACACCACAGAAATTGGCAAGTGCTTCTGAAATTTTCCCCCCATTTACCAGCACTCTACCGAACATTGAAAAGTCTTTTAAATAAAATTCAGTATCGGTAAGTGAAGGAAACCATAGTAGATGTTCATTTCCAGAGAAGTCAGAAAGTTATTTGGTAAAATCTTGATCCATTCCTCATATAAAAGTTTACTAATGCAAGGACATTTTTATTGTCCAGGAAGGCATTTTACAATACAGTGAAACACACGGGCTCAGAAGTTCTATTCCCTGTTTTTCAACCTTGATTCTTCCATTAGCTGTTTTTTCTCGGGTTCTCTGAACCTAAGTTTCCTCCTGTGAAAATGGGAATAAGAATAGTACCTACCTCTGAGGACTGAAAGAATTAAATGAAACCATCCTATGAAACACATAGAAAAGTGATAAGCAAATAGTAAGAATAGTAAATGATAGTTATTGTTATTGTGTTTTTGTGTGTGAAAGTTGTTTTTTTTTTTCGTTGGAGTATAGTTGATTTACAATGTTGTGTTAGTTTCAGGGGTACAGCAAAATGAGTCAGTTATACTATTAGTTATACATATACCTATTCTTTTTCAGATTCTTTTCCCATTTAGGTTATTACAGAATATTGAGTAGAGTTCCCTGTGCTCTACAGTAGGTCCTTGTTGATTATCTATTTTATATATAATAGTGTGTATATGTCAATCCCAATCTCCTAATTTATCCTCCCCGCCCCCCAACCTTTCCCCTTTGGTAACCACAAACTATTAATTGTTAAATATGAAAAAAATAACACTTTCCTAATAACAAATTATTTTATCTCAACCAGTCTATTATGTTTAACAGAGAAACACAAGCTCTCTTGTCACAATTAAGGAAAGACTATGTTGCTATTATTAGTTAACATTTGGATGTTCTAACCATCACAATAAAACAAGAAAAAATAAATATCAAGAGAAAAGGAGATCAAATCATCTTTATTGACAGGTAATAGCCTTATTTGCCCTAGAAAATCTAGCTGAAAATCTATTCGAGTTAACAGGAAGTCGGGAAGGCAACAGGGTAGAAAAAAATACACAAATACTAATTACTTTCCTATAGACCAGCAATTATCAAATAATATAATGGGGAAATGACTCATTTTATAATAGCAACCCAATATATGTATGAAATGTGAATGAAATCATTAAAAATTTAATGTGAATAAATGTGAGTGAAATATTAAAATCTTAAGGAATATAAAAAATGAATCAAATAAATATTCCTGAATGGGAAGAATATTTTGAAGAACTACTATGGTACAGAAAACAAAAAATACAGATTTATAGAAAAAAAACAGAAGATCCTTAAACAGACCCAAATATAGATAATTATTTCGTATTTATAAATGAGGAACTTCAAATCAGAAGGCAAACAGCTACTTATTCAATAAAATGGATCTGGGACAACTGACTAAACTTTTGGAAAAAAAAGTTACATTTGACCTTCATTTCAACCCTCACAACCAAATAAATTCCAGATGGATAGAGAAGTAAAATGTAAAAAAAAAAAAATTGCAGTAACACACCACTAGAAGAAAATACAAGATGGAATATTTACCAAAGTTATCAAGAATAAAGAAAAAGACTGAGAAATTTGACTAGATACAATTTTTTTTAATTCTGGGGGCCAAAACCATCTTCAAAAAGTTAAAAAAGAAAGGAAAAACTAGAAAAGGCTATCTGAAACCTATTTGCCAGGGTATTATTTTATACGTAAGAAATCTTAGAAATCAATAAGGAAAAGATGAAAGACTCGTGGCCAAGAGACACATAAAAAATGCTCAACTTCGTTAGGTATCAAAATTTTACCAATTAAAATGAGATGCGGTATTTGCCAATCAGTTTGGCAAGACAAGAAAAAAACACCCTTATGTATTCTACTGTGTATACAGAGTATATACACTGTATACTATAGTAGCTTTATTTATAGTTGCCATAAACTGGAAACAACACAAATGTCCCCCCACAGGATAAACAAACAGTGGCATAAGTCATACACCAGACTACTTCTCAACAACAAAAAGGAACAAATGCCAAACACACGCAACTAGAGGAATGAATCTCAGATTCATTCTTCTGAGTGAAAGACTCCAGGCTCAAAAAGCTAAATATTGCATACTTCCATTTATACAACATTTTGGAAAAAGCACAACTGTAGCAACAGACATCAGAGCAGTGGTTTCCAGGGACGTGGGTGGAGGGAAGAAGTGGAATACAAAAGAGCCTGCAGGAATTTGGGCAGATGACAGAAAATTCTGCAGGTATTTGTCAAAACCTATAAAATTATAGACTGAACTGGGAGAATCTTACTGTATGTAAACAATACCTCAATAAACCTAAAATTTTAAAAAGAATTATCTTAAGGAAGAGTATATGCAAAGAATTGTATATACGGTTGGTTGTCATAGCATAATACATAAAAATGAATCATTTAGAAAAATCTAACTGTATAATAACTGAGGACTGACACAGTAGACTGTGGAATATCCATATGGGGTCCTGGATTGATTCCTGGAACAGAAAAGGGACATTAGTGGAAAAACTGATGAAATCCAAATAACGTTTGTAGTTTAGTTAATAGTAATGTACCAATGCCAATTTCTTGGTTTTGATAGAAGTACCATAGCTGTATAAGATGGTAACTTTAGGGGAAGCTGGGTACAGGACATATGGAAACTCTCTGTATTGCTTTTACCGTTTTTCTGTAAATCCAAAATGATTTTAAAAATGAGTTTTTTAAGACTGTTTAAACATTCGTTATGCAGACATAGATAAGAACTCTGGACATGTATGCCAAAATGTTAACATAAAATCACAACTGGCTTTTATGTTATTCCTTCTATCTGCACTTGGATTTTTTCACAATAAATATACATGTATAATTTTTTTTACAGTGTTACAGTAAAAAACAAGAAGCCAGGGACTTGCCTGTGGTTTGCCATAGATTGAAAAACAAACAAACAAACAAACAAACAAACAAAAAACAAGAAGCCAGTATGACTTTCCATGAAGCTTGGTCTCGTAAGCTCACCTTGTGAGTTTTTTATTCATAAATCACCTACTGTGTGTCAGATACAGAGTCCACCTTTGGACAGATGTTGTCGTCACAAAAAATCCAAAGTGATAGATGGTATGTTTTCTGCCCCAAGTCATCAATTTCATGAGACAAGTCCATCTGAGCCCATGCTCTAAGAATTGCATTGGTGAGCTGTGAATAAACAATAATTTCCTTAAAAAACAAGTGGGCACAAGTTTTCGATAGTTTTCCTTCTCCCCCACCCTCACCATCTCCATGGACAATAGCCTCCAAGCCCCTAAAATTTGTTCAGATTGTTGGAATAATTGACTCCGTTTCTTGCTGGCTGTTGGACAGGGGGCATTTTCAGTTTCGTGCCATATGTTCCTAGGGCAGCTCACAACTTGGCAGCCTGTTTATTCAAAGCCATCAAGGTCGAGAGAGAGAGAGAGAGAGAGAGAGAGAGAGAGAGAGAGAGAGAGAGAGAGACTGCTAGCAGAAGACAGTATCATATCATCCTAACATCACAAAATCCTGAGCACATCATCACAAGCATCCCGTCACTTTTGCAATGTTCTATTGGTAAGAAGCAAGTCACAGACCCAGCTCCCACTCAGAGGAGAGGCTTACACAAAGATGCGAATCCCAGAAGGTAGTCACTTCGGTGGGGTGGAGGCGTGGCAATCTGAAATCCGCTTGCCTCTATAAATCAGATCACTGCTTCAACTCCATTTTAGCTCAGAATCTCAAACACAGCAGCCAAGAGATTCCATCAGGGATTAAGGCTGGGAACATCAGAACATTATGAGCTGCCTGAGAGCACACAGCTCACAAGTATAGTCAAAGCTGATATATACATAGGTATGATTCTGACACTTATCCCAAAGATGTTTCTGCGAGCAATTCTCACACAGCAGCT
This sequence comes from Tursiops truncatus, assembly GCF_011762595.2. Classification (NCBI taxonomy): domain Eukaryota; kingdom Metazoa; phylum Chordata; class Mammalia; order Artiodactyla; family Delphinidae; genus Tursiops; species Tursiops truncatus. The sequence goes on along the minus strand of NC_047036.1, from coordinate 165,908,095 downwards.
GGGTGTCCTAAATTCAACTCAATTCTGTCTACCTGGAGATGGCGTCAGATTCCATAGGTTAAGGGCTCAGTCCCACAGAACTGGCCCCACCCCCAACTTCAGATGCCAATTGCAAGTCCAGGCTGTCACTTGTGCTTCTGACCCATCAGTGTATAAATAGGAGGTTCCCACGACCCCCTCCTTAGGTTCGATTAATTTGCTGGAGCCCCTCACAGAACTCAGAGAAACAGTTTACTTACTAGATTACTAGTTTATTATAAAAGGAGATAACTCGGGGCGGGGGGGGCGGGTGATGAATTGGGAGATTGGAATTGACACATATACACTGTTGATACTATGTAAAAACTAGATAACTAATGAGAACCTACTGTATAGCACAGGGAACTCTACCTAATGCTCTGTGGTGATCTAAATGGGAAGGAAATCCAAAAAAGAGGGGATCTATGTATACGTATAGCTGATTCACTTTGCTGTACGGCAGAAACTAACACAACATTGTAAAGCAACTATACTCCAATAAAAATTAATTTAAAAAAGAAACAGAAAAAAAAAGAAAAGTTAGAACAGGATTAATATAGGGGTGTAAGTTTTCTTCTTGTGTCTTGCCTACCCAGTCAAAATGTGACATTTATATAATCACCTGCATACATTTTAGTTTTCTTTCTTTGGGAAAAAAAAAAAGATAATGAATTCTGGATAATTCTCTCTTAACCATTCTAAAACTTTCTTCATTGAACTTTAACCTACCAACATTCATAACAAAGGCAAGTTTTATGTCAACTCACGATATGTCTCAGAATAGGGCCAAAGTTATTTTTTATTTTTAAGATTTGAAACTGTGCACTGAGAAAATTTTTTTAAATATATCTATTACTGAATACAGAAAAAAAAAAGAAAAAAAAAAAAAGGAACTTAGGAGCAGCCGGATGGAAGAGACGCACAGGGCAAGCCATGGGGGAGGGGGCGGAAACTCCATGACCTCTCCAGGAGCACCACCCTCCCAGCACCTCCACGTGTTCACCGACTCGGAAGCTCTCTGAACCCCATCCTTTTCGGTGTCTATGGAGGCGTCATTACACAGGCATGATTGATTACATTATTGTCCACTGGTGACTGACTCAACCTCCAGCCTGTCTTTTCTCCCCAGAGGCCAGGGGGTGAAAGTTCCAAACTTCTCATCACAGAATTGGTTCCCCTGGTGATCAGCCCCATCTTTAGGTAACCTGGGAGGCTTTCCAAAAAACACTTCATTAACATAACAAAAGACACCTCTGTCACTCTCGGCACTTGAGAAATTCCAGGCATTCTAGGAGCTCTGTGCCAGAACAAGGGATGAAGACCAAATATATATTTATTTTTTTGTTTTTTTTTTTTTGGCTGCCCCACTCGGCTTGCGGGATCTTAGTTCCCCGACCAGGGGTTGAACCCGGGCCCTCGGCAGTGAGTGCGTGGAGTCCTAACCACTGGACCGCCAGGGAAGTCCCCCAAATATATGTTTCTTATTATATCACAATATGCTACACCAAGCTGGTCCAGTTGTAGCTTCCTCCTCCAAGAAGACTTCCCTGATGTCCAATGCCCCTCCCAACCGTGGTGGGAAGAAGTGTCAATTAGCATTTTCTGAGCTGGTCTCAGACGCTCCTCAGAGGGCCTAAAAGCCTTTTCCTCTCTGCACTTGCCCTGCCCCTACTCTGTCCACACAATGACCCTGTTGGGACCCTCCGTCAGAACCATCTTCCTAAGCTCAACCCCAGCTCCTAGACCTGGGAGTTTTGATGTGGCCTCCAGCCCTGGCCCAGCTGACTCACTCAGCCTCGCGGTGATGGGGGTCAATATGAAATTAGCTCTAACCTTACACATCAAGCAAAGCCCTGGGTATACAGCTCTGGACCACACCCCCAGACTCAAGTCACATCCCAGAATGAGATATCAAAGAAGCTTCCTGAAGGGGCAGACCCAGGAACGTGGGCCAGACTACCTCCCCATTTTGATTTGCTCTGTTTTTTAATTCTGGGAAAATAAATACACCTAACGTGAAATTTACCATTACAGCCATTTTTAAGTGCACAGCTCAGTGGCATTAAGTTACATTCACGTTGTTGAGTAACCATCCCCACCATCATCTCCAGAACTATCTCATCTCCCCAAACTGAAACTCTGTCCCCATGAAAAACTAACACCCCCCTCCCAGCCCTTGGTACCCACCAGGAAACCTTCTGTCTCTATGAATTTGGTTCTTCTCGGGACCTCATATAAGTGGAATCACACAGTATTTTTCTTTTTTGTTTTTGTTTGTTTGTTTGTTTTTGTTTTTGCGGTACGCGGGCCTCTCACTGTTGTGGCCTCTCCCGTTGCGGAGCACAGGCTCCGGACGCGCAGGCTCAGCGGCCATGGCTCACGGGCCCAGCCGCTCCGCGGCATGTGGGATCTTCCCGGACCGGGCCACGAACCCGTGTCCCCTGCATCGGCAGGCGGACTCTCAACCACTGTGCCACCAGGGAAGCCCTATTTTTCTTGTTTGTGTCTGGCTTATTTCACTGAGCATGATGTCTTCAAGATTCATCCATGTTATAGCAGGTGTCAGAATTTCCCTCCTTTTTAATACGGAATAATATTCCATTGTATGTGTATCACATTTTGTTTATCCAGTCACCCATCATGGCCATTTGAGTTGCTTCCACTTTTTGGCTATGGGGAATATGTAAATCTACATATTTTTAATGATTATAATATAATATAGTTGTCTATATTCACTATACCACGCATTACGGTCCTAGGTCTTTTACTTACTACTTGTTGCAAGTTTTTACCCTTTAACAACATCTGTCCTATCCTCCCACACCCCCATCCCCTGGTAACCACCATTCTACTCTCTGTTTTTACAAATTTGGCTTTTTTATTTATGTTTTTTTTTTTTATCAAATTTTTTTTGGCTGCGCTGCACGGCATGTGGGATCTTAGTTCCCCAACCAGGGATCGAACCCATGGCCCCTACAGTGGAAGCATGGAGTCTTAACCACTGGACCACCAGGGAAGTTCCAGTTTGGCTTTTTTTTTTTTTTAAGTTATTTATTTTAATTTATCTATTTTTGGCTGCATTGGGTCTTCGTTTCTGTGCGAGGGCTTTCTCTAGTTGTGGCGAGCAGGGGCCACTCTTCATCGCGGTGCGCGGGGCTCTCACTGTCGCGGCCTCTCTTGTCGCGGAGCACAGGCTCCAGACGCTCAGGCTCGGTAGTTGTGGCTCACGGGCCCAGTTGCCCCGCGGCATGTGGGATCTTCCCGGACCAGGGCTCGAACCCGTGTCCCCTGCATTGGCAGATGGATTCTTAACCACTGCGCCACCAGGGAAGCCCCAGTTTGGCTTTTTAAGATTCCACATATAAGGGATATCATATAGTACTTGTCTTTCTCTGATTTATCTCACTTAGCATAATGTGTTCAAGGTCCATACGTGTTGCGGTACATGAGAAGACGTCCTTCTTTCTCATGGGTGAATAGCGTATTTTTAGTCCACATCTTTTTTATCCATCCATCCATTGATGGGTACTCAGGTTTTCCATATCTTGACTATTGTGAATAGTGCTGCAATAAGCATGGGAGTGCAGATACCTCTTTTCTATTTTGTTTTTATTTCCTTTGGGTATATACCCAGGAGTGGAATTGCTGGATCATATGGTAGTTCTACTTTGACTTTTTGAGGAATCTCCATACAGTTTTCCATAGTGGCTGCACCAATCTGATTTCCTACCAACAGTGCAGGAAGGTTCCCTTTTCTCCACATCCTGGGAAACACTTGCTATCTCTTATCTTTTTGATAACAGCCATTCTGACAGGTGTGAGATGATCTCACTGTGGTTTTGTTTTGCATTTCCCTGATGATTAACTCTGCTGAGAACATTTTCATGCACCTGCTGGCCATCTATATGTCTTCTTTGGAAAACTGTCTAGTTAGTTCCTCTACCCATTTTTTTTTATCAGATTGTCATATTGTTTTGATTCAGTTTTTGTTTTACAAACCTCAGTTTTGACAAGGGAAAACAACACGTTGAAAGGGAGTTAAATAGAGAGGGTCTGAGCCAGCTACAGACTGTATGATAGGGGGAAATACCTACCTTCTCTGAGCCTCGGCAAACTGACCTGGAAAATGAAAATACCCCCCAAAGAGGGAATGAAAGTTCAATGAGACAGGCATATAGTATGTGCTCAGCAAATATTCACTGGTATCATGATTACTATTATTTTTTAACTTCAGCCTCTATGGTGTGAGCTTACTGGTCTGTGCCTCTCTTTTATAGTTGACACATAGCAGGTTCTCAACTAACATTTGCTGAATGAATGAATCTTTGCATTAATGGAGCTGTATGCCCAGGGAATCTTCCTTCCTTCCCTCCTTCCTTCCTTCCTTCTAGTAAGATTTTCTTGAGCACTTGATAATAATAATGGATAACTTTTAAGCCCACATGTGCCAGACACCATATTCTAAGCACTTCCCATGGCTTTACTCTGAATTAAGAAATATTATCATACCCATTTTATAGACCAGAAAAATGAGGCACAGAGATGTTAAAGTGCTTGCCCACATGGATGGTAAGTAGTGGAGTATGAGATTCAGTTAGAAATAGACCAGATAGGACCCTGACCACACAAGTTTCCATTCTCTAATTGCAGAGAGGAAAAAATAAGCCCAGTAACAAGAAAGAAACTCAAAGAGTGTCATAAACATAATAAAGAAAATAAAGTCAAGTGATGTGATAGTGAGTGATGGGGTGGTGGTGGGGGATTCACTTTGGAAGGGAGGGAGCATTTGACCTAAGACACAGAGAATGAGAAGGGACCAGCCATGAAGATCTAGGAGGGAAAAGAGTACCAGGGAGCAAAAACAGCAAGTGCAAAGGCCCTGAGGCTGGAGAAAGGTCCGTGCAAAGGACAAAAATGTAGCTGGTGTGTCTGGAGGGCTGTGAGCAAGAGGAGAGGGGTCCAAGTTATTGGGAGGAAAATAAAAAACAGCATTTATAGCATCTCAGCCCTGGGCCTGACACACAGCCCACACTCAATAAATGTCACGATTGTTCTGACTGAATTCAAAGAGGTAGGAGCTGCCTTTGTTGCCTCAGAGGCTGAACTTTGGGAAGTTCCCTGGCCTTTAGGTGTGGCTGAGGCCCAAGTGTCAGCCATGGGAACCTCTCCAAGGCCTAGCTTAGGAACACCCTGCCTGGGAAGCCCTGACCAGTCGGTGCACCATTCTTCCCAAGTCCTCAAACACTGCCCTGAGGTCACCCACACCCACCTGCCAGGAACAAGGCTGGAGAGTCAGCACCACCTTCCCACTCTCCCAAGACGCCTCCGTCAGAGGTCAGCGACTCTTTTTCACACAATAGTGAAACCGAGGAAAGGAACAACCAAAAAGAAGATGGAGAAGAAGGAGGGGGAAGGGGAGAGGGTGGGAGAAGAAGAGGAAGAAAAAGGAAAGAAAGAGAGAGAGTGAAAGAAAAGAAAGAAAGAAAGAAAGAAAGAAAGAAAGAAAGAAAGAAAGAAAGAAAGAAAGAAAGAAAGAAAGAAAGAAAGAAAGAAAAGAAAGAAAGAAAGAAAAGAAGGAAGGAAGAAAGAAAAAAGGAAGGAAGGAGAGAAAGAAAGAAAGAAAAAGAAAGGAAGGAAGGGAGGAAGAAAGGAAAAAGGAAAGAAAGAAGGAAGGAAAGAAAGAGGGACTTCCCTGGCGATCCAGTGGTTGAGGCTCCATGCTCCCAATGCAGGGGGCGTGGGTTCAATGGGGTCGGACAGCTAAGACCCCACATGCTATGTGGTGTGGCCAAAATATTAAAAAATGAAACAAAGAAAGAAAGAGAGAAAGAGAGGAAGGAAGGAAGCAAGCAAGGAAGGAAGGAAGGAAGGGAGGGAAGGAGGGAGGGAGGGAGGGAGGGAGGGAGGAAGCTTTGTTCAAAATTCATCTTTACTCAAAATGCTTGTAGGTATTAACTATATTTAAAGCACCTGCGATGACTGATGATCAGGGCAGGGTTTTCATGGACGCTTGTGTCTACCAGGGACTTAAAATCCTGAAACATGACCTTTGAGCTGGGTTCCTCCTTCCAGTGGGAAGCACCATGAACCCTAAGCCCCTGGTCTTGAGGCTGTACAGGGCTATCCTGCTTGATCAGAAAACATGACTGTAATTCTTCGCAAGTCTGTTAGGAAGCAGAATCCACTTCCCCAGACCTGGAATCTGGGCTGGTTGTGTGACGTTATGACTTGGTCTGACCAATAGAATGTGGTTGTACCATCTAATGTTCCACTAGCAGAAGTACGGAGAGTTCCAGTTGCTCCACGATTTTGTCAACATTTGGTATCGTCGGAAATGTCCACTCTGGCCATTCTGGTGGGTGTGTTGTGGTACCTCATGGTGGTTCTAATCTGGGATGGCTGAGGACACTGCGCATCTTTTCATGGGCTCACTGGCTATTCACCTGTTCTTTTGTTTGTAAGCATCTGATCACTGAGGATGCTGGGCATATTTTCGTGGGCTCTTGGCTATTCACCTGTGCTTTTGCTCTGAAGCATCTGTCAAGTCTTTTGCACCTGAGATACCTTTTATGTCTCTAAATTCAGCCCACGCTTCAGGATCCTGTCTGTCCCCAAAAAGACTTACAGGAGAGTTTCTCAGCCTCAGCACTGCTGATATTAGGGACTGGCTCGTCCTTTGCCATGGGGAAGGCAGTGTGCTGTCTTGTGCCTTGTAGGATGTTTAACAGCGTCTCTGGCCTCTACTCACTAGATGAGAGTAGCACCCCACTCCACGAGAGTGACAATCAAAAACACCCCTAGATATTGAACAATGTCCCCTGGGGGCGAAGTCACTCTGCAGTGAAGGACCACTGGCTCAGAGTGACCCATGCTTGAATTAAATCCCTCTGGGTCTCCCTAGCTCTGAAATTTGGACACGACTGACAGTGCCCCTCAGGGTGTGCTGAGGGTTTGGCACCATAGCCTCTCAGGTTCACCATCCAGGTACCCACTGGCTGTTCAGTAGATCACCTCTGATTTGTTAAGTATCATCTAGTTCCACATGTGAACTCAGCAGTGACTTCATGGAGCTGGATCCTGCCAGCAGAATCAGACCCTGAACATCCCAGAATTTTGGTCCCAGCTCTTGCCCCCTGGGAGCCGGGGCCCCCGTCCAAGAAGATTGTTCCCACTCCAGACAGCTCTGGATCCCTCCATGGGAACCACAGGGAGGCCCGGAAGCTGCAGGGAGGAATTTCCTCCACTGCATCCTTGTTCTCTGAAGGCGAGTTTGGCTTGGGGGGTAGCCAGAAGGTTCAGAGTCAAGGCTGGGGGACAGAGGAAGTCAGGGCCTGTCAAGCTCTTCTCTCAATCTGAGGGCGTCGGGAGAGCCCTTAGCTCAGGACACGCTAGCTCTGAAGGCGCGTGGGCACCGTGCATGGACACACTCAGACCTGGGGACACACGCAGGCGTGTTGGGGACACACGTGTGTTCGTGTGGGCACATGCACAGACGTGCTCAAGAACACATCTGTGCGTTAGTAAGCACATAGGCAAGAACATCCTCCAAAACACGCGTGCAAACACACACACCCACGTGCTCAGGGGCATGTGGACACCCGTGTAATCACACACCCACAGATATGCTCCAACACACCGACATGGGCGCACACACAGGTGTCATCAGGTGTGTGCATGTGCCTGTTGGGCAGATGTGCACAGCTTCCTATGTGCAAGGTACACCCGTGTGGGATGGCACACAGGGACTCGTGTGGGCATGCACCTTAGACAGCCTCGGGCACACATACAGATGTGCTCAGCACACGCAGGTACATGTGTGGCACATGCAAATACATGCGGGACACATGCAGAGGTGTGTTCAGACCCATGCACAGACCAGCACAGTGTCACCCACGTCCTGTTTGCTCATGCCACTACCCCCAGCGCCCAGCTGCATATACACTTGTCAGATTCAATCAACAAATGTCTACTGAGTACCTTGTGTATGCTGGGGGGGGGGGCTGGTATGTGCTCTGCTCTTGGGATCCAGTGGGGACTTAAAAAAAACAAAAGTCAAAACTTACTATTTACAAAAGTCAAGACATGGAAGTAACCTAAAAGTCCATCAACAGATGAATGGATAAAGAAGATGTGGTACATATATACAATGGAATACTACTCAGCCATAAAAAAGAATGAAATAATGCCATTTGCAGCAACATGGATGGACCTAGAGATTATCATACTAAGTGAAGTAAGTCAGAAAGAGAAAGGCAAATACCATATGATATCACTTATATGTGGAATCTAAAAAATAATACAAATAAACTTATATACAAAACAGAAACAGGGCTCCTCTGGTGGCACAATGGTTAAGAATCCACCTGCCAACGCAGGGAACATGGGTTCGAGCCCTGGTCTGGGAAGATCCCACATGCCATGGAGCAACTAAGGCCGTGCACAACTACTGAGCCTGTGCTCTAGAGCCCGCGAGCCGCAACTACTGAAGCCCGCACACCTAGAGCCCGTGCTCCACAACAAGTGAAGCCACCACAATGGGAAGCCCATGCACCGCAACAAAGAGCAGCCCCCGCTCGCCGCAACTAGAGAAAGCCCGCGTGCAGCAACGGAGACCCAGTACAGCCAAAAATAAGTAAATTTATTTTTAAAAAAAAAAAAAATAACAGAAACAGACTCATAGACGTAGAAAACAAACTTATGGTCACCAAAGGGGAAAAGGGGAAAGGATAAATTAGGAGTATGGGAGTAACAGCTACACACTATTATATATAAAATAATTAAACAACAAGGATTTACTAGATAGCACAGGGAACTAGACCCAATATCTTGGAATAACCCATAATGAAAAAGAATCAGAAAAAATATATATATATATCTGAATGTATATATGAATCGCTTTGCTCTACGCCTGAAACTAACACAATATTGTAAATCAACTACATGTCAGTAAAAAAGAAAGAAAAACAAACAAACAAGCGGGTCTTGCCCTGCAGGAGTAGAGAGACCAGAGGGGAGCCCAAAGCTCAAATCCAGCCACCTGCCAAAACAGACTTGAAGCGGGGAGAAATGTCTGGGGACATATGGGTTCCCAGAGTTCCACAGAGGTGGCAGGGTCGGGCCATGGCAGGAGACCCAAACACGATTTGGGAGTCAGGAAAGGTGATGTGGGAGCGAGACGCTGACAGATGGTGTGTTTCGCTGACACACTTACACATGCCACACCGGGGACATGTGCTTACACTGGAGGGCACACACAAGCTTGCATCCCCACCTCCCTCGCGCCCCTGCATTCCCCCAGGCCCACCCCACACGATATTTATCCCCAAAGTAAAGAGAAGCAGCCCGGAGGACTCACATGGGGCTGAGGGGGGGTACGACTCACAGGGAAGCAACTCCAGGCCTCTCCCCAGCCTCCATCTCGTGGGATCTCCCGCCTCCTCGGCGCCCCCAAGTCGGGGTCTCGGGACTGTCTGGCACCCAACATGCTCACACTCAGGATCTGACATTCCTCGCAGCCAAAACTCTCAGGTTCATCCTTGCCTCCACCAAACGTTCTTTTGCCCCCGCAAGTGTCTGCCCTCCATCTTGAACTGTAGCTGACCTCAAATCTTACCACCCGCTCAGTCTTCAAAATATACCCAGAATCCAGCCACTTCCTTTTCCCACGCTCCCTCACCTGGTCTGACCCCAGCATCGCTCACCTGGACCCGTGCAGTCCCCTCAGCCCTCGACCCCGGCTCCCACTCTCGCCCTTACAGTCGGTCCTCCCCGAAGCCGCCACCAGAGGGCGCCTGTGAGCCCCCGACTCAGGTCGCATCCCTCCTCTGCCCACAGCCCACCAGGGTTCCCACCTCCCTGGAGTAAAAGCCCAAGTCCTCCCCGTGGCCCACAAGGTCCTGCACGGCTTGCTCCTGTCCCCTCCCTGACCTCACCTCCTTCCTCTCTCTGCCTCGCTCACTCTGCTCCAGCCACGCAGGCCTCCTTGTTCATCCAACAAGGTGGGCACAGCACTGCCCCAGGGCCTTTGCACGGGCTGTGCCGTCTTCCCAGACAGCTCTTCTCCCTGATATTCAGTCTCACTCCCTTAACCTCCTTCGGTCTTCATGTCTGTTCTCTGTCCCCTGCCGCTTGAAAGTTCACTCCAGACAAGGATGTCTGTGGGCTTCGTGCTCTGCTGGTGTCTCCGTTCCAAATGGTGCGGGTGCACAGTATGTATTCCATAAATATCCCTTAAAGCTGCGTAAACGTTAGACATCATTGTTGCTGTTATTAACCTATCTACTATCTGTCTTTCACTCCCCTGGGGATGAGGGCTTTCTCCTCCTTTCTTTTAACAAATGTTTATTGAGCACCTACTATGTGCCTAGCAGGCAAAGGAAATAGACGAAAATCCCTGCTCCCAAAAAAACTTGCATTCAAGAAGGCAGAAGGCAGGTCAATGTGTGCAGAGCAAGAAATGATTTCAGATACAGCAGAAACTAACACAACATTGTAAACCAACTATACTCCAAAATTTTTTTTAATTTATATATATATATATATATATATAATAGATTACTAATAAGAACCTGCTGTATAGCACAGGGAACTCTACTCAATACTCTGTAATGGGAAAAGAATCTAAAAAACAAAAGAGTGGATATATGTATGTGTATAACTGATTCACTTTTGGGTTTTTTGTTTGTTTTGGTTTTGTTTTGTTAATGTTTTCCATTTATTTTTTGGATGAAGGAACTAAGTCATGCCGTCATAAAATGTAATAAAGCACCCAGTGAAGGTACAGAAGAGTACCTGCCAGCCTTAGAGCTGTGATCATCTGATTCACTTTTTTGTACACCTGAACCTAACACAACATTGTAAATCAACTATATTCCAATAAAAAAAATTTTTAATTAAAAAAAAATTAAGTCCAATCTAAAGAGTGCAAAAAATATGATTTCAGAAAGTGGCAAGAAAATGCAGACAATAGAGAAAATAAAACAGGGAGGGAGTCTGGAGAGTGGGAGGGGGAGAGGCAGAGTAGCGGAAAGATGGGGAGGCGACCACTTTAAGTCAGGCTGGCGTTGTCATTTCAATTCCAGCTGTGATGGGCAAATGAAGGAAGGAAGGAATGCACACAGCAGAAACACGTGCTCCAGCATGCAAGACACACCCCCAGGGCAACATGCACACACACGTGTCCAGATAACCAGCTCCCCAGCCCCTCACCGCAGACCTGGGCTTCTTTGACCCCTAAGTCCTTGAGGGCGTGGGAAGAGAGGTCCCCATGGCTGGGATGCCCCACCCTTCCTCCAGGTTCCAAGACGCCCTGCCAGTGGGCTCCCCAGGAAGGAAAAGGAAGAGCGTCAGCCCGGGGCAGCCTCTCCCTTGTCGGGTGGGCCAGCCACTGGGGTGGGGGAACTTCTTCCCAGCACTCTCCCTTCCAGGGTGGCCAGAGGGGTTGCTGGAAAATTCCAAGCACGGGAAATAGAGACGGGCAAATGGTGGGAAGCAGGCAGGGACGTTACACCCATAGACTGGTGGGAAGTGAAGCCATGCGTCCCAAGTGCGGAGCCCCGGAGCCTCTCCCAGGGCCTGTCTGCTAGGGAACCAGGCTGATATCCAGGAGGCATCCTCACTCCATACCCTCCCTCCATATCTACATCTAATCCAGCTCATTCTGCCTCCTGAATCCCCCTCAAAGCCACCCGTTTCGCTCCCTCCTGTGCCCTGACCAAGCAACCACCCTCTCCCCACCCCGCCACCGACCTGCTTTCCATCTTGCTGGTTGCACCCTCTCTCCATCCTGCCCCCACCCAGCCCCAGCCAAAGGGATTTCTTTCTAAAACAAACCACAGACCTTGCCACCTGCCCCCAGCATAAATCCCCCCATGGCTCCCCATCGTCCTTGGAGCCAAGCCTAAACTTTTTCCAAACCCACGACCTCCAACCCAGCCCACCATGGCCTCTGTCTCTAGCATCCTTTGTTATAGCCTCTCCCCTTCATGGTTCTGCTTGCAGCAGACAGGTGGAATCACTTTGGATTCCCCTGCAGCTTTGTCACAGGGTCCCCCAGCCTCCCCCATCCTTCAAGGGTCTGCTGAGCATCGCTTCCTGAGGATGGCTCCCTGGACTCCCAAGTCCAAGTCCAAATCCACCTGGGCTCCCGCTAGAGCACAGGCCATATTGCTTTGTTCTTACCTGTATCTCTGTCTCCCCAGCAGACTTGAGCTCTGCAGGGTCCTCCCACACCTGGCACGATGTCTGGTTCAAAATAAATGCCTAACAGATAACACAAGAGGTCCTGTACAGGGAGGTGGGTTTCAGGAGACTGGGCCAGGCAGGGGACAGCCTGCTACTGTCCTAACCACTGTTCCATGGTTGCGATGGATGAGTGGTTACCAGGCACTTACTAGCAATTCTTCATGGTTCACACGGAGGGTGGACATAGGTGATCATTTTCTCTGCTCTCTTAGCCAAGACGAGCTTCATGGGCCAAAAAAAGAAACTTTCTCAGTGGTGCCCAGGGCAGAATCAGCATCTAAAAGTTCAAAGCTTAACTTTCCCTAGCAGGGGGGGCTTGATTAACCCTGGTGTTGGGGTGCTCACTACCTCTCACCATTGATGACCCTAACCACGAGAAGACAGGTTCTGGCACCATCTCTCCCGAGCCTCTGTGCACCCCACCCAGCAGTGGAGGATGCAGTGGAGGATGACCCCTGCCCCACCATAGACACACCTCAAGAGGGAGCTTGGGCTGGAAGAAGCCACAGGACTCATGTGTCCAGGTAACTAGCAGAGACAGGCAGGGCTATCCATTTCAGGACTCATCTTACAATTGGAAGTAGGTAAGGAAATGATGCTGTGCTTCTGTGGGCATCTCGTTGTGAGAACGTTGGGTTCTTGGGTTATATTAAGATGTGGTTTTCCTGTTGGAGCCTCTCATGTCCTCTGTGGTTTCTCCGGGGGTTCAACAAGAGGGGAAGGAGAAGGTCCTCAATAAGGAGTGGGCATGAGAAGGGGCCCAGCCTCCCCCTACCTCGTGTTGCTGTCTGAACTCAGAATCCAGCCCCCAGGGGACCCCAAATGGTCCCTGAATGGGTTGCCACAATTCACAAATAAAAATATAAGATGTCCGGGGACTTCCCTGGCCGTCCAGTGGTTAAGACTCCACGCTTCCAATGCAGGAGGCGGGGGTTCGATCCCTGGCCTGGGAGCTATTGTATAAGATCCCACATGCCATGCTGTGTGGCCAAAAATAAATAAATATTTTATATATATATATATATATAATGTCCAGTGGCCTCTACTTTATTTGGCAAGCCTGAGTATACAGGTATGCTAGGGAGCCTCTCCTGCCTGAATAAACTATGTGCCCTGCATAGAGGTAGGTCTCTTTTTGTAAAGGGGGCAGGTACTGTTTTGCTTTAAAAATACAAATGGATTAAAGGCATTAATGAAAGAATCATAGCTTTTTGCCTACACACACACACACACACACACACACACACACACACACACACAGGGTTATGTAGTTAAAAGGGCACCAGAAGAGGACTATTCCAACAGACGGATCTGCAGGTGCAAAGGCCCTGAGGCTGGAAAGCTATTGGCAGAAATGGAGAGAAAACTTACCTGGTGCCTACGGTGTACGATATCCTGTTCTGAGTCCTTTACCTGCATCACCTCATCTAAACCTCTGTTACAGAGGCGGGATTGCAGCACAGACAGATGTAGGTGCTTGTTCACACAGCAAGTCATTGGCAGAATCAGGAATTGAATCCAGACCCCACACTCTTAGCCCCTGCAGATCCTGTCACCTCCACTTTCCATCCAGGGATAGTAAAAGCCCCAAGAGCAATCATCCAAATTTTCTGATGTCACAAATACAGACAACCAACTAGTGGTTACCAGTTGGTGAAGGGAAGGGGGAGGGGCAAGAGAGTGGTAAGGGATTAAGAGGTACAAACTACTATGTATAAAATAAATAACCTGGGGGTTCCCTGGTGGCTCATTGGTTAAGAATCCGCCTGCCAATGCAGGGAACATGGGTTTGAGTCCTGGTCCAGGAAGATCCCACATGCCATGGAGCAACTAAACCTGTGCACCACAACTACTGAGCCTGCGCTCTAGAGCCCATGAGCCACAACTACTGAGCCCACATGCCACAACTACTGAAGCTAAGACCAAATGCAGCCAAAGATAAATAACTAAATAAATATTTTTTTAAAAAAATAAATAAAATAATCTACAAGGATACATTGTACAGCACAGGGAATATAGCCAATATTTTATAATGACTTTAAGTGGAGTATAATCTATAAAAATGTTGAATCCCTATGTTGTACACCTGAAACTAACATAATATTGTAAGTCAACTATACCTCAATAAAAAAAGGAAGGAAATCAACATTGGTAACAATGTAGCTATTAAAATTTTTTCTGATGTTATAAAGGGGCCCTAACACAATGAGAGACCACTACACACCAACTGGAATGGCTAAAATTAGTAAATGACAACACTAAGTGTTGACAAGGGCTTGGAGCAACCAGAACTCTCAAATGTTGCTGGTGGGAATGCAAAATGGTGTATTATTAACACTATTTTGTAAAACAGTTTACATCTTTCTTATGGAGGTAAATACACATTTACCATATGACTCCCAGCAATGCCATGTCTAGATATTGTCCCAAGAGAAATGAAAAGTTGTCTTCACACCGAAACTTTGACATAAATGTTTATTGTGGCATTATTCATAATTGCCAACAACTAGATACAATTTAAATGACCTTCAGTGGGTGAATGCATAAACAAACAGCGGTATATATCATACAATGGAGTACTTCTCAGAGACAGAAAGGAATCACTGATACAACAACCTGGATGAATCTTGAATGCATGAGTGGAAAAGGTCAGACTCGAGGCTAAAAAGCTGAATGATTCCATTTATTTAATAGTCTGGAAAAGACAAAACTATAGGGACGGAGAAGAAATCAGTGATTTTCAGGGCTAGGGAAAGAGGATGCCTACCAAACTCCCAATCCGTCCCTCTCCCACACCCACCCCCCTTGGCAACCACACATCCGTTCTCTATCTGACTCCATTTTTAATGAGACTTCTGTTTATTAATTTTCAAACGGGCAGCCTCAGCTGTGATTGTTTATGGTCTATACATGTTAGAGGAAGAGTAACTAAACATATGATAGATGTCCCAGTACCCTTTTCTCTGCATCTCTGTCAGCAGTAGGTGTTATCACTTTTTAATGTTTTTTATCACTTTTAAAATATTTTAGGACAATTGCTTGAAAATTTTTTGTTCAGTTTTAGAAAATATTGGATTTTCCATATCATGGACAAGTTAAACCTGTAGAATTTCACAAATTTTCTGATTTCCACCACAATTGAACTACAATACGATGATAATTAAATACATGTTTTTCCCTTTTGTTGGTTGTTGTTTTTGCGCCTCACTTGGGTGTGAAGTGATAGCTCATTGTTACTGAAATTTGCACTCTCTGGGCTCCCAGGGATTGTATTTTCTCATATACTTTGGCTCTTGGGTCTGAGACGTACCTGTTCACATCCTTTCTAAATTTTCTGTTTACGTTCTTTGTCTTTTTCTTATCAATGTGTAGAAACTCTTTATATATGAAAGTCTAACCCTTCTCAGACGACTAATTGATTTTTACTTATTGGTTTTGTTTATAATATCAATTCCCTAAAATTTTGTAGGTTTATATATCATCATATATTTCTTTCATTTATGCCTTCCAAGTTTCCTGTCTTAGTTTAAAAAACAAAACAAAACAAAAAAACAGTTTTTAACCCTAAGTTGTAAAAGTAGCTTTGAAATCCATTCTACCACGTGTGTTGGGTTTCTCGTTTTTGTTTTTTGTTTTTTGTTTTTAATATTTATTTATTTGGCTGTGCCAGGTCCTAGTTGTGGCTCAAAGGATCTTCTTTGCTGCCTGTGGGATCTTTAGTTTCGGCGTGCATGTAGGATCTAGTTCCCAGACCAGGGATCGAACCCGGGCCCCCTGCATTGGGAGCGTGGAGTCTTAACCACTGAACCACCAGGGAATTCCCTTGGTTTTGTTTTGTTTTTACATTTTATCTTTAGCCCTTCTGGATTTTTCTGCAGCACAGAAGTATTTCACTCAATCACATTTCTATGAACAGTGGGAGAAAGAAAGGTAAACCTAAGGTCCACGTGTGTTCCACACCCATGTCCCTCACTAACTCAGCCATGGTCTGGCCCCTTGGCCTCGGGTGTTCTATCCCTGGTCTGGTTTTTCCTTTTTCATCGCTCTGTGGTCTTAGCTCAGCCAGAGAAGCCCCGGGGAAGCACTGCCTTCTATTGGCTATCAAAGTGATAGCACCCACATCCTGAAGAAAAAACCATCTCTTAAAGCTAAAAGCAGGATCTATTCACATGCCTGGGCTTAAAACTCTCCAGCAGCAGATACCAAAAGGATTGAAATTAAGGACTCAGACAGGTATTTGTACACCCGTGTTCACAGCAGCATTATCACAGTAGCCAAAAGGTGGAAACAACTCAAGCGTCCATTGACAGACGAATGAATAAACAAAATGTTCTCCATACACACATGGAATATTATTCATCCTTTAAAAGGAAGGAAATCCTGACACATGCTACGACAGGATGAAACTTTTTCTTTTGGCTGAGTTGGGTCTTCATTGCTGTGCGCGGGCTTTCTCTAGTTGTGGCGAGCGGGGACTACTCTTCATTGCAGTGCATGGGCTTCTCATTGTGGTGGCTTCTCTTGTTGCAGAGCACGGGCTCTAGGCATGCGGGCTTCAGTAGTTGTGGCACGCGGGCTCAGTAGTTGTGATACACGGGCTTAGTTGCTCCGTGGCATGTGGGACCTTCCCGGACCAGAGATCAAACCTGTGTCCCCTGCATTGGCAGGCAGATTCTCAACCACTGCACCACCAGGGAAGTCCCAACGTGATGATACTTGAGGACATGAAACTCAGTGAAATAAACCAGACACAAAAGGACGAATTCCACTTATATGAGGTCCCTAGAGGATTCAAATCCCATAGAGACAGAAAGTAGGATGGTGGGGGACTTCCCCTTCCAATGCAGAGGGTATGGGTTCGATCCCTGCTTGGGGAGCTAAGATCCCACACGCCTCATGGCCAAAAAACAAAACATAAAACAGAAGCAATATTGTAACAAATTCAATGAAGACTTTTTAAAAAAATGGTCCACATCAAAAAAAATCTTAAAAAAAAAATAAGAGGGGCTTCCCTGGTGGCGCAGTGGTTGAGAGTCCGCCTGCCGATGCAGGGGACACGGGTTCGTGCCCCGGTCCGGGAAGATCCCACGTGCCGCGGAGCGGCTGGGCCCGTGAGCCATGGCCGCTGAGCCTGCGCGTCCGGAGCCTGTGCTCCGCAACGGGAGAGGCCACAACAGTGAGAGGCCGGCGTACCGCAAAAAAAAAAAAAAAAAAAAAGAAAGAATGAAAGTAGAATGGTGGGTTCCAGGGCTGGGGGAGGGGATGGAGAGTCAGTGTTTCATGGGGACAGAGTTTCAGTTTGGGAAGATGAGAAAGTTCTGGAGGTGTCTGGTGGGGATGGTTGCCCAACAATGGGAAGGAACTTGATGCCACTGAGCTGTGCACTTAAAAATGGTTGGCATGGTAAATCCTACGTTACGTATATTTCACCACCAAGGAAAGCAGGAAAGGGTAGCACAGGCGGGGCGGCGGGGCGGGGGAAGTCTCATGGAGGTGAGACGGGGTAGTGGGTGGGGAGAGGAGAGCTAGGGGCACACGGCTGAGAGGTCAGCATCCAGGAGGTCAGTGGGGACCTCAGCAGGGAGGACATGGGGCCATGAGGATGGAGACTGAGTCTACAACCTTCTCAAGCACCTGGGCCATAAGAGGGGGCAGCAGGGCAGGGTGGCAGGGAGAGGGCAGTGGAGTCAGGGGACAAGCCTGAGAGAGTTTAAACTCTGGAGGAGGGGGAGCCCAGGAAGAGAAGAGTAAGAAGAGAGATGCAGAGAAAATCAAGGTACAGGAGAGAGAGACAGCAAGAGAACGAAAGAGGAGGGAATTCCTGCCACCCAGAATGCCCTTTCCCCAGACCTTCATTTATACGCCTGGCCCCTGGGCACTCAGGTCTCAGCTCCCATGGCCTTCCCTGACGCCCTTCCCCCTGTGCCCAGCTAAAGCAGCCACCACCCACCCCCACCCAATCTCTGTCACATCACGATGTTTACTTCCTGTCACAGCAGTTAACAACATCTGAAGTTACCTTGTGGGTCTGTTTCCTGGTTCACAGTTTGCTTTCCCCAATGAACCGTGAGCTTCCCCAGAACAGGGGGCTGCTTCTGTCTTTTTCACCACAATCCCACGCCTACAAAAGTGCCCAGCATACAGTAGGCGCTCAATCAATGCGTGCTGCATTAAACAAATAATCAACTGGTTGCAGGATGTGTCGTGCACGTGAATCTGTATGCCTTCGTGTCTCCTTGGTTCCAGGTGTATCTTGCATTTGCACGTTTCTGTGGACCGTGGTGTGTGGGTCCCAGAGGACAAGCACGGGGTTCTCAGTCAGCAAGGGTTTGTGTTGAAGGCCCCTGGGTCTGTGTACTTGTGGCTTTTGTGTGTGGGGGGGGCGGGTTGTGTCACAAGACAACCAGTGTGTCCGTGTCTCCCCGTGTGTTCTCACAGGTGCCCAGCATCTGCCCTTGTGTGCATGTATGTGTGTGTGAGTCATTATGTGGCCCCATGTACGTCCAGGGGTGTGCACTCTGTGTGTATGTCCTCATGTCCATCCTGAGTGTCCGCGTGATGGCACGTGCTCATGTGTGACCATGTGTGCATGAGCACAGCGGTCTATGTTAGTATCTCCTTGCCTGCCCCCCTCTGGATGCATCTCTGCAGGTTCATGTTTCCAGGAGTCCAGGAGCCTGCTGTGCCTGTGTGTGTCTCTGGTGTCCTGTGGGGGGAGGGGGGGCTCCTGCGTTCATGTATGAGGTGTCACACGTGCAGGTGCAGTGGTGTGCTAGTAAATGGCGAACAGCTGGCTCTCAAGCGGAGGACGCTGATTTGCCCATTTGCATGGTGTAAATACCCTCACCACGATCAACTTCAAAGCACCAATGTGATGTCACCAAATACAGAATTGCAAAGATACAGTCCAGTATGCAAAGGTATATCTTGATAGATAGATGATAGATCTATATAGATATATAGATATGGAATATTATATAACGCCTTCATATACTATTTCCATCAAGCAGTTTCAGTAGATATAAATAACCTCAAGAGCATGAGTAAGACAACATAATAAAGGCCATATATAACGAACCCACAGCCAACATCGTTCTCGATGGTGAAAGACTGAAACCATTTCCTCTGAGACCAGGACCAAGACAAGGCTGTCCACTCTCACCACTATTGTTCAACATAGTTTTGGAAGTTTTAGCTACAACAGTCAGAGAGGAAAAAGAAATAAAAGGACTCCAAATCAGAAAAGAAGAAGTAAAGCTGTCACTGTTTGCAGATGACATGATGCTATACATAGAGAATCCTAAGGATGCTACCAGAAAACTACTAGAGCTAATCAGCGAATTTGGTAAAGTTGCAGGATACAAAATTAATGCACAGAAATCTCTTGCATTCCTATACACTAATGATGAAAAATCTGAAAGAGAAATTAAGGAAACACTCCCATTTACCATTGCAACAAAAAGAATAAAATACCTAGGAATAAACCTACCTAAGGAGACAAAAGACATGTATGCAGAAAACTACGACACTGATGAAAGAAATTAAAGATGATGCAAACAGATGGAAAGATATACCATGTTCTTGGACCGGAAGAATCAACATTGTGAAAATGACTATACTACCCAAAGCAATCTACAGATTCAATGCAATCCCTATCAAACTACCAATGGCAATTTTCACAGAACTAGAACAAAAAATTTCACAATTTGTATGGAAACACAAAAGACCCCGAATAGCAAAAGCAATCCTGAGGAAGAAAAACAGAGCTGGAGGAATCAGGCTCCTGGACTTCAGACTATACTACAAAGCTACAGTAATTAAGACAGTACGATACTGGCACAAAAACAGAACTATAGATCAATGGAACAGGATAGAAAGCCCAGAGATAAACCCACACGCAAATGGTCACCTTATTTTTCTTAAAGGAGACAAGAATATACAATGGAGAAAAGACAGCCTCTTCAATAAGTGGTGCTGGGAAAACTGGAGAGCTGCATGCAAAAGAATGACATTAGAACACTCCCTAACACCGTACACAAAAGTAAACTCAAAATGGATTAAAGACCTAAATGTAAGGCCAGACACTATAAAACTCTCAGAGGAAAACATAGGCAGAACACTCTATGACATCAATCACAGCAAGATCCTTTTTTGACCCACCTCCTAGAGAAATGGAAATAAAAACAAAAATAAACAAATGGGACCTAATGAAATTTAAAAGCTTTTGCACAGCAGAGGAAAACATAAACAAGACGAAAAGACAACACTCAGAATGGGAGAAAATATTTGCAAATGAAGCAACTGACAGAGGATTAATCTCCAAAATATACAAGCAGCTCATGCAGCTCAATATCAAAGAAACAACCAACCCAATCCAAAAATGGGCAGATGACCTAGATAGACATTTCTCCAAAGAAGATATACAGACTGCCAACAAACACATGAAAGAATGCTCAACATCACTAATCATTAAAGAAATGCAAATCAAAGCTACAATGCGGTATCATCTCACACCGGTCCGAATGGCCATCATCAAAAATTCTAGAAACAATAAATGCTGGAGAAGGTGTGGAGAAAAGGGAACATTCTTGCACTGTTGGTGGGAATGTAAATTGATACAGCCACTGTGGAGAACAGTATGCAGGTTCCTTAAAAAACTAAAAATAGAACTACCATATGACCCAGTAACCCCACTACTGGGAATATACCCTGAGAAAACCGTAATTCAAAAAGAGTCATGTACCACAATGTTCATTGCGGCTCTATTTACAATAGCCAGGACATGGAAGCAACCTAAGATGAATGGATGAAGAAGATGTGGTACATATGTACAATGTAATATTACTCAGCCATAAAAAGAAACAAAATTGAGTTATTTGTAGTGAGGTGGATGGACCTAGAGTCTGTCATACAGAGTGAAGTAAGTCAGAAAGAGAAAAACAAATACCGTATGCTAGCACATATATATGGAATCTAAGAAAAAATTTAAAAAAGGTCATGAAGAACCTAGGGGCGGGCTTCCCTGGTGGCGCAGTGGTTGAGAGTCCGCCTGCCGATGCAGGGGACACGGGTTCGTGCCGCGGTCTGGGAGGATCCCACATGCCACGGAGCGGCTGGGCTTGTAAGTCATGGCCGCGGAGCCTGCGCGTCTGGAGCCTGTGTTCCGCAACAGGAAAGGCCACAACAGTGAGAGGCCCGCGTACCAAAAAAAAAAAGAAGAACCTAGGGACAAGACAGGAAAAAGACACAGACCTACTAGAGCATGGACTTGAGGATATGGGGAGGGAGAAGGGTAAGCTGTGACAAAGTGACAGAGTGGCATGGACATATATACACCACCAAACGTAAAATAGATAGTTAGTGGGAAGTAGCCGCATAGCACAGGGAGATCAGCTAGGTGGTTTGTGACCACCTAGAGGGGTGGGATAGGGAGGGTGGGAGGGAGGGAGGAGACATGGGCACATATGTATATGTATAACTGATTCACTTTGTTATAAAGCAGAAACTAACACACCATTGTAAAGCAATTATTCTCCAATAAAGATGTTTAAAAAAAAGAAGATGTGGTACATATATACAATGGAATATTACTCAGCCATGAAAAGAAACAAAACTGAGTTATCTGTAGTGAGGTGGATGGACCTAGAGTCTGTCATACAGAGTGAAGTAAGTCAGAAAGAGAAAAACAAGTACTGTATGCTAACACATATATATGGAATCTTAAAAAAAAAAAAAAGTTCTGAAGAACCTAGGGGCAGGACAGGAATAAAGATGCAGATGTAAAGAATGGACTTGAGGACACAGGGAGGGGGAAGGGTAAGCTGGGATGAAGTGAGAGAGTGGCATGGCCATATAAACACTACCAGATAGCTAGTGGGAAGCAGCCGCATAGCACAGGGAGATCAGCTCCATGCTTTGTGACCACCTAGAGGGGTGGGATAGGGAGGGTGGGAGGGAGACGCAAGAGGGAGGGGATATGGGGATATATGTGTACATATAGCTGATCACTTTGTTATACAGCAGAAACTAACACACCATTGTAAAGCGATTATACTCCAATATAGATGTTTAAAAAAAAAGAGAGAGCATAAGTAAGAGAAAAATGTAGCAAAATAATTAGGAAGTGATGAGTTTTTATTTTATTGCAGTAAAACGGCGTGACACAAAATGTACCACTTTAACCATTTTGAAGTGTGCAGTTCAGTGGCATTAAGTACGAGGTGATGGATTTAGTGGTTATTACTTTTGTTCTGAACAGAATTTATTTAACCATAAATTCATATCATTAAATTTTTATGATGCCTGTCTTTAACAACTTGCTGGCAAAATTCCTAAACATTTAAGAACAGGCTCCTGTGAGCCAGGACAGCTGGCCCCGCATGTCCCGTCACAGACTCCTTCTAGCCTCAGCATCCAGGTGTGTGTCCCCACGTGAGTGGTTCCCGGGCTCTCCATGACTATGTTGTGTGCGCCTATGCACCCACATGTCTCTGAGTGCAAAAGAGCCTAGGTGTGCCTTGCACGCACCCAGGTGTGTCTACAGGCAGACCGCTCTGTCTGCACACCCCCATGTCTTCGAGACCCACGGTTATCTACGCACCTGCGAGTTTGGGGGCCCATGTCTCTCCAAGAGAATCCACTTGCCTGGGTACCCACTCCAGTGGCGTACGGGAGGCAAGTCTGAGCATCTCTTCGTAACCCCACACCAAACAACATCAGGTTGGCAGTTGAAATCAGCCACGATGGGAGTATTTACACCACAGGGATCTGCAAATGCTCACATCGTGGCTCTTTTTGTGTGTGTGGTCAAGAGAGGTGGTTGGTAACCCTTTACCAACACACCATGGGGACCCATGTGCCCCATGTAACCTCGTGTGTGCCCACACGCCAGTGCCTGTTCATGGGTGTGCACGAGTGCCTGTGTCTCCGTGAATCCACATGACTGGTGTGTCCCCATGCATCTCTGTGTGTGTACCCACGTGCTCGGGTGAGGCCCCAGCACCCCGTACCTCTTCGGCAGTTGGTTCCGCAGGAAGTTGTCTGGGTGGGGGGAGGGTTCTGAGGCTCCCCCCCCCCCCGCCCCGTCCCCTACCCCAGCTCCTCGAGACACCTGCATGCACAGGTCTGGGCGAAAGAGGAGGGCTCCCTCTTCTAAAACCAGTCCTGTGCTGTACGCAGACCCTGGCCTCAGCCCCCGGCTGCGAGTGGAGGCGTCAGCCAGCCAGGCAGGCGGCGATTGTGGAAGAGGAAGTTAGGGCAGAGTTGGGTCACCCTGTGGTTTACCCTGGGCTCTGGCCCACAGATGCTCCCCCCCAGGCTCAAAGCCCAAGCCATGGGTCCTGGAGGATGCAGGAGCTCGTAGCCAAGCTGGATACCCACAGCGGTGAGGGCAAGGCTCCATCTGGTGAGTGACCATCACTGGGGAGTGGGGGACAGGTGGACCAACGGGGACAGAGCGGCAGGGGGGTCTGCGGGGGAGGCCTGAGGGGCCGCAGACAGACCATCCAGGATTTCTGTCCACCTTCCGGTCAGCCCGCTTCCCGAGTGGGCGGGGGGAGGCTGCTTGCCCTTCTGCGAAAGTCTGTGGACGCAAGAACTTATACCTGGGGGGGGGGGGGTCCATGATGGGCAACAAAGCCAGACAGAAAGATGGAGCCCCTTGTAACCAAAGTCTGCACAGGGAACAGGGGACAGGGGATGAATGGTGGTGAGGGGGGGGAGGTTGGTGGGTTAGGCTCCCCGTGGCAGAGTCGCCAGGGGCGCTTTGCTTCTTAAACGAGAGATTTGGCGCGAAGAGAGAGGTCCCAGACCTCCCTGAAACAGAATCCGAAGCGTGGCGCTGGGGAGTTTGACATTCAAAACAAATTCCCGCTTAAGACTGAGGTCTGAGAGCCAGTCCTGAGGAGAGCCTCACCCTGATCTTCCAAGGTCATCCAAGAAGGAGGACCCTCCCCCCGGGCAGCCCTCCTGGTTGGAGCCCTCCCGGTGGCCCACCGAGGGGAGTCTCACTCCCCCAGCTGCCAGGGGTGGGGCGAGGTGGAGTGGGGAAGGCTGTGGTTTCTGCAGGACACACCCAGGCCTGCAGCTTCCTCCCTGCCCTGGGTGCCAACAAGGCCATCAGGCGGGTTTCAGGCACTCTGCGGTCAGGGAGGGTGGCCCGGGAACAGCCAGGAGAGGGTGAATTGGACTGGACGGCTAGGGCCAGGGACGATGGAGCTGGTAGGGTTAGCCTAGGGGGCACATCGGGGAAGGCCCTGAAGCCCGCACTCAGAGAGTGGACTGTCCACGGAGAATCCCACTGGCTTGGTCACCCGCGGTTCTAAGGAAAGGGTTTGACAACCAGTGACAGCCAAGGGAATGCCGTCCCTACTCCCAGCCACTTTTGAGCTCCCTGGCCACCACCGCAAGGGAGTCCCTGTGGGAAGGCTTCCCGACAGAGGCAGGCTTTTCACTGGACCTTGAAGCACCAGTGGAATGTCAACCGCAAACCCATCAGTGTATCTAGTATGGGACATTCCCCGCATGCGCCCTGGCCCCCCAGCCCCTGACACAGCACTCAATACTGACTTAAACGGCAGAGGAACTCCATCACAAAATCGAATCTTTCTTTGCCTTTAACAGTGAATTCAAATCCTCCCTGGAGCTCCACTTTTCCCATCAGTTATAGTCTGGGGCATGTCTCTGACATGTAAGTTTCACATTCCAGGGAGGGGTGTTGGTCAGGACACCATTGTCACCACTCTGGGCTTCCGTTTGTTCCTCTGTAAAAGGGTCGTTGTAGACCTTGCATGTGAAATCACGGCACAGTGCCTGGCATGCAGTAGGTGCTCTGAAACATTGTCAGCCTCGCCTGTTCTCTCTTATTCTGTCTCTGTCCCCAAACCTGGCTTCCCTGAGCAATCCCTGCCCATGCCACAAGTGTGTAACCTCAGGAACTTTCTGTGCCATACCTAGAAAGAGGGACTAATGGTGGGTCTCAATCTCTATGAAGTATGTGGGGTAGACTTGTAAAAAACATGGCAACCACCTCCTTGGACTCTGCTTGAGGTGGGCTCTTCCTCAAGAGGGGTGGGGTTTTAGCATCCACAGAAGCATCGGAACACAGCAGTGAGGTTCATTTTAGAAGATCCCTTGGGACCACACCCCCCTGGAGAAGCAACTGGGTGGAAGGGAGACCCTCTCAGGAGATGAAGGTGGCTGGACCAGGTCAGGGCAAGAAGGATACAGAGGCAGGAGGAGGACCAGGGACAGGACTTGGGGACCATTCGGTGGCTCTAGATGGGGTTCAGGCTAAGAGGGAATCCAGGACAAGGTGCTGATTTCCACTCGAATGAGGGGATGGAGGTGATTTGAGAAGAGGCTGTGTTTAAGATGTTTGTTACTTACCCTCCTCGTGTCTCGGTTTCCTCATTTGGACAATGGGAGTGATGGAAGTGTCACTACTACCATCCCACCGTAGAGTGGCTGAGAAGACTAAACGAGCTATTGATGTAAAACTGTTGGACTGGAGCCTGTCACAACACAAGCTCTTGTTAAATGTTGGCTTGGGTTGCTGTTACTTCATCCCTGGCCTTTAGACTGGCATGACCCCCACAGCTGGCCCCCTAGTTGGCACCCCCTCCCCATACCCATCCTCTTAGCCTGTCCCTACACCTGCCCACACGGACTCCAGGCCCACACGCTCTTCCAGAATCTCTCCTCTCCACATCAAGAGGTGGAATCAAGGTGGAGTCCCTTGTGCCTGGACTTGGGCAGACCTTCATGGGTCCCTCAACTAATAAAGTCTAGCAGAAGCAATGTGAGATCATAAAGGACAAGGCCACTTATACCTGGCTATCTCTCTCTCTCTCTCTCTCTCTCTCTCTCTCTCTCTGTCTCTCTCTCTCCCCGCTTGGGAGCCCTGAGCCTCCAAGTGAGAAATCTGGCTTCCCTGAGGATGACATGCAGAAGAGACTATGAGAAAAGACCACATAGAGACGAAAAGAGATGCCCATGGAACCCCAGCTCTTTGAGTTTTCCCAACTGTGTGAACAAAGATGCCTTAGCCCCATACAAATACAAAGTTAAAGAAATAGAAAAATAAGGGGCTTCTCTGGTGGCGCAGTGGTTGGGAGTCTGCCTGCCGATGCAGGGGACACGGGTTTGTGCCCCGGTCCGGGAAGATCCCACATGCCGCGGAGCAGCTGGGCCCGTGAGCCATGGCCGCTGAGCCTGCGTGTCCGGAGCCTGTGCTCCTCAACAGGAGAGGCCACAGTGGTGAGAGGCCCGCGTACCGCCAAAAAAAAAAAAAAAAAAAAAAAAATATAAAAATAATTTTTTTGTGATGAGAATGCTTAGGATTTACTCTCTTGACAGCTTCCATGTATAACATACAACAGTGTTCATTATATTTATCATGTTGTACGTTACATCCCTAGTAGTACTGATTTATCTTACAGCTGAAGTTTGTATCTTTTGACTGCCTTCATCCAATTGTTTAGCTCATGACTTGTTGGGTCAGCTGGGTGGTTCTTCTTGCCTCAGCCAATCTCTGCTGGGTTCATTAATGGATTCATGGGACGCTGTCCTGGAGGCTTCCCTGGAATCTGCCCTTTCTAGGGGTCAGGACACCGTTGTGTCAAGAGAGTACCCTTACCAAGGGTACCCTTACCAAGATGGCAGTCCCTATCAACAAGATGGTAAAAGACCTCACTAAAATGGCAGAGACTCTCACCAAGATGACAGATGCCCTCACCAATATGGAGGCTATCCTTGCCAAGATGGCAAACACTTCTATAAAGATAGAACACATTCTGGGACTTCCCTGGTGGTCTAGTGGTTAAGACTTCGCCTTCCGATGCAGGGGGGGTATGGGTTCTATTCCCTGGTCAGGAGCTGAGATCCCACATACCTCGTGGCCAAAAAGCCAAAAACATAGAACAGAAGCAATATTGTAGCAAATTCAATAAAGACTTAAAAAAAAAAATGGTCCAGGGACTTCCCTGGTGGTGCAGTGGTTAACGGTCCACCTGCCAACGCAGAGGACACGGGTTTGATCCTTGGTCCAGGAAGATCCCACATGCCGCAGAGCAGCTAAGCCCGTGTGCCACAACTACTGAAGCCCACACACCTAGAGCCCGTGCTCCTCAACAAGAGAAGCCACTGCAATAAGAAGTCCGCGCACCACAACAAAGAGTAGCCCTCGCTCGCCGCAACTAGAGAAAGCCCGCACGCGGCAACGAAGACCCAAGGCGGCCAAAAATAAATAAAATAAATTTTAAAATAATAATAATAGGGCTTCCCTGGTGGCACAGTGGTTGAGAGTCCGCCTGCCGATGCAGGGGATACGGGTTCGTGCCCCAGTCCGGGAAGATCCCACATGCTGCGGAGCGGCTGGGCCCGTGAGCCATGGCCGCTGAGCCTGTGCGTCTGGAGCCTGTGATCCGCAACAGGAGAGGCCACAACAGTGAGAGGCCCGCGTACCGCAAAAAAAAGAGAAAGAAATAATAATAATAATAAAATTTTAAAAAATTAGAAAATTGTCCACATCAAAAAGAGAATCTTTAAGAAAAAAGATGGAACACATTCCATACCCTGCACCTCCATTCAAACTCTCCACCGGCTCTTTCTACTCTTACCATCCAGGACCAGAAGACCACCCTTTGGCAGGCCAAGGGACTATTTACAACTCACAGGAACTAGCGTCAGGTTAGAGGAGGCAATCCAAGCGGTAAATGCCATCAGAGCCTCCTTCTGGCACAGACACACAATAAAATCAGAACACTTTAACCTGAGACATTCAAGGTCACTTGGCCCTCTGCCTCTAATGACTCCCACACATGCAAATCCACCCAGCCTTCCTCCCCTCCCCACAACATCACAATCAGCTCGACAGCTCAAGGTGGGAAACACGGGTTCCTAACCTAGTACTCGAGCAACACCATGGTCCGCTCTGGCCCTGGTGAAATAAGAGACATTGGGGGGTTAACCACAGTAGAAGTCACCTCCCACGTCTACTCACTACATAGTCAACCCTCCGTATCTACAGGTTCTGCACCTGTGGATTCAATTAACTGCGGATCACGTGCTGTGTTTATGGTCTGCGGTTGGTTGAATCCGTAGATGCGGAGGGCCAGCGATGGGACTTGAAGATCTGAGGATTTGGGTATTCACCGCAGGTCCTGGAACCAATCCCATGCAGGTACTGAGGGATGGCTATATATCAGAACTTTCCACTAAGTGGGTACCCTTGATACTGCCCGTGGAGAGGGTACCTGGAAATACCCCTTCCCCGTGATGTTTTACACCAGACCAACCCATCCCTGTGCCACATTCTGCTGTACTTTTCACTGCAGTATCTGTATCTTCTGTGGGTCTGTCGCTATTGTCGGTTTTTCTTCTGATTTTAGGTCACGAGATTCTATCTTCTGTTGTGCTTCAATCTTGATTGAATGCCTGATAATGTTTATGAAAGACTGTAGATATCGTTGGTGGTTCTTCATGGTGTTATTTCCCTCCAGAGAGGTTTTACTTTTTGCTTCTGGAAGGTAGTGAAAGTAAAGGCAGGTGACTTTAATCAGGGATGAAGCTGACTTGAACCTGGATTTTGGTCTGGGTGAAGGTTGGTCCATTTCTGGTCTCCCCTTGCTCCTAGGGTATAGTCTTTGGTGACCCCAGCTCTCTCCTCTTTGTGAGCCCTGACTTCCAATGTCTATTTCTCCAGCCCCAGATGATTGCCAGAAGCTACACCCAGTTTCTCAGCCCCTTTCTGGTCTGCTTCACACTTAAGAACTGCATTTATATCAACAATTCGCTTGGAAGGAAAAAAAAAAAAACACCCAGCATTGCATTATGTCTACCTCACCCCTCTAGGATTCTGACATCTCAAACCTTGGCTGCCAACGCCTTCAAATTGAGGGTGTTTTTTTTTTTCTTCTGCTTTTATCCAGATTTTTTAGCTGGATTTACCCTGGTGGAAAGGCAAATCTGCAGCAAGGTAGCCTGCCATCGTTAGAAACAGGCATCCCTGTTGTATTTTTAACACAAGATTTTTATCAAACCTCCATTGCTAACTGTGCTTGACTCACTGTGTTTCTCTGTTCCTGAGCTCCTCGGTCCCTGTCTTTGTTGCCATCAGTTTGATGGAGGTCCCTCCTGGCTTCTCACTGCTTTTAATTTCCCTGAAGTTCTCATATCTGCTCTCCACCCAAAGGTCTGGAAGATCCAAGAGGCATCTGTAGTCTGTCCAGGGAAAAGTATGTGGTGGGAGATGAGGAATTAAACCCTGGAGCACAGCAGAGGAGGTGAGTTTTTAAATCTCCCTGAGCTGGTATCTGGATTTCTATGTATGTATGTGGCTGTTTCTGTATAATTGTGTGTGTGTGTGTGAACATATGTCTGACTATTTGCGTGTGTACGTTTGCCATTGTCTACATGCACTGGGAAGTGTATTGGATGGTGTTGGTGTATAGAGTGTGTGTTTTTATATCTTTTTGTGAGTGAAAGATCTGGAGGCCACCTACTCATAATAGGATGGTGGAAGTGATGAGAGAGGTGCAGATGGGGTCACCAAGGCCAGTGGGGAGACCATGAAGTGGCTAAGGACAGAGTCCTGGGAACACAGAGTTTAAAGGTCAGGCAGAGAAAGGAAGAGGAGCCGAGTCAGGAAGGGATACTGAGAAGGAGCAGACAGAAGAAGAAAAGGCATGAGAGGAATGGATTTCAAGAAGAAAGTGGTCATACTTGTCCAGTAAAGGGGAAACTGAAAAGTGCCCATTAGATTTAGCCCCAGAGAGAGCTAGAAGACTGGAGGGGATGGAAATAAGACTTCAGCGGGGCTTCCCTGGTGGCGCAGTGGTTGGGAGTCCGCCTGCCGATGCAGGGGATACGGGTTCGTGCCCCGGTCCGGGAAGATCCCACATGCCGCGGAGCGGCTGGGCCCGTGAGCCATGGCCGCTGAGCCTGCGCGCCCGGAGCCTGTGCTCCGCAACGGGAGAGACCACAACAGTGAGAGGCCCGCGTACCGCAAAAAAAAAAAAAAAAAGACTTCAGTGGATGATGGAGTCGAGTAGGTATGTATAGGTAAAGACAGACTTGTGGCTAACCCTTTGAGAAGGGAGGGTGGAGGCTGAGAGGTCACTGAAGAGAGAAGGGACAGCCAGGAATTTTTCAGACATTAGTGAAAATGCAAGTAAGGAGGCTTCCACCACCAGGCGGCAGCACTTGTACAGACAGGCGCTGGCTGGCACCCACACAGATGCACACAGAGATAAAGACACAAAAGTAGACACAAAGAAACCCAGGCAGATACAAAACCCCCCACAAATACCGGATTCAGATCTCCCCAAGTCCCAGATGAGTCATGTAGACCCAACCCCACAGATACTGATGGGCATTCAGATACACACACACACACACACACACACACACACACACACACGATCACAGAGATTTTTAAACTACGAGGATAATATTATTCAGCCATAAAAAAAGGAGGGGAATCTTGCCATCTGTAACAACATGGATAGACTTTGAGGGCATTATGCTAAGTGAAGTAAGTCAGACAGAGAAAGACAGATACTGTGTGATCTCATTTAGATGTGGAATCTAAAAGAAAACACCACCACCAGGGACTTCCCTGGTGGCACAGTGGTTAAGAATCCACCTGCCAATGCAGGGGACACGGGTTCGAGCCCTGATCTGGGAAGATCCCACATGCCACGGAGCAAGCAAGCCCGTGGGCCACAACTACTGAGCCTGCACTCTAGAGCCCGCGAGCCACAACTACTGAGCCCATGCGCCACAACTACTGAAGCCCACGCACCTACAGCCCATGCTCCGCAACA
The DNA here is from genome assembly GCF_011762595.2 of Tursiops truncatus. NCBI lineage: Eukaryota > Metazoa > Chordata > Mammalia > Artiodactyla > Delphinidae > Tursiops > Tursiops truncatus. The sequence goes on along the minus strand of NC_047036.1, from coordinate 165,877,010 downwards.
AGAGAAGCCACCGCAATGAGAAGCCCATGTACCACAATGAAGAGTAGCCCCCGCTCACCGCTAGAGAAAGCCCGCACACAGCAACGAAGACCCAACACAGCCAAAAATAAATAAATAAACTAATTAATTAATTAAATTAAAAAAAAAACACCACCACCAAACTCATAGAAAAAGAGACCAGATTTGTGGTTATCAGAGGCAGGGGGTGGGGGTGGGGGAATTGGATAAAGAGGGTCAAAATGTATCAACTTCTAGTTATAAGATAAATAAGTCCTGGGGATGTAACGTACAGCATAGTGACTATAGTTAACGCTGCTGCAGGGTGTGTTTGAAAGTTGCTAAGACAGTAAATCCTGAGAGTTCTCCTCAGAACAACAACAAGAAAACATTATTTTCTCTTTTTTTTTTTTTTTTTTTTGGTATCTGTATGAGATGATGGAAGTTAACTCCACTTACTGTAGTAATCATTTCACCATATATGTAAGTCAAGTCATTACGCTGTACACCTTCATCTTATACGGTGCTGTATGTCAATTACATCGCAATGAAACCGGGGAAAAAATACCCTAAAATGCTCATATACACACCCCCCCCATAGACAAGTTGACACTCAAGACTTGAAAACACACACTCTGTGCTAACACACAGATACACCGTCAAAAGCACAGAGACAATGAAACACACACACACACACACACACACTCAGACATTCACGCATACCCAGGTCCACCTCAGGACCCAGTCTATACTTGTTTTCTGAGGAACCCTCACTGCACCCTTCAGCTCCTCCTGGGAATGTCTTGTCCAGCCAGGGTGAAAAGCCTATAAGGCAGGGGAGGTGGGGGTTAGTACTAAGGACTTGGCCTCCTCCAAGGCTGGAGTCCCTGGGGCCCCCCCTGCCCCAGCCCCAAGCTCCCATCAGCTGATGTATCTGGCAGCCCCTGCAGACAGGCTCCGCCCCTCTTGCTGGCAGCCCCGTCCTGGCAGATATTCCCAGCCGATCGCCTTCTTCATCCTGCTGTTCACTCACATGCTCGCACACACGGCCCCCATGGCTGGCTCAGCGCTCAACCACACCTGGCCGGCCCTCTCCAAGCTCTGGCTGAAGCGGTGGGCCTTCAAGAGAGGTAAGGGGGCAGGCAGTGAGCAGTGGGTACCGGCCACCCAGGCAGGGCTCCCTGGACAACCTGCCCAACCATCCCACCCCAAGCCTTTCCTCAGCCCAGGGGCACAGAGTCTGCCTGAACCAGCCCCAAATTTCATGATCTCTGGTTCCCTGGGACCCCAACAGAACATCACAGACTTGTGGGGTCCCTCTTGTCTCAGAGGAAACGTGTCCCCAGGCTCAGCCAGGATCTTGTCTTGGGAGGTAAATCTGTAGAAGGAGAATCCACCCTAGAACCGGGGTAGCCTGGTGGCTTCCTGGGCGCTCCTGACGCGAGTTGTTCCAGGATGGCTGCAGGACAGAGGTTCAGAGAGGCAGCAAAAGGAAGGAGGTTTGAGACTTCCAGAAATTCTGGTAGACACCTCCCTAGAACACACACACACACATACACACACACACACACACACACACACATTGGCTGGTAGCCGCCGGGTCCCAGGACTTCAGTTTACTACGTGGCAGCTGGAGAGACCCTTGTATCATATCCCCCAAGGTCTGGGTGAATTGCTTTTGCAAAAAGGCATTTCTTAAATCTCGGCAGGAGTTTAGTCCTGGAAGATAGCCAGATGGTGTCCAAGGCCATGGGGCACGGGGGATAGTGTGATAGGAGCCCCCTGTACCCCCTGCATAAGCCGGGTACTTGTTCACGAATGAGTTTCCATGCAGGAGAGCAGTCAATAAGAAGATTCATTAGCTTGTTCATTACGTACGCTCTGGTTGAGGACCTGTCGTGCGCCAGGCACTGTGCTGGAGGAGACTGGAATATCGAGAATCGAGAATCGAGAATCGGGGGACCTGGAGGCTGGGGCTGGGGAGGGAGACGGTGGCGTGCGGACTGAGATGCAACGGAAGAGCAGTCGTAATGGTGGGAATTGCTGCCAGTTACTGAGCCCTTGTGAGGTTCAGCTCAGAACGGAGGAGTGATGATCTCAGGGTCACACGGCAAGTGCATGCTGAGGGAGCCAGGATTTGAAACCAGGTGTGTCTCAAGGCTACCTCTGTGGTGTGTTCTGACCAGTGAACAAAGCTACCAGTGTGGGCAGCTGGAGGGCTTGGGGAGGGTTTTTTAATCCACCAGTGGATAGTAATGTGAGAGAATTAGGGTATCAGCCTCGGATCCCACCTGGGACCCAGATCCTTACGAAGGTCTACCCACCCTTGGCCGCCCAGCACCCCCTGTCTCCCTGCCCGGGAAGGTTGAAGCTGTGACTTATAGGCCGACAGGTTGGGGATGAGCTGTGGGAACCAGTGGGAACTCTTAAACCCTTTTATGGCTGACGCTGCAGGGGCTGCTGTGGGAAGAGGCTGCCTAGAACTTGAATACAGGCTGGGAGGTGGCTCCTTAGCGAGCAGCATGGGGGTGGGGCGCAGAGAGGGACTCCCTCACCGAGTCCTTCCATTCTCTCGCCTTTCTGTGCCCTTCTTAACCTCTGTAACTGGCTGTCTGGGCACCAGATGGGACCTCCTGGGAAAATAATGGAGTGGATTTGGAGAGGCAGACAAGACTATGGAAGGGGGGTTGGGACCTGCAGGAAGTTCCCTGGGGCAGAGCCCCACTGGCCCTTCCCCTCAGGTGCTCAATTACCCATTTCGGCCATACTTTTTCACTCATTCCCTGGCACATAATAAGTGTATATATAATGTGTGCGTTCTGTGTCTCAACTTGGTGTCCTTCTTGCCTGGCCTCTGTGCCACAATTCTGCCTCTTTCTATCTACGTTTCTCCCCTCTTCATCCCCTCAGAATACCAAGTAATGCATCACTGCCACTGGACACTGACACACCACTTATCCCAGCTATCCACCCATTCATCCATCCCTGCATGCACACATCCATCCATCCATTCGTCCGTCTAACCATCTACTCGTCCATCCATCCAACCACCTACCCATTCATCCATCCATGCATGCACACATCCATCCATCCATTTGTCCACCTAACCATCTACTCATCCATCCATCCAACCACCTACCCATTCATCCGTTCAACCAGACAGTCAACTATCCATCCATGCAACCACGTATCCACGCATCCATCCATCCACCCACCCAGCCAGACAACGTTCCCTTCAGCCAGGCAGCCAGCTAGCCAACTATCCAACCACTCGTCCATCTATTCAACAATTCATTCATTCATCCATACAACCGTCCACGCTTCCATCCAACCATATATTCACCCATCTATCTGTTCATCTGCTCACCACAGGATAGCTTTGTGGTTGTGAGCCCTTGCTCTGGAGCAAGAAATACTTGGGTTCACATCCCAACTCTGACTCTTGCCAGTCCAGTACGACCTTGGATGAGTCAGTACATCTCTCTGAGCCAGTTTCCCCTTCCATAATGTGGGGACTCAGAGGGTTGTTGTGAGGCTAGAAGAATGCAAAGAACACGACAGGCTTAGCACAAGGCAAGGCATATTGGAACTGATCCACACATGTAAGATTTTACCACTTGGGACTTGGGCGTGTAAAAGTGTGTTGGATACAGAACTTGCCTCACGATCTGGAGCGGGGGACAGCAAACCTTTTCTGTAAAAGGCCAGAGAGTAAGTGTCTTCAGATTTGCAGGTCATATGGTCTCTGATACAACTACTGAACTCCGCAGTTGTAGCATGAAAGCAGTCAGACAATACGGACACGAATGGGTGTGGCCGTGCGCTACTAAAACTTTATTTACAAAATCAGGTGTTGAGTCAGATTTGGCCTGGGAAACTCCTGGTCTAGAAGCGAACAAGTAAGCCAGTTAAAGTACAACAGGGAGTAGAAAAGGGGTGCAGACGAATCCAAAGTCCTCTGGCTAAGACGGTCTGCAGAGGATCAGAGAAAAAGTCCTCGGTTGTCAAGGCAGGAAGAGTGGAAAAGGGTGGTGGGAACGGCACAGGGGCACACAGGAGAATACTGAGTTAGGGGCTCAGGTGTGCATGGGGAGTTGAGAGGGTAGACTGAAAAGGGCTCGAATGTCATTCTAAGGGGAGTCCAGGGGTAAGGACCAGAGGAAGGGGGGTGACTCTCTGAAATGTCATGCCAAGAAGACATACCAGCTACTGCAACAGAAGAAGCCAATTGTGGTTGGCTATTGTTTGTGCAGGAAAATCCCGACAAGAGTTGTGGTTGTGTAGGAAGAGCTATAATGGAGGCTGACATTAAGATAGTAGCAGAGGCAAAAAGAAAAGAGGATGGAGTAGAGAAATGTCGGGGAGGTGAAATTGACAGGGCTTGGTGTCCTGAGGGGTAGTAAGGAGGCAAGGCTCATCTCCGGGTCTCTGGCAGGGTCACTGGGAAGACGGTGCAGTCACACTGATATGGGGACACAGAAGGAGGAAGGAAAACAAGGAGTTTGGCCTTGACAGCTTGAGATTGGAGCGCGGGTGGGAATATCGGACAGTCACCACTGGAGACAAAGGCAGAGGCCATTGGAGACAAAGTCTGGAGCTTGGAGGAGATAATCTGTCACCAGAACTAAGGCTCAGTCTGTACCTGGGGTCAGGGTTCAGCACAAGATGAGGGTTGGGGTTCAGATTGTGGCTCTAGGATGGGAACTCAGTCCATGACACCAGGATCAGGGCTCAGTCCATGACACCAGGATCAGGGCTCAGTCCATGACACCAGGATCAGGGCTCAGTCCATGACACCAGGATCAGGGCTCAGTCCATGACACTAGGATCAGGGCTCAGTCCATGACACCAGGATCAGGGCTCAGTCCATGACACCAGGATCAGAAGTCAGTCCATGATACCAGGATCAGGGCTCAACCCATGACACCAGGATCAGGAGTCAGTCCATGACACCAGGATCAGGAGTCAGTCTATGATACCAGGATCAGGGCTCAACCCATGACACCAGGATCAGGAGTCAGTACATGACATCAGGATCAGGAGTCAGTACATGACATCAGGATCAGGAGTCAGTCCATGACACCAGGATCAGGGCTCAGTCCATGACACCAGGATCAGGGCTCAGTCCATGACACCAGGATCAGGGCTCAGTCCATGACACCAGGATCAGGGCTCAGTCCATGACACCAGGATCAGGGCTCAACCCATGACACCAGGATCAGGGCTCAGTCCATGACACCAGGATCAGGACTCAACCCATGACACCCGGATCAGGAGTCAGTACACGACACCAAAGTCAGGGCTCCGTCCGTGACATCAGGTTGAGGTTCAGTCTATGACACTGGGTTAGGGGCTCAGTCTGTGACACAAAGTTTGAGGCTCAACATGTGACACTGAGATCAGAATGGAGTCTGTCATCAGGGTCAAGCCCGGCCTGTTCCTGGGTCAGAGGCTTCCATGCAAAGAATAAACTCAGCCCTGGCCTTTCACCTTTAGCCTTTGCATCCCAGACTCTGAGGGTCACAGATGCAAGGCATAAGGTTCTGCCTGTGGCCTCTACAGGCTGCAGGAGGCCTCAGGCCTCTGTGAGGTCCCTGCCCAGGGAAGCAGACAGACCCTGCATCCTCTCCTGAGGCCCCCTGGGGCCCTGGCTGAGGGACGGGATGGCTCCTCCAGGCGGCTTCCCCTCCCCTTCCAAGCTCCCATCAGCCTCCAGGACCCAACCCCGCATCTGGCTTTTCTCGTCCTTCACAGCCCGCTTGTCGTGTCCTATATTTCCCTGAGTCATAGAAGCTGCCTCACGGGAGATGCAAGGTTGAATGAGGGCAGCGGAACAGAGGCCCTCAACCAGGTTGGGAGAGTAGCTGGGAAAGTAGTGATGGTTTCTAGAATATTCACAGTGATGGGAATTCCCTGGCGGTTCGGTGGTTAGGACCTGGTGCTTTCGCTTTCACTGCCAGGTCTGGGTTCCATCCCTGATCAGGGAACTGAGATCCCACAAGCCATGTGTCGTGCAACCACCACCACAATCCACTTTAGAACATTTCCATCACCCCCAAAAGAAATCTGTATCCTTTAGTCATAGCCCAGAGTTTCCCATTTCTCCCCAGCCTTAGACAATCACTCATCTATTTTCTGCCTCTGTGGATTTACCTATTCTGAACATTTCATATAAATGGAATCACATAGCATGTGGTCTTTGGTGGCTGACTTCTGTGATGTCACATCACGTCTTTAAGGTTCGTTCATGGTATAGCAGGTGTCAGAACTCCATTCCTTCTTTTTTTTTTTTTTTTTTTTGCTGTGCTGTGCAGCTTGTGGGATCTTAGTTCCCCAACCAGGGATTGAACCCCAGGCCTTTGGCAGCGAAAGCGCAAGTCCTAACCACTGGACAGCCAGGGAACTCCCAGAACTCCATTCCTTATTATGACTGAATAATATTCCACCGTATGGATGGACCACATTTTGTGTATCCATTCATCTGTTTATGGACCTTTGGGTTGTTTCCACCTTTTGGTTATTGAGAATAATACTGCCATGAACTGTCATGTACAAGGTTTTTGGGTGGATCTATGTTTTCCATTCTCTTGGGTATAGACCTAGGAGTGGAATGGCTGGGTCGTATGGCAACTCTATGCTTAATTTTTTGAAGAATTGCCAAGATGTTTTTCAGACTCCTTGAGGTTTTTATGCCCATGTGATACCTTTCCATTCATCTGTTTATGAAATGTGTTTATTTCTGCCTTGGCTATTTTCTGCTGTTCTTGCTACCTTCCAAAAGCCCCAGCAATTTTGCATTCAGAATTTTGTATTCGTTTTCTTAAAGAAGGCTCCCCAAATTATACACCGTCAGCACCCCCCAAAACTTGGGGCAGTGTTTGTATTTACACAGCTGGGAGGAGAAGGAACAGAAGTGGGTACAGACAGCTCACCCCATGTTGGGATAGAAAAGGACAGCCTCACCCCTTCCCCTCTGCCAGCTGCAATGGTCATAGGCAGAGTGGCCACAAAATAGATCACCCCACCCGTACCCTTTGGAGGGTGAAAGTGGGCTACTGTTAATCATTACTTGACTCGGTAGCATAAACCAGGACTGTCCCCAGCAAGATGAGACATGGGGTCCCCCAGCCACAGGGGACCCAAGCTAAGGCATGGATGAGGACCTAACTGCCACTGTCCAAAGGCATCGCCATCCCTCTCCCCACCCCCACCTTGGCCTTTCCTGAAACTGCTATCGCTCTTACCGCAAACGTGCTGTTCAGTCTCTCTGGGTATCACCTCCATTGGATTCCTCGCCTCCACCTTCACCCACATCCTCCAGCTTCACCTCCAGGCACTCTCCCCTCAGCTCCCTGGTTGCAGCAGGACCCAGGATGTTTTTGCAGGGGGTGTGGAGGAGCGAAGGGAGTCCAGATGCCAAGGCAATGCAGTGCAGTGCAGTACAACACAAGGCAGTGCAATGCAGTGCACAGGAGAGAGGCACCATAGATGGGGGGGTGGACGAAGGTTTCTGGAGCGAATAGGATGAGGTCTTTAGGCAGGCGGCCCTACAACAGGAATGGGGGGCTCTTAGGCAGTGGGTCCTGCAGCGGCAGGGACAAGGCACAGGAGGAAGATCCTGGTGGACACCAGTGGCTGGACCAAGACATTTGACCTTCTTCCTGCAGGCGGTGGGTAACCTCCGTGGGGATTCGGATACGCAGGGGTGACGCGCTCTAGCTGCAGTGTAAGGGGCAGGGGGAGAGAGTCGGGGGTGCCTGTTTCTCCCATGGCAAAAGACTCCATCCAACACCCAAGATCAAGCCAGGGCACCCTCCTGACCTGGAGGGAAGGAAGGTGACCAAGCACCCCAGCATCGGGCCCTGAAAGGTGGGTACCATCACACCCACCTTCCAGGTGAGGAAACTGAGGCGCAGAGAGGTGACTTCCCCAAAGGTGTGCAGCCATTAGGGGCAGGTCCAGGCAAGGACACAGTCTGGTTGACCCCAAACCCCTTGTTTTCTCTATACCATGCCACCCAGGGGTCCCTGGAACTCAAAGTAAAATATAGGGAGAGAGACAGCCTGAAGTTCTACCATTAGAGACCCTCTAAAGGTGGGCACTGGGTACTTGCATTTGGTCTTAGGGACCCATTCTAGCAAATGAGGGCTTCTTGCTAGAGCAGGCATGACAAATCGATTTCATGTCATGAGCTAACTCAGATCAGCTGAAGACGGCTTCCAAACATGATGCAGTGGGAAGCGTTCCGAGGGGACCATGGCTCAGGAAGAAAGAGCTCTGGGATTGAATAGAAATGTCTGTCCCAGGCTCAGCATGAGTGGTGTCGAGTGGTGTCGCGTATGTTGGCTTAAAGAGGGAATTCCCTGGCGGTCCAGTGGTTAGGACTCACTCTTTCACTGCCGAGGGCGTGGATTCGATCCCCGGTCAGGGAACTAAGAGCCCACAAGCCACAGGGTGTGGCCAAAAAAAAAAAAGATCATGGGGACCATCCTCCCCTGCCATCCCATTTTACAGATGAGAAAACTGAGGCCCAGATGCAGCACTCAGGCCCTGACTCTTCAGGCCTCCCACTCAGCCGTGACACCTTGTCCCTCCTTTCCCCACAGGCTCTGAGCCCAAGCCATATGTCCAGCCCTTTGACTCTGGAGCTGCAGACTCAGCCACGAAGAGCAGCGGTGGACCCTGGAGGCCTGAGGACCCAGACGTCCCCGCCATGGAGGATGAGCAGGCATGTGTCTGACTGCTGAGACGGGCAGGAGCTGATGACGCCTGCAGCAGCAAGTACACACTTTTAGCACCTGCAGGAACACTGTGTGCATAATTTCAGGGAACTCTCCTCAAAACATGGCAGAGTAGTTCTTATCCCATTCTACAGAGGAGGAAATGAATGCTTTCTGGAACAAGAAGAGGGAGGGTGGGATGAGTAGAGGGGAGGGTTGATGGATGGATGGAAGGAAGGAAGGATTGACAAAAGAGATGGATGGATGGATGGATGAAAGAATGGAGGGAAGGGAGGGAGGGAGGAGGGAAGGGTGGCTAGATGGGTGCATGGGTGGGTAGAACAATCAATGAAAGAGGAAGAAAAAGCTCCCATGGGCACCTTTGAGCTAGAACAGCCCTGCAGAGTGGTCCTAAATCAGGCTGAGATGGCCAAGCCGTTACGTCCCCACATCAATCAGTCGTGGCCTGTGGACTGCCCAGGAAGGGATGTGACTTCCCAGAAGGAGACTGACAGCTGACAGCCATCTGCTGGCAGCCCTCCTCCAGCATCTGGGGCAACCCATTCTCACTGAAGGGGGGGTCTGGGTGGCATTTTATAACACCCACCACACTAAGGAAGGAGGCTCCATTACAGTCAAACCATATGTAGGAAATGCTGTGTATCTGCCCCTATCATTTTACAGAGGAGCATACTGGGGTCCAAGCAGGAAAAGAATTGGCCTAGGTGTCAGGGAGAATTCAGGGTAAATGAAGACAAGACCAGGACTTAAGTTCAGCTCTGGACCTTCCAGGGCTCTGGACCTCTTGGAATGGGAACCCTGGGCTGCAGGCAATGGGGCAGATAGGATGGCAATGGAGGAAGCGTGTACCTGGAGAAGCAGGGAGCCCTGGGTATATACGGGGGGGCTCTACCCCACCACCACCAAATAAGCCCCACCACCCACATCCGTGTCCTCATCTAGTTGGTCACCAGAGCTGGAAGCAGCAGAAGGCAACATCCTTGCCCTTCCTTCCCCAAGCCCTGTGAACACTACATCTGTACAACCCTCAATTCTGTCCATGTCTCTCCTTCCTTCTCCACTGCCCTGGTGGAGGCCACTGTAATTGCTCACCCAGGTGATTTGCACAAGTGTCTTCGCTGCTCCGACAGCCCTGCCCCTGTCCAAGCCTATCTGGGCTCTGCATCTTGCATAATCTTTCTGAAGGCAAATCACAGCCCCCTGGCCTCCATACCACCATTGTTTGGAACTTAGAGATTAAATCCTTCCTTGGCCTACCAGGCCTGCTGATCCAACCCCATTCCCTCCCCCCCACACACCCCTTCAGCCATAAGGAAATCTTGCCAGTTTGGGGGGGAAGCACCATGAGCTCCCAAGCCAGCAGGCTTCTGAACATCCTGTTCTCTTAATGCCTGGAATGCCCTCACCCAGAGCCTCTACCTAGCTAACTCCTACTCATTCCTCAGGGTTTCCCTCACTGTCACTTCCTCCAGGAAACCCTCCCTGATTTCTTCCTTCCTTCCTTTCTTTCTTCCCTTCTTCTTCCTTTCTTTCTTTCTTTCCTTCTTTCTGTCTTTTTGTTTTTAAAACATTCAGTAGGACTTTTCATTGAAAAAGATATATATACTGATAAGATGCAAATTATTTTAAAATATATGCAACTTGACCTATATAGCCAGCTCAAGAAATCATTTATATGTCACATAGACACTATTTTATGTGGTTGGAAGTAGGGTTTGGGGGTTTTATTTTGTTACGGAAACTGTCTAAAGATGGTCTAACCTGTCCTAGTTGAGTTGTCCTTCGTAGATTTCGCACACCAGTGATTACCCCGGGGTTTGTCCTTTTTAAAAAAGGAATTTTCTATATGATCTGGCTTAGACTAAATCTTATTTTTCAAACTTAAAAAAATTAAGTTTAAAATAATAATAACAAAAAAGGGATTTTCTAAGGATAACTCCAAACCAGAATTCCTGTCCCTTCAAACAGGGTCAGCTGGCTCCCCTTCAGTTCTTCTCCAGCCCATTTTCTAGAACATTCACTCATCCTTGATTATAATCGCTGGATTTAGTTGTCAGTCTACTCCAATTAGCTCCATCTGGCAGGGTCATCAATTTGCCCAGAGGAAGGGCCCTGACTCCTGAAGTATAAAAACAATAACCATGGTTGCAACAACCAATATCTACTTCCATTGATCGAGGGCTTGCAATGTGTAAGCATCATCTCATTCTACCTGCCCAGCAATCCTACAAGAAGGCAGCATCACGCCCATTTTAGAGATGAGAAGACTGAGGCCCAGAGAGGGTTAGAAACTTGCCTGAGTTCACACTGAGCTAATAAAAGACACGCGAGGGATGCAAACCTTGACTAAGGCCTTTCTATCATTCCAGCCATCCGAAAACTGTCTGTCCCTGTCATTTATTTGCTCTTTTGTTTGAAATCAATTCCCTTTTTACACGATGAAATGGAACCAGAGAAATGATATGCTTGAAGTTGCTTTGGTGTGCTATTTTTTCTTAATATACAAGGAGATAAATAACTATTTACATTTTTAAAAAACGTGGACCCATGTACTATCTCAATCTGCACGCAGCAAGCCCTTTGGTAGAGTGGGATTCCTGGGACATCTCGTCTCTGGGTCTGCCATTGAGGGGGGACCCATCCCTCAAGGTTCCCCAGGGTTCCGGGAGCAGGAACCTGGATTTACTGTATCCTCTCTGGGGCATCAGGGCCAGCATACAAATGTTTAGGGAGATGCCTGGGAAGGTCCTCAGTGGGCCGGCTCCCATTTCTGACCCAGGAAATGTTGGAAGAAAGATACAAGTTCCCCAGCAAAGGACAAAGCCCCCTCCCTCCCCCCTCCATCTCTGTACCTGCCACAGCTGCCCACCATCCCCTTCTACCCAAAGCTCTGGCGGGGTTCCCACTGCTGCCTCCTGTGAGGGAGGCCAGATAGGAGAGGGAGTGGGGAGGGCCCGGCCCAGGCCAAGAGGCTGTCCTGATGTATTTATATTTATAGGAGGATGAAAACCAGAGAGGCAAGGAAACTTTTGGGGCCGTGGCAGAGGAGACAGGAGTTGGCAGAGGTTACCAAGGCACCAGGGATGGGACTGGAGTGATCTCGGGAAGGCTGCCGCTGAAGTCATAGGAGAACCAGGGGAACCTGGACCAGCCAGGGCCAGAGGTGTGGGTTTTTTGGACAGAGACTGAAGAAGAGGGACCCTGGTATATGAAAGATACAGGGAGGAAGCAGCAGGCAGAGAAGAAGCAGCCAGGGAGGTTGGGGGGAGAAAGATCAGTGGGTGCAGGTACTTCCCCAGCAGTCCAGTAGTTAAGACTCTGCACTTCCATTGCAGGGAACATGGGTTCGATCCCTGGTCGGGGAACTAAGATCCCACATGCCACGCAGTGCAGCCCCCCACTATGGCCGGGGTTCAAAAAGCCAATCAGAGAATTGCCGTACGATCCAGCAACCCCACTTCTGCAGATCTACCCAAAAGAGGTGAAAGCAGGGACTCAGACAGACATTGTACATCCCATATTCATAGCAGCATAATCTACAAGAACCAAAAGGTGGAAGCAACCCAAATGTCCATCAAAGACTGAATGGAGAAACAAAATGTAGTTTTGTTTATATCCATACAATATGGTCCATCCATACAATGGAACGTTAGCCTTTAAAAGGAAGGAAATTCTGACCCATGCTAAAATATGGACGAACTTGAAAACATTATGCTAAGTGAAATAAACTAGACACAAGAGGACAAAGATTGTATGATTCCACTTATACGAAGTCCCTAGAATAGGCAAATTCAATAAGACACAGTAGAGTCGAGGTGACCAGGGGCTCAAGGAGGTGAGAATGGGGAGTTACTGTTTAATGGGTACAAACCTTCTCTGGAGGAAGATGAAAAAAGTTCTGGAGATGGACAGTGGTGACGACTGCACAATAGTGTAAATGTACTTAATGCCACTCAGTTGTACACTCAAAAATGCTTAAAATGGTGAATTCTATGTTATGTATACTTTACTACGATTTTAAAAAAGAAGGAAGGTGTCAAAACTGTAGACAGCTCCAAGTGGGGGAGGTGAGAGAAAAAGCCAGACCCTGCATAGCTCTTCCACCCTCATTCCACGGCAGGTGTGGACACTGCCACCTGCGTCCTGCCAGCCAAGATCTGCAGCCGACCAAGAGCGTGGCTCTTGGCTGGCAGGTGTTTTCCACTTTCAATTGGCTGCTTCTCTGAAAATTCCCCACACCAAGTGTTAACAGGGACCTTCCTGTTACCCCTCCCCTAGTAAAGACTGGTCCAGGGATAAATAGGGTTGCAATATTGAACAGATAAAATTAAAGGATGCACAGTTAGACTTGAATATTGTCATGTTTGGAATCTACTTACACTAGAAAAAAATTCGTTGTTTATATAAATTGGAAGTTCACTGGGCGTCCTGCATTTTATCTGGCAGTCCTATCCTGGGGCCTCTTATAGAGCTCATGAAGGGGGCCAGGTCTGCTCAGTGGGCCCTTCAGGCCACCAATTGGGACAGTCCATCAAGGGCTGCCTGAGCTCACATAGATGTCTGGGGTCACATCTGAGGGCTGGTTTTGCATGGAGCACTTGTAGAGGACTTCCCACCTACCCACAAAACCCTGTCTGAGGACAGTGCTAACAAAGGCCTGGAAAAGGACAGTCCCTGTCCTGCAGATCCTGACAGCCCAAAGGAGGGACACCTTATTTAGACTGGAGGAGTCAGGAAGGCAGCCTGGAGGGCATGCCCAAGTTGGGTTTTGACGGGTGAATAGGAGTTCACCAGGCTGCCTCTTGGTGGCTTGGGAGAAGATGTTCTCCAAGGAAAGGAAAAAAGCAGGTGCTCTGTGGGGGGACATAAATGACAAATAGAATGACTGGGAGGGAGAGAGAGGAAAAAGAAATAGAAGAGTAACAAGGGTAAGAAAGAGGATAGAGCTTTGGATCCAGACAGATCTGAGTTTGGGTCTGGCTCTGCGGTTTACTGACTGTGTGGCCCAGGACTGTGTGGTCCTTTCTCCTCCCTGAGCCTGTCTCCTGATCTGGAAAGTGGGACAACAGCGCCCCCTGGTGGAGCTTCTGTGGGATTAGGGTTAACACCCGTGTAGTTCTGGGTGCAGATTGGTTGCTGCTTTGGTGGATGTGGCAATCATCGTCCACCCCTGTGTATCTTCCGTGTCCAACAGCGCCTGGCACATCGATGCCTCATGGGTGGGTTGCGACGTGAGGGTGCAGACGGGCCAGAAGCTGGAGGCAGCCTACCCTGGAGCCCTTTGCACTGTGCTCACGAGCTCAGGCTTCTGCTGTCCGGGAGCGGAAGTTATTGCAGGGGATTTAGGAGCGCAGAGGTTCCAGGCTACCCTCTGGTAGGACGGAGCAGGGCCGGAAATAGGGGGAGGCAAGCGAGGTGCGGGGTCCGAAACTGTCATGTCTTAACATTTTGATAATTTGCTCATCACGGAACTCTTTGCACTGTATTGAGTTCTTTTTTTTAATATTATATTAAAGTATGATTTTCTTTATTCTTGAGTTTTGGGGCACCCCCTACAATTTTGTGTCCGAGACGAGTGCCTCACTTGCCTCACCCCGGGCCTGGGAGGGAGACTTAGGGTACAGGAGACCCATGAGTACACACCCTAAGCAGCCCCGGGAAAAGACTAGGAGCCCCTTGGGACTTCCCTGGTAGTTCAGTGGTTAAGACTCCGCGCTTCCACTGCAGGGGGTGCGGGTCCGATCCCGGGTGAGGGAATGAAGATAGCGCATGCCACGCAGTGCGGCCAAAAACAAAAACGACTACGAGCCCTGACACTGCCTGAAATTCCACCAGTAGCAGTGGCACCAAGGATAATTTACCTCCGTGCAGCGCTTCTGCAAATTGCGTTCACAGGCATGATCTTGCGTGAGGTTTAAAACAAGCTGGGTGAGCCGACAGGACAGAGGTTATTTTGTCTGTTTCATAAAACCATCAGACAGAAATTCAGTAAGGGAGGTGGAATCAGGTCTGCCAGCCCAGATTTCTGGCCCCTTTTGGGGGCATAAAGCCTTGAAGGCCTGGGTTAGACATTACACTGAGGGGACCACCCCCATTCTACCCCACCTGCCACTAGATGGGCGCTGAACCCAGGTTGGACGGGAGGGGGGTGGGCAGGGTCTGCGAGTTGGGGGCCTCTGCTGCCCTCGGTCAATGCCTTTTCCCCATCCGTCTCCAGGAGGATGGAATTCCAGGGCTGCTCGGCAATGGCGAGAGCTCGGAGGACTTCAGCCTGGACTTGGGGGACCTTCAGGGCAGTGAGTATATCCAGGACCTGGGCCTTGAGGTCCCTTCACAAAGCCAGCCTAGTGGGGCCAGGGGCAGTGGGCCCCCTAGCGAAGAAGCCAGAGAAGACTCGCCCTTCTCCAGCCTGGCAGGGTCCCAGGGCCTGCCTCGAAGACGCAGCTGGGAGAGGTCGCGGAGCTGCTCTGAAACCTGGCAGAGGTCAGTCCTGCCCCACCCCCCCCCAACGCCTTCCGGGACACACCCCCAGGGCGGCCAGGCTACGCTGCCCCCCTGCCTCTCAGTCATCTAGCTCAAGGGCCACCAGAGGTGTCTGCACCGTCAGAAGGCAGCCCCAAAGGCCCTCTCCGGAGATGCAGGCTTGCACACAGAGCTCACGTGGGCACATGAATCCGTGTGCATGGGTAAGCGCGCACACGCTGAAGGAGCGTGCACCAGCCCAGACTGGAACTGCGTGAACCCGGCCGGCAGGCTCACACCTAGATGTGCACACCCGCCCGTGCACCCTGGGCGTACATGCCCACGCTCAACACGCAGGCGTGCATCCTCTCCCTGCTCAAACCCAGGGACGCATAAACATGTCACTTGCACATGCGTGCACAAAGCCACAGATGCACTTGTGATCAAAACACAGATGCGTGCTCAGTGCCACCCACAAACCACAGTGGCAGCCCCAAACAGTAGAGAGGGGTGCTTTAGCTGCGCCCTCCACCCCTCACGGGTCCCCCCAGATAGAAATCCAGTCTGTGTAAAAAAAAAACAGTGGGAGGGAGGACTTCCCTGGTGGTCCAGTGGTTAAGACTCCGAGCTTCCAATCCAGGGGCATGGGTTTGATCCCTGGTCGGGGAACTATGTGAATACCACATGCCGCTGGGCCAAAAAAAGGTAAAAAAATCCAAAACACAAAAAACAGTGGGCCCGCGATGCAAATGGAAATTCAGCATCAAATCCCCCAGCCAGACTCCCCACCCGCCTCTCTGGTACTGGGAGAGCTGGACCCCTCTCTGTGCCCTGTCCCCCCAGAGGGCTACCCACGGGTTCCCTCCAGGCCCCCATGCTTCACATGCTGGAGCTGGGGCAGCAACCAGGTGGAAGAGACCCGACTCCCTCCCTTCCTCCACCAGGCTCAGCCTCGAAGCCTCAGCTGCAAATGAGGGGTCCTGTCTCCCTCGGACACTGGCCAGCCTTGCTCTGAACTTGCCAGGAGAGGGCCTGCAGGCCTGGACCAAAGGGTGTCTGTCTGGGGGCGGAACCCCCCCAGAGGCACCAAACAAGGTGGGTGCAACCTGCAGCCACCCCGGACGATACCACACCTGTGGGCCCAGGCACTGTCTCTGCAGGTTCCAAGGAGTGCCTTGCCCATAGCTGGGGGGACCGCTTTATCATGGCAGGTGTAGCCCGTGACTGGGGAGTCGCTGGGTCCTGAGACCGCAGCCCAGACCTGAAGGTCCTTTTCTGGGCTGGGATCCTTGGCCCTAAGTTCACCCCTGGGCTGGGGAGCAGGGGCATGTCTCCGCATCTTTGCAGCTGGAAGGAAGTGCTGCCTGTGACTGGAGTTTGGAAGTAGGGAGGGCTCGTCTGAGGTCTGGGATTTTAGCCCAAAACTGGGGAATGCATGCTCGGAGCTGTTGCCTCTGCCTGGGGCATCTTTGCCCATGACCGTGACCTGGGGGGAAATGACTGGCCACGGCTGGAATTTGTGGCTCAGAATTCCAGAGCTGCAGCCCACAGCTGGGGTGGGGAGCTGGTGGTCCTTAGCAGGGCTGCAGCCCATGGCTGGGGAGGGTACGGCTCCAGCCCTCAGCTGCTATGGAGTCCCAACGCTGTGCTCATACCCCATGGCTGGGGGCAGCCCCTGTCTGCAGCTGAAGGCTGAGGACCCTCGACCCGGCGAGCCTGCCTGCAGCCTGGGCTGTCTCCAGGCTTAGCGAGATGCTTATTCCCTGCAGGAATGTGACAGCCCCGAAAAAAGAGTGAGGTCACGGTCGGTTCCCGTGTCCTTCGATGAGATCAGCTCCCTGGAAATCTTTCCGGCTTTGGAAGTACCCACTCCAGCAGTTCAAGGTAGCCGAGGCTGGGGCTTTCCTTCATTCAAACCAAGTGGAGTAGGGGGTTTCTGCTGGAGGGTCCCCTGGATGGGGCTGGTGGAGGGGGCTTAGGGCCCCCTGGACAGGAACTGGGCAGAATGTTGAGGGGGTGGGGGGGATTCCTGCATCATATGCCCTTCCCCCACCCCTACCCCCCCGCCCCCCCCCACCCCGGGATCCTCCAGCCAAGGTGGACACAACACTGCAATGACCCGCAGGGCTCACTCTTCTCCCTCTGACTCTGTCTCTTTCTTTATCTCCTTCTTTGTCTCTGAATCTCTATCTGAAGAGCTTGTGTCCCTCTGGTGTCAGACAGACCTACAGGCCAAACCGGAATCTACCACTTTCTAACAAGTCTCTAAGCCTCCTTAACCTTCTCACGGAGAAGGGGACAATTACTGTATCTCCTTAGGGTCGCTTGGAGGGTTCACTGACCGCATATGTGTAAAGCGTTTAGCCAGTCGTAAGCACTCATGACACGCCGGGGACACTTCCATCCCTGGCTCTCTGCCCTCTTTTCACCTCTCCTCCCTGAGAGTGGCAAGCCACATCTGGACAGCCTCCATTTCTGCAGGGGTGGGTTCAGGGGGCACCATGCCGGGCTGGTCCTGCCCCAGGGCCCCCTTCACGCCTGTGCCTCTTGGGGTGGGGGCTGATTCCAGGCCTGGATCCACCGGTGCTGGAGTGCATGGAAAAGGACCACGTGGAGCCAGATCACGTGTGAGTGTCCACCCCTGGGTCAGGGAGGGACCCCCTGGACAGCCAAGGAGTCAAGGCTTGGGGAGGAGGGAGGCAGGCTGTAGCATCACTGTCTGTACGTGACCAGCCACTGTCCCCCTATAATAATCTCGATCTTCTCTACCACACCATCCTTCTCCCCGGAGAGGGACCCAGACCCCTCAGAAAGGTTCTCAACAGCATGGGGGGGGGCTGGGGACCCAGTTTAGCTGCTGCATCAGGACCCGGGACCGGGTCGGGCAATCACAGCTCGCCTTGGGGAATGTCTGTCATGTGGGGCAGCTGTGGGCTGTTTTTATCTGCCATTGCAGGCTAATTGTCCAGCAGGTGCTTCAAGAACTCCGACAGTACCATGGGTAAGTGGAAAGGGGGCTAGGTGTGAGGAAACGGATATGTGAGGACAGATGCGGAGGACAGGTGTAGGGGGACAGGTATAGGAGTGAACAGGCATGGTGTGAAGACAAGGAGAAATGGGAGGAACACGGTGACAGGAGAGGTGGGAGGACGCCCAGGTGTGGGAAAGGGCAGGATGCAGAAGCAAGCCGCCACCTGTCCATGCACTTCCTTTGTCCAAATGGGAAAAGGTACCTCTTTCCCAAAATACTGCCATCTGTTAGAAAAACGTCCTGACATGCAGATTTTGTTTGACCAAGACCTGTTATCACCCTCTGCTGGAAAACCCATCGCAATGACCATGTAAACAAGCCCACATGTGGAGGGATGGTGGGATCTCAGACATGGCACGGGGGGGCACACCTATCCACAGGAGCCCAGAGGGAGAGGGGCACGAGAGGGGGCATCTGCGGGAGGAAGGAAGGGCTGTTGTGTCTGTCCCCTCTGATCCTGCAGGGCCCGGGAGAGGGCTCGCTTGTCCATCAGCTCCGGAGGAGCCCACTCAAACCTCACCTGGTTTGAGTTCCTGTCCGAGTGAGTACGCAGAGCTGCTGGCGGGCTGCCACTGGATTCCCACAAGAGGTTACTGTGGGCCCTGAGCTGGGGGCCCGTCCTCTCACTGGAACCGTCAGGGCAATCAATGGTAGGGGTGGTAGGGGGGCTCCTCATATGCCCTGGGAGGGCAGAGGAGGGCTTCTTGGAGGAGGTGACAGCTTGAGCTGGATTCCGATGGAACAGTAGGAGTTCACCCATACGAAGAAATGAGGATGGGGAAAAGAAATCGGTGCCTTCCTCAGGAACGGTGTCGGTGTCGGGGTGGGGCTGGGAGGAGGGGAGGGAGGGGGGAGTCAGCAGAGGCCAGAACACACCTGGGAAACACAGGAGCACAGCTCTGTGGTGAGCGATGATGGTGAGCACTGAGGGGTACAGACTGGAGGTACGGACTCTCCCTCCAGGGACTAGATTCTGCGGGGGCTGGGTTTCTTTGTCAATGACTTAATACATATTTATTAAATGAGGGTGTGCCAGCCATCCAGGAGAGGCACGATCTGGGGCTGGAGCATTGGATGGGAAGAGGGAAGCCGGGTTTGACAGATATCCCACAGGAAGAATGGACAGGATTTTAGGCTGATGGAGATAGGAAGGGGGCATGAATCAGAGGGAGGAGACTGCGATGGACAGGGCCCATCAGGGGACCTCAAGTTGGAGACCACGTCACCTTCCCCTCTGCAAACCTGGTCCCCAAGGTTCCTGAAATTTGCAAACCTCTGTAAATGTTTGTTCAGTGAATGAGTGAGTGAGAGAAGGAGGGAGAGAGTTAGGGACCACAGCAGGGGTGAAACAGGATGAAGGGGCCTCAGGGAGACAGATTCCGGGTGGATCCCAGAAGCGACCTGCAGGACTGGCTCAGAAGGGCCTTCTGGGTCTGCTGCGCTCTCCTCACTAAATTTTCTGCCCCTCAGGAGCGAGGACAGAGCGGGGAAGATGGAGAGAAGTGACAGGAGTGCCAGGGTGAAGCGCAGACTGAGTTCCCTCCGATGTCGAGTCACCAGGCAGAAGGAGAAGGTCAGGGGGCCGTGCCGGGGGTGGGGGTTGGGGGAATCCCCCTCTGCCTTCTGCTGCTTGTCAGGGTGCCCCTGGCTCCAGATCTCTATGCTTCGAGGCGAGACTGGATGCACAGGGCATTCTAAGGCCCACCTCTGTCCCCAACAGGGGAAGAGCCCAGTGCTTCTGAAAGACAAAGGACAGGATGCTCGAGAGCGGAAAGAATGTGTCAATGGGCACCAGCTGGCTCAAGGAACCTTCTCTGGCCACTCCAGCTGCCCGCTGTGTGGCAAACCTTTTCTGAACTCTGGTAAGTCTGCTGGCCCAGCCCATCCCCCTGGATGGCAGCCACTTCCTCTCCTTCACTTCCCCTAAATCATTCTCATGGTATCCTTCTCTCTTTGCATCCTCGTCCTATTTCACCCTTTCTAAGCTCGGACCAACCCTGGCTTCCTGGATGTTCACCAGGAATCCATCCCTAAGAGCAGGGACCATTTGGTTAGCCTGGGCGCCCCCCTCCCCGCCGCCGCCAAATTCCCTTTGAGTCTCAGCTTTCGTCGTTGCAAAAATCCTTTGGCAAAATCCAGACTCGGGCAGTATATTAGTTAGCTAGGGCTGCGTAACAAAGTAACACCATCTGGTTGGCTTAAACCACAGAAATGCATTGTCTCACAGTTCTGAAGAAGTTCGACATCAAGGTGTCAGCAGGGCCAGGCTTCCTCTGAAGGTGCTAGGGAAGGGTCCACCCCAGGTGTCTCTCCTGGCTTCTGGGATTCTGGTGGCTTGTGCCAGCAGAACTATAATCTTCACACGGCATTGTCCCTGTATGCCTGTCTACGTCTGAAATTCTCCCTTTCCTAAGGACGTCAGTCACATTGTATTAGGGGCTGACCCTACCGTAGTATGATCTCATTGAACTAAATAAAATGGCAATGACCCTATTTCCAAATAAGACCACCTTCTGATGTACTGAGGGGGGTTAGGACTATAACGTATGAATTGGGGTCGGTGGGAGGAGGCACTATCAGCCCGTAACAGGCAATTTCCTGCCTCCCGGGGCTGTCTGGGGGGTAATGGTGTCTGCTCAGGAAAAAGTACTGGGTTCCAGAGGCCTTGGAGGGAGATGACTCTGGCCTTTTCTGAGATTTAGCGTATCACCTTTTTGAAAACAAATCGGGCTTTGTAAGGGAGAGAGAAGAGGCACCGGCAACTGCTTGTTAGTTGCAAATTCAGGCTGGTGCAGGGTTCCTCAGCCTTGGCCCAGTTGCTATTGGAGGCCTAGTAATTCTTTGCTGGGGGAAGGGGGAGCTATTTTGTGCATTGGAGGACGTTGACCGGCATCCCTGGTCTCCACCTACTAGATACTTATTACCCCCCCATCCCATGAGTCATGACAACCAAAAATGTCTCTAGATGTGGCCAAGTGTCCCCTGGGGGCTAGGATTGTCCCCAGTGAGAATCACTGCAGAGGGCCGTAGAGAACTGGCCCCAGGATGGGCTGTGCCGTGAGAGCTGTCCCTCCACCTGCAGGGCAGCTGCCTCCCTGTGACCTGAGCCACAGGTTTTGCATTTCCTCCTTGCCCGGCCCCACACATGGGCATCTTCCTTCTTCCTGATTCCTCCCTCTTTCCGGAGCACTGTTTTTGCTGGTGGTGGGACTGTTGCCTGCTCTTCTCAGGGGTGTCCCCTTCGGAGCTTTCTCTGCATTGGAAGATTTCCAATCCGCTTCCTGACACATGGCCTCAGTTTTCAGCTGAGGCCACCTGGGCTTTGCCAAGTCTTCAGCATCTTAAAGTCCTTTTAAGCAGCAGGTGACTTCCTGTTTCTGTTGACTTCCTAATCTCTTCTTCTGGGGGTCAGGGGTGAGGTCTGCTGGATACAGGGACTTCCCTGGAGAGCCAGGATCAAGCCCCCACGGAGCTGTATCTGAGGCATCAAATTCAAGGGGCAAGTGGGAGGTTGGCAGGAGGAAGAATGAGGTCAAAGATCCGGGACTGGGCCATGGACAGTACAGAAATGCATCCACGCTATAATGGCAGGGTTGAGTATTTTGCAGCACGTTCTCAAAGCTGAAAATATTTACCTTACGGTTCTTTATAGCCAAAGTTTGCCGATCCCCGAGCTAGCTTTCCCAGCAGCAAGGAAGACCCAGGGAAGTGACTTACAGTAGCCAACAGATCAATGAACCCCTTACACATCTGACCTTGAAGATGAGGGTTCCAACAGGGACTCATTTCCTGAAGGTCACTTTACAATCACAGAAGACTTTGTACAAATAGAGAGTAACATTACTATGCTGAGCAGATACAATATCCCAAACACCAAGTCCTTTAAACAGATTTCCTCATTAATCTTCACAACTCTGTAAGATAGGCACTAGTATTCCCCCTTTCTACAGATGAGGAATCTGAGGCCCAGAGGAGTTAAGTTCTTGCCAAAGGTCACACAGCAGGGTCTGAACTCAGAGCCTGAGCCCCTGATCACCAATCCACTGCCACATGACGCCATTTAATATTTTTTTAACTTTTTTTTTGATGTGGACCGTTTTTAAAGTTTTTATTGACTTTGTTACAATGTTGCTTCTGTTTTATGTTTTGGTTTTTTGGCCGCGAGGCATGTGGGATCTTAGCTCCCCGACCAGGGATCAACCCCGCACCCCCTGCAATGGAAGAGGAAGTCTTAACCACTGGAGCACCAGAGAAGTCCCTATTTTTTGTTTAATAAAATTAATTTTTAATTCTTTTAGTTGTACCAAAGGCAAAATTTTATAGTTTAAAGGAAAATTAAATTACAGATACATGAGAACCAAAAGTTTAATATACCAAAGACACTCTGTTGTTTGACGCACTTAATGTCAATATTTGGGGCAATTTTTAAGGTTTTCCCACCAAAAAACGGCATTAATAATAGCTCTGTACAATAATATTTAGAGTAATAGGAAGATGAAAACACTTTCATACCATATTTTTGCCAGCTGTTCTAAAGACAGCAAACACGTGCTCAGTTGGTTTTCCTTCGCTTTGAAATAAGCTACCGGTAATTCTAAACCAGGCAAAAATGTATTGTTGCTGGATGGAATACAAGCGGTCATCCTTGCAAAAATGTTTTGCAATGAGTCCTTGGCTTCTATGAAAGCCCTAAAATAGTAAACGAGAGACTAGAGTTTATTTTCAGATTCTGTGACTGGCTTCCAATAATCTTTTATCAGTAGACTTACAGGCAAAATACCAGGTACAAAGGATCAGATTCCATTCTTTGGTATAAGCATGAAACTGTTGTGGATTGCTGTCCGTGGCTAGCATAAAGCAACGAATTACCACGCGTAGAATGCAATGCAAGGCAGGCAGGAGGGATAACTTAAATGTTTTGTTACTTCAAAAAGACCAGACCTGGGACTTGTAAGTGGAATCTTTTGCTGCATTTTGGCATTATACCCTAACTTAGGATATACAACTATCTATCTGAGGACTCCCCTAACCCTCCAGTGGGCGGCAGATCCCTTTTCTCCCCGAAACTTTTCATTTTATTTTTTTAACTTTTTTTATTTCTCTTAATTTTTTTTTTTTTTTTTTTTTTTTGGCTGCGCTGGGTGTTCATTGCTGCATGCGGGGTTTCTCTAGTTGCAGTGAGCAGGGTCTACTCTTCGTTGCGGTGCGCAGGCTTCATTGCGGTGGCTTCTTTTGTTGCGGAGCACGGGCTCTAGAGCACGTGGGCTTCCGTAGTTGTGGCTCGTGGGCTCTAGAGCGCAGGCTCAGTAGTTGTGGTGCTCGGGCTTAGTTGCTCTGCGGCATGTGGGATCTTCCCGGACCACGGCTCGAACCCGTGTCCCCAGCAAGTGAGTCCCCAGGAAGTGAGTCCCTCAATCCAGCCTACTCTCAGGATGGCCGGAGTCAAGTTCCACCTCCTGGAAACATCATTTGACTTTCGGGACAACCCTTTGAGGTCAGGGAAGATTGGAGCTCGTGTCGCGGAAATGATGTGGCTAGCACTCAGCGTGGCCCCTGGTACTTACAGGCAATGGTAGCACCTACTGACATCATCATTATTTCTTGTTGTTGAGGAGGCAAAGCTAGCATCTAAATCACAGACCCTAACCCTGGGCTCTGACCACAGCCCCACACCTGTCTAAGGAAGCATGTGAGGCCAGAAAGGCTGTGTCTCGCTCCCAGCAGGCGGAGAGCAGGCACTGCCCAGGTATAATTCGTCACAAGCCTACCTCCCATCGCAGGTATTCAAAGCCAGATGTTACTGACTTAAGGAAACAGCCTCACAGTAAGTTCAACAGAACAGTGAATGAGTCACGCTCCAGGTAATTATGGAAGGTGCGTCTCCAGGGTAAAGCTGAGATGCTTTCCTAGAGACCAACCCCGCTGATGGAACACAATTCCAGACAGTCCTGTTCCTGGCCTTGACCTCTGAGGTCCCTCCGTGGTCTGACCCCGCCTACCCCTCCACCCTTCTCTCCCACTACTCAGCCACCGGGATTGCCCGCCACCGCCGCCCTGAAGTCTTGTGGCTGCCTGTGCCCATCACCTGCACCTTGCTCACTCAGCACTGTTCCTGGAACTCCCTCTGCCACTTAACTCTTACTCACTCTCTAAAACAAAGCGAAGGGCCACCTCCCCAGGAAGCTGGCATTAGGTGACTGTAGGTTCTGAGCGTCTCTGAGGCCAATTGCTGTCAGCCAAGGGCCATTTTGTCCCCCTAAAGAACATTTGGCAATATCTGGAGACATTTTTGGCTGTCAGGATTAGCAGTGCTATTTGCATCTAATGGGAAGAGACCAGGGTTGCTCAATACCCTCTGATGCACAGAAGCCCCTGACGACAGAGAATTATCCAGCCCCCATTGTCATTAGTACCAAGACTGGGAAATGCAGCTATAGACATATAGCTCCTTAGCTCTTAGCAGAGTCCCTGGCCCATGATAAGGACTCAAAAAAATGCAGAAAATGGTTGGATGGATAAAAGGAAGACAAGAGACACCTCTCCTTCCTGACAGGCCCCTTGGAAAGGTTTTAGGGGAGAACTTTGTCAACCTGAAGATTTCTATAACCCAGGGGGCTATAGAAATAAGGCTCATGCCATTCTTCCTGCTTAGAATCGTCAATGGCTCCCCATTGCCTTTGGGATAAAGTCCAAAAGTCATAGCAATTCAGAGAGTGAACATTTACAGATCCATCGAGATCTCGAAATACCTGTGTCTGGGCTTCTGACCTCAGTTGGGGTGGGGTATCTGATGGCCTCAACTGGGGTGGGGTTCTTGCACTTCTGGGCTCCCCAACTCCCTGGATATGCTCCCTCTCTTGATCATGAAGCCTAAACTTAAAGTGAAGGCAGGTCACTTGGGAACTTTGCCACCCAGTTTCTGAACTGAGAGCTCTCAACCACAGATTGTGTGTGTTTTGAGATGAGTTTGGTTTGACCTGGTTGAACAACCAGGCCTTAGGTGAAAGGTGCTTGGCTTCTCTCCTGGTTCCTGCCCACCCCCTCCACTTATGGGGGACCTGGGTTAGACAAGAAGCCTCAGGACCCGGATGGCTGATGGCACCTGAGGGGTGCTGACACTTGGAGAGACATCTGGCGTGGCTACAGGTGTCTAAAAACATCTGTGTGGGGGTGTCTGGCATGTGTTTCAGACTCTGAACACCTGTTTGGGGGTATCTGATAGCATCTGTGTTGGAGGGTGTCTGAAAGTGTCCATGTGCGGTATGTTTCTGGGTGTTTCTGGGTGTCTGAAAGCCTGTTTGGGGGTGTCTGATGGCTCCTGGATGAAGGTGTCCGGTACTTTTGAGATATTTGGCGTGTTTTTCAGATTTTGAATCGTTTGGGGGCATTTAACAGACCTACGTGGGTGTCTGACCTATTTGAGGGTGCCTGAAAGCGAGTATCTGATGGCATCTGCCTGGGTGTCTGGTATGTGTTTGGGGTATCTGGTGGTACCTATACTGGGGTGTCTGGGACCACTCGAGAGATATATGACTCATTTTTCCAAGATCTGTAATCTTCATTTCCTGTAATCTATGCTGCCACGTCTTCACAGGAGACAGCCCTGTTCTCTCCATTTTTCGTACTCTCCCCTCTCAAACTTCTCGTCCCCGGACTCATCCCCCTTAGATGTCCCCAAGCTTCCACTGTACCCCAACTCCCGCATCCAGACACCCCCAACTCCCCAAGCCGCCCCCCCCCAGTACCGCTATCTTCTCCCAGGAAACCCGTCCCGGTTCCGCTAATCACCCAGGCCCCCGTTGACCCCACAAAACGCCCCTCAACCCCGCTGATCTCTCCTTAAGATCCCCTCTAAGCGCCCCCCAGTCCCACAGATACCCCAGCGCCCCACTGACCCCCTCCCCAAAAAAGCCCCCCACCCCGCAGATTTCCCCTCAGGATCGCCCGTAGCCCCCTTGCTCCACTAACCCGCCCTTCAAGGATCACTCTCACCCTCCTCGCAAATACTCTTCAGTCCCCTCGCCCCGCGTAAACCCGAGCGAACGACTCCTGCCTGAGGCCCCAGGTACAGCTTCAACCCAAGTCCTTAGTTACCCGGACCCACCGATCCTCGCGGCCACGCCCCCTTCCGGGCCCACACCCTCTAGTCCGCCCTCCGGGGCGGAGAAGCGCGTGCGCACCTCGCCCGCGCGGCTTCCCGCTTCCGGCTCCGGGCTGAGGGCGGCAGTGGATCCCGGGAGGCCGGGCGGCAGAGGCGGCCGGGACACTAACGAAGCTGCGGGCGGCGAGTGACCAGCGGGGGACCGAGGTGAGGCCGGCGGGGCGGGGCTGAGGAGAATGGGGTTCGGGCCCCGAGGAGGCGCCGTCGGGGCCCGGGGGCGGCGTCGGGCGCTGGACCCCCGGGGCTGCCTGGGCTTCGGGCCCGGCCCCCATGGGCTCGTCCAAACTGGCGGGCGGGTCCTGAAGTGCAGGCTGCCTCTTTCGTGCATGTGGGCTGTGTTTGGCGAATGCAGAGTGCAGACGATGCCCGCCGGTTCTGTCCGAGCCCCAGCGCTTGGGCGGTGCAACCTCCGTGGTTCAGCCGGGAAAGGACACGGGTTCTAGGTTCTGGAGCTCCCCGGGGCAGGACCTGGGATGTGGCGATAACCATAAAAATACCCAGCACCGGGGGGACTTGAAGCCTCCGAGCAGCACTTATTCCGCGGAGCAGACGTCCTCCTGACAATTGATCGTTGGGGTAACAAAAACATACGAAGTGTGTGTGCTTTGGGTCTTTCTTAGTTCTCTCTCCAGTTTCTCTCTTGTGGGAGAATTTAGATGGTGCGGTGCAGGAATGAGAGGCCGTTGGTCCTTGCACGGTTTGTTGTAGCTGTCCTCTTGTCTTTTCTACCTGGCGCTCTGTTGAGATCGAAGCGGTAGAAGAGATGGCTGGCCCAAGGGGTCAAAAGTGTTCGCGAAGTTTTACCACAGAAGCGAAGAACACAGCTTTTCCCCCTTTTGCCTCCGTTCGGGGAGAGTGGAACTCCAGCCAGGAGCGAGGAAGGGCGGGTCCCTTCTTGTTGACCAGAGAGAGTTCAGGACAGGTGAACAGCCCTATGGCCAAGGGTGATCTGGGGATGATTTTGCAGGTATCCGGGTGAATGAGTAATTCTGGAGCTGTACGGAGAAGTGTCCAGAGCCCAGGCTTGAGTGTCAAATCAGATCTGGGTTCTGGTGCCAGTTTCCACCACTAAGTCTCAGTCTCCCCACCTTTAAACCAGGAATAAGGATTGGTTGGGGATTTGATGGGGTCATATGTGTAAGGTGCATGGCACAGCGCCTAGCATATGGTGAATGCTCAATAAATGTTATATACTCCGTGCATATGGTATGCCCCCAGGCCTGTATTTTAATTTTAATTTTTTTTTGAAGTACAGTTGATTTACAAAGTTGTGTTAGTTTCAAGTGTACAGCAGAGTGACTCAGTTATGTATATTCTTTTTCAGATTCTTTTCCATTATAGGTTATTACAAGATATTGAGTATAGTTCCCTGTGCTATACAGTAAGTCCTTGTTGTTTACCTGCTTCATATATAAACAGGTAAACAACAGGTGTGTATATGTTAATCCCAAATTCCTGGTTTATCCCCCACCCCCGCCATCCCCTTTGGTAACCATAAGTTTGTTTCCTATGTCTGTGAGTCTACTTCTGCCTCCTAGATAAGTTCATTTGTATCATTTTTTTTAGATTCCACATATAAATGATATGCGATATTTGTCTTTTTTTTAATGTTTATTTTATTTATTATTTATTTTTGGCTGTGTTGGGTCTTCGTTGCTGCGCACGGGCTTTCTCTAGTTGCGGCGAGCGGGCGCTACTCGTCATTGCAGTGCACGGGCTTCATTGTGGTGGCTTCTCTTGTTGCAGAGCATGGACTCTAGGCGCACGGGCTCAATAGTTGTGGCGCACGGGCTCAGTAGTTGTGGCACACGGGCTCAGTTGCTCAGCGGCATGTGGGATCTTCCCGGACCAGGGTTCGAACCCGTGTCCCCTGCATTGGCAGGCGGATTCTTAACCACTGTGCCACCAGGGAAGCCCTGTCTTTCTCTTTCTGACTTACTTCACTTAAATATGATATTCTCTAGGTCCATCCCTGTTGCTGCAAATGGCATTATTTCTTCCTTCCTTCCTTCCTTCCTTCCTTCCATCCCAGGCCTGTATTTTTAAGTTGACATTCCAAGTAATAAAGAGTCTGGAAAGTTTGAGCATCTCGGTTGTTTGGACTGGGTCAGAGTTTTATGCTTTATCAGTAGCTTGCTAGCTCTATGGCTCAAGCCCTTTTGAGTGGGAAAGAAAAAAAAAAACACATTGCTCTAAATCCAGTAAGAGCATACAGCCGGCGGGCATACTAAAGTTAATTCTTGTAAATTTAACTTGTTTGGGGTTTGTATCGCTTATGTCCCTTTTCAATGGCATACCTGAGAGAAAGGAGAAAGGGATTCTTTGGTTCCTTTCTTTCTCTTTTTTCCTTCAGTCGACTTGAGAATGCCCCCACGCTGAAAGTTGTGGTGGCATGTACGTTGTTCCTGGCAGAAACTGTGGTATAATTTTCATTCTTGTCACACAGTAACGATTACAGCTGGCTGCAGGGCCCGTTGCCCATGTCACCAGCGCCCGGGACTAGGGCTGTAGTCACCAGCTGTGCCTCCCTGGGTGTTTACCTTCCACGTGTTTAGCATATTTCTGATCCTTGTGTCAAGGTCTCCTTCATTTTTCTTCACTCATCCTGGGTCCTGTTTCCATTTCCTCAAATTCCATCGATGACTTTTTAAACACTTTCATCTAAACATTTTCATCGGGACTCTCTTAAATCATTTTAAGCCCAGAGGTCTTTGTTACGTCCAGCCCAATCACTGTTTCTTTGTTAGTTAAACTTTACTTTTCCCCTGAAAGTGGCGAAGAGCCGCTCTGTTTTGAAAACCCTCTCTCCAGGTGCAAAACAATTCCAGTCACAGTTCTGGAGCGGCCCGGTAGGAATTTTTTTGGAGGAGGAATGTGGCTGACGGGGGAGGGGCAGAGTGATTAAAATAATGTCCTTGTGGAAGTCTCAGGGAAAGGACCCCTGCAGCTATGCTCATTTTTTGTGTGGTTAAAATTGCCTTGGGTGTAAACTAAATTCTACTGGCGTTTCTCTGCTTTTGTTCTTAGGTAGATTCATAGTTTCCACCGAGATTAAAGTAGTGTTTGGTTACATTCAAAGTAGCAAATACACAGCCGACTTGCCACCGTGTCTTGAAAAAATAATGTTCTAAAGGTTTAATTTAGAGTATTTACGGTTAACACATTGTGGGTGGTTACATTTTATTTTATTTTGTTTTCATTTTTTTTTAATGGCTGCGTTTGTTGTTTCACGGGAGCTTTCTCTAGTTGCAGCAAGCAGGGGCTACTCATTGCGATGGCTTCTCGTGTTACGGATCACGGGCTCTAGGTGCACCGGCTTCAGTAGTTGAAGCATGCAGACTCAGTAGTTGCGCTGCATGGGCTCAGTAGTTGTGGCGCATGGGCTCAGTAGTTGTGGCGCACGGGCCTAGTTGCTTCGCGGCATGTGAGATTTTCCCAGGGCAGGAATCAAACCCGTGTCCCCTGCATTGGCAGGCGGATTCTTAACCACTGTGCCACCAGGGAAACCCTTGACCTGTTTTAGACTTCAGACCTCCAGAACCAAAAGAGAATAGATTTCTGTTGTTCTCAGCCAGCGTTTGTGGTAGTTTGTTACAGAAGCAATAGGAAAATCGTGCACCTGGTTTTCCTTCTCATTTGACTTGGGAGCCTCCTATGCACACCCCTGCGCCATCTCATTTCCCTTTCCGTCTGTCCTTCTACCACGGAAGCTTCTAACATTCCAGGCTTTTTAACATTCCCCAGCAAGCCGCTGTCACCCCACCTTCGCTGACCTGCCCTGCAGCCCCTTCTCTGCACACATAGCCGTGAGCACCGTGAACACAGAGGTGGCAGCAGGGAGCTCAGATCTGCTTCGGTGATATTGGAGGTGCAACTAAAACTCTCTAATCCTCAGTTTCCTGTCTATCAAATTAGAAACATAATACCACTCCTTATTTCCTAGGGTTGTCATTGCGTGTGGAGTGCTTCTGCAGTGTTTGCGTGTGTTCGTTCATTCCTTTATTAATTCATTCAGCAGATTATTACCTGGCACCCTCTGTGAACCAGGTCCTAGGGTTACAACAGCAAACACAACTTTGCTTTTTTTTTTTTTAAATAACTTCTTTCATAACAAATATATATCTACATATATATACATATATATATATATATATATATATAGTATTTTTCTTCAACGAAGTACAACCACAGTGGTCTCCTCCAGAAATCCGAGGCCCAATTATAAGTCACACCTGGTAAATCAGTGCTTCTAAATTTGTCACCAGGTTCCCCCTGCACCCCCTCCCCGCTTATGATCAGGAAGCTAAAACCTTCCTTGTGGTGTTTCTCCCTCTTCTAGAATATTCCCAGAGCTCTGATCAAAGGGGAAGGCCCCCAGCTTCCCCACCTGCTGGGGAGAGCTCTGCCATCCGCAGGGTCAGCCATTCTGCTGCTGCTGTTTTTAATTGGGATATTATAATTCATATACCATAGCATTCACCCTTTTAAAGTGTATGAGTCAGTGGTTTTTAATATAGTCACAGAGTTGTGCAACCATCACCACTAATTCCAGAACATTCTCATCACTGGAAAAGGAAATCTCCTACTCATTAGCAGTCACCCCCCATTTCCCTGTCCCCAGGCACAAATCTGTTTCCTGTCTCTATGGATTTTGCCTGGACAACTGATCTCTAGTCAGTAAGCAGAGGGAATTCTCTGGTGGTCCAGTGGTTAAGACTCCGCGCTTCCACTGCAGGGGCGCGGGTTCCATCCCTGGTCGGGGAACTAAGATCCCACATGCCGCAAGGCAAGGCCAAAAGATAAACAAACAAACAAACGAAAAGCAGAAACGGAGTTAAGGTGAAATCTGAAGGCCTTCTAGATGGTAAAACTAAACACTGTCCCCGGAGAGTTTTAAAAACTGGGGTTGCTTTCCGTTGGTCTGGAAGTTTCGCCTTGTAGATGGGCGTGGATAGGGGGGCTTCTGGGACACTGTGTGTTTGGTTTTGACCACAATCATAATGAAAACTACCATTTTACACAGTGATGCCATAAGCATGCGCACACGTGCGCACACACACACACACACACACACACACACACACACCCCATGGGATCCAAAGTTTTACTCTGGTAGTTTCTATTCTATTTTATTATAAGCTGTCTTCCCAATTCATGAATGGGCCTGGTCCTCAACTGGTCCTCAATGTCAGAATGCCACACCGGGGTCCCAGTGCACCAGACGGTAAAAAAATGTTTAGAAAAGGATGAAGCACTTGGTGACACAATAACTCTGACTTTTGAGGAACTGTATTAGTTTCCTAGGGTTACTGTAACAAATGACTACAAAATGGGTGGTTTAAAATGACAGAAATATATTCTTTCGTGGTTCTGAAGGCCAGAAGTCTGAAATCAAGGTGTGTGCAGGGCCATTCTTCTTCAGAAGGCTTTAGGGAAGGATCCTTTCTTTTGATGGACTCTTTCAGCTTCTAGAGGTGGCCAGAGGTGATCTTTGGCTTTGGCCAGCTTTTTTTTTTTTTTTAATTGAAATATAGTTGATTTACAATGTTGTATTAATTTCTACTGTACAGGAAAGTGATTCAGTTATACATATATATACATTCTTTTTCATATTCTTTTCCATATGGTTTATCACAGGATATTGGATATAGTTCCCTGTGCTATACAGTAGGACCTTGTTGTTTATCCATCCTTCTGCCTCCATCTTTTTTTAAAAAATAAATTTATTTTATTTATTTTTATTTTTGGCTGTGTTGGGTCTTCATTGCTGCATGCGATTTTTCTCTAGTTGCGGTGAGCAGGGGCTACTTTTCGTTGCAGCGCTTTGAAATTGCGGTGGCTTCTCTTTTTTTTTTTTTTTTTTTTGAGGTACGCGGGCCTCTCACTGTTGTGGCCTCTCCCATTGTGGAGCACAGGCTCCAGACGCAGCCTCAGCAGCCATGGCACGCAGGCTCAGCGGCCATGGCTCACAGGCCTAGCTGCTCCGCAGCATGTGGGATCTTCCTGGACCGGGGCACGAACCCGTGTCCCCTGCATTGGCAGGCGGACTCTCAACCACTGCGCCACCAGGGAAGCCCCGCGGTAGCTTCTCTTGTTGCAGAGCACAGGCTCTAGGCACATGGGCTCAGTAGTTGTGAAACGCAGGCTCAGTAGTTGTGACTCGCAGGCTCAGTAGTTGTGACTCGCAGGCTCAGTAGTTGTGGCGCCCGGGCTTATTTGCTCCGCAGCATATGGAATCTTCCCGGACCAGGGCTCGAACCCGTGTCCCCTGCATTGGCAGGCAGATTCTTAACCACTGCACCACCAGAGAAGCCCCTGCCTCCATCTTCACATGGCCTTCGCCTCTCTGTGTGTCTGTCTGTCTCTGTATCGGTGTGTCTCTCTGCGTCCAAATCTCCCTCTTCTTTCCCTTATAAAGACACCGTCCTTTGGATCTAGGAGGGCCCACCCTAAATCCAGGATGATCTCATCTTGAGATCCTTGGCTTGATTACATCTGCAAAGACCCCGTTTCCAAATAAGGCCACATTCTGAGGTTCCGGGTGGACATGAATCTGGGGGGGACCCTATTCCACGCCCCTCAGGAACTTTCTATTTCCAGTGACGTGTAAATGAGAACAAGTTTACAGGGGTTATTAGTACTTCATTCTTACACTCTTTAGAACACATTGTAATTTTCAGGTATTTTAAAGCTAAGTGTTGAACTTCGGCTCACTCTCAGGAACCCAGTAAGTAAGAAGAGGAAAGAGGAGATCTTCAGGAAAACTAGTTCCTTGTTGGCAGCTTCTAAATCTGAATCTGCTGTGAATATAATTTGCTACAAAGTATAAAGAGGTGCCTGATACGTTACAGTGGGTCAAAATGTTTGGCTAGTTGCCTGTACTCTGAATAACTCCTCCTTCTCCGTGCGTTCAAATACCACCCTCATCAAATACACAACTCTTGTACCTTAGAGAGGGAGAAGAATGTTCCGTCTGCCTAGCCCTGCACCTAGCTTACATAAGTACATGAAAGTGTTCTCTTCCTGACCTTGAGACATGAGATATATTCAAATATATTCGAGCTCACACCGTGGCAGCACTAAAAGGAATACTAATGAAGGTTTTGCAAGGTTCTGGAATTTTCCTAATATAGGAGCTGGTTAGAGCTGGCATTCTTAGGACGGTGAGGATCTTGAGATGGTCAGAAACCCACCTCGTACCTGTTTGCTGCCAGCATGGGCTATTTCAGGGCTCTGGAATTCAGTAATGACTCCACACAGTTAAGCCACTTTGCTGCTTCCCTTATTCCATTCCCTTGTGTGTGTCGGGGATTAAAAATGGGAGCTTCCCATGCCCCGTGAGCCCTGCTGGGTGCATCTTGATTGTTGGGAATAGGCCCTTGTTTCCAAAACAAACCAACTAGATACAGTAGACCAGGGCTCAGCAGACTTTTTCTGTAAAGAGCCCGATAGTATATACTATAGTCTGCAGGTCACACAGCCTCGGTCACAGCTACCCAACTTGCTAAGGCAGCCCCAGACTACGTGGAAATAAGTGGGCATGGCTGGGAGTCAGTAAAACTTTATTTACAAAAACAGGTGGCTGGCCCGCAGGCCAGAGTCTGCCACGCACTACAGTAGACTCATGACTTTTCCTGTTCTCTTTCTAGGCCCGTGACTCTGATCTTGTAAATTTGGCGAGGGACACAGGTGCAGGGGGGACAGGAGTTCCTCGCAGGTGTGAGTTTACACTGAGAACTCCCCATGGAGGGTCTCGCTAAGCCTCACCTACCCCTCAGACCATTTTGGTTGTCCTGTGACAGAAATGCAGCGCCCTTGAATAATTTCCCAGGCCATTGCAAGCAAACAGGTTTTGTTTTTTTTTTTCCTGGCATTGTAGGTGCAAGTTTTTCTTTCCTCCCTTCCGCCTTTAACAGAATGCTTTTTATCTGCTGAAAGAGAAACCCACTGGCCTCTGTCAAGTGTTTGATTTCCTCTGCCCTCCTTCCAGCCACCTCTGCTAACATTTGCTCTGTGTTTCCTGCATTGAAGGTTTTGAAAATAGTAATAATATATAATAAGGCCAGTTGGGGTTTTCTGGAAGATTTCAGATGTGTAGTAGCTACACCTGAATTAATCTTTTCAAAATCATCTGTTTTCATTGACAAGTTTTTCAGTCATGTCATTTTGATTTCTGGACAGTCAGCTGAATTAACATAATTGTTTAAAACACGCCAGTGATGAAAAGCCGGCTGCCCTTCTTGGCGGGGCCTGAGGGGGTGGAATGGTTTTGCTGGGCCCAGTACAGCATCTGGCCTCGTACTCAGAGGGACGAGAAATACTTACCCACGAGGCATATGCTCCCTGTGGATGAGACTGAAGGTGCCTCCTTCCTGACACCAGAAAGTAGTGTGAAATGGAGCAAAGGGGAGTGGATAAGCTCTGGGACAAGCCTGGACAGCGCAGGGGTGTCTTCCTCATGTTCTTTCCCAGCTGTGTTCTTACCAAAGTGTCAAGGTCATACCTCTGTCCTCCCGACCAGATTTGCCCTTTTTCAACCTCATGTTGGAAGGCCATTTCCGTTGGTGGTCCATGTCATCCTTTAGGTGTGATTCTTACTAGTTTACTCTTTTTTTTTTTAATCACTATAGAATTTCTTTTTAATTGAAGTATAGTTAATTTACAATATTGTGTTAGCTCCAGGTGTACAGCAAAGTGATTCAGAAATATATGTGTGTGTGTGTGTGTGTGTCTGTGTGTGTGTGTGTCGGTGTGTGTCTGTGTGTGTGTGTGTGTCTGTGTGTGTGTGTCTGTGTGTGTGTGTGTGTGTGTGTGTGTCTGTGTGTGTGTGTGTGTGTGTGTGTGTGTGTGTGTGTATCTCACATCTTCTTTATCCATTCATCTGTTGATGGGCACTTGGGTTGCCATGTCCTGGCTATTGTAAATAGTGCTGCTGTGAACATTGGGGTGCATGCGTCTTTTTGAATTAGACTTTTCTCTGGATATATGCCCAGGAGTGGGATTGCTGGATCATATGGTAACTACTAGTTTACTCTTGGTAAAAAGTTCCAGGGACACCCCCGCCTCCCCGCTCCCCCCCATGCAGTGGTTAAACTTGTTCATCAGAATGCCTCACAACACTAAACGGAGCGATTTTTTCCACTTATTTCCATGAACCATCCTTGCCAAATGCTAAGGGAGCTCTGAGGAGTGAGCACCACAGGGTGCCTTCCAGGCCACTTACAGAACACTATGGGGGTCCCTGGGTGTCGGAACCAGTTCCTCGGCGAAGCTCTCAGGGTCCCAACCATCACGCAGGATAGCTGTCGGTAGAGAAGGAGGAATGAAGCTCTTAAGTGCTGTTTGAGTGTCTCCTGCAGCTCTAGTTTTGCTTTTTTTTTTTTTTAAGGAAACATTTTAACCATTTTTAAGTATAGATTCACATTGCTGTACACCCATCCCCTCCACCCATCTCCTGGACTTTCTCATCTTCCCAAATTCTGTCCCCATGAAACACTGACTCCCCAGGCCCCTGTCCCCCACCATTCTACTTTCTGCCTCTAAGAATTTGACTACACTGAGTCCCTCGTAAACATAAAATCATGCAGTATTTGTCCTTTTGTGACCGGCTTATTTCACGGAGCATGATGTCCTCACCCAGGTGTAGCAGGTGTGAGCATTTCCTTCCTTTTTAAGGCTGGATAACATTACATTTTACGAATATATCACATTTTGTTTATCCATTCATCTGTCAGCGGACACTTGGGTTGCTTCCACCTTTTGAGTGTTGTGAATCATGCTGCTATGAACATGGGTGTGCAGGTATCTATTTGAGTCCCTGCTTTCAGTTCTTTCGGGTCCATACCCAGAAGTGGGATTGTTGGATCATATGGTAATTCTATGTTTGACTTTTCTGAGGAACTGCCACACTTTTCCATAGCAGCCGCACCATCTTGCATTCCCACCGGCAACACATGAGGATTCTAGTTCCTCTACATCCTCACCAACCCTTGTTATTTTCCATTGTACCATCCTAGTGGGTGTGAAGTGGCATCTCATTGTGGTTTTGATTTGCATTTTCCTAGCAGTAAGGATGTTGAGCATCTTTGCACGTGCTTATCGGCCATGTCTGTATCTCCTTTAGAGAAATGTCTATTCCCGCCCATTTTTGAATCAGATTGTTTGTTTTTTAATCGTTAAGTGGTAAGACTTCTCTACACTCATTGCATCTGACACCAGAGGGTTGTAAGAACTTAAAAGCAAGTCTTAGATACCCATGACCTCTGACATCTCCAGGCATTCCACCAGAAGACTGGTGTCTGGTAAGTATGGTCCCAGGCCTGGGAAGGAAGCAGAAGAATTGGCCCAGGGCAGTCGCCCAACTAGAGACCAGCCAATCCGCTGTCATCCCCCTGTCCCCCAGAAGAGTAGGTTATCAGAGCTGAAGTCATGAGCCTGAAAGCCAGCATGAATCATTAGGAAGAAATGGTGTCACATCAGCCTCATTTCCTCTTCTGGCAGGTGACCGTCTAGTCAGTAGACCAGGAAAACGGGGTGGAATGTGGGGAGATGGGAAGCGTCAGATCGGGTCCTGGACATCATTCTTGGGGGCAGAAGTGAGAAGCACACAGAGATGTTAAGATAATTCTGAGCTCATCACCATTTAGCCAGGCTTATAACTAGTTGGATGAAAGTTCCCAAACGGCGTTAATTAGTAAGTTAATTAGAGGGAGATGGCCCCCCGGGTTCCATCCTCTGCTCTGTCCACCAGCCATTTACCATGTAATTTTTTTTTTTTAATTTATTTTGGCTGTGTCTGGTCTTCGTTGCGGCATGCGGGCTTTTAGTTCCCTGACCAGGGATCGACCCCACGTCCCCTGCATTGGAAGGCAGATTCTTTACCACTGGACCACCAGGGAAGTCCTTACCATGTCATTTAGAAAAGCAAAGATGTGGAAAGTTTGCTTATCAAAGCTGGAGGGGTGGCCTCCATCTCTGTGTAGTAGAATCGGGGCCCCCAAATCTCAGCGACTGAAATAGTTAGCTGAAGCCAGCAAGGTGGGCTTCGGGGCAAGGAATGTTTCGATTCCCACGCCTGGATCTAACTCTGCATTTCCTGGCCTGGACGCCATGGACATTGGGGGCCAGCTGATTCTCCGTGGTTGGGATGCTGAACAGCATCCTTGGTGGTGACCCACTTGATGTCAGGAGCACCCCCCATAACCCCTGGTAGTAATGATCAAAAATGTGTCCAGATGCTGCTAAATGTCTCCCAGGGATCTGAATCAACCACTGGTCTCAGTAAGCAACTGTGGAAATATAGGATGGGAAAGGAGGAATGACAGCCTGTGAGAAAACAACCTAGAGATTTCGGTTGATAATAATAATAATAGTTTGAACCAGTGGTTCTGAGATGAACTACTCCTCACCCCCCTTTCCTGTTCCGGTACTACTTGCAACAAAGCAGAGCCCCTCAGGCCTGTAATTTCCGTGTCTTGTCCCGTTCAGTCTCCAGGCAGCTCTGCAAAGCAGTCTCCCTAGCCCTGGAATCTCGTAAACTCCTTGGCTTCGGGTACCGTCCTCTTCCCAAATCTCCATCCCTCTTCTAGACCTGTCTCCTGAGCGCCCCACACCTGTGTCTAGCTGCCACCTGCCATCACCCCGAGTCCTCCCAAGCAGCTGGGGTCAAACCCGCCACTGCTCCCCCCCACCCCGGCCCTAAGTCTGCCCTGCCTGTCCCCCACCCCCAGGTCAGTGGTCCTGGCACCCTCCACCCTCGGCCCCTTCCAGTCTGCTGCCCGCTTGCATCCGCTACTTCCAGAGGCAAATCTGAACTAATAACCTCATGCATAAACCTTTCTGTAGCTTCAGTTTCAAGGATAAAGTATAACCCCCAGGGGCCCCCTAAGGCCCACCACAGAACCGTTGCGCACAAGGCATCCCCTCCCCGACTGCCCCTCCACCCCACTTTGTTTCTCCTCGTTTCTCCTCTTCTAAACCACAGACCAAGCATCTCCCTTACTTGCCTGCCTCTCTCTCTCCCTCCCTCGAACAAATATTTATTGGGCATCCACCCTGCACCAGGCCCTGTGCCTATCACCGACAACAGAGAGATCCCCAGCTGCGTGGAGTTTCCTAAGTAAAACATGAGAATGCAGCACCCTCCTCGTTATTTGTGGATTCTGTATTCACGCACTCGCCTACTGGCTAAAGTTTCTCTGTAATCCCCCCACGTCAGTGCTCACAGAGCTTCCTCCGCCATTCAACAGCGCTCCGGGCTGAGGTTGAACTGCACACTCGGCCTTCCCGCCTTCCCCTTCCCGCCTTCTGCCGTCTCAGCTTGTTCTGTAAACAAGCATCCTTTTTGTGGTGTATTTAGTGCCACATTTTCTGCATTCTTGTGCTTTCTGTTGGCAATTGCGCTGTTTTGAAAATGTCCCCCAAGCCTAGGGCTGAAGCGCTGTCTAGTGTCCTAAGCCCAGGGAGGCCGCTAGGCTCCCTCTTGGGGAAAACACGTGTGTTCCACGAGCTCTGTGAGTTACAGAGCTGTTGGCCACGAGTTCAGTGTTAATGAGTCAGAGATATATATTCAGTAAGTCGCCTTTCAACAGAAACACACATCACACGAGGTTCTGTATTAATGGCTTGATGAAAATATGACCAGAGGCTCTTGGAATCTAACCCCAGATTTGCCCTAGAAGCAACGGCTCGGTAACCACTAACTCAGTGTTCGCAACAACTTTATAGACGTAACCAGTGCACGAGTGGGTGCAGAAACCTCCCAGATTGGGCCTCCTTGACCTTCCCCTTCACTTCTGCCCTGCAGGTGTGTCTTCTCTCCAACCACGTTTGTCCCCTGCACCCCAGGGGCAACTGCAGCCTGGGATCCCCAGCCACTGTACAGGGAACTCCTCATCCCCAGCCTGTCTCGGGAGCACACCCTTGCCCTGAATTGGAGGCCCTGCCATGCCTGCTGCAGGACAGGCATCTGTCTCCGAGTCTTACTCTCCCGACCCTTGCTCCTCCAAGCCCCTTTTCACTCAGGACTCCTCATTTCAAGGAGCCACCCCAGCTTTTCCCCATGCTCTGGACCAGCCAGCTGGGGTGTACAGGTGTGGGACATGAATGAGTCACACGGGGGATCTGGGGCAGAGCCTGCCCTGGTGGTCCTTACCTTGTCAGTACGGGTTTTCTGAACTCCACACGCTGCACGCTAGGTGGCTGCCCACGGGAGGACCGAGCCCAGCCCAAGGCCTCACCTCCAGCCTGTGAGCACTCAGAGATGATCAACTCATCACAGAAGGCCAGCATTTATTTCTAAAAGCCATATGCCTTCAGTAGTTAGCTTAAAGTGGATAAATGTACTTTTATTTGCCTGTCTTTTGGTGTAGATCCAACAGCCTTTCCAGCGATGGAAATTTGTCATGTTTCTTGAAACCAGACCTATGGTAGAGACTCTGCTCTCTAATTTCCATTTAATCAGAAATTTAAAGAAACCTCCGGCCATCCAACTGCTGAATCCTTTGAAATAATTTTAGATTTACGAAGGGTTAAAAAAAAAAGATCATGCAGGTATTCCCTGGCAGTCCAGTGGTTGGGACTTGATGCTTTCACTACTGGGACCCAGGTTCGATCCCTGGTCAGGGAACTAGGATCCTGTAAGCCACGTGGCACAGCCGAAAAGAAAAAAAGATGGTGCAGAGAGTTCCCATATACCCTGCACCCAGCTTCCTAGCGTTAACTTTTTTTGTTTTATTTATAAATGTCATATGACCATTGCAGAAAATTTGGAAAATAGAAAAATGGGGGAAAACACCCAAAATCCCTTGCAGCTACAGTTAATTTTCATTTTGTTGTATCACCTCCCAGGATTTTCTTTCTTTACCCCTGTTTTCCTGCAGGGTTGTCCTTGTCGGTACAATCATTTGAAAAAACAGTTTGGTGATGCATATCTAAAATCATAAAGCATTTCTAACCTTTGCCTCCGCAATTCTGTCCCTTTGAGACGTGTGTGTGTGTGTGTGTGTGTGTGTGTGTGTGTGATTGGAATGCATACATCTGACAACAGGGAAATGATTAAAGCAATACTTGAAAAGACCATAGCAGCATGCAAAACGTGGAACGTTGGTATATTCACCGTGATGACAGCTGTCATCGTATACACCCAGGCAAATAAAGATCGGGGCACAGTGACATTTGTAAATGATGGCAAGAATATTGGCCAATTTTCCTTTTCTTTTAATTTTTCCTTTAAAAAATTTTTTAAGTTCACTCCTGTACTAATAATTGAGGGATCAAATTCAGGTAACAGTGACATAGGTGACATTTTTTCATGAGCCCTTACCAGTGTTTCATAAGGGCCGTTTCTTATCAGCCAGGAATCTTTGCAGGTGAAGAGTTTGTACCACATTTGTTCTTCAGGACCATAACATGCAGCTGGCTGGATTTATGCCCAAGAATGTTCCGCTTTTTTTTTTTTTTGCCCCTCAGATGACTCACCACTAGCAGTTTGCCTCAGTTAGTTCTTACCTTTATTAAAGAAGAATAATTTAAAAAAACACCATCTTGGCATTAGATATTAATCAGAAATGTGCCTTATTTATCGATGGACTAATTAAGCCAGTGCCCACCCGCCCCCCCCCCACAAAAAAAACCTTTGAGGTTAAGGTTTATTAAGAACGCTCGCTAAGGGCTTCCCTGGTGGCGCAGTGGTTGGGAGTCCTCCTGCCAGTGTGGGGGACATGGGTTCGAGCCCTGGTCCGGGAAGATCCCACATGCCACGGAGCAACTGAGCCCGTGCGCCACTACTGAGCCTGCGCTCTACAGCCCTCAGGCCGTAGCTACTGAGGCCCGTGCGGCTGGAGCCCAAGCTCTGCAGCGGGAGAGGCCACCGCAGTGAGAGGCCCAGGCACTGCGGTGAGGAGTGGCCCCTGCTCACCGCAGCTAGAGAAAGCCGCACGCAGCAGCGAAGACCCAATGCAGCCAAAAATAAATAATAAATAAATAAATAAATGTATTTTTAAAACAAGAACACTCGCTAAGAATTCACTCCTAGGCAGTACACCAGCTACTTAATTGACATCTAGTGATTTGGGCACTAAAATCTAGCTCTCTGCCTGACTGTCCCATGCCAACCTCATTTTTTCCCTTATGCAAAATCAGAGTAATATTTTTCTACACATCTTGTCACCGAAATTATGCTAGACTGCTTGAGGTATCATGGGGACGGATTGGCCCATTTCTGCCGGGATAAAGGTCTCACATGAATAGTTCCAGTTAGCGTATATTTTGTGCCGCGAAGTGTCCCTGACTCTTAGATGGCCCGGAAGAAAAAGCAGCTTCGAACTGTTTTCATGGAGGGGTGTGGTTTCTCCCCACGCATCTGAGTTTTTCCTTAGTGAGCCGTCAGAACTGTTTAATCAGAGGTCACCTCGCAGTGTGGAAAGGTTCGGAAGAGCCTTCTGCGTCTCTCAGGATTCTGGGGCTGGAGGAGCCCGAGGGAGACCGGGTGCTGATCTGGGCGGTTAGAGATGAGACCACTCACGGCCCCGCCCTCATCTTTCCCCTGACAAGCTAGAGGCCACCTGGCCCATCACCCCGCTTCCAGTCGGGTAGTGGGGTTCCGTCTGGCCTGCTTGCAGACACAGAACTTTAAAACCTGCCAGGAGGGAATTCCCTGGCGGTCCAGTGGTTAGGACTCTGAGCTTTCACTGCCGAAGGCCCGGGGTCGATCCCTGGTCGGGGAACTAAGATCCCACAAGCCACACAGTGTGGCCTAAATAAATAAATAGATAAAAATAAAAATAAATAAACTCTGCTAGGAAAGCCCACCCTCTGGGGCCAAGGGCAGTTGTGTCTGCCCAGTTCCCAAGGGTGGGAGTGTCTCTGGGCACCGTGCAGAGGAGGAGAGCTGTCCTCATGAAGTCAGCCAGGGTAGCAAGAGGGCCACGGAGACCCCAGGAGAAGAGTGGGCTTGGGCAGGGGGAGGTCAACTTTCAGGGCACACAGGACGGGACAGGTCCTGTTGGGGTGATGCTGGCTCAGTAAACGACAGGTCTGGGGGTGAGAAAGTGCACCTGGGGTGGGGGGCGCGGTGGGCAGGGAGTTCATCAAGAGAGGAGCCGTGAGGGTTGGCAGACCCTCATTTCGTTCCCCCACCTTCCAGCAGAGCCCAGTCTGTTTCGTGGAGATTTTTTTGTTTCTTAAGTGGAAAGGTGACAAGTTGTCTTTAAAGTGAAATAGCCAAGGACGGGCTCGCACCCGACCCCTGCAGGCCTCACCCTTGGGTGTCTGCCCTTGACCTTCCTGGCAGGGACCAGGTCTTCCTGTGTACCTGTGCCATGCGCACAGAGATGGCCGGTGATGTCACTCAGAGATGAGTGACACCCGACCCTCACCCTGACGAGGTCAAGGTTTGATGGGGCCTGAGGCAATGAGATGAAAGCAGTGTGTGTAGGGGGGTGGGGGGCAGGTAACGGAAGCGCACTGGAAGGCCTAGACCACGGGGGTGGGGAGCAGGGCAGGGCAACCCAGAGGGACTCTGACCTGGCCCCAAAGCTGGCCGAGCAAAGGGGCACCTGGGCCAGGGCCTCCAGGGCTCCCCAGTGCTGCATGACAGCACAGTTGGGGTACAGGGTGCAATTGGTGGCAAAAGGTGAGGCCTGGGAGGGCCCTGAACCCTGGAGAGTCCGGCACAAGCAGGCCAGGGAGTTAGGACTTTATACCAAAGCCATGGGGACGCTGATCAGGTGTGTGGGAAGCTGCACAGGCAGCAGGTGGGGAGGGACCGGGGTGGCAAGTCTGGATGGGCAGCCAGCCAAGGAGGTCACAGCCTTGGCTCAACGGCCAGGACTTGTCCCGCTGGCACAGAGGGAGGGCCCTGCACAGAGGGGAGGAGGCTCCCAGAGAGCACGGGGGAGGAGCCCCGGGGACAATGCAGGGAGAGAATGAGTGTGGGCGGAGGGGAAGCCACCTCTCCTGGGAAGTGTGTCAAGTCCAAGTTCCCTGGTGGGGGGAGGCCATGTGCTCCCAGCTCACCACAGTGCTCAGCAGAGCTCTTTTTTTTTTTTTTTAATTATTTTTTGGAGTATAGTTGATTTACAACATTGTGTTAGTTTCTGCTCTACAGCAAAGTGAATCAGTTATACATATACCTATATCCACTCTTTTTTAGATTGTTTTCCCACATGGGTCATTACAGAGTACTGAGTAGAGTTCCCTGTGCTAGTTATCTATTTTATATATAGTAGTGTGTCTATGTCAATCCCAATCTCCCAATTTATCCCTTCCCCCTGCCGCCAGAAGAGCTCTTTTGAGTGGATCTAAAGTATCTGAGAATCCAGACCCTCGACCCTGCTTGCAGAGTGCGACCCACTAAGCTCCCCAGCAGCTGGGGATAGAGTGGTCGACCGGACAGTGGCCTGCTGTCAGGAAGCTTCCAGACAGTCTGTGCTATGCTGGGGGAAGATGGACTGTGGAAACGAGGGGTGGGGGACCCAGCTGCTAAGAATTTATCCCAGGAGAGTATCCATTGCTGATGAAGTATGTCACGCAGATGTCCATCACAGTTTAATTTACAACCACGGGAAACATTGGAAATACCCCAAGAACATGACATTAGAGGAATGGTCGTGTTTAATAAGTGATTTTACAGCCATTGCAAAAGGTTTCCTTAAGAAAGCTGTTGTAAAAGCTTTACACAATATATTTGACAGGCGGGCAGAATGTTTATGACACATCTTAAGCAGAAAGGCAGGATGTAAAATTA
Source organism: Tursiops truncatus (assembly GCF_011762595.2). Classification (NCBI taxonomy): domain Eukaryota; kingdom Metazoa; phylum Chordata; class Mammalia; order Artiodactyla; family Delphinidae; genus Tursiops; species Tursiops truncatus. The sequence continues at coordinate 165,832,872 of NC_047036.1, read as the reverse complement.
AGTTTGGGCAGGAGCTCACCCATGTATTAGGTCAAACCGTGGGAAATGGTCATTTTTGTAGGTCAGAAATGGTTGATGGTTGGCGACCGTGTGACCTCACTGAAATGAACGGAAATAAGAATGGAAAGGAATGTGCTAAAACAGGAGCAGTGGTTCTGTCTGGTTTGTGAAATCCCAGGCGGTTGCTATTTAATTATTATGGGAAACTAGGATTCCCTCGTCTGCGTTAACGTCACCTGTTACATAGGGGACCCCCCCAGGAGAGCCCACTTCCACGCCCGCCCATGAGCCAGCCCTTCACGGGGACCACCATCCTGGACTTCCTTTCCTCCAAGCATCACCCCCATCCTTCGGCCCCTTCCTCCCAAGTCACGGCTGGGACCCCTGGGTAGTTCTACAAACTCTCCAGGGCATACCCCGCTCAGCCCGAGTTGGCCCTCGTGGGGGCCTCAGTCTGCCTACATCCGACCCTCCATGGTACTTATTAGAACACAGCTTTCCAGGTGCCGCTTCCAGCCAATGAACTCACTGAACTTGGCCCAGGCCCTAGATAAACTCCAGGGCAGGCTTGGCCGGCCAGCAGTTTGGCCCTCCTAGCTCTGGTTATCGCACTGATACTGCTGTGACCTAAGATGGCCCAGCCCTGTGTGCAGCACACTGTTGGTTTATTGAGCCTGCCTTCAGGCACCAAAAACCCCTTTGGTTTTCTCACCTGTGCTGCTGCTACAGGTGGGACCCTCCCATGCCCCCATCTTGGCTGAATCTCTTGATGTTTCCTCCATAGTAGCCTATCAAGATGGTTTTGTGTTTGGGAACTCCCTGGCGGTCCAGTGGTCAGGACTCAGCACTTCCACCGCAGGGGGCCCAGGTTCCATCAGCGGTCGGGGATCCCGCATGCCACGTGGGGCGGCCCCCCCCCAAAAAAAAGCTTTGTGTTAATTCATCCCTCTGTCTTTATTTCCAAACAAAATCTGGGGCAGCTTCTCTGCTCCATGTCATCTGTGAATTTGATAAGCAAGCCTCCTATGGTCTCATCTCAGGCAAGACCAAGGACAGAGCCCTTTGGCATTCCACTAGAGACCCTCTTTCTACGTAACAAGCTTGAGTGTGGATGCCCAGTAAATTTTAAAGTCGCGCAACCTGCACTCATCAGTTCTTAATACCCCCTGGAATTTACAAGGATGTCATGAGGGATTCAGCCAGCACCTAGCTGATACCCCAGGGGCCCGTATCCACTCTGTCTCCCCACTGTGCACAGAGCCACGAGGATTAGCGACCCATTTGCTGTAGTGGCTATAAACACCTTCACTCTGTCTACTCTCCTGTAGGGCTGCAAAGCACACCTCTCAGAGTTTAGTCTTGATTTGTTCCAGGAAACGGGAAACCCAGGATTCACGGCCTATTTCCCATCCCCACAGCCCATAAGCCATTTTTTGCCAGAGATTAACATCGAGTTTGTACGATTAACTTCCTTCCTCTTTTCCAATCAGGATCGCTTTGCCCTTCTGTTGTTTTCTGTCACTCTGCGCTCCCCGGCTCCCCAAAGGCACTCCACACAGGCTCAGCCAACTGTCTCCGTGACGCAAACGTTGTCCGATCTGGCGACTTTAGTTGGCGCCATCTGTGTCCCTGGACAGCCGTGTGCCAGGTACTGAGGAGTTGAGGTCAGCTACACGTCCCTCGTCCTGCACTGAGCTTCGACGCCATCCTCAGCGTGCTTTCCCTGATCCTTCTTGGTCCAAGTGCCATCTCACCAGCAGAGGAGACAGAAGGAAACCACGGTTAAGCAGTCTCGTTTTAGGGAGTTCCCTGGTGGCCTAGTGGCTAGGATCGCAGGCTTTCACTGCTGTGGCCCGGGTTCAATCCCTGAACTGAGATCCCACAAGCCACGCGGTGTGGCCCCAAAAAATGGGGGGGAGGGGGGAGTCATTTGTGTCATATTTTAGATTCCACATGTAAGTGATATCACATGGTGTTTGTCTTTCTCTGTCTGACTTACTTAGCTTAGTATGATAATCTCTAGGTCCATCCATGTTGCTGCAAATGGCATTACTTCATTATTTTTAAATGACTGAGAAATAGTCCACTGTATATGTATACCACATCTTCTTTATCCATTCATCTGTCGATGGACATTTAGGTTGTTTCCATGTCTTGGCTATTGTGAATAGTGCTGCTGTCAACCTAGGGGCGCATGTATATTTTCAAAACATAGTTTTGTCTGTGTATATGCCCAGGACTGTAACTGTTGGATCACATGACAACTCTGTTTTTAGTTTTTTGAGGAACCTCCACACTGTTTTCCATAGTGGCTGCACCAATTTACATTCCCACCAACAGTGTAAGAAGGTTCCCTTTTCTGTACACCCTCTCCAGCATTTATTATTTGTAGGCTTTTTAATGATGGCCATTCTGACCTGTGTGAGGTGGTACCCCATTGTAGTTTTGATTTGCATTTCGCTAATAATGAGCAACGTTGAGCATCTTTCCATGTGCCTGTTGACCATCTGTATGTCTTTGGAGAAATGTTTATTTTGGTCTTCTGCCCATTTTTTGATTGGGTTTTTTTGGGGTTTTTGTTATTGAATTGTGTGAGCTGTTTGTATATTTTGGAAATTAAGCCCTTATCAGTCACATCATTTGCAAATATTTTCTCGCACTTCGTAGGCTGTCTTTTCGTTTTCTTTATGGTTTCCTTTGCTGTGCAAAAGCTTTATCATCTTAACCATCGTAAGTGCACAGCCCGGTGGCATTAAGCACATTCACATTGTTGTGCAAGCATCCCCACCATCATCTCCAGAACTTTCTCACCTTCCCAAACGGAAACTCTGTCCCCATGAAACACTGACTCCTCATACCCCACCCTCAGCCCCTGACACTCACCATCTACTTCCTGTCTCTGTGGATGTGACTCATTTAGGGACCTTACATGAGTGGAATCACACAGTATTTGTGCTTTTGTGTCTGACTTACTTCACTGAGGATAATGTCCTCAAGGTTCATCCATGTTGTAGCAGGTGTCAGAATCTCCTTCCTTTTTAGGGCTGAATAATATTCCAGTGTTACGAAAGGACCACATTTTGTTTATCCATTCATCCATTGAAGGACACTTGGGTTGCTTCCACCTCAGCATTATTGTGAATAATGCTGCTGTGAACATGGGTGTCCCTAAATATTTTCGATTATTTGTCACTTCCCTCCCTCTGTCCCAAGAGGGGCCTGGCCCATTCCTGCCCTTTTGAAACATAACTCGGAGCACCCGCACACACATACCTCTTCAAATGTTATTCTTTTGTTTTTAACAAGGCTCAGTTCCTCCCGAACTTAACTTTTTTTTTAAAAAAGGAAACTTTCATTTGAGAATAGTTTTCAGTTTATGAAAAACTTGCAAAGAGAGTACGGAGTTTCCTTATACCCCCACCCCCGCCACGTAGTTTCCCCTGATGTTCACATTACTGTTGACTAAACTCTGTACTTTATTCAGGTTTCACCAGGTTTTCTGTGCCAAGGTCCAGCCCAGGAGCCCACATTGCGCTTAGCGGATTTCACTTTTGAGCTACTTCCCTGATGTTGTCATCCTTTGCAGTTAAGCATCGTCCAATTCTAATAACCAGCCTTTGAAAATCTGAACTTGGTGGTCTTCCATGGCAGCCCCTCATCCTCCTCCTTCAGATCCTGCCCGCTTTCCTTACTCCTCATGATTCTTCATCAAATCATGTTCCAAATTTTTTATTTTATTGAAGTGTAGTTGATTTACAACGTTGTGTTAATTTTTGCTGTACAGCAAAGTGACTCAGTTATATATATATATATATATGTGTGTGTATATATATATATATATGTGTGTGTGTATATATATATATATATATTCTTTTTTTTTTTTTTTTTTGCGGTACGCAGGCCTCTCACTGTTGTGGCCTCTCCCATTGCGGAGCACAGGCTCCAGACGCGCAGGCTCAGCGGCCATGGCTCACGGGCCCAGCCGCTCCGCAGCATGTGGGATCTTCCCGGACCGGGGCACAAACCCGTGTCCCCTGCATCAGCAGGCGGACTCTCAACCACTGCGCCACCAGGGAAACCCTTCTTTTTATATTCTTTTCCATTATGGTTTATTAGGGTATTGAATATAGTTCCCTGTGCTGCACAGTAGGACCTTGTTGTTTATCCATCCTGTATATACTAGTTTGCATCTGCTAATCCCAAACTCCCAATCCATCCCTCCCCCACCCCCACCCCCCAGTCTGTTCTCTATGTCTGTGAGTCTGTTTTTGTTTCGTAGGTATGTTCATTTGTGTCGTATTTTAGATTCCACCTGTAAGTGATATCATATGGTATTTGTCTTTCTCTGTCTGACTTACTTCGCTTAGTATGATAATCTCTAGGTCCATCCATGTTGCTGCAAATGGCATTATGTCATTCTTTTTTTATGGCTGAGTAATATTCTATTGTGTATATGTACCACATCTTCTTTATCCATTCCTCTGTCAATGGACATACTGGTTGCTTCCATGTCTTGGCTATTGTGAACAGTGCTCCTACGAACATTGGGGTGCATGTATCTTTTTGAATTATAGTTTTGTCTGGGTTCATTTTCCAAATTTTTAAGACCCCCCTTCCCCCTTTAATCTCAGATATCAGGTCTTTGAAATAAACCCCTCTTTTCTTCTTCTTCTCAAAAGTAAACTCTTAACACAAAACCAAACAAAGGAGGAATTATCTATAATCACAATAGGCAGGCATCTACTCATTATAAAACAGTACTGCATTTTGGTACCAACATATTCATTGATGTCATTGGAGAAAAGGAAAATGCCATTCAGCTGATGAACCTCCAGGTTATCTGCCAACCAACCCATTTCAGAGAGAGGAAGCTCCTTGGCCATTCATTTTTGTTATTGTTTGTTTCTGTTTTAATTTTAAGGTACATATGCTTCCTAAGTTGCAGGCCCCGTTCAGTAACGTAACATTCACAAATGTCAGGTGTACCCAGCGAAATGTCATTTCAGACCTGAGCTTTCCAAAAATCTTTTACTCAGATTAATTTTCAGCAAGATACACACGCATAAAAGATCACGCAGTTCCCTTTTCTCTAGACACAGGCAGACAGTGAGTTGGGCACAGTTTCTTAGCTAAGCAGACAAGGTACAGTTGCACCCCCCCCCATATCCACAGGTTCCACATCCTTGATTCAGCCAACCAAGGATCAGAAATACTCCAGAAACTTCCAGAAAGCAAAACTTGAATTTGCTGCGCTCACAGCCAACTATTTACCTAGCATTTACATTGTATTAGGTGTGATAAGTAACCTTGAGATGATTTAAAGTATACCTGAGGGTGTGCATAGGCTCTATGCAGATTCAGCTGACCCCTGAACAGTGCGGGGGTGGGGGGGGGGTAGGGGCGCTGACCCTCTGTGCAGTCGAAAATCTGAGTATAACTTTATAGCTGGCCCTTTATATCTGTGGCTCCACATCCTCAGATTCAGCCAACCACGGATTGTGTAGAACTATAGCGCATATTTAGTGGGGGAAAAAATCCGTTATAAGTGGCCCTGCACAGTTCAAACCCGTGTTGTTCAAGGGTCAACTGTATTGATACTTTGCCATTTCATGTGAGGGACTCGAGCATCCTGGAATTTGGAATTTTGGCATCCTTAGAGGCCCTGGAACCAATCCCCTCCGGATACCGAGGGCTGAGTGTATTTATCATTCATGCTAATAACAAAGTAAATTTTTCTTTTTTTTTAAATTTTTTTTTTTTTTAATTTATTTTTGGCTGCGTTGGGTCTTCGTTGCTGCATGCGGGCTTTCTCTAGTTGCGGCGAGCAGGGGCTACTCTTCGTTGCAGGGCACAGGCTTCTCATTATGGTGGCTTCTCGTTGCGGTGCACAGGCTCTAGGCGTGCGGACTTCAGTAGTTGTGGCACGTGGGCGCAATAGTTGTGGCTCGCGGGCTCAGTAGTTGTGGCTCGCGGGCTCTAGAGCACAGGCTCAGTAGTTATGGTGCACGGGCTTAGTTGCTGCACGGCATGTGGGAACTTCCCAGACCAGGACTTGAATCCATGTCCCCTGCATTGGCAGGCAGATTCTTAACCACTGCGCCACCAGGGAAGTCCCCAAAGTGAATTTTTTCTATGCCTTGCGGTGATGTTGGGGATTTACTCAATAAGGGCAGATTCTCCCATGAGGTCAGGGACAGGCAGGGATGGCTGGCCTAGGGCCATCTGGCAGCTCTCTCAGCCAGGTATAATTTCTTACCATCCACACCTTTGTGCATTTCTCTTTTACGTGGTGGCCCCTGGCAGAGGCTTCTGCATGAAGTTCCCAGGTTTCCAGCCAGGACAAAGTCTTGCGTTTGGCCACTCTTAGTGGAGCAGCCCCACATCCTGTTGGGTGGCTCTTTTTTTGGCCATACTGCAAAGCTTTTGGGATCTTAGTTCCCCAACCAGGCATCAAACCCATGCCCCCTGCGGTGGAAGCACCGAGTCCTCACCGCTGGATCACCAGGGAAGTCCCTCTCATTACTTTTTATACTCTCACAGTCTCTTCTCCCAAATTATGGTGACTCGCCATGAGGTCCTCGGGCATGTCTCGTTTTCATTGTAACCCTCTCTGAATGTCTCCAAGCCTGCTTTCTTATAAAGCACTATTCCCAGACCCTCCTCCTTGACCATCAGAACTGCTCTCTGAGGTCTCAGTTGAGTGTCCATCACCTTCTGCAGGAATTCTTCTTAAGAGGCTGTGCCCTTTGGCCTTCCCTCTAAGAGATGAAGGGAGGGAAGAAAGAGGAAGTCTGCTTGTTCTTTCTGCTGAGGTGTCCAGTGAGTGATAAGAGAAGCTCTGGAATTAAATGAGTTCGCAGGAAACACAGCTTTATTCACTGTGTTCTGGTCTGAATTGTGTTCCCCCAAATTCCCATGTTGCATCCCTAACCCCCCAGTGTGATGGTAATAGGAGATGGGGCCTTTGCAAGGTGATTGGAGTAGATGAGGTCATGAGGGTGGGGCCCCCATGATGGGATTAGTGCCCTTATAAGAAAAAACCCTAGATAGCTTGTTCACACTCTCTCTACCATGTAAGGACCCAGCAAGAAGGTGGCCATCTGAAGCCAGGGAGCAAGCCCTCAGCAAAGGCCGAATCTACTGGCACCTTAGTCTTGGACTTCCCAGCCTCCAGGACTGTAAGACATAAATTTCTATTGTTTAAGCCACCCAATCTGTTATTTTATTATGGCAGCCGGAGCTGTTTACGACTTTGGGCATGAGTGTTCTTTCTTTTTTTTTGTTGGTGGTGATGCTTTTGTTTGTTTCACACTTTTTCTTTTGAAATCATTACAAATTCACAGGAAATTGCAAAGGTGGTACAGAGAGGTCACGTGTACCTCGTGCAGTTTCCCCCACTGGTTACTTCTTTGTAACTACAATATAATAGGATGTCAAAACGAGGAAATTGTCATCTGGACAATATGTGAGTCTGGTCCAATGCCATTTTATTACATGTGTAGATTCCCACAGCCGCCACTTCCCTCAAGATCCAGGACTGTTCCGTCACCACAGATTGCCCTTGAACTTCTGCATTATATTCTCACCCACTCTTCATGCGCCCGCCTCCCCCTCCACTGATAACTCCAGCAACCACAAATCTTTTCTCTATCTCTATAATTTTGTCATTTCAAGAATGCTACATAGGGAATTCCCTGGTGGTCCGGTGGTTAGGACTCCGCACTTCCCTTGCTGGGGGCCTGGATTTGATCCCTGGTCTGGGAACTAAGATCCCGCAAGCCACTCGGTGCAGCCAAAAAAAAAAAAAGAATGTTACATAAATGGAATCATATGGTGACCTTTTGAGATTGTCTTTTATCTCAGTATAACGCCCATGAGATCTACCCAGGTTGCTGTGTGTTATCAACAGTTCCTTTTCCTTGCCAAGGAGTATTCCGTGGCATGGGTGGACCGCAGTTTGTCTGACCATTTACTCAGTGAAGGACATCTGTGTTGTTTCCTGTTTTGGCCTCAAAGCAGCTGCGAACAGTCATGTAAAGGTTTTTATCTGGACCTGAGTTTTGCATTTCTCTGAGATAAATACACAAGAATGCAGTTGTTTAGTTTTCTTTACAAACCACCCAACTGTTTTCCAGAGCGGCTGCACCCTTTTACATTCCCACCAGCAATGTATGAGTGATCCAGTTTCTCCACATCCTCACCAGCATTTAGCATCATCACCGTTTTTTATTTTAGCCATTCTGGTAGTGACGGCTCACGGTGGTTTTGCATTTCTCTGATGGCTAAATGATGTTGAACATCATTTCACATGCTTTTTTACGGTATGTATATCTTATTCGGTGAAATGTAGTCTTCATCTCTTATGCTCATTTTCTGAATGGGTTATTTGTATTTTTACTGTTGGATTTTGAGAGCACGTCATACATTCTAAATGCTAGTCTTTCGTCAGATAGGCAGTTTGCAAAATATTTCCTCCCACTCTGTAGCCTATCTTTTCATCCTTTTAACAGATCTTCCACAAGCAAATGTTTTTCATTATGACGAAGTCAATTTAAAGATATATTTTTCTTTTGTGGATCAGGCTTCTGGTGTCATAGCAAAGAACTCTTTCACCCATCCAAGCCCCAGTTCCTGAAGATTTTCTCCTATGTTAGCTCTGAAAAGTCTTATAGTTCTACATTTTCTGTTTAAATCTGTGGTCCATTTTGAATTCTTGTTTGTGAAAAGCATGAAGTTTAGGTTGAGGTTCATTTTTATGCCCACGGACATGGCCATTAGTTCTTTCTGCGTTAACTTCCGGAATTATCCATAGAATAATACGAACTATTTTGTAGAATAGTGATTTGCAAGCATATCGCTTGATGGTATAACCCACATGTCCTGCATGATATTTACGCCAAAAATATATATTTGCTACCATATTATCCTTTTGCTATACATGAGGGATTTTTCAACACAGATCTCTAGATCACTCATTATTAAACATTAATTCTCAACGTATAAATCTTCATTCCAGAAGCAATTAACTGTGGGTGGTAGCAGTACAGGTTATTTCTACTTTTATACTGTTTTGTGATTTTTAAGTCTTCTGCACCCACAGTCAGGAAGATCCCACAATTCTTTTTTAAGTGGTGTTTGCTGGGTTTGACGTAATTTGGGAGTGGGTGGGGGGCTTGTGTATTTTTTTTAATTTCAGGTTCACGAAGAGTATTCTTTCTGGCTCACACTTCTAAGCCCCAATATGCCTTTTTTTTTTTCTTTTTTTCTTTTTTTATTTCTCTCTCTTTGTCCTCTGAGGCATGGGGTTAAGGTTTGGGGTTTGGGGTTTTTTTTTTCCCCCTCCTGTATTTTTCTTTTTTTTCTTTTTTATGCTGTCTTGCTTTTGTAACATCCAACTGAAGCAGGGCAGAGAAATCAATGAGTTGTCTTGGCATTGATTTAGTCTATTCCCAGGTGGCTGCCAAGCTGGGAACTGTGAACTGAAAACTTCATTTGGTATCAGATTTTCTTAATTGTCTCTCGAACACTCGCCCGCAGCCCGTGCTTGCTAGAACTCTCCAGAGACAGGTGGCACTCGCAGCCTGAGAGAAAAGTCTTCGAAGACACAAAGAATGGGGGCAGGGAGGGGGGCCTAGGACCTCACCAAATATGAGAAAAGGGGCAGCTGTTTCGAAGCCAAGCCTTTGAAACTGCCGGGCGGCTGGTGGTTTTTTCGTTTGTTTTTTTGTTTTTAATATTTATTTATTTATTTGTTTATTCTGGCTGCTCCGGGTCTTAGTTGCGGCATGCGGACTTCTTAGTTGTGGCATGCGGGATCTTTAGTTGCGGCACGCAGGATCTAGTTCCCCAACCAGGGATAGAACCCAGGCTGCCTGCATTGGGAGCACTGGACCGCCAGGGAAGTCCCCTGCGTGGCCTTTTGCAGAAAACCGCAGGGACCTCTGTGCCCGGGCCCAGCTGCCCCCCAAAGATGTTTCCAGTTACTTTCCCATCGAGCAGCAGGAGGAATCTGCCATTTAGAATATAGAATTCTTTTTTTTAAAATTGAAGTACAGTTGATTGACAGTGTTGTGTTAGTCTCAGGTGTACAGCAAAGTGACTCAGTTATACGTATATATATCTATATGTTCTTTTTCAGATTTTTTTTCCATTACTGGTTATTATAAGATATTGAGTATAGTTCCCTGTGCTATACAGTAGGTCCTTGTTGGTTAGAATATAAAATTCTTGCTTGGAAGTTGGTGTTTCTAGAAGCCAGTATGCTTCTAGATTATAAAGGACAGTTTAAGCCCAATTAAGATGGTCACTTGATACGTCATAATGAGTTTCCTTGAAAAATGACTTTCAACAGGTTCTTAACTATCAAGTCTTGTTCATGGACTTCCCTCGTGGGTCCTTACGTTCCCCCAAGGGCTGATGGGGTTGTGCTTGTGTATCAGAGGATTTATAGACTGCAGGTCACTCGGGAGCCTAAGTACGCTAGAAATTAGCCCCTATTAACCTGAACTTTGTGGCGTGGGGTCTGTTGTCCAAGTAAAATCCCAAAGTGGGATCATCGTAGCTGTCACACCAGCTTAGTCATCTGATTTGCTCACAGAGACCACTCTTCAAGAAACCGAGGCAAAACAGGTTTAAAAAAAAAAAATTCATGAGAACATGCTGCTGTCTGTTTGTGGCTGAGAACGGGTGTGTTTTTTCCTCTGGGCCAAGAACTTTTTCCATTTTCACCGTTCACTTCTCATTGTCATTCCTGGCTCTCCTCTGGGTCCCCTCTGTGGTGGACCGGTTGCCGCAGCGGGCCAGGAGCATGCCGATCGATGGTACCTCTCAGCGGTGGGCAGGCGGTGCTAATTAAGCTCTGAATCGGGTTCGATGGCTGTGCACACAGCACAGCCCAGATCCCAGCGACCCACCACCCACTGTCTGCCCCACCATGGCTGTCTGGTTTAGGAAAACACGAGGGCAGGATAAATACAGATTCCTGTCTGTCTCAGAGCCAGGGGCAGCATGACTAAGTCATACTGGGTGTGAAACCTACAAATCACTGGGCTTGTTCTCCTGCAGAAAGGTAGCCCTTCTTCACAGGAGTTTATCCGCTGAACAGCTTTCACTGAGATGTAATTCACATATCATACAGTGCACCCATTTCAGTGTCCAGTGCAGTGGCTTTTAGTGTATTCAGAGTCACTGCAATCAATTTATTTTATTTTGTTTTATTTTATTTTATTTATTTTTGGCCATGCTGCACAGCTTGGGGGATCTTAGTTCCCCAAGCAGGAGTCGCACCCAGGCCCTCAGCAGTGAGAGCACCGAATTCTAACCACTGGACTGCCAGGGAATTCCCCCCTTTTTTTTTCTGCAATCAATCTTAGAATCCCCAAGAGAAGCCCCATACCCATTAGCTGTCACCCTCCAATCTCCCCAAGTCCTAGGCACCTACCTATTGATCTACTTTCCGTCATTGTGGATTTACCTATTCTGCATGTTTCCTATAGATGGACTCCTACACTGCATGGGCTTGTGTGCCTGACCACTTTCACTCAGCAGGATATTTCCCGGGTCCATCCACGTGGGAGCATGTTTCAGCATCTCATTTCTTCTTTAGATGAGCACTGTTCCATTGTATGGATGCAGGATTCTGTCTCTGCAAATTCACCTACTGGCTAAAATGTATTTGTAACCCTCCAATCAGTACTTGTGGGGTGTTTTCACAGTCACGTGCAGACACTTGCGGTGAAAAATGTGAATCACTAAGGCGCACGTTCCCAGCTGAGGTTGAACAGGCCGTGCCCAGCATTCTTGCTTCAGTTCATACTGCAAACACGTGTCCTTTTTGCAGTGTATTTGGTGCCACATGTTTTGCCCTTTTTTTTGGTGGGGGGGGAGCTTTTTGTTGGTGATTTGGCAAAGGGGCCCCCAAGCATAGCGCTGAAGTGCTGTCTAGTGGTCTTAAGCACAAGAAGGCTACAGTGGGCCTTACAGAGAAAATCTGTGTTAGACCAGCTTCGTTCAGACACACGTTCAATGTCAATGAATCAACAGTGTATGTTAAGTAACGCGCTTTTCAATAGAAACACACATAAAACAAGGTTACAGGATGAATGGTTGGCAAAAGTGCAGCCAGAAGCTCCCATAGGAGCCGTGGTTCCGTATTAGCTAATTCAGTCTCTACCACGAATAACAAGAATTGACTGTAACTTTTTATTCCGGAGTAGTTCAAGACTTACAAGAAGTTGTAAAAATAGACTTCCTGTGTACCCTCCACCAGGCATCCCCCACTCCTGACATCTCACGTAACCATAGTCCAGTGGCAAAACCAAGACCTTGATACAATGTTACCAGCTCAGGGACAGACCCTATTCGGGTTTTGCTCGTTGTTACCTGCACTCTTGTGAGGGAAAGGGGAGTGTATATATCTATGAAATGTTTTCCAGGTGTACGTGTGAGGAACCAGTACCACAGTCAAGAGGCAGGACTATTCCATCACCCTAAATAAACAATGATTTCTTTTTTAAAAAACGGTGGTAGGGCTTCCCTGGTGGTGCAGTGGTTGAGAATCTGCCTGCTAATGCAGGGGACACGGGTTCGAGCCCTGGTCTGGGAAGATCCCACATGCCACGGAGCAACTAGGCCCATGAGCCACAACTACTGAGCCTGCGCGTCTGGAGCCTGTGCTCCGCAACAAGAGAGGCCGCGAGAATGAGAGGCCTGCGCACCACAATGAAGAGCGGCCCCCGCTCGCCACAACTAGAGAAAGCCCTCGCACAGGAATGAAGACCCAACACAGCCAAAAATAAATAACTAAACAAATGTGGGGTTTTGATTCAGAAAAAAAAAAAAAGGGGGTAAAATATACATAAACATAAAACTGACCAGTTTAACCAGAGTACAATCCAGTGGCATTAAGTACATTCACAGTGTTGGGCAACCACTACCGTCATCCAGCTTCAAAACTCTTCATTTTCCCCAATTGATACTCTGTCCATGTTAAGCAAAACTCCCCATTCCCCTTCCTCAGCCCCTGGGAACCCCCCATTCTAATTTTTCTCTCTATGAACCTGACTCCTTTTGGGACCTCCTAGAAGTGGAATCCGAGGGTATTTGTCGTTTTTGTGTCTGACTTATTTCACTGAACACCATGTCCTCACGTTTCGTCCATGTTGTAGCAAGTGTCAGAATTTCGTTCCTTTTTATGGCTAAATAAAATCCCGTGAAACAGTGATTTCTTGGCACCTGTTTCGTGGGAGGCACTGTCCTCCATTCCACTGGGGAGGCAGACAGTGATCAGAATAAGTAAATTATATCATACGTTTAGTTCATCATTCTTTTAGCTGGAATTCTACCCCTTGTACCCTTTTGAGTCCAGTTGTACCTGGGGCCCCTAATCATGGCCCCCAAGACATGAAAACCTCAAAGTGTCTTAATCATCCAAGGAAGATCTAATTCCATTTATCGTAGATTCAGCATTACCGATCATTTTCTAAAAAGTCTCTGGAACCAGTGGTTCTGAGAGGGTGTTTAGGGTGACTTTTCCTCCCGTGGGCTGTTGGATTAAAGCAGAATCCATCCGACTTCAGGCAGGACCTCGGATCACAGGAACAATCTCTCAGCCGCACCAGGATGCCGGGCAAAGTCTTCATTTTAGCATTTGTCCCATATTTGTACATCCAGATCATAATTGCCTGGGTGGAGTCCACTGGGCGTAGAAATGCCAGGAAGTGCCTGCCCTGGACCGTGGAGGCCTCGATTTATGATTTTCACCATTGCAAACACGTGTTGGTATGTGAACGAACAGCCTCGTCACCTTTGTCTACTATGATAATAGCCGTTGTTAGCTGTTTATGATCATGACGTCAGGATGTTTGAGGTCACTGACCAAATGGCATCACGTAGTCTCCGTGCTGCTCAGAACCAGAGTCCCAACTACTTTCCTTGTGTGACATAGAGAAACTGGTGGGTGGGTGCATTGGGGACCCAGGAGCCGGGTCAGGAAGGCCACTGGACAGATTCTTCTTTTTTTTTTTTTTGGCCATGCTGCTCAGCATGCGGGATCTTAGTTCCCTGACCAGGGATGGAACCCATGTCCTCTACATTGGGAGCGCGGACCACCAGGGAAGTCCCCAGATTTCTTTTCAAGGCTGCTGTTTGTCTTAGAGCAAAGCTTTCAAATGTGGCTTTCACCCTGAGAATAAATAGATTAGCCAAGCGGCCCGTCACAACTAGGCTTGACTTAAATGGTCGACTTGTCAAATAGGAGGAGGAAAAAAAAAAACAGCTTCATTAATGACAGCCTGGCTTTCAAAGAGCTGCATCTTTCCATCGATGGGGAAGGATCAGTGGGTACAATACATCTGAACATTCCAACTCTTTTTTTTTTCTTTTCAATACATATTTTTTAATTAAAAAAGGTAAAAATTACATTCACATTCTTTAAACACTTGTTCTAATATCACACTATTTTTTAAAATAATTTGACTCTTTGTCTCTTACTTGTGTTCAACATCCTTTCTATTCAATATCCAGTCTGATGCTAGATTTCTGTTTTTGTTGTTGTTTGTTTTTGTTTTTGTTATGTGTGTGTATGTATGTGTTTGGTTGTATGTATCCAAAATCCAGTACAGTCATGTACTTCAGGTATAATTGTAATAGATCAATACTTGTCTGTAGATTATGACCTTAACAGAACATACGAATTCTTGCTAGTACCGAGTATGAAAAAAATTGCAGATTTGAATCAGGTAGTCCTGTGAGTGATGTCATGGGCTTTCATTTATCAAATATAAGTGGCACTGGACATTGTACATATCTTCTTAATTCTCACTGTCCTTATTTATCAAGGTGAAGATAAGATTGCATACCTTGATATTTATTGAGAGGATCGAATGAATTAACATATAACATATGGGAAGAACATATTCAAGTATATGATCTACTGGAGGTAGTTGGCATCAACAGTAATATCCCAACTCTTAACTAGCAGATGAGGGCAGACAACCCTTCGGGGCTCCTGTCGTGTGTTAGGTTGGTTTACGATCACCTTATAATATAGGATCAGGGCCTCTCATCAACCTTGGGAGTCAAATTCTATCAGAGCAATTAGGAACAGTGGCGCGTGCGGCCAAACACCAGAGACCCCCATGGTCTCTGCATCTCAGAATCATCCTGACAGCCGGTCTCAGATTAATTACAATCTGAGATGTGTGTGATGTCGGCACCAGCTCCCAATCCGTGATCTTAAGACTCTTGGCGGTGGATGTAAACCGCCCTTTGCTTTTTACCCCCTACCAAGACGGAGGGGTACGGGGTGGAGGAGTTGTCGTGTTGTTCCTTTTTTACCTGAGGAGAAAATACTGTGCGATTTCCACACTAAACGGTCACAGCGGGGACCAACTTCCTGCTGTCCATACCCGAGGCTTCAGCCAATACAATACGAGAAGCAGCTTTCCATTTCTAGAAGGATCACCCCCGGGGCTATAAAAACGGCAAAGCCCGGCCAGGTCTCGGTGCCCCCAGCGTGACCATGGGGAACGCACACTCCAAGAGCAGCGACGGGGCCAGCTCGCTCCACAGCCGCCCCGAGCTCTCGTTCTACAGCTCTTTTCCCAGGAAATGGAGCGAGAACGTCTTTCTGGATAACGAGCTGCTGACCTCCAAGATTCTGTCCGTGCTGCGGCCCCAGTCAGAGAGGGGCCTCCGGACGGGCCACCTCCGCTACCCTGCCCACTTCCTCAGCACCAACTCTGTCTTTGCCTCCGTCGCAGCATCCCTGAAGGAGCACCCGAGGGCCACCCTCCTGTCCGATGGCAGCCCGGGCCTGGCCAGGAATGTCGGCATGACGGTCTCGCAGAAGGGGGGTCCACAGCCAGCACCCAGCCCGGCGGGAACGGGGACGAGACTTGGGTGAGTCGGGTAGCCCCTCTGCCAGGGGCTGGCGAAGGGAGGGAGCAGGGGTGGCGTTCCTCAGGGACCCCCGAGGGTAGCCTCTCCGGAAGGAGACCCTGGGGGGGCGGTTAGGGAGAGCCCCACCAAGCGGTGAGATTGCTGTTAACACCTGCTTTGGAGAGTCACTCCTTTTCCTTTATCAAAAATGATGTGTTCTGGGGGTCCTCGGCCATTTGGAGCCAGTTTGCTTCCTGCTCTTGAAGGACCCTTGGACAGGGCTCCTCTGTGTCCTCCAGACGAGGCTGGAAGTCCACTGAGGTTGCCGCAAAGTCTGTGTCCTGTTATTCATGCCTTAATCTGGTTTTCCTAGGACTTTGAGGTGGTTCTTGTAATATTGCATTCAGCAGCGTTCAGGTAGAAAACCTCATGTAAAAAAGGAAAAGAAATGTCACTGCAGTGATCCTTGGATGAGTCGGTGGGGAGAGGAGCTGATTTTCTTTTTCCTCTAGAAAGGATTCTCCCTCCAATCTCAAGTGGGAATGAGGCTGTGTCCACCCTACTCTGGCCAGAAAGAATTCCAGGGGTTCCTGAGGGCTCCGGTGGCCAGGAAAGGAAGCATATAATGAATGCGCCCTTAGAATGTACTTGAACATTAGATTAAAGTTAGTTTTGATGGCAGACATAGGGAACAAACTAGTGGTTGCCAGTGGGGAGAGGGAAGGGGAGAGGGACAAGATAGCGGCAGGGGATTAAGAGGCACAAACTACTATGTATAAAATAGATAGGGATTCCCTGGTGGCACAGTGGTTAAGAATTTGCCTGCCAGTGCAGGGGACATGGGTTCGAGCCCTGGTCCGGGAAGATCCCTCATGCTGTGGAGCAGCTGAGCCCATGCGCCACAACTACTGAGCCTGCGCTCTAGAGCCCATGAGCCACAACTGCTGAGCCCGCGTGCCACAACTACTGAAGCCCTCATGTCTAGAGCCCATGCTTCGCAACAGAGAAGCCACCACAATGAGAAGCCCAAGCACTGCAACGAAGAGTAGCCCCTGCTCGCCGCAACTAGTGAAAGCCCACGCGCAGCAACAGACTCAACGCAGCCAAAAATAAATAAATTAAATAAATAAATTTATTTTAAAAAATAAAATAGATAAACTGCACAGGTGTATTATACAACACAGGGAATATCGCCACTGTTTTTTAATAAGTGTAAATGGAGTATAACCTTTAAAAATTGTGAATCACTATGTTATACACCTGTAACTAATATAATATTGTACATCAACTGTACTCCCCCCAAAAAACAGGCAGTTTTGATGGAAGACCTGATGTCACATTGACAGATAGTCTCCTAATTTTCAAAATGATCTGTGAGTTAAGGCTTACGTTGATAGCCAGAAAGTTCTTAAATAGTATCTAATCAGATTGAGTAATAACGTGAGTTGCCTTTGTAGAATGTGTGTGTGTGATGCAATTTTTTTAAATGACTGGTTTTATGATTTCCATTTAGACCAGTCACAGGAGAGATGGATGAAACCGACACAGTGTCTCTGAAGTTCAAGCAGGCAGCCGATGACTCTCTTTCACTTACGTCTTTGAACGCTGACTCCATCTTTATAGAAGGTACCGTCACCTCGATTCTTTCTCGAGTGTCAGGTGGTCTCCATTCACTGGGAGGCGCCGAGACCCACATCCGGGCGTCCAGGCGGCACGGGCAGGGGCAGCCCCAAGCCTGCCAAGGCCCCGGGCCCCTGAGCAGCGGCCTCCTATCCTTCCCTCAGACCCCTACACTGCCTCGCTGAGGCGTGTGATCGAAGCAGATGCCCACGAGTTCGAGGCTGAGTCCTGGAGCCTCTCCGTGGACCCCGCATATGTGAAGAAACAGAAGAGGGAGGTGGTGAAAAGGCAGGATGTGCTCTATGGTAAGGAGGCCTGCCACGCCAGCCCTTCACTTCCTACCCCTCCTCCCTCTTCTTCTTCTAGATTTTTTTTTTTTAATTTATTAATTCCATCTGGGAGCCAGGGCTCCACCGCTGACCCTCCCTGAGACTGTGTGGCCCACTCCACCTACTGCCCCAGGGTAGCCCTGCCTTCCGGGCCGGGAAGGAGGTGGCCGGACGGGGCTTTGTGAGAACCAGTCCCCGAGGACAGGAATGGCCGAATGCCCAGTCCTGACTCGTCCTTACCTTGCTGGTGACCCCAGGAGAGAAGACCTCCTGGGCCCGTCCCAGCCATCGCTGGTGACCACAGACAGGCCCGGGCGTGGTGGAGGTTTTGGAGGCAGGTCCCTCTCTGCATGTGACTGTAGCGCTGCTCCGGGGTGGGCGCCCCTTCCCACCGGCTGTTGGAAAACCTGGCCGTGGGCAGCCGCTGTCCTTAGATGGGATGTTGCAGTCACCGTGGAAACCACATCTCCCAGGCACCACCCATCCCTGGGCTGGGTGCCCCGCTTCGGTCCCTCCAGGCCCCCAGCACTGCTCAGTGGTGTCCACTCACCAGTGGACACTCAACTGCCTTCCACGTTTTGCACACTGAGCTCCCTGCCAGGGCCAGAGCAGGTTGGGGTGTGGGTGGAGAGGAGAGCCTGAGCCCGGCCAGGAGTCCTGCCTAGAGGGGGCGGGGGGGCAGTGCAGTCCGTCGCTTCCCTCTGGGCAGCCCTGTGTCACGCTGTCTCCACTGCTGGGCAAGTGCAGAGTCCTTGCAGCCCTGTGGCTGGCGACCCTGGCCCCGGCCGGCGCCACTGACTTCTGTTTCATCTCTAACAACTTCAAGGCCTTGACTTAAACGGCAGAGGAGCTCCATCACAAAATAGAATCTTTCTTTGCCTTTAACAGTGAATTCAAATCCTCCCTGGAGCTCCACTTTTCCCATCAGTTATAGTCTGGGGCATGTCTCTGACATGTAAGTTTCACATCCCAGGGAGGGGTGTTGGTCAGAACAGTCTTCTTGTTTCAAACAGCCTGGAAACGTCTTCGGTTAATATTAGGCAGGAACCCCTCCTGTGCATTTGAGGTCCCAGCGCACATCCGGGTCCTCTCTTTCCTGATATCCTTCCACCCCTCGCTGTCCCCTTAAGCTGGGCCCCCAGCACTGCTGGGCCGGGGAGGACAGGAAGCCTGGCCCCTGGGCTGTGAGACCACCAGGGCGAGGGCTTCGCGGAAGCCTGAGAAGCCGGCCTGGCCCATCGCGGGACAAGGGAGAGGCGAGCCGGGGCGTTGGCCCCGCACCACTAAGTCCCGCGTCCCTGTCCCTGCAGAGCTGATGCAGACGGAGGCCCACCACGTGCGGACGCTCAAGATCATGCTGAAGGTCTACTCCAGGGCCCTGCGGGAGGAGCTGCAGTTCAGCTCCAAGACCGTCAGCCTCCTCTTCCCGGGCGCAGACGACCTGCTGGAGGTGCACGGCCACTTCCTGTCTCGGCTGAAGGAGCGCCGTCAGGAGTCCCTGGAGGAGGGCAGTGACCGCAACTACATCATCCAGAAGATCGGGGACCTCCTGGTACAGCAGGTGGGCGCGACCAGGGCGGTTCAGGGCCTGGACCAGCCCCTGCCCCGTCTCTTTCCTTCCAATGCAGAAAGAACATGCCCCCCACTTACTGGGAGCCCCAGCCCCCGAGGACTTCAGTCCCGGCCCCTTAACAGCCGCGCATCCTGCCACCAGCCCAGAAACACAAAGACCTAAACGGCGAACGCACTCGTCTAGACGCTACCCAGTGGGTGTTCTAGGCTTTTGTTTGGTTGGTTGGCTGGCTTTCATTTTTTTTGGTCTCGACGGCTGTTTGGTTTTTGGACCAGAGCCATCCATGGTAGGGCCGTTGACCCTGAACTGACTTCTGAGTGGACTTCTGGGCCGAGACCGAGATTGACAGAGGGGACGCAGGACCCCTCGTCTGCCCTCGGAGTGCCCAGAGCATCCCAAGTCAGCTAACTAGGATTCACGAGAAGAAGACGCCGTTCGCTTTTGAATTTTTCTAACATTGTTCCACTTAAATTTCTTTTTCCTTCTCGGATTTCGGGATGTTTTACAAGCACCTGTGACGTGTAGACGTTTTCTCCTTTTCCCCCTCGGTACCTTGTGCCGAGACAGCACGTACTGAAGCATTTCTCTGTTTGGGTGCCAGCGAGCCAGACAAGAAAGTGAAATCCCAAGTCAAGTCAATCTGCGTTTCAGCAGAGTCAGGCGAATGAGGTGAAAACATTCCCTGGCAGTTTCTGTGTTTCCTTCTGGTAACGCCTCCACGGCCTCTCTTCAGTTTTCAGGTGAAAACGGGGAGAGAATGAAAGAAAAATACGGCGTCTTCTGTAGCGGCCACAACGAGGCCGTCAGTCACTACAAGTTGCTGCTGCAGCAAAACAAGAAATTTCAAAACTTGATCAAGGTAAAAAAAAAAAAAAAGGGTATTTATTTTTAATTAAAAACATATCCTCAGGACTTCCCCGGCAGTCCAGTGGTTAAGAATCCACGCTTCCAATGCAGGGGGCGCGGATTTGATCCCTGCTCAGGGAACTGAGATACCACGTGCTGCACGGTACCGCCAAAAAATTTTTAAATTTAAAAAAAAAAGAAGTATCCTCTTTGCCATAGGTTGTTCCCCTCCCCCTCCCCCTCCCCCCGAACTGTAGGCTTTGGGAGAGGTTGGGATTATAAACAACTTGTTATAAGGCAGTGAATTTTCAAGGTTCTGTCTCATTGTTAACCACAAACTCATTCAGAACACAGTGGTGAAAGCTCTGGAGAGTCCCCAGGTGTAAAGCAAAGCAAGCCTAGGGTTTTGTTCCTGCCGCAGCAGTGTGGCCCCTGAGATGCCCCTCAACGGATGACCATGGGTCCTCAGACCGTTGAGCAGACATGAGTGTCCTCGCAAGGGGCCGCCCTGCCCCAGGAACCGGCCCTCCAGAGCCACCCGCTCTGCCTCGGATTCTCCAGCAGATGCAAGTCCTGCCTTCCTCTAAGCCTTTGTCCTTTCATCACCTCCTCCCCTGTCTGGTCCCCGTGCATCCCCCACAGCCCATGGAATGACCCACACCTGTCTTCTTTCTGCCCGACAGTGTGCAAGTGCTCAGGGCCCAGGAGCTGAGTCAGTAGTCGGGCAAGACCCCGTCCCCCCGCATCCTGGGAGGCACTCCTGGGTCAAGGCTGCCGGGCGCCTGCACCCCACAACAGCTCCACACCTGCAGCCTGTACCCCAAGGACTCTAACCTCAAGTGATATCCAGCAACTAAAGGTCTAGAGTTAAGGATGCAGGGTTGTTAAATTTCACCCCAGGGAACTTCCCTGGCGGTCCAGTGGTTAAGACCCCGCGCTTCCACTGCAGGGGGCACGGGGTCGATCCCTGGTCGGGGAACTAAGATCTTGCACGCCACGAGGTGTGGCCAAAAAAAAAAATTTTTTTTTAAACTTTCACTGCATTATCCTGGCAGTGGATAGATGTGAAAAGGAGAGGGTTGTTTGGGGGCCTAAGTCCAGTGGTTAGGACTTGGCACTTTCACTGCCGCGGGCCCAGGTTCAGTCCCTGGTCAGGGAACTAAGATCCCACAAGCCACATGACGTGGCTGGGAAAAAAAAGTGACTTCAGGTGACCACTTCTTAGGCTCTTAGCCAGAAGCGTGCACCAGCAGCCGCCAGGGAGCCAGTTCAGAGAGCACCAGCCCAGCCGCGTCTGGAGGGTCCCGACGGCCGTCAGCAGGGTTAGGGTCTGCGCATGTGCGTGTGCACGTGGACAGCTCTCCAGGAGATTCCCACAACCACCCCCCACTCACTCCCCCACCCCCCGGCTGGTTTCTTCCTAATGGGTTCTGCAGGGGCCCACATTTTATAGCAGGTGAGGCTGCCTCTGCCTTTGTGGCCTTTCTGTATACAGCAGGCAGTCCCTGCTTTCAAGTACCTGCAAAGCGGCAAGGAAAAGGTCCCCGTAAGCCGAAAAGGGACCGTGAACTGGATATCGCTCGATGTCCGACCGTGAACTGATGTGGCGGGAGATGAGACACCCACGCAGCATGCCTTTGTTTTCTCCGTTTCATAGAGAATCGGCAACTTCTCCATCGTGAGGCGGCTCGGCGTGCAGGAATGTATCCTTCTGGTCACCCAGCGCATAACCAAGTACCCCGTGCTGGTGGAGCGTATTATTCAGAACACGGAAGGTACGGTAGCTCTCCTGTCTTGCCCTTAGGTGCTTGGTGGGGCGGAGGGTCTCTGTCTCCCCACCCCCTATTCTAATAGTGGGTTAGATAATCCACTCTGCGATCTGTCCCTGGTTCTCCGGATTCAGCTGGGCTCAGCAGTCACTCACTGAGCTGCCACCTTGCAGAATCCACTGTGCTGGGTGCTAGGGTTTCCAACCAGGGTGCCTGGTCTCGCCTGCCGTTACCCCCCCAGTCCCCGCACAGTCTGGGCTGGAGCAGCCCTCAGTCAGTATTGGAGAGTGGATGAAAAGACACAGGCAGTGCCCTTGCTAAGGTCACCCCTGGGTGACCCACACAGGCCCAGAGGTGACCTCCGTGTCACGTGCCTGGTGCCATGGAGGGCAGAGAGGAAGGGCATGTAGCCCAGCCGGGGGTTCCCGGAGGCCAGGGCAGTGCTGACCGCACCTCCCTTATCTCCAGGGGATTTGGGTGGTGGGAGAATGCACAAAGTTCCCCTGCCGTGAAAGCAGAGCCCCTGGAGTGGGAGGAGCCAGCCCTCGGTAATGGCCGGAGGTGGAGGGAGTCTTTTATGGAGAGCTGGAGGGCACGGGGGAGTCTGTTTACCGAGGAATGGCCGGCGGAGTTATGCAGGGGCTGTTCTTGCCACTTGATTGGCACCTCAGCTTCTGCATTCGACAGAAGCTCTGTCTTGGTGAAAACCAAACGCTGGGCTGTCACGTTTACTTTGGAGAAGCGTTTACATCTCAGGAAATTCGAGTTGGAAGGTGATTCTCGAGGGTCCGCTGAGCAGTGGCCTCGGGACACACCTCCTCGACCCCATAGCCTGTCCGCCTCCATCGTGTTCGTGGACGCAGACCCAGGAAAGCGCTAACTCTGCTGTGTGTGGCAGCTGACTCCGAGGACCACAAAGACCTGACCCAGGCCCTGAACCTCATCAAAGGCATCATCTCGCAAGTGGACGCCAGGGTCAGCGAGTGTGAGAAAGGCCAGCGCCTCAGGGAGATCGCGGGGAAGATGGACCTCAAGTCCTCCAGCAAGCTCAAGAACGGGCTGACCTTCCGCAAGGAGGACATGCTGCAGCGGCAGCTCCACCTGGAGGGCACGCTGTGCTGGAAGACCACGTCCGGGCGCCTAAAAGGTAAAGTCCCGCTCCAGTCACCTCTGCTGGATGCCATCCTGGGTTGGTGGATGCCATCTTGGATCAGTGGCACCTCCTTGGATGAGTGAGCACCATTTTGGATTGATGGGCACCAGCTGGCACAGAGCCACTGCAGCCTGGCTGCTTCGCGGCTGAAGGGAGGTTACCTGCTGAGTCAGGTCGAGCACGGAAGTAGAGCAGGAACGAGGGGAAGGTGGTCCTGCCAGCACGCTCTGTGTCCGGTGGTTGAGATGGTGTGGTGCACACAGGGAAGGCCACCGGGTGAAGAGGGCACACTGAGTCCTTGCCTCCTGAACAGAAAGCCGGGGTATCAGGACACCCCAGATTTAGCAGAGGCCCCAGGGTTCTAAACAACAGTCACAGGCCCCAGTCGGGGTAGAGGATGCCACCTGGGCCACGGACCTCTGTGGCCCCCAGCGTCCCACCCGCTGTTCGGGGTGAGCTCCACGCCCTACTTGCAAGATCCGTGGTGTGGTTCCAGACCAGAGAGCGCCCGGGGCTCATCCCTGAGCTTCCTGTCCGTTTCACGAGCCTCTAGAAACATCCTAGCCTGTCCACTGGCATCAGCCTCTTTAAAGATCTCTGGGGGGTGTCGCAGTAGCCACCCGACAGGATGTGCTTGTTCGTAATTTGAGCAGGCGAGCAGCCAAAAGGTACAGTCCGGGGCTGAGCGCCCCTGCGCGCCAGGCACAAGGCGAGCGGCAGAGGCCCCGCCCACGCGGGGCTCCAGTCGGTGGGCGGAAGGAGAGAGGCAGACACAAAAACAGCGGAAGCACAGTAAGTGCTTTAGAGGAACCCAGCGGGCTGCAGCGAGAGAGAGTCCCACGAGGAGAGGGTGTCTCATGGGAATGGGGTGTCTGAACAAGCTCCCCGAGGAGGAGGTATTTTCGTTTGCCGCAGCGCGAGCGCTCCTGTTGGAAACACAGCTCGGGATTTGCACCCACGTGCACCAGCTCTGCCGGGCAGGTCACCGCACCATGTCCCTACAGGGACAAGACTCCGAGCCTGCCACCACCAGGAAGCTCGGGCATGCGGGCACGAGAGTTTTGCTACGGCAGGAAGCAGGACGCGAGCGTCCAGGGGCTCGGCGTTAAAAGCTGAAACCAGGAGGGTGATGGGGTGGGGTCAGGTTGAAGGGCGCCCGCGGGCTGTGGCGCCGGCCTGGGATTCCACGTCTGCCCGGCGGGACCCTGTAAGATGTGTCCTTCTGCGTTCTCCCCTTAGATGTCCTTGCTGTCCTGTTGACGGACGTGCTTCTCCTGCTACAAGAAAAGGATCAAAAATACGTCTTTGCTTCCGTGGTACGTGTCCCGTCCCTTCGCAGAAAGGGCTGCTCGAAAGCTGTCTGCACGGGCCGGGGATGGGGGGACTGAATGGGCTCCTGTCCAGTGGCCTGAGGCGGCTTCAGGGTCATGCCAACATCTTGCCCAGTTCCGCCCGGGCTCTGTGCTTCCGTGGCCCTTCCCCTCACAGGCGCCCGGGCTCTCACAGGCCCGGGCAACCTCGCCGGGAGAGCCTGTCCCTCCTTCCCGGGGAGCTAGCGCATCGCTGAGGATGCGCACTCAGGCAGCCACTGCCCTGGGAGCTATGACCACGTCGGCCCCACGGCATGCTGGTCCCAGCACAGCCGCGTCACGGGAGCCAAGCTGGCCGGGAGCTCCGTGCGGACGGAGGGCTCGGAGTCAGGCTGGGATCCCACCCATCCCACCCGGCCCACGTCCACTGGGGACACCGCCTCCGCCTCTGCTCGCCTGGGTGACCCGTGGGTGCCTGCCGCGGGGGTGCTCAGCGAACCCATTAGCCTCTGGGTTCACCTGGAGAGGAAGGTGGCCTCTGTCACTCAACTCCAGAGTCCCACCCCTTTCCCAGGGACTTAAACTAGCTTCTCAAGAAGTTTCCAGAAATAGGTCACGCTGTCTTGCCAAACGGTGGTCTTGCCCTGACGCCAGCCCACCTCGTGTGCTGTGTGTTCACTCACGAGGGTGATGCGACATCTGTGATCTGCTGTGCTGCCTGCTACCCATGGCCTCCCCGCTCGCCCTGTGTGTGTGTGTGTGCGTGTGTGTGTGTCTGTGTGTGTGTCTGTGTGTCTGTGTGTGTGTCTGTGTCTGTGTCCTGATTGCCTCTCCTCAGAAAGACACCAGTCCTGTTGGGTCAGGGCCCACCCTCATGACCTCGCTTTAACTTAACCACCTCTTTAAAGACCCTGTCTCCAAATACCGTCACATTCTGAGGTTAGGACCTCGGCATCTGGATTTAGTGGGGAATGGGGGGAAATGCAGTATAGCCCATAACAACCAGTTAAAATTGCGCATTTTACTGGTCGGTCAGAGCATTATCTCTTGTCGGACACACCACAGATTGGGAATACTGGCTGGCTCTGGGTGTTTGGGGCACACGGTTGGGAGGAGGATTTATTTGTCATCCCAGACTGCCTGCTCTTGTATCTTCTGAGTTTTATACAGTGTACGTGCGTTAACAATTATAAAACATTTTTTAAGCACATTGAACAAGCACATGAAAAGGATGTGAGGATATCATCGCGATAGTGTCCGTTTCCCCCAGGTGGCAAAATCTTTCTGCTTTGAATTGTTGGAGGATAAGCAGGGTGCACGCCTCCCCCGTTCCCCCCCAAGTCCCCTTCCCCGCCGGCTCATGGCTCCACGGCTATAGGCCAGGTACAGAGTGACCCTCCCCGCCCCGTCCCACCTGTGCAGGACTCCAAGCGCCCCATCATCTCGCTGCAAAAGCTCATCGTGAGGGAGGTGGCCAACGAGGAGAAAGCCATGTTTCTGATCAGCGCCTCCCTGCACGGGCCCGAGATGTACGAGATCTACACCAGCTCCAAGGAGGACAGGAACACCTGGATGGCTCACATCCGAAGGGCCGTGGAGAGGTGAGAGGGACCCGGGTGGGCCTTCCCTCCACTGACGGCTGTGCCCCTGGCTTTGGTGGCTGGCTAGTCAGCAGAGACCTTGGAGCACCTGCGAGGGTGCCGGGGGTCGCAGGCGGAAGACCCCTTCGCTTTTCCCCTCCCTGTCATTCCACCTCGGTGCTCTGTCCATCCCCTCATCTAAGGGCAGACAGAAGACGCCATTCAGCCCCTTCTGACAACAGCTAAAAAGGCCCAGATGTCTGTGGCTGGAGGATGCGGGGCCCGCAGCTCTGTATTGGTGGACTGTCCACCTGACACGGGGGGCTGTCCTCCTCCTCGGGCCAGGGGACCCCTCAGGACCCCAACCCTGTGGCTTTGAGTGATGCCTGGCTCCTGCCACCGACAGACGGTGGTCCGGCCCCCACCCCAAGCCTGCTGCTCCCTCCCTTTATGCCCAGAAGCTTCTCAAAGCTTTAGTCTTCTTCGAGCCCCCTCAGTCCTCAACTTGGACTCTGCTGGCCTTGCAGCGTCCCGTAGCTGGGAGGTCCCCAGGGAAGGAACTGCTCTGTCTCCTCCACCCCCCACACCCTGCAAGACATTTGAAACCTGTGGCCGGTTACGTCCTGACACTTTGAGACTGGATGCTTGCCGACGGCTGTGTTTCTGTCCTGCACGGTTGACCATTAACAAACTAAATCTCTCAGCACATCAGAGATGCTCTTTGCAGCCGGGCCTGCAGGCAGACCTCAGTGCTGTTTCAGAGGCAGCCAGTCCACGGAGCGTGCTCGCCCATCTGTCCCCTCTCCCTGCAGCTGCCCGGACGAGGAGGAGGGCCCCTACAGCGAGGCCGAGGAGGAGAGGAAGATGGTCGAGGCCCGCGCCGTGAGGCTGAGGGACTTCCAAGGTAAGGGCGGGGTGGGGGGATGGGGTCAGTGTGACCTCGTCGGGTGACTTGGCCCCGAGAGCCCTCCTGGGCCCGGCAGTGGCCTTTCTGTTCTATCCCATCAGAACTGGCCATGGAGCGAACCGCCGCCCAAGTGACCAGGAGTTTGGCTGTGGGCTATCCCATGTCCTGCGGTTCTCTGGGCCGTTTGCCCTGGGGTAACGCTCTTCCAGAGGGCGTGTGGGAAAGGGGAGTGGGGCGCTAGGGTTGCTCCCTTGGTCCTCGCTCAAGAAGGGCTCAATAATTCACATACATTACCAGTCACCCATTTAAAGTATGCCATGCAGTGGATTTTAGTGGATACCAAAAGGATGTGCAACCATCACAGTCAATTTTAGGCTGTTTCCATCACCCCAGAAAGAAACGCCATCCCCATTAGCAGTCACTCCCGTTCTTTCCCCATCTCCAGCAGCTGGGAACTTCTGTCCTACTGTCTATCTGTCTATGAACTTACTTACTCCAGACACCTCGTATAAATGGGGATAGTTGTCGCTTTGTGACTGGCTTAGTTTACCAAGCGTGATGTTTTCAAGGTTCATCCCTGTGGCAGAATCGCTTTCCTTTTTAAGGCTGAATAATATTCCATTGTATGGATGGACCACATCGTGCTTATTCTGCTCCCCGGTTTTTAACAGAGTCCTGTGAGATTTCAGCAAGGTCATTGCCAAGAATCCATCTCAGTACTTTGTGGTCTCAGGCAACTCCCCTCCTCTCTCTCACTCACTGTGATATTTATGTTTAACATAGGTAACATTTGAGCAGTAAGCGCATAAAATTAGGCAGTATGTATTTTATTTCTTTTTGTGGGGAGAGGTGCAAGTTTGAAGGTATTAAGGAATAAAAATGTCCAAAAGAAATCAGAGAAATCCCACTGACCCCTGAAAGTATAATGTTAACATAGTATTCATTTCATCCTGTTCTAAATTTGTTTTTTAACATCTTCATTGGAGTATAATTGCTTTACAATGTTGTGTTAGTTTCTGCTGTACAACAAAGTGAATCAGCTCTATGTATACATATATCCCCATATCCCCTCCCCCTTGCATCTCCCTCCCACCCTCCCTATCCCACCCCTCTAGGTGGTCACAAAGCACGAGCTAATCTCCCTGTGCTATGCACCTGCTTCCCACTAGCTGTCCATTTTACATTTGGTAGTTTTATATATGTCAATGCCACTCTCTGACTTCATCCCAGCTTACCCTTCCCCCTCCCCATGTCCTCAAGTCTATTCTGTGCATCTGCGTCTTTATTCCTGTCCTGCCCCTAGGTTCTTCATGACCTTTTTTTTGTTTTCTTAAATTCCATATATATGTGTTAGCATAGAGTATTTGTTTTTCTCTTTCTGACTTACTTCACTCTGTACGACAGACTCTAGGTCCATCCACCTCACTACAGATAACTCAATTTCGTTTCTTTTTATGGCTGAGTAATATTCCATTGTATATATGTGCCAATCTTCTTTATCCATTAATCTGTCAATGGACACTTAGGTTGCTTCCGTGTCCTGGCTATTGTAAATAGAGCTGCAATGAACATTGTGGTACATGACTCTTTGAATTATGGTTTTCTCAGGGTATATGCCCAGTAGTGGGATTGCAGGGTCATATGGTAGTTCTATTTTTAGCTTTTTAAGGAACCTCCATACTGTTCTCCATAGTGACTCTATCAATTTACATTCCCATCAACAGTGCAAGAGGGTTCCCTTTTCTCCACACCCTCTCCAGCATTTATTGTTTGTAGATTTTTTGATGATGGCCATTCTGACAGGTGTGAGATGATACCTCATTGTAGTTTCGATTTGCGTTTCTTTAATGATTAGTGATGTTGAGCATCCTTTCATGTGTTCATTGGCAATCTGTATATCTTCTTTGGAGAAATGTCTATTTAGGTCTTCTGCCCATTTTTGGATTGGGTTGTTTGGTTTTTTTTGATATTGAGCTGCACAACCTGCTTGTATATTTTGGAGATTAATTCTTTGTCATTTGCTTCATTTGCAAATATTTTTTCCCATTCTGAGGGTTGTCTTTTCATCTTGTTTATGGTATCCTTTGCTGTGCAAAAGCTTTGAAGTTTCATTAGGTCCCATTTGTTTATTTTTGTTTTTGTTTCCATTACTCTAGGAGGTGGGTCAAAAAGGATCTTGCTGTGATTTATGTCATAGAGTGTTCTGCTTATGCTTTCCTCTAAGAGTTTTATAGTGTCTGGCCTTACATTTAGGTCTGTAATCCATTTTGTGTTTATTTTTGTGTATGGTGTTAGGAGGTGTTCTAATTTCATTCTTTTACATGTAGCTGTCCAGTTTTCCCAGCACCACCACTTATTGAAGAGGCTGTCTTTTCTCCACTGTATATTCTTGCCTCCTTTATCAAAGATAAGGTGACCATTTGTGTGTGCGTTTATCTCTGGGCTTTCTATCCTGTTCCATTGATCTATAGTTCTGTTTTTGTGCCAGTACCATACTGTCTTGATTACTGTAGCTTTGTAGTATAGTCTGAAGTCAGGGAGCCTGATTCCTCTAGCTCCATTTTTCTTTCTCAAGATTACTTTGGCTATTCGGGGTCTTTTGTGTTTCCATACAAATTGTGAAATTTTTTGTTCTAGTTCTGTGAAAAATGCCATTGGTAGTTTGATAGGGATTGCATTGAATCTGTAGATTGCTTTGGGTAATACAGTCATTTTCACAATGTTGATTCTTCCAGTCCAAGAATATGGTGTGTCTCTCCATCTGTTTGTATCATCTTTAATTTCTTTCATCAGTATCGTATAGTTTACTGCATACAGGCCTTTTGTCTCCTTAGGTAGGTTTATTCCTAGGTATTTTATTCTGTTTGCTGCAATGGTAAATGGGAGTGTTTCCTTAATTTCTCTTTCGGATTTTTCATCATTAGTGTATAGGAATGCAAGAGATTTCTGTGCATTAATTTTGTATCCTGCTACTTTACCAAATTCATTGATTAGCTCTAGTAGTTTTCTAGTAGCATCTTTAGGACTCTCTATGTATAGTATCATGTCAGCGGCAAACAGTGACAGTTTTACTTCTTGTTTTCGATTTGGATTCTTTTTATTTCTTTTTCTTTGATTGTTGTGGCTAAAACTTCCAAAACTACATTGAATAATCATCATGAAAGTGGGCAACCTTGTCTTGTTCCTGATCTTAGAGGAAATGGTTTCAGTTTTTCACCATTGAGAACGATGCTGGCTGTTGGTTTGTCATATATGGCCTTTATTATGTTGAGGTAGGTTCCCTCTGTGCCTACTGTATGGAGAGTTTTTATCATAAATGGGTACTGAATTTTGTCGAAAGCTTTTTCTGCATCCATGGAGATGATCATATGATTTTTATCCTTCAGTTTGTTAATATGGTGTATCACAATGATTGTTTTGCATATATTGAAGAATCCTTGCATTCCTGGGATAAATCCCACTTGATCATGATTTAATGTGCTGTTGGATTCTGTTTGCTAGTATTTTGTTGAGGATTTTTGCATCTATATTCATCAGTGATATTGGCCTGTAGTTTTCTTTTTTTGTGACATCTTTGTCTGGTTTTGGTATCAGGGTGATGGTGGCCTCATAGAATGAGATTGGGAGTGTTCCTCCCTCTGCTATATTTTGGAAGAGTTTGAGAAGGACAGGCGTTAGCTCTTCTCTATATGTTTGATAGAATCTGCCTGTGAAGCCATCTGGTCCTGGGCTTTTGTTTGTTGGAAGATTTTTAATCACAGTTTCAATTTCAGTGCTTGTGATTAGTCTGTTTATATTTTCTGTTTCTTCCTGGTTCGGTCTGGAAGGTTGTGCTTTTCTAAGAATTTGTCCATTTCTTCCAGGTTGTGCATTTTATTTGCATATAGTTGCTTGTAGTAGTAATCTCTCATGATCCTTTGTATTTCTGCAATGTCAGTTGTTACATGTCCTTTTTCATTTCTAATTCTATTGATTTGAGTCTTCTCTTTTTTCTTGATGAATCTGGCTAATGGTTTGTCAATTTTGTTTATCTTCTCAATGAACCAGGTTTTAGTTTTATTGATCTTTGCTATTGTTTCCTTAATTTCTTTTTCATTTATTTCCTATCTGATCTTTATGATTTCTTTCCTTCTGCTAACTTTGGGGATTTTTTGTTCTTCTTTGTCTAATTGCTTTAGGTGTAAGGTTAGGTTGTTTATTTGAGATTTTTCTTGTTTCTCGACGTAGGATTGTATTGCTATAAACTTCCCTCTTAGAACTGCTTTTGCTGTGTCCCATAGGTTTTGGGTCGTCATGTTTTCATTGTCATTTGTTTCTAGGTATTTTTTGATTTCCTCTTTGATTTCTTCAGTGATCTCTTGGTTATTATTTTTTTTTCCTTGGTTATTTAGTAGTGTATTGTTTAGCCTCCATGTGTTTGTATTTTTTTAGAGTTTTTTTCCTGTAATTGATATCTAGTCTCATAGCATTGTGGTTGGAAAAGATACCTAATAAAATTTCAATTTTCTTAAATTTACCAAGGCTTGTTTTGTGACCCAAGATATGATCTATCCTGGAGAATGTTCCATGAGCACTTGAGAAGAAAGTGTATTCTGTTGTTTTTGGATGGAATGCCCTATAAATATCAATTAAGTCCATCTTGTCTAATGTTTCATTATTAAAACATCTTGTGTTTCCTTATTTATTTTCATTTTGGATGATCTGTCCATTGGTGAAAGGGGGGTGCTAAAGTCCTCTACTATGATTGTGTTACTGTCAGTTTCCCTTTTTATGGCTGTTAGCATTGTCCTTATGTATTGACGTGCTCCTATGTTGGGTACCTAAATATTTATAATTGTTATATCTTCTTCTTGGATCGATCCCTTGATCATTATGTAGTGTCCTTCTTTGTCTCTTGTAATAGTCCTTATTTTAAAGTCTATTTTGTCTGACATGAGAATTGCTACTCCAGCTTTCTTTTGGTTTCCATTTGCGTGGAATATCTTTTTCCATCCCCTCACTTTCAGTCTGTATGTGTCCCTAGGTCTGAAGTGGGTCACTTCTGGACAGCATATATACAGGTCTTGTTTTTGTATCCATTCAGCCAGTCTGTGTCTTTTGGTTGGCACATTTAATCCATTTACATTTAAGGTGATTATCGATATGTATGTTCCTATTACCATTTTCTTAATTGTTTTGGGTTTGTTTTTGTAGGTCTTTTCCTTCTCTTATGTTTCCTGCCTAGAGAAGTTCCTTTAGCATTTGTTGTAAAGCTGGTTTGGTGGTGCTGAATTCTCTTAACTTTTGCTTGTCTGTAAAGGTTTTAATTTCTCCGTCGAACCTGAATGAGATCCTTGTTGGGTAGAGTAATCTTGGTTGCAGATTTTTCCCTTTCATCACTTTAAATATGTCCTGCCACTCCCTTCTGGCTTGCAGAGTTTCTGCTGAAAGATCAGCTGTTAACCTTATGGGGATTCCCTTGTATGTTGTTGCTTTTCCCTTGCTGCTTTTAATATTTTTTCTTTGTATTTAATTTTTGATAGTTTGATTAATATGTGTCTTGGCATGTTTCTCCTTGGATTTATCCTGTATGGGACTCTCTGTGCTTCCTGGACTTGATTGACTATTTCCTTTCCCATGTTAGGGAAGTTTTCAACTATAATCTCTTCAAATATTTTCTCAGTCCCTTTTTTTTCTCTTCTTCTTCTGGGACCCCTATAATTCGAATGTTGTTGGGTTTAATGTTGTCCCAGAGGTCTCTGAGACTGTCCTCAATTCTTTTCATTCTTTTTTGTTTATTCTGCTGTGTGGTAGTTATTTCCACTATTTTATCTTCCAGGTCACTTATCCGTTCTTCTGCCTCAGTTATTCTGCTATTGAACCCTTCTACAGTATTTTTAATTTCATTTATTGTGTTGGTCATCATTGTTTGTTTGCTCTTTGGTTCTTCTAGGTTCTTGTTAAACGTTTCTTGTATTTTTTCCATTCTATTTCCAAGATTTTGGATCATCTTTACTATCATTACTCCGAATTGTTTTTCAAGTAGACTGCCTATTTCCTCTTCATTTGTTTGGTCTGGTGCGTTTTTACCTTGCTCCTTCATCTGCTGTGTGTTTCTCTGTCTTCTCATTTTGTTTAACTTACTGTGTTTGGGGTCTCCTTTTCAGAGGCTGCAGGTTCGTAATTCCCGTTGTTTTTGGTGTCTGCCCCCAGTGGGTGAGGTTGGTTCAGTGGCTTGTGTAGGCTTCCTGGTGGAGGGGACTGGTGCCTACCTGTGTTCTGGTGGGTAGGCCTGGATCTTGTGTTTCTGGTGGGCAGAGCCGCATCTGGTGGTGTGTGTTGGGGTGTCTGTGAACTTAGTATGATTTTAGGCAGCCTCTCTGCTAATGGGTGGGGTTGTGTTCCTGTCTTGCTAGTTGTTTGGCACGGAGCACCCAGCGCTAGAGCTTGCTGGCCATCGGGTGGAGCTGGGTCTTAGCGTTGAGACGGAAATCTCTGGGAGAGCTCTCGCCAATTGATATTACGTGGAGCCGGGAGGTCTCTGGTGGTCCAATGTCCTGAACTCGGCTCTCCCACCTCGGAGGCTCAGGCCTGACACCAGGCTGGAGCACCAAGACCCTGTCAGCCACACGGCAAATAGTGGTAGAAGACCAACATCTAGAAAGTAGGGGCCCATCCACTCAGCCTCAGGGCTGTTCCAATGTTGTCAGGGCTCCGCCGGTCCCTCGGCGCTGGTTCACCCCCTCCCCAGTGTGTCCCGTTCTAACTCTTAGTTCTGTCAGAGGGTAATAAAATACATGCCCTGCACAGATGCATCTCCACGGATACCACAGAATCATACCGGAACGTCTCCTCATCACCCACTCCCGACAAGAGTCTTAGTGAATTAGAAATAGATGTTTCCTTCACCAAGATCTCCTTTATTATCTTGGACCAAAAGCCAATCTCATCCTTTACACTGGACCATCAGGGACACTCCCATCGAAGTCAGGAGCGAGGCAGGGCCCCCCACCCCCCCACTCTCACCATTAGTATCTTCCTCCTGGACGTTCCAGCCAGGGTAGTAAGGGAAGAAGCAGAAGTAAGAGATCACGAGTGGTAGGGAGGTGGCAGAATTATTTTTTGCAGGTGACATGATTATCTGCCTAGGAAATCCTGTAGAATCAACTGGAAAGCTATTTGAAATGTAAGAGAGCTCAATAATTTAGCTGAACGGGATGTGTATATTTATACTAGCAATCACCAGTGAGAAAGTCTAGTAAAATAAGTCGTAGTCATGGCAGCAAAAAAGAGGTATAGGGACTTCCCTGGTGGTCCAGTGGTTAAGACTGCATGCTTCCATTGCAGGGGGCCTGGGTTCAACCCCTGGTCAGGGAACTAAGATCCCGCATGCCTCGTGGTGCGGCCAAAAAAAAAAGTATAAAACCCACAGACTTGTAAGAAGATTAGAAAACTAAGTCTCATAAGGCTCTCAGTTTGTCCCAAACTAATAAAAATCAGCCCGTTATGGTCCTCCCCCATCCCCTCACCGTGTCTGATTTTTATAATTGAGGGAAATAAGCTGGAGACAGGGCCACACCCTTGCCTGCTGGTCGGGAATGTTGGACGAAGGGAGAGGTCCAGCTCCGGACAGGGTGTGGGTCAGCAGGGTTCCCAGAGGCCCGCCTGGCCCTGTGAGGCATCCTTATACCAGCTCCTGGGGGAAACTACCCCAGAGGAGGCCGAACCCCACACCCATTGCCACTTTGCAGAGCGACTTAACATGAAAGACCAGCAGATCGCCCAGAGCCTCAGCGAGAAGCAGCACATCTACCTGGAGATGGCTGAGATGAGCGGCCTCGAGGACCTCGCCCCGGCTCGGCTCCTCTTCCGGGGAGGGGACCCCCCCGAGAACCTGCAGGGGGAGCTGATTCTCAAGTCGGCCATGAGTGAGAGTAAGTAGCCACCAGCCCTCGCTGAGCGCCGGCCCGCCCTCCCTGTGCTGCCTGGTGGGCTCCTGGGAGACCCCAGGCTGGGCACACAGCCCCGTGGGGCCCACAGGCCACCCTGTCCGGGCACGATTCTGCCTGCCTCTATTCTGCTTAGAGCTGGAAGGTCCTTGGACCCAGTCGGGTGCAGACCCCCCTCTGCAGATTTACAGTACCATCTCCTATTCACTCAACAAACACTCCCGGTGCTGGACCCGGGGGTCTCAAATTGACTGAGACGGTTCCTCTTTCCTGATGAGTGGGTCACTGATGCTGTCCCCAGAAAAATACACACATACACATTTGGTGGGTTGTTTCAGGGGCTCCTGGCCGCACAGCCACGGGAGGGCACTGGCCGGTAAGCAGCCTGCTTCCAGGAGCTGACAGGGTCCTTGCGGAGCTCCTAGAAACTTCCACGCAGCTGCTGAGCCCCATGCTAGGCCAGGGCATGTGCTCCTGCTGGGCAGTCAGGCAGGAGGGCCAGCACTGTTCTTTCAACGTCAGGCGAGACAGACACAGCCCTGCCCTCCAGAATTTTCCATCGGAGTGAAAAGGCCAGAGGGGTCCCGCTTGGACGGTGCCCCTGCTCAGCCTTGCTCCCTCCGGCCATGCCTCCCATGTCTCCAGTCACCACTGTTCTTGGGCTCCCGAGACCCTCTCATGTCCTGTGCCTCGGCCTAGAATAGTCTCCCCACCTCCTCACCTGGCCAAAGCCCGTCTGTCCTCGAGCACCTTATGTGACCAGCCCTGCTCCCCCAAGGCCACCTCCCATGGCCCCTGACCTTCTGTATGGCTGTCAGCACACAGGCAGTGGCCACACCGAGTTCCCTCCTAGGCCCAGCGCAGCCCCAGGCTCAGGGCCCGGAGCGCCCCAAGGTCCGGCCTCGTGTAGATAGATTGGCACATCCTGGGTGCAGTACCTGTGTAGGGGGTGCACAGAGTCAGAGGGGGTGACCGACACCCTGCGAGGCCGTGGCCCGGGTCTCTGCACCCTGCTCTGATGCCCACGGCAGGGCCGCGGGTGACTTGGTTCCCCTCCATCTCCTTCCACAGTCGAGGACATCCAGAGCCTGATCTGCAGGCGGCTGGGCAGCACCAACGGCCAGGTGGATGACGGGGGTGGCTCCTTGTCCCCAGCTCGGAGGGTGGAGGCCTCCGGGGGCTACGACAGCGCCGGCAGCCCCGGCAAGAGTGAGTGGCGCCGCCTCCTCTCGGGGCTGGGGCTTCTCGGCACCCCAGGAGGTCGGCGGGTGCGGGAGGATGTGCAGTTTCTTAAAACGTTCCCTTCACAAAGCATTCTTGGCAAAGCCCAGGCGTTTGCTGTTCAGCATCTCTGCTGCTGATTCCCCTCAACCTTCTGTAAACTCTCCGGGGTCAGGGTTCTGGAACTTTCCAGGGGTGGTGAGTCACATTCTGACAGCAGCACCCAGGCCAGTTCCTGCTGCTGGTCTCTGAGCCCCAGATGCCGCCCTTTCTGCCCAGGTCGGAAGGCAGCAGCCCGGCCACGATTCCTACCCAGGCTGGGGGCGGGGTGGGGAACAGGGCATGCAGACCCCTCGGGACCCACGGCATCTCATGCGCCTGGCTTGGCGTTTCAGATGGCAGTTTTCAGAAGAACGTCTGCAGCAGCAACCCCAGCCTCCGAGACTGGCAGGGCGCCGCGGGCAGCCCGGACTCGAGGCCCGGCGACACCCCGGGGGCCTCCGAGGAAGCACCGCAGGCGGTACGCTGCCTCCTTGGGATGTTCCCGAGCTCCATACAGAGTCGGCCCCAGTGCTTTTAATTATCGTCAGTGAGGGGGAACAGCCTGTGCTTGGCTTGTCTGGTTTTTCCGTCTCAGGGCAAATAGTGAGCAGCGTCGTCCCGGTTGACGGTGACTAATAGTTAATGTGCAGATTGACATGTGGCCAGGTGACCCTCTTGGTTCCTCCTGCAGGCCCCGGCAAGGGCGGGGTGGGAGGCAGGGGAGGGGCGGGCTCAGGGCGGCGGCCTCAGCAACAGGTGAGAGCCACCGTGCGGGGACCACGAGCTTTCAGTCTGCACAGGTGTCCTGCTCCGCCCCCCCCGACCCCCCCCCCTCCCCGGCCGGGTGCCGAGGTCACTGGCTGTTCCGTCCTTTGACTCAGAAGGCCCACCCTTGCCAAGCGCTGGGGTCAGAGTTGGAGGCTGGCTGCCTCTGGCCACCTCTGAGGTCTGAGGCCTGGGCTCTTCTGACAACCACCCCCTGCCAGCCCACCCCCCGCGGCCAGGCTAAGAGGCTCCCACACGGCGGGCCCACCCCACCCGCCGCCCTCGCACCTCCCGGAGGCCACCCTGCGCCCACCCTGCGCCCTCAGTTTCCAGACACCAAGGCTGGCACACGTCAGACGAGCAGGCGGGGGCCTGTCCCATGCTAAGGGGATGCCTTAGCTATAATACGCGTGTCCCGCTCGAGTTGGATTGGCCCTTAGAAGCTCTCTGAGCTGTGATGCCGTGTTTCCACAGGCGGAGGCACCAGGTGCTGAGCCCAGCCCCCGGCTGCCCGCCCTCCTGGAGTCGGAGGTAAGCGCGGGCTTGTGCGTCCCCCCAGGGCCGGCACGCACGCCCGGCGGGGCTTCCTGCAGAGCGCCAACGTCCCTCTCCTTTTCTCAGCAGCTCGTCCGGCGGATCCAGACACTGTCCCAGCTGCTCCTCAGCCTCCAGGTACGTGGCTTTTGGGGAGCGTGCCAGGCTGCACGTGCCCTTCTTCGGGTTGAGGCTGTGGTCTGGGGGAAGGCCGGGCTCTTCCTGAAGCCGGCCGCTCACCGGCCCTCCCCTCCCCCAGGCGGTCATCGCCCAGCAGGACAGCTACGTGGAGACGCAGAGGGCGGCCCTCCAGGAGCGGGAGAAGCAGTTCCGGCTGCAGTCGACGCGCGGGAACCTGCTGCTGGAGCAGGAGCGGCAGCGCAACTTCGAGAAGCAGCGGGAGGAGCTGGCGGGCGTGCAGAAGCTGCAGGGCCAGCTGCGGCTGGAGCAGCAGCGCTGGGAGCGCGAGCGGGAGCGCGAGCGCCAGGAGCTGGGCCTGGCCTCGGCACGGCTGCAGCAGCGCGAGACCGAGGCGCTGCGGCTGCAGGAGCAGCTGAGCCAGGAGCGCGAAGAGCTGGAGCGCCAGCGCCAGGCCTACCAGCACGACCTGGAGCGGCTGCGCGAAGCCCAGCGCGCCGTGGAGCGGGAGCGCGAGCGGCTGGAACTGCTGCGCAGAGTGAAGAAGCAGAACATGGTGCCCGGGGCGGCCGGGGCGCTGCCGCCCGAGGTGCTTGCGGAGGTGAGCGCCGGGGGTGCGCCCTGGGCCCGCGCGGGCGCGGGCGTGTCTGTGAGTTGTGAGTGCATGAGCACATGCGTGGGTGTGTATGTATTTTGGGGGCAGGCGGTAAATGGCAGCTCCGTCGGACCAGCGTCAGTCTCTACCCAGATCTGACCCTCCCAGCTAAGAAGCTTCCGTTAAGCCACCCCTCACCCGGGAGTTGGGCGGGCAGGCAGGCCAGGTCCAACCATCTCCAAAAACCCCGCCCCACCCGGGAGCCGGCAGAGTGCGGGACGAGGGAGGCTGGCCCGCAGCGCCATGCAAATCTGCGGGGCGTGGCTCCTTGTCGGGACACGGAAGGGCTGCCCGAAGGAACCAGCATTGGTGTCTTCTGGCACTCTTTCAGGCCCAGCCCCCCAGCCACACTCCCAGCTTCAACGGGGAAGGGCTGGAAGGATCCGCGGCCCTGACTAAAGCGCCACGGCCCCGGGTGAGCTCGCTGCTGTCTGGTGCCGGGCCTGAGTACGCAGAGCGCCCCGAGGTGAGCCGAAGGGACAGCACCCCGGCTGAGGGTCGGCCAGCCAAGAGCGACGTGCCCATCCAGCTGCTCAGCGCCACTAACCAGATCCAGAGGCAGGCGGCCGTGCAGCAGCAGATCCCCACCAAGCTGGCCGCCTCCACCAAGGGCGGCAAGGACAAGGGCGGCAAGAGCCGGGGCTCCCACCGTTCGGAGAGCTCAGGTGAGTCGGGGCCTCCTGGCAGCCCCCTCCCTACCTTGCCCAGGGCCTGCCTGGCCCCTCGCCTTCGGAGGGGGCATCGGGAGGAAACCCCAAGGCACAACTGGTGAGGCAGCTGAGGCTGCTCCCTCCCCCCCAACACGTGGAGGTCTTTCATCTCAAAGAGCAAAAAAATGGAAACATCAAACCTCAGCTCTGTTCCCGCCTTGGCCCTCAAACTGGGATCAGGGACAAGGGACTGCGCTGGTGATTCAGAAACGAGCCTTGGAAACCTTTGCGCAGTTAGTCACCCCGGGCGGGAAGTCGGGCAGGAAGTTGCACAGTGATCAATGCTACGGCTGCCCCACCGAGCCCCGCCCTGCGCTGGTCCAGGTGCTGCCAGCTCTGCTGGTGTCCTTGCTCCACCGATGGCGTGCTCAGCCCTTGCACCAGAGCACCCTGCAGCCAGCTGGCCCTGGTAGGGAAGGCCCAGGGGGAGAGTCCCTGGGACATTCCTGGGGAGCAGGTCCTGTGTCCCAGGACCACTGGGCAGCAGGGTCACAGGGCCTCTCGTCCAAAGGTTGAATGACTCCAGGGCCTTCTGTGGTTGGGCAGGGGTGTCTGCCCTGGATTTTGTCACTGAATTTGGGGCCTAACGTCTGAGTGGGGTCTATTCCTGGGAACGGGCGCTGGGGAAAGTGTGGGCGAGAAGTGGGATGAGGCCCTGGCCCAGGTCCGCAGAGCGCTCCTGTGCCTGGAGCGAGGCCGAGCACCCCAGCTGGCACCTTCCTCCCGCTTCCAGCCTCATTTGACCTGAAGCAGCCACTGCTTCTCAACAAGTTCATGGGCAAAGAGGAGAACGCCTCTCGAGGCCGCCGCTCGCAGAGTCCCGTCCTGCGCAGCTCCACACCGCCCCCAGGTGAGCCGGCCTGCACCCCACCCCCACCCCCTGGCACCCTCAGTGCCTGGCAGCTCCTGACACCCACAGCCCCCTCTCTCTTCCAGACTCCTGCCTCCCAGCCCCATGCCCGGTCCCGGCTGATGTCCCCAACGAGTACTTCACCCTCAAGGCCTGGGGGGCATCCTTCCCACCCGTGGC
This sequence comes from Tursiops truncatus, assembly GCF_011762595.2. Classification (NCBI taxonomy): domain Eukaryota; kingdom Metazoa; phylum Chordata; class Mammalia; order Artiodactyla; family Delphinidae; genus Tursiops; species Tursiops truncatus. The sequence goes on along the minus strand of NC_047036.1, from coordinate 165,792,883 downwards.
CCTGTTCTCCACACCACTCGACAAGGAAGAAGCCAGCAAGGAAGATGTCATCTTCTTCTAGGGGGCGTGGCTCAGGGTGCAGACCCCTTCCTGTGCTCTCTGGGGACGCGCCCGCGGCCCTCTCCCCTTCCCAAGTAGGCCTCTGCCAACCACCACCAGGCCGGGGCAGCGTTGGCCTGCCATCTTGAGGCTCTGTAGGATTAGCAGTGGTGCCTGGGCAACTTTGTAAACTTATTTTTTCTAATACAAAAAGGAGAGTTTTTAACGGAAGGTTGAACCAAAGCTAACCCATGGAGCTGTCATCGTAGCGCCCCAGTTGGGTAGAGGAGAGACCAACTCCAGGCTGTGTTTGCAAGGTAGTGACCAACTGTGGTGGTTCCACCTAGAGCATGACAACAGGCCAGACCCTGGCCTGAGGAGATGCCGGCCCAGGCTGGGCTCCATGGCCACCGGGAGACCCTGGAACGAGTCATTATGGCACCAGAAGGGACCCAGTGGTGTTGGCTCTGTCCACAGAATCAGGCAGAATTGACTTCCAGGAGTGGGTTCATGGTGAACCTCCAGGCCAAGACACGAGCCCAGCCAGGGGTGGCACACAGCTCTCCCGGGACAGGACCACAGGGCTGGGCAGCCAGAGAGGTTGGCTGATGGCTTGCCTGGCGGGTCCTACAGGTGCAGAAACTCGTCCTGAAAGGGGCTGACCTGGAAGGGACTGACCGTAGCTCACTTTAATGTGGTGGAGGTTTTTAAAACCTGCTCTTGTCAAACTCGGTGCTTTCCCAAGGCGCCTCACCAAGGCAGCGTGGTTCTGTGGGCCTCTCGAACACCAGGCGCCCAGGAAGCCAAGTCCAGAGCTTCAGCCAGGGCCGGCACGCACCTGAGGGTCCCAGCCCCGGGTGGAGGGTCCTCCATCCCCTTGAGATGGGCCAGTTGTTCCAGGGCTGCCGGGGGGTAGCCCCTAGGGCTGGTGTCCCGAGCCAATGGGCAGAGGCTGGGACAAAGGGCAGTGGGGTGGAACGCTGGGGGGACCCATGTGGCCTGGGTGGTGACTGTTGCCAGCAAGTGCACAGACGGCCGCCTCGCGGGCACCTCAAGTCCAGTGAGCTGTCGCAGCTTATTGTCAGCAAACACCCAGGAGGAGGGAGAAGGCCGCCGGTCCAGCCTCGAGGCGAGGCTGTAGGTGTCGGGGATGGCATCGCATGTCCATGAACGGTCCCAGGGTGGTACCTGGGTCAGACCCACATTCCAGCTCTGGCCAAGTGCAGGCTTGGGTGCCAGGCGGGAGGGCGGGGCATTCCAGCCTTTTCCTGCACCCCAGGCTCCCCAGTGGATCCCACAGCCCGAAGCATTGGTGGGAAGACTGAGTCCTGGCGGAACAGGAGCCCGGGCACCCGGGGCGAGGTGACACAGCCAGCAGTGACAAGGAGCTGACAGTGGTTCCGGACCTCTCCAGAGCTGTTCCCTGCCCCTCTGGGGACCTCCCCCACCTCGCCCTTGCCCGAGGGCCTGCGGCACCAGCTAGCAGCAAGGAGCAGCAGCCTCCCCGCCCCAGGACACGTGCCACGCCCCAGGACACGTGCCACGTCTGTAATCAGTGTTTGTGTTTTGTACTGAGACGCATCAGAGCACTTTAGAAAAGTTGACTTTTAAGTTCCTGTCCTGTTGTGAAGAGGACATTGCTGGGCCGCGAGCGCCACCCACAGATCCGCTGTGACGCTGTGACCCTCCCAGAGGATTCCTCGGGCGATCAGCAACTCGAGCCCGCGTGGATCTCAGCAGAGGAGATTTCCGGGTGGTACCAGCAGCTGGGCAGCACCGTGGGCACATCTCACCAGGACCCCGAGGTCACTCCCCGGTAGGGTCCAGTCTTATTTGTAAAGTTAGGGGTCGAGCAGATGTTCCTATTTCTGTGGGATCTGTGCACGTTAATCGTGACCATGACCTTAGTTCACCCGACAATTATTTTTACAATGATGGCAGCATTTCCTCACTGTGATATATGTCCGAACCGCCCTAGAACTTAAGACCTGATTCTAGCAATAAACGTGTCTGAGATGAGCTGACCGGGTGGCGGTTCTTCGGAGCTTTGTTTTAGGATCACCGGCCCAAAGGCTGGTGCTGCAGTGTGCTTTCGGGGCGGGGGGGCAGGGAGGAGAGGAGCCTCGGACCCTCTGCTGCACTAGGAGGCCTGAACACCAGGCCCAGGGCCTGCCTGTGATGCCCTGTGCCTCCCATGTGGGCCCAGGACACCACAGCAGTGCTCTCTGCCGCTGTCACCTCTCCTGCCGGGTGCACTGCTCCCCCTGCCCCGAGGCTGGGGTGGGGAATGTAGGGAGGTGGAGACACCTCCCAGGCAAGTGACAGCACGTTCCCCCCCGCCGGGCACCAGCTCAGACCAGTGGTTGGATGGACTGCACAGAGAGAGCCCAGGCCAGGTAGCCTGCTCTGTTCCCGGTGAGGAAGCCCCAGACAGACAGTGATTCCATCTGGACAAAGTTGGAGGCAGTGCCAGTGCCAAGGTGGCTACAGTGGTCCCCAGGGGGAGCGCTGATGAAGCCAGGGTGCGGAGAATGCCGCCAGGTCCTCCGGCCCTGGCCGGTCCCCTCCCACTTAGGCCGCCCCTGTGGTCCTGGGGCGTCAGCCTCCTCGACAAGGCGGGGCCCCTCAGCCTCCCTGCTCCCTGACGGAGCACGCGCTCCCCGAGTCCCGCGCCGGGACCGGTCCCCTGGAATTGTCTTGCTTCACCCCAACCTGCAGCTGAGCTACCAGCCCAGGGAAGGGCACGGGGCAGGGTGTGGCCACACGACAGTTGGAGCCGGCTCCTGGTCACCAGCCCACCCAGCTGTGCCTGAGGCCGTCAGCTGCGTCCCCGCCCCGCTGCCCAGGCTGCCCAGGCCCGAGGGGGATGCCAGCCTCCTGGGGCACCTGTGACCTGCCGTGTTACACGTCCAGGTGTTCACGTGGTCCCCTGACAAACACGCTGCCTTCCAGGTGTTAACTCACCGAGTCTCCCAACAGGTAGGCAGGTGCCGCTCTGACCCCCGCCCTAATGTCGCTGGTGCCTCTGGGTGCTGGGAAGGCAGAGTGTGCCCCCCCTTTACCAGAGGGAAGAGGGACCCCCTCCCTCCTCCTCCTCCCTCCCCTAGCCCAGAGGGAGCCCCCCCGTTGGATGGGGCCAGGTGGGGTCCCTGCAGCCACCCCAGCTCTTCCTGGCCACGTACCTTCTTTGTAAAAGAACAAAACGTGGTTGAAAGCACGTGAGGCTTTAGGGACTGTAAACGCCGCCGGTGCGTTGGGTCTCCCCGGTGCTTCTGAGTTGTGAGGGAGAGCGCCATTCCCTCCGCTTTCCCGCCAGGACTCAGATGTGGAGGGTCACAGGCAAGAGCCAGGGGCAGATGTGGGCCACCCACCACCCGCCGAGGCCACCCGAGGCCACGTGTGTGGCCTCTCAAACGTCAGACTGGAAAACAAGCTCGTCCAGTCCTGCCTGCCGTGCTCTCCACGAGCTGGGAGACAGGAGCCTCGGGCGTCTCCAGAGATGCTCGGAGCCCACGAAATGCTCAGACCAGCCCTGAATGGACAACGGCAGCTCTGGGTCCAAGCGGTGGCTGTGAGATGCTTCGGCCATGACAGGCACCCCGTGATGCCCAGGAGCACGAGGCCCGGGCACAGCCTGGTGGAGGCGGCATCCACGGCCGGGGTGCCCGAGCCCGCGAGGAGGGAGAACCGCCCGCGGGGAGGGAGAACCGCCCTCCATGGCTGAGGGCCGCTCAGGGTCGGCGGGCCACGCTTGGCAGCGTCGGAGGGGACCACCGGCCAAGGATGCTCCAAAGGCGGGCGGGGAAGTGTGGTTTCCCACTGCGGCTCCAGCCTGCAGGAGGCTGAACCCAGGCCCACAGGGGCACCTGCACACCCTCCCTAAAATAAGGCCCAGGGGCACCCCCGCCCGCCCGGGAGAGAGGGCGTGTGAGTGAGCGGACAGGAGGGACCGGGGCGTTAGGAATAAGCTCTCACATCTGGCCTCGCAGCAGCACCACCGCCTTTAATTGATTCTCATTTCACTTTCTTCAGGCCCACCTGGCGCTCGCCATCCCAACCCGGCTCCCCCGCTCGCCTTTTGGGTACAGGACTCCGGCCTGCGGGTGCCTGTTCCACTGCACCGAGTCTCGGGGTCTACCCGCTCCGCCCACACACACCCGCCCCTCTGGGGGCTCGTGCCCCAGGCTGCTCTGCGCATCCTCTGGCCGTGCCTCCCCACACCTGGCCTTGATCTGCTCAATTAAAGACCTGGCCCCTCCGGGGCGATCGCTGCTCCGTGGGAAGGGCCGCCGTCAGGGTTCCGGCTCCCCGGTCCGTCAGGGGCGGCGTAGGCCTGGCCGCCGGCCCCGACTGCCTGGTACATGCTGAGGAGCGAGGAGATGGTGCCCAGGAGGCCCACCAGCCACGGGGGGAAGCGGCCGGCCCACAGGATGCCCGGGGGCAGCCAGTGCACCGCGTTGGCCAGGTCAGCCAGGTTGCTCAGGAGGGTCAGCGCCTCCGACCGGATCTGGGCCTCCATGTCCCTCCGCTTGCCCTGGGGCAGCCGGCTATGGGAGCAGAGTGGGGGGGTGCTCAGGGAAGGCCCGGGCGCCCCCCGCCCACCCACAAGGGCAGGGCAAGGAGTGCTGGGGAGGGAGGAGGACTGGCAGGGCTACGTCCAGGTCACACTCGCCAGAGGTTGCCCACAGCGGGAGCGAGAGTCTCAGGTCCACACCTCCGTCCTCCTGAGCCCGTGGAGCTGGGCAGGGGTGTGGGCAGCTTCTGGGCTTATGCTGGGAGTGGCCCTACCCCGTGTTCTCTCCCAGGATGAGATAGTGACTGACCTTGGTCCTCAGCAAACGGACTCCATCTCCCATCATCCTCCCTGATGGGGGCACGGCCGTGAAGGCTCAGCCCTGGAGTCCTGGCTCTGCCACTTCCTGCCTAGGGGACCTGCAGCTAGCCTCAGTTTCCCCATCTGTAAAAGTGCTACATCCACCCGGAGGCAGCAGCGAGGCCCCTCGATGTGGCACACATCATGCCCCCCCAACAACGGGGCCTGCACAGGGCGGGGCTGATCGCTGGTGACTCTGAGCACCTCCCTGGCTTGGGGAGACCCTCTGGGGTACCCAGCCTGCAGGAAGAAGTCGGCCTGTCTCCTGGGCAAAACCCCGGACATCGTACCTGGTGAGGGCTGCCAGGGGGCTCCTCAGCCTCTGTCTCAGCTTCAGGACCATCCACAGGGACCTGCAACACCACAGAGGACGGGGTTGGAGAAGCCGGGTAGGGTGCGCAGGGGCCTGAGGGGAGGCCCCGCCTGCCACTGTGGCCACAGGTTCCCTGTAAAGTTTGCCAGCCTCGCCAGTGGATGGCTCCATCTGTCCTGCGCCTTTCTGGAGCGCCAGAGCAGCCGTGCCTCGGAAGCTCCTGGGGACTCATCCCTAAGGCAGGCCCCCCACCTATTGGGCTGCAGGCTTGGGAGTGCCCAGTGCTTCTGACCTGGCCAGTCAGGCTCCAGCCCGGCCTCTGTGAAGCATTGGCCCCAGGACCGCAGCTCAAAAGTACATTGTGCCACGTGCAGGGTTGATGGCCCAGCTGGGAAGCCACCCCACTGTGGATGAGGACACCGAGGCTGGCCCAGAGCCGGCCTGGGGAAGCTGTCTCCCTCCCTGCGCCTCGGCTGGCTCACCAGGGAAATGGGGTCCAGATGGGCGCCAGGCCTGCCCCCTCCCCCGCCCACACACACACCCTGGACACTGGCCAGACCTGTCTGAGGTGAAACTAGATGACCTTTTGGGCCCCGAGGGCTGGTGTCTGCAGACTGAGGAAGCGGCCATCAGTTGGGCATCCTCTAGAGCTCCCTGGGGACTCTGGGGCCCTGGTGATGTCCAACCAGGCTGCTCTGCACAGCCCTTGCACCCTGCAGCCTGGGCTGTGGGGCGTGCAGGGACGTGAATGTGCCGAGTCCCACCAGTTGGAAGGCTGACCTCAGCCAGGCTTCCTGACTCAGAGGTCCGTCCAGGGCCTGATCACATCTTCCCAGCCACTGTGTGCCCATCCAGTTGACATGTTCCCTGAGGGGATGGGACAGAGGGCAGCACCTTCAGTGAGGTCAGTGGCTCTGCATCAGAGCCACCAGGGGGACTCAGGCAAAATGATGCTTCCTGCGCCCCCAGACCTGAAGAATCAGAACCTCTGGGAGCCTGGGCCAGGCACCTACATTTCAACAACCTCCCACATGACTCTCCGGCACCCTGGGGTCTTAGGAACCCCCAGTCATCATGAGCACCCACGAAAGGCTTCCCAAGCCCCACACCCTTGCTCACATCGCATACAGAGAAATGAGGGGAAAACCAGAAGCTCTAAAAATGAATGGACTAACAGGCAGAGCATATTCATCCTAAAAATGGGACGTTTAGGGCAGTGAAAATATTCTGTATGATACGTCACTGGTGGATATAACTCACAGAACGGGCAACACAGGGCGTGAACCCTGATGTAAACCATGGACGTGGGGTGATTACGCTGTGCCAGCGTCGGTTCATCGATTGTAACAAACGCCGTGCTCTGGTGCCGTGTGGATGGTAGGGGAGGCTGTGTGTGTGTAGGGGGAACGTACATGGGAACTCTCTACTTCTGGCTCCGTTCTGCTGTGAACCTAAAACTGCCCCCAAGAAAAAGTCTATTTAAAAAAATTAAGGGAACCAAGGCTGCCCCTTCAGTCTCTTGGGGCCGGAGGTCACAAGGCAGCCTGAGGAGACGCTGCAGCCTCAGAGCAGCCATAGCCCAGCCCAGGCTGCCCAATCACGCGAGGAAGGCCAATGCCCAGAGAGATGGGCCAACTCCACGACAGCCACTGTGGCTGCGAGGGGAGCTTACATCAAAAAGCTTCCCTGGTGGCGCAGTGGTTAAGAATCCACCTGCCAATGCAGGGGGCACGGGTTCGAGCCCTGGTCTGGGAAGATCCCACAGACCCCGAGGCAACAAAGCCCGTGCGCCACAACTGCTGAGCCTGCGCTCTAGAGCCCGCGAGCCACAACTACTGAAGCCCACACGCCTAGAGCCCGAGCTCCGCAACAAGAGAAGCCACCACAATGAGAAGCCCGTGCACCGCAACGAAGAGTAGCCCCCGCTCGCCACAACTAGAGAAAGCCCGTGCACAACAACAAAGACCCAACGCAGCCAAATAAATAAATAAAATTTTAAAAAAGCAAAAAACAAAATACAGATGGAGGACGGGGCCACAAGCGGAGGAATGCAGGCAGCCTCTAGGAGCTGGAAAAGGCCAGGAAACAGGCTCCCCACTGGAGCCTCCAGAAAGGAACTCAGCCCTGCCCACACCTTGATTTTAGCCCAGTGAGACCCATTTTGGACTTCCGACCTCCAGAACTGTTAAGATGATCAATTTGTGTTGCTTGAAGCCGCCGAGTTTGTGGAAATCTGTTTCAGCGGCAATAGGGGACGGATACAGTGAGGTGGTGAGGAGGAAAAGCAGAGGAGGCAAAGACCCCCGCGCCTCCAGCCTGTCTTTCCGTCAGCCTGGGGATCTCGGGTGTTCCCTTCCAGCCCCCTGGCGGGCGGCCCCGCTGCTTACCTAGCAATCCCCAGGAGCAGGGAGAGGCCCCAGAGGGCTGTGCTCAGTGTTAACCATGGCGCAGACTCCACGTGGAGGATTTTGGCGTCGGCAGCCCAGGCGATGTGCTCACAGGGGTAGTAGAGCTGGTCAGCCAGGTTGCCCAGGACAGACACGCAGCGGACAAAGATGGCCTCCTCCTGCAGGACCGGGAGAGATGGGGGGATGGACCTGGGATCAGACCTACCCACTGCCCATGTTAGGCGCCCAGGCCATGCCAGGTGGCAGTCACAGGGCAATGTCCAGGCCTGGCAGGCTGGCCTGTAGCTGGCACTGCAGGAGAACAAAGGCCTGATTTCTCAGCAGTGTGGTCAACATTGCCCAGCGGAGTGGCGGGTCTGAACTCAGCCACTCAGTGGAATCCCCCAAGGAGTTTCAAAAACGCCACACCCAGCCCCCAGCCCCAGGGATTCTGCCTCACCAAGGCTGGGGTGGGCCCCAGCACCAGGAAAGTTTTTTAAGTCCCCGGGTGATTCCCGTGTAGGACAACTTGGGACACCCTGCATCAGAGCCTTCCTAGCTCCTGTGCGTGGGTGTCTGGTACAGGACCCTGCGAGGGGAGCAGGGGAGGCAGCCCCACAGGGAGCCCTGAGCAGGCAGATCAGGGTGGCTGGGTGGGCTGCCACACACCCGGTGCCAACTTCCAGCAGGCACTACACTGCAAGGCTTGGGTCAGCTCCCCCAAAGCAGAAAGGGGTCACCACCCCTGCAAACAGGCAAACTGAGGCTCTTAGAGGAAGCTGCCAGCTGCCCCATCTCATACAGGGGTGGGCCTCAGGCTGTTGAGTTGCAAATCCCATGGCCTCCAACCCTGAGTCCTGAACCCCTGCTTGCCCAGCGAGGCAGGGCCAGCTGAGGCTGCCGGAGCCCCTACCCTGGGCTCCGCCCCTCAGGGTCCGGCCCCCTCAAGGCCTCCAAGCTGGCCGGGTCGCCAGCCAAGTCCTTCACTTCTCTACCTTTAACCTCGTCATCCTCACTGCCTGCCATACCCTCTGCCTCTTCTCTGTCGTCCCAGGAACCCCGCCCTCCCAGCCAAGGCCCCACCAATGCTCGCTGCCCGCCTCCTTCCTACTGGCCAGCTGTGATCCTGCCTCCCTCTGGGTTCTGAATCCCACTCCAGCTCCGCCATCCTGTCTGGGGCCTTCTGGGGTGTCCTGGCACACTTCACCCCTCCGTGAGGATGGGGCCTCCCACCCCGACCCCAACATGCTCATTCCGCTGGTGTTTCCTGAGAAGCAGCAAGGTCCGGGCCCTACGCTGGGGAGGAGATTCTCACTGGGGCGGGAGGTGGGAGCAGGGGTGGGGACCAACAAAAGAGGTTCTTGTTCTGGCCAAGGGACCTAGGAGATGCAGGGAGCCCCCCACCCCTTGCCTGGGGACTCGGGGGAGTCCTCACAGAGGAGATGGGGGGATGCACAGGAAGCTGAAGAGATGGGTGTCAAAGCAGGAGGAAAGTCCAGGGAAACACTTGAGATTGGGGATGATCAGGCCACGGGCACTGGGGCAGAATGGAGGAGCATCTGAGTAAGTGAGTCGGAGAGGAGACCCTTGGAGGGCAGTGAGGAGGGGCAGGGCAGCCCAGGAAGGGGGCATGACTCAGCCAGGCTGGCCCAGGGCAGCTTCTCAGCCCATCCCCTGGGGGGCACAAGATCGTACCACCACCCAGATGAGGAACACTGCTCTAGATCCACTGGTGAAATGATGCGGTCCTGTTGTAGTAACGGCAAGATGTAACTAATCTGCGTGTCCAACAGGGGATCAGTTCAGTAAATCACCATCTGGCTATACATGCGTACTACGTGGCCATAACGAAGGAAGAAGCTTCTTTTGTTTTTTGTTTTTTGTGTTTTTAGCTGCACCATGTGGCTTGCTAGGATCTCAGTTCCCCGACCAGGGATGGAACCTGGGCCCTCGGCAGTGAAAGCATGGAGTCCTAACCTCTGGACTGCCAGGGAATTCCTGGAAGGAGCTTCTTTTGGATTGATATGGAATGACCTCCAAGTTGTACTGTTACGTGAAAAAAGCAAGTGGCAGAAGAGTGTAAATGGCATGCAACTATTTATGTAAGCAATGTGTATTTGCCTGTGCAGGTGCAGGAGACCTCATAAAGGAAACACAAGAAGCTGACAACAGTGGCTGCCTCTGAGGAGGAAAATTGGCGGCCAGAGGGTCAGGAAGGAGAGAGACTTTTTAATTACGTAGTCTTTAGGGATGTGCAAACGTATGAGCTAATTTTTTTAATTAAAATTGAAATGAGAACATCTGATTGTCTCCAAAAGTAGTAAAATTGGGGACTTCCCTGGTGGTCCAGTAGTCAAGACTCCACACTTCCAATGCAGGGGGCGCAGGTTCCATCCCTGGTCAGGGAGCTAAGATCCCACATGCTGTGCAGCGTGGCCAAAAAAAAAAAAAGTAAAATTGAAAAAAGTAGTAAACTGCCCACATGATTGCCTTTATAGAGACCAGTCCATAAGATGCTGACTTCCCGGGGTCCACACCCCCTCCCTTCAGCCCAATGCGCCCTGTTACCTCTGCCCCCAGGCCGTACTGCTTGGTGTAGACGAACATGGCCACGTCATCAAAGAGTCGCAGGACGGTCCTGCAGTGGCTGAGTTGGGAGGACAGTGCCAGCAGGCGTGTCCCCACTTCTGACCTGGCAGGACATTGTTCCACCAGGACCCCGCCCACCAGCTGGCAGCAGTACCCCAGCGTTCGCATCTGTGGGAAACCAGAAGCAGTCAGCATGGCCCTGGGGCAGGACTGAGCTGGATCACCCCTGACCTGGCCGTGGACCCCATAAGATCAAGTGGGAGGACGAGTCTCCATCAACAAACTTCCAGTAAAAGCCAAAAGTTGAAAAGGATACTTGTAGGTGGGATAAATGGAGACCCATGACATCATTGTCCAAAAGGCACTGGGAAACTAACAGAGTACTGGCTCATGTCACTGAATGGCACAGTCTTTGGAGACATATGTGATGGGGACAAGAAAAAGAAACCCCCATTTCCCACCTCCTGGATCTTCCTTTTCCCAGCATGTAGGAGGGCTAGGTGGAAATGTATTGAATACATTTGCATCTACCTGGCTGCACGAAATTCTGTGGCTGGGCTGTGGATTGGGAAGGTGACCAGGCCTCAACCCAGTGGACAAAAGGATCATTTGTTTTTATGACTTTAGTGAGAAGGAACCCAGTGGTGATTTGGGAATCAGTGGGTGATTTGGGGCATGGTGAACTGGGTCTGCATCACCACCCTTATATCTTTATATCATCTGCTTTTCAGAAGATACTTTTTCCTGTTGTTTTATATATTATTTTTACTTGTCATTCCTTTTCAGCACCTTTGTAATGGCAAAAACGCTGCAATTTAAATGTCCAGCTTGGGGGCGTTTGTTAGAACCCGAACACCCGATCATACGGGATTTGGTTGGAACCTGAATGCCCAGCTACTGGTACCTTCCCTAGTACAACCTGAATGCCTACCTGGAAGAGACTGATTGGGACAAGCTCAGAGTCTGACCTCAGGGGCCTGGAAGGAACAATCTACCCAACCAGAGGGGATGTGGTGAGATCCTACACATCCAGCCATAGGGAAAGCCCTGCAAAATCTTAAATCCCTGTGTGAGATTGTTTGGGACAACTCAGGGACCAACTACAGTGGCCTAGTCCGATCCTACATGTCCAGACATGGATTTGTTTGGCATGGAAATGTCCAGCCAGGTTGAACTGGCCAGAACAACCTAGGTGCCCGACTATACGGGATTCATCAGGATCCAAATGTCCAGCCAGAGGGGACCCTGCAACATCCTAAATCCTCATACGATATTGTTTGGGACCCAACGACCAGCTACAGTGATCCGGCCGGATCCCAATGCGCAGACGTGAGGATTTAGTTGGTACTGTAAATGTCCAGTCACGATGGGGTGGCCGGAACAACCTACATGTCCACTACTCGGGGACAGGGCCTCTGCCCTGGGGGATCGTGAGTGACCCCGCTCCCTCTCTGGCCTCAGTGTCCGGGTCTCGGGGCTTTGGCCCGACTCCGAGACCTCTGGCCGCGCTCCACCCCAGCCTCACCAGGCGGTCGCGGCCCCTATAGGACTCCAGCGCCGACGCCAGACCGCTCAGGGCCACCATGGCGATCCGCCGTGACGTCACCTCGACGTCAGCGCGCCGCGCCAGGGGGCGGGCCCGGCACCAGGCTGCGCGCTCCCGGGGACGTTCTGCGCAGGCGCGGCTGCGACGGTTTGTGGGGCACTTGACCGTTTGTCTGCTGCTGGGAGGGACAGACTTTGCAGCCTTGGGGCCGCCACGTGTGCGCTCCCCAGGGCCTGTGCACCCAGGTGGATCCTCGGAGTTAGCTACCCGTGTTTTCAAAGGTAACCAACTGCCCACACACACAGAAATATTCCAAGCAAAACACCAACCTGTTTGCCGTGGTCCAAGAAGGGAGTTCTCTAATTTTCCTGCGTCACCCTTTCTGTATTGTCTTCTTGTCTGTAGGGAGCATGGATGGCTGTTGTCATATCATGTAAGGCGTTTTTAGAAAGTCAAGGAAACTTGGGGGAATTCCCTGGCGGTCCAGTGGTTAGGACGCTGTGCTTCCACTGCAGAGGGCGCAGGTTCAGTCCCTGGGACTAAGATCATGCATGCATGAATGCATAAATAAATAAACTCTTCCCCTTTAAAAAAAAAAAAAGTCAAGGAAACGCATAGAACCGTTCTAGAAGAATAGACGAGAATCTGATAACTGGAATTGCACCAGAGAGGATAACTGGGCGGCTGGTATTGACAAATAAAAACGCACACCGTGAGAGCTGTGAGTTTCGGGGGTTTTTTGTTTGCTTTTTGTTATTTATTTATTTATTTATTTATTTTTGGCTGTGTTGTGTCTTCGTTTCTGCGCGAGGGCTTTCTCTAGTCGCGGCGAGTGGGGGCCACTCTTCATCGCGGTGCGCAGGCCTCTCATTCTCGCGGCCTCTCTTGTTGGGGAGCACAGGCTCCAGACGCGCAGGCTCAGTAGTTGTGGCTCACGGGCCTAGTTGCTCCGCGGCATGTGGGATCTTCCCAGACCAGGGCTCGAACCCGTGTCCCCTGCACTGGCAGGCAGATTCTCAACCACTGCACCACCAGGGAAGCCCGAGTTTCCGTTTTATTGAGGGATTTACTGAGGACTGTAGCCCTAGACACAGCCTCAGACAGCTCTGAGGAAAAGGTGGGGGGAAGGTCAGTATATGTGTGATTTTGGAGAAGGGTATGTGTAATCACACATCTCAGGAGAAGGTAGCTTCTGGTCACAAGGAACAAATACTGCAGTTAATGATTTTAGTGCTTTTCTTAGTTTGGAAAGATGCAAGAATCCAGGCTCATAAAAAATTTGTCCTGAAAATATCTATCTGAAGTCCTGCCAGTTTTTCCCCGAGCAGAAAGAGCCTCATTCCTGATCTTCGGCCCTGAACTCCTGTCAGGGTTTGATGAAGGTCAGTGACTGCAGTTGCCAATGACTCAGTCCTTGTAGAGCCAGACAGTGAGCAACATTCTTTGGTTGTCACTGGGAAGAGATTAAAATGTTCACCTTTGCACTGTTTTGTAGCTTTTGAATTTTGTGCAGTCTCTGTGGACTAGCCGGTCAAAAAAATCAAAGACATTTTCTCAAAAAGTTAGCATAGCCTGTTTCCTTTTTTTTTTTTTTTTTTTTGTTAAATTGAGGTGAAATTCACATAACAAAAAGTTCACCATTTTAAGATATACAATTCAGTGACTTCCCTGGTGGCATTGTGGTTAAGACTCTGCACTCCCGGGCCTTCCCTGGTGGTGCAGTGGTTAAGAATCCGCCTGCCAATGCAGGGGACACGGGTTCGATCCCTGGTCCGGGAAGATCCCACATGCTGCAGAGCAACTAAACCCGTGCGCCACAACTACTGAGCCTGCGCTTTAGAGCCCACAAGCCGCAACTACTGAAGCCCGCTCGCCTAGAGCCCGCGCTCCGCAACAAGAGAAGCCACCACAACGAGAAGCCTGCGCACCACAACAAAGAGCAGCCCCGGCTCTCAGCAACTAGAGAAAACCCGCGTGCAGCAGCAAAGACCCAATGCAGCCAAAAATTAAATAAATTAATAAATAAATTTATTAAAAAAAGACTCCGCACTCCCAATGCAGGTGGTCCAGTTTCAATCCCTGGTCAGGGAACTAAATCCCATATGCGTGCTGCAACTAAGAGTTCACATGCGACAACTAAAGAGCCTGCAAGCCGCAACTAAGGAGCCCGCCTGCTGCAACTAAGACCCGGAGCCACCAAATAAAAATAAATAAATAAATAATTTTAAAAAAAGATGTACAATTCAGTGGCATTTAGTACACTCACGTGTTGTACAGACATCCCTCCTTTAGAGTTTTAAAATGTTTTCATCACCCTCAAAGGAAACTCTGTCACTCTTTCGAGCAGTCACTCTATTCTTCCTCTCCCTAACCCCTAGCAACCACCATCTGCTTTCTGTGTCTATGGACTTACCTGTTCTGGATATTTCATATAAATAGAATCATACCATATGTGAACATTTGTGTCTGGCTTCTTTCACTGACCCTGTTTTCGAGGTTCATCCACGTTGTGCATGTCTCAGTACTTCATTCCTTTTGTAGCTGAATAATATTCCATGCTCTGGCTCCGTCACATTTTGTTTATCTGCTCATCGGTTGATGGACACTTGGGTTGTCTCTACCTTTTGACTCTTGTGAATAGTGCTGCTATGAACGTGGTGTACGTGTACTCGTTCTAGTCCCTGCTTTCAATTCCTTTGGGCATATACCTAGGAGCAGAATTGCTGGATTATACGGTAACAATGTTTGACTTTTTGAGAAGCCACCAGACTGTTTTCCACAGTGGCTGCACCATTTTACATTCCCACCAGCGATGCAGAAGGGTTCCAGTTTCTCCACATTCATGCCAACACTTGGACTATTAATTTTAATAATACATTTTAACCCAGCATATCCAAAAATATTGCCATGCCAGCACGGGCTCAGTCCGGACTAACGTACGTACGATATACCACCTACTCCCCCCACCTCCATCCTCTTCTCATAGTACATCAGCTTTCTTCTTCCTCTTCTCAGTCAGCTGAGGAAACCCCTCTACATACTTTCCTCCTTTGAAAGATTGCGTCTGCTCTCCTATTTTTCCTGAGCCTCAAATAATCAATAGAGGTCAGGGAAAGATAAGCTGGCTTACCAGTAAGGAGACACACATGGCACGTCTCCTACTAGCTGGGAAGTGGTATCTCACCGTGGTTTTGTTTTGCATGTCCCTAATCACTAACGATGTTGACTGATCTCCTTTAAAAAAACAAAAATTTCCTCTTGATTTCGACTCCTATCACTCTCCCAGCCTCATTCACTCCTATCCAGCCACATTGCCCTCCTCCTGTTCCTTGAAGTTGCAGCCCACACCTGACTCAGGACCTCTGCATGGGCTGTTCGCTCTGCCTGGAAGGCTCTCCCTCCAGATACCCACATGGCTCCTTCCCTCACCTCCTCCTCATGTTCATTCAAATGCCATCCTCTCACGGGACCTCCCCTGCACACCCTCCTGGGCACTTCCTGCCCACATTTCTTGCTGCCTTATTTTTCTTCTTAGTTGGTAACACTACCTAACATAACTGTCTATGTTGCTGCTTAACCTAGTCATCTAGTTATTTGTCTGGTTGTCTAGTTATTTGTCTCTCCTCAACAGAATGTGAACTCCACCAGGGCAGGGCTTTGGATCTGTCTTGGTCACAGCTAGATCCCCACAGCGTGGCACAAAATAGCTTCTCAATAAGCGGTGTTGCCTGTGGGGCTCAGCGCCCTGTCAAAAGCTCACTATTTCTGCTCCATCCGCACTGTCCTGGGAGATCCTATCCACTCCCACGATTTCCCTAGCCACCTCTTTGCTGGTCTCTCCCCCCATCTCCCTCCAATCCTGCCCTGTCTACTGCTCCCACCTGCCCCCTGGACAGTTCCCCTGCAAATCCTACAAGCCCCCTCACACTCAGCTACTCCCAGACTGACATCAGACTGACAGCAGCGGCGTCTTGCTCTTCTGTACTCCCATCTCGAGGCTCCCCTGCCCATCACCCAGGCACAGCCCTGGATATCACTCTCACCTCTTTACCTCAGTATGCCCCTCCCATGTCCCAACAGCCACCAAAATATCCCTGGAATCCATCTACTTTTTCCCAGCCCACATCCTCCTCCATAGGCAGCCCCCATTCTCTCTTACCTGGACCCCAAGCCCCAGCCTCCTTCCGAGGGCCTGACTTCCCCAAGACATCCAAGAGACTCTTTAAGCCTCACATTCGAGCACAGTCCTCCTTGCTTAAGACTTGGGTGCAGGGGTCTGTGTGCTCCCCAACCCCCTAACTGGGGACACTGCTCCATCAGCAGAAAAAATCCAGGGACTTCCCTGGCGGTCCAGTGGTTAGGACTCCACGCTTCCACTGCAGGGGGCCCGGGTTCAATCCCTGGTCGAGGAACTAAGATCCCGCAAGTCGCATGGTACAGCCAAAAAAAATTAAAACAAAAACTATATACACACACATACAAAAAGCAGAAAACGTCCAAGCCAAGCCCAAGGCCCACAGAGGGAAGGGGGCCCCTTGGGCTGTGGAGCGGCTCCATGAGTGACTGGATCCCTTCTCTTGAGCCTGTACTGTCCCCATGGACCTTGTAAAAACACAAGGCATTTCTCTGATGCCTGCTGTGCACCAGGCTCCGTTCTAGGCACCAAGGAGACAGCGGTGAGTCTTGTGGGCAGGGCCCCGCCCTCCCAGTGTCTGCCACCATCGGGTTAGGGCTGAGCTTGACCTTTGGGAAAGAGACAGGAACCGGCCTGGCACTCACAGCTGGCCTTGTGGTTGCTAGGGCCTGGCCTGGCGATCACAGCATTTCACAGAACGCCCACATTGGACAAGGCCACTCTGTGACCGTGGTTGAACAAGACAAAACAAGCCCACTCCATCATGGTGTCTGAACACAGACAAAACATGAACATTGTCCAACTCACAACAGCAACCAGACATTTCCTGGCTAATCTAAATGACTTCTGTGTCTTTGCCAATCGCTGCTTTAATCTTACTTCATTCCTTAGACTTTGTGATCCAAATTATTGTTTCTCTGTAAGGGTGTTACCTCTCCCCCTTGCTTCCTGACAGCATCCAGGATCTACAAACTCCTGGGTCCTCCTTTTCCCAGCAGGCAGGGAAAATGTATATTTGCATCAACCTGGCTGGGCCAAAGCCCTCAGCAGAGCCCTGGGCTAGGGAGCAGGTAATGGGACCTCGACCCAGTGGACAAAACAACACTTTGCTTGAATTTAGTGAAAAGGAACCCACTGAGTACATAAGTCCTGGAGCTCAAATTCAAAGTACAGGGACGACAGACCAGAGGACTGTATTATAAACATTAAACCCGCCAAGAGACCAGATGTTAATTGTTGCAGACACTAGAAAGAAGTGATAGTTATGTGACACCATAGACGTGTTGGCTAAGGCTACAGTAGCAACCATGTTGCAATAGAAATGTATCAAAAATCGGTATGTTGTATACCTTAAACTCACACAGTGTTATGTCAACTATATGGAAAGGAAAGAAGAAAGAAAGAGAGAGGGAGAGAGGAAGGAAGGAAAGGAGGGAGGGAGGAAGGAAGGGAGGGAGGGAGGAAAGAAGGGAGAGGAGAGGGAGGGTGGGAGGGAGGGAGGGAGGGAGGGAGGAAGGGAAGATCCCATTCAGTAGGTGATTTAGGGCACCATGAACTGGGACAGGTTCACCAGCCTTACATTTTTATTTCATCTGTTTGTTAGTTGTTTTTTTTTTTTAAGAAATTGCTTTCTCCTTTAAAAAAATTTTTTGTATTGTGGTACAATATACATAAAACGGACCATTTTAAACATCTTTAATTGCTCAGTGGCACTGATTACATTCACACTGTCGTGCAGCCGTCCCCACCATCCATCTCCAGAACGCTCTCATCTTCCCAAACTGAAACTCTGTCCCCATTAAGTATCAACTTCCCATCTCCCCGCCCCCCTTCCCTGTCCCGATGTTTTTATATATTATTTTTATTTGTCGGAACATCTCAAAACAAGGAAGTCAAATTTCCAACCGGTAAAAGAATCCAACACAGAGCAAAGCCCCGCTTAACCGAAACCTCCCAGGAAGCACCTAAGACGAGCCCAAGTCTGATAGGTCCATAGAGTACGCCCTCCCCGCTGCAACAGGTAACAAGCCCTATGTGTTCAAATACCTGTGTGTTCCTGGTGGTCTTGGGGCTGGAGGTGGAGAGCACAGATGTCTCTAAGGCTACATTGCAGGTATATGAGCCCTGGAGTGGCATTAAGCGGTACAGTGACTCAGACGGTTCGGCCTATCCTGTGCAGAAGAGTGTTAGAGGAAAACCTGGGGAAATGGGGATAATGGACATCATCGGCCTCTGACATCAAATCCTCCACGCTGAAGTGGTTGCCACGTTAAAACCTTTGATATGTGTTTTCTAAAGAGACTGACATGAGCAAATAGCTGTGGGCTGAAGTGATCCAGGAGGGCCTCCCACACGAGAAGAGGCTAAGCCAGGGGTGCCGGTGGCATCCAAGGGTCTGGTCTCTAAGGTGCAGAGAGGAGAGTGAGGGAAACACCTCAGCTCTGAGCAAAGACCAGAAAGTCGCAGTCGGCTAAGTGGGGTGCTGGGAGCCCGGAGCTAAAAGCCCAGAGAAATGAGTAGAAGGTGTGTAAACCTCAAACAGCTTGAGGACAGAAAGAATAGTCAGGACCTGGGACAACTGCAGAGGGCAGGAAAACCAGTGAGGGGGTGTGTGGCAGAGATGGGACAGTAGCCAGGGTTGGGCAGAGAGACGGAAGTGGGTTCCCAGACATGAAGGAGCGGAGAGCCATGGCCTCGACAACTGACTGAGAGTGAGGAGAGTGGGTTCTGGCAGCAAACTGTCAAATGCAGTGGTTAATTCTACAGCTCTTCCCGTTTCTCTGCACCAGCCTCAGGGCCTTTGCACCTGCTGTTTCTTCTGACCAGAATGCTCTTACCCCCAAATACCCAAATGCCCCGCTGCCCCTCTTTCCAGGTCTTTGCCTATCATCTCGGTGATGCCTTCCCTGACTATTTAAAACTACAACCCTTCCACCCGAAACCCCATCCTTCTACCCTGTGTGACTTTTTTCCCCACAGCACTTATCAGCTTGTAACTGACTCTGCAAGTTATGTGATTACATTTATACATTATTGTTTGTCTCCTCTAGGCCCCATTACCATCTCCACAAAAGCAAGGCTCTTGGTCTGTTAATGATGGACCCCCTCTGGGGGCCTAGAACCATGCCTGGCACACTGTAAGTGCCATATGAGTGACGACCTATAGCTCTACATTCCCTGGGGGCAGGCAGAGGGGCTACACCTGTTTCTTTTTTTTTTTTTTTCTTTTTTTGGCCGTGCCAACCGGCTTGCGAGATCTCAGTTTCCTGACCAGGGATTGAACCCGAGCCCCACAGTGAAAGCCCAGAGTTCTAACCACTAGACCACCAGGGAATCCCCTACACCTGTTTCTTATGATATCCAGTGCCTGGCACAGAGAAAAGAGTAAAAGGCAGCATTGACCCCGCGGGCACCTGCTCAGTCCCTTCTCCGCGCCCTCACAGGTGGCGCTGCGTCCCGCGATGGCCGCGGCAGCCCTCCTGCCGTGCCCAATGTCCTGGCTGGAATTCCTCAAGGCCTCGCACTTTGCGCTGGGGCCCGACCCGCGGCTGCACGTGGACGCCAAGCAGTCCGCGTCGCACCGGGACTTTCCCGCCTACCGGAACGTTACCCGTGGGCCGCTGTGCCAGCCACCGCCCCGCGCGTCCCTCTTCCAACAGGACGCGCGCTGGGCCGGCCAGGAGCCCCTGTCGGAGACGCACTGCGCGTATGCGGCCGCGTCACCGCTGCTGTCAAGGGAGCGGGAGCGGAAACTGGCACGGGAGCGTACGCTCGCCATGCAGGCCAGCAACCTGCACGCGCACGCGGACTCCCGCGCCCGCACCGGCCTCTCCCCCGCGCGCGCCCACCGCGGCAGGCCGGCGCTTCCGGAGCGCGCCAGCGAGCAGATCCGCGGCGCGCGCCTCATCTTCGACCGCGACTCGGTGCCGTCCCGCGACCGAGCCAAGCTGCCCATCCCGCCCAGCGCGCACCAGGAGTTCTTCTCGCTCCACGACATTTGCCCGAAGCTCCGCGAGCCCTCCTGCCTCTTCGGTGAGCGCGCGCCCGGGCACCCTAGGCAATTTACCCAACACAATGGTTCTCATGGCGAGCGGGGATACTGTGCCCAGCCCGGCGGACATTTGGCAATGCCTGGGGATCATATTTTGGTCTTCAGGACTGGGCGTGGGGGGTGGAGGGAGAAAGCGGTACCATCAGGGAGCGGCTGGAGGCCCGGGATGCTGCTAAACATCCTACCACGCACAGGAGAGCTTTCCACAGTAAAGAATTATCCAGCCCCACATGTCAGTAGTGCAGAGGCTGAGACACACTGGAAGCTCCTCGAGCCTCAGTTTCCGCATCCACACAATAGGCATGTCTCCCGAATCTCTCCAGGGTGCTGTGCGGTGGCCCGAAGTCATGAAAGCTGGTTTGGGGTCAGACAAATCTGCTAAGTGTCCCCCACCACCACCCCAGCCCTGCGACCTTAGTAGTTGTGTGACTCTGAGCAAGTCGATCTCTCCCAGCCTCAGTTCACTCACCTGCAAAGTGGGTGCAACAACAGGGCCCCACTTTATAGTTATTGGTGAAGCCGAAAGGGCCCCGAGTGCAGAATATGCCTGTCAAATACTGAGCGCTCAACAAGGGGTCGCTGTCATGCATATGATTTTCCAGTTCTGTGATACAGAGGACCTTCTGGTAGACATCACTAGTCAGAGACCCTCCAAGCTGGGTTCACGGATTGTCAGTTGGATTTGACTCCACCTGGTTCTGAATTTCTATTATTTCTGGCAGGTTATTTGACCTCTCCGAGCTTCAAGGAGGCTTCAGGTGGGGGGGGGGGATAATATCGGCCCCCCCCAAATGAGGTGCAAAGCACTTAACCTAGGTACTGGGCTCAAAACTTGGTAGTTATTCTTGTTGTCATTATTATTATTATTGGCCACACCGCGCGGCTTGCGGGATCTCAGTTCCCCGACCAGAGATTGAACCCGGGTCACAGCAGTGAAAGCCCAGAATCCTAACCACTAGGCCACAAAGGAACACCCTTGTTCTCATTATTTTTTATTATTTTGGGAGTGGGAGCACAGGAGACAGGATGACAGCACCTCCTACCAGAGACAGTTCCAGGCCCTTCCAGGCCCACTTGCCTTGACGTGTAAGAGGGTAAATTGAGGCTGGGCTGGTGCTGCTGGCGGTGGGGGGAGCAGAGGTGGGCGCTGGGTGGTCCTGCCTTTCCCACCCCTGTCCTCCCACAGGCCTCCTCCAGCATAGAACTGGGAGACTTCAAGATTGGCTATGGGCCCATGTGTGCAGAGCAGAAACAAGCCTACAGGCCCCAGGTTCTGCCCCCAGACAGGTACAAAGGGACCATGGCCTACTACTAAGATGGGGCAAACGGCTCTCAACGACATGTGGGATGTGTCACCTAAGGCTCTAGGGCCAATGCTGTGCCTTTGAATTCTCCATCACCCACAGGCAAGACCCACTATTATGCCACACTTCCCACGATTAGCACCCCACAGCTCGGCCATTAGAAAGCCTGTCCCTCTCTCCTTTTTCCCGGGAGTTGCATGGGCCCAGATCAGATGGGTCCTCCTTCTCCCACCTCCTTATCTGCAGGTATGACAAGGCCCAGGCCTCAGCCCACATCCACTGTGTGAATATTCGACCTGGAGATGGCCTCTTCCACGACAGGACCACCAAGGGTGAACACTTCTATGCCCGGGAGCCAGGTGAGAGCCTGCCGCCTGCCCCGCCCCTCACTCCCACAGCAGCCTCTCAGAGCTGCTCAGGACCTACTCTGCCACTGGCAGAGCCTTTTGTTCTTCACCACGACCTGACTCCGGAGTCGCACATCCTGGAAGGAAATGGGTGCCCTGGTCCGGGCAGGCTCACCACCTCCACGCACTTCTTCCACGGCCAGGTCAGCAGGAAGGGGAAGAAGGCAGCAGGGCTCGTCAGGGAAAAGGGCTTCCCAAGCAGAGTGAATAATAGCAAGTGCAAAGGAGCTTGACATGCGTGCGGGCATCTCCTGGATCTGTTTGTGTGAAGTAGGGTGAGTCGCTTAACCCTCCAAACCTCAGTGGCTCTGCCTGTAAATTGAGATAACAGTACCAACTCCCAGCGCCATCACGTGGGACCCAGAGAGAGTGTGAGCCGTCCAAGGTCTCACAGCACCCACTTCTGCCCTCCGTCCTGGCCATGGGACATCCCTGACACCGGGAGCTTCCCAGATGCCATGTGGTCCTACAGCCGCTGCCCGCGACCAAGCCACCCAGCCGCCACATGCCTCATGAGAAATTGCAGAGTCACATAACCCTAGGGGAGCCGTCGCTGCTCGGACAGTTCTTCCAGACCTCCATGGGCACAGACTATTTACCCCCTGGGATGCAGAAGCCGCCGAAAGCGCTCAACCTCCGCTTGCTGCAGAGCAACCTGCCCCAGGGCACAAGCGGTGAGCGCGGGACCCACCTCGGAAGCCCCGCCCTTGGCACAGCTGTGGTCCCGCCCCCGGCCAATCCCACCCCGCCCCCTGCCCGAGTCTGGCTCCGCCTCCTGAAGGGCTAGATTCCCACCCCCTGAGCCAAGATTACCAACTCTGACCCTGAACAACCCCACTCCTTCGTGATCGTGACCCCCAACGCCCCCACCCACACCCCGTCATGGCCCCACCGCTGCATGACTCCGCCCCTCTGGTCTGGCCCCGCCCCTCTCCATATCCGCCCTCTCCTGACTCTTACCCCTCCTCTTCTGGGACACTCTGGCTCCGCCCCATGACCAGCTAGCCTATTCTTCCTGCCCACCCCTCCCCCCCAGCCCCCCGACCCTCGCTAGTCTACCCTTGCCCCGCCCCTGGCGTCCTCAGCCCTATCCTGGCTGCCCCATCCTCCCCGCCTCATAATCCATCCTCCTCCCCTGACAACTTCAGCACTAGCCAAGGCGTCGCCCTTGAACCCTTACCCCATCCTTAGTCTCCCGTGTCCCTTCCCCCTGGGCCCTGCCTTTCCCCCCTCAGCCCCTCAGCTCAGCCACCCCTCCCAAATCTCCAGGAACAGATTTTTTAACCATGAACCAGAAGCTGCTGAAGCCACACAATAGCTCCAGCCTCCATGACTGAGGAGATGCTACCGTGGGTGAGGGAGGGGGAGGGGGTATCTCTCTAAGCAGGTAACCCCCGAAATCAGTGTAGAGTTATCTCAGGAAAATTATAGCATCAACTCAGACTCAGAGTTCCTGTCAAGTCTGCTCAGGGTCACTCTAGGGTCACCCCAGGCTCAGGGTCATCTTAATGTCATCCCAGTCCCAGGTCGTCTCTAGCTCAGCCCCAGGGTCATGTCAGGGTCAGCTTCGTATCACCAGCCACAGTTATACTCCAAGCCAGGGATTAGCTCAGAGTCACCTACGGTCAACCCAGCCCTGGGGGCATTCCAGGGGCCCACCTGCTTTCTCTCCAGCTTCTCATCCAGCTCCTGGGTCAGCCCAACCTGGGGTTCCCTTTTGCCCACCTCCCCAGGACCCAATCATCAGCCGTTCCCCACTCTTTGATGTTCCCAAGGTGGTGCGGGAACGACAGGGTGGCCAGGGTGGGCCAGCCATCCTCCAGGCTGCCCTGCCAGGCTCCCCACCCTGACTCCACAGTGCAGGTACAGCCACTCGGAGCCCCCGCCGGGTAGACAGCGCTTCTTCTCGACCCTAAACAAGGATGAGTTTGCTTTCAAGTACCAGGGCCCAGGACTGCTGACATGGGACGACCTCCAGGAGAGTCATGTGCCCCTGGGCTCCCCTCGCCAGTGGGGCTGTGGGGCTGGGAAGGTGGACCCTCGGGCCCCCCAGACCCCTACCTACCCATGCCGCAGCCAGCAATAAACACCACTTTGGCAACATCCCACCACTTTCCATCAGTCAGCCATGAAAGAGGATAGGGTGCCTATGGGGTTGGTGAGAGAACGTACGGGAGAGAATGACTCCATGGAGAAGCCCTGAATTTCCGCAGACCCTGGGTGTCATCCCACTCTGGGCAGGGAGGCCATCTCAGTTTGTGCAAAAGCTTGGTGGTCTGACGCTTGTAAGGTGTTCAGGTGATACCACAAGTTCTTTCTTTCTTTCTTTCTTTTATTTATTTATTTTTTTGGCTATGCCACAGGGCTTGTGGGATCTCACTTCCTCAACCAGGGATTGAACCCAGGTCCATGTCAGTGAAAGCGCCGAGTCTTAACCACTGGACCGCTAGGGAATTCTCGCTGCCAAAAGTTCTGAATGGTGTGGGAGGATGGAGTTACAGTGTTGAACGGAGGCAGCGTGGTGAGAGGTTGAGAATGTAGGCTCCTGGGGCTGAATGGACAGAGTGCAAATCCTGACTCCTCCCTGTCCTGGAAAGTAGTCCTGGGCAAGTCATTTGACCCCTCTGAGCCTCTATTTGCTCATCTGTAAAATGGAGATAAACAATAGCTCTCTCTCATTAGATTGTTGTAAATGAGAAATGTACACACTGGTTAGTGTGCGTGGCTGGGGGTCAAGAAGGGAGAGCTTCCTTTCCAAGGATGAAGGTAAGGAGGGTGTAGGATGGAGCTCAATCATTGAGAGACTGGGTGAGGCTCAGAGGGGGCATGAAAGGGTGGACATGCTGAGAATGGCCCAGCAATGTCCCCTATTGTGAGCAGAGGCTGGAAGCTGAATGGTTGGTGCACTGGCTGGCTGGGCAGCTGGCGCCCAGATCACAGCTGGGTCCAGGGGCACATCAACAAAAGTCATCAGCATGTGATCAGGCCCAAGGGGGTAGGTGTTCAGCCAGAGACAGAATGAAAAGGGTGGAAAGGAGGAGTATGGGGTGGAGGCTTGAAGCTGGTAAGTATGTCAAGGACATCAAGTATGTCAAGGACTAGTACCTTGGACAGCACCCCACCTGGAAAGTCTTGGGGTCTGATGAATCACCACCAAGAAGCCAGATCTGTCTGGGACGATAAGATGGGCCTTGGTGGCCGTGCCTGGGCCCTGCCTCTGCAGGCTGTTGAGAATCTGGGAATGAACACGGTTCCCTGACCCTGTAGACAGACCTTTAAAGACCAAGGCCCCCAATCCAATGGGCCACTAAGAGCCAACCTCAAGCCTGGCCAGGAGACCTTTCCCCATGGGCAGCAATCCTGTGAGACCAGCTTGTCACTTCCACAGGAAGGAGAGGAGTCCAGTTTGGGGTCCCACGGGGACAAGATGGACCTTTCGTCTGCAGTCATGGTATCCATGTCGACCATGAGAGGGTCTGCTAGAGGCAGAACACCTCTTCTGCTTGCTTCCACTAATGATGTAGATGACACTCGTCTGAATTGCCTCATGATAAAACAAGCTTTCTCAGTCTCGGCACTATTGACATTCTGGATAGGATCATTCTTTGCGGTTGGAGGCTGTCTTGTGCATTGTAGGGTGCTTGGCATCGTCCCTGAACTCTACCCACTCCATGCCAGTAGCACATTCCTTCTCCCCCGCCCAGTTGTGACAGCCAAAATTGTCTCCAGACATTGCCAAATGTCCCTTGGGGGGAAAAGTCGCCCCTGGTTGAGAACCACTGCAATAAACCCATCCTACAATGATTCCTAGGATAAAATTAGGCTCTCCTGGTAAAGCCGGTCTGCTTGTTGACCGGACTACATGTACAAAAAGCTTTCCCTTTTTGCCTTGCCTGCCAGGAAGCTCAGAAAGCTTGCTTTGATTCCATGTAGCTCCAGTTGCAGGATTATGTGTACTCCTGCCTGGTTCTAGGAATGGTTTCAACAACCGAGACATCAGATTAGAAATAATGGGTAGGAGTTACAAGGAAGCAGATTTCAGCACAACTTGAAGCATTTTCTAACAGTGGAACTGACCAGCCCCGGGATGGGTTGCCAGGAAAAAACAGAAACTACTCAAGATGTCTTCAGTACAGAAAGACACTACATTATGATGATTCTGGATGCATTCTATGGATTTATGTCTATCCCTCCTATATCCCACTTACCCCCCAGAAAAGGCATTTCATATGAACTACAAAAACTAAAAAGACTTATGAAATAAGATGAGTAAAATAGTATTGAACATGGGAAAACAGATTAAATTTTAAAGGAAAACATTTTGTCAATGGTAATCATTGCTAAGCAGCAGACTTGTCTTTTTCTGTCCCTAGGCAAATGATTTCATGCTCTGACCCTCACTTTCCTCATCTGTAAAATGGGGATGGCAACAGTTCCTCCTTCATGGGGTGGTTACGAGGAGTAAATAAAATGTGCGTGTACCATTCTTTTATATATATATATATATTTATTTATTTATTTATTTATTTATTTTATTTTGGCTGCGTTGGGTCTTCGTTGCTGCGTGCAGGCTTTCTCTAGTTGCAACGAGCGGGGGCTACTCTTCGTTGCAGTGTGCAGGCTTCTCATTGCGGTGGCTTCTCTTGTGGAGCACGGGCTCTAGGCGCGTGGGCTTCAGTAGTTGTGGCTCGCGGGCTCTAGAGCACAGGCTCAGTAGTTGTGGCGCATGGGCTTAGTTGTTCCGCGGCATGTGGGATCTTCCTGGACCAGGGCTCGAACCCGTGTCCCCTGCATTGGCAGGCGGATTCTTAACCACTACACCAACAGGGAAGCCCGCATATACCATTCTTAAAACAGGGCCTCGCACTTGGCTGCAGCTCAATAAACAGTGCCTAAATTTTGTTAAAGTCTTGGGTATTTTTGTTGCAAGTGTCAGAAACCCAGCTGTATCTGCTCAAGCAGAAAGGGATTTTATTGACTTAGAAACAAGAAAGTCTGTAATTAGGTCTAACATCAAGCCTGCTAATTCCTCATCAGGCATGCTCTCTCCCTTGCCGCCTCTCAGTCCAAGCAGTGGCAAAAAACAAAAGCAAAAACGATACAAAACAAAACGCAAATCCTAATGATTAAAGCCCCAAAGGAAGGGGTGGAGGTCTTCCCCTCAACTCCTCACGTTAGAATTTAACAACCCTCTGACTGGCCCATTTGAGTCACATGTCCAGCTGTGAACCAATCACTGTGCCCAGAGGGATGGAATGCTGTGATTGGATGCCCGGGTGATTTGGTTCTCCAAACCTCACCAGGATCTTGGAGTCTGGAGCCCAATCTTGCTGGATCCTGTCTCCTAGCAACAGACCTGTGCCTGCCCAGCCCCACAGCATCTATCTTGCCCCAGGTTACAATCTAGAGGGCAGAAAGACTCAGCCAATAGGCTCTTCCCAATGAGGTTAATTGTGCCTAATAGACAGGCAGTGTTCAGTGTTCCATGCTTGAAAGGCTGAGGCATTAAGAGCCCACCGGATCTCTGATAATCCCAATCTTATCTCCCCATCTCAGTACTAACTTCCTCTTTTAGATTGGGGCAGAGAATTCAGCCGTAGCAATCTCACAAAATTGAGCAGGTGCTAGACTCTGCTTTAAGAAGGTGCTCCTAGGGACTTCCCTGGTGGCACAGTGGTTAAGAATCCGCCTGCCAATGCAGGGGACACGGGTTCGATCCCTGGTCCGGGAAGATCCCACATGCCGCGGAGCAACTAAGCCCGTGTGCCCCAAGTACTGAGCCTGTGCTCTAGAGCCCGCAAGCCACAACTACTGAAGCCTACACACCTAGAGCTCGTGCTCCGCAACAAGAGAAGCCACCGCAATGAGAAGCCCATGCACCGTGACAGAGTACTGCCCATGTGCAGCAGTAAAGACCCAGTGTAGCCAAATAAATAAACATAAATAAATGTATAAAAAAAGGAGCACATAGAGGTAGCTTGTGTCTATCTCATAAGACCTTGCCGAAGACTTCATGAAAGCTCCCACCTGTTCCAACATCCTGATATTTTCCTCCAAAGCCGCTCGAGCCACAGTCCCAGGTGACACACAGAGTGCGAAGATAAAACAGGCAACGATTTAATCGGCCATTTTTCTTCAACATAACAGATTTCTGGTTTCCTGAGCAAGGCCCTTCTACAGGGCTGCCACATATATCTGGGGAGGTTGTGCACTGCACAAATCTTGAAGGCCTATTCACTTTATAATGAATATATATGTCAAGGTGGCCCTGGCCCTCTACTTCACCTTTGTTCAGTCAATTTCACATTTTAAGTTATTTCCTTCAATACCCTTCCCTTTTCTGGAAATCATGTCTAAATTAGTCAAGACTGTCATGACTGCAAGAGACAGAAACCCACTAAACTAGCTCAAATACCCAGGAAACTTGTTGGCTGGAAAGACTGTGGGCTTTCCGGCTTCAGGTACGGCTATGTCCAAGAGCTCAACCAATATAGCTAGAGCTGTCTCTCTCTCACCTCTACATCCTGGTATAGATTGGCTTCAGTCTGCAGACTGTTCTTCCAGACAACTGAGGAAGGTGGGTGCAGGCAGAAGGAAGCCAATAAACAGCTCATGATCCCAAAGGAAGAAAGAGATTCTCCAACCTCATGACTTCGTCCCAGACCTCATTGTGGCCGGGGGGTGGGGTTCTTGGGTTGGTAAGTTTAGATCGCATGGTACTGGGGGGGCACGGGTTAGACACGGGTCCATCTGGAGTAGTGGAGGGGGCTCCACAAAGGGAAAGCGAGGTGCTGAGAGACATACTGGGCAGACTGAAATGACAGCTGTCATTACAAGTATTATTTGTAATGGGATCATCCAGTAGGATGAAGAACAAGCGACATAATCCAACTGCAGTTTCAAGTCTCTCAGATCTGCTGCTGGCTTCTCCACAGAGAGCTGGAAAGCAGGTCTCAGGCCACAAGTTCAGCCCAGATCTAGAAGGTTCTGGAAGGAAGAGCGAAGTCCCCCGGAGGCCTGATTTGCACGCAAGGGTAGGTGCTGTCCAAATTCGTCAAAGACCATCGGAAGCACACCTGTAGTCAAAAAAAATTTTTTTAGCTTGCGCAGCAAGGAAGATCCCGTAGCGGGGAACCATGGGGCATCTCCAGAAGAGCTGGGGGACAGGAGGGCATCTTTTAGGATTCAGGCTTGTGCTGGGTAATTTTAAGAAGAGGAGAGTAGAAGCAGCTCTAGCCTGGTGCTGTCAGCAAGCAGGGAGCAGATCGGCGACTGGGACTGGGTATTTTGGTGATTCTTATCTCAGAAGTGGGAGGATGGACATGCGGCCGTCATTGGGAAGAAGCGGCGGTCATCTGTGTTAGTTGCGGGGGGGAGAGGAGGGGGTGTGTATTCATTTTTGTGGTTGCAGAGTGTCCTTGTGTCTATCTCGGCTCAGGCGCGGTCACAGAGCGGCCTTGTGTGATCATTGTTTATATTCTGGGATCGTTGTTTATGTTCAGGGAAGAACATCTCACGGCCCAGCTGCCAGCTGCCGGGGCTGTATTTCACTCCCTCCTCACGGGGATCTGTGTCTCCAGGTAAAGTCTGCCCGGAGTGCTTCCCAGATCTGGTCTAGGCTTCAGAGGGAGCATCAGGCACGGGGAGTCCACCAGTGACAGCCGTGCGTGACCAGGGAGGAGAAGGAGGAAACACTCAGTATCCCCAACTCTTTTCCTTGGAGGAGGAGTCTTAGAGGGAAATGCTGGACTGAGCAAAGATACACAAGTTTGTAAATTCTCAGCGTCTTGACTATGCTGATGTGCGTGGCCAGTCTGCAAGACAGAGAGAGAATGTTCGGTGTTTCTTGAAACCAGAGAGAGTCAGAGACCTGGGCAGGAGGCAGAGACAGGGAGAGAGAAGAGGATAGAGACACAGAGGGACAGAGGCAGAAAAAGTGAGGGCAAGAGAGGCAAAGAGATTGAAATGGAGAGAGACATAGAAATAGAGGGACAGAGCGACAGAGAAGGAACAGAGAGAGAGAGGAAGAGGCGGAGAGGGATCGAGAGCGGCTGAGAGAGACGCAGAAGAGGAGAGGCCGCGGCGGGGACAGCGCGGGCGGGGCGCGGCGCAGACAAAGGCGCGGCCGCGCGGCCGGGTGGCCGGGCCGGGACAAAGGCTGGCCCGGGGGGAGGCGGGGGCAGCGATGGCGACGGCCGAGGCGGACGCGGGCGAACTACAAGTCCCAGCAGCTCCCGCTGCGGCCCTCGGCCGGCCCCTCTCGCTCCCTGGGAGCGCTTGGCGGGGCCGCAGGGCCGAGGGGGCCGCCGGCGGGGCTGGCGGGCGGGGGGCTTCCTGCGGGCCCTGGGGGCGCCGGCGGGCGCGGCGGGCCGGGCTGGGGCGAGGGGCGCCGGGTGAGTGTCCCCGTGAGCTGGTCGGGCGGGCGGCGGCCGCGATGGGGCGGGGGTGAGGGGGGCGGGCGGGCAGGGGGCCCCGGCGCGGGGCGCGGCCCTGGGCGACCTCTGTCCACCCCCTTCCCTCGCCTCGCGCGCCGCCAGCCCCGGCCCGGGAGAGCAGAGACGCCGGCGCGATGGGAGGGGGCCGCGCGACCCGCGGGCCTAGCGCGCCGGTTCCGCCGCTGCGGCCCCGGGGGAGGGCCCGGCCCGAGCTGGGCGCCGTCAATCGGGAGGTATGGGGGTGGGGGGAGAACCCCTCACTTGGGGTGGGGACGGGAGTCCAGGACGCCCGCCTCCCCTGGAGGCGCTCCAGACCCCCCACCCCAGGAACCCAGAAGTGGCCCCAGGTATTGTTCTCCTCACCCTTCAGCCTGGCGTAGGGAGTTCAGGAAGCCCATCTTCAAGAGGGGGATCCAGGGGTTCCCTCCCTCCCCCAGGACCCCAGTTATTGTTCCCCTCACTCTCCAGTCTTGGGGTCCAGAGTTCTGGAAGCCCCTTCCCCAGGAGGTGATCCAGGGTTCCACCTGCCCCCCAGGAACTCAGAGAAGGATCCCAGTTATCTCTCCTCCCAGCGTGCAGCTCAGAGATGGGAATTCAGGAGCGAATCTTAGGGTCCCCCTGCCCCCTGGCAATCTAGGAAGGGACTCAGCACTGTCTCCTGACCCTCCGTCGTGGAAGTTAAGGAGGTGAACTAGGAACTCAGCCCTCTCTGTTTGCGTACCCACTCCCAGCTCTGGGGTTGTGGCTCGGGAGGTCCCCCTCCCCAGAAGGAGAGCCAAAGGTCCTCCCCTGTCTCCCAGGAATAGATCTATTTGTTGTTTTCTCCCCGAGGCCTAGCCATGTGGTGGGCATCACCTCCCCTTCAGGTAATCCTGATTTCCTCCTGCTCCCCTGAAGGGATCCCAGCTTGTTTCTCTGCCCCCCTCCCTACCTCTAGCCATGGAGCTAGAATTCAGGATCTTCCTTCCAGGAGGGGACCAGAGTTCCTGACGCCCATTCCCGTACGTCGATCGTGGGGTCAGTCACTCAGGAATCTCCCCTTCCTAGGAGATGGCCCAGGGTCCCTCCAGTAACCCAAGAGGAGCCCCAGGTATTATTTTGCCCACCCCAGCTAGGGGTTAGAATTCAGGATCTTCTATCTACTTGGGCAAACAGGTACACCGACACCTGTCCCTACCCTCCTGGCTGATGGATCCATGGGTCTCCCTGCTCCCTCCAGGGGTCCCACATATTATATCCCCGCACTCACTCTAGCTTTAGAAATCTGCATTCAAGATCTTCTATCTAAGATAGAATACAGGTGTTTGGACTCAGTCCTACCCCAGAATTGTAAGGTTTGGAATTCACGTTGTCTCTTCCCCAGGAAGCAAGCCAGGGGTCTTTCTGCACTCCCCCAGTGAGGAGTACCAGTTGTTGTTTGCCCCCGCCCCACTTTTCCCCCAGATAGAGGCTTCAGAGGTCAGGATGCTTCTTCTCTAGGAGGTGAGCCAGGGGTCGCCCTCCCTACTAGGAACCCCCAACATGCCACCCCCAACTATGGGACTGGAATTCAGGCCATGTACTGAGCAGAAAGCACGAGAACCCAGACACCCCCCCCTTCCCCATGAAGGGGCCATGGTCAAGGGGATAGGTATCTAGACTCTCTCTCCTCCACAGGACCCAAGCTGCCCACCAGAGGAGGAGCCCAGGATGGAGAGAGGGGCAGAGCCATGGAGCTGGGTACTGGAGACCTCTAGTGCTGGGTCCCACGACTTCTATCCAGGTGTGGGGCTGAGAAGGGAGTCCCCCCCTCCCCATGTCCCACCAGGGTCCCTCTTCTCCCTGCCCTGGCGGGGGCGAGTGCAAAATCTCCCTGCAGTACAAGACAAGAGAATGATCCGTGTGTGTGCCCCGGAGTGGGATCTGGGGCACGGTCTAGCCCCCTCTCCCTTCCCTGCTCAGGCTCCAAAAGAGACCCCCCGGTTCCCCAGAACCTACCTCCACTCACCTTCTGCCCTCACCCCGTAGAGCCTGCCCCGGAAGCAGCCAGCACTTCCACACCCGGGATGCGGCGTTCGGTCCTAGTCAGGAACCCAGGCCACAAAGGCCCGAGGCCCAATTATGAAGAGCTTGACTCCGACTCAGAAGACCTAGACCCCAAGAGTGAAGAGCTGGACCCAGTTTCTGAAAACCCAGAGCCTGAGCCGGAAGACCTCAACACTGTCTCTGAAGATGTGGACCCCAGCTATGAAGAGCTGGAGCCTGTCTCCGAGGATCTGGATCCCGATGTGGAAGCTCCGAGCTCCATCTCGGGGATCCATGACTCGGATCCCCAAGATCTCGACCCCATGTCTTCAAGTTTTGACGACCCAGACGTCATCGGCCCCGTCCCCCTGGTTCTCGACCCTAACAGCGACACCCTCAGTCCCGCTGCCACCCCAGACCTGGACCCCCTCTCGTCCGACCTCACTGCCACCCCCGAGGTCCTGGCCGCCGGCCCCGCGGTGCTCCCTGCACCTGCCAGCCCGCCCCGGCCCTTCTCCTGCCCGGATTGCGGGCGAGCCTTCCGCCGCAGCTCGGGTCTGAGCCAGCACCGCCGCACCCACAGCGGCGAGAAGCCTTACCGCTGCCCCGACTGCGGCAAGTCGTTCAGCCACGGCGCCACGCTGGCCCAGCACCGCGGCATCCACACGGGCGCGCGGCCCTACCAGTGCGCGGCGTGCGGCAAGGCCTTTGGCTGGCGCTCCACGCTGCTCAAGCACCGCAGCAGCCACAGCGGCGAGAAGCCGCACCACTGCCCTGTGTGCGGCAAAGCCTTCGGGCACGGTTCGCTGCTGGCGCAGCACCTGCGCACGCACGGCGGCCCGCGGCCGCACAAGTGCCCGGTGTGCGCCAAGGGCTTTGGGCAGGGCTCGGCGCTGCTGAAGCACCTGCGCACGCACACGGGTGAGCGGCCGTACCCGTGCCCGCAGTGCGGCAAGGCCTTTGGCCAGAGCTCCGCGCTGCTGCAGCACCAGCGCACACACACGGCCGAGCGCCCCTACCGCTGTCCCCACTGCGGCAAGGCCTTCGGCCAGAGTTCCAACCTGCAGCATCACCTGCGCATCCACACCGGCGAGCGGCCCTATGCCTGCCCCCACTGCTCCAAGGCCTTTGGGCAGAGTTCGGCGCTGCTGCAGCACCTGCACGTGCATTCGGGCGAGCGCCCCTACCGCTGCCAGCTCTGCGGCAAGGCCTTCGGCCAAGCCTCCAGCCTCACCAAGCACAAGCGAGTGCATGAGGGCGCGGCCGCTGCAGCTGCTGCGGCCGCCGCCGGTTTGCGCCTCAGCCCCGCTTCGATGTTGAGGCCGGGGCAGGTCTCCCTTCTGGGTCCTGATGCTGTCTCTGTGCTGGGTTCAGGCCTGGGCCTCAGCCCCGGCCCCAGCTCTGGCCTTGACCCTGACCCTGGCTCTGCGCTGGGCTCCCCCCCCAATCCCAGCCCCAAACCCATCCCTGGCTCTGGATCTACCCCCACCCCTGATTCTGTCAAATCTTCTGACCCTGAGCCTGGGCACAATGCCAATTCCGACCTTGTGGCCAGCCCCGATCACAGATCTGGTCCCAGCCCCGACCCGGATCCCGTGCCCAGCCCTGACCCCAGCTCTGAGTCCCACCCTGACCCCGGCTCTCCCACCCATGACACTGTCGGCGCAGTCCTCCCTACCGGTGAGAGCCCCGAGTGGGTGCAGGAGCAAGGGGCACTGCTGGGGCCTGATGGCTGAAGGGCATGCTGGCACCCACAGGGGCCTGGGAAAGTTGTGTGTTGTGCAGTTAGTAAAATCCTCCCACTGCCTCCTGGCTCTGTGTTGTGGTTCTCCTGTTGCTGTTTTTCCTCTGATGCACAGCCTCTTCTTCTGGAGATGGGAGGGTATGGCCGGAACCAAACATACAAATAGAACGTCAATGTCCTGGCTCCTCCCCCAATACCCTCCAGGCTTCCTAGCTTCCCCCACAAGGGCTCACACTGGTCCATCCCAGCAGTTGCCACTCCCTGCTCCCCCAGACCTGGCCACCCCAGTCAGGGGCAGACTTATCCTGTGGGTGATCTAACTCCCTTCCTTTTGGAGTTGGCTTTCCCAGGAATGGTGGGATTTCTGGCATGTTGACCGTCTAGTAGGCTGATGGTGGAGGCTGGTATGAAACCATGTGGGTGGCCCTGCCCCGTCTGCTCTCCTAACTTACCCCTTGCCCTTCAAAGCCCACATTGCAGGTACACCACGGGACAAAGGAGGGCACTCATTTATGCATCCAACAAACATCTGTTGATTGCTTGGGTCTCAGCAGGGAACAAGATAAGTATGGCCTTGGCCCTCACACAGCTCAGAGACCAAGTTTAGAAACATTTAAAAAGTAATTACAGAGTATGTTACATTCAACAAGAAGCATAACAAGACTTCTGATTTAGATGGCAGACAGCCTTCCCAAGGAAGGACTTTATAATCCCAATAACCTCTAATTTAATCATCAGTACTGTTTGCCCAGGCTTCTGCTATGCTCTAGCATTTTCTCATTTAATTCTCTCGGCAGCTCCACGAGGCAGGTAACTATGAATATTCCCATTTTGCAAATGAGGACGCTGAGGCACATGGCGTTCAAGGGACTTTTTGGAAGACCCAGAAGTGGTGGTTGGGAGCGCCCAGATTTAAACCCAAATTGTCTGCCCTCCAGAGCCTAAGTTCTTAACCTTTATGCTCTAGGGCAAGATTGTGCAAAGGCCCTGGGGCCGTTGAGAGATGAGCTAGGGGAGGAGTTAGGTGGGGCCAGAACAGAAGGCCCTGGTAGACTGAAGAGGGGAGTTTGCTTGTCATCCCAGGGAAATGGGAAGCTACCAACAGGTTCTGACTGATACGAATTATTTTTTGAAGATGCTTCTGGCTGCTGGATGGCGAGTGGAATGGAGGGGATCCGGAATGGGAGCCCAAGATCAGGGAGGTTGTTGCAGTGGTCCAGGCCATAGGGAATCTTGGGGGACTATGGGTTTATAGCCATAGGAGTGGGGAAAAGTGGTCCTATTTGCGATGTAATTAGGAAATGAAGTAGGATTTCAGGACAGTTCGGATGAGGGGGGGTTGAGAGTAACGCAGAGTTTCTGGGAGGATGGAGCGGGGCAGCCTTGAGATAGGATCATCATCCGACACCGCGGAGGGAAAGGGGTCAAACACTGGACATGGAAGTCAAGAGGTTAGCACTGGACGGGGGCATGACGGAGCCAGGACGGAGCCAGCAGCCAGCCCATCCCCCAGCACATTTGCGCCCGTCGGCGCTAGGACCTTGGGGCCGCCTAAGGGCAAGTCGCCAGCTGAGGCACGCATGCGTGCTGCTCGGGCAGGGGTCGTCGTGGCGCAGGGGGAGGGACCGGATCCGGTCACCTGCCTCCAGGGCCGCGCTGGTCACGTGACTGGGGCTCGAGTCAGCTGACGCGGGAGGGTTTGAAGCTACACCGCGAGGGAGCGAGGCCGCAGTGACAGCAGCGGGTGTTTAGACGCCGGTTGCACCGCCGCGCCCGCCGGCGTTCGGCGCTCCCCTCCCCGGCATGGCGGTGCCCGTAGGCCCGCGCGGCTCAGGTGAGGGCGCGGGTGGCCCCGCAAGTCCCAGGACGCGTGCGGCGGACGGGCGGGCGGCTTCTCCAACCTGGGGCGGCGGAGCTCCCGGTTTCCCTTTCCTCAACTCTGATGCTGACCTCTCAGCGTCCCCTTGGCGTAGATATGGGCAGACGGCTCCTAGAACCTGGGCGGCGGGTGGGCATCAGCTTCTCCGACCTCGGAGTGGCGGGACTCCGACCGCCCTTCCTGAACCCAGGCTCTGCTCTGAGTACCTCAATTCAGGCAGCTGGTGGATCGTCAGCTTTTCCGACTCAGGCGGCGAGGGTCCCAGGATTTGCATTCTGAGCCTAGATTCGGATTGTTCAGCTTTGCTGGAACTCCGACAGCGGGCCCCAGCTTCTCCAACCCGCACGTCAGATTCCCAGGCTTTCCTTCCACAAACCAGGAGGCAAATGTTCAGTTTCTCTAAACTTAGGCAGGAGTGCTGGGGGCGGGGTTGCCACCTTAAGCGCAGGCGCCTAACTCAATTTCAGCTCTCCAAACACAAGGAAGCCCAGTCGCCTCTCACAGGGCAGCATGCAGGAATGCCCTTTGTGTTGATCTTCCCTTCTTAAGCTAGCTGCAGACACCTGAAAGATGTCCTGGCTGGTGGAGTCTGGGATGAATTAGCTGTGATCCCAGCCAGGGAGGCAGCCTCCCTTCTGGCTTCCCATCCAGCTATCTTGTGAACAACCACGATAGCATCTGAGCTCCAAAGGGACCAGGGGCTGGCCCTCCCTGCCAGACAGGTTCTGACAGTGCCTACATTTCATCCTGGTGGCCATGCCAGGCAGGAGGCCAGCCAGACCCTGGAAGGAAGCGGGGTTCTCCCAGTGGGGATGGTGGGTTGTGTCAGGAACAGTTCAGGGCTGCTGTGACCAGCTATGACCCGAGCCATTGCTGAAAACTTGGACTTTCATCTTGGACTGGTCAGGATTGAAAGGAATAAGTGGTCCTTAGAGTAGCCTCTATTCGGAGTTCCCTGGGGGTCCAGTGGTTAGGACTCAGCGCTTTCACTGTTGTGGCTCGGTTCAATCCCTGGTCGGGGAACTAAGATCCCACATGCCACACGGCACAGCGAAAAAAAACCAAAAACAAACCAAAAAAATAGAATAGGCTCTATTCATTGAGGAATTATTGAGACTCAGAGACCGAATGCTTTGTAAGTGTCAAATCCTTAGCTTCTTGGTGAGAGGTTTTATTGCCCCATTTTGCAGATGAGGTAGCTGAGGCTCAGGGAAGCTGAGTGCCCTGGAGCAGGGGCAGGAATCAACTCAGGCCCTCTGGAGTGACTTGAAACCGCTGAGCCAGCACTGCTGCATAGATCCCTAAAATGTTACAGATTTTCTGGTTTTCCTTAGATCTCTCAGAGTTCTTTCTTGGCTGGAGCTTGGGACCTGCCTCCCCTATTGGCAGGTGAACCTGCCTAGGCCTGGTCCCCACTGCCCTCTCCCATCCCACAGAGACTGAGCGCCTCCTGACACCCAAACCTGGGTATGGGACCCAGGTGGCGCCTTCCCCAGCCCCTTCCACCCCTCCAGAAGAGGAGGATCTCCGCCGTCGCCTCAAGTACTTCTTCATGAGCCCCTGTGATAAATTTCGGGCCAAGGGCCGCAAGCCCTTTAAGCTCATGCTGCAGGTGGTGAAGATCCTGGTGGTCACAGTGCAGGTGAGACCTTCAGGGCCCCCACCCCACCCCACAGAGTGCCACCTGTGGTTGCCGTTTTCCTCGAAGGAGAATCTTGGAGTCAGAGCTTAGTCCTGACCCCACAGCCCCATATCATGATAGTGACAGTGGCACTAATCCGTCAGGAAGCCCTCTCGGACCTGCACGGGAGCAGCGCCTTTAAGCTTCATAAATGCCCTCTGAGGTCCTAGCGACTGCTCTTGCCCCTTTCTATAGATAGGACAGCTGAGGCTCAGAGAGGTTAAGGGACTTGTCCAAAGTCACATAGCAGCTGAGCCTTGGAAGGTGGCACTCGGACCCTGGCAGTGTGATGCTGTGCTTACCCTCGAGCATTCATCCGGTAAACATTTCATGAACATTAGTTGTTGCCACGAGTTCTATGAGTGGCCACTCTGCGCTGCGCCTTGGGGACGTAGGGTGGTCATGCCCTCATGGGGTGGGCCTTCTCTTTACTCTGCCTCCGCTCATGCGCCGTGGGAGACCCCATGCCGGTAGTACCAATCCTCCCCATCCCTCCCGCCAGCTCATCCTGTTTGGGCTCAGCAACCAGCTGGTGGTGACATTCCGGGAGGAGAACACCATCGCCTTCCGGCACCTCTTCCTGCTGGGCTACTCGGACGGGGCGGATGACACGTTTGCGGCCTACACCCGGGAGCAGCTGTACCAGGCCATCTTCCACGCCGTGGACCAGGTGTGGGCGACCGGGAGCAGGTGGGCAGGTGGGCCCACCCGGGAGAACGGGCGGGGCTCACTGACCCTCCCCTCCTTTGCCCACAGTACCTGATGCTCCCCGACGTGTCCCTGGGTCGGTATGCTTACGTGCGGGGCGGGGGCGGGCCCTGGGCCAATGGCTCGGCCCTGGCCCTCTGCCAGTGCTACTACCACCGGGGCCACGTGGACCCAGCCAATGACACCTTTGACATCGACCCCATGGTCATCACTGGTGAGTGGGCTGGGCAGGGCTCAGCTGTCGGGATTTAAAAAAAAAAAAAAAAAAAAAAAAAAAATCCCACTTTAGGGACTTCCCCGGCGGCCCAGTGACTAAGACTTTGCCTTCCAATGCAGGGGGTGCGGTTTCAATCCCCGGTGAGGGAGCTAAGATCCCACATGCCTGGCAGCCGGAAAAAAAAAAAAAACCAACAAACATAGAAGCAATGTTGTAACAGATTGAATAAGGACTTTAAAAATGGTCCACATCAAAAAAAAAAAAATCTTTAAAATCCACTTTGCGTCCTGCCCATCCGCGAGATGGGGTGGTCACGATCGTTAATAATTTGATGATTAGCAGAATGCTTGGCACGCGGAAAGAGCTGAGTGTTATGTTTCACTATCATTCATTCCCTAAACATTTGGGGGCCCACTGAGCGCCAGGCACTAGGGTCTGTGTAGGGAGTGAGACAGACAGACCAGGCCTGACCCTAGGGGGAGACAGCAGGAACAAACGACAAATGTCGAAGTATGAAGGGGGAAGGAAAGCCGGGAAGGGGTCTGTCGGGGACTCTGGGGAGACCTGCCTGTGCCTCCCCTGTCCCCAGTGTCCCTTCCCTGACTCCCTGTCTTCAGACTGTATCCGGGTGGACCCTCCCGAGAGACCCCCCGTGCCCCCCAGTGATGAGCTCTCCCTCTTGGATGGCAGCACCAGTTACAAGAACCTCACGCTCAAATTCCACAAGTACTGCCCCATCAAGGGGGCCGAGGAGGGGGGAGGCAGGACTCCAGGCATCTTCAGGGGTGGGGGTGGGGGTGGGGCAGCCGCTTCCCCACAGGCGGGGGCAGGGGCGGGCCATGCCGATGCGGCCAGGCGAGCACTTCCTCTGCCAGCTGCAGAGTCAGCGTGGGGCAGGAGTGCTGGCGCTCCGGGGCAGGAGGGATGGGCAGAGCCCCCCCACCCTCACCCAAGCCTAACCCCCCCCAGGCTGATCAACGTCACCATCCACTTCCAGCTGAAGACCATCAACCTCCAGAGCCTGATCAACAATGAAATCCCAGACTGCTACACCTTCAGCATCCTGGTGAGCCCACAGCGCCTGGGGGGTGGGGCGAGGGACCGGCCAGGGACGGGGTGGCATGGTGGGCAGGGGACTGCTGAGTCCTGGAGCTGGGGACCCTCGGCCAAGGGCAGCGTGGGGGTGATGGGGGAGGCTGGGGCTGGAGAGACCATCCGTCGTGCGCCTCTGGGGGCCTAGGTCTGCTGAGGTTTACTCTGTCCCATCCCGCCACACCCCTGCAGATCACATTTGACAATAAGGCACACAGTGGGCGTATCCCCATCAGCCTGGAGACCCAGGCCCACATCCAGGAGTGTAAGCACCCCAGCGTCTTCGGCCACGGTGAGCCCCCAAGCCCCCGACTAGCGCTGACCAGGGGCCCCAGCCTGCCCAGGAATTCCCCAAGCCCCAGACCAGCACGGACCAAACTCCCGACGTACCCAGAGAAACCCATGAGCCTGATGACCAACCCAATCCCGCCCTGAAGCCGCCTCACTCCTGGCCCTGCCTTCGGCCCCTCCGCACAGGAGACAACAGCTTCCGGCTCCTCTTTGACGTGGTCGTGATCCTGACTTGTGCCTTCTCCTTCCTGCTGTGCGCCCGCTCGCTGCTGCGAGGCTTCCTGCTGCAGAGCGTGAGAGCCGCCCCCAGCCTTCCCCAGCTCTGGGACCGTCAAGGCCCGGGTGGCAAGCCTCCCACGTCCGGACCGGCCCTCACCCCGCCCACCTCCCCCTGCAGGAGTTTGTCAGGTTCATGTGGCGGCAGCGGGGACAGGTCATCAGCCTGTGGGAGCGGCTGGAATTTGTCAACGGCTGGTACATCCTGCTGGTCACCAGTGACGTGCTCACCATCTCAGGCACCATCATGAAGATTGGCATCGAAGCCAAGGTGGGTCCTGCCACGCCCTGCCCCCGAGCCCCGGGGTCTCCTTCCAGACCCTGGACCCCTCTCCCACCCCTGCTGATGCCTGCCCGGGGCCCCATCCCCAGGGAAGGGCCAGGCTGGATGGGGTTGACGCTGCTTCTGCCCCTAGAACCTGGCAAGCTATGACGTCTGCAGCATCCTCCTGGGCACCTCGACGCTGCTCGTCTGGGTCGGTGTCATCCGCTACCTGACCTTCTTCCACAAGTACAACGTAAGCCTCCGACATGCAGGCGGGGCCCTCCCAGGGGTGGCCACGTGCCCTTTAATTGCCACCCCCATCCCCAGATAAATTCGTACACGTATTGCCATCACCAGCCCCTGCAGATGACCCGCCAGGAGCCTCTTCCCCATACCTGCCCACACGAGGCACACCTGTCATTCCACCTGGGCAGGGGTCACATGAGCCTGCTCTTTCATACTCCTCCCCCGAGCTGAGTCCAGCCAGGGGGTGCCCTTGGGCCTACTCAGCACCACCCTGCCTTGTTGATGGTCATCCCCGTTTCTGTGGTCACCCCATCATGCCCTTGGGCAGGCTTCACCCCATCTGCAGGCTCACGGCCCACCTGGCTTGTGGTCCCGCCCCCATTGCTGACACACACCCCCACCCTCTCCCGACCCCAACCCCCACCCCTCCGCAGATCCTTATTGCCACGCTGCGGGTGGCCCTGCCTAGCGTCATGCGCTTCTGTTGCTGTGTGGCCGTCATCTACCTGGGCTATTGCTTCTGCGGCTGGATTGTGTTGGGACCCTACCATGTGAAGGTAGGGGCTGGCCGGGACCCGTGGGTGGCGTTTGTGACCCACAGATGAGGGATCC
The DNA here is from genome assembly GCF_011762595.2 of Tursiops truncatus. Taxonomy (NCBI): domain Eukaryota; kingdom Metazoa; phylum Chordata; class Mammalia; order Artiodactyla; family Delphinidae; genus Tursiops; species Tursiops truncatus. The sequence continues at coordinate 165,751,789 of NC_047036.1, read as the reverse complement.
CTGGCTCCCCATCTTACTTCCCAAGCCCCCTGACTCCTGGTCTATCTATTGTTGACTTGGTGACACTGAATGACCCACCTTGACCCCCGGTTCCTTACCAGCAAGTTTGCAGCAGTTCTACCCACCATCCCCTCTGATCCCCGGTGACCCTAGCCTTGACTCTATGACGTTGTCATTATTCAGTGACCCCCCCCCTCAAGTGGCTCTATCGTGACTACTGGTACTCTGTACGCTGTCCCCTCTGACCCCACAAAGCCCCCAACCCCGGCCCCCAGCCGTGCCCACAACTCCCTCTGACCCCTGACCCCCCTGCCCGCCGGCAGTTCCGCTCGCTGTCCATGGTGTCGGAGTGCCTTTTCTCGCTCATCAACGGGGATGACATGTTCGTGACGTTCGCGGCGATGCAGGCGCAGCAGGGCCGCAGCAGCCTGGTCTGGCTGTTCTCCCAGCTCTACCTGTACTCCTTCATCAGCCTGTTCATCTACATGGTGCTCAGCCTCTTCATCGCGCTCATCACCGGCGCCTACGACACCATCAAGGTCAGCTGCCGGCCCACCCGCCCCCTCGCCGGCCTGCCGTCCCCCTGCCTCCCCGTGGGGCCGTGCATGCATGCGTCCATGCACGGCCCCAGACTCGGGCTCTGAGTCCCTCGTGGTTGGCCACGGCGGGGTGCGCAGAGGAGGACCCAGGGAGAGAATGTGGGAGACGCTACGAGGCCAAAGGAGAGGGTGGCTTGGAATTGGGGGGCCCAGGAGGGACCCATACCGTCCCGATCACAGCTGCCACACTCTCAGTTTTATCAAGGTGTGGGGCTCGGACCAGGTAGGGTTCCTGCGTCTGCTTTCACCGACAGGGAAGCTAAGCCATAGAATTTCAGTGACTCGCCCAAGGTCAGCTACCAAGCACGTGGTGGAACCCAGCTCAACCTACGACTGTCTCATTCCGGAAGCCCCGCTCCCAACCCCTCTGTCCTGTGGGTCTGGGGAAGGGTGGTTGTCCTGCAGGCTGCGAGGGTCAGAGCAGAACATGGGCGTGGCAGGTAGACAGGATCTTTTAGCAAACACGTGTGACAGCCTACCGTGTGCCAGGCCTGGTGCTGGGTGCCAGGCACCTGAGGAAACGTACATGGTCGGTCCAAGACTGATGGGCAGGATGAATGATGCACAAACGGGAGTATAACAGCCAACTGATGAGAGGTGTAAAGGAAGAATGGCAGGTTACAGAGAGGCCCCTGCTTTAGACTCGTATCGGGCTGAGTCCAGGGAAGTTTCTAGAATGTGCTGTCCAGTAGTAGTCTCTAGTATGAAAATGAAATACAATTCCAAATGCAGTTCCTCACTTACACCATCCACAGAGCAAGCGCCCAAAAGCCAATGTGACTAGTAGCTACCAGATTTGGACAGCATAGATATCACACCTTTCCATCATCTCAGGAAGTTCTGGATCGATGAGACAGGAGCCCAAGAGAGAGCACCAGGGAGAAGGAACAGCCAAAGCAAAGACCTAGAGCCAGAAAGGACTTGGAGAGGCGATATTGGCCCTGTGAGGTTGGGAGAGATGAAGACAAGGCTAAAAGCCAGAACATTCACTGCTGCTGGGAATGCAGATGTTTGCACCCCGCCTGCTCGCCGCCCCCACAAGTGGGTGGTTGTCAAGCACCCAGATTGGGTCAGGCACGGCTCGAGGCGCTGGAGCCACAGCGGAGGGCACCAACTGACCAAGATTCAGGGTGTGCACACATTCAGTGGTCAGGGAATGTCTCCGGGTGAAGCAAACCACGAGGAACAGCAGGTGGAGGGCACAGCACGGTGCAGAGGCCCAGAGGTGGGAGCCTGGTTGGTCCACAAGGACCGGTGAGAAGATCCAGATGACTGGGGAGAAGGGGGGAGGAGGGGTAGGGGAGGGCGCATCTCAAGGGCCTCGGAAGTCAGAGGCCACTTTCATGCCGGGCCGCCGGGCATCTCTCCCCAGCATCCGGGCGGGGCGGGCGGAGAGGAGAGCGAGCTCCAGGCCTACATCGCGCAGTGCCAAGACAGCCCCACCTCCGGCAAATTCCGCCGTGGGAGCGGCTCCGCCTGCAGCCTCCTCTGCTGCTGCGGCAGGTTGGAGGCCGGGTTGGCTTGGGTTTGGGATTGGCTGGGGGGAAGGGAAGCGGGCCTGAGGGAGCTGATGCCTTCCGCCTCCGCTGACACCGACCCTCCTCCAGGGACGCTTCGGAGGAGCATTCGTTGCTGGTGAATTGACTCGGACCCGGACCGTCATAGGACATTAGCCCCCGGACTGCGGAGACCCATGCTTATTTATTTTAACCTTCGCTTTTTAAGGACCGGCTCCTTGTCGCGCCCTGTGAGGGCCCGGGCTAGTCGGGTCGGACATTGGAGTGGGACAGGGAGGGTTAGAGTGGGTGGTAAATAAACGGGAAAATTAACTTGCTCTCATTTCTAGCGGGAGGGGTATTCCCTGCGCCAACTGGTCTCCGGTCCCTTTAAAGCGTCGCCACACTCAGTGTGGCTGGCTCCGCGCGACCTTCCAAGCATGGCGGGGGGCGGGGCGGTGGCGCACCCAGAGGTGAGTAACTTAAAGGGGCCGCGCCTGCGGCGCTGGGCAGAACACTAACGGAGTTGGCGCAGAGTGGACCACGGCTGCGGCCCTTTGGGTGAGTCCGGGTTTTCTTCGCCCCGTCCCTTCGCGGGTTGTTAGCGAGCCCTCGGCTTTCCCAAGGTGTGTCTTCCGCCGATTCCCGGTAGCTCTCGACTTTCTGACTCTCCCATCCGCCCCACCCCGCCAGCCTCCGGCAGGTGTTTTCGCACCGGTTGCCAGGGCACCCTCGGGTGGAAGGAGACTAGTCCCCCGTGAATTTTACAGGTAATGTCTCAAGGACCCAGTGACTCCCCCAGATTTCCATTAATACTCGAATGGCGCCAGAAACAGCCTCAGCCTCCCAGAAAAGTCTCAGTAATATTCCAGCATTCCTCAGTATCATGTTCGGACGACTGCAGGGACGTGCCCAACCAGCTTTCGGTTTTCCCAGTAATAGTCCTATAGTCCTCAGAATCTCTCGGTAACTTCCTAGTGAGCCCCCACCCACCCACCCGTAATTCCAGCGTCCCTGGTTACGTCTCCCAGCAATGGCGCCAGCATCGTTCCTGGAATCCCAGTGGTGCTCTGCACCATCAGAGACCCCATAACTTTACCATTACGTGACAGTAAATCTCCAGCATCACCCAGTAACACTTTGCGAGCCCACCCCACTCCGAGCGTCCCAGGATGCTACTGAGACCTCGGCATTGCACCACGACCCCTTGTGAAGGAGCTCCCGGCTGCACTCCCGCGTGCCCCAGTCTCTGTCTCCCCGGGGCCAGGCTTGGGCCGGGAGCCAGGCATCTCCCCGGCCCCATGACTCGGGCCCAGTTTTCGTGGGGTGCGGGCATCCAGTCTTCGCAGGGGGTGCTGGGGTGCGACCTAGGGATCGGTAGGTCAGGATTGATCAATCCTTCAGAGACTGGGGAGGGGGCCACCTGCTGGAGAGAGCCGTGCCCCTTCAGGGACTTGTTCGCTGGCTGCTAACAGTGGGTGCCCGGCTGGCTGCCCTTTGGCCCCAGGGTGGGTCTGGATAAGTGGGGCATCAGGTCGGCCTGGTGCGTAAGTAAGGGGAGCCTGGTGGGGACCCGGGGACCCACCTTACTCCCTAGCTCGGGCCCCGAGGTCAATTTGCCCCACCCCTCTGCTCCGCAGCGCCCCTTCAGTCGCCCACAGGCCTGCGGAGAAGCCGCCCCGGCAGTGGGTACGAAGGGGGCAGGGCTTATAGCAGGGGAGGGGCGGGCCCAGAGTGATGACTTGCCCGGGTTCGTCCTGCATCCTACTCCCCAGGAGTCTGAACTACCAGACCTGCCGCCCAGCCTGAAACAACTGATGGAGGCGCCGCTGCAAACCGGAATGGTAAGGGTCGGGGGTTCGTGTGGCGCCGCGGGGACTACAATTCCCGACGTGCTCAGCACGCATTATCGCGGCCTCGCGAGAACCAGTCTGCGTCTGTTCAGGGGGAACTACGTTTCCCGGTGTGCACTGCGGGCCGCCGAGCCTCCAGAAAGCGTTGCTCCCCAGGGGAGGGAGCAGCGCTGGCCCATTTTGCAGATGGGGGAGTCGAGGCCCGGGCCGACTGCGATCTCGGGGGCGGCCTTGGCTCCGTGGGAGGCCGGGACGTCCCCCGGGGAAGGCTTGGCGGAGCGGGCATGCGATGAACAGCCAGTGCCGTTCGTCCCGCAGGTGCTGGGCGTGATGATCGGGGCTGGAGTCGCGGTGCTGGTCACGGCCGTGCTCATCCTCCTGCTGGTGCGGAGGCTTCGAGTGCCGAGTGAGGACCCGGAGGGCCTTCTGGGGGTGCTGAGGGATGGGAAGCTGAAATGTCCGGGCCCCTGAGGCAGTAGAGATGGGATTTGCGGGAGCCTGCACGCAGCGTCCCCATCTCTGGCCGTGCGGAGTGTGCGTAGAGGTCAGATTGCCCCTCTCCGCACTTACCCCTAGAAACTCCAGCCCCGGATGGCCCGCGGTATCGATTCCGGAAGAGAGATAAAGTGCTTTTCTATGGCCGGAAGATTATGCGGAAGGTGAGTCTGGGACCCCCTGGGGCTCCCACTGGCCACACAGAGATCCTGCCCTTTCCCTAATTATACTTCTTAGTAAGCCGGCCGCCCTCCTTGATCAAGGGCCTCTGGATCTGCCCCCCTCTTCCCTAGGGTCTGAACTGGCAGTTGACGCGTTCCTCCCACCCCACCCCATCCTTGATCCTCCCAGGTATCACAATCCACTTCTTCGCTGGTGGACACCTCCGTCTCCACCACTTCCCGGCCACGCATGAAGAAGAAACTTAAGATGCTCAACATTGCTAAGAAGTAAGGCTGTGCTAGGTGTACTTGGGGCTGTCCAGGGCTTTTTGAGTGATCATCCCACACCGAAGGGTGTATCTCGGGCTTCTTTGAACCCCACGGACTGTCTTAGGAATCTTGCCATGTCAGTGGGACTATTTCAGAGCTCTCCCCAACCAGACAGGCTGTCTGTATCACCCGAAGGCTCTCTCAGTGATGTTCCCTGCCACAGGGGCATCCGTGAGTTATTTAATCCCCAGGCACTACCTCGAATGTCTTGTCATACCCTTAGGGGTCAAATCTGGGATCTCCCCACACGAGAGGGTTTATTTCAGAGTCTCACTGGAGTTATCACAGGTCTCTCTGGGACTTGCAGGAGGGGCTATCTCTGGCTTTTGTTCCCTAGGGGTTATCTCAGCAATCTCTCTGCATCAGAAAGCATCTCTCTGTGTCACCTCCCTTGGATTTTCCCCAAACTACACGGAGGCTGTGTTAGGGGGTTCTGTTCCCTAGGAGTCATCTCAAGAATCGTTTGGCACTAGAGACACGGGAAGGGCATGTCAGGGCATGTCATCAGCAAAGGGTCCCTCAGGGTCTCTGAGAAAGGCTCTCTCAGGGATCTTTCCAAGTTGGGAGCTGGCTCTGGGGTCTCCTGACATCAGAGACTCTATTTTGAAGGTCTGTCTCAAGTGTTTCTTCACACTGAGGGGCCATTCCAGGGGTGTCCATGGTCAACAGGTGTGCTATCCCATGGCTTTCTATGACTTGAGTAGAAGGGCTATCTCTAGGTCTCCCACAATTAGTTGAGGGTCTGTCCACCTCCTGGGAGCGGTTTCAGTGTCTGCACACCCTTGAGGAGCTACCCTGATGTTGCCATGGCCTTGAGAGAGCTATCTCAGCTCTCTGTGACCTGGGCGAGGGCTAGCCCAAGATCTTCCTGATCAGAAGAAGAGCTGTTTCTGGATTTCTCTGTAATGTGGAGTTTAACTCAGTTTAAGCTCATTCTAGAGGGTCTATCTTGAGCATATTGTGAGTAGTGGAAGGACTGTCTTCAGTAGCAACTGTGACTTCCAGGGGGGAGCTCTCCTAGGTCCACGGTTAGTAGAGGGGCTGTATCTGGATTCTCTGCACGGAACCAGGGCTATCTCAAGAGTCTCTGTGACCATCAGAGAGGCTCTCTGAGGGTTGTCTGAGACTGGGGAGGAAGGGTTATCTCAGGGATTTTTACAAGGATCAGAGAGGCTTTATCTGGGGTCTCCTGATGTAATGGAAGCTACCCCAAGGCTCTGCCTACGTGACGGAGGCTACATGATGGAGGCGTGCAATACGTGGGGTCCCATGATGAACAGAGGTGCTTTTCTGGGGTCTGCCCATATCTTGGAAGCTGTGTCAGGGGTCTGCTTAATGAGAGGGTTCATCTAGGGAGCCTCTGACTAGTGAAGGGTGACCTCAGAGTTTTATTTCAGGGGTCAGCAACTTTTCTCTTTTTTCGGCCACATCTGGGGCTTTGCAGGCTGCGCGCAACGCTGCTGCAACTGCTGCAACGACTCAACTCTGCTGTTGTAGCGTTAAAGTAGCCTCAGACGATATGTAAATGAATGAATGTATTAATAGCTCGTGCCAATAAAGCTTTATTTACAAAAGGAGATGGCTGGCCTAATTTGGCCAGTGGGCCACAGTTTGCTGAGTCCTGCTCTGGTGTCCCCAGGGTAGGGCTCTGTGGGGGGTCTCAGGTCTTCCTGAGTCCCCTCCCTGCTTCTCACCCCCCCTCGCTCCCCCCTCCTCCCACCAGGATCCTGCGCATCCAGAAAGAGGCGCCAACGCTGCAGCGGAAGGAGCCCCCGCCTGCGGTGCTGGAGGCTGACCTGACCGAGGGCGACCTGGCCAACTCCCACCTGCCGTCCGAGGTGCTCTACATGCTCAAGAACGTCCGGTCAGTGTCAAGGTGCAGGCAGGGGGCTGCAGAGCTGGGGCTGACCTGACCTCCTGCATCTCTCCATTCCCCGGTCCCTATCCAACAGGGTGCTGGGCCACTTTGAGAAGCCGCTCTTCCTGGAGCTGTGCCGGCACATGGTCTTCCAGCGGCTCAGCCAGGGTGACTACGTCTTCCGGCCAGGCCAGCCCGATGCCAGCATCTACGTGGTGCAGGATGGGCTGCTGGAGCTCTGTCTGCCGGCTCCTGTGAGTGGGCTCCCCCTCTGGGGGGCACCACAGTGAGATGGGCGGCAGGGATGAGTAGTGGTGCAGTGGTCACCGGGGACAGGCAGTGCTTTTGGTCAGCAGGGTTGGTGGGCTTTTTTTTTTTTTTTTAATTTTGGCAATGCCGTGAGGCGCAGCTTGTGGGATCTTAGTTCCCCCACCAGGGATTGAACCCGGGCCACGGCAGTGAAAGCGCCAAATCCTAACCACCGGACCACCAGGGAATTCCCAGGGTTGGTGGTCTTATGAGATGTGCAGGCAGGAGTTGGGAACGGGTGTCCAAGGGCATCTGGGGTGGTCTGCACAGTCACCGGTCATGGTTAGTGATGCTGGTCGGAAGGTTCAGTGGGGTCCGGGTGTCCGTGATCACCGAGGGAGAATGAGGACCAGTGGCGTGGTCAGGGGGCAGGACGTGGGCTGGCAGGGCAGGGGCAGCCCTGGTCAGTGCCCGCCGCCCCCACCCCGTGTCTCAGGATGGGAAGGAGTGTGTGGTGAAGGAAGTGGTTCCTGGGGACAGTGTCAACAGCCTTCTGAGCATCCTGGATGTCATCACCGTGAGTGACCAGTACGGAGGGGGCTGGGGAGGCTGGGTGGGAGGCCACACCCACCAGGCTGGGCTGGGGACGGTCACCCCCAGGGCCCCCATCTCTGATGCGTCCCTGATGTTGCCGGTGGTCCCTCAAGGCAGTGGCATCAGGAGGGGTCGGGGGGGAGCAGGAAGGGGGGCTCTCACAGCCCCTGACCTTGATTCTCCTTGTGCCCCCGGCACCCCCAGGGTCACCAGCACCCCCAGCGTACTGTGTCCGCTCGGGCGGCCCGAGACTCCACGGTGCTGCGGCTTCCAGTCGAGGCCTTCTCAGCCGTCTTCACCAAGTATCCCGAGAGCTTGGTGCGGGTAGTGCAGGTCAGCGGGCCATCCACTTCCTTTCATAACCCCCCACCCATCACAGGCTCCTGGGGGCTGGGACCCAGCAGCCAACAGGCACTGAAGCTGCGCTTATCGGCCCTGAGCAGCCGGACCTCCCTGACTCCTCCCATAAGCTGCCTCCACCCCGTGTCCCCAGGTTTCTGCCACCTGATTGTCGGTTTCTCCCTGGCTCCTAGGGCCCTGCCCAGCCCCTTCCTGCTCCGACCTTGATCTCCTGGCCTTAGCTCCATCTCCCTCTCCCCACCCACGGCCCCACCCCCTCAGTGCCAAGTCCTGTGGCTGACCCTGTTTCTCCCTGGCCCCCTCCTCTGACGGCCATGCCCCCAAAGATCATCATGGTGAGGCTGCAGCGGGTCACTTTCCTGGCGCTTCACAACTACCTGGGTCTGACCAACGAGCTCTTCAGCCACGTGAGTTACGTGGAGAGCACCAGGGGCCGGAGGGGTGTGCGGCGTGTGCCTCCCCAGACACGCCACAGGATCCCCTCTGCCCCCAGGAGATCCAGCCCCTGCGCCTCTTCCCCAGCCCGGGCCTCCCAGCCCGCACCAGCCCTGTGCGTGGCTCCAAGCGGATAGCCAGCACCTCTGCTTCTGAGGAGGCGAGGGAGACGCCTGGCCGGCCGCCTGACCCCACCGGGGCCCCACTGCCTGCAACTGCAGGTACCCAAGATGACCCCTGCCTGACCCCCAGGAACCGTAGGCTGGCCCAGCCCACTCCCAAGAAGCCCAGGCTCTGCCCCTCAATGCATGTCTCAGTTCCTCAGATACTTCCACCTGAGCTGCCCAGCCCCCCCGGGACCCGCTTAGCTAGGTACCCAGGTGTGACTCCTGTTTGGATCCCCCAGGACCCCTGGCCTCAGTCCCCTGGGCCCACTGGAATCATTTTTCCTAGTCCCCCGGTCCCCAGGGACTCTGAGCTGACCTCTCCCCAGGCCCCCTTCAGCTCCCCACCCCCAGTCCTGGGCGCTCTGAGGGGCAGGAGCCTGAACACGCGTCTCCCCTAGGGGACCCAGTGAAGCCCACATCCCTGGAAGCCCCCTCGGCGCCCTTGCTGAGTCGCTGCATCTCGATGCCAGTGGACATCTCAGGTTTGGGGCACCAAGTGGAGTGGGGGGAGGCCATCGAATTTCTGGGTTGGATGCAGGCCTGCCAGTCTTGATTTTTCTCATCCGTGAAATGGGAATATCAGCAGCACTTACTCATGTCTTTTTGTTGTGGGTAGTCGTTGAGATGGTGCCCTCCCAGCTGTGGTGAGAAGGGTTGCAAGGGCCAGAGCAGTGATCGATTAGTCATGTCTGTGTAGCTGTGGCCTCGGGTACATAGGTAGTGCTTGCTTAGACTCCAGCTATGGTCACTCTCATCTTTATTGCATTTATTGCCCCCTGCCCACTGCAGGCTTGCAGGGCGGCCCTCGCTCGGACTTCGACATGGCATATGAGCGGGGCCGGATCTCCGTGTCCCTGCAGGAAGAGGCCTCTTGGGGGCCCCAGGCAGCCCTGGCTCGGGTAAGGCCCTGCCCTCTTCCCCCACCCCACCCCAGTCCCCTCCTGGGACCCTGGTCTGGCCACAGGTGGAGTCCCCCGAGGAGGAAGGTCGGGTGGGAGCAGGGAGATCACAGGCCTTGCCCCACACAGACCCCTACTCAGGAGCCCCGGGAGCAGCCAGCCGGCGCCTGTGAATACAGCTACTGTGAGGATGAGTCGGCCACTGGCGGGTGCCCCTTCGGGCCCTACCAGGGCCGCCAGACAAGCAGCATCTTTGAGGCGGCGAAGCGAGAGCTGGCCAAGCTGATGCGGATTGAGGTGGGCAGCTGAGGGTGTCTGGGGGACCAGGTTGGGGGTGGGAGGCCTGGCTGGGCCAGTCTCAAGCCCCTTTCCTTCCTCCCCAGGACCCCTCCCTTTTGAACAGCCGAGTCTTGCTGCACCACACCAAAGCCGGCACCATCATTGCCCGCCAGGGGGACCAGGTGAGGCTGAGCCCTGAACTCTGATCGTGCAGCCCTGACCCAAGACCTCTCTCTCTGATCTCTGGTCCTTGCCTTTTCACCTTAGATGTAGACCTCCCAGTATATGATTTCCAGCCCCTGACCTTTGGACCCTATGACTCTGACTCACAGCCCTCCCTCCCCATGTCCTCTGGACATATTGACCTCTCTCCTCTAACCCCTGAACCTTTTATACTAGGACCTCCACCCCTAGATTTCTCTTCCCTGTCCTGGCATTTCCTGCGACTTCCATTTTCTGACCTTCCAACTCTACAACATACTCTGATGCTCTGTCTGCTTCTCATTCCTGGGTCCCTGCTAGGATGGGGGCACTCAGTAAACGGGTGCAGGTCAGAATCTGGACCTGGAGGCTGGGAACTAGCCCCACGAGCTGGATTTCAGTGCCTCCTGGTGACACACAGGTGTGGGAAACTGTGCATCCCACTTATCCATCCATTCTCCAGGCGGGGAAACTGAGACCCGTTGTGACGTCACAGGCCAGGAGCACAGAGGAGGAGGGTTAGGGAGGAAGCCAAAGGTGAAACCCGGACTCTGCCCTGACTCCCTGTGTGACCTTGGGTGAATCATCTAGAAACTTGTCATCTTCCTCGCCTGCGGAATGAGTGTCGTAACTATCTGCTAGAAGTGTTGTGGGGATGAAACAGGAAATACTCAGTTCGCAGCTACTAGGGTTTGCAAGGGTGACAGGCCAGGGGAGGGTTGGAGCAGCAGCTCCCAGTCGGGGGATGGGGTGGGGGTGACAGTAGGGGTGACATGACTTAGGCGTTGAGACCACAGCACCGCCCCAGGCTCAAGGGAGGAGCCCTGGGCTTGGGGGAGGGGCTGGGGGTGGCCCAGCTATTAGCTGGCTGGGTGGTGGTGGTTGTTTTTAATTTTTATTGGAGTATGGTTGATTTAAGGGTGGTTGTTACATCACATGATCAGTTGACTGAGTGGCCACGTTGAGCTGCTCATTGCAGGGTGGGCTCCTTTCTGCAGAGGAAGTTTTGTGCCAGCTGTTTGAGGTACTTGGGGGACTGGCTGAGGAAGTGTGGTCACACCATGGCCCTTGCAGGGGCCCCGGGCCCCTGCTTATCTGGGAGCCTCTGCTGGGCTCAACCCAGCCCGGCCCCAGCCCCAGCCCCAGCCCAGCCTGCTAACACACCAGGCTCCTCGGGGTCTTCAGAACTTTGTTAGGGACAAAGCTGGTCTGCTGTGCCCCCCTCTGAAACTTTACACCAATAGTTTTCAACGTCATTGTCAACGACATTTGGCAACGTCAAGACATTTTTGATTGACTTGGGAGGGTGCTACTGTCATCTAGCGGGTTAGAGACCAGGGATGCAAGACTGCATGGGCCAGTCCCCCTACAACAGAATTATCCAGTCCAAAATGTCAGTGTTGCCAAGGTTGAGAAACCCCGCTTTCCACAAACATTTCCCAAAGCGTATTTCATGGAACGGCCATATCACAGGGGGTCTGTGTGCAACATGTTGGAGAAACACAGGTTATTTTACCCCTTCATGGCAGCTCCCAGTGAGCATTATTAGCATATTCAAGGCTCTGAGAAGTCCTGCAGTGAAAAACAACATGCTTCCCAGTCTGAGGACAAATGGCAGCCTACTATTAGTCACTCCCATTTATATCCCAAACCCAGTCTGGGAATTCTATCTTGGAAGGTTCCAGCATGTGTGTATGTCTCCTGGGCCTGGGCCTCTCCCAGGGATCCTTGCAGTGTTTTGGCACTCATCTGGGGCGTTGTGGGGTGTCAGACAGGTTTGTGTAATGAATGACGAAGGAATCTTTCTGTCTCTGGGCAGTTTCAGTTCCTTATTTGAAAGGGTGGGACAGAGAGGTGTCCAGCTGGGCAGGCTAACCAGAGGAGAGAGGGGCGTTTGCTGTGTCCCAGGGTTGTTGCAGAGGCAAGAAACACCAGTGGGGCCCCCTGCCTTTGGGAAGCTCACAGTTCTGACAGACAGTACAGTCAAAGGATTACACAAATTGTTACTACATCATATGTGCTTAGTGCTACAAAGGAGATGTTCTCAGCTCCACAACATCTGGTTTAGTCAGGGCAGTGTCTCTGTGGAAGTGACCACCAGAGGAGGAAGGATGAGGACGAATTAACTAGGTGCAAGGGGAAGGAAAGAGCATTCTATGCAGAGGGGACAGTTTGTGCAAATGTCCTGTGGTAGAGCTATTCCACCTGTAGGAAACAAAAGGAAGTCAACAGCGATGGAGTGGAACAAGGGAACCGGGAGCAAAGGGGATTTTTTTTTTTTTTTTTTTAATGCACTGCACGGCTTGCAGGATCTCAGTTCCCTGACCAGGGACTGAAGCCAGGCTCCAGGCTCCAGCAGTGAAAGTGGCGAATCCTAACCTCTAGATCACCAGGGAACTTCCCAAAGGGGATTTTTTTTTTTTGCGGGGTGATAGTTTTAGAGACGTAATTCATGCATTATACAATTCACCCACTTAAAGAGTACAATTCACTGGTTTTTAGTATATTCACATAGCTGTGCAACCATCACCACTGTGCATTTTCAGAGCATCACCTTAAAAAGAAACACCATACCCTTAAGCCATCAGTCTCCTACCTCCTAAACAGCCCCAGTCCTAAGCAACTACTCATCTTACGTTTCTATAGATTTGCCCGTTCTGGACATTTCATATAAATGGAATCATACAATATGTGGCCCCTTGTGTCTGGGCTTCTTTCACTTAGTATGCTGTTTTCAAGGTTCATGCACGTTGTGGCGTGTGTCAGTGCCTCATTCTATTAGGGCTGACTACTGTTCCATTGTACGAACGGACCACATTTTGCTTCTTAATTCATCAGTTGATGGACATTGAGTTATTTCTACCTTTTGGCTAGTAGGCATAATGCGGCTATGAACGTTTATGTGCAGATGTCTTTGTGGACACGTTTTCATTTCTGTTGGGTAGATACCTAGGAGTTGAGTTGCTGGGTCATATGGCAACTCTATTTTTTTTCTTTTTCTTTTTTTTGGCTGCGTTGGGTCTTCGTTGCTGCGTGCAGGCTTTCTCTAGTTCCGGTGAGCGGGGGCTACTCTTCGTTGCGGTGCGCGGGCTTCTCATTGCGGTGGCTTCTCTTGTTGCGGAGCACGGGCTCTAGGCACACGGGCTTCATTCGTTGTGGCGTGTGGGCTCAGTAGCTGTGGCTCGCGGGCTCTGGAGCACAGACTCAGTAGTTGTGGCACACGGGCTTAGTTGCTCCGTGCCATATGGGATCTTCCCAGACCAGGGATCGAACCTGTGTCCCCTGCATTGGCAGGTGGATTCTCAATCACTGTGCCACCAGAGAAGTCCCGGCAACTCTATTTTTAATTCTTTGAGGACTTTTTAAATTTTTGCCACATTGTTTCCCAGTGGCTGTATCATTTTACAGTCCCACCAGCAGTGTGTAAGGATTCCAGTTTCTTACATCCTCTCTAACACTTTTTGATTCAAGCCATCCTAGTGGGTGTGAAGTGGCATCTCACTGTGGTTTTGATTTGCATTTCCCTAATGATTCATGATGTTGAGCTTACTGGCCATTCAAAAATCTTCTTTGGAGAAATGTCTATTCAGAGCCTTTGTCCATTTTTTTAAAAAAATTATTTATTTTTTGGCTGCAGTGGGTCTTCCTTGCTGCACGCAGGCTTTCTCTAGTTGCAGAGAGCGGGGACTACTCTTCATTGCAGTGCGCGGGCTTCTCATTGCAGTGGCTTCTCTTGTTGTGGAGCATTGGCTCTAGGCGCGGGCTTCAGTAGCTGTAGCACGCGGGCTCAGTAGTGGGGCTCGCGGGCTCTAGAGCGCAGGCTCAGTAGGTGTGGCGCACGGGCTTAGTAGCTCCGCGGCATGTGGGATCTTCCCGGACCAGGGCTCGAACCCGTGTCACCTGCATTGGCAGGTGGATTCTTAACCACTGTGCCACCAGGGAAGCCCTTACCCATTTTTTAATTGAGTTGTCTTTTTAGTACTGAGTAGTAAGAATTCTTTACATATTCTGGATACCAGACCCTTAGTAGATATATGATTGGCAAATATTTTCTCCCACACGGTGTGTTGTCCTTTCACTTCCTTGATAGTGCCCTTTGAAACTCAAAAGTTTTTAATTTTGTTGAAATCCAGTTTATCTATTTTTCATTTTGTTGCTTGGGCTTTTAGTATCATATCCAAGATTCTGTTGCCAAATTCAGTGTGACCATGATTGACCCCTGTATTTTCTTCTAAGAGTTTTATGTATGTATATATGTATGTATTTGGCTGTGTTGGGTCTTTGTTGCTGCGCATGGGCTTTCTCTAGTTGTGGAGAGCGGGGGCTACTCTTCGTTATGGTGCGCCGGCTTCTCATTGTGGTGGCTTCTCTTGTTGCGGAGCACAGGCTCTAGGCGTGCAGGCTTCAGTAGTTGTGGCACGCGGGCTCAGTAGTTGTGGCGCACGGGCTTTGTTGCTCAGCGGCATGTGGGATCTTACCGGACCAGGGCTCGAACCCCTGTCCCCTGCATTGGCAGGCGGATTTTTAACCACTGCGCCACCAGGGAAGTCCCATCTTCTAAGAGTTTTATAGTTTAAGCTCTCAGATTCATATCTTTGATCCATTTTAATACGGCATAAGGTGAGAATCCAACTTTATTCTTTTCCATGTAGCTATGCAGTTGCCCAGCACAAGCAAAGAGGCTCTAAGCTCAGCCATGCTCCTGTGTAGCCAGTCTTCGTCGGCTCTTGCTGGCTGTGTTGAAAAGAATTCATGGGCCTTAATCTGGGTTGAGTTGGGTGATCCATTAGCAATGTCTGCCCTGGTGCTGAGTGGGAATATAGATAACATATGCTGCTCAGCTCAGTGCTATGGAAAGCCTTCACTCCCTCCAACTTTTCCTTCCTTAACCTTTCCTCTGGAGTGCACTGACCTGAGCTGTGGGTGAGGTGGTGCCCCTGTGCCCATCTCCTGGCCCTCGCCCTACAGGATGTGAGCCTGCACTTCGTGCTCTGGGGCTGCCTGCACGTCTACCAGCGCATGATCGACAAGGCCGAAGACGTGTGCCTGTTCGTGGTGCAGCCCGGGGAGCTGGTGGGACAGCTGGCCGTGCTTACCGGCGAGCCCCTCATCTTCACGCTGCGAGCCCAGCGTGATTGCACCTTCCTGCGGATCTCCAAGTCTGACTTCTATGAGTATGACTGGGCCCGATATTGGGGTGGGGGTGACGCTTAGGCAGCCCCGACCAACTCTGTTCTGCCCTGCACGAGGCCATCCCTCTGAACAGCCAACAGTTTTCCAGGGAAGATTTGAGCCCTTCTTGTCCCGCCTCCAGGCCATCCCCCACCCTCTCTACTCCCTAAGGGCTGTTCTAGGGCGCCCCCGGCCCATGCACCCCTGCCCTTCGCCTACAGGATCATGCGTGCACAGCCCAGTGTAGTGCTGAGCGCCGCGCAGACCGTGGCCGCGAGGATGTCGCCCTTCGTGCGCCAGATGGACTTCGCCATCGACTGGACAGCGGTAGAGGCGGGACGCGCACTGTACAGGTGCAGGCCCTGCCCCCACCTCTCCCCTCAGGCCCTGCCTACGAGGACCCCTACCCTGTCTGACCCGCCCCTCCCACCCCCACCCCAGGCAGGGCGACCGCTCCGACTGCACCTACATCGTGCTCAATGGGCGGCTGCGAAGTGTCATCCAGCGTGGCAATGGCAAGAAGGAGTTGGTGGGCGAGTACGGCCGCGGGGATCTCATAGGAGTGGTGAGCTCGGCCCCACCCACTGACTTCTAACCTCTCCCAGTCCAGTTTCCCCCCACGCCCAACATACACTTCATCCCAGGTAACCTGTTGGGGGTAGAGAACGCTCCCTCCCCAACCTATGACCTCGTGCAATCCACTTTCCCCAGCTCCTTTCCATGGGGTGGGGCCATGGGGGCAACCTCATCAGGGTGGCGAGTCTGATCTGAATCAGTCTCCAGACCTCTCTACATCAGAAGAGGGGACCCCCGCCGGTGTGGATCCCTGTCCTCCTGTCCTCTCCCTTTCCTCAGAGCCCCGAGATGGGTAGTAAGGCTTGGTTCTCTCTATCCCCATCTAGGGGTTGGGGCGGGGTGGGGGGGACTCGGTAGGGCCTCCTCTCTGCACCCACGGTCGTCCTCTCCCTTACCTATCAAGCTCCTGGCTCACGCAGCCCTGGTCAGGCACGCTGTCCCCTAGGTGGAGGCGCTGACCAGGCAGCCACGTGCCACAACGGTGCACGCGGTGCGCGACACAGAGCTGGCCAAACTCCCCGAGGGCACCCTGGGCCACATCAAACGTCGATACCCGCAGGTGCAGCTCGCTGGGTTGTGGGCTGTTCTCCTAACGGGGGCTGGACAGATGGGAGTGGGGGCGGGTACCCAGAGAAGGCAGGGCCTAATGTGTGGAGAGGGGGGTTAGATGGGGGTGGAGCCCTAGGAAGGAGGTGAAGCCTCCAAGTGAGGGCGGGGCTCATGGGGTGGGACTCAGGTAACAGGGACCCAGGCGCCCTGGTAAGGAGGAAAAGGTGGTGCAGAATTGCTCCTCCAGTCTCACTGGACCGCCGGCCTCCAACGACCCAGGTTGTCACCCGCCTCATCCACCTGCTGAGCCAGAAAATTCTGGGGAATTTGCAGCAGCTGCAAGGACCCTTCCCAGGTGAGAGCTGGCCAGCGCCCGGGAATGCTAAGGGATCTAGTCCAACGCCCAGAACGAGCTAGGAGAGGGAGCCATTGAACCCAGGGCATGCTGGGAAGTGGAGTCCTGCGTATAACCCGCTCTGGGCGGGGCTTCAAGTGGGAAGTGGGAATCCGAGTTCCGGTGCATGCTGTGGGCTGTAGTGCTGGTTATTGGGCATGCTGGGAAACGGAGTCCTGGACCCAGGGCCGGCTTGTTAATGGAATCTGAAGTATCAGTGGTGCTGACAGGAGGAGTCTTTAGGGCAAGCTTGGTTCAGGGTGTCAGGGCTGGCTGGAGGATGGAGTCCACATACTAGGAAGGGGAAACCTAGACTAAAGTGTGCTGGTAAATGTAGTCTATGGGGTGGTGTTTGGGGCCCAGGGCATGTTGGAAAGTGGCTTCGTAGGTTACCAGCTTGGTGGGAGATGTGGTTCCTGGTCCCGGTGAATGCTGGGAGATGGCCCCTGTCCCAGTGCATGCTGGGGGTGGTGGTGGTTGTGTGGTTCCCTTCCCTGGGCATGCTGGGAGATGTGGTTTCCGTCAGCTAGGATACGCTGGGAAATTGAGTCAGATTCGAGATGTGCAGAAATATGGACCTGAGGTTCTATGTTATGGTGACCTGACCCTGGACCAGCCTGGCAACCTCTACTCTCCTTTTCCCCCCAGGGGCTTCTGCCCCATCAGCCCTGACACCTGGATCCTGAGGGTAGGGGCGGGAGTGGGCCGTGGCCAAGAACTGCCCCTATGCCCAGGGTCTTCCCCGATAGACTTTTCCCCCAGTCTCGCACCAAGTACACAAATACATGTTCTCTCCCACCCGGCTGCCAGGACCGCCCTTGGTGTGATTCTGGGGCAGATAATGGGGGCAGGGACTTTAAAATCTCAGACCTCTGGGAACCTGGAGAATGCACAAGACAGACAAAGCCCCTAGAAGGGTTTACAGCTTCAGAAGCAAGATACAGTTTTTAAGATACAAAGAAAGAGTACAATGTCGGATAATGTATTGTGAAGAAAACAAAATAGGGTCTTGATGGGGTATAACTAGAGGCGGGAGGGAGGCTTTTCTGAGATCAGTGAGCTGAGACGTGATAAATGAGATGGGGCCAGACGCTGACAGAACTCTGAAGGCTCTGCACACAGGGTTTGGCGGTGTTGAAACACTTCAAGGAGGAAAGTGAGTGAGGGGGAGGGGGGCAAGTCATGCAGGGACTAGAAGCCGTCGAAAGGCATTTGAACTTGTTCAGACTGTTATAGGAAAACTGGAGGAGAGGAGGCTGGGAGAAGTCCGGTCAAGAGATGGGGGTTGATGGTTTGGTCTAAAGTGTAAGTAGAGAAGCTGAGAAGCAATCAGTGCGTCAAAAATATATTTATTTCCATCTAGTTTTGTGTTCAAGTCCCTTTAGTGGACAGAGGCCCCAAGGCCAGAATGGGGTAGGGGCACAGATCAGTCCACACAGGTGGAGTGGAAAACAGAAATGGTTATACAGTTGTGTAATGGATGCCACTGAGGAGATTGGGCCAAAACTGAAGGTCAGATAGGCAGGTCTTATCAAGAACAGTGGTTGAGGCTGTGAAGCTAGGATTGAGGCCATGACCTTCACTACGGCATCACTAAGCCTCAGCTGAGGAACAGGGAACAGGGATTTCTGAGAAGGCAGAGGCGAGCTGACCTTTCCAGACACAGGACTGCACAGCAAATACCATCCTTTGGGGTCTCAGCAGGTTCGGGCCTAGGTGTTCCCCCTCACTCGGAGCTCACCAACCCAGCCAGCAACCTGGCAACGGTGGCAGTGCTGCCCGTGTGTGCCGAGGTGCCCATGGTGGCCTTCATGCTGGAGCTGCAGCATGCTTTGCAAGCCATTGGTCAGTCGTGGGCAAGGGCAGGCTTTCCGTCTGCATGGGGCAAGGCGCATGTGGGTGGGGGCATTGGCCAATGAATGGAGACGCCTGGGTGGGCCAGAGGTGGGGCTGGGGGGCTGGAACAGGGCTGTGGGAGCGGAGTGGGTGGTATTGTCTTATAGGAGGGTCCTCCAGGTCCGTTGACCTGGGTTCCTAAACACCCTTCCTCACCCATTCCCAGGCCCCACACTTCTTCTCAACAGTGACATCATCCGGGCACGCCTGGGGGCCTCTGCACTGGACAGGTGTGTGTTGGGGGTGCAGGAGGTTAGGGTGGGGCGCGAGGGATAAGCTCAAAGCATAGGATTCTTTCAGATCTCATTTGAGGTCTAGGCTGTGAAACAAGGAGCTTGCGCCCCCATTCCTCTGGTCACTGGGGAGACAGTGTAGTGAATCCGCCCCTGGAGGATGCAGGCGTGTGGGGCTTGGATGTCCAGGTCCCCCTCCCCAGAGCAATGGAGCTACATGGTCCCTGAGGGCAGGGACCCCTGACCAGCCCCAGGATGACGCTCCCCCGCCCCCATCCTAGCATCCAAGAATTCCGGCTGTCAGGGTGGCTGGCCCAGCAGGAGGACACGCACCGCATCGTGCTCTACCAGACGGACGCATCGCTGACGCCCTGGACCGTGCGCTGCCTGCGCCAGGCCGACTGCATCCTCATCGTGGGCCTTGGCGACCAGGAGCCCACGCTTGGCCAGGTCTGGAGACCATTCACAGTGACCCCATCCCTGGGATCCCGCCCCCTGCCCTCCGGTGCCTGCGCCGGGCCACGTGCACCCTCACCGGTGGGGCTAGGCGACCAGGAACTACGGGGCCAGGTGTGGGAGGGGCAGGGAGGAAACCACGGGTGAGAGTGACTTCCGTGCTTCCCCCTTCTCCCCCCACCACCCCCACAAGCTGGAGCAGATGCTGGAGAACACGGCGGTGCGCGCCCTCAAGCAGCTGGTCCTGCTGCACCGCGAGGAGGGCCCGGGTCCCACGCGCACAGTGGAGTGGCTCAACATGCGCAGCTGGTGCTCGGGGCACCTGCATCTGCGCTGTCCGCGCCGCCTCTTCTCGCGCCGCAGCCCAGCCAAGCTGGTGAGGGGCCCTGCAGGGGACTGGTCGGCTCTCAGGACCTTTCAGGGGCGTGGCTACTGGAGGGGCGCGGCCTAGAGACCAGCGGGGCCAGGGCAGTGCCTTGGAGGTCCAGACGCCGCTTCCTACACCCGCATCCTCATGGGCCGCGTCTCTCTCCTTTCACACCAGCACGAGCTCTACGAGAAGGTTTTCTCGAAGCGCGCTGACCGGCACAGCGACTTCTCCCGCCTGGCGCGGGTGCTCACAGGCAACACCATCGCCTTGGTGCTGGGCGGGGGCGGGGCCAGGTGAGGGGCGGGGTCAGCGCTGACAGGGGCGGGGCCAGGGGCCCTGAGGGGTAGAGCTGATTCCCTGGGCGCGATCCCATAGGGGCGGGCCGGCACCACCTTCCTAGCAGGTGAGGGAGAAGGGATAAGATTCCTGGGGGTGGGGCTTAGGGGATCTCCAGAGGGTCACTGGGTCTCCACCTTGCAGAGGCTGCTCACACATCGGAGTGCTGAAGGCATTAGAGGAGGCGGGGGTCCCTGTCGACCTGGTGGGCGGCACGTCCATCGGCTCCTTCATCGGGGCCCTGTACGCCGAGGAGCGGAGCGCCAGCCGCACTAAGCAGCGGGCCCGGGAGTGGGCCAAGGTGTGTGTTGCGGGGAGGGGTCCCCCCACCCCAGGAGCACCCTGAAACCTCACCCTAGACGGGCTTCTGGGTTTCTCCTGCCCCTCCCCGTCTTAATCTGTGAACCCCACCTGGATCCTTTATAGAGATACCTCCAGGACCTTGGATGACCGCCCCCACCCCGTGACTTTCTGGCTAGTGACCCTAGTCTCCAGCTCCCAGCTGGAGAAGTCAGGCCCCTTAGGGACTGCCTAATCAGTGACCCCCAAGTGACTCCTGTTTGACCCCCCGCTGGCCCATTGCCCCCTAGAGCATGACTTCAGTTCTGGAGCCCGTGCTGGACCTCACCTACCCCGTCACCTCCATGTTCACGGGGTCGGCCTTCAACCGCAGCATCCACCGTGTCTTCCAGGACAAGCAGATCGAGGTGCACTCTTCCCCCATGCCTGCCCCTCCCCTGCCCCTCCCCACAGGAGTCCCCACTCCTCCTGGACCGCAGTCCCTGTCCCTGTAGGACCTGTGGCTGCCGTACTTCAACGTGACCACGGACATCACCGCCTCAGCCATGCGTGTCCACAAAGATGGTGGGTACCCCAGCCAGCCCCACCAAAACCACTGTAGCCATGTGGGGAATGGGTGCGGGGGAGGGGCAGCCGAGCACCTGGGACATTGTTAACATGAGTGACCATCCCTCCTGGCCTGAGTGCTGAGCACCAATCGTCACCCACTGATGCCCCAGAGGCCCCAGGTATGTCTGTCCTCGCGGGCAGGAGGCCGAGAGACCAGTTGGGCGCCTCACCCCCTCACACCAGTCCCCACAGGCCGCGTATGGCGCTACATCTGGGCCACTGCCTCCTACTGCCCCTCCCTGCCCCCGCCTTGCGACCCCAGGGACGGGCACCTGCTGGTGGACGGGTGCTGTGTCAACAATGTGCCGGGTCAGCGAGCCCACCGGGCTGGCCGGGCCTCCAGGTGTGTCTGGGCGTGCCAGTGCGTGTCTGTGTCTGTGTGTCCCGCCGGGCAGGCTCCCTGTGGCGATACGTGCGTGCCAGCATGACACTCTCGGGATACCTGCCGCCACTGTGTGACCCCAAGGATGGGCACCTCCTCATGGACGGCGGCTACATCAACAACCTACCAGGCAAGTAGCCATCTGCTTGTCCCCGTGCACAGACACGCGGGCAAGCTCGTAGCAGGCACGTGTGTGTGCAGGTGAAGGATGCGCCCATGTGCTGTATTTGACACGCACACACACAGGGCAAGCGTGGGCACACGCAGGGGGGTGGGGCAGCTCCACGACGAGCTTTCTTTCACACCCACTCACTTGAAGCATGCAGATGAGAGGCAGGGGGGTTGCAACTTAAAATTCCACACACCCAGTGGTGTGCAAACACAAGTAGACACCTACACTGGCTCCACAGGCGCTTGAGGCCCCATAGATCAGGGATCCGCACACTGCACCCCACAAGCCAAACCTGGCCTCCCACCTGATTTTGTAAATAAAGTTTTATTGGCACACAGCCACACCTAATCGTTTATCCTTTGTCTGTGGCTATGTCTGTGCAGCCCAGTTGAGTAGTTGCAACAGAGACCATATGGCCTGCAAAGCCGAGATTATTTTTTCTCTGGCCTTTTACAGACAGCTTGCCAACTCCTGCATAGGCGTTCTGTACAGATACTTGCACTCACACAACCTCATGCGCGTGAGCAAGTGTGTGCAAACTCACAGGTGGACGGACACACTTGGACGCACAAAGAAACATACTTAGACATTGATCTAGGGACACGGGAAAGGAATACAAACAGTCCTGGGTGTGTGTGCAGAGGTATAGCACACCCAGAGGTGGGTGTGTTCACAAACATACAGACGGGACATGCACATACCTGATAGGGGTGTGTACAGCACACACACAGACACAGACAAGCTTACCACGGGCGAAGTCTTCTGGAGACTTAGGTGTCTTTGGGGACTGGACCTGGCTACAGGACCCTGTCCATGTCCCCCCAGGCACCCCCAGACCCACTCAGGGGCCCTCAGTGGGGCACCCAGACCCACAGCTACAGCACCCTCCTCAGCGCGCCATCACCCCACCCTTCACCCCATCCGTCCTGCTGCCTGAATCTCCTTGATCCGGCTCTTTGCTCTGTGTCCCTTGTCTCAGTCTCAAGATCCCTCTTTCCGCCCGGATTCTCTCTCCTTCCATATCTCTGGCCCCTGATATCTCTCTCTCCCACGAATCTCTGTTGCTGTCTCTGGTCCCCTGCATTTCTCTCCCCGCGGCTCTGTCTCCCGATGTCTTTATTCCCGCATCTCGCTGCGTCTCTGATCCTCCGTCTGTTTGCATGACTCTGATCCCTTCATCTCTGCCTCCTGGTGTCCTTACTATAATCTGTCTCCGTGTTACTCTCCTTCCATATCTCTCTCCCCCATGTGTCTGACCTTGGGTCTCTTTCCCCAGTGACTTTATCCCTCTGCCTCCATCTTCTCCATTCCTCTGGCCCTGGTTCCCCAGACCTAAAAGCTCCAACACCCGTCCCCTCCTCCACATCATTGGCCTCTACAGCCATACCCTTTGCACGCCTACGTGTTGTTCGCATGGTTTTTTTTTTTTTTTTTTGCGTGACCACGTGCGTGATGGTGTTTGCGGGGCTGCATTGAACTTCCCTGCCTCAGTCCCGGTGGAGAACAGCCCCCTGACCCCCATGCCCCACAGCGGACATTGCTCGCAGCATGGGTGCCAAGACGGTCATTGCCATCGACGTGGGAAGCCAGGATGAGACGGACCTTAGCACCTACGGGGACAGCCTCTCTGGCTGGTGGCTGCTGTGGAAGCGGCTGAACCCCTGGGCAGACAAGATCAAGGTTCCAGACATGGCCGAGATCCAGTCTCGCCTGGCCTATGTGTCCTGCGTGCGGCAGCTGGAGGTCGTGAAGTCCAGCTCGTACTGCGAGTACCTGCGCCCACCCATCGACTGCTTCAAGACCATGGACTTCGGGAAGTTCGACCAGATCTATGTGAGCGGGTGGGAGCCACTTGGTGCCAGTGTGGTGGGCCGGCAGAGCTTTAATACTGAAAGCCCAGAGCAACATGAAGGGAAGGATTCTAGGGCTGCATTTGGGATCCATGGGGAATAGAACGGTAATCAATCAGTGATGTCTGCAGTGAGTGTGGCAAGGGGATGTACGTGTGTATGTGCGAACTAAGTTTCTTAGTATGTGCCAGCGGCACTGCCTGAAGCACGCTGTAGAGATTTCTAATGCCGTTTCTGTGTAGGTGGGAATGAGAACCACGAAAAATTAGTAACGTCCCATGCCAAGTCTGGGATACACTGGATGGAGCACTGTATAATGTGCCACTGACCCAGAAAAATGTGTCATAGCCCATGCCAACTGAAAATGATCAGTAGCTGGGACTTCCCTGGTGGTCCGGTGGTTAGGACTCCGTGCTTCCCCTGCAGGGGTCATGGGTTCGATCCCTGGTCAGGGAACTAAGATCCCGCATGCCGCACGGCGTGGCCAAAAAAAAAGAGAGAGAAAGAAAGAAAAGAATATGATCAGTAGCTGCTGCCCAGAGCCCTGAGTAAAAATGTCTGCTTCCCTTTCTGGGCTCACTGGGAAGGCATACCATGCTGGATTAGTGATGTCTGTTATGGGCATGGGAGATGGTGATATTTACGGGTATACCGCATATTTGCAGACCTTGAAATAAGCCTGCACGCCGCCATCTCGAATCATTTGGTACTTGGCACACTGCATGGGGCTGAGTGGGAAAGCATGAGCAAAGAGTGATTGGTAATGTCTGGCAGGGGCACAGGATAGGGGACATGGGGGTGAGTGTGCTACGTGTGGCCGACTCTGAAATCAGTGTAGTCTCAAATGCCAGCTCCGGCAGAGCATCAGGCTTTTGAGGGGCCAGGGCAGGGGCAGGCAGGGTGGGGATAAGCAGAGAAGATGAGGCAGAGAAGAACACCCCCAGGGATTGCAGACATGGCCCCAGCCCCCCTCGTTTCCTGCAGGATGTGGGCTACCAGTACGGGAAGGCCGTGTTTGGGGGCTGGACCCGGGGCGACATCATTGAAAAGATGCTCACGGACCGACGGTCTGCAGACCTTAATGAGAGCCGCCGTGCAGATGTAAGCCTGCGCCCTCCTCCTCCGGCGGGGCCACTCTGATGACACATCCCCAGTCCCCTCTGGGTCTCCCCCAGACCTCAGACGACCCCGAGAGCCTCACCCACGCCTCTCCGCAGGTGCTTGCCTTCCCCAGCTCCGGCTTCACCGACTTGGCGGAGATCGTGTCCAGGATCGAGCCCCCCACGAGCTACGTTTCTGTTTCCGACGGCTGCGCAGATGGTGAGGGGGCTGAGGGCATCCCCAGGAGCCCGGGGTCGGTGTACTGGTGGCTGGAGAGGTCAGCCCAGCCCAAGCGCCCTGAACTTCACCCACTGCCATTCCAGGGGAGGAGTCGGACTGCCTGACTGAGTACGAGGAGGACGTGGGGCCAGACTGCTCGCGGGACGAAGGGGGCTCTCCAGAGGGCGCGAGCCCCAGCACTGCCTCCGAGATGGTGAGAGTGGGCGGTTCGGGCCCCCCACAAGGTGGGGAGACCCGGATGACTGCGCCGGTGTCCCGGGCTGTGTGTCACGTGCGGGGTCGCCCCTATCCCTGCAGGAGGAGGGGAAGCCGATCCTCCGGCACCGGAGCTGTCTGCCGCAGGACGCCCCCAGATCTGCGGATGCCTGAGGACCTCGAGAGGGGTCCCCCCTTGGGCTGGACTAGGGGTGGGCCCTCTGGAGGCGGCTCACTGCCCCTCTGCCTGCTGCTATGCCTGTGACCTCCCAGGGTCCCCCTTGACCCCCAGCCCCCAGGGTCCACACACTG
This sequence comes from Tursiops truncatus, assembly GCF_011762595.2. Lineage (NCBI taxonomy): Eukaryota > Metazoa > Chordata > Mammalia > Artiodactyla > Delphinidae > Tursiops > Tursiops truncatus. The sequence goes on along the minus strand of NC_047036.1, from coordinate 165,726,670 downwards.
GACTGGCTTGTCCCCCGGGGGAGGGCCAGCACTGCACTGATGACCCTTGATCAGTCCCACCAATAAACCTGCCCCTCTCGGAAGCGGCCGTATGTCATCTTTGGGTTCAGGGGGCACCTCGCCCCACCTTCCATGCTCAGGATGGCCAGGGCTGGGGCCAGAAACGACCTTGAGCTTGTCACCATGACCTGTGCTCCCAGCCTCGGGGTGAGCTTTCCCCACTGGGAGTGGCCATCCCCAACTTCGCCTGTGAGCCCACACACATACGTATGTATATATATGGCATAAAATTTATCATTTTACCCCTTTTTAAGTGTACGGTTCAGTGGCACCAAACAGATTCACATTGTGCAGCCATCCATCCCCAGAAGTGTCTCATCTTCCCAAACTGAAACTCTGTCCCCATGAAACACTCACTCCCTACTCCCCTCCCCCAGCCCCCGGCCCCCACCACCCTACTTTCTGTCCCTAGGAATTGGACTTGTCGGTGGACCTCACGTGAGTGGAATCATATATTATTTGTCCTTTTGTGTCTGGCTTATTTCACTGAGCAGAATGTCCTCAAGGTTTCTCCGTGTTGTAGCAGGTGTCAGAATTTCCTTCCTTTTTAAAGGCTACATAGTATTCCATCGTACGGATGGACCACATCGTGTTTATCCATTTACCCGTCAGCGGACGTTTTGGTTGCTTCCACGTTGGGGCTGTTGTGAATTGTGCTGCTCTGAAAACAGGTGTACAAATACCCCTGCTTTCCAATCCTTTAGGTAGATACCCAGAAGTGGATTGGCTGGACATAGGGTAATTCTATGTTCAACTTTTTGAGGAAGTGCTAAACTCTTTTCCACAGCAGCTACACCACTTTTTGTTCCCACCTGCAATGCACGTGAGTAGTTTTTAAGCAAAGGAGAGAACGGTCAGATCTGTTTCTGGAAGCGGATGGATTGGAGGAGGCGGAGGCAGGGGGCCAGAGACCAGGGAGAGATGACAAGGCCGAAATTAGGACAGTGGACACAGAGACGGTGGGGAGGGGACAACACCCAAGAAATGTGTACAAGAAATTTTGGCAGAACTTAGAAATTAATGCTCTGTGGGAGCTCGGGACAGGGGATCCCAAGGAGGATGAAGGGACCTTGGCATAGGTGACCAGGGAGGGGCATCTTTTTAAAAAAATTTACATCTATTTATTTTCAATTAAAAAAATATATTTTTGGCCACGCTGCACGGCTTGTGGGATCTTAGTTCCCCAACCAGGGATCGAACCCAGACCCCTGCAGTGAAAGCATGGAGTCCTAACCACTGAACTGCCAGGGAATTCCCTTTTCTTTTTTTTTTAAATTGAAGTATATTGGTTTACAATGTTGTGTTATTTTCAGGTGTACAGCAAAGTGATTCAGTTATACACACACACACACACACACACACACACATATATATGTATGTATATACATATATTCTTTTTCAGACTCTTTTCCCTTATAGATTACTACAAGATATTGAGTAGAGTTCCTTGTGCTATACAGTACGTCCTTGTTGACTATCTGTTATATATATAACAGTGTATATGTTAATCCTAACCTGCTAATTTATCCCTCCCCACCTTTCCCCTTTGGTAACCATACATTTCTTTTCTATGTCCGTGGAGTCTGTTTCTGTTTTGCAAGTAAGTTCATTTGTATCATTTTTTTTAGATTCCACATATAAGTGATATCATATGATATTTGTCTTTCTCTGTCTGCCTTACTTCACTTAGTATGATAATCTCTAGGTCCATCCGTGTTACTGAAAATGGCTTTATTTCATTCTTCTTTATGGCTGAGTAATATTTCATTGTGTATATATATCACATCTTCTTTATCCATTCATCTGTCAATGGACATTTAGGTTGTTTCCGTGTCTTGGCTATTGTAAATAGTGCTGCTGTGAACATTGGGGTGCATGTATCTTTTTGAATTACGGTTTTCTCCAGATATATGCCAAGAGTGGGATTGCTGGATCATATGGTAGTTCTATTTTTAGTTTCTTAAGGAATCTCCATACCGTTCTCCATGGTGGGTGCACCAATTCACATTCCCACCAGCAGTATAGGGGGTTCCTTCTTCCACAGGGAAGGGCATCTTGACTGAGATGAGGGTGAGGGGAAAGGACCAGGAGAAGGGGACACTGATGCTGGGCTCTGCTTTGAGCATGTTGAGTTTGGGGAGCCAGAGGAACAATCCAGGGGAGACAGCAGGGGCTCTGGACATTTGGGATGGGAACTGAAGAGAGATTTGTGCCGGGAACATGTCTGGAGGTGTCAGGACAGTGGTGGAGACTGGTGCCGTATGGATGGGTGAAGTTGTCCAGAGAGGATGAGACAGTCAAGAACAGCCCTGTGGCCCATGTGTGTCCTGACTCTAGATGGTCCTCTGAAGTCCCCTCCTCACCTCGAAATAGCTCGTGATTTGAACCAGCTGGGATGGATCTAGCATCCTAATTCTGGTGCCTCTGTGGCTTTGGGGGGTGCTACTCTTCTGGGGGGCTCAGGTTAGGCCAGAGATGGGGTGCAGCTTCCCAGAGTCCCCAGGTATGTGGCTTTGCTGGGGCTGCCATAACAAAGTACCCCAGACTGATGGACTTAAACAACAGACATCTCTCACAGTTTTGGAGAATTAGAAGTCAGAGACCAAGGTGTCAGCAAGGTTGGTTCCTTCTGAACCTTCTGTCCTTGGCTTGTAGATGGCTGTCTTCTCCCTGTGTCCTCACATGGTCCCCCTCTGTGTGTGTCTGTGTCCTGATCTCTTCTTATAGGGACACCAGTCACTTGAATTAGGGCCCACCCCACTGACCTCATTTTAACTGAATTGCCTCTTTAAATGTCCTTTCTCTAAAAGCACTCACATTCTGAGTTACTGGGGGTGTTTAGTCCATTCAAGCTGCTATAACAAGTACCATAGGAACTTCCCTGGTGGTCCAGTGGTAAAGAATCCGCCTTCCAGTGTAGGGGATGAGGGTTCGATCCCTGGTCGGGGAACTAAGATCCCACATGCCGCGGGGCAACTAAGCCCATTCCACAACTAGAGAGAGAAGCCCCACATGCCACAACTAGAGAGAAGCCCGCGCACCGCAGTGAAGAGCCCGTGCGCCTCAGTGAAAAATCCCACATGCCACAACGAAGACCCAACGCAGCCAAAAAAAAAAAGTCTAGAGTTGTACAACCGTCACTGCAATCAAGTTTTAGAACATTTTCATCACCCCCCCAAATTCCCTCAAGCTCATTGCCGCCGCTTCTCTCTCCCCCAACCCTGCCACACCTGCCACCTACCCTGCTTTCCTCTACAAATTTGTCTTTTGCGGGGGTATTTCATATAAGCAGAATCATATAAAATACAATCTTTTATATCTGGCTTCTATCACTTAGCAACTTGTTGAAGTTCCTCCATATTGCAACATGGATCAGTACCTTGTTCCTTCTTACTGTAAAGTAATAGAAACAACGGAAATTTATTTCTTGCACTTCTGCAGGCCAGAAGTCCAAGATAAGCGTTCTGGAGAAGGCCCTTTTCTGGGTTACAGACTGCTGACTTGGTGGAAAGAGGACAGGAGAGCTCTCTGGGATCTCTCTTATAAGGGCACTAATCCCATTCATGAGGGCTCCACTGTCATGACCTAATTCCCTCCCAAAGGCCCCATCTGATACCATCACATTAGGGGTTACAGTTTCAGTGTATGAACTGGATTGTGGGGGGACACAAACCTTCAGTTCACTGCATGGGGATTAGAACTTCAACATGCGAATTCGGAAGGGAGGGGGCCACAGTTCAATCCATAACACCAGGGAAGATATTTTCAGCATGGTGAGGCAGTGAAGGACACAGGCCTGGAGTCAGACCACCTGGCTCGAATTCCCGTTTCTTCCAATTCCTAGATTTGAGAGGAAGAGACCTGGCTTTTCCAAGCTTTGGCTCCTTCATGAGTTCCCCACTGTTTCTGTAAGTGATTACCATAAACCTGGTGGCTTAAACCAACACGCATGTATTATCTTACAAGTCTGGAGGTCAGAAGTCTGAAATGGGTTCCACTGGGCTGAAACCAAGGTCAGCTGGGCTGAGTTCCTTTCTGGAGGCTCTGAGGAGAACCTGTTTCCTGGCCTTTTCCAACTTCGAGAGGCCACTTGCATTTCTTGGCTTGTGGCCCCTTCCTCCACCTTCAAAGCCAGCAATGGCTGGCTGAATCTTTCTCATCCTGCATCACTCTGACCTCTGCCTCCATTACCCCATCTCCCTCTCTGACTCTGACCTTCCTGCTGCCATCGTGTAAGGATCTCGTGACAGCATTGGGCCCCCCCTGGGTAATCCAGGATCATCTCCCATCTCAAGATCATATCTGCAAAGCCACTTTTCTATGATTAGGTTGTTTGTGGATATTGAGCTGTATGAGTTGTTTGTATATTTTGGAGATTAATCCCTTGTCGGTTGCATCGTTTGCAAATATGTTCTCCCAGTCTGTAGGTTGTCTTTTCATTTTGTTTATGGTTCCCTTTACTGTGCAAAAGCTTTTAAGTTTAATTAGGTCCCATTTCCTCATTTTAATTTTTATTTCCATTATCCTAGGAGAGTGGTCCAAAAAGACATTGCTGCTATTTATGTCATAGAGTGTCCTCCCTATGCTTTCCTCTAGGAATTTTATAGTATCCAGTCTTACATTTAGGTCTTTAATCCATCGTGAGTTTATTTTTGTGTGTGGTGTTAGGGAATGTTCTAATTTCATTCTTTTACATGTAGCTGTTCAGTTTTCCCAGCACCACTTACTGAAGAGACTCTCTCTTTTCTCCATTGTATATTCTTGCCTCCTTTGTCGTAGATTAATTGACCATAGGTGCGTGGGTTAAAGCCCATTTTCTATGTAAGGTGACACATTCACAGGTTCCAGGAATTAGTACACATACCTCTTTGGAGGGGAGTAGACATTATTTTGCCAATCACAGCTCCCTCCCAAGTTCAGGGGCTGAGCCAGTAGGAGCCTCTCCGTGAATTACGGTTGTTACTAGCATGATCAGCTGGTCATGACTGATGTTCTGACTATTTGTACCTGGAACTTCAGCACCTCGAGGGTAGGTCTCCATTGTTGAATCAATGGCTTCTTCCTTCTGGAGAAACAGGTCTCGGGATGTCAGCACCACGGACAGCGAGGGCGCTATCCAAGGTACTGCTTAAGCCCACCCCTCTCTACCTCCCCCTCCGAGCCCCCGACATCCCTGCCCCTTCCAGATTCTGGGGGGCACATTAAGCTGAAAATTCAGCCCAAGTGTGCCCCCTGTTGACGTCTCCACCCTAACTGCCTCCCACTCCACCCTCACTTGCCCCTCAATTCCATTAGCATTTCTTCTGTTACTCAACTCTCCATAGATTCCTGCCTTGGAGCCCTTTGTAGCTGAAATGTTTGTTCTCAAATACCCCGCCTTCAGATTGTCTGAAGCTACTGTTTAAAGCATTTTCCCCACTCCCACTGCCCCGTTTTCTTGCCTTTTATTTATTATTATTTTTTAAATTTTTTATTTATTTATTTTTGGCTGCTTTGGGTCTTCGTTGCTGCGTGCAGGCTTTCTCTAGCTGTGGTGAGTGGGGGCTACTCTTCGTTGCGGTTCGCGGGCTTCTCATTGCGGTGGCTTCTCTTGTTGCAGAGCACGGGCTCTAGGCGCGCGGGCTTCAGTAGTTGTAGCACACAGGCTCAGTAGTTGTAGCTTGTGGACTCTAGAGCACAGGCTCAGTAGTTGTGTTGCACGGGTTTAGTTGCTCCGCGGCGTGTGGGATCTTCCCGGACCAGGGCTCGAACTCGTGTCCCCTGCATTGGCAGGCGGGTTCTTAACCACTGTGCCACCAGGGAAGCCCCTTTCTTGTCTTTTAATCATGCTCGCTAAACACAGTTGCTTCACTTGTTTATCATCTGTCTCTTTGAGACATGACCAAATATAAGTTCCAGCACTGGAAGAACCTTTGTGTAGAAGAGCTTCTGGCCTATGGTAGGTGCTCGGTAATGTTTGTCAAATGAGGTCAAGCTCTGAAGGTAAAGCAAAGATACCTGTGATGTCTCCCACTCTCTAGGAATCTCGAGACCCCCCACCCTGAAGCCACATAATGTCCTCTTTCCCTTAAGCACATATGAGCACCACCAATAGCAATAACAATGATAATTCATTTTTGGAGAGATTGCCATATATCAGGCCTCATGCTGATGCATGCATATTCTCCCTCTGGATTCTCACAATAGTTCTATGGAGGACATATTATTATTATTATCCCATTTCATAGAAGAGATAACTGAGGCTCAAAGAAGGGGTTAAGTGACACAGTGGCTACGAGAGGCAGCCAGGCTTCATATTCATTAGCCTACCCACCACCCTATGCTATCTCCCTGGGAAGCGGATTTATTGAGGTTTCCATGCTAGGCTGCTTTCCTGTGGACAGCACTTGATCCTCAGGAAAGAAATCTTCCATGGATCTAGAAGGAGCCCCCTGGTCACCCAGCATCAATGTCTCCTACCTTCTCTCACTGATGCTGGGAAGGCTGGGACCCCTGGCACCTTGGAGTTGGAATGGAGCTTGTTATGGGATGAATTGCATCCCCCCCCCCAAATTCATATATTGAAATCCTCATCCCCAGTACCTCAGAATGGGACTTTATTTGGAGATAGGGTCGCTAAGAGATAATAAAGTTAAAAGGAGGTAATTCAGATGGGTCCTAATCCACTATGACTGGTGTCCTTATAAAAGGGGGAATTTGAATCCAGACACACATAGAGGGACAGCGATGTGGAGACACAGGGGGAACATCATTTACAAGGCCAAGGAACACCTGAGACTTTAAGAAGCTAGGAGAGAGGCACAGAACAGGTTCTCCCTCACAGCCCTCAGAAGGCACCAACCCTCTTAACACTTTGATCTTGGACTTCTAGCCTCCAGAACTTCTAGCCTCCAGAGACAAGAAAAGTTGTTGTTTAAACTACCCAGTCTGTGGTCCTTTGCTATGGCAGCCCTATTAAACTAATAGAGAGCCCTTGGCTGGACCCAGGTACCATGATGTAGATGGGTTGGTGTATCATCAGGATAATTTGGATTATGCTAACCTGTGGGCCTGAAACAATACAAAATTAATTTCTCACTCCCAGGACGTATCCATCACAGGTCACCTGGGGATTCTTTCCCATGTGCCACACTCCATGACCCAGGTGATGAGCAGCAACTATCTGGAATGTTTCAGGTCACCATAGCTGAGGAAACTCTCTGGCGGGCCTCACACCAGCAGTTAAATACTCTGGCCCGGGAATGACACAGCATTTCTGCTCACTTCTTATTGGTCAGGACGAGTCACAGGGTCCTACCCAACCAAGAAGGGGCAGGACGGAACAGCCCTACCATGTTCTCTCAGAAGAGAGAGCATTGGAAACATTTGGTGAACGTTCATGACTAACAGAGTGAGTTGGGCTTTCACTGGAGCTTCAGACAACTTCTCTCTGAGATTTAGCTGATGCTAAGAAATCTTGGGGTTCCAGGGAGGGCCTGGGTTCTGGGTTGAGGGTCTTCCCTGCAGCCCACAGGAGCTGGACAAGAGTGGAGTCAGAGGAAGCTGATGGAGCCAGGCTCACAAGAGGGGTGTGTGTGTGTGTGTGTGTGTGTGTGTGTGTGTGTGTGTGTGTGTGTGTGTTTCTGGCCAGGTCTCTGGAAATGGCCATATAGAGATCAGACAGGGAAGTGACAACAATGTCTTATCTGGGAAGCTGAGTTAAAAGACCTCTTATACATAGAGTTAAAATATGACCCAGGGCTTCCCTGGTGGCGCAGTGGTTGAGAGTCCGCCTGCCGATGCAGGGGACATGGGTTTGTACCCCGGTCCGGGAAGATCCCACATGCCGCGGAGCAGCTGGGCCCGTGAGCCATGGCCGCTGAGCCTGCGCGTCCGGAGCCTGTGCTCCGCAATGGGAGGGGCTGCAACAGTGAGAGGCCCGCGTACCGCAAAAAAAAAAAAAAAAAATGACCCAGCAATACCACTCCTGTGAAAATATATGTCAATTGATGAGTGGGTGAACATACATATCCATACAATGGAACAGTATTTGGACCTAAAAAATAATGAAGTACTGATACATGTTACAATGTGGATGAAACTTGAAAACTATGCTAAAGGAAAGAAGCCAGATACAAAAGGCCGCATACTGTATTATCCCATTTGTATGACTGCTTCCATTAATATGAAATATCTAGAACAGGCAAATCCCTAGAGAAAGACAGATCAGTGGTTGTCAGGGGCTGGTGGGAGGGGGAAATGTGGAATGATTGCTAAGGAACACAGGGTTTCTTCCTGGGGTAATGGAAATGTCCTCTTTTTATCGAGGTATAATTGACAAAATTGTAAGATATTTAAAGTGTCCAATGTGGTGATTTGATAATGGACACAGTGGGAAAGGATGCCTCCCCAACTAGTTCATTAATACATCCATCACCTCACATGTTTACCTTTCCCTGTCTCTCCCTCTCTCTCTCTGTGAGAACACTTAAATTCTACTCTCTTAGTCAATTTCAATTACGCAATACAGTGTTATTAACTGTAGTCACCATGTTATACATTAAATCCTCAGACCTTATTTGTCTTCTAACTGAAAGATTGTACTCTTTACCAACCTCTCCCTATTTCTCCCACCCCCATTCTTTGGCAACCTCTTTTCTTCTCTCAGTTTCTATGAGTTCTACTTTTTTTTTTTTATGCTTTGTAGCTATTTTATTTATTTATTTATTTATTTGGCTGTGTTGGGCCTTCGTTTCTGTGCGAGGGCTTTCTCTAGTTGCGGCGAGCGGGGGTCACTCTTCATCGCGGTGCGCGGGCCTCTCACTGTCGCGGCCTCTCTTGCTGCGGAGCACAGGCTCCAGATGCGCAGGCTCAGTAGTTGTGGCTCATGGGCCCAGTTGCTCCACAGCATGAGGGATCTTCCCGGACCAGGGCTCGAACCCGTGTCCCCTGCATTGGCAGGCAGACTCTCAACCCCTGTGCCACCAGGGAAACCCTATGAGTTCTACTTTTTTCTTTTAGATTCCACGTACAAGTGATTGCAATATTTGTCTTTCTCTGGCTTATTTCACTTAGCAGAATGCCCTCCAGGTTCATCCATGTTGTTGCAAATGACAGAATTTCATTCTTGGGACTTCCCTGGTGGTCCAGTGGTTAAGAATCTGCTTTCCAATGCAGGGGACACGGGTTCGATCCCTGGTCGGGGAACTAAGATCACACATGCTTCGGGGTAACTAAGCAACTTCTGAACCTTCACACTCTGGAGTCCACACGCCACAACTAGAGAGAAGCCCACGTGCCACAACGAAGATCCCACATGCCGCAACTAAGACCCAATTCAGCCAAATAAATATATATATATATTATTATATATTTAATTTTTTTCATTCTTTTTATTTTTTAATTTTTTTAAAGATTTTTTTTGATGTGGATCATTTTTTAAAGTCTTTACTGAATTTATTACAATATTGCTTCTGTTTTATGTTTTGGTTTTCTGGCCCCAAGGCATGTGGGATCTTAGTTCCTCGACCAGGGATCGAACCCACACCCCCTGCATTGGAAGGCGAAGTCTGAACCACTGGACCGCCAGGAAAGTTCCCTCATTCTTTTTTTTTTTTTTTGCGGTACGCTGGCCTCTCACCGTTGTGGCCTCTCCCGCTGCGGAGCACAGGCTCCGGACGCGCAGACTCAGTGGCCGTGGCTCACGGGCCCAGCCGCTCCGCGGCATGTGGGATCTTCCCGGACCGGGGCACGAACCCGTGTCCCCTGCATCGGCAGGCGGACTCTCAACCACTGCGCCATCAGGGAAGCCCCTCCCTCATTCTTTTTAAAGGCTGATACTATTCCATCACATATACAGTGGAATGAATATATATGTATATATCTCACAGTTTCTTTACCCATTCATTCATCAAGGAACACTTAGGTTGTCTTCATACCTCGGCTATTGTGAATAATGCTGCTATGAAATAGGAGTGCAAATATCTCTTCTAGATAAGGATTTCATTTCCTTCGGATGTATATCCAGAAGTGGGATCACTGGACCATACGATAGTTCTGTTTTTAATTTCTTGTGGAAATTTTATACTATTTTCCATAATGGCTGTACCGATTTACATTCGCACCAGCAGTGCACAAGGTTTCCTGTTTCTCCGCATTCTGTGATGGAAATGTTTTCAGATTGACAGTATGATGGCTGCACAACTCTGGGAATACACTAAAACCCACTCAATTGTACACTTTCAATTGGTGAATTGTATGATATGTGAATTAGATCCAAAGACAGGGCAGGGGCCCTTTGGGAGCAGAGGACTTGGTGATTAAAAACAGGGGCCTGGGGGGAATTCCCTGGTGGTCCAGTGGTTAGGACTCTGCACTTCCACTGTAGGGGGCACGGATTTGATCCCTGGTTAGGGAATTAAGATCCCACAAGCTGTGTGGTGCGACCAAAAAGCAAAACAAACACACAAAAAACGGACCTGGACACTTCTCCAAGTTGGGTGGGGAGCTGCCCCTTGCCAGCTGGGTGACTCAGATTCCTCACCTGTGTCTTCTACATAATTTTAGTCCCCAACTCAAAGGGTTGCTTTGTGATTTAAGTTGAATGGAACAGAGCTCCTTACAGGAGGATGCGCATGTGTACGTACACACACACACACACACACGCACACACACACACACACACACACACACACACCCCTTCTTGGATCAACTCATCTCTTTGCCACCAGGGGGCGGTCCTGCTATAGTGTTTGGCCTATGGGTGGGGTTAAGTGTGGAGTCCCAAGCTAACTGCCTCCTTTTTTTTTTTGTACTTTAAGGTAAACAACATTTATTGGGCGGGGGCAGGAGGGTGCTTTTTCTCACTATAAAATGATTACCAGCGTGCTTAGTTAAAATTTTAAAACAGATAAAGCATAAAAATAAAGGTAATATATGTTCATTTGGAAATATATACTCATGATATATGCTCATTAGAACATTCAGAAAACATGGAGTATAAAAAAGGAGCATAAGTCATCTGAATTCTATCACCCAGAGGTGAACACTGCTAATAGTTTCTTCTCTTTTCCCCGTTTCTTCCTCTATGTTCAGTTTAAATGTCCCAGTTTTGCTTTTATTGAAACTCAGAGCCATGAATGAAAAGACAGACAGATTTGATGATATGGAAACACGCTGAACAAAGACAAAAGGGCCAACAAAGCAGCAGCCTGGAAGGAAATACTTGCAATAAAAATGATAGGCAAAAGGGCAATAATTGCTAATGTTTTATTAGCTGCTCACTGCATACTGGATACTGTTCTAGGTGCTTTATATACACAGCGTAATTTAATCCTCAACCCTGTGAGATGGGTACTATTATTATCTCTATTTCACAGATGAGAAACAGAGAGGTTAAGTGACTTGCCCAAGGTCACACAGCCAGTAAACAGCTGAGCTTGATTCAAAGCAGCTTGGCTGTGGGGTCCATACTCCTAACCCCTACATCATCTGGACTGTGTAAGCAAGCTAGGAATATAATAGCAGAAAAAAGAAAAAGAAGACAGCAACATGCTCTGTCTCACTAGTAATCAGACAAATTTTAGTCCTCATTCTTTAACTTGGCAAACATTAAAAATATTGCAGGCGTCAGGTCTTATGGAGAATTGGATGAATAATAATCATTGCCACACTGTCAGGAGGGGGAAATGTAAATTATTGCAAATTTTTGGGAAGGGAATTTGACTGTGGTCGAACAAAATATTTAAAGCACATCACCTTTGTTCTGGCCACTCTACAGTCAACAACTGATCCCATGAATATACGTTCCCAAGTGTGCTCATCTAAGACTTGCTTGCAATGATGCCGTTGCTTGTAAAAGCAGAACGTGGAAAACAGTCTTGATGACTGACAATAGGGGCATAGTTAGACAAATCAGGGCATGGCAGACTGTGGGAACACAGCACAGTCATTAAAAAGAATGAGACAGACCTATATTACTGACATGGAAAAAATCCCTGTGTATGTTACTGGTATATTGCTCAATGGGAAAAAAAACCACATAACATTGTATACAGTCTGACTGCATTTATATTAAAGAACACGAATGATACACAAGTATGTACGTGCATAAGACGCCCTGGGAATCTATTCGAAACAATTGACAGTAGTTCCCTCTTTGGAAGAAGTGGCAGGGCGACAGTTAAAGGGGGAACTTCTGTATCTTCACTTTTTGTATTGTTTGACCCTTTTTACAATGAGATTGTACTATTTCAATAAATTTTAAAGCCCCCAGAAAATAACTTGTTAAATATTCCTCTAAAACAGGACTACTCCTCCTCTCCCCTGCCAACATGGCTGCAAAATTATTTAACCAGTTCTTTCCTGCTGGGCATTTAAGTTGGTTCTAACTTTTCACTGTTACAAATGAAATTGGGATGAATATCCTTGTATGTTCATCTTTCTTTGCCTCTGTGATGATTCCTTTACGCTACTCCCAATGCATTAGTGAAGAAATAAATAGGCAACACGTATTTATTGTTTCTTTGCTTATGCTCTTAGGGAAAATAATGCCAGATGTGGAAATACTGGATTAAAAATAAGTGGTTGGGGAATTCCCTGGCAGTCCAGTGGTTAGGACTCCGTGCTTTCACTGCTGAGGGTACAGGTTCAATCCTGGTTGGGTGAACTAAGTTCCCACAACCTGTGCTGCGCAGCCAAAAACATAAAGAAAAAATTTAAAAATAATAAAAAATAAGTGGTTTTGTTAAAGTTCTCGATGCATTTTGCCAAGTGGCCTTGGAAAAAATGATCCTCACCACCAGCAGTGGAGGAAAAATTTCACTCCATGGAACACTTAAAGACATAGGACAGGATCCCAATTTTAAAATATCCACTGATGCAATTGAAAACCGAATAGCTCACATCCACGTAGTGTATTATGTGCCAGGCTCTGTTTTAAGCCTTTCATAAATCACTTTTTGATTTATTCCTTGCAACAATCTGACTTTGCCTCTTACTTTAAATGGAGGCAAGGAGGACGGAGTGACTTGGTCAGCGGTCTGAGTTTTTGAGTAAGAAGCCCAGAGTTGAACGTTGAACCTCTAACCAGAATGGCTTAAGGCTCTGTGTTCATGCCTTTTCTAATATCAAGGCAATCTTAACTTTTTTTGCAAATGGTAAGTTAGTAACTATTTTCCCCTTTACGGACCATAGTTTACGTCATGACTACTCCACTCTGCCCTTGTAACTCGAAAGCAATAAGACAGGATGTCTATGAGTGCACGTGGCTAGGCTCCGATAGAACTTATTTGTGGACACATGAAATTTGAATTTCCTGTAATGTTCAGGTATTGTCAAATAGTCTTCTTTGGATTTTTAAAAAAGTCAAAATCATTCTGAGCTTGCAGGCCATACAAACACACGCAGTGGGCCAGTTTTGGCAAGTGAGACATAGTTTGCCCAACCCTGTTTTATTTTTTATTTTTATTTTTATTTTTTTTGCGGTACGCGGGCCTCTCACTGTTGTGGCCTCTCCCGTTGTGGAGCACAGGCTCCGGACGCGCAGGCTCAGCAGCCATGGCTCACGGGTCCAGCCACTACGCGGCATGTGGGATCCTCCTGGACCGGGGCACGAACCCATGTCCCCTGCATCGGCAGGCGGACTCTCAACCAACTGTGACACCAGGGAAGCCTGACCCTGTTTTATTTTTATTTATTTATTTATTTATTTATTTTTTGAACAGCGGCGCACCCTGCAGGATCTTAGTTGCCTGACCGGGGATCGAACCCAGGCTCAGAGAAGTGAAAGCACGGATTCCTAACCACTGGACCGCCAGGGAGTTTCCAATGCCTACCCCTGTTTTAGATGTTCACATAAATCAAAGATATTAACCCATTGTAATTAATGTTGCAAATATTTTATACCAACTTATTTTATGGCTTGTTTGTTTGTTTGTTTGTTTTTGGCCATGCCACACGGCATGTGGGATCTTAATTTCCAGACCAGGGATCAAACCCGCGCCCCCTGCAGTGGAAGTGCGGAGTCGTAACCACTGGACTGCCAGGGAAGTCCCTTATGGCTTCATTTTTTTACTCTTAATTCTTTTATTGATCTGAAATTTATTTTGTCGCATGATGTATGATAAGGTTTGAACTAAATTTCTTTCCCAAATGGTAAACCAGTTGTCTAAGTTACATCTATCGAATATTCCATCCTTTCCCCACCAATTTGAAATGCCATCTTTATTATGAATTATTATTGAATATTTTAAAAATAAATTATGCTACATTTTTTAAAATTTTTTATTTATTTTATTTATTTATTTTTTTGGCTGCGTTTGGTCTCCGTTGCTGCACGTGGGCTTTCTCTAGTTGTCGTGAGCGGGGGCTACTCTTTGTTGCGGTGCGCGGGCTTCTCATTGTGGTGGCTTCTCGTTGTAGAGCACGGGCTCTAGGCGCGCGGGCTTCAGTAGCTGTGACACGCGACCTCTAGAGCTCAGGCTCAGTAGTTGTGGCGCACGGGCTTAGCTGCTCCGCGGCATGTGGGATCTTCCCGGACCAGGGCTCGAACCTGTGTCTCCTGCATTGGCAGGCGGATTCTTAACCACTGCGCCACCAGAGAAGCCCTATGCTACATTTTGTAGATAAGAAGAGAGATATATAGACAGTTGAAAACTAGAGTCTATTCTTTTCTGTTAATGTTTATTTATTCTTATAATAGTACCACACTATTTACATTGTTGTCATTTTATAGTAGGTTTCATTCTCTTTTCCAAAATTTTATTATGATATTCTTGCCTATTTATTCTCCCAGATATATTCGAGGTCAGTCTTCAAGGTCTTTTCCCAAGTGGCTTCCCCCAAGCCCACTGGAATGTTTATGTGTAAGTTTTTTTTGTTTTGTTTTGTTTTGTTTTTGCGGTACACGGGCCTCTCACTGTTGTGGCCTCTCCCGTTGCGGAGCACAGGCTCCGGACGCGCAGGCTCAGCGGCCATGGTTCACGGGCCCAGCCGCTCCACGGCATGTGGGATCTTCCTGGACCGGGGCACGAACCCGTGTCACCTGCATCGGCAGGCGGACTCTCAACCACTGCGCCACCAGGGAAGCCCTATTTGTAAGTTTTTTAAACCTATAAGTCAATGCAGAGAATGTCAGCAACCTTATAACATAAAGTCCCCCATTCATGAATAGGTTTTAGTTCTCCATTTAATTCAAGCCCTCTTGAGTTATATCTCACTTGTCCTGCACATTTCTTGTTGGTTTTATCTTAATTTTTATTATTATTGTGAATGAATGTATATTTTTATAAGTTGATCATCTCTGGCATTTGGGAAAGCTATTGAAGGGAGGAGATATGGGGATATATGTATAGCTGATTCACTTTGTTATAAAGCAGAAACTAACACGCCATTGTAAAGCAATTATACTCCAATAAAGATGTTTAAAAAAAAAACACACACAGGCATTTGGGTGATGTAATAATGAACTCCCAATCTGCTCACATCAATCCCTTGGAATAAATTATGGAGAAATCTGGATGACAGTCTTTCTAAAATGTATTACATGGAGTTAACTTTAATAAATTTATATAGCATTAATCCAGGTATGCCTGGAAGGCATTTAAAAAATTTTTTTTAATTAAAGAAAAGAAAAGCTATTGTTTCATATTTTTATTTTGTAACTGGCCACATTCATTAGTTCTAATAATTTTCAGTTAGCTGTCTGAGTAGACAATCATGTCAGTGGTGGACTGTCTCTGTTTCTTATTAATCGCATGGCATTTCTGATTCCTGCCTTGTTGCGTTGGCTAGCACTGTTAGAAATAAAGCGGAACAATACCGGTGATATTGGCCATCTTCATTTCTTGTAAATTTTTGTGAGAACTCACCTTGAGCATGGTGTTGGCTTTGATTTCAGAGTTTTTATCAGGAAAGAGTGTTAAATTGACTGACCCTCTGTAATGCACATTGACAGGTATGGTAGGTAAGCTGGGCTATTGAGATGATGATTGCCATATGATGTTTCCTTTTCAATTTCTTGATAGGACATATTACATTGATTTTCTAATGCCGAACCGGCCTTGCATTGCTGAGATAAACCCCACTTGATCATGATGTGTTTTCTTTTTAATATATGGCTGGACTCTATTTGCTAATATTTTTTAAGAGTTGTCTGTGTCCGTATTCATGAAAGATATTGGTCTGTGGGATTTATTTTTCTTGTAATATCCTTATCTGGTTATGGTATCAGGATAATGCTACCCTCACAGAATTAACTGGGAAGCATTCCCTCCTCTTCTTTTTCTGTAAGAGTTTGTTTAAAATCAGTATTATTTTCTTTCCTTCAGTTTTGTAGAATTCACTGGTGAAGCAATCTGGGCATGAAGTTTTCTTTATGGGAAGGTATTTAATCACAAATTCTATTTTTTAGTAGACACAGGCCTATTTAGGTATTTATTTCTTCTTTTTTTTATACGCACATATATATACATGTACATGAAATATCTTTATTGTTAGTTTTACAAAAACAGGGTCATATTATTCACACTTTTCTGCATTTTTCTTTTTTAAATTTAATTTTATTTATTTTTTTATACAGCAGGTTCTTATTAGTCATCCATTTTATACACATCAGTGTATACATGTCAATCCCAATCTCCCAATTCATCACACCCACACCCACACCCCCTGCTGCTTCCCCCCTTGGTGTCCATACATTTGTTCTTTACATCTGTTTCTCTATTTCTGCCCTGCCAACCGGTTCATCTGTACCATTTTTCTAGGTTCCACATATATGCGTTAATATACAATATTTTTTTTTCTCTTTCTGACTTACTTCACTCTGTATGACAGTCTCTAGATTCACCCACGTCTCTACAAATGACCCAATTTCATTCCTTTTTATGGCTGAGTAACATTCCATTATATATATATGTGCCACATCTTCTTTATCCATTCGTCTGTCGATGGGCATTTAGGTTGCTTCTATGACCTGGCTATTGTAAATAGCGCAGCAATGAACATTGGGGTGCGTGTGTCTTTTTGAATTATGGTTTTCTCTGGGTATATGCCCAGTAGTGGGATTGCTGGGTCATATGGTAATTCGATTTTTAGTTCTTTAAGGAACCTCCATACTGTTCTCCATAGTGGCTGTATCAGTTTACATTCCCACCAACAGTGCAAGACGGTTCCCTTTTCTCCACACCCTCTCCAGCATTTGTTGTTTGTAGATTTTCTGATGATGCCCATTCTGACCAGTGTGAGGGTCCTTTCTCCCTCTCTTCTCCTTCTGGGACCCCTATAATGTGAATGTTGTTATGTTTAACGTTGTCCCAGAGTTCTCTTAGGCTGTCTTCATTTCTTTTCATTCTTTTTTCTTTATTCTGTTCCACAGCAGTGAATTCCACCATTCTGTCTTTCAGGTCACTTATTCATTTTTCTGCCTCAGTTATTCTGCTATTGATTCCTTCTGCACTTCTAGTGCAGTTTTCATCTCAGTTATTGTATTGTTCACCTCTTTGTTTGTTCTTTAATTCTTCTAGGTCTTTGTTAAACATTTCTTGCATCATCTCGATCTTTGCCTCCATTCTTTTCCCGAGGTTCTGGATCATCTTCACTATCATTATACTGAATTCTTTTTCTGGAAGGTTGCCTATCTCCACTTCATTTAGTTGTTTTTCTGGGGTTTTATCTTGTTCCTTCATCTGGTACATAGCCCTCTGCCTTTTCATCTTGTCTATCTTTCTGTGAATGTGGTTTTTGTTCCACAGGCTGCAGGACTGTAGTTCTTCTTGCGTCTGCTGTCTGCCCTCTGGTGGATGAGGCTATCTAAGAGGCTTGTGGAAGTTTCCTGATGGGAGGGACTGGTGGTGGGTAGAGCTGGCTGTTGCTCTGGTGGGCAGAGCTCAGTAAAACTTTAATCCGCTTGTCTGCTGATGGGTGAGGCTGGGTCCCCTCCCTGTTGGTTGTTTGGCCTGAGGCGACCCAACACTGGAGCCTACCCGGGCTCTTTGGTGTGGCTAATAGCAGACTCTGGGAGGGCTCACGCCAAGGTGTACTTCCCAGAACTTCTGCTGCCAGTGTCCTTGTCCTCACGGTGAGACACAGCCACCCCGCACCTCTGCAGGAGACCCTCCAACACTAGCAGGTAGGTCTGGTTCAGTCTCCCGTGGGGTCACTGCTCCTTCCCCTGGGTCCCGATGCGCACACTACTTTGTGTGTGCCCTCCAAGAGCGGAGTCTCTGTTTCCCCCAGTCCTGCAGAAGTCCTGCAATCAAATCCCACTAGCCTTCAAAGTCTGCTTCTCTGGGAATTCCTCCTCCCGTTGCCGGACGGCCAGGTTTGGAAGCCTGACGTGGGGCTCAGAACCTTCACTCCAGTGGGTGGACTTCTGTGGTATAAGTGTTCTCCAGTTTGTGGGTCACCCACCCAGCAGTTACGGGATTTGATTTTATTGTGATTGCGTCCCCTCCTACCGTCTCATTGTGGCTTCTCCTTTGTCTTTGCATGTGGGGTATCCTTTTTGGTGAGTTCCAGTGTCTTTCTGTCGATGATTGTTCAGCAGTTCGTTGTGATTCTGGTGTTCTTGCAAGAGGGAGTGAGAGCACGTCCTTCTACTCCACCATCTTGAACCAATCTCCCCTATCTATTTCTTCTTAAGTAAGCTTTGGTAGTTTTGCATTTCAAGGAATTTGTTTATGCCATGTAAACTGTCAAATTTATCAACATAAATCTGTTCGTAAAAATACCCTCATTATCCTTTTAGTGTCTGAAGGGCCTACAGTGATATCCCCTCTTTTATGACAGTGTGAAAGTACTTTACAAACCTCTGCTTCTATCGCATTTGCCATCGTCCCGCTGGCCAAAACAGGTCGCATGGCTAAATCATTACTTCAATAATCTGCCACACGGTTCCTCTTCGTGGTAAGTTTCTGCCCCTAAGGAACAGATTTGTTCATATTACTGGCTGAGTGATTTTGCGTGACCAGTTTTATTTCTATAGGTGTAACACGATTATTGGCCATACATCAAGACTGCTTGTTGTATGGGCTACCTGTCCACACTGCACCCTGCATCTCCTCCTCTCAGAGTACTCACTGCAACTGTAATTAATGAATTGTGTCTGCAGCTATTCAGTGTCTGTTCCCACTAGAACATAAGCTCCACAAAGACAGAGACTATGTCTGTCTTTGTCTGGCTTGAATCCCCAACTTCTAGGGCCGCGTAGTTGCTCTTTAATTGATATATTCTAAATGAAAACCTACAATGCAACACATGACTTTTATCTTGACAATTATCTTCATGTCTTGGATACGTAATTTAATGGGGAAGCTGAGAAGCTAGGTGAGGGGGGCAGTGAAACTGATTCCACAAGCATGAATTGAGGACCTACTATAGGCATGATTCTGCTAAAGGAATGACTCTGTGGCCAGCAGAGCTAGAAGGGGCTGCTTCTCTCAGAAGTGAGCTCCCTGTTCATGGAAAGAATCAAGGATAGGCTGGATGAGAGGAGACAGAGATGCTCTGTGTGTGTGGGGGGGGTTGTTGGAGCTCTGGGTGAAGACTTGTACTAGCCAATGTTTTGAGTTCCTTTCGTGTCTAATATTCTTTTTTGTTTTCCCCAGAGTTTTTTTATCTTCCAGTTTTATTGAGGTATGACTGACACACAGCACTGTCTAAGTTTAAGGTGTGGAGCGTAATGACTTGACTTACATACATCATGAAATGATGACCACATAAGTGTGGTGAACGTCCATCATCTCATATTGATACAAAATTAAAGAAATAGAAAAAATTTTTTCCTTGTGATGAGAACTCTCAGGACTTATTCTTAATAACTTAATAACTCTTAATAACTCTCTGAATAGCTCTCATATGTAACATACAGCAGTGGTAATTACATTTCTCATGTTGTACGTTACATGAGGTACAGAACTTTGCACCTCTTTGGTTTCTAATAGTCTACAGTTCTGCTGCAGGGATTAAATTTGGGGAATGATAGGAAGTGGAAAAGGAGTATAAGGGAGGATGCTAGGAGGAGGAAGGGTGGAACTGTGGGGGGAGAACAGCTTTGGAGAGAGCAGAGCACAGGCATGGATGGTGGCTGGGGAATTTTAGGTGAAGTTTCCACTCTCTCTCATCTCGCTTCTTCATCTGACTCCCTCCCTTGGGCCTCCCCACACAGATACCCTTGAGACCACTTTCCCCAAGGTCACCATTGATGGCTACGTCCTTGTATCTACTTGTGATTGCTCACTCCTTCTCCCATGGACCCTCCAAGCCAGCCCCGAACACTGGGGATCCCTCTCACCTTCCAGAAGCTCTCACCTGCTTTGTCCTCAGGCTGTGTCTCATTTTCTTTGGGGCTTCAACTTCTCTGGCTCCACAGGGTATCCCCAGCCCTGACCATGACTCTCTTGAGGGGCTCACACACCATGGGATCATAGCAGATGGGGCCATCACAAGACCCCAAAGTTTGTGTGATTTGCTTTTTCCAGTGTGTCCCTTAGCTGTGCCCTTGGAGTTGAAAAGGGTGGATGGGCACAGCAATGAATTCAGAGGATGATAACAGAACCTTCATTTGTGTTGAATCCCCACAGTCTTCAGCAATGTCCAAAGAGCAATCAGAACCCCCTTCTCTCTCTTCCTCTTCCTCCTTCCCCTACGATCACCTTAGACTTTGCTTTTCTAACCTGCGAAGTCACTTCCTCCCTTCTGTCTGCCCACAGACCTCCTCCTACCAGAGGAGGGAAAGAGAGAAAAGAATGAAGTGGATAGAAAATTTCTTCCCATCAAGGACATGCAGAGGACAGAAGCCACACTTGAGATAGTCTCTTTCCCTTGACCTACATCAGTAACGAGTATCTGCATGAGTGTGTGTGTGTGTGTGTGTGCATGTACAGATACTTGCATTCATGAGTGTGATCGTATGGGTATTATTGGGTATTTTTAAAAAGCTTATTGGAGTATAGTTGATTTACAATGTTGTGTTAGTTTCAGGTTACAACATAGTGATTCAATTATACATATACATACATTCATTCTTTTTCAGATTCTTTCCCCGTATAGGTTATTACAGATTTTTTTTTTTTTTTTTTTTGGCTGCACTGCACGGGCATGTGGAATCTTAGTTCCCCAACCAGGGATCAAACCCGCAACCCCTGCATTGGAAGCACGGAGTTGTACCCACTGAACCACCAGGGAATTCCCTATTACAGAATATTGAGTAGCGTTCCCTGTCTATTTTATATATAGTAGTGTGTGTATGTTGATCCCAAGCTCCTGATTTATCTCCTCCCCGCATGTTTCCCATTAGGTATATTTTAAATGTCCAGTATGTATTCAGGGATATTTACTTAGTATTTATATATGTGTCCCACTGCATGTGTTTATTATAGACTAATTTTTAGAGCAGTTTAAGTTCACAGCAAAATTGAGCATAAAATACAGAATTCCCATACACCCCCTCCCACTCCCATGCATAGCCTCCCCCGTTCTCAACATCTCCCAGCAGACAGTACATTTGTAATGACTGACGAACCTACACTAACACATCAACATCACCCAGAGTCCATAGTTGACATTAGGGTTCACTCTTGGTGTTGTATATTCTATGGCTTTGGGCAAATGTATAATGGCATGTATCTGCCAGTATAATATCACACGGGGTGTTTTCACTGCCCTAAAAATCCTCTGTGCTCTGCCTCTTCACCCCTCCTTCCCCCGCTAACCCCTGGCAACCACTGATCCTTTAACCGTCTCCATAGCTTTGCTTTTTCAAGAATGTCCTGAAGTTGGAATCATACAGTCTGTATCATACAGCCTTTTCAGACTGGTTTCTTTCACTTAGTCGTCTGCATTTTTCAAAGTTCCTCCGTGTCTTTTCATGGCCTGACAGCTCATTTCTTTTTAGCACCAAATGACATTCCATTGTCTGAATGTCCCACAGTTTATCTATCCTGCTGAAGGGCATGTTAGTGACTTTCAAACCCTGTTGTGGGACTTGTCTGGTGGTGGAGTGGTTAAGACTCCGTGCTCCCAATGCAGGGGGCACCAGGTTTGATCCCTGGTCAGGGAACTAGATCCTACATGCATGCCGCAACCAAATTAAAAAAAAAAAAGCTCTGCTGTGTTTTTGTGTGAGGAACAAAATGGGCCAAATTATCCCTTTGAGACTATTTTACATTCTTGGAAGCACACGGGGCATCACCCATCGTGATCTGTAAAAGATTATGAACTTCTGCCCTCCTTACATCCCTCTGGGACCTGACACTCCATCTGTCCAAGACGAAACTCATCATCACCCCCTCCCTCACCCAACCCGGCCTCTCATCCCATGTCCCCATCTCAGCCCATGACTCCACTGTCTACCCAGTTGTGAAAGACAGAGATCTGAGCATCTTCCCAAACTCCTTCCCCCCCACCCCCCATCAATCAGCAAGTCCTGTCAATTCTCTCTCCCTTTTTTTTTTTTTTTTGGCCTGGCCGCATGCAGGATCTTAGTTCCCGACTAGGGATTGAACCCGGGCCCTCGGCAGTGAAAGCACCAAGTCCTAACCACTGGACCACCAGGGAATTCCCCAATTCTTTTTTTTTTTTTTTTTTTTTTTTTGCGGTAGGCGGGCCTCTCACTGTTGTGGCCTCTCCCGTTGCGGAGCACAGGCTCCGGACGCGCAGGCTCAGTGGCCATGGCTCACGGGCCCAGCTGCTCCGCGGCATGTGGGATCTTCGCGGACCGGGGCACGAACCCGTGTCCCCTGCATCGGCAGGCGGACTCTCAACCACTGTGCCACCAGGGAATTCCCCAATTCTTTCTCTTAAACACATTCTGAATCCTTGCTTTCTCTCTAGTCCCAAAGCCAAACCCTAGGATTGGCCTCCTAAGCCACGCACGCTTCTGTGGTCCACCTGGCCCGGGTAGAATTGTTTTGGAGATCCCAAGCCCCTCAAAGGCAGCCTTGAGTCTCACAGACATGCCTAGGTCTTTCTGGACTAAGTTTCCAGATTTGACCTCACCACCTGCACACCTGCATGGTTTTCAATGGGAGAGTGATTAATTCAGGCTGCCGGGGACATTTGGCAATGTCTGGAGACATTTCCGGTTGTCACAATCGGAGGGTGGCTGCTACTGGCATCTAGTGTGTTGCGGTCAGGGACGCTGCTAAACATCCTACAGCGCACAGCACGGCTTCCCACAGCAAAGAACCATCTGTCCCGAAATGTCAATAGAGCCCAGGGTGAGGAACACTGTCCTAGAACCACTCAGATCAATCCACAGACCAGTGCTGGTCCCATCCAGCTGATTACCCATCCAGATAAGAGAGTACAGAAAATAATAAGCGTTTAGAAACTTTCTAGTAACTTGGCCTCGTCATTTATGGATTATTGGGGCTTGTGATTTGCATGTTTTATACGTTCCTTATTTTTTAACCATTTTTTATTTTTTTAAGATTTGTTTTTTATGTGGACCATTTTTTTTTACAAGTCTTTATTGAATTTTGTTACAATATTGCTTCTGTTTTATGTTTTGGTTTTTTGGCCATGAGCCATGTGGGATCTTAGCTCCCCGACCAGGGATTAAACCCTCACCCCCTGCATTGGAAGGTGAAGTCTTAACCACTGGACCACCAGGGAAGTCCCCTTTAACCATTTTTTAAATTGAAGTATAGTTAATTTACAGTGTTGTGTTAGTTTCATGTGTATAGCAAAGTGATCCAGTTATACATATATACACACATATACATATATGTGTGTATATATGTATATTCTTTTTGAGATTTCTTTTCCACGTAAATTCTTTTTTTAATTAATAGGCTTTATTCTAGAACAAATTTAAATTTACAGAAAAATTGAGCAAATAGCACAGTTTCCATATAGTCTCTCCCCCAACTCACACACATAGTTTCCCCTATTAGTAACATCTTACACTAGTCTGGGACTAGTGAACCAATATCAATACATTATTATTAACTAAAGTTCACGCGTTATTCATATTCCTTCGATTTTCCCCGAATGTCTTCTTTCTGGTCCAGGATTGCACATGACATTTAGTTGACACGTCTCCTTAGGTTTCTCTTGGCTGCAACAGTTTCTTGAGCTTCCCTTGTCTTTGATGACCTTGACAGTTTTGAGGATTATGGTCGGTATACAGGAGGATGCCTCTCAACTAGAATTGTTTTTGATATTTCCCTCATGTTTAGACTAGGGTTATGGGTTTGGGGGGAGAAGGATCACAGAGGTAAAGTGCTATTTCCCTCACAGCATCTCAAGAGTACATGTTATCAACCTAATTATGACTTTGGTGTTGACCTTAATCACCCAGCCGGGTGATGTAGTGTGTTGAGCAGTTTTCTCCACTGAAAAGTTATTCTTCCCCCCAATCCCGCCCTCTTTACACACTGTTCCTTTGGGGAGGAGATCACTGTGTGCCGTTCTAACCATCCCTCAGGGTGCGGCACCTACATAAATTATCTGGAAACCTTCCATACCTGTCCTACATTTGTTAATGTATTCGATTATTTCTTTGTATCAGTGCAAACTAATGGACATTTCTTTTTATTCCTGGAGTTATAATCCAATACTATATTAGTGTCTTTGTTCACATGGCTCTGGCTTTGGCCATCGGGAACTCTTTCAGTCGGCTCTTGTGGACCCACAATATACCCCCATCCTTGATCCTTGTCGGCTGATCCTTGGTTTCTGGCACTATGCGTTTCTTTTTCTTATTTGGCCTCACCGCGCGGCTTGCGGGATCTTAGTTCCCGACCGGGGATCGAACACATGCCCTCTGCAGTGGAAGCATGGAGTCCTAATTACTGGACCGCCAGGGAAGTTCCATGCATGCCCTTTTCAATCTTCTTTTCCCATTGAAATTCATTTTTATTGCATTTTAGGGATTGGGGGAAAAAAAATTGGTCTGCACTGGCAAGAATTTGAGAAGCACTCCAAAACCTTCCAGCATCTTCCTCTATGTCCTTCACTCACACCCAGCTACAATGACCCATCCCGAGCACCAAACTTCTGCCTGCCCCAGAGCCTTTGCCCTGGCAGCTCTCTCTGCCTGGAACGCTCTCCCTCCAACTGTTCCAGGTCATCATTCCTGTCTCTGCCCATCTCCCTCTCCTCAAAGAAGCCTCCCTATTCCAAACTAAAGCAGCCGCACCCTGGTTATCTCCAGTACACTCGCTTTGTTTTGTTACGATCCCAATAGTTTGTCCGTTTCTGAAATGATGTCTTTGATGTATTTGTTTATTGCCTCTAAATGGGAGTGTCATGAGGACAGGCACAGCCCTGGGCATGCACAATAGTGTTTTGGTTTTTAAAAACATTATTTTGAAATATTTTAGAAATGTTTCCCTGAGGTCCCTGGGGGTCTGATAATAATCTCCCTCTACTCTGGCCAACCTTCAGAGGGGCCACCATGCGGTACTGTCACGGTGAGGAGGACAGAAACAGTGGCCATACCTGAATCCCATCACCACAGCTTGCTTTGGGCTTAGAGGCACAGAGAGGGGACCCCAACCCTCCTCCTCTGCTCTGAGATCCCCACAACTACAGGCCTCACCCAACCCCATTTGAAGGTCATAGATATTTAGAGAAGGTGGGCCAGCCTCGGGATGGAAGTTTCAGCGGGTGGAACTTGGATCCAGGTGACTTGGGCTCAAAGCCTCCTTCCATTCTCCTTGCCATGTGACTTCCGGGCTCTTGGCCTCAGTTCTTCTGTCTATAAGATGGGTATAATACTCACTATGCTGGGGGGGCGGTGAGGATTAGATGAGATTGTGCTGGGCATATAACACTCTCGAAAACTGTTACCTGTTAGCATGATCCCCGAAGCGCACACACGTGCAGAATTTTGCAGATGACTTTTTTTGGGTTCATACAGTTCCCTAAACCTAGTCCTGAACCCTTGACCTATACAGCCTCTAAGTCGTCCCCACCCCCAGCTTAATAAAACCAGGGCCCATCGAATGACAGGAGGCTTGAGAGCCAGGCCCCGGGTGAGCGAGGATGCTGGAAGCAAAGATGCCGGGAGGACAGAAGGGGACGGCGGGGAGGGGGCCACCTGGTGCACACAGGGGAGCCAGTGTGTCCGGAGCTGCCTGGGCCCCAGGAACAGGCCCCGGGGAGAGGTAGGACGTCGATTCCAGCAGGCGTGGGTGGGGCGGTCCAGCCCAGCAAGGCATTCCAGTCCGGCCGGTGTGGGGCTGGGCTCCAGGAGGCCCCCGGCTCCTGCTCTGACGCCGCCGGAAGCCCCCTGGCTCTCGCCTCCAAGGACGCCTGAGGGCCTGCGGGGCGCCTCCCAAGGCGGGAAAACCTTTGCCTGCATGCTCACAGCGCTTCCCCCGGCAGAGTGTACCAGCAAGCGGCAGGCACCGTCTTCACCCATGTTTACCCTTGGGGTCCACAAAGGTCACGAGAATCTCCCCAGGGAAAGCAAACACACGTGTGCGCCGGCAGGACACGCCACGCTCCCAGGAGGCGATGGGCACGAAGGCATGCGCTTCCCCGCCAGGTCACCTCCCCATGCCCTGAGCCCCAGATCCCCCGACAGAGCCGCAGATGGGGACACAGAAGCCCAGTGCGAAAAGGACTTGTCCAGGTCTTTCGCGGGGGGCGCTGGGACACGGGCCAGGGCACACGCACCACGCACATCCCACACGTGCGCTCAAACACATCTACACTAGCCCCGTGGTGCGTGCGCCCACACCTGCTACTGCACGGGCACATCCAGACAGGAGGGCCCACGCCCCAGCTCCCCTCCTTCAGGCACACCCACCCACTGCCCCATGACACCCACGCCTCAAACACGCCTGTGCAACGCATGTTAAGGGGATGGGGAATTTCTACAAAGGCTGGGGCTCAGGGACCACCATGGGTGGGGGGGAGGGGTGGTTCTCAGGAGGCTGACTTGCTGTAGTGATTTCTCATCTCATAAAAAAATTTTTTTTCATTTACTTTCTTTTTTAAATTATTTATTTATTTATTTTTGGCTGCGTTGGGTCTTTGTTGCTGCGCGTGGGCTTTCTCCAGTTGCGGTGCGCAGGCTTCTCATTGCGGTGGCTTCTCTTGTTGCAGAGCACGGGCTCTAGGTGCGTGGGATTCAGTAGTTGTGGCACGCGGGCTTCAGTAGTTGTGGCTTGCAGGCTTGGTTACTTCATGGCATGTGGGATCTTCCCGGACCAGGGCTTGAACCCGTGTCCTCTGCATTGGCAAGCGGATTCTTAACTACTGTGCCACCAGGGAAGCCCTCATCTCATAGAATTTTATACAGTCAAGAAACACTGTTCTGTGCGTGTCTGTGTATAGATTGAAAACCCCCACCGTAATTGTAAAAATTCACCCACCTGGTCTCACTTATATATGACAAACAAGTGCATCTAGATGCACACAAATACCCTTACACACCCACAAAACCATTCAAAACACAACTCCTTACACATGTACACCTACTCACACACTACAGCCATATGTTCACAACCAGGCACCCATAAATGCACTTACACATAAAGAGATACATTCAGATACTCAGTTTACATTCAGAAACCAGATACACACTCATACATGTGCAAACTCACACTCACAGATCCGTGCAAATATCCACAAATCCACACAGATGTAAACGCCAGCTTCACACACACAAATACACAAAATACACTCAGCGATACATGTCAACAAATAAGCAGATAACATATAAACCCAAACACATACGTACACTTATTATACACATGAAACTACACTCAGGTATACACATCGGGACATACACAAAGACCTCACACTCACAAGCACAAACACTTGTGCATTCACAATTACACACAGTTAAGAGGCACACAGTAGATATCTTGACAAAAAAACACAGGGGACACACAAGCAAATATTGACTATCCACAAATAGAGGCTCAGACATTTACAAGTACACCAGGCAACCTCCACACAGTTGCATCATGTATACAAATATCTGCGTTCACACACACACAAATATATTCTCTCTCACACACACACCCCTTCATACTGCCATACACAGTCAAGCTCATACCACACATAGATTTGCTCACACAAATATGCAGTTCCTAGATAAATAGGCACACTTGCACTCTCATAGATGCATCCAGAAATGGACATTCTTCTACAGTTATACCCACTTCCACTGTTTACGCACCCTGTCACACCACCTTATCTCACACCATATACCCAAACACAGTCACCCACAAATACACTCACATGTAAATACACATATCTGAGCAAAACACATTCCACAATCGCTACCCCCATACACACACCCGTGTGCACACAATCATACTCATAGACTCATATACAAATGCACTTAGATACAAATACATCATCCTCATTTACACACAACTGGAGCCCAGCCCCCAACAAATTCTGTTGATACCACAAATGCACACACAGACATTTGCAAATATACCCAGTAACAGCCATTCAACCACACTCACAGATACAAGCTGTCACACTCCTGCATAATTACACACACTCTCAGTTTGTCGCACATACTCCTTCACTGACATTCATCACACCCTGACACAAAAGAGATGTCCATTGAGATGCTCACAAATAGGAAAACTCACAAATGCACTGACAAAACACAAATACCCACACACTCCTGAATCCTCAGGACACCAACACCTACACAACACAGATCCTTGTACACACAACACACATGAAAAACAAGGACGCGCGCGTTGTCACATTCGCACAGATACGGACACGCAGACACCCTCAAACACATTCCACACCCTCCTTTCACCACCCAAACACGTCCAGAGATGCACACACTGATGCGAATACAGACACACCTTCTTGGACGCTCACAAGACACAATGAGAGACAGGTGCACACACGCGCGCGCTGCCTCCAGGCCGGGAATGACAAGCTCACACTCACATCTAAGGAAACACAGTTGGGCAGGCACACACACCCGCAAGCAGAGAGGGTCCCTCACCCTCCCCAGCGCGCGCGCGCACACAGGCGCGCGCGCGCACACACACTCCTCCGCAGCCTCCCCCGCCACCACCGCAGTGTGGGCCCGCCCCACCCTGCGGCGGCGAGGGGCCGGGAGAGGCGAGGGGACAGGGTCGGGGGCCAGGCCCGGGGGCGGGGCACACCTGGGCTCCGCCCCGGGGCGGGGCCGACGCAGCGTCGTGAGCGCGATCGGCCGCACCTGGCTCGCCTGCGGCCGCGGCGGTGACGGTGGTGGTGACGGCGGGCCCGGCCAGGGTGCTAGCGCGGCGCAGCCCAGCCCAGCTCAGCCGGAGCGAGCGCGGAGCCGGTGCCCGCAGCCCCGGCGCCGCCATGGTGGAGGCGGCGCCCCCCGGGCCCGGGCCGCTGCGGAGGACCTTCCTTGTGCCCGAGATCAAATCGCTGGACCAGTACGATTTCTCGCGGGCCAAGGCGGCGGCCAGCCTGGCGTGGGTGCTGCGGGCCGCGTTCGGGGGCGCAGGTACCAGGCCGGGGGAGAGGGGGCGGCAGGTGCGGGGGGCGGGGCGCCGCGCCGGGGAGGCCGGGGCCGTGGGAACAATAGCGCCGGTCGCCGGGGGTCCCCGGGCCCGGGCCCCTGCGCGCCGGGCCTCTGGGCTTCCTGCTCGGCCCAGGCGGTGGACTTTGCCCGGCCGGCTGCGGGAGCGCGGTGGGGGTGGGGCCGGCGGCCCAGCTCCGCGCCGGGACCCGGGCGTCCCGGACCCCAGGTGACCCGGGCAGGGTCTGCGGGCCGAGTGTTGTCTCCCACTGCGGGCCTCGCCTGGCTGCCCTCCCCCCCCTTTACACACACATCGTGCGCCCGCGAGGACCCCCGCCCCCGTCCAGCCCGGACGCACACCCCGCGTCGGCCCTGCCTGCTCTGCGGGCGGTGAGGGGAGCGGGAAGCCCCTGTTTCGCCTCCACTGCCCCGGCCGGCGGCTGGCAGCTGTGACTTATTGCCCCATTTTGCTTAGGAGGCGGGCGAGCCCAGCAGAAGGGAAATGGCTTTTCCAAGATCGCCGGGGGTGGGGGCCCAGGTGCAGGGCCTTCTCCCACTTCCTCCCCCCGGTTCACGTGTGTGAAGAACTCAGGCCACCCCACCGGGGAGGATGCGAATGGGTTCCTAGGATTTGCGGCCCAGGGAAGGCTCAGTAATGGCCCCATGCCAGAGCTGAGAGTCAGGGCCTGGCCATGGGGAAGACGAGTTAATTAAGGTCTGGGCCTTCTGGGGGGACGCCCTGCCCTCCCACTGGTCCTGCCCACTGGTCTTGGCACCAGCTGAGCACAGCCCATCATACCTTCAGTGGCCTTCCCAGAACAACCAGTTCTGGGTGTGGGTCTTGGTGACAGCTGTCCGGCTCCTGGTTCCGCCTGAGCCTGTCTTTCTCCCAGTCTCTTTCCCTGCACCCTCCCAAGCAGGGCCCACTCTGGGGCTCACCGCCCACAGGGATCTGCTTGAGAAAGGGGGTGGGGGTGGGGGGATGGTTGGCGGGGAGAGACCCACGTCTGCCCCAGCCCCTCGCATCCCAGGTTATGAGGCCACAGAGGACTCAACTTTGGGAATCAGAATTGGCATTGAGTCCCACGCTCCACCAGAATGTGGACGAATCAACCCAATTCTCTAAGCTTCTGTTTAGTCCTCTATAAAAGAAGGCATTTGTGCACTTTGTTATCCATTTCACAAATGTCTGCGGGGCACCCACTAAGTACCAGGGCAGTGCTGGGGTGATTGGGGTCCCAGTTCCTCCTCTCACAAGGTGAGAGAGACTGACCACAGGATTATTCTGTTTCTGGCGCACAAGTACACACTAAGTGGATGTTGCTATTCCTGCTGCCGTGACCAGTGGTATTTTTATTAACGATAATATTATTCATCATCTGGTCAGGGGACAGAAGAGAAATTACTGTACCATTTCCCAGAAAGAAAAGTCAGGTCCCTGGGGGACGCCCTGACTCACCCGGTTCTGTTCTCACTGACCCAGCTCCCCTGCGTTGTGTGACATCCTTCCCGAAGGTCACGTTGAATCTGCCCCCCCACCCACGTTCTCCAAACAGAGGGGGTCTGAGGAACGTGGGACCCCAGGCTCTGAGCGGGAAGTGGGGAGCAAAGCCCTGCTTGGTTCATGGACTCTGGGACTCTTTACTGATGCCTGTTGGGTGCCAGTCCAGTGCTGGGTGCTCAGGATGGAGAGAGGGGGATGAGACGAAACCAGATCATTGCTGCTAAGAGTGATAAAGTCGGTGATGTCCAGTTAATGTCGAGGCGTGCTGAGGGCCTTCCAGCGAGCAGCTGGGGGAGGAAAATCCCTGAAATCTTCCAGGGAGGGGAGGAGAAAGGAAGGCTCCCAAGAGGAGGGAGCATTTGAACCTTGAAGGGTGTGTAGGAGTTTGCCAGGGGGAGGAGACCAACAGCGAGTTCTCCAAGAAGAGTGTACAGGTCCCAGTGGTGGCCAGGAGTGGCCAGGGAGATGAGGGAGTCTGGTGCAAGTGATGAGGGCCTCTCAGGCCATGGATGGGGAATCTGAGGGCCCTGGGGAGACATGGAAGGTGTTTGGGGACTGACCAGATGAGATCAGATATGCAGTTGCCCCGGGGGAATAACGGCTGGGGGAAGGGGTAGTTCTGATGGCCCCAGGGTACAGGCCTGAAGAGGCTGGGCAGGAATGCAGGCTAGTGGGCTCCACAGAACTCAAGCTCAGAGATAAGGAAGGGTGGCATCTTTACGCAAGTTTGGAAAACACCACATGCAGTCCCTTAGGTCGCCAGAACCTCCAGGTGATGCTTAGGGAACTAGGGTCCCATCGGCTCTGCCGTTTACTATCTCTGTGATCTTGGCCAAGTCATCTTAGCTCTCTGGGCCTCGGTTTTCTTATCTGTACAACAGATAAGAATAAGTCTCGGAATAATTCAACGAGCAAATGCACACAAGGCGGCAGCGGCGGTGGTGGTCCAAGGGCTAGCTGCGCTTTAGCTGTGCTGTCCAGTGTGGTAGCCACGAGCAG
This sequence comes from Tursiops truncatus, assembly GCF_011762595.2. Classification (NCBI taxonomy): domain Eukaryota; kingdom Metazoa; phylum Chordata; class Mammalia; order Artiodactyla; family Delphinidae; genus Tursiops; species Tursiops truncatus. Next base: position 165,694,676 of record NC_047036.1, on the reverse strand, counting down.
CATCTGGCCAGTCTGAATTGTGAGGTGCTGTACATGTAAAATACGCAGTGGCTTTGGAAGCCTTTGTACCAAAAAAAAAAAAGTGAAATATCTCGTTAATAACGTTTTTATGTTGATGATGTGTTGAAACGATAATATTTTGGGTATATATAGGGTGAAATATATTACTAAGTTAATGTTACTTGTTGCTACTTTTTTAATGTAGTGACTATAAAATTTTAAACTTCCTGTGTGGCTCACATTCTATTCCTATCGGACAGGACTGCTCTACAGTAAATGGTCAATAGAACACTTTATAGTATAGAGCGGTGGATCTCAACCAAAGATGAGTTTGTCACTTAAGGGACATTTGGCAGTGTCTGGAGACATTTCTGGTTGTTGCTACTTGAGAGAACAGTACTCTTGCCATCTAGTGAGGAGAGACCAGGGATTCTGCTAAATATCTTAACAATGCACAGGACAGCACCCCCCTGCCCCAATTCCCCACACCTCAGCCCCACTAAACACAAAATTATCCAGCCCCAAATGCCAGGTGTGCCGAGGTGGAGACAGACTGGTGTAAAGTAAGGACTTGATAAACATTAGCTATCGGTAGCTCTAGCTCAAGTTGTCATCTTCAAGGCCCTGACAAGCCCTGCAGGAAAGAAACTTTAATTTTGCTGATGGGACCAGGAAGCAACCGGGCGCTGGAGAGAGGGGGAGGAGGGTTTGGCTTCAGGGGATGCCAGGAGCTGAAACCAGATGACTGATTGGATGTTGGAGCCGGGAGAGAGAAGGAGAGATGGTGATCTGTCTCTCACTGTGATGGGGACAGAGAGAAGGAGCACGTTTGGAGTAAGACGCTGAGCATGATGGGCGTTGCCTGGGCTGTGGCAGGTGGCAGTGTTCAGATGGCCATGGAAGCCATCATAGTAGCGGGGGCAAGTCCATTGACAGGGCTGTTCAGACAGAGCTGTTGGGAGCCCAGCATCAAAGAGGCATGTCAGGAGGTGGCCTGGCTTGAGTGGTGGGAGAGAGAGAAAAAGATGCCAGGGGGAGGAAGTTTTCTGGAAGAAGGAGGTACTCGGCAGAGAGCCCAGGCAAGATAGTGGGCATTGGAAGGCCACTGCTGGCCTTGGGGAGGCCGGGAGCTAGGAGGGCAAGGGCAGATCAGGGAGGTTGGGACAGGGGAAGGGTGGAAGGAAAGAAAACCTGGAGAACTCTTTTTTTTTTTTAATTGAAGTGTAGTTAATTTACAGTGTGTTAGTTTCAAGGGTACAGCAAAGTGATTCAGTTATACACACACATATATATATACTTTTTCAGATTCTTTTCCAGTATAGGTTATTACAAGAGAATGAGTATAGTTCCCTGTGCTATACAGTAGGTCCTTGTTGCTTACCTGTTTTATACATGGTAGTGTGTATATGTTAATCCCAAACTCCTAATTTATCTCCCCTGCCCATCATTTTTGTTTACCCTAAGTTTGTTTTCTATGTCTGTGGGTCTATTTCTGTGTTGTAAATAAGTTCATTTGTATCATCTCTTTTAGATTCCACATATAAGTGATATCACATGATATTTGTCCTTGACTGACTTCACATAATATGATAATCTCTAGGTCTGGAGAACTCTTCTTTCAAGGGGCAGAGAGATGGCCCAACTCTACATGGGGTTTGGGTATTAAGTAGGAAGGTCAAGTGTGAGTTTAGGGGGTGGGGAAAGAGTGGGGGGGTGGGGCAGGGAGGGGCTGAAAGCCAGGGTGCCTGGGTCCTTGTAGGTGAGGGTAGGGGCCTCTGGAGAGCATCGCTGTGAATTCAGGCACCTGAGGAAGGCCTGGTACGACACATTCAAATGTTCTTAAGCAGTAGAATCCTGCCCCCTTCCATCCTTTCAAACACGAAGCCCAGTATACAAAGCAGCAGCTCTGACTGGGATGAGTTGGTGCCTCCCTGGAAGACCCATAAGGGCACCTCCAACCGCCTTGGCCTCGGCTGCCTCCTGTCTACCTCCCACATCTTCCTGGCGGCTTATTCTGATCTTTCTCCTCCCCACCCTTGGGTCCCACTTGGTTGGGGCTCTGCCACCCCTCCTCCCTCCACATGCGGCTTCCTCAAGCCTCTTCCTACCCTGCCCCCCTCTTTCAGGGTTTTTGTGGCTGCCTCTAAGCTCCAGCCCCTCCTGTACCCCCATCTCAGCCACCACCCCCTTTCTCTTGCCTTCCGCCTCCCTCTGTCTCTCTTCCCCCTCACTCCCAATGGGGCCCTGGGTGCCTCTCCCCCCTCCCCTTCAGTCACCAAGTTCAGGCCATTCACCCGCCCCCCACAAAGTATTTGCAGTCTGTCCCCCTCCCCCATTGCATGTCCTGTCATCCCACCCCCTGCTTAAGGCCTGGGTTTGAATCCCAGTCCAGAGCTGTGTGGCCTTCTTGGTGCCTAGGTTTCCTCATCTGTAAAGCGGAGTTACCACGTGTGCCCTGGCTGCTTCTTCCTAGGGTTGCCTGAAGGCAAAGCGAGTCCGCTGGGGTGGTGTAGGGCACCCAGGGAGATCGATTCAGTCACACTGTCGTGCAGTCCTTAGGTGAGGGCGAGAGGGGAGGCTACAAGACCCCGCCCATCTGGCCTCCGCCCCCTCTCCTCAGGGTCCAAGAGCCCGCCATCTCCCCGAGGCATGTGCTCTCTCCCACCTCCTCGCCTTTGTATGCAGACCCCCTGCCTGGAACACCGTCACCCCTTCCTCTGGCAAACTCCCCCACACCTGCACCTCGTGTCTCAGGCCAGGTGCCATATTTTCCCGTCCCGGTGCCATCCTCCCTGGTCCAGACCCGCAACGACCCACCCCCCATAATTGGGTCCATGTAATTGTATGTATGCGGAGGGGTTATGTCCGGTAGCCCTGACCCGCCATGATCCACCCCCCCTCCTCGCCCCGGCAGAGCATGTGCCCTCGGAGCTGTGGGAGCCCTTCTACACCGACCAGTATGCACAGGAGCACGTGAAGCCCCCGGTGACGCGGCTGCTGCTCTCGGCTGAGCTCTACTGCCGGGCCTGGCGCCAGGCGCTGCCGCAGCTCGAGACGCCCCCCAGCCCCTCTGCGCTACTGGCCCTGCTGGCGCGGAGGGGCATGGTGCCCGCGCTGCCCGAGCGCCCGGTGCAGGAGGCCGACCTGAGGCACCAGCCTATCCTCATGGTAGGCCACGCCCCTACCACGTTAGGTCCCGCCCACCAGGCCTGGCTCCTCCCCTCATGGCTGCTCCCACCAGGCCAGGCTCCTCCTGCCAAGCCTGGAGCCTCCCAAAAGGCGCGAACTCTGGCTCCTGAGGGCTTGCCTACCCGGCCCACCAGATCCCTAAGGCCTAGTTTGTGACCTCAAAGCTTGGACTGCCTCCGAAGTCCCTCCCACTTCGAGCCCCTCCCACCTCCAGGTTCTTCCTCTTTCTTCTCCCTGGGAGGCGCTCTGGTCTCACCCTGCAGCTCTTTGCCTCCACAGGGAGCCCACCTAGCTGTCATTGATGCCCTCATGGTTGCCTTCGCCTTTGAGTGGACAAAGACACTGCCTGGTCCCTTGGCCCTGGCCAGCTTGGAGCACAAGCTCCTTTTCTGGGTGGACACGGTAGGTGGGGCTTGGGCCAAGGTGGGCTGGTGGGGGCCAGGATCACCCAGTGACTGGAGCACTGACCTCTCCCTGCTCCCCAGACCATCCGGCGGCTGCAGGAGAAGACAGAGCAGGAAGCTGCCCAGAGGGCATCTCCCGCGGCCCCTGCCGATGGCGTGGCCCCAGCGCAGGCTTCGGTGAGCCTGGGGCGATGGATGGAAGGAAGGGCGGCCCCTCGAGGGCTGGGTGGGCAGGTTGGAGCTGTGCCTCGAGGCCATTCCTACACTGGGGGGGCTGGAGGTGACTCTCTCTCTCTGCCCTCTCCCCTCTGCCGCCCCTGCCACTCTCCTCTCTGCCTCTCTGGCATCAGTGTCCCACACGCTGGTACTGGAAGCTGGTTCCTGTAAGTGGGGCTCTCTCTCTGCCCCGTCTGCCTGCCCTGCTTGTCGCTGTCTGTGTGTCTGTTTCTGCCTGCCTGTCCTGCTCCCTCTCCTGTCTCTCCCCAGATATGAGCAAAGGAAGTAGGACCCCAGCCCTGGGGGCACAGAGAGAAACCCTTTGGGAACCAAGGGAAGGGGGGAATCTCTGCTGTTCCTGAAAGGACAGACTTCTCCCCGGTACATGACTCACCTCCCAGTAATCAAGAGGCTTGTCCACTTGAGCCAAGGTGGGGAGAGGGAGGACCCCAGCCCATCAGACACATGGATCCTGACCCCAACAGGCAGGGCACATGGAGAAGACCCCTCTAGCCAAGAGAAAGATCCTCAAACCCAAAAGAGGGTAGAAGAACCTTCCTGAGACTCCAACTTCCCTAAGGACAGCTCCCTGCTCTCAGTTTTGGGGGCAGTGGGGTGTCCATCCCTGAAGTACAAGGGGAAAGTGACCACTGCAGGTGTCGGGGGTTGGTTTTGGGCTGAAGTCCCTGCCTTTGCTCACTTCAGGGTCTCCTTCCGCCCACACTAGGGCCGGGGTTGGGGGTTCCTCTCCTGCCTTCCTGCTTCCTCTGCATCCCCTCCCCCAGCTGTGACCTGGGTCTTGTGTTGGGAGGAGAGGATTCCCTGCATGAGTGGCTGCTCTGTGGGGTCCCTCCTGGCTGGGAGGAGCTGGGGTCCCCAAAGCCGGCCAGGGTGCAGTCAGGGAGCTGGATGGCCAGGGCTCAGGACAGGGGTCAGGGCTGTCTCCTCCCCCACCGGAGGTGTGCTTGGGGGCCCAGCAAGTCAGCACCCCTCCCGCCCCGCTGACAGCTGCTCCTCTCCCCCCAGCACGCAATTGCCTTCTGTTTGAAGGAGTCGGGGAGCAAACCCCCCATGGTAACGTATCCCCCACCCCAGGGTCCCAGGAGTCCCTGTCCCCAGCCCCCGCTGCTGGCCTGGCTGCTCGCAGACACCTCCTCTGCCTCTTGCTGCTGCCCTTCCCCTGCTCCAGGCTGGCCCCCCCCCCACTCTGGCTCTGGGACCCCCGGCTTCACGCCCCCTCGTGGCGGAAACCCCAGGCCTCCCCGCCCAGCCTGCATGACTGCTGACCTCGGAGGGGGCCAGCTTGACCTCTGACCTGACCCGGCTCCCACCCACAGATCCGATATCGCAAGGACCGCGCCGTGGCCCGACGCGCCCCCTGCTTTCCGACCGTGACCAGCCTCCAGGACCTGGCAAGTGGGGCTGCGCTGGCCGCCACGATCCACTGCTACTGTCCCCAGCTCTTGCGCCTCGAGGGTGAGTGAATGCGCCTGAGCCAGACCCCGTCCTTGCAAGCCTGGCACCCAGGCATTGGCGTCTGTCCCCAGAGTAGTACAGCGATTGTAAGTGCAGCTCCCAGAATTGGCAGACCTGGGTTTGAAGCCCTCTCTTCCCGTAATGAGCTGTGTGACCTTGCACAAGTGTCTAAACCTCTCTGTGCTTTATATAATTCACTCCTGCAGCAGATACTGATAGAGTACGAACTGCCAGGTCCTGTTTTAGGTGCCAGAGCTCCAGCCAGAACGATACAGACCCGTTCCTGACCTCAGGCGGCTCACATCCTAGTTGGGAGAGAAAGACAATAAGTTCATCGAGAGGAATGTTCCGGATGTTAGGTGCTCTGAAGGGCACTGGGTAGTCAGGATAAGCTTTCTGAGTTGAGTTCTTGGGGAACTAGCACTCCAGGTGATGGGAACAGCAGATGCAAAGGCCTGAGCAACAGCCTGTCACGGTACACACCTTGTGAAGGGGGCCTAGCCTGGCTCGTCAGAGGTCCTCTGTGCATGTTGGCTGCTGGGCCCCCGCCTCCCCGGGGCCCCATCCTCCTTCCCTCAGAGCTGGGGACGCAGGCATCCTGTCCTTACAGAGGTGTGCCTCAAGGACCCCATGTCTGTGGCGGACAGCCTCTACAACCTCCAGCTGGTGCAGGATTTCTGCGCCTCCCGCCTTCCTCGGGGCTGCCCGCTCTCTCTCGAGGACCTGCTTTATGTCCCACCGCCCCTCAAGGTAAGGCCATCTCGGGGCCTTGTGGGCAGAGGGGGTGTGTCGGGGGCCGTGCGCCTGGTTGGCTGACCCTACTTTCCACCTCCAGATCAACCTGATGGTGCTGCTAGCGGAGTTGTTCATGTGCTTCGAGGTGCTGAAACCCGACTTCGTGCAGGTCAAGGATCTGCCTGATGGTCACGGTGAGGCCCGACCCTGGGTCCGGGGGGCGTGGGAGCGGGGGAGGCCAAGCCCTGCCTGACCCTCCGCTCTGTGCTGCAGCTGCCTCCCACAGGGCCACGGAGGCCTCCCCACCTCAGAACAACAGCGGCAGCAGGTACCACTCCCCTGTTGGGTTGAGACTACACAGCCACAATGGGCTCCTCCTCCTGCGGGGACGGGGAAGGGAGATGATCTGGTCTCCACTCCCAGGAGGGCCGAGGGAGGGGGAGAGGGGGCCCCTCGGCTGACGCGCATCTCTTGGCAGTTCTCCTGTCTTCAACTTCCGCCATCCACTCCTGTCATCTGGCGGCCCCCAGTCCCCACTCCGAGGATCCACAGGTGAGGGCAGGGAGATGGCCTGTCACTGGAGACCCCCATCCAAAGACCACCCCAGCTGACCTCATGTTGTCCCTCTAGACCCCTCCATTGGGTCTCTCTGGCACCCGAATGACTCCTTGGTGACACTCGTTGTCCCCCCAGTGACCTCCCCAGTGGCTCAACAGGACCCCGTAGTGACACCACCCACAGTTATCCATCTGCATAATGACCCATCAGTGACTCACCCGTTGACAACCCGTGGCTGACGCCACCCAGGGTCCCCATTGACCCCCCGAGTGAGCACTGAGTGACCACTCACTGCCCCTCCCCAGGCTCGCTGAAGTCCTCCCCGTCCATGTCCCACGTGGAGGCCCTCGGCAAAGCCTGGAACCGTCAGCTCAGGTGAGCGCATCGCAAGGGCCCGGGCAGTGGAGCGGGTGGGGCCCAGGTTTGTCCCAGGGGCTGACCCCTCCCTCCGGCCGCCCAGCCGTCCCCTTTCCCAGGCCGTGTCGTTCAGCACTCCCTTTGGCCTGGACAGCGACGTGGATGTTGTCATGGGAGACCCCGTTCTACTCCGCTCCGTCAGCTCAGACAGCCTGGGTCCCCCGCGCTCTGTGCCAGCCCGGACCCCCACTCAACCAGCCCCGGAGACTGGCGACCTGCCTACCATCGAGGAGGCCCTGCAGATCATCCACAGTGCCGAGCCCCGGCTGCTCCCAGATGGGGCTGCCGACGGCAGCTTCTACCTCCACTCTCCCGAGGGGTCCTCCAAACTGCCACTGGCTTCCCCCTACCCACCCGAGGGGGCCACCAAAGCACCCACCTACTCGCCCCACCCCGAGGGCCTCTCGAAACCGTCTCCCTGCCCAGTGGGGGAGGTATCGAAACCGCCAGCCCTGTCTGAGGGCTCCCCGAAGGCGGCGGCTTCATCCCCAGTGGCCAGCAACTCTGAAGTGAAGATGACCAGCTTTGCTGAACGCAAGAAGCAGCTGGTGAAGGCCGAGGCTGAGGCAGGGTCCCCGGCAGCCACCCCAGTGGCACCAGAGGCCCTGAGCTCAGAGATGAGTGAGCTTGGAGCCCGGCTAGAGGAGAAACGCCGGGCCATAGAGGCTCAGAAGCGACGGATCGAGGCCATCTTTGCCAAGCACCGCCAGCGACTGGGCAAGAGCGCATTCCTGCAGGTGCAGCCGCGGGAGGCCGGCGGGGAAGCAGAGGTGGAGCCGGGCCTGGCCCCTGGTGGGGAGCGGCCGGCAGGCGAGGGCCAGGGTGAGCCGTCGCCACGGCCAAAGGCAGTGACCTTCTCGCCGGAACTGGGCCCGGTGCCCCCCGAAGGGCTGGGGGACTATAACCGGGCGGTCAGCAAGCTGAGTGCAGCGCTGAGCTCGCTGCAACGGGACATGCAGAGGCTCACGGACCAGCAGCAGCGGCTCCTGGCCCCGCAAGAGCCCTCTGGGCCTGCCCCGCCTCCCGCAGCATGGGTCATCCCTGGTCCCACGACGGGCCCCAAAGCCGCGTCCCCCAGCCCCGCCCGGCGTGCTCCAGCTGCCCGGCGCAGCCCCGGGCCTGGCCCCAGCCCCACACCCCGGAGCCCGAAGCACGCACGGCCGGCGGAGCTGCGGCTAGCACCCCTGACGAGGGTGCTCACGCCTCCCCACGATGTGGACAGCCTCCCCCACCTGCGCAAGTTCTCGCCGAGCCAGGTGCCCATGCAGACACGCTCCTCTATCCTTCTGGCGGAGGGGCCGCCTCCCGAGGAGCCCGCGGGCCGGCCTGCCCTCGTCGAGATCCCGCTGAGCAGCCTGGAAGAGCCCACGGCTGAGGATGACGGAGATGGGAGCCCCCCTGGTGCTGAGGATTCCTTAGAAGAAGAGGCATCTTCAGAGGGAGAGCCCCGGACCGGGCTGGGATTCTTCTATAAGGTGAGTCACCTGAGCAGGTGGGGGAGGGGCCAGGTGGGTAGATGGATGGATGGTCAGGGATGGGTGGGCGGGTGGGTAGACAGGCAGTCGCATGGATAGGGCTTTCCCAATGGATGGACAAACAGATGGAACTGGGGGGGGTGGGGAACAGAGGTGGACGGGTGGTTAGCCAGGTGGCAGCGGCAGACAGACAAGGTGTGTATGTCCAGATGGACACATAGATGGGGTGGGTGGATAGACAGAGGGAGAACAGGTAGTAGACAGTTGGACAGGGCTGGGCGGATGGATGGATGGGTGGGTGACGGACAGATGGACAGGAGTGGGTTTAGACAGATGGGGCTAGGGTCCTCTATGGTATCCCCTCCCTCCTGCTCCCTCCTTCATCCCCTACCGGCTCCCCTTCCTGACTCTTCCATATCCAATCACTCTTCTTCCTGTTGGCATCCCCAGCCTGGGCCACCACCTCTTACCTGGACACCAGCAGTCATGTCCTGATTGGTCTCCACTGCCCACCCCTCACCACACACCAATCCCTGGCCATTTTCAACTGAGCGGTTAGCAAAATTTATTTAAAATGTAAATTGGACCTTGTCACCCCCTTATTTCAAACCCTTCTGTAGGTCCTCTTTGCTCTTAGAATAAGTTTTTCCCACGGCTGTAGGCTCTGCTTGCCCCTGACCTCATCCTATGGCATCCTCCCCAGCTCTGCATCCCAGCCACACTGGCCTCCCTGCTGTTCCACACCTGCTAGGCTTGTTCTGGCCTCAGGGCCTTTGCACTTGCTATTCGCGCTGCCCAGAATGCTCTCCTCACCGCTCACCCCCACCCAGTTCAGTCCTCATCATCATTCTCTGAGGTTGCTTCCTCCGGGAGGCCCCCTCGGTGTCCCCAGGCCAGGATAGGTCCCTCCCCACAGTGTAGACTGACAGCAGCCTCTGCTGGTGTTCACCAATGTTGGTGTGACACCTGATTGCCTTCCTCGCTGCGTTAAGCGCTTGGTGTGCCCAGAACCCAGCATGGGGCTGTGCTACAGCAGGTGCCCACCAAGTGCCTTCAGACCAATTACAAACACTCAAGGACAGGCGAGCGGCTGGCAGGCTGGGTCGACACAAGGTCAGACTCCAGCCGAGCCAGGGGAGGGACAGCCAGCTACACTTGGTGCCTGCCCCCAGGATGAAGACAAGCCCGAGGACGAGATGGCCCAGAAGAGGGCCAGCCTGCTGGAGCGTCAGCAGCGGCGGGTGGAGGACGCACGGCGGCGGAAACAGTGGCAGGAGGCCGAGAAGGAGCAGCGGAGGGAGGAGGCTGCGAGGTGAGGCTGGACCCAGCCTGGGGAGTCTCCCGCCACTGGCGTCCCCACAACCTGACTGCTTCGATCCCCTCAATCTGCAGGCTGGCCCAGGAGGAAGCAGCCCCCGGGCCCCCGGCCCCCGCAGCTCCTGCGGCTCCTGCCTCAACCGCAGCCCCTGCCACCCGGGCCCCAGCCGAGGAGGAGGTGGGCCCCCGGCGGGGGGAGTTCACGCGGCTCGAGTATGAACGCCGGGCCCAGCTGAAGCTGATGGATGACCTCGACAAGGTGCTGCGGCCCCGGGCGATGGGGAGCGGGGGGCCGGGCCGGGGCGGTCGGAGGGCCCCCCGGCCACGCTCCGGTTGCTGTGATGACTCGGCCCTGGCGCGAAGCACAGCCCGTGGCCTGCTGGGTGAGGCCCCCGTGGGTGTGTGGGGCGGGAGGTGCAGGGCACATCCGCAGGGCCGAAGCGTGGGCTCCCAGGGGTCAAGGCTTCCACAAGGATGTGGGGCTGCAGCGGGGTAAGGGCCGTGGGCAGAGCTGGCCTGGGGTTCTCTCCACGGCTTAACAGGGGAAGGGCCGCTTCCCACAGCCTGGCGTGGTGGGGTGAGGTGGGGAGGTCATTCTCCAGCGAGGCTGCGCAGGGCGAGGGTCTCGGACAGGGCTGACCGCACATTCCCTCGCCAGCCGGCCAACTAAGGTCCCCTGGGCATATGTGGAGGTAAGGGGACTTCAGGTGGGGCCTGACCTGACACCCTCTGCTGCCAGGCTCTCGGCTCAGCAAAGTCTACTCCCAGTCCACCCTGTCTCTGTCCACTGTGGCCAACGAGGCGCCCAATAACCTCGGCGTGAAGAGGCCCACGTCTCGGTGAGTTTAGCCTGGGCGGGCAGGTGTTTGTGTTCCAGGTGGCCTCTCAGAGAGAGAGGAGAGGAGAGGAGAGAGGGAGGGAGGAGAGAGGGAGAGGGAGGGGGAGGGAGAGCGAGAGAGAGGGAGAGAGAGAGAGAGAGGGACAGGGAGAGGGAGCCTTAGGAGGGTGATATGGCACGAGGGTGTGCGTCTGCCACCAAAGATGCAAGGCTGCACACCTGAGACGGGTGTTCAATGTGCCCGGGGCCGGAAGAGGGCCCTGCGTGGACTTGGGAGCCCAGATGATGTCAGTGGATGCGTCCTGCCTGCTCGGCTGTGTCCTGGGCTCGCCCTTCCCGGGTCCCACAGCACACTGATTGGGAGGCTTCGTCCACTGCTGACCGCACCCCACCCCTCCCCCCGCAGGGCTCCATCTCCATCCAGCCTCATGTCCCCAAGCCGCCTGCCTGGCAGCCGAGAACGTGAGTGGGAGAACGGCAGCAACGCCTCCTCCCCGGCCTCAGTGCCTGAGTACACGGGTAGGTGGGACTTCGGGGGGTGAGCACCGGGCCCCACCGGCGCTCCCGGTGGTCCCTGCTGACCGCCCCGCCCCCTAGGTCCGCGGCTGTACAAGGAGCCGAGCGCCAAGTCCAACAAGTTCATCATCCACAACGCCCTGTCGCACTGCTGCCTGGCGGGCAAGGTGAACGAGCCGCAGAAGAACCGCATTCTTGAGGTGGGCCTGGGCCGGGGCTGGCGGACTGGCGGCGGGCGGGTCGCAGGGGCCCTGCTGGCCTGGCTAACTGCTTCCGCCCCCCACCCAGGAGATCGAGAAGAGCAAGGCCAACCACTTCCTGATCCTCTTCCGCGACTCAAGCTGCCAGTTCCGGGCCCTGTACACGCTGTCCGGGGAGACGGAGGAGCTGTCGCGGCTGACAGGCTATGGCCCCCGGACGGTCACGCCCGCCATGGTGGAGGGCATCTACAAGTACAACTCGGACCGAAAGCGCTTCACCCAGATCCCCGCCAAGACCATGTCCATGAGTGTGGATGCCTTCACCATCCAGGGGCACCTCTGGCAGAGCAAGAAGCCCACCACTCCCAAGAAGGGCAGCAGCACCCCCAAATAGCCCCGTCCCGGGTGGTCCGCAGGCCGGGCCCCATGTGCTCTGGCCACCGCCCTCCTGGGGGACAGCCCAGAGGACAGTCCATTGGTATGCCCGGGTCCTGTCTGTCCCCCCCGTGACCTCGCCTGGGTGGGGCTGGAGTCCCCACCCCCTTACTTTGGTCCCGTCCTGCTGTGGGGGCTGAGCTGGGAGGTTCAGGGACTCAGGGCTCAGCTCAGTCCCCCGTCTGTCCTCCCCACCTTCTCGAATAAAGTAATTTAAAGAGAGCTCGACTGAGGCTGGCTGGGGTGCCTGGTGACATCTCTGCCCGAGACGGTTTCCCATACTCGCCGGCTGTTCCCTGCCTCCCGTTCCCTCTTGAACTTGCTCCAGCCTCTCCTCTGCCCCCTCGACACGACCCGGCCCCCAGGGCCCCGTGGCTGCTTCCCAGCTGCCTCTTAACTGACTTCCTGGGCACCTGAGGCCTCTGGCCAGCCCTCCCCGCCCCCGCTCGCTTCAGTTTTCTCCTCAGTGTGGCTGTTATTATCGGCCCGTCCTGGCATTTGGTCCTTGGCCAACTGCTGAACGTGATCTCTCCTCCAGCTGCCTGCCTGCGTTTCTAGGCTCCGTGGCCGCCTCTGGGCCGGGGGTTCCTGTTTCTCTCCTCTGAGCTACACGTCCAGGGGTCTGGTTGCCGCCTTGGCACGGCCGCTGGACGTCTCAAGTGGAGAAGCTACATCACAAGCTCGAGCGGGCGGAGCTCGGGTCTCCCTGCAGCTCAGCCCCTCCACCGCCACTGGAACGCACACATTCACCTCCCGAGGGCCTCTCTGGCTCGCGCGCCTCTCTCTGTCCCCGTGACTGCGCCCCCAGTCACCTCCTGCCACAAGCCGGTCCCCACAGCAGCCTGCCTGACCCGTTCAGGGCACAAATCCGGTTAAGTCCCCGAATGCTTAAAATCCTTTACTAGCTTAGAGCCCGCTAATGGCTTCCGGGAGCTTAGGACTAAGGACCGCACCTAGGCCATGGCCCACGGCTGAGGTCTGGCTCCTGGCAGCTGTCCAGGGAGAGAAGCGCCTTGCTTAGATCACAGAGCTGGTTGGGGCCCGCCTGCCTCCGGAGCTCTCAGCCCAGCCTCTTCCCAAGGGGAGGGGGATGCCCTCATCCAAGGAAGAAGGGTTCGTGGTAGGGAGGCTGAGTATCTCTATCTGCTGAGAGGGAGGGGCGCAGGGGCCCCCTCCAGGCTCAGGGCCTCAGGCGGCAGAGAGACTGGCCTCTCGGAGCCCAGAACTGGCTCTGCGGGGTTAGGGTGGAGCGTGTGCCCTGGCCTGGAGCCCAGCTGCCCCACCTCCCCACACCGGCCAATCTGGGGGGTGGGGTGGGGGGCAGGGCGGCACTGAGCTGGCAGTCCCCAGGGGCACCGAGGCAGTAGGAGAAGGCGGGGAGGAAGGAGGCTCAGACCAGAACGTACAAACACAAGCTTCACTGGGGGAGCGGTGGAGGGGGTAGGGGATGGGAGTCAGTCTTCCTTCAGGCTCCCGAACACGGCGGCCGGCACGCTCTGCTGCTCCAGGCGCACCTCTGGGGGTGAGGCGAGGAGGACTCAGTCACCTTCCAGGAGGGGGTCCCGCCCCCGCCTCCGCCCACCAGCCCGCCTGGCCAGCCGGCCTCTTACCATTGGGCTCCAGGTCCATCTCGTCCTCGTCCTCGCCCAGCTCGATCTCCTCCGGGTTGGCCTGCTGGGCCAGCTGGGCCAGCTCCTCCCGGGAGGCGTCACTCCTGGGGAAGGCAGGCGGCCGGGGGAGGGGGCCACACTGCTCAGCTAGGCCCGGCAGCCCCCCAACCTCCCCGCCCCTCCCCCCTGCAGAGCTGGCCCGCTCCCAGCTCGGCTCCACCGCCCCGCCCTCACCTCACAAACAGGATCTTGCTCTGGGCCCGCGAGGGCTGGTCCTGCTCGGCCTCAGCCGCCAGCTGCTCGGCCCGCTGTTCCAGCAGCTTCATGTCGTCCATGCCGCTCTGCCCGGGGGCCAGGTCGGACACTGTGGGGGGAAGCGTGGGGGTCAGACGCCGTGGGCAAGCTGTCCTCAACCACGGCCTTAGGTGCCTGCCTCGGTCTGAGTGCTGCTGGGCGCCCCCCGACCTGGGCCTGAGGCCCTGGCCCTCGAGGAGCTCCCAGCCTGAGGCAGGGGAGGCAGAGGAGACCCTGATGCTCCCAGACCCGGGAGACCACCACTGGGCCACAGCTGCTCACCAGTGCCCGTGGCGCTGCCCGTCACCTTGAGCATCTGGGAGGCCATGAAGTTGACCTGAGTGTTGTACGTGGCCTGCACGCTGCGGCGGATCCGCAGCATCTCCCGGATGGTGTCCTCGTTGCCGTGCCGGACCTCGAAGTCCTTCCACGTCTGCCAGAAGGCCCCGGTCGTCTGCAGAGGGGCGGGGCCGGGGGACGTGAGCCAGCTGGCTCAGCCGCAGACTCCCACACCCACGGGCCCGGGACCCGTCCCTACCCGGGGGTCACAGATCTGCGAGCAGAAGCTGTAGATGGCCCGGGCGCGGTCGATCTCCCCGAGCTTGCACTCCATGTCCGCGAACCGCAGGCACATCTCCCGGGCGTGCTCGTCTGACAGCACCTGGGCGGGGTCGGGAGGGATCAGGGAGGGTGGGATGTGAGGCGGAGGGGGCCGCCCCTCTTGGGGAGCCCCGGTGGTTCCCAGCACACCAGGCCGGCCCCTGGGCGGGCGGGCCTCCCCACAGACGCGCGCACCGGCTCGCTCGGATACCCTGCCTACAGGACCCCTTGTTCCCCCTCTCTAGCCCCAGCTCCCCACCCCACCCCCTGCAGCGGGCACCTCGATGGCCTTCTGATAGATGCTGCGCGTGTGGGTGACCCCGTAGATCTCGGCCGCCCGCTTGATGTAGATGTTGAACATGTCGTATTGCTGGGCGGGCTCCACGGCCCTGGTGGCGCGCTCATACACGGCCATGGCGTGCCGGGCCAAGCCCCACTCCTCCTCCAGCTGCGCGTACAGCAGGTACAGGGCTGTCACAGGATGCAGCGGGGGGCGGGGATCAGAGGTCAGTGGCTGGGCCCGTGATGCCCCCTCCAACCCCCCCCCCCCACCGAGCCCACCTGGCCCTCCTCACTCTTTGCGTATTTGGGAGGGCAGCCATCCAGCGCCTGCTCAAACAGGTCCCGTGCCCGCTCCAGCTTCTGGCCCCCGTAGCGGGCGATGAACTTGGTCAGGTAGGTACTCCAGATGTCGGACACGTTGGGCCACTTGAACAGCGAGATGCCACGCTCGTATGCCTGCCCCGAGGGAGAGTCGTGTGAGTCCGCAGGGGGAGACTCCTTAGGGCTCAGCAAGTAGGCCCCTTGTCTGCCCACCTCTCCCCATCCCACTTCTCCCCGTGATCACGCAATCAAAGCCCAGCCAAGAGTGTCTGTGCACTGCCTGTCTCCCTGGACAGGCTGCAAGGACCCCGAAGACAGAGCTGGACTAGGGCTCACTAGGATCAGTCAGTGACTTTATGGCTGAAGAGGAGGGTGGAACCTCAGCTTGCAAACACTGCAGCCCGGTGTCCCGGAAGAAGGTTCACCACCCAGGCAGAGGGGCAGGGCCTGCCACTCAGGCAGAGGGGGCACTCGCGCGCATGTATGACTTCCCCGTCCATGTATGTGCACAGTCTCCACTTGTACACGACAAAACCTCAGACAGTGGGGCAAAGCCCCGCCACACGTACACATGCACATGGAAAACACCCCACGTGCCTACAACCCATCGCCTGAGCAGCAAGGCAGGGGCACCCCCGCACACACAGGCAGAACTCCGTGCCTGTGACAGGCTGACCTGTGTCCCCCCCAAATTCAAGTTGAAATCCTAACTCCCCGTACCTCAGAACGAGACTGTGTTCTGAGATAAGATCTTTAAAGAAGCAACTAAGTTAAACAGAGAGGACTTCCCTGGTGGCACAGTGGTTAAGAATCCGCCTGCCAATGCAGGGGACACGGGTTTGAGCCCTGGTCCAGGAAGATCCCACGTGCCGCAGATCAGCTAAGCCCGTGTGCCATGACTACTGAGCCCACGAGCCACAGCTACTGAAGCCCGTGCACCTAGAGTCCGTGCTCCGCAACGAGAAGCCACCTCAATGAGAAGCCCGCGCACCACAACAAAGATCAGCCCCCGCTTGCCGCAACTACAGAAAGCCTGCACGCAGCAACGGAGACCCAACGCAGCCAAAAATAAATAAATTTAAAAAAAAAAGAGATTAGGGTAAATTTCATTCCAATACAACTGACAGCCTCACAAAAGCAGAGCTGGGCACAGGAGGAACACCAAAAACACACAAAAAGGTGTCCACGTGAAGACACAGTGAGAAAACAGCCTCTACAAGCCAAGGAGAGGGGCCTCAGAGGAAACCAGCCCTGCCGACGCCTTGATCTCAGGCTTCCGACCTTCAGGACTGAGAAAACACGTCTCTGTTGTTTAAGCCTCCCAGTCGGCTGTGATGGCAGCCCGGGTAGGGACAATGCCGTCCGGGGCCCCCTCACCTTGAAGCTCTCTTCAAAGTACTTGTGCTCCTCCAGGAACATGGCGTAGTTGATGACGATTTGGGGCGTGGCGATGCGCAGGTCCAGGATGCGGTCATAGACGGCTTTGGTGGACTGTGGGGCAGGGGGCCGGTCAGAGCGTGTCCCAGGGGTGGAGTCAGCGGCCCTCCGCGGGGCGTGTCCCATCCCACGCCCCCATCCCATCCTGGCGGCTCACCTGGAAGGTGCCGAGGCTCTCCTCCAGGTCGGCCAGCATTGACCACACCTTCAGAGACTTGTATACGCGGTTCTGCACGGGCTCCGAGCCGTCGAAGTACTCGGCGCGGCGGGCGGGCAGCGCCGTCGCCTTCTGCATGGGCAGCGCCAGCAGGGGGAAAGCCGCGGGGGTGTCCAGGACCAGATCACACACCCTGAGGCTCCCCCACCCCCTCCCAACCCGGGCTTGTGTTTACTCGCAGCAGCCGCAAGGCCTGGTCGTAGTTCTCGTGCCGGAGCTCCAGCTCGCCACACTCGCACCACACGCTGGCCAGGTCGTCCACCTGCTTGAAGCTCACCTTGGTGGCTTTCTCCAGGATGATGCGGGCCTGTGGGGCGGGCAGAGGCCAAGCTGAGACCCCACCCACCCGCCCGGCTGCGGGCGCTGGGCGGAGGACCTGTAAGTACTCGTTCATGCAACGCGCACTGGCAACACGGCACTCACGTCATCCAGCTGCCCGTTGTCCTCGTAAAACTTGGCGAATGCAACCCACAGGGTGTGGGGCTTGCCGGTCGCCTTGAAGGGGTCCACAGTCTGCACTGCCTCCGTGTACGTGTTAATGATCTGGGCAGGAAGGGTTGGGTCAGGCTGGGCAGGGCCCTGGTTGGGGAGGGCGGGGCCTGGGGATGGGGGGCGGGGCCGCCACGTACCTCCCTCGGGCGGCCCTCGTGCAGGGCCACGCGCTTGTGCCACTCGTGCACGTGGTGCGGGTTCTGGCGCAGCAGGACGCTGTTGAGGAGCAGGGGCCGCCGGCTGATGAGCTGCTCAAAGCGAGCCAGGCGCAGCTCCAGGTCCACGTCGTCTGGGACCCGTGGGAAAAGACAGGAGCGGCGGGGGGAGGCCTCAGCACGCGGCCCCCGGCCACCTCCGTCTCTCAGGTCTCTCCCTTCAGCCCCCAGCTCCCCCCCACCGTCCATCCGGGCACTCCCTCCCTGAGCTGCCCCAGGGCCACCCTGACCTCACACTTGCCCTGGGGCCAGGCTACTCTGGAACCCCCTCCAATCCCCACCATTCCCCCCAGCCCTTCTTCCCTGCCAAGCTCTGGCCCAGGCCCCCCCACCATGCCTGCTGTCCAGCCAGCTCTCCCTTCCCGCCAGTGGCCGGCCCAAGCCCCACTGAGATGTGTTCCCAGTCCTGGCTACCCGCCAAGATCCCACCCGCAGTGCCCATTCAGACTCCCTCCCTGCTGGCCTCTGACCCCAAGCCCCACACCTCCCTGACCCAGCCACTCGGGACCCCTCCGAGCCCTGCGGCCCACCCCTGCTGCTCACCCTCCTCCTCCCGCCCCAGCTCCGAGGCCGTCTCCATCTTCGCCGCAATCATGCTCTCCTCGAACTGGGCATAGCTGTCGAACACCTGGGTGAAGTCCCGCACGGTCATCACGGTCCGGATGGCCTCCTCATACACGTCCCGAGCCTGTGGGGATGGGGAAAGTGCTGGCAGAGGAGAGGCACGTGTGCCCACCGCATGCACACAGGGCATCCGGCAGCACCGCCCTTGGCACCAGTCCCAAATCGGAACCCCCGGAGGGCCTTTCCCGGGCCTGCCCAGCTCCGTCAGCGCACGGCCGTGGTCGGAGCTCCCCTCCCGTCCTCTGCCAGAGTGAGCTGGAGGCTTCAGCTCCTTAGCAGTAAACTGACAGTGACAGCCCCTCACGCAGAGTCACTGCGGGGCTCGAGTGAGACGCATAAAGGGTCTGGCCCCAGTGAGACCCAATAGGTGACCAGCCACCCTGCAGGGACCCTAACCTCAGCCTGCCATGGAGTGCTCAATCGTTGCTACAAAGTACCCCTCACGCCTGCCCGATCCCCCTTCTGCAGCTCACATTCTCCCCATCACCCCCCACACCAACCCCTGAGGGCAGCATGAAAGGAAAGGGCTGGCGTGGGCGAGGCGCATCCCCACCAAGGGCGGGCCCGTTGCTCTACCCCTGGCCCTGGCTGATCCTGCCCCTCTGCCTCTGCCTGGCCGCTGGCTCCAGCAGCCTCCTGGCCGGTCTCCTGCTGCCGGCCTCGGCCTGTGCGCTCCATTCAAAGTGTCAGCCTGAAGGGTCTTTGTAAGACACACACCTGGTCAGGCCTATGTCCTGCTCACGGCTGGCTGGCTGGCGGCTCCCCGCAGCAGGACACAGCCGGCCCCTCCTCAGCCTGCAGGGCCCCCCTTCCCTAGTCCTTCACCACCCCCTCTGAGCCCCCTCCAGCTCCTCCTTCCCACTCTGCTCCCCCCGGCACCCCCCTCCCCAGCCAGTCCCAAGCCAGCCCCTCTGGGGACCTCTCAGAGCTCCACACCCCGCCCCCCACCCCGGCCCCAAGCTCGCCACTCCATGGCCCGATGAGGAGAACAGCCAACGTGGACACTGACAGAAACACCAACACCTCGGGAGGGACCCTCACACCGGACACCCGCTCGGTGCCTGAGTCCCAGTAGGCAAGGAAGTGACTGTCACTCTCATTTTGCAAATGAGGACACCCAAGCTGAAGCAGGTCCAAGGCCAGAGCAGAGAGATCCAGGTCTGGCTGGCCTGAGGTGGGTGCACTCGCCGGCAGGGCCGTGATGCCTGCCTCTCCCCACCTTCAGAAAGGCAAAAGCGGTCCACGTGCACGTCTTCTGCTCACACGCGTGTCCTCAGGCATCCCCCAATACTACGTGCTGGAGGGAGACCCCACCCCGCTCCCGGAGCCCCACGTGCTCAAGCACCTTCTCGAAGTGACCGCTGCGGATGTAGTAGTCGGCCAGCGAGCACCAGAGCTTGCCCAGTTGGTCGGTGAAGCGGGTGAGGCCCCCGCGGATGATGGCGTCCACACTGAGAGACTGCACCTTGTCTGGGTTCTGGGAGATGAGGTCGCAGAGCTCGTGCCACAGCTGCAAGGCATGGGAAGGAGCGTCAGCCTTGTCCCTGAGAGGGCGAGCCCTCCTGCCCAGCCGTCACCCCGGGGCCCACCTGGTAGTTGGACTTGCCGGCCTTGGACACGAAGCGCTCGTCGTTCACCACGGTGGCCAGGCGCTGTGCGGCCTCGTCCAGCCGGTCGCTCGACTTGAGGTACTCGATGTACTCCTCGGCACTCTCGGGGCTCAGCTGGGCACCCATCCACCCGCCAGCTGTCAGTGGGGCCACAGGGCCATGCCGCCATGCCACCATTCCCCCTCCCACTCTGGGCTTTCTGTCAGCCACCCACCACTGTCCCGGACAAGAGCTCGCCCCACACACCCAGTCATAGCCACACCTGTCCAGCCTGGGCCTCACTGGTCCAGCTCCAGCCCTGACTGGGCCCTGACTGGTCCAGCCTCAGCCCTCACTAGTCCAGCCTGGGCCCTGACTGTTCCAGCCTGAGCCTCACTGTTCCAGCCTGGGCCTCACTGGTCCACCCCCAGCCCTGACTGGTCCAGCCTGGGCCCTGACTGGTCCAGTCTCAGTCCTGACTGGTCCAGCCTGCGCCCCAGTGGTCCAGTCTCAGTCCTGACTGGTCCAGCCTGGGCCCCAGTGGTCCAGTCTCAGTCCTGACTGGTCCAGCCTGGGCCCCAGTGGTCCAGTCTCAGTCCTGACTGGTCCAGCCTGGGCCCCAGTGATCCAGTCTCAGTCCTGACTGGTCCAGCCTGGGGCCCAGTGGTCCAGTCTCAGTCCTGACTGGTCCAGCCTGGGCCCCAGTGGTCCAGTCTCAGTCCTGACTGGTCCAGCCTGCGCCCCAGTGGTCCAGTCTCAGTCCTGACTGGTCCAGCCTCGGCCCTAGTGGTCCAGTCTCAGTCCTGACTGGTCCAGCCTGCGCCCCAGTGGTCCAGTCTCAGTCCTGACTGGTCCAGCCTGCGCCCCAGTGGTCCAGTCTCAGTCCTGACTGGTCCAGCCTGCGCCCCAGTGGTCCAGTCTCAGTCCTGACTCGTCCAGCCTGGGCCCCAGTGGTCCAGTCTCAGTCCTGACTGGTCCAGCCTGGGCCCCAGTGGTCCAGTCTCAGTCCTGACTGGTCCAGCCTGCGCCCCAGTGGTCCAGTCTCAGTCCTGACTGAGCTTAGGCATCAGTGGTCCAGCCTGCACAGCCCCTAAACAGCACCATGCTAAGCTTTTCAGGACGCGTAAGAGACATTATAAGTTCAGGAAAACTACACAGTGCCTCCCCGCTATCTGCACCTCGATTGTCAGCCCTGCCTGTTATTTGTTTCCCTAGTCGTTTATTTCCTATTCCCTGCTCTCCCGTGGCTGCAGTTTTACTCTGATTTATGGGGTCAGGTAATATGTATCTGTCTGCAAAGTCAGACTGAAAGCTCCATGGAGGCAGCAACTGTCTTAGCCACACTGTCCCCGGCACCTGTCTTAATACCTGACATGGTTACTAGCAAACTGTCTGGAGATTAAACACAGAACTCACAAACAAAACCCTGTCTTAAGAAGCCTTGTTCCCATATTCTGTCTGTTAGGGCAGACAGTGTCCCAACGAGCCGGTTTCCGGAAAGTCTTGACCTGGGGGAACCGGCCCACCTGCCTGAGCCTGGCCCCATCTCGCCCTCTGAGGGGCTTACCTTGAGGAAGCGCCGGTAGCCCCGCACAGCAGTCTCAGGCAGGGGGTGTGAGCGCAGGAAGCGCAGGTACAAGGGCCAAATACGAGAGTGCTGTGTGATGGGCAACGCTCGGAGGGCACGGTCGAAAGTGCGGCGCGTGTGTGTGACGCGTCCCTGGTCCATCAGGAACTGGCAGTAATCTAGCCACAGCCGGGGCATCTGCAGGTGCGGGGAGAGGCAGGGTCTGAGCTGCCAGCACCACCACCAGGCCATAAAGACACCAGATGTCCATTGCAGCAGGACCCGGAAGTCCCGTCCCCCTGGAACCAAGTCTCGCTCAACCCTGAGTGCACAGAGGCCACAGGACTCCAACCCCCTGCTCTGTCCACCTCCGTGGACTCTGAGCCCCACCTCCCCACTCATCCCCTGGCCCAGCCAGGCCCCCTCCCCACCTTGTGCATGAACACAAAAGCCCTCTCGTGGCAGTTGTTGACATCTTCGTAGGCAGGGTCGGTCACACAGCGATGCTTCACCTGTGCCCGGCGCGCCTTCAAATAGCGGTACCAGAGTTTGTAGCTGGGGGGGTGGGGGGAGAAGGGAGGGGCAGACAATGATCGGTCAGCTTCACGGACCTCGGGACCCTTCACTCTGCCTCACGAGACAAGTGCTGGGAGAAGGGGCCCAGGGAGGGGTGACAAGTCTCTGCGACAGGGGAATGGCCGGGACGTCAGGGAAGGTGTGCTCACAGATCAGGGGATGTATATTCGGCGACACAACACATAGCAGTCACGTGGGATGTACTGGCAAGTTCTGGGTTGATTGGATAAGGTGGGGTGGGTGTGGGGCTGGGGCAGGCAGGGCAGCTGCAACCAATCTCACCTGCAGGGCAGCAGCTTCAGCGCCCGCTCATAGAGCTGATTGAGTCTGGGCTTCGGGGCACCCTGCTTAAACTCAATGTAGCGGAGCCAACATTTGACGGAGAACTGGTTCCGCATGATTTCCTCCTCATAGGGGAGGTCCTCCTCCTCCTGCCAGGGCCAGGGTACAGGGAGAAGACAGACCTGTTCTCAGAGCCTGCGCGCAGCACCACTCCACTCCAAACTCCAGACCCCTCCCCAGGTCCCAGATCCCACACTCCTCACCATCGGGAGCCCGGTCACCAGACACCCAGATACCAGGAATCTGGTCCAGACCCTTCAGAATACTACTGCCTACAATCTGACCCAGACCATCAGACTCCTTGGTCACAGCGTTCTAGGCCAGATATGAGACTGTCACCCAGACATCACTCTTTTGGCCTTCCTAATCAAGCTATCCACTCTGGCTCAGATCACCAGACTCTTTTGCCACCAAGACCCTGGTCCGACGCCAGGCCTCTGCCCTAGACGTCAAGTGTCTCCTCCTCACAACATGGCTCTTCCCAGACACGAGACGTTTGGCACCTCAGGACCCCACTAGCCAGAGTCTAGCTCAACTCTGCCCCAGAACTTGGAAGCTAGACCCTTATCTCAGAAAGAAAGGTATGTACAGGATGCCTAGCCTTTAACTCGAGACACCAAGAATCTAGTGAAGATGCCAGGCTTCTACTTCAAACACCAAGCCTTTGACTCTTCAGGAGTCCACGGGCCATCGCCTGATCAGCTCCACATCACCCGGTCTTTACTTCTGATTCCAGGGTTCTCCCGGTCCAGACACCATGCCCTTATCCCAGAAACTATAACGCTCAGGACCAAACGTAGACCGTTACCCAAGACATCAAGATTTTACCACTGAAACCAGAGACCTGGACTGGTCGTCCTGCCTTTACTTCAAACACCAGGCCTCTCAAGATTGAGCTACGCGAGTCTCCCTTCTCTCCCACTCCCATTTCCGCCCCAGGCCCGGGACGCCAGGCCCTTAACTCCAACCACCTGCTCTTTGCTCAGGTCACCTGGGCTCTAGCACCAGACCTCTGCTCCTGACCAGCCTGGCCCGTACATCATGATCCGGTCTCTGGCCCGTAAGGGTCCTCCTGCCCTCAGACCGGCATAACTTTGGCCTAGATCCCCCGGGCTGCCATGCCCGAATCTCCTGAGGCATCTAAGCCCCAGTGCCCCCAGGCAGGCCACCCCCGGGCCCGCCGCGGACTCACGAAGACAAGGTCCGGCCGCTCGGGCCTCGAGAGGCGCGCCATCACCACCATTTTTCTGGCACTCCAGCTACGCGCAGGAGTCGCGTTATAATGACGTCTCCGGCTGAAGGCCCGCCCCCTCGAACCAGGCCCATTTCCTATTGGTTGAACCCTTCCCGATTGCGCGCCCTGCGTTGTTGACTTTTACGTAGACGTCCAGCTACCGGAAACAGAGAAGAAGCGCCTGAATATGACGTCATCACGAAGCTCATCGGACCAATCAGGTTCAGCAGTGGAACCCTCGGACTCCCAATGGGCTGCTGTCTTGCTGGATGGTTGCCTTTGGGCGGAAGCGGCTTTGAAGCCTGAGAAGAGCGAGATGGGGGTGAAGCTGGAGGTGTTTCGGGTCAGTGAGCAATGGAACGGTTGCAGGCCTGGGCGCGGGGTCTTCCTGGTTGAGGAGGAGGCTCTGAAAAGGGGGACCTCTGAGAGAGGGCGCTCTGGAGCGAAAGCTCCTGAGATTTGATAGGGACCTTTACGGTTGGAACCCCAGAGAAGGGGGCACAGGGTTCGGGGCTCTGGGAGGGCTGGTGTGAGGAAAGCCTTCTGAGAAGGGTGATCTGGGGAGGGGGTGGGATAATGAGATCTCAGAGAGATGCCTTTACTGTAGTACGAGCTTTTCTGTTCCTGGGGCGACTGTGTGTGTGTGTGTGTGTGTGTGTGTGTGTGTGTGTGAGAGAGAGAGAGAGAGAGAGAGAGAGAGAGTGTGCGTGTTTCTTTGAGAGGGAGTCTCCCGGACTCGGAGGGGGCTTTTGGAGGGGGCTCTTGGATTATGGAGGCTAGACTTTAAGGTGTATGGCTTCTGTACCCTTGATGGGAGTTTTGGGGTTCTGGGGGCGCTGGGGAAGCACCACTGGTCTCTGTCAGGGGATGGTCCTCCAGGCTCTAAGCAGCCTCTGCACAGTTTGGGGGTGGTGGGGGTGACTCCTGGCTCTTCTTATCTCGCCCCTGCCCTTCCAGATGACCATCTACCTCACCTTCCCTGTGGCTATGTTCTGGATTGCCAATCAGGCCGGGTGGTTTGAGGACTATGTCATACAGCGCAAGGTGGGCACAGGTTCATTCCGGGGGTGGGGGAGGTTATGGGGCACCAAGCTGATGGGGACCAGTGTCTGCCTCCCCTGAGCCAACCCTGCCCTGGGTGTGGGGCTCTGGAGGCTCCTGGCTTGTGTATCCAGCTGTGACTTTGTCCCTACAGAGGGAGCTGTGGCCCCCTGAGAATGAAGACAAGGTAAGCAACCTCCTTTTCCTCCCACCGGAGGAGGGAGGAACGTGGGTTCCTGTGGCCATCATGGGACCCTCAGTCATGGACAGGGAACCGAGAGTGGAAGGACACGTGATTTCCTTATTGCCCTCTCCCTGAAGGTTGAAGCTAATCCCACTTGGACCTGGGTTATAATTGGCATAGGCTTCCAGTGTAGTCACTGAACTGTGAAGTGGTGGTCTGGGGGATTAAAGGGAGGGGTGCTGAGAAAGAGGTCCAGGCCCTGAGGTGTGTACGCCCCTCCTTCCTTCCCATCCCACTCCCTTACCCAGCGCCAAGAGCTAGAAGAATTCAAAGAAAGGATACGGAAGCAGCGGGAGGAAAAGCTCCTTCGTGCTGCCCAGCAGAGGTCCTGAGGCCTCCAAGTGCCTGAATCCCTGCCTCTCCACCCACAGAATGACACACATACACGGTTCTTCGTTGCTCGTGGAAGTGTTTTATTGTCTGCTTTGGGGGGCCAAGTGGGGCCCAGGACGCCTCAGGCCCTCACGGGGCTTGTGTCTGGGGCTGGGGGCTGCTGTTTCGACGGAAGCTGAGTGCAGTCGGGTCCTGAGGGGTGAGGAGGGGTTGGGGGCTGAGGGTCCCGGCTCGTTTCTGTACTCCATCCTGTAGATGCAGAGGGGTCAGCCAGAGGGCCAAGGGCAGTGCTGGCCGGTGCAGGTGGCAACCGGAGTCCCACCTCCCCCCATCTGCCCCACCATCCCTGAGCTTCTCCACTCCTCAGTTACTCAGCATTTAGGGTGGTATTTGGGAGCTGGTGGGTCTTGGGGACGTCCCTGGGATCTTGATCAGAAGCCAAGCTGTGGGTGAGTACGTGTGACATGGACACATGGGTGTCTGGAAGTGTCCTGGGCATGAGCTCGCATGCTCTCCACCCTCAAGGTGTCTTCCCAGGAGTGGGTCTATTCTCTCTCGCCTCCTTGAAGTTCTCAGACTTGGGAGCGGGAGCCACAAGTTCTGGCCACAGCTCTGACTTTAACACGCCCCCCGCATGACCTTGATGTCTTCCCAGCCCTGTCTGGGCCTTTGTCCTACCTCTGAACTGGGGTATTGGATGAGCTGGGGTCTTGTGCCTGGCAAGTACGCAGGGTGGGCGCTCCTACCAGGTGCTCATCCCCAGGGGCAGATGATGGACAGGGGTGGGGGTGGGAGGCAGGGTTAGAGGGATCAGTGTGGCTGGTCTCTCCTCAGCCCTGGCAGAACATCACCTACCTTGGGGCCCAGGGGCTGGAAGCCAGGCAAGGCGCTGACTGTCACACGCTGGTCATCCATGCGGCGGCCCTGGGTACTGGCCAGCATGTCCATGAGACTGTCCATCTCGGGTGCAGGGCCGCTCTCTGCATGAAGCAGAGGCCGTGGGGAAGAACTCAGCCCGGCTGGAGGCCCCCAACCCATCCCTCCACCCCCACTCACATTCTCCAGGAAGCATGCTCACATCTGCCCCCAACCCGCAGACATCTCTGTGCCCACTTGCCTGCTCACTTTCTCAGACCCTTGCCCACTGGTCCCCTAGATGGGCACTTGCCCCGTTCACACCCCCCCCATCACGCCCACTTCCGCACACCTCCCTGCCCGCTCTCACGGCCCTCGGAGGCTGGGCCCGGCCCCGCCTGCAGTGAGCAGCGCTGCTCCTCCATCCGGCCGCCCTGCACGTGGCTCAGCAGGTTGAAGAAGCCCTCCTGGTCTGGGGAGCCCGCCTGGGGGGCACACACACTCAGTCCGGCCGGCCCCTCAGCTGGAGGAGCCCTCAACTCCCCTCCTGGCCGGCCAGCTTCCCCCCGACCCCCGGGCCTGCCCTGCCCCTTCTGTGGCTCTCACCATGGTGCCCGCCGATGTGCTGCTCTGCAGAGCTGCTCCAAATGAGACATG
The DNA here is from genome assembly GCF_011762595.2 of Tursiops truncatus. Classification (NCBI taxonomy): domain Eukaryota; kingdom Metazoa; phylum Chordata; class Mammalia; order Artiodactyla; family Delphinidae; genus Tursiops; species Tursiops truncatus. The sequence goes on along the minus strand of NC_047036.1, from coordinate 165,668,370 downwards.
AGTCTCCTTCTCAATCCCGGCCCCCGCCCCAGGGGCCACACCAGCAGTGCCATGTCACGTGGTGCTGCCCCAAGGGAGAGGGCCACCGTCCTAGATTGGGGCCTGACTGCGGGGTGGCCCGGGGGCTGGGACACGAGCCAGGGGAACGTCCCCCTGACAGCTCCTGAGTCCCAGCATCCCTCACCTCACAGGGGGTCAGAACTAAGAGCCCTGACCTCTGCCCTGGGGCTGGGTTAGGCACTCGGACCCTCCCGCCCACCAGCACCTTCTTGGGCAGCAACTGGGTCGGGGGTCCCAGGAGACTCACTTGCTAATTAGGTGCGCTACAAACTCATTAGCCTTGTCATTCACGGGTCCTTGAGTTGGTGGTGTGGGGGGGCGGGGCCTGCTCACCTTGTCGCAGGAGGCCGAGCCCCCATCCTCCTCTTCCTGGTCCATCATTGTCCCTGCTCCCCTCCCCTGGGTCCTGTCCACCTCTCCACTGGCCTCTGCCCTGGCCCCGTGCCAGAGAAGGCTTTTTAAGAGGCTGGGACGTGGCGGGGAGTGGATACCCAGCCCCAAATCCCCAGCTCACGCCCCATCTGCTCCCACCCAAGCTTAAGCCCCATAAAGATGATCCAGATAATCGTTTTTGCAGCGTGAGGCGGGGGCTGCCGTGGGGGCAGGAGGCAGAGTGACCTGGGTTCGGACATTGTTGGCCCGGCAGGACTCGCTGGGCCCCAGGGACTCTCAGGTGGGGTGCAGCAGTCGGCCAAAGCAGCGCCCCCACAGTGGGGAGCTTGGGCGGGCTTGGTCCCATAGGGAGAGGACAGGGCCCTAGGGCAGCCGAGGTGAGGTCTGAAGCTACCCAGCTTGCCCACCGATATCTGCCAGAAAGGCAGTTGCCGTCCGCAGGTGGTGGGAAGAGGGGAAGCTGGGCCCGAGGACCCCTGAGGCACCACCGGCTAGCCTCTGTCTCCTGGCCACCCTTCCTCTCTGCTCACTGTCCCCTGGTCTGGTTGCCCACCCCCTACTCCCAAAACAGGAAGGTCTGGTAGCTCCTGTCTCCCCACCACCAATGCCAGGTTGGTCTGTCTCCTCTGATCTTCCCCCCAGCCCCGCCTAGGAACTGGAGGCTAGACTCCTGGGGAGGAAGGTGCCTGCCCCCTCCGCTGAGCAGCTATGGCTCTCCCTCAGTGCCCCGGGAGAGGAGGATGCTGGGAGGATCCCACCTGCACCCCACCCCATCCCCAGGATGCCTTTCTGGAAACTAGTTAAAGTTTCTTCTCGGAATACACGGGCCACGCTCTCATCACCTCTGCTCAATTGAAAAGCTTTGTCCTCCTCTCCAGGCAGCCCTCCACCATCCGGAGCCCCCATTCACACCCTCCCCATGGCCCCAAGACCCGGATGCCAACGTGATGTCCTGCTCCTCCCCGGACATATTAGTTTCCCAGGCTGCCTTAACAAAGTGTCCCAAACTGGGTAGCTTAGAGCAACAAACGTTTATTGTCATACAGTTCTGGAGGCCGGCAGTACAGAATCGAGGTGTTGGCAGGGCTATACTCCTGTAGCATGGAAGAGACGGTCTTTCCTTGCCTCCCCCTGGGTTCTTGTGGCTGCCGGCAGTCCTTGGTGTCCCTTGGCTTGTAGCAGCAGGACTTCAGTCTCTGCCTCTGTTGTCACAGATGTCCCCCTTGTGTCCTTCACATGGCTGTCATAAGACGTGGACACCAGTCACATTGCTTTAGGGATTCACCCTCCTGCAGCACGACCTCATCTTTACTAATTGCACCTGCAGAAACCCTATTTCCAAATAAGGGCACGTTCTAAGGTTCTGGAAGTTAGGACTTCAACACACTTTTCTGTTCTGTGGGCAGCCTTGCACCCATAACAGCAGAACACCTTGGTCACCCTCACTGAGTAAAATGAGAGGCGGCAGACCCTACAGAGCCTCACCACCAGGGGACAGGCTGAGAAGCTAGAGGTGGTCCCAGCTTCCTCAGGATCTCCCAGCTCCCTCCTTTGCCCCTGCAATCCATCTTTCCTCCCAGGAGCTGCAAGGGTCCCTTCCTTCCCCTGCTCAGAACTCTCTCTTGGCCCCCACTGTCCTCAGGAGAAAACCCGAGCACCTTGGGATCATGGGAATGTTCTAAACTTGACTGGTTATGCCGGCCATCGTTTAAAAATCTACAAATAACAAATGCTAATGAGGGTGTGGAGAAAAGGGAACCCTCCTACACCATTGATGGGGATGTAAATTGGTGCAGCCACTATGGAAAACAGTGTGGAGGTTCCTCAAAAAACTAAAAATAGAACTACATTATGATCCAGCAATCCCACTCCTGGGCATATACCCAGACAAAACTATAATTTGAAAAGATACATGAAAAGATATACCCAGTGTTCATTGCAGCATTGTTTACAATAGTCAAGACATGGAAGCAATCTAAATATCCGTTGACAGAGAAATGGATAAAGAAGATGTGGTAAATATATACAATGGAACATTACTCAGTCATGAAAAAGAATGAAATAATGCCGTTTGCAGCAACATGGATGGACCTAGAGATTATCATACTAAGTGAAGTAAGTCAGAAAGAGAAAGACAAATACCATATGATATCATTTATATGTGGAATCTAAAATATGACACAAATGAACTTATCTACAAAACAAAAACAGACTCACAGACATAGAGAACAGACTTGTGGTTGCCAAGGAGGGGAGAATGGGGGATGGATTGGGAGTTTGGGATTAGCAGATGCAAACTATTATACATAGAATGGATAAACAACAAAGTCCTACTGTACAGCACAGGGAACTGTATTCAATATCCTGTGATAAACCATAATGGAAAAGAATACATACATAGGGACTCCCCTGGTAGTGCAGTGGTTAAGAATCTGCCTGCCAATGCAGGGGACACGGGTTTGAGCCCTGCTCCAGGAAGATCCCACATGCCATGGGGCAACTAAGCCCGTGAGCCACAGCTACTGAGCCTGCGCTCTAGAGCCTGCGAGCCACAACTACTGAGCCCATGAGCCACAACTAAAGAGCCCATGAGCCACAACTACTGAGCCCATGTGCCACAACTACTGAAGCCAGCACGCCCAGAGCCCTGCTCTGCAACAAACAGGCCACCGCAATAAGAAGCCCGTGCACGGCAATGAAGAGTAGCCCCCACTCACCGCAACGAGAGAAAGCCTGCGTGCAGCAAGGAAGACCCAACGCAGCCAAAAATAAATAATTAATTAAAAAAATATATATATATACATATATGTATATTCTCAGAATCACTTTGATGTACAGCACAAATTAACATTGTATATCAACTATATGTCAATAAAGTAAATTTAAAAAACAAAATTGACTGGTGATGGATACACAACTGTGAATATGCTAAAAGCCATTAAATTGTATGCTCTCCGTGATCAAATTGTATGGTATGTGAATTATATTGCAATAAAACTATGAAAGAAAGAGAGAAAAGGGGAGGATGGGAGGGAGGGGGAGAGAGAAAGAGAAGGTGAGCAGGAAAGAGAAAGAGAAAGAAATAAAAGGAAAAAGGAAAGAAAACCCCAAACTCCTACATAGAGAGAACAGCCATCCTGGTTTGCCCAGGACTGTCCCAGTTTTAGCACTGAAAGTCCTGGGTCCTGTGAACCCCTCAATCCAAGGCAAATCGGGTTAGTCCTACTACGTCCCACAGAGGTCTGGCCTCCGTAGACCCTCCATCCTCACCTCACTCCAGCCACTCCTCTGAGCTCATCCCTCCCTTCTCTCTGCATGGTTGCTCCCTGATGTCATTCAGGGTTAAGCCTAAAGGCCACACCCATAGGGTACCCCTCTGGCACCACCCTCAATAAAGCGCCCCCCACCGTGGCACTTGTTATCAGGTCACTGTTTATTTCCTTAAGGCATAACCGATTATTTTCTATCCCCTCCTCCTCCATTCAACTTTAAGTGCTGCCTGGCAGGCTTTCTTGTCTTATTCACTGTGGTCAGTCCCATGCCTGTCCCATGAAAGTGGCAGAGGACCTGGCACCTGGCCGACTCTTAAGAAACATGGTCAAATAAAAGCATGGGTTCGGGAATGAACGAGCTTAGGACTCTGCATTCACACACGTGTGTCACACTTTAAATCCTCATTTAAAGGATGAGGTGCTGCTGGACTGGGCCCTTTGCATGACAAGGTGTCAGCCCTTTGCTGGTGCACAGCAGGGGCAGGCCCTGAAATTTCTAGTCCAGCGTGAATTGAGGTGTGTGTGTGTGTGTGTGTGTGTGAGAGAGAGAGAGAGAGAGAGAGTATGCAAGCCGTTGAGCATGCCACTGAATCCACGTGCGTATCAGCAAGGCCATGACCAGCATACCTCCCGGGGACAGACTCGTGTTTCAGATTGCAATAGGCCTACTCATCACGTGGCCTTGGACAAGGGTCCGGCCTAGCCCCTGTTTCATTGTCTATCCCGCATCTCCCGTCAGGGTCTCTGGCAGGATCGACTGAGAACCTGGCACGGGTCCCTAGCACACAGTAGGTACAGGCTTAGCTTCAACCATCCCTCCAGGCCTCCTCCCCAGTTTATCAAGTGTTGCCTAAGCCCGCTGCTGCTGCTAAACTCGGGTACGTTAGATAAGTGGGGCACGGGTTTGTGGCCCCGCGGCTCCGGGTGGGCACACAGTATCTTTCAGACAAAGAGAAACTTCGGGCAGGGTGGAGCTGTGCCTGGGGAAGATGAAGAGGTTATTACTGCCTTGCGATCCCACTTTCTCGCTGCACACAAGCTAGGGAAGTGTGTCTGAGCTCACGTCTGTGAGTGCGTCGTCCGGCGACTTGGTGCGCGTCTGCGTGGACTCATTCGAGGGTCGTCTCCACACGGAACCCAGCAACCTCTCTGAAAACCGACGGCGGGGCGGGGCCAGGTGCGCAGGGGGCGGGAGCCAGGCCCCGCGGGGCGGAGTCCACGTGGATGACGTTCAGGGCCACTCCCCCACCTTGGGACAGACCCGGAAGCGGCGGCGCCCCTAGGGGAAGATGGCGCCCTCGGGGCTGAAGGCGGTGGTGGGGGAGAGTGAGTGCCGCCTCCTGGGGGCGGGGGGCCGGGTGCGCACGGACTCTGGGACCCAAGCGGCGGGGAGTTGGGGGCCTGGCTGGGCATCGAGCACCTGACGCTCGAGGGGGCGGACGGGGACTTGGCCTCAGCTGGATGTCCCGTCGCTCCCTTGAGAGAGCGGAACAAAGTTGGGAGACAGAACTCCGGGGACCTAAAGGAATCAGACTAAGGGTGGCGTAGACAGGCGCTGGGCAGGGACTCCTGGGCCCCCTAGGGTGCCAGCGGGGGGAGGGCACACCTGGACATCCAGACTCCCGGATCTCAGCCGGGCGAAGTCCGGCGAGCTGGACTCTTGGGGCCCCTGGTGCGGACGGGGTCCGGGCCTGGGTGCGCTGGTCAGCGACCCCAGGTGGTGAGAGTGCTCAGGCGACGCGTCCGGACCCCTATCCAGGTCCATGGGTGGGGGACGCCTTCCTCCTTGCCCGGTCGCTACGAACCCCATGCAGCTAGAGGACCCAGGCATCCAGGCCCCGCAGGCTGGGTTCTTGGGGGAGGGGTGGAGGTCGCCCCCTCCCCCACCTCCGGTAGTTCCGGCCTCAGCGGCTCCTTCCGCCCTGGCCGTCATGATAACTGTGGACACGACACTCTTGCCGGGCGGGGCTGCCTATCCACTCCCTCCACTAGGCAGGGGCCAGTGTGGCTCAAACCCCCAAAACCCCAACTGAAAAAGGAGTCTCCTACATAGGAGTTACTGGGGAGATAGGAGAATCGCTGATTCCATTATACAGATGAGGAAACTGAGGCTGGATGTTGGGTAATGGGATGACCACAGCCAGGCATGCCTCAGACCAGGGATCCAGGGGTCCTGTGTTCTGGTCCAGGGGAAACTGATGGAGGTCAAATGAGGGTGTGGCTGAAATATACAGGCCAGGAGTACTTGAGTAGCAGATAGGGAGGCTGAGAGCCCAGCTCTGGAGGCAGGTAGACCTGTTATGTGAGTCTTGGCTTTCCAGTTATTCCGTTTATCTGAAGCATAGTTATCCAGTGGCTACTTATGCCTCAGGGACTCGCCACTTAAGTGCTGAGGGTACTTTTGCAACTTACTTCTCTTCTCTGAACCTCAGTGGCCCTGTCTATAAATTGGGGGTGACTAGGAGCCACCTCACAGGACTGGGGGGGAGGAATAAATGTGAGTTCAGATGGAGGTCCAGCCCGGGACCCAGAAGGTTTGGGGGCACGGTGGGACCAGAGGAGCTGGCATCCTGAGCCTGCCCCTCACTTCCCCGCAGAAATTTTGAGCGGAGTCATTCGGAGCGTCAAGAAGGATGGGGAGTGGAAGGTAGGGGTGAGACAATGCCTTGTCCAAACCCATGTGGGGGGCCCTGAATGTGGGACTCCCTCCAACTCCTTAAGGAGGTTGCTGGTCCACAGAGGTGGGGTCAGGTGGGCCAGTCTGGGATGCGGTGGGTTGGGGATGGGGTCCTGGGTCCTCGTGTTCAACCAGCTCTTGAAGCTGTCAGGCCTGCCCACTGCCCCAGCCCCTCCTCAGGGACAGGTTCAGCCTCTCCCACCCTCTTGTCTGTCCGCCGGTCCATCTGTCCATCCATCTGGACAGGTGCTCATCATGGACCACCCGAGTATGCGCATCTTGTCGTCCTGCTGCAAGATGTCAGACATCCTGGCTGAGGGCATCACCAGTGAGTGGACACTCCCACCCCATGCTGCCCAGATGGGACCTGAGTGTGGGATCCCCTCAAATTCTCCAGAACTCCCAAATATGCAGCTTACCGCACAGACAGCCCTGATTTGGGAGCCCATGGCTGTGCAGCCCCTGTATGTGGAACCCCATGTAGGACTCTCAGTGCGTGACGTCCAGAATGGATAACTTTCTATGGGCGATCCCCAAGGGGTATGACTATGTGACCCCCAAATGTGCAGGACCCTGCCCATGTAGCTCTTAGCTGTGTGACCCGTGGGTGTGCACCTCCTGCTTTGGACCCTTAGGGAGTGCAGTCCCCCTGCTTCACTCCAGGATCTGACCCTCCTTCCCAAGTGTCCAGCTCCCTGAGTCAGAGACTCCCCATGTGCCCTGGCCCCACTGCCATCATGTGCCCCTTCCTCTGTTCCTACTAGTTGTGGAGGACATCAACAAACGGCGAGAACCCATCCCCAGTCTGGAGGCCATTTATCTGCTGAGCCCCACGGAGAAGGTGCCTATGTGAGCGGGTGTGTGCGCGCATGTCTGCAGTGTATGGGGGACAGGCAGCTGGCTGGAGGCTGGGGCAGGGGATGGTCAGTCTAGGGGCCAGGCCTGGAGAGTAATCCGCATTCCTCAGTCGGTGCAGGCCCTGATCGCAGACTTCCAGGGGACCCCGACCTTCACCTACAAAGCGGCACACATCTTCTTCACCGACAGTGAGTGAGGAGAGCCAGTGGGGTGGGGGTCAGGGCGAGGGGGTGTGTGGGCTGCCCTGGCCTGATGCCCCCTCTTGCCCACCCCAGCCTGCCCCGAGCCCCTGTTCTGTGAGCTGGGCCGCTCCCGGCTGGCGAAGGTGGTGAAGACGCTGAAAGAGATCCACCTTGCCTTCCTCCCGTACGAGGCTCAGGTACAGCCCAGCCTAGTCCTGGGAAGGGGTGGGGGTCTGTCACCAAACGTCCCAGGTTCCCTCAGAAACAGGCACCAAGACAAGTAAAGGGGACACTGAATCAGAAAGCAAAGGAGCCAACACCGGGCGGAATGAGCTCCTAGCGCTGTGGCACCCGGAGTACTGTCCCACTGGGTAACGGCAGGGGGCAGCATAGAGCTCACCTCAGCGTCGTCCCAAGTTGGAGGGGACTGAGGTATTTCTCCACCTCCTTCTCTAGACAGGAGTTGGGGGCTGCCCCAGGCCTGCCTCCTAGATGGCAGAGCAGGCTCCAGAGACCAGAGGAAGCCCCAGGGAGTGGCAGATGGCGGCTGCTGGAGTTGGGCAAGGCTACACCTCCAGCGGCGGCTCTGTGCCCTCCCAGGTGTTCTCCTTGGATGCCCCGCACAGCACCTACAATCTCTACTGCCCCTTCCGTGCCAGCGAGCGGGCACGGCAGCTCGAAGCGTTGGCCCAGCAGATCGCCACCCTGTGCGCCACACTGCAAGAGTACCCGGCCATCCGCTACCATAAGTGGGAACCCCACCTGGATGCCACCCTCTGACCTTGACCCCCATCCTGTTTCCAACCCCAGCCCCAGTCCTCACCCTGGTCCCTAACCCCATCCCCGACCCCCAGTCTGCGCCTGGCCCTCCCCAAGCCCACGCCCTGAGCCCCCCCCCACATCTGCCCACCCCACCCCCAGGGGCCCAGAGGACACGGCCCAGCTGGCCCACGCCGTCCTAGCCAAGCTGAACGCCTTCAAGGCAGACACTCCCAGTCTGGGCGAGGTGAGGGGGCTTTCTGGGGAGGTGGGGGGAGGGCCCAGCCAGGGTCAGGGTCAATGTCCTCATCCCTGCCCACCCCCTCCACCCCAGGGCCCTGAGAAAAGTCGCTCACAGCTCCTCATCATGGACCGGGCGGCCGACCCCGTGTCCCCACTGTTGCACGAGCTCACCTTCCAGGCCATGGCCTATGACCTGCTGGACATCGAGCAGGACACGTACAGGTGGGTGGACCCCGGGACTCGCCATCTGCCATCACTGCGGACCTGGGTCCTCAGCCAGTGCGCCCGACGCTCATGTCTCCTGCTCCCCCAGGTATGAGACCACGGGGCTCAGCGAGGCCCGGGAGAAGGCCGTGCTGCTGGACGAGGACGATGACCTGTGGGTGGACCTGCGGCACATGCACATCGCAGATGTGTCCAAGTACGGGCACGTGGTGGGCGCCGGGGGTATGGGCCCTTCCGCACGCGGTCCCCACCCCCTCCCACACCTCTGTGGACCGGGTACATGGCCTCCCGCTGTGGGTGAGCGCCCCTCCACGAGCCACACCCCTCCGCTGGCCTCCCCGGTGCGTCCCCAGTGTGGGCTCGCACGTGGCCTGTGTCTCCTGGCTCCCATCCCCTGGCCGTGCAATGCCCCCCAAGTCTGCCGTCAAACTACGGTCTTGGCACCCGTCCCCATCCTGCCCCCTGCCCACTCTCACTGCCAGGAAGGTCACGGAGCTCCTGAAGACATTCTGTGAGAGCAAGAGGCTGACCACAGACAAGGTAGGGTGTGGGCCTGTGTCAGGGTGGGCAGCTTGGGAGGAACGCCCCTCCCCCCCAAAGATGGGGGCGGGGCCTCAGTCTGGATCCCTAGCCTGCAGCAGGGGCCTCCGGTAGGCAGGGCCTGGCTCACGCTCCTTCCTGTCCCCAGGCCAACATCAAAGACCTGTCCCACATCCTGAAAAAGATGCCACAGTACCAGAAGGAGCTGAACAAGGTGAGCGGGGGCGGGGAACCTGCCCCCTCCAACTGCCACCCCGTCTCCACCCTGGCTCACCTCTGTTACCCCAATTCCCACCTCTGCCCCTCAGTATTCTACGCACCTGCATTTAGCTGATGACTGCATGAAGCACTTCAAGGGCTCTGTGGAGAAGCTGTGCAGTGTGGAGCAGGTGGGGTGAGCCCAGGGCAGGGGTGGGGGTCTGTGGAGGGGAGGCTGGGCGTGGGGGGCGGGGTCTGTGGGGAGGCAGGGCCTGTGAGGGAGGCGGGGCCTGTGAAGGGGCGTTTTCTGGGGTAGAGTATGGCTTGTGGGGGTGCCAGGCCCGTGGAAAGGTAGGACCAGGGTAAGGGGCGGGGCCTATGGAGAGGTGTGGCCTGTGTGAGGGGTGGGGCCCGTGGGGAAGAGGCTGGGGCTGCGAGGGGGTGGAGCCTATGGAGAGGACGGGCGTGTGCGAGGGGTGGGGCCTCTCTGCGAACACGTGTAGAACCTTCAGAGACCTGGTGGTCAGATGAAATGAAGCCCAAAGGTCTTGCCGAGCCCCCTGGGATGGCCCTGCCCCGCCCCGTCCCCCCACATAGTGGCTGACCCCCATGCCCCACAGGACTTAGCCATGGGCTCTGACGCAGAGGGCGAGAAGATCAAGGACGCCATGAAGCTGATCGTGCCGGTGCTTCTGGACGCCGCAGTGCCAGCCTACGACAAGATCCGGGTTCTGTTGCTCTACATTCTTCTACGGAATGGTGGGTAGGGGGCAAGGGGGGGCCTTGGTATACCGCCACTCACCGCGGTCTCCAGTGATCCTGGGACTCTCTAAACCCCACAGTTGCCCTGCCCTCGGGATGCCCCCAAACCCCACAGATACCCCTGTGGACCCTGGGCCTCCTTCCATTGGCCTCCGTTGGCATGGAGAGCCTGCAAATCTATGACGTCTCCAAATTTGGCCCCCTCAACTGATTCCAGAGGGCCCCCCAGTCTACTACTCCCTCTGGGATTCGCATCCAGAATTCTAACATCAGGAACGCCCCCGCGCCAGACTGGTGGCTCCCCTGGTCCCGAGGGTCTCTGAACTGTAGGCTGCTCCTGTCATGGTTCTGCCACCTCCTCACCCCACCGCAAGCCCCTCAACCCAGAAGTGTGCATGGCCACCTCTGTCCCCCCACCCTCCCCTCCCCCACAACCCCGTGAGCATCCCATCCACGTCAGCCCACCCATCGGCCTCCTCCAGGTGTGAGCGAGGAGAACCTGGCCAAGCTGATCCAGCACGCCAACGTGCAGGCACACAGCAGCCTCATCCAGAACCTGGAACAGCTGGGCGGCACTGTCACCAACCCCGGGGTATGCTGGGGCAGAGACTGGGGGGGAGGCGGATATGGGGGTGGGGCCGCCTGGGGAGCGGGCACTGAGTCAGAGGGCAGTGACTGGGGGCGGAGGGCACGTCACCAGGGCAGGGGTACGCAGGGCATGATGTGGTTCTTGGAGGACAGGAGGCTTGAGTGGGGTCTGGGGACCGGGGGGCACCAGGGCTGTCCCCAGCCTCGGCAGTCATAGGAGAAACAGGGCGGGCAAGGCATAGTCAGAGCCCCAGTCCATGTGGTCCGAGTCCCGGGGGCGGATAGCCGGGTCACCAGCATGGGGCACACAGTTGACCCTGGGCTCCCAGAGGTCTGAGGGCCACCGACCTGGGCGGGACACACATGGCAGCTTCCTGTGCTCCGACCTCCACACATTCCGCTTCCCCTGACCCTGCCTCCGCCTCTGGCCAGGCGCATCTCTCATGTTCTCCCCTTGCCGGTTGGTCCTCCGTCTCTCTCCCAGGCGCCCGTCTGTCGCCCTGTCCGCCACTTCTCAGTTCCCTTGCTTCTGTGTCCTCCCACATCTGTCTCCATCTTTCTCTCTTAGTCCTGATCTTTCTGTTTGTGGCATCTTTGTCTCACTGCCTCTGTATTTCTTCCTCCCTCTCTCTCATTTTCCCTTCCTCGCTCTCTCTGCGTCTGTCTCTCTCTCTGTCTCCCTCCTTCCTTCTGTCTTTCTCTCTCTCCCCTTTCTCCATCTTTGTCTGCAACCTTCCCAAGTCCGACAAGCCCCCAGCCCCATTTATGACCCGCCTCCTTCTCCCTGATTCCCCCACTGACCCCGGCCCGCCCCACCTGTAGGGCTGTGGGACCACAAGCCGGCTGGAGCGGAGGGAGCGCTCAGAGCCCACCTATCAGCTGTCCCGCTGGACCCCGATCATCAAGGATGTGATGGAGGTACCGCTGCTGGGGGGTTGGGGCCTGACCCCCATCCCCTGCCCCTATCCAGGCAACGCTCAGCCCTCTTCCTGATCACCGTCCTAAGCCCCCAGGCTTAAGGGGAAATCCTTCATTATGGGCATCCCTGTGGCATCCGATTTGCGCTGTCATGGGGGCAATCCCAGGCCCACACTGGAGGAAGTGGGGTGTCAGAGGGGTCCCTCATAGGGGAGCTTCATTTCCTCTCCACCTGCTGGTCCCCTCCTCTGTCCCCCTCTATTCACTCCTGCCCCCCAGAAAGCCCCCTGGGTCCCCCTTTGTCCTCCCCATGCCAGTCCCTGCCCGTTCTGGGAACCAAAAGTAGCAGCAACACAAAGGACTAGGCCAGGGACCTGGCTTCCTGGCCTCCTGCCGTTTGTGTGGAGTCCGGGCACCTCCGCCTGCTTGGAGACCGGTGACCTCGGCCCCCGTGTCCCCATGGACTCTGCATGCTGAGACTCCTGGGTACCTGAGGGGCAGGGAGCTCAGAATCCTGGGTTCCCAAGGGTCTGTGGGCCCACACTTCTGGGTCCCTGCGGAGCTGAGGAGGAGCAGGGTCCTTAAGAAGTTAGGGGCCCAGAGTCCTGGGTCACCAAGGGGCTGGAGACACAGATGGTGGCCCCCATCTGCCAGGATCTTGGCCCATGAACACACCCTATGGAGGGGGCCCCAGGCCGTGCACCCCGTCGCCCGGGCCCCTCTCTTCAGCCTCCTCCTCTGGCCCCAGGATGCTGTGGAGGACCGGCTGGACCGGAAGCTGTGGCCCTTCGTGTCTGACCCTGCACCCACGCCCAGCTCCCAGGCTGCTGTCAGGTGAGGCCCAGGGATGCCCCCGCCCCAGCTGTGCCCAGGCCTGTGGGAGGTGAGGCTTGGGTATGGGGGTGGTGGTCTGCTGTTGCGACTGACCTTTCCCTGTCTCCCCCGGGCAGCGCCCGCTTCGGCCACTGGCACAAGAACAAGGCGGGCGTGGAGGCCCGGGCAGGGCCCCGGCTTATCGTCTACATCGTGGGCGGTGTGGCCATGTCAGAGATGCGGGCCGCCTATGAGGTGACCAGGGCCACTGATGGCAAGTGGGAGGTGCTTATCGGTGAGTGGCCAGGACTGGGGCCCCTGGGCTGGGGTGGGGCCGGGAGCCTGCCCCTGTGTGTGGGTCCCTGGGGGACTGACAGCTGCGTGCCTTCTGGGTGCCCAAAGCCTAGAGCCTCCACAGGGCCTGGGTGAGAGGATACCGGATACCTGAGGGGCTAGGGCTTGGCTTCCCAGGGAAGGGGTCGCCTAGGAGTGGACCCCTCTCTCTCCGAGGGGTGAGCCTTCTGAGGCCTTAGGGTCAGGGCCTGGTTTCCCGAGCACCCCACCTGGGGGTGTCAGGGGCCGAGGCCAGTCCCCCAACCCCATCCTCCTGCCCAGGCTCCTCACACATCCTCACACCGACCCGCTTCCTGGATGACCTCAAGACGCTGGACCAGAAGCTGGAGGACATTTCCCTGCCCTGACCCTCCCGCCCCCGCCTGACCTGCCCCCTGCCCTTTTCAGAGAAATAAACTCCCATGTTTCTGCCAGCTGGCACCCACCTCACTTTCTTTCCATGGGAGCTAGACGAGGACTGCCACCCTTGGGTCCCATTCCCTGACCTGTGCCTCAGGCCCCACCCCATCCTGTTGTCCTTCCAGAGGGCATCCCAAGCTCTAATTTGAATATTGGCTCCAAGATCTACGAGCTGCTAGGTTTTGGCCAACTTCTTGGGTCCCCCTTCCAAAAACATGGGGGCCAATGACGCCAGTGGCTTTGCAGAGGAGGTGAAATGGCGCCGAAAGCTGACGGCACCGGAAAATGACAGCAGCTGCTCCTCTACTGGTACTAGGGTTATCTCGGCTGCTCCGATGGGACCATCAGTAGTAGTGTTAACAAGCAGAACAGGCCCTGTATCCCAGCACCCCCAGCCCTTCAGGAACTGTCTCAGTGGGGCCTGGGGCCACACGAGGCCAGGGGTCTTCTCAGGCTCCTAGGATCAGAATCTGCATTTGTGTGAGGAACACAGCAAACGATGCCCATTTCCCACCCCAGAGAGTTAGAACTCTCCCTGCTTATCCTCCTCCCCGCCCCCACTTTCTCCAGGCTGTTCACAGGGGCTCCTAACTGCAGGACTTATCAGACCCTTCACTGGGTATGTTAGTTTGCTAAGGCTGCCATAACAAAGTGCCACATTCCGGGTGACCTACACAACAGAAATTATTCTCTCACAGTTCTGGAAACCGGGAGTCCAAGATCAAGGTGTCGGCGGGGTTGATTTCTTCTAAACCCTCTCTCCTTGGCTTATAGATGGCCATCTTCTCCCTGTGTCCTCACATGCTCTTCGCTCTGTGTGTGTCTGTGTCCTAATCTCCTCTTCTTCTTCTTTTAAATTTATTTATTTTAATTTATTTTATTTTTGGCTGTATTGGGTCTTCATTGCTGCACGCGTGCTTTCTCTAGTTGCAGCGAGCGGGGGCTACCCGTCGTTGAGGTGCACGGGCTTCTCATTGCGGTGGCTTCTCTTGTTGTGGAGCACGGGCTCTAGGCGTGCGGGCTTCAGTAGTTGTGGCACGTGGGCTTCAGTAGTTGTGGCGCCCGGGCTTCAGTAGTTGTGGCTCACAGGCTCTAGAGCGCAGGCTCAGTAGTTGTGGTGCATGGGCTTAGTTGCTCCGTGGCATGTGGGATCTTCCCGGACCAGGGCTCAAACCCATGTCCCCTGCATTGGCAGGCGGATTCTTAACCACTGTGCCACCAGGGAAGCCCCTAATCTCCTCTTCTTATAAGGATACCAGTCATATTGGCTTAAAGTCTACACTAATGACCTCGTTTTGACTTAATTATCTTTTAAAAATCTTGTCTCCAAATACAGTCACATTCTGAGGCATGGGGGTTAGGATTTCAGCATATGAATTTTCTGGGGACACAGTTCAGCCCATAACACTCAGCTAAAGTGAGATGTGAATCTCACAGCCTGAATAAGATAGATGAAGGCCCTTCTCTCTGGAGCACAGACACACAGCCAGGCTGGCAGTCTGTGGCACATGTGGCTGTGGGAGCCCCAAGAACATGGTAATCCACTCAGGGGCAGCCTGGGAAGGCTTCCTGGAGGAGGTGGCACTTAAGAGAATGAAAGTGAAGAGGAGTCTGGGAAGGGAGGGGAGGGCACAGTGGAGGCAAAGGCAAGAGAGCAGAATGGAGCCAGAGGGAAAGGTCTTGAGGGACGACAAGGTCTGAGAGCCACCTGAGGCCTGAGTGAGGATTTGGCCCCTGCTGGGATGATGGGAAACTACAGAAAGGATCTGAGCAGGGTCAGGTGGGGGCCCCAAGTCTAATGTTGGCGATGGGGCTCAGCTGGGATGAGTGCCTTGGGAGGGGGCCCTGGTGGGCGGGTAAATTGGGTATAGTGCCCCCCAGCGGAGCGCTACCCATTTCCATCCTGTCATCTCTGGAGTTGTGGCCCCTCCAAGACTGGGACCAGGGGGGCATGGGTGGACACAGGACACTTGAGGCCCTCCTTCCCTGCCCACGGAAGACTTGGCCCTGATTTTGAGGTCACCTATCCTTTTGAGAATTCAGAGAAGTCTAAAGACACTCTTCCCAGAAAAATTGCACGGACAGTTTTGCAGGTAGGGCCTTGGAGAAGCAAAAACCCCTCCGATTCAGCAATTCTACTAAGATTTATGCGAAACGCGTAATAGGGCAGAAAGATGGACGTGCAAGGCTGTCGAGTAGATGAGGTGCAGGGGAGAAAGTGAGTCATCTCAGACCACTGAGACGGCTGGCCCTGGATGCCCCGCCCCCCGCCACGGCTTTGGCAGAGAAGCCTTTCTACTGGGAGACGGAGTGGGAGGGAGATGGATTTAAAAGTTTAACTTTTAGGGACTTCTCTGGTGGCGCAGTGGTTAAGAATCGGCCTGTCAATGCAGGGGAGACGGGTTCGATCCGTGGTGGGGGGAGATCCCACATGCCATGGAGCAATTAAGCCCGCGAGCCACAAATGCTGAGCCTGTGCTCTAGAGGCCGCGAGCCACAACTACTGAGCCCACACGCCTAGAGCCGGTGCTCCGCAACAAGAGAAGCCGCCGCAATGAGAAGCCCGCGCACCGCAACGAAGAGTAGCTGCCACGCCCCCACGCGCAGCAAGGAAGACCCAACACAGCCCCAAATCAATTAATTAGTTAATTTTTTTTTAAAGTTTAACTTTTAAACTCTCCTCCTTGGAAAGCCGCGGTTTTCTTCCGGGACCCGCCTAGGTAGGTAAGCGCTCCGAGCGCCAGGGGGCGCTGTGGCTCAATTTGCTGGCTGCTTTGATCTTTAGCGTCTGTAACCCGAGCTTGGGTGACCCTATTAGAGAGGGCGGGGGTGGGGGAGGAGGAGTAGGTCATGAGTTACTCAATAGTTCTCAGCGCCAGCGAAACTCTGTTGCTTAAATCGCCTCGGCCTCTGGCCCTTATTTGTACGTAGACGATGTTGTAAAGGCTCCCACCTCAGGGCATTTTGATTCTACAAATATTCACGGACCACCCCCATCCCCGCCCCCGAAAATGGGCCACAGCAGCCGGTAGTGTCAGGCCCTGACCACGCCCCAGGCACCCTGCCAAGCCCTCCACATGCATTACACAGAATTCTCAAAACCCTCGTGTGAGGGTAAAATCCACCCTCTCTCTGCGTCCTGTGAGACCTCACGTCAGGAGCTCCATGATGTCATGTCCCTACGATTGGTCGGTGGGATGGGGGCGGGCGGGAGGTGTCCCTGGTTTCCAACAATTCTCCACATAAAGGTTTTAGCAGCCATGGATTCCTTCCGATCTCTTCCTTTTTTTTTAAAATTTAATTTTATTATTTTTTTCCCCGACGCTGCGAGGCTTGTGGCATCTTAGTCCCCCAACGAGGGATCGAACCCAGGTCACCGCAGTGAAAGCGCGGATTCCTAACCACGGGACTGCCAGGGAATTCCCCAATTTTTTTTTCTGTACTTTAAAATTTTATCTATTTATTTATTGCCAATATCTCTTGAAGATTATTTTCAAACTTGTCATTCCTCCCACTGGAATCAGCTGGGATCCTTCTTGAAAGGACTCTCAGCAACTACTGAAGTTGGTTCGTATGGAAAGTTACAACCTAGCGCGTTTTGTTACGTGTTATTGTGGGTGTGGATTAGGTCGCTGAATCCCCGGGAGGCAGCTGGACACGTGAGCTCATCAGGGAGGCCTGGGGTGGGAATAGACTCCAGAGTCACTGGTGGTCATGGTATAAGCTTAGAGGCAACATCCAAGAACCACCGACTGCCACAATAATAATATATATACCACGATAATATAGTATTAATATAATAATACATCATTATTATTTAATACTGTAAGATGGCCTGGCCCCGGCTGGGCGGTAGTTCTCAGGATGTGCCAAGAAGGAGGACTCCACAAAGTGAGAAAAAAGGATTCCTCAGGTCAGCATCAGGGCTTCAGAAGGTCAGGAGGGCACCCCTGGGGTGGTGAGCACTGATGCTCTTGGTTGTGGGGACATGGGGACACATCATAGCAGGGAGGCTTCTCAGCCCATGCTGTGCAGGGCAGGGGGCTCTGCTAGAGCAATATCTCATCCAAGTTAACAGGAGGGAAAAGTTTGTGGTCTTGAATTTGCTTTACTTAAAAATAAAAGTGAGCGGGGGAGATAAATTAGGAGTTTGGATTTCTATTTTTTTGTTTGTTTTTTTTTCTGCACTGTGCAGATCTTAGTTCCCCTACCAGGGATGGAACCCCGGGCCCACGGCAATGAAAGTGCTGAGTCCTAACCACTGAACCACCAGGGAATTCCCAGGAGTTTGGAATTAACATAGACACACGACTATATATAAAATAGGTAAAAAACAAGGACCTACTGTCTAGCACAGGGAACTATACTCAGTATCTTGTAATAACCTATAATGGAAAAGAATCTGAAAAAAAATACATATATGTGTGTGTATAACTGAATCACTTGGCTGTACACTTGAAACTAACACAGCATTGTAAATCAACTCCACTTCAGTTTTTTTAAAAAACTAAAAAAATAAAAGTTTAAATACTTTACGGTACATTTAGACAATGGAAACTGACCCTGCATTAAAAAGAATTCACCCAAGAGAAAGGAAAATATACATCCACACAAAGACGTGTCCAGGAACGTTCATGGCATTATTCATAATAGCCCAAAGGTGGAAACAATCCAAATGCCCATCAGCTGGTGAATGGAAATCAATGTGGTACGTCCAGGCGATGGAACGCAGCTCAGTCAAGGACCAAAGTACATGTTATGACATTAATGAACCTCAAAACACTATGCTAAGTAAATAAGCTTGATGCAAAAGACCACATAGTGTACGATTCCACTTATATGAAATGTCCAGAGTAAGCAAATTCACAGACAGAAAGTGGTTGCCTAGGGGTGGGGGTGGGAATAGAGAGTGACTGCAAAGGAGCACAAGATTCCTTTTAGGGGTGATAGAAACTTTCCAGAATTGGATTGTGGTAATGGCTGTGCAACCCTGTGAAACTTACTACAGATCACTGAGTTGTACAATTGAAATGGAGGAATGTGGTATGTAAATTATACTTCAATAAAGCTGCTTTAAAAAAGAACGAAAAATTGAGGATCCCAGACATGGTGGAGCTGCCGGCTGGGCAGAGAGGGGTGGAGGTGGGATGGTGAAACCCGCAGGACCCTAGCAAAGCAAGAATTGCCTGAGGCCTCTGGGGGAGGGGCTGAGTGGCCCCGGGGAACCCAGCAGATGTCAAGGAAGCAAGGCAAGCTTCCCCTTTTTTTTTTTTTTCTGTAAAGTTGCTCAAAATCTGAAAACACAAGTTAACCAACAGCTACTGCCAAAAATATTGTGAAAAGACTCCTGGAGGTGAGGAAATAGCCCTGAAAGTGGGAAAGTTCTGTTCCGGTTGGGCTGAGATGGGGTCCCCAGGGCTGAGGTATTGAGGGGACAGGACAGGAAGAGGAAGTTTTGGCTGGTGGCCCCTCCACATTGAGTGACCACTCAGAGCCTTGATCCCTCTCTGTGGCTGGGGAAATTCTGGGAAAATATTGATCCCCCTCCCGAAAAAAAGCTACGTTTGAAGCATCCATTACATACCGTGCCTCATTCTGTAACGTCTACATAGATTTACATAAAGTATTTGCTGGATGAAATAAGTCAGATGGAGACAGACAAATACTTAACTGTGGAATCTGGTTTTCCCCCAGCTTCGTTGGCATAAGCTTAAGGTGTACAACGTAGTGATTTAATACATATATACTGATCAAAGAAATGTTCACATATTGAGATATAGGGAAAGTCATTCTGGCTTATACATGAGTTAACTTGAATTTTATGCCAACAGCCTGTTTGTGGCCTAAGCTAACAGCCTGTTTTATGCTAACAGCCTGTTTGTCGCCTATGAAAACTACATTGTGCATCTGCTTTAATTATTAAAGAAAAGGGCACATTGACCAGAAATAAAGAATGTCCATGTTCAAAACAAAGATTAAATGCCTCCCTTCCTGGGATGCCAGGGCTGGTCCTCCTTTGATGATAAGACTCCCTTCCCAGGCGCCGAGGTCATACCGACTCGCTGTGTACATGATGATCTGTTTTTTTTTTTTGAAACCTTGAAGGAGCATCTCCCTGACTTGTTTGATGTCCTTTGTTCTGACAAGATATAAAACTGCGCTGAAAACCATGCATCTCTGGGGCAGTTCCTCAGAGTTATCAGAGAGGCCGTCTTCCAGGCTATAGTCCTCAGTTTGGCTCAAATAAAACTCTTTCCTGGGACTTCCCTAGTAGTCCAGTGGTTAAGACTCGGCGCTTTCACTGCTGGGGGCGCAGGATCAATCCCTGGTCCGGGAAGTAAGATCCTACAAGCCAAGAGCTGCGGCCAAATAAATAAATAAATAAATAAGGACTCCGGCATCCAACAAATCTGGATCTGAAATCTCCCCTTCGGGAGTGACTCAGCCTCACCCAACATCAGTTTTCCCATCTGTGAAATGGGGCACAAGGTGGAGGCTGTCAGGAAGCTGTGGTCAGACTCTCCCTCCCGTCTCCACATCATTCCCCTTTTCTTTAAATTTTTTTTAAACATCCTTATTGGAGTATAATTGCTTTACAATGGTGTGTTAGTTTCTGCTTTATAGCAAAGTGAATCAGCTATACATATACATATATCCCCATATCTCCTCCCTCTTGCATGTCCCTCGCACCCTCCCTATCCCACCCCTCTAGGTGGTCACAAAGCACCGAGCTGATCTCCCTGTGCTATGTGGCTCCTTCCCACCAGCTATCCAGTTTACATTTGGTAGTGGTATATATGTCCATGCCACTCTCTCATTTCGTCCCAGCTTACCCTTCCCACTCCCCGTGTCCTCAAGTCCATTCTCTACGTCTGCATCTTTATTCCTGTCCTGCCCCTAGGTTCTTGAGAACCCTTTTTTTTTTTAGATTCCATATATATGTGTTAGCATACGGTACTTGTTTTTCTGTTTCTGACTTACTTCACTCTGTATGACAAACTCTAGGTCCATCCACCTCACTACAGATAACTCAATTTCATTTCTTTTTATGGCTGAGTAATATTCCATTGTATATATGTGCCACATCTTCTTTATCCATTCATCTGTCGATGGGTACTTAGGTTGCTTCCATGTCCTGGCTACTGTAAATAGAGCTGCAGTGAACATTGTGGTACATGACTCTTTTTGAATTATGGTTTTCTCATGGTATATGCCCAGTAGTGGGATTGCTGGGTCGTATGGTAGTTCTATTTTTAGTTTTTTAAGGAACCTCCATACTGTTCTCCATAGTGGCTGTACCAATTTACATTCCCACCAACAGTTTTTTTAATTTTTTAAATTTTATTATGTTTTTTATTATTGAAGTACAGTTGATTTACAATGTCATGTTAGCTTCAGGTGTACAACACAGTGATACAGTGTTGAGATATATATATATGATATTTATTGTTTGTACTTTTTGATGATGGCCATTCTGACCAGTGTGAATATATACCTCATTGTGGCTTTGATTAGCATTTCTCTAATAATTATCAAGGCTTTTACTTTTATTTTCTTTCATCCTTGTGGGACAGGAAGCAAGTGTCAATGATTCTCTTCTGATTGGCAGAGGTACCTGTCATTGCGACATTCATCACTAGGCCAAGTTATGTAGCAAGGCAACCAGTCAGAAGCGTAAGTTGCCTCTGGAAGTCAGTTTCACAACAAGTGGCAACAGTTTCCAGTCCTCTGAGTGATACAGGCCTCTTTGTTCAAAATTACTTCAAGGACAGATGTATATTAACAGAGGTGAGAACAAACTGGTAACACTTACCAATATTCACAAGATCTGCAGCACACAGGAAAACCAGTTGTATAGGTAGAAAAATCTCCTTCTCTGTTACTTCAGGACAGTTTTCCTTCAGATCTTTGGGAAACTTCCTTTTTTTTTCCAATTATAATTTAAATTATAAGTATTTGGTGGCAGTGGTTACACAACTGTATGCATTTGTCAAAACTCAGAACTCAGTAAAAAGGGCGAATTTTGCCGTATGTAAATTACACCTGATTTTTTAAAAAAGCAATACTTGGGAAAAACAAAACATTCATGCACTATGCAGGTATATAGACTTGTCAAAATGTATGCAACTGAACACTTAAGATAGATGCATTTTATTATATGGAAATTATACCTCAATAAGATTGATTTTTAAAAATTGTAGTTATGTGATTGCCCTATTGTACTTTTTAAAGACCTGGTTCTAGAATTGTATTAAGTAGTATTAGATGTAAAAGGTCACTAGAGCTCAGTTTTGCTGGTAGAAATCAGGGAGAATAAAGGGATTTTTTTTAAAGAGAATTAAGGGGCTATCGATGACAATAATCAATAAACAATCAATAATAGCAATAGAAAGAGTTTTATTTTAGCCAAACTGAGGACTATAGGCCAGAAGACAGCTTCTCAGAGGAAAACTCTGAGAAACTGCTTGGGAGAAGCAGGGTTTTCAGCACAGTTTTATATCTTGTAAGAACAGAGAACATCAAAGAAGTCAGGGAGACACTCCTTCAAGGTTTCATAAAAACAGATCAGCATGTACACAGTGAGTCGGTAGGACCTTGGCGCCTGGGAAGGGAGTCTTATCATCAAAGGAGGACCAGCCCTGGCATCCCAGGAAGAGGGGCATTTAATCTTTATTTTGAACACGGACATTCTTTACTTCTGGTCAATGTGCCCTTTTCTTTAATAATTAAAGCAGATGCACAATGTAGTTTTCATAGGCCACAAGCAGGCTGTTTTACCTAGCACAAAATTCACATTAACTCATGTATAAGCCAGAATGACTTCCCCAGACCTCAGTATGTGAACATTTCTTTACCAGGGCATATATAACTCTTTCCTGCTACTGAACTAAGGGTTTTCAAACTGAGTCCCTGGGGAGCCCCAGGGGGTTCCACACATTCTCTCTGCTTTTCACCCTGCCTGTAGTTAGAGCTGCCCACTTCTTTTGCATCCTTCAAAAGTTATTTTTTTTAATTTTTTTAAACATATTTATTGGAGTATAATTGCTTTACAATGTTGTGTTAGTTTCTGCTGTATAACAAAGTGAATCAGCTATAGGCATACGTATATCCCCATATCCCCTCCCTCTTGCGTCTCCCTCCCACCCTCCTTATCCCACCCCTCTAGGTGGTCGCAAAGCACTGAGCTGATCTCCCTGTGCTATGCAGCTGCTTCCCACTAGCTAGCTATTTTACAGTTGGTAGTGAATATATATGTCAATGTTACTCTCTCACTTCGCCCCAGCTTACTCTTCCCCCTCTCCGTGTCCTCAAGTCCATCTCTACGCCTGTGTCTTTATCCTGTCCTGCCCCTAGGTTCATAGCAGCATCCTTCACAATAGCCAAAAGGTGGGAACAACCCAACTGTCCATCAACAGATGATACACGAAATGCGGTATGGACATAAAATTGAATATTAGCCTTAAAAAGGAATGAGGTTCTGATCCATGCTGCAACATGGATGAACCTTAAAATGTTATGCTCGGTGAAATCAGGCAGGCACAAAAGGATAAATATTGTATGATTCCACTTATTTGCTATATGAATAGGCAAATTCATAGAAATAGAAACTAGATGAGAGATTACCAGGGGCTTCAAGAGGAAGTGGGACTTAGTGTTTAATAGGTAAGGTTTCAGTTTAGGATGGTAAAAAGAAAGTTCTGGAAATGGACAGGGCTGATGATTACACAACACTGTATGGCTGAAATCAAGCCATACTCCCTCTAAAGACTAGGGAAAAGTTGGTTCTTTGCTTCTTCCAGCTTCTGGTGGCTTCTGGCATTCCTTGGCTTGTGGCCACAGCATTCCAGTGTCTGCCTCGGTGGTCACACTGCCTTAAGGCTGCTGAATTTACACTTGAAAATGGCTAAAATGGTACATTTTATGTTACGGGTGTTTTATCACAATTTTTTTAAAAATCCATCCATATTGGAAACAAAACAAACCCAAACAATGTGAAAACCATTCTTAGCTCATGAGTCATACAAAAAGAGATGGTAGGCGGGACTTCCCTGGTGGTCCAGTGGTTAAGACTCCGTGCTTCCATTGCAGGGGGATGGGTGTTCGATCCCTGGTTGGGGAACTAAGATCCCGCATGATGCTCAGTGTGGCCAAAAAAAAAAAAAAAAAAGATGGTGGGCTAGATCTGGACCATGGGCCGTAGTTTGCACACTTCAATTGTCGATTATTCTATCGAAGGAATAAACCATGATTTTATCTATCTCTTCTATGGTGATAGCTTTTTGGGAATGAACATGGCATGCACTTCTCAAACAAGGACATTATTTTGGGCACGTTTGTGTGCCCCCTCCCCTCCGTGCAAGTTCCTGTATCTGTCCCTGCCCCATCGACTATGGTTCCTGGAATTATCCCCCAGGTTCTACCCTCTGGACCAGTCCCAGCCTGGATGTGGGAAGAGAAGGCTCTTGAAGGAGAGGCTGTGGCACCACTAGGTCCCTGGACTCTACCCTGGGGGCTTCCTCTTAGCCCCGGATGTGGGAAGGGAGTCCCAGGATGCCAGGGGTCTTAGCCAAGACAGGAAGCCCCACACTCGGAGGCCTTAAAGAGAGAGCTGAGGCAGAGGCACGTCATTCGTGTCCAAAATTGGGCCTGCTGAGTCCACGGAGTGGGTAAGTGACAGTTGCTCCCGCCTTTAGGGGCAAAGCTGGGCCTCCAGCCCCGTCCCCCGTGGGGACCCAGGGTTCCCGATCCCACACATTCTGTGGGCCTGACCCTTCCCAGGTTGGAGAGGGGCTGATGCAGCTGGGGTCTCTCGGTTCCCTCTTGCAGCACCTACAGGATGAAGGCTCTCTCCCTTCTCCTCCTCCCAGTCCTGGGGCTGCTGGTGTGTGGCAAGTTGACGTGTCCCATGGATAAAGCCATCAGTGAGAAGATCCAGGAACTCACCAGCTCCCTAAGTGAGCACCCTCGCATCCAACCTCGGCAGGGGCCTCAGGGGCCCCTCTGATTCCTGACATGGAGCGAACGTCAAGCCAACCCCAACTCCAACCCCAACCAAATCTCAACCCCAAACCCAACCCAACCCCATTTCCCCCAGCTCCACCTTTAGCAATAGCTCCAAACCCTCCTCCCTCCAAAACACCCACCTCAAAGCAGAATCTTGAGAGGTGATGAGCTCCCGACCCCCTGGGCCTTCCCCAGGGGCGGTTTCCTTGAGCCCCCTGCCCGTCTCCAAACCACCAGGGCCTGGGCAGCATGAGATTGGGGGAGGGGCAGCTCGGTTTCACAGTTACCTCGGTCACTCCTTCCATAGATCCTGCGGCAATAAGGAACATTGGCCTGGACTGCCGCAGTGTCACCTCCAGGGGGCACCTGGTCACTTGCCCCGCAGGTGAGTACAGAACCCGTGGTCCAGGCTCTCAGTTCTGTTCTCAGTACCCCATAACCCCCTCCCCTAGGTCCAGCCTCTATTTCTCTAGGACCACAGAGTCTCAGCCTCTACTTCTGTTAATGTCCTGGTCTGCACTCCCAGCCTTGTCCCTTCTCCCAACTCCCGGACCCCATTTCCTCAGGACACTGGTGTCCAGGCCCCCGGCCTCCCCGCCGCCCACGCTGCCATTCCCCTGGAACCCCAGGCCCGCAGCCTCTGGCTCAGAGTCCAAGCTCTCTCCTCCTCGCTCCGCCTCGTAGGTTTCGCCGTCACCAGCTGCACCTGCGGCTCTGCCTGTGGCTCGTGGGACGTGCGCGCCGAGACCACGTGCCACTGTCAGTGCGCCGGCATGGACTGGACCGGAGCTCGCTGCTGTCGCCTGCGGGCCGAATAGCCTAAGGTTGCGCTTGCGGGGCGGTGGCGCGGGCCTGGGTGTGTGGCCGGGCCTCGGAGGGGCGGGTTCCTGTCTCAGAGGGGCGGGGTTGGAAATAAACCTCCGAGAAGATGATGGAGAAAGCCCGGGACGTGTGCTGTTGTCTTCTGTGGGGTGTGGGTGACTGAGCCGGCATCTTCAAAAAGAGCAAGGCGCCAGAGGGAGGGGGGTGGGGGACAGCCGTGACTTTCTTCCGCCCCATTCCCCCCTCCTCCCTTGTCCGCCACTTCTACTTCTGAAAATGGGGCCTTAACTTCCCGTAATGACAACCACACCCAAGGCTCATGACCTAAGGGAGTGTAACCTTTATTTATTTATTTTTGGCCACACCGGGTGGGCATGTGGGATCTTAGTTCCCTGACCAGGGATCGAACCCGCGCCCCCTGCATTGGAAGCGTGGAGTCTTAACCACTGGACCAGTAGGGAGGTCCCGAGAGTGTTACCTTTGAGGCCACCTTGACGGTCACCCTAAGGTCTTGGGCCTCCTGGGAAGTTGCTGGGCCATTCTCCCCCACTGCTCACAACGAAGCCTCATCGGGATCTGGGTCTGGACAGGACAGGAACCCCCAACCCCCTACCCCACATACACTCCAGGGCCTCAAGCCACCAGCAGCCCCAGCGTCAGGGCGCATCCCTGAATCCATTGCTGAGTCCAGAGTCCTGAGCACCATCCCTCACTCCCCACCTGCATCAAGGGACATTCGTACCCCTCATGAACACTCAAATATGAAAACACAGGGCAGGGGACTTGTTTGCTCTTTGGTGTATCCTGGCGCTTAGAAGAGAGCATGGCACATAGTAGGTGCTCAGGAAAATGTCTTGAATAAATAACACACACACAGGTCAATACACCACCTAGGTACACACACTACACGTATGTACACAGTTACACACAGCCATGTGCACACACAGTGCACAACCCAGTTACCACTGTCACACAAAGACACCATGCCCACAGACACACACATGCCCACTGTGGAGAGGGACCTAGGGACACATAGACACATGTATGCCTTGGACAGACACTCGTACTTCCAACATCAAGTCCCCACCCCAGCTTGGATGACGTTGGTCTCAGTCTGGAGTCAAAGCCCTAGAAAGCAAATCCTCAGCATTGCTGCGGGCACAAATCCAGGTGATTCAAGATCCGGTTTCCTGAGAATCTTGACCCAGGAGTCTCAGCATCCAGCCCCTGAGAGATGCAGACAGAGACTTCAGAACACTTAGCACCCAGTCTTTTTTTTAATTATTCTTTTTTTAATTAATTAATTTATTTATTTATTTATTTATGGCTGTGTTGGGCGCAGGCTTTCTCTAGTTGTGGCGAGCAGGGGCTACTATTCGTTGCGGTGCGCGGGCTTCTCACTGTCCTGGCTTCTCTTGTTATGGAGCACAGGCTCTAGGTGCACAGGCTTCAGTAGTTGTGGCTCGCGGGCTATAGAGCTCAGGCTCAGTAGTTGTGGCACATGGGCTTAGTTGCTCCGCGGCATGTGGGATCTTCCCGGGCCAGGGCTCGAGCCCGTGTCCCCTGCATTGGCAGGCAGATTCTTAACCACTGCACCACCAGGGAAGCCCCAGTGCCCAGTCTTAAGAGGGACCCAAGACTTAAATGTCACAGACCCCAGCAGCACACTCCAGAGGCTGGAGAATGGGTGACAGGGTGGGTTTGTGGTTTTCAGGATGTTTTGGACTCTCTTCCCATGGACAGCCACCCCCTACGATGGTACACCCACCTGTCTGATCATGGTAGTCGTGAGCTGAGATCACACAAACACTTCTGGTGCCCATGGAGCCCACCAGACCCCAATCCGGGGATTCCCCTCCCAGGTCCTCCCTCCTAACCCCATCTTGGCCATGGGGTTGGAGTGGGACCACAGAATCAGAAGAGTGTTAGGGACCAGAGAGGGCGAGCGTAGTACCTTGTCCATCCTGCTCCCTCGCTGTCCCCTGACCCTGATGCGAATGCCTCTTTGTCTCCAAGACCCACAATTGTCCACCTGTATCTGGACCCCAAGAAGAGCCTTTTAGAGGTCTCAGTTCCAACACAGTCATCCTCCTGTCTCAGAGTGCAGACTTCGACAGGCAAAGCCCCTTCTTAAGCCTCTTTCTTCATTTGCCAACTGCCCAGCCCCCTGTAGTAGCCAAGCTTGTGCTAGTTGCAGGTGCCGCAGACCCCCCGTCAAGCTAGCTCGAGCAAAAGTGGAAGGACATTTCTGGATTATGTAACTGAGGGGCTCAGGGTTAGAACAACAGACTCAGGTATGGCTGGATCTAGGGGCTCAGATAATGTCTCCAGGACCCGACTCCGTGTCAGGTCTGCTCTCCGTAGTGCTGGCTTCACTCTCAAGCAAGTTCTCCCCTGTCACAGCACCAGACTTATATCCTGGCAGTCTGACAGAGGGGAAAAAAGAGAGAATGCCCTTTGTCCTGGTTAACCCAATAAAAGCCTCAGGCTTGGGGACTTCCCTGGTGGTCCAGTGGGTAACACTGCGTGCTCCCAATGCAGGGGGCCCAGGTTCAATCCCTGGTCAGGAAACTAGATCCCGCCTGCATGCCGGCACAACCAAAATATGCAAGCAAACAAAAGAATCCCTAAAGCCTCTGGCCTGAGTCTCATTGGTTGAGTCTGGCTCATTTTGCCCACCCCTTTGCCAAATTTTGGACTTTGATTGGCTGGGCCTGGATCATGTGCTCACCCTAAACCAATACCTGGTTAGGACACATTTTCTTTCTTAAAATTGAGACTGTTGCTCCATGAAAGGATCTGGTCAGGCAACCCCATGGGGCCCTCTTAGGCCGCCATGACACGGTTGCTTATGGATTTCCAGTTCCGGGGCTACCTTTTTCTCAAAGTCCAGAGGGCTGGAGCCTGGTCTTAGCCTCATCGGAGCCAGGGAAATGTGTAATGCCACGGCCCCGCCCCCTATGCCTGTCCATCAGAGCAGAGCCAGTTCCCCATTGGTCCATCTCTTCTGTAGCTATTACATCAGCAGGGGCGGGGTCACATCTCTCAATGGCTGACTTCTTTGTAAGAGGAGTTGGAGGAGCTGGCATCTAATCATTATTAAATTGATCGTCCTTGAACAGGCAAGATTGGCAATACTTTAGGAAAGAGAACATTATCCTCACCAGCCAGATCTCGGGGACCATTCCAAAGTTATCTAGAATTTAATCACATATTTTAAACCTAAAACATACTCACTTTCCACACATAGAAAGTTTTAAACTTATTTTTTCCAAAGGGAGTGTAACAGAGCAGGACCCTACGGGGCCTTCCCAGGACAGACACCACCTCCCCCCATGTCCTCTGCCTGCCTCTTGTCTGTAGAAAAACTTTAGCCAAAGAATAAATTTAATCAGAGAAATGAAAAAATGCAGAACCAAAGAAAAACAAATAGGACAAAATAATAGTTTTGCCATTAAGCAAAGTCAGGACCTTTAGTTCCTCCTCAAGGGCTATAGATAATATTCTGAGCCATAGGCTTTGAGCTGCTTAGTGGATACCAAAACCCCTACCAGGTGGGGGAAGTTGACTACGTGATGACCAGACTGTAGCCATGACATAAGCTGCCGCGTCTTACACAATTTTGAGAACTGGCCTCAAGGAAATGGGAACAAACCAACCCTGGAACTGAAGATTAATTGTACTTAAAACAATCCAGATGACATTGATCAGACCACTGCATGAACAACTTCAAGGTAATTGTCGGAGCCGACTCTACTGTTTCTGCATGTAGACCCCTCCCTCCATCTATCCACCCCTGAAAAGCTTTTGCCCCCTGATCGGCAGCTGGGAGATGTCTTTTGGACATGAGTCTGCCTTCTCCCCAGGTTGCTGGCCTCCTGAATAAAGCAACCTTTTCTTTTCAACCAACACTTGTCTCTCGAGTATCGGCTTTTGAGTGGTGATATGCCAAACCTGAGTTCAGTAACAGGAGAAAATTATAATATTCTAGACCAGCACTGTCCAATATGGCAGTGAAATGTAGCCAGTCCAAGTTGAAATGTGCCTTAAGTGTAAATACATGTTTGGTTTTGAAGACTTAGTACCCCCCCCAAAAAAGGTAAACTATCTCAATAAACATGTGGTTCACAAACAACTGATTAAAAAATCGTCTGAAAAGCTGAATAGACATCTTTCCAAAGAAGACATACAGATGGCTAATGGGCACATAAAAAGATGCTCAACATCACTAATTATTAAAGAAATGTAAATTAAAACCACAGTGAGATAACCCCTGAACTTATCAGAATGGCTTTTATTTAAAAGCCTACAAATGACAAATGTTGGCAAGGATGTGGAGAAAGTAGAACCCTTCTACACTGTTGGTAGGAATGTAAATTGGTCCAGCCACAATGCAAAACATTATGGTGGTTCCTCAAAAAACTAAAAATAGAACTAATATATGATCCAGAAATTCCACTCCTGGGTATATATCCAAAAAATTGAAAACACTAATTTGAAAAGATAAAGGTACCCCAATGTTCATAGCAGCATTATTTACAATAGCCGAGATATAGAAGCAACCCAAGTGTCCATCAACAGATGAATGGATAAAGAAGATGTGATATACATGTGTGTATATACGTATATACATATACATATATACACACATACATACACACAATGGAATATTACTCAACCATGAAAAAGGATGAAATGCTGCCATTTGCAACAACATGGATGGACTTGGAGGGTATTATGCCTAGTGAAATAAGCCAGACAGAGAAAGACAAATACTGTATGTTATCACTTGTATGTGGAATCTAAAAAAAATTTTTTTTAATGAACGTATATTAAAAAACAGAAACAGACTCACAGATATAAAGAACAAACTAGTGGTTACTAGTGGGGAGAGAGAAGGGGAAGGGACAATGTATGCTTAAGGGATTAAGAGATACAAACTACTATGTATAAAGTAGATAAGCAACAAGGATATATGGTACAGCACAGGGAAATACAGCCCTGGAGTATAGTCTATAAAAATATTAAGTCACTGTGCTGTACACCTGAAACTAACATAATATTATAAACCGACTATACTTCAATTTTTAAAAACCCTGCCAAAAATCCACATTATACTCTATCAGAAGGCACCACTCTAGACTTAAAGAAAAAATTCCTTATGTACTTTGTCTCATTTTAATCCCCAGTTCTCAAGGTCAGATAGACACAAAGAGAGATTTAAGACACCTAGACAGAGTGTGAGCGCATGAATATGTATAAGCATGCAAATGAGCATGCCATGTGTACATGTGAACAGATATGCGACTGGGGGTATTCAGGAGTGTGTGTGTGCAAGTGTGTGTGTGGGTCTGGGTAGGCGAGCGGATGTGTGGATGAGGCTGGGTGTGTTTCTGAGTGTTTCTCTGTCAGGGGTCTCCAGGTGGAGGAGGAACTACTTCCAGGGTTAGGTCAAGGTGATGTCTGGCATCAGTCCCAAATGTAGGGGTGGAGTTCCAGTGGTTAGTCCCATCGCCTCATATCCGTTCCTCTCCTCCAAGGGGCCTTGAAGAAGTAGAACTTCTCAGGGTGGAGCTGAGGGGTGGGACTAGGGCAGAGGGAAGGTAGGTGTGGGGACCTAGGAATCCTGCCTCCAAGGCTGGATGCCCCTGCCCCCAAAGGTGGGACTCTGGGGTGCCACAGCATTTCCCATGAGAGCAAGAGGAGATGGGAGGATGAGGTTTATCCAGGTAGACACACACACACACACACACACACAGCGCTTCCTGTAAAGTTCCTGACCATCCTCTTTTTTAAGAAAAATTATTTTATTGAATATAATTGACATATGACATTGCATAAGTTTACGGTGTACAACATGTTGATTTGATACATTTGTATATTGCAAGTTCCTGACCATCCGATTCTGTTTCTGGGTCTATGGGCGTCTCTTCTTGGTCCCCCCTGAGACCACTGGTCTCCTAAGATCCCTCTCTAGGTTGGGGTGAGAATGTCCCAGGGTGGGAGGGTCCTGCATCCCTGAAAAGAGGAGGCTGACCTCTCTTTCCTCTCCTCCACCCCGACCCAGAGACTTCCTCATCTTCCCAGACACTTTCTAGTGGGTGGGGTTGTGTGTAGACAAATTGGTAGGCTGGGGACTACGGAGGCTGAGGAGAGCTCCATGAACCAGGAGATCAAGATGCAGGCGGCAGCCTTCAAAAACAAGAAACGGGGGTCCCCAGCCAATGAAGGTTAGACACCTTGGGTGGGGAGGGGAGAGGTACAGAGCTGAAAGTGGGGGCCGGAGGGTTCCTTCCCCCACCCAAAGTGTGTGTGTGTCTGTTTATCACCCAAATGTTCACTCACATCCTCTCCGCTTAATCAAGTTGTAGATCTGAGTTCCCCACTCCTTAACTTTACACCCAGAAGCTTGTTGAGCGCAGTGTTCCGTGAACCAAGTCGTCTGAGGCCCCCTCCCACCCTCACCCCTGCCCCAGCGCTCTCGGCAGTTTTCTTCAATCCCTCTCACTGACCTGCCCACAGGTGCAGATGACCCTGCCTATGAGAATATCACCTTCAAAACCCAGCACCAGCCAAAGGGCAGTCACTCACCACCCAAGAACAAGGGTAAGCAGCCGCCCACTAGCCCACATCACACAGCCTTGGAAGGGGCCCGTGGGAGGGACAAGGGGCCGTGTGTGGAGGTCAGGGCCAATGGGGTGGGGTGTGCTGACATCAAGGCTTGTGTGGGACAGCGGTGGGGGGGTGGCTTTGAGGAGGTGGTGATGATGATGGTGTGATTGTGCCGGTGGAGGTGCTGGTGAAGGTCTGGGTGTTGGTGACGGTGAGTAGGGGACCACGTAGTGGATCGGGACAGAACCACCTAGATAGAGCTGGTGAGGGTGCTCATGAGGTCCTGGTGATGGAAACAATGCTGGCAACAACGGGCATTGATGTTGGTGGGTGTTGGTGACAGGGGTGTTAAGGGGGGCATGATGGTGACAGTGTTAGCGATAGTTGCTTGTGGCACTGGCCAGGGTGCATGCTGGTGGCAGTGTTGTTGATGGCCACAGCTGCTTATGGTATCGGGAACAGTGGGGGTAGGTGAAGAGCTGTCGCCGGCGTTACAGTCAGTGTTGATGGTCTGAGTGGCAGTGTTGGGCCCTGGAGATGACCTGTCCTGCCTCTACCCCTGTTCCAGCCCAGTCCAAGCCAGCCTCCGACCCTGCCCAGGTCCCCCATTGGTTGCCTAGAGCCACGATGAGCCTGTATGTTCTCCTCGCTCTGTCCTGCGTCGTCCTCTTAGCCTTTGTCCTGGTGAAGAGTGAGTGAGGTGTTTTGTTCTGTTTTGGTGGTGGAGGAAGGGGCTGGGGCAGTGTGGAGGGGTTCCCAGGAGCTGGGGCGGTCCAGCGCTGCTCCCAACTGCAGACCTGAGGCGATTCTAAGGTTTTCTTGCCTCCCCACCCCATCCTGAACAGATTCCAAGATGTCCCAGGAGCTGCTCGTCTTGAGAACGGAGCTCCAGAAGGGTGAGGGAAGGACCTGGGTCGAGGTGGGGGTAGGGAGAGCAGAGGTGACACAGACATCCCTGACCCACACCCTCAGTCTCTCTTTCGGTGGGAGAGTGCCAGGACGAGGAGAAGAAGCGCTGGAACGATGTCAAGCAGGGCATTGACACGGTCAAGAGCAAGGTCCATGAAGGGAACCAGAAACTGAAGACGCTGGCGACAGGTGCCCTTATAGATCTCCACTGGGCGAATTTGCCTCCATGCCCAATATTGGGCTGGGTGCTGGGGAGTTGGGGGAGGGGACAGCAAGGGTCCCGCCCTTCCAGAGCACAAGGTTTGGAGAGGTGATGGATGTCACCCTCCAAGTCACTTGGGGAGTATATAAATGCATGGGAACTCCAAGTACATGGGCTGTGTGGCACCCCACACTGGGGGCCGGGCAGGGAGAAGGCTTCCAGTAAAGCTAAGAAAGGCCCACTTCCGCTTTTGCCCGTCTCTCCCCAGCCTCAGACATGAACCAAATCAGGACTACATTACAGAAAATCCTCCAGACGCTGAAGATGCTAAATCCACGTAAGTTGGGCCCAGGGGAGGCGGATGAGGGGCCCCCTTGGATTTGGCCCCAGATTCTCTTTCAAGAGTGGGATCTGTCTGACCTCGGATCTCCACCCTTCGCCCCCGCCCCCACCCCGCAGAGCCCACACCTCAATAAAAGAAAAGACATCAAAGCCCTGGCTACACCTCGGAGGACAAGATAGCACCTCTCAGTGAAGATGGAAAATAGGGCTCCCAGCCTGGTCTGAAGCTGCGCTTTATCCCACGTGTAGAAAATCATGTGTCCTGGTGAATGTGTTGTGGAGTTGCGTGTGTGCCTATGTGCTCGTGTGTCGGGGTAAGCACTTCATGGAGGGTGGGTATTTCAGTGTTTCCCACAGGAAGGTGTTATGGGTGAATGTTGAAGGTGGGAGTCACAGCGAGTATGGTGTGCACCCCTATGTCACTGTACATGTGATGCACACGTGTATTGCGGCGTGTTGTGAGTGTAACGCATGTCACCGTGGGTGGCTGTGGCGACCACAGAAGTGTGTCACTGTGGGTGTGGGTGTTGGTGACACGTGTTACACGTGCCCATTTCAGCGTAAACACATGTGTGTCCTGAGGGATGTTGTGTGATGGAGGCGTGAATGGGTGGGGTGGGCACACCATGGGAATGCATCACTGTAATTGTGGGTGTGTGCCCTGTCACACCCACCTGTCACGCTGTGCCGGCCTGAACAGGTGTGTGTCAACACGAGTGTGCCTGATTATGCCACTGAGGGTGTTCAGAGCGTGGACCCGCATGTGTCCATTTGTTTCTGCACTCACATTCCGTGATTCATGATGATAAAGGCCAAGGGGAAACAACGCGGCTTTCAGATCTGTTATTGGTGTGGCTGGGGAGCTTTGGAACCTGGTAGGGAGGGTCTGTAAGTGTTCAGACTCGGAGAATGAGAAAGGTCACACGGTGAACACGTGGACGTAATGCCAGGAACCCTGGGGGCACGAGGGGGCATGAGAACCAATGTCTGCAGTGGGTCCCAGTGTGTCCATGAATGTGTACCCTGGGAGCGACTGAGTCCCTGCGCCGCTGAGTGTGTGCCCATGAGGGTCTGTGGCCTGAGATGTCCAATGTCTCCCTAAGTGTTCATGGGCCCACGAATGTATGAGCCCCTGAGTATGTACTGTGCTCGGGAATGTATCTGTCCACAGGGCATGTATTCATGAGGGCATATGCCCTTAAGTGTACTATGCCCATGGCTCATGGATGTACGTCCTCTGAGAACTTGTGCCCACGAACATGCGCATGGACCCTAAGACAAGTGGACATGTTCGCATGGACATATGTGTGTCCCTAAGACAGGTGAGTGTGTGTGCATGGGCGTACGTGTGCCCCCGAGACAAGTAGACATATGCCCAAGGACGCACATGTTCCCAAGACAGAGACGTGTGCCCATCATCAAATGTGTGCTCCTGAGCAGATGGACGACCCGTGCCACTGTCCCAGACAGATCACGGGCCAACCAAGGCCAGCGAGGCCCCTGGCCCGGGCCGCACCCCTCTGTAGGGCCGCGCGGACACGCGCGCCCCCGTGCGGCCACTGTCTGGAATCACAGAGCGCGCCCCGCCCGTCCCGCCTCGACGCCTGCGCACGCCGGCCCTTTGCGGCGCCGTAAAGCAGCTCGGCCGAATCGGCTGCCGCAAGTCCCGGTGAGACCCCGCCCGCCACCACCCCTCCCGGCGCCGTGCCGCGTCCGCTCCCCAACCCCTCTCCGCGGGTCTTTGGGTCCTGGGTCAGGGTCTTGGCGTCCACGATCCCCGGAATCCCTCTTCGGCCCACCCCGGGGGACCACGAGGAGGGTGGGCTCCTTCCCGGTCCCTCTGCCTGGTCCACGCCGGGGCCGGGGTCGCGGGATCTCGGTCTTTCCACGGCTTAGCTCACCAACCCTATGGCAGGTGGGTGGAGGGGTCTCAACACTCCCCCTCCCCTCTCGCGCGCTGGGCGGCCCCCATGTAGGCAGCTGCGCACCGGGGCAGGGGCGTCCTGGAGCTCCTGAGATTCCTGGTCTTTTCATCCCCCACGCAGACCTGGTTGGGACCCTCTCAGCAACCCCAGACCCTTCCGGCTTCTGGCCAGGTCCCTGCGTAGTGGGGCGGGGTTCTCAGTTACCCCTCCCGACCCCACCCTTAGCAGGGGTGTGTGTGTCTCAGAGCCCTTGGGATTCCCCCTCTCCCGCCCCATCCGCTGCCATTCCCATCGCTGATCCACATTTTTTTTGGTTTTTTTTTGGTCTCAGCACCTCTTAGGGATTTTCTCCCAGCAACCCCCTTCCGGGTCTCTCGCCACCGACAGCTGTGGCTTCACGCCCTGTGATGGGAGGATCACTGCGCCCCTTCCTGGCTCCCCTATAACCCCCGGATCCGACAGTCCGCCCCCTCCCTCCTTCCACGGTGCAGCTACCTTTCTGGAAAGCACGCGGGTGGGGTGTTCCCAACGCCTTCTCTGGCCGCCCCCCCAGTCTTTTTACAAACGCAGGCCCACTCAAAGAGGCATGCTTCGTGCATGACAAATTGGTGCTGCCCGAGGGTGTGGGTTTGGAAGGGTTCCCAACATCCTCTCCTGGCTTGCTCCATGTGTCTTGCCTGTTCCCCAAGCTCCCAACCCTTCTGGCCGTTGGTCTCCACACACCCCCTACTCCTCTCTCCCAGTTTCTCTGACTCCGCAGGGGAGAGGCAGGGAAGTTCTCTTCACCCAGGGAAGTCAGCGCTGTTGCTGCTGGAGCGCATGGCGGGGGGAGGGATAGCTGCCAGTGTACGCTCACGGCCCCCCATCCTCGTCCCCTTCCTGCCCTAGGTTTGACGCCCCCCTCCCCGCGCACTAGTTTTCTGGTTACTCGTACAGGCGGCGGAGGGCTTAGGTCGGTGCTTTGAACGCACAAGGGTCACCTGGAACTCGAAGGGGGGTGGTTTCGAGCGCCCCCTTCTGTTCCCCCTCTTGTCTCTCCTCCCACCTTCCCCCTCTACCCCCCTCCCTCCGAAATCCTCTCCTAGCCTAGGGTACAAGCCTACCCCGTCTCCCGTTTGGCCGTGGCTGGCTAGGCGTAACGGAGGTATGCTTTACGCACAGGTGGGTACCTCCTTTCCTTCTACTCATCTCTTCCCACGTGGGAAATCACTGATGGAGCGCACAAGGGAGGTGGTAGAGAGGGGCTCCTTCCCGCCTCTGACACCCACGTTTTCTCGTCTCCCCGCAGGGCAGCGGCGGCATGGAGGCGCGCTTCACGCGCGGGAAGTCGGCGCTGCTGGAGCGCGCGCTGGCCCGGCCGCGCACCGAGGTGAGCCTGAGCGCCTTCGCGCTGCTCTTCTCCGAGCTGGTGCAGCACTGCCAGAGCCGCGTCTTCTCTGTGGCGGAGCTGCAGGCTCGCCTGGCCGCGCTAGGCCGCCAGGTGGGCGCCCGCGTTCTGGATGCGCTGGTGGCTCGCGAAAAGGGCGCCCGGCGCGAAACCAAGGTGCTGGGCGCCCTGCTCTTCGTTAAGGGCGCCGTGTGGAAGGCGCTCTTCGGCAAGGAGGCCGACAAGCTGGAGCAGGCCAATGACGACGCCCGCACCTTTTACATCATCGAGCGGGAGCCGCTCATCAACACCTACATCTCCGTGCCCAAGGAGAACAGCACGCTCAACTGCGCCAGCTTCACGGCTGGCATCGTGGAGGCGGTGCTCACGCACAGTGGCTTCCCCGCCAAGGTCACGGCGCACTGGCACAAGGGCACCACGCTCATGATCAAGTTCGAGGAGGCGGTCATCGCCCGAGACCGGGCCCTGGAGGGCCGCTGATTTCGCCCCCCCTCCCTCCGATAAAGGATGAAGATAGCCCCCTTCCCAAGCGTGTCTTGTGTCTTGTGTGAGGGCCTCAGAGATCCGCTCAACACCTTGACCCGGGAACTCCCTGGCGGTGCAGTGGTTAGGACTCGGCACTTTGACACTTTCACTGTCGAGGGTGCGGGTTCAATCCCTGGTCAGGGAACTAAGACCCCGCAAGCCCCGCAGCGTGGCCAAACAACAAAAACACCCACCTTGACCCAGGCCCCTGCCTCAGGCTGCTGAGGGATGCCAAGGCCCAAGCGTGTTTATTTATTATTATTATTTTTTTAATATTTTATTTATTTATTTGGCTGCTCCAGGGTCTTAGTTGCGGCACGCGGGATCTTTTAGTTGCGGCCCGCGGGATCTAGTTCCCTGACCGGGGATCGAACCCGGGCCCCCTGCGTTGGGAGCGTGGAGTCTTAACCACTGGGCCACCAGGGAAGACCCCCCAAGCGTGTTTATAGTACAATGGGGAGGTGGGGTGGGGGCAGAGGGAAGATAAACCAGGCCCAAGGAACTGCTGGTATGGCTGCAGGAGGGAGAATGCTGGCACCTTCTGGAATCGCAGTTGGAGGCCATCCCTCGGCTGAGGAGGTGGGGGGGGGGGTATCAGGATGGAGAGATCAGGCCAAGGGAGACTCCTTTAGACCAGGGGCTGGCACAGTTTTTCTGTAAAGGACCAGAGGGTAAACAGTTTGCACCCAGCAGCCTCTGTCCAGCTACTTTGCGCTGTAGACAGCAGTAGGTTAAGGAGTGGGTGTAGCTGTGTGTCTAGAAAACAGACAGAGGGTGGTTGGTTGTCAACCCTCCACACCTTTTTCTTTTTAATTTATTATTTATTTTATTTTTGGCTACGTTGGGTCTTAGTTGCTGCACACGGGCTTTCTCTAGTTGTGGTGTGCGGGCTTCTCATTGCAGTGGCTTCTCTTGTTGCAGAGCACGGGCTCTAGGCGCACGGGCTTCAGTAGTTGTGGCACGCGGGTTCAGTAGTTGTGGCGCACGGGCTTAGTTGCTCCGCAGCATGTGGGATCTTCCCGGACCAGGGCTCGAACCCGTGTCCCCTGCGTTGGCAGGCGGATTCTTAACCACTGCACCACTAAGGAAGTCCCCAACCCTTTTTTTTTTTTTAGACCCTTGCTACTCAGAAGTGTGGTCCCGGGCCTCAGTGTCAGCATCCTCCAGGAGCCTGTCGGAAATGCAGACCCTCAGGCCCACCCCAGAGTAACCACTCAGAGTCTGCATTTTAGCGAGGTCCCCAGGGGATTCCTGTGGGCAAACTGGGGCGGCTGCCCCCCTCCACCCCCCAAGAGTTTCCAATGCTGCAGGTCTGGGGTGAGCCGGGGATTTGCATCTCTAACAAGTTCCTAGGAACTTCTGTTAACTCCAGGGGCCGCACTTTGAGAACCCTGGCCTTAGAGACCTGGTTCTCAAGGGGAAACAGGCAGGCTCACTTGAAAGTCATCTGGGTGCTTAAAATAGTTTGCGGTTCATCTCTAAACACATGATCCCATTACCTGAACACATGTTCCTTGTTGACAAAGGAAAATAACTACATTTCAGGCAAACTGCCCTTTTGCCCACCACCCTTGGTCTCTTGATCACTCCTCACACTTCCCGCCACCCCAATGAAAGCCCTTCAGGACTTTGGAGGGGAAAATTTCTTCACATTTTCGCTTCCCCCCACCACGCCCTTGGCCAAGACCTGAACAAGTGTGTGTTTTTTTGTTTTTTTGCGGTACGTGGGCCTCTCACTGCTGCAGCCTCTCCCGTTGCGGAGCACAGGCTCCGGACGCGCAGGCTCAGCGGCCATGGCTCACGGGCCCAGCCGCTCCGCGGCACATGGGATCTTCCCGGACCGGGGCACGAACCCGTGTCCCCTGCATCGGCAGGCGGACTCTCAACCACTGTGCCCAGGGATTCTCGGTGGGGGAACGCCCTGGGCCAAACTCCTGGATGGGCTGCTTTCCAACTCCAGGCTTGATGCTCTGCCTCTCAGGAAGACGTCCACCTGTGCCCCCGTGTTCCACCTACCAACCAGGACTAGGCCAGGCTGTCCACCGAGCGGGGAGGGACCTGGCTGGAATGTCCCCGGACCGTGCACTCCAAGAGAGCAGGCACTCATCTGTCATGCTGTGTCCCCAGCTTGAGGACAGGTAGCCCTCAGTACATGTCTACTGAATGAATGACTCTGGTGGCCTGAGGCTGTTCATTCTGGGCCCCCAAATGTCCCTCTCAACCTTGATCAGGGCTAATTGTGGGGACCTGAACCCACTGCATGTTTTGCTGAGTGACAGACGAGGAACATTTTTAGCAGGGGAGAAAGTTGTCAGGTGGGCAACAGAGAGAAGTCACTGGGGGCCAGTGGGTGGGCGAAGATGGCAGGAGGCCTGGGGGGTGGGGACCCTGGGGGACTTTCATGGAGGCCAGGTGGGAGGGTGGGGACACTGCGGGGGGCTGTCACCTCGTCCAGGAGCCAGAGGAGGTGGCCTGGGGCAGTGGCAATGGGGATGGAGAGAAGCAGGTAGGTTTGAGATGAGATAGCCTTTATGATGGGAGGGACGTGGGGGTGGGTGCTTGGAAGATGCTATGGAAAATGACCAGTGTGGGTGGACAGCTGGGCAGTGAGGACACAGGAACGAGGAGGAGAAAGTTTGGGAACAAGTCCTGCTGGGCTGCGGGGAGGCCACAGGACGGGGTTCTGGATAGAGGCTGGGCCTGTGATGGAATCTGGAGTTTCCGAGCTTCTGACAACTCTGCAGGCCCAGGCGCCCCAGCCCTAGGCCATAGTGGTGCCCAGTGGCCCTACATGTTCTAACTGGGATTCGACGGCTTGCGTGATGCTAGGTTCCTGCCAAGACTCCACTTAGACACCCACACAACACACACACACACACACACACACACACACACACACACACACACACACCACAAAAGCACAAATCGACATGCAAAGACATCCACACAACACACATACAAAGATTCAGACAGGGCTTCCCTGGTGGCGCAGTGGTTGAGAGTCCGCCTGCCGATGCAGGGGACACGGGTTCGTGCCCCGGTCCGGGAAGATCCCACATGCCGCGGAGCCACTAGGCCCGTGAGCCATGGCCGCTGAGCCTGCGCGTCCGGAGCCTGTGCTCCGCAACGGAGAGGCCACAACAATGAGAGGCCCGTGTACTGCAAAAACAAAAAAAAAAAGATTCAGACACACGGACAAACAGTACTATCCAACCACAGATACCTACACAATGCAAAACTGCACATGCCCCACGTGCACACAGACACAACCCAGAGGCGTCTACACAACACACACACAAAGATACAGACCACAGGATACCACCAAACCACACAGGTACACAACGCATACACATAGACAGACACAGACAAATACACAGAAATGCACAGAGGTACACACACACACAACTTAAACACACAGAGACAACACACAGTGGGACTACAGATGCAAGATAGACGCACCCAATGTGCACACAGATACACACAACGTAATCACATGCACACATAAACACAAATGCACATATAAGTGTACCGAAACATACATAAAACGCACAGAGACACACACCACAGATATGCAACGCACACGCGCAAGTACACGGTCATACAGACACACACGTACGCCCTCTACCGGCCTTCTGCAGAACTGTTTCCAAAGAGGGCTTGATGGACAGAAGCAGGGCCCTCCTCCAGCAGCCCTCCTGCTGGAGGAGGGGAGGAGGGCTGGACTTGGCCCTCGTCCCCCCCACCCCCCATCCCCCACAGGCCTCAGTTTCCCCTTAGGACCTCTCCCTTCACCTCTGTACCACCGCCCGGCTTCAATCACCCCCAATCCTTGCTACTTCCCACAACTCTGTTCAGCCCCGTGCATCTCCTGTGCATCGCTCGTTCATGCGACGAAAAAACTCATCAATAGTCAATCTAAGAAAGAAACGGAAAAATTTATTGGAGCCAACCTGAGCATTATAACCCGGGAGACAGTCTCTCAGAGAGCTCTGAGGGCTGTTCCGAAGAGGTAAAGGAGGCCAGTATAGATGTGATTTTGGAGAAGGGGGGTTCGTGCAATCGAGCAGTCATCTTTTTATTAATTTTTTTAATTTTAACTTTAAATTTTTTATTTTTGGCCGCACCACGTGGCATGTGGGATCTTAGTTCCCCAACCAGGGATGGAACCCACGCCCCCTGATTTAGAAGCACAGAGTCTTAACCACTGGACCACCAGGGAAGTCCCTCATCTTTTTTTTTTTTAATTTTATTGAAGTATAGTTGATTTACAATGTCGTGTTAATTTCTGCTATACAGCAAAGTGAGTCAGTTATACATATATATTCTTTTTCATATTAAATATTTGAGTACTCATCTTGGTAGAAGGTTGCCGCTGTTCTTGAGGAACGGATATCTTAGTTAATGGTGTTAGTGGTTTCCTAAGGATGGGATGATGCAAGAAACTGAGTTCATAAAATTGTCTCCTGGAAATCCCGGTCTATCCGAGGGCCAGTTCTGCCAATTTTCCTACAGCACAAAGTGCCTCATCCTGTTACAATCCCCTCCCTTTCGGTCTTAATTTCGACCAAAGTTTGGGAGGCATTTCGTGACCAATTTGTCCCATGGTGCTAGGAATGCTCGTTCCCAGGCCTGGCGAAGATTTCATGGATACAGCCACTCAGTGTGCTATTAGTGGACTGTTACAGTAGCCAAAAGCTTCTGGACTACCTCTCTTACTAGCTCATTATGGTCCAGGCAATGGTTCCCTCTGTTGCTTCTTCCCATAGCTAGAGTTACATTATTACAATCACTGATCTTATAAGACTATGTATATGATCAACCATTTCAAGTCACCTAATCATGATTAAATTTACCTGAGGCTCGATAACACATTTTTTAAAGTCTTCTTTTTAATACATTTATTTATTTTATTTTACTTATTTATTTTTGGCTGTGTTGGGTCTTTATAGCTGCACATGGGCTTTCTCTAGTTGCGGCGAGCGGGGGCTACTCTTTGCTGCGGTGCGTGGGCTTCTCATTGCGGTGGCTTCCCTTGTTGCAGAGCATGGGCTCTAGGCACGCGGGCTTCAGTAGTTGTGGCTCATGGGCTCTAGAGTGCAGGCTCAGTAGTTGTGGTGCACGGGCTTAGTTGCTCCGCGGCATGTGGGATCTTCCCAGACCAGGGCTCGAACCCATGTCCCCTGCATGAGCAGGTAGATTCTCAACCACTGCACCACCAGGGAAGTCCCTCGATTACACCTTTCGTAATGCAAGAAACAATAATCTGGTGAAAGAGGCAGAATACAAGTAATATAGCTAGTGGCATTAATAAGGTCATAAGTAAGTATTTAAGCTGAGAACTACCATTAGGTACTGCCCAGGATCGCCCCAGGTTGTCTGACCAGTCTGTTCAGCATCCATCTCTATCTTTAAGGAAAATGGTATATTAGCATTGTATGGAAAGTTCACCGAAGATGTCTGCACCTATAAGGCGAGTGGTGGCTCGTCGTGACCCCTTACAGATTGTGGAAGGAATGTCACCGTCTAAGGAGTTACAGGGCTGGCGCCAGAGGGAGAAAATTGATCTTTATGGTTGAGTAGGTATTTCTGCCGTTGGGGAGGTCTGGTTCACACATAATGCAGATGCGCCATGCACACAAGAGGGCGAGGGAGGAGACCAAAGGGCAGAGGAAGAATTTTATGTTTAAATTTTTCTCGTCTCCCCTTAAAATGTGAATTTGTTTTAAAGCACATTCTCCGCATTCAAAGACCTTATTCTTTATTTTTAAATTAATTAATTAATTTTTGCTGTGTTGGGTCTTTGTTTCTGTGCGCGGGCTTTCTCTAGTTGTGGCAAGTGGGGGCTACCCTTCATCGTGGTGCGCTGGCCTCTCACTATCGCGGCCTCTCTTGTTGGGGAGCACAGGCTCCAGACGCGCAGGCTCAGTACAACTGTGAATTTTTATTTCATCACTGTCATTCACTCACTCATTCATTCATTCATGCATTCAGTGAGACACTGGACACCATGATGGGCCCTTGGGGCTGATGTCATGAACAAGCTGGACAAAATCTCTCCCCTTGGAGCTGAGACGTTCTCTCTGGGGAGACAGACAAATGTCAGATGGTGACGGATGTCAGAGACATAAAGGAGATAGGAGGAGGGGGTGTCAGAGGCACTATTTAAATAGTGATCCAGGAAAGCTCTCTGAGTAGGTGACGTTTAGCCGGAACCCCTGCAGAGAATGAGACCCCCAGCTCATGGATAGGGGGAGGGATCCCCAGCAGGGGAAACAGCACTTGCAAAGGGCAAAGACGAGCCCGCAAGGCCCTGTGTAGCTGTCACCTGCCCCTTCTGCACACGCCTGGGGATCCCCTGGGCAGTAGGGTCTATTGGAGGAAATCGAGGGGGGCTGGTGTGATAAGTAGAGTGGGCCCAGCTGCGACCCCTGCCCCGGGCTGAGCACAGCATTGCCCACCACCACCTGCCTTCTCCCCACCCCATCAGCCACATTCCTTATCTCTTGACTGGTCCTGTCTCTCCTCCTCCACGACCCCACCCCCGGTCACCATCTTCCCTCCTGGACAATGGTGGCAGTCCCCTCTCCACAGCCGCAGGACCACATCTTCTCCCGCTTCCAACCCTCCATGCCTCCC
This sequence comes from Tursiops truncatus, assembly GCF_011762595.2. Classification (NCBI taxonomy): domain Eukaryota; kingdom Metazoa; phylum Chordata; class Mammalia; order Artiodactyla; family Delphinidae; genus Tursiops; species Tursiops truncatus. Next base: position 165,624,765 of record NC_047036.1, on the reverse strand, counting down.
CTGCCTGGAGTTCAAGGGCTTTACCTGCTGCTCTTCAGCCTCTCCGGCCACACCTTCCCCCACCCCCACTCCCTACAAGACTCCCCAGGTGCACTCTTACACCTCAGGGCCTTTGCACTGGCAGCTGCCACTCCTGGGGTGCCAAGCTGGCCTGCAGTGACAGTTTGCACGGAGGCCTCCCTGACTGCAGAGGCCGGGCTGGAGGCCTCCTCTGAGACCCCACAGTCCTCTGTATTCCCCTTACCCAGTCCATCTGTGTTAGGTGGGCCTCTCCTGGGACCCAGAGCTCCCCGCGGGTAGGACCTGGGCCCCCTTCCTGGAGGGGCTCTGAGCTCACAGGCAGATGTGCCCCTCCTTACTCCCCTTCCCAACCGTCATCCACGCAGAGAGCAGGTCAGCAGGAAGAGGAAAGGCACGTGTGGGATGGGAAGCGGCTGGCTCTGCACTATCACGTCCTGGAGCTCACGTGGCTGATTTTGTTTTTTTGTGCTGTTGTGGGTGGCGAGGGCTTGGGTGGGGGGTCTCAGGATGAGGGGGACACAGAGGCTGGCTTGTCCACATCCTTCCTTCTGGAGGGACTCCCAGGCCCAATGCCCACTCCCTCCAGCCCCTCCAGGCCCCAGCACATCCCCAGGGACCAGGGGGGCTGAGCCAGCCCATCCTGGGAATCCTGAGAGCATTCCAGGACTGCACTGGGAGATTCGGGGGTTTCTCTCTGACATTGCCCATGGTTCTCTGAGAGGATGGGATATTGTGTGGGGACCAGGCTAGAGGATGGCTCCCAGCCCCCTAGAGATACAGGGACCCCGGGCTCCACCATCAGGGACCCATGCTCTGAGCTTCCTGGAAACCCAGGAATCCAAACCCTTAAGGACCCAAGAAGCCAGGACCCCAAGCCCCACACTCAGTGACCCAGGCCCCTAGCCCTTTGGAGATCCAGGATTTCAGGACCCCAGTCCTGACTTTCAGGACCCCAGAAATCCAGGCCCCCAGCCCCTTAGGGACCCAGGAAGCCAAGACACTAGTCTCTTTTTTTTTTAACACTGGGTCTGTTTTATTTATTTGTTTGTTTGTTTATTCCGGTTTTTTGGCCATGCTGCATGGCTTGCGGGATCTTAGTTTGCCGACCAGGGATTGAATCCCAGCCACGGCAGCGAAAGCCGTGAAAGCGCCAAGTCCTAACCACTGGGCCGCCAGCGAATTCCCCAAGATCCCAGTCTTGACCCTCAGGAACCCAGAAATCCAGGACCCCAGGTCCTCAGTCCCTCAGGGACCAGGGCCCGAGACCTTAAGGACTTTGGTCTAGGATGGTGAGGTTTTTCTGCTCCATCTGGCTCTTCTGCAGGCTGGTTCCCTAGGTTGGTCAGGACGGTAGGAGTGCTGCCCTCTTCTGGATATACCTGGTCACTGCTTCCCCCGACTGGGTGACTCCCCACAACCCGCGTGGGTGAGAGAAGGCCACGGAGTCCCAGCTCCACCCCCTTCTCCTGTGGGCCTCAGTTTCCTCATCTGTAAAGTGGGTATATGCACAGTTCTCTCACGTAGGCTGTTGTGTGCATAAGTCCTTCGGCACGATTAAAAAAAAAGTCTCTTCCGCAGGATAGAGAGAAGCCAGCAACAGATGGGAGCGCTGTTAGCACTATTTCCCGAAACACATCAATGTCGCATATCTCCCATTATTAATACCCTCCCCCGCCCCCCGCCACAAAGCACAAAGGCTCTTGGAAGAAAACTCCCTGCAGCCAGCAGGGCCCTGTGTGGCTGGCACCTTCCTTGCCTGCATTGTTCCTTTGCTCAGCTCCAACCACATCTGCACACGTTTCTGTTTTTTGAGCCCTCTGGCTGGCCCTTCCTCATCCTCCAGTTCTCTGCCCTCCAAGAGAAGTGGTCCCAGCTAAAGCGGCCCCTAGCCCCTCAGTCACCCTGTCAATGGTCTCTATGACCCCCACCTGTGAAGGTGTCTGGTTTGCTTATATCTTGCACAGTGCCCATTAGAACACGAGTTCCAGAAGGGCAGGGGCAGTGCCTGTTGTCACCACCGAGTCCCCAGCCCGTGGCGCAGGGCTAGGCACACAGTAGGTGCTTTACAGACATCACATCTGTAGGAGTTTCTTAATGACTGCTGTAAGGAATTACCTCAAACTGGCTGGCTTTAAACAACGTAAGTGTATTATCTTGCAGTTCTGGAGGTCAGAAGCCCAATACAGGTCTCACTGGCTAAAATCAAGGCGTGGACAGGGTTGCCCTCCTCCTGGACATTCTAGAGAGAATGTTTTCTTAGCTTTTCCAGCTTCTAGAGGCCCCCCACTTTCAATGGCCTGTGGCCCCTTCCTCCATCTTCAAAGCAAACAGTGTAGCATCTTTCAACCTTTCTCTGACTCTGATCCTCCTGCCTTTCTCTTATAAGGGCTCTTGGGATAACACTGGGCTTACCTGAGTAGTCCACGATCATCTCCCCATCTCCAGATCCTTAACTTAATCTCAACTGCAAAGCCCCTTTCACCCTGTCAGGTTGCCTATTCACAGGTTCCAGGGATTGGGACGGAAACATCTTTGGGGGTCATCGTTCAGCTGATCACAGCACCTGAGGAGGTAGATGTTATTATTGTTCCCATTTGATAGATGCAAAAACTGAGGCTCAGGGAGGCAAAGTCACTTGCCTAGGCTCACCCATCGAGTAAGTGGCAAGCACAGGTTCTAGACTCTGGTCCTTCTGTCTGCGTCTGTCAAATCCATCCATTTGAGCCATCTGTGAGTGGACGTGGGGACACAGGAGAGGGAAGAGTTGGGGGCGGGGTGGTGAGGTGGATGGCAAAGGGGCTGCCAAGGGGACAGGAGGAGTGTGTGTTCTGTCCTACCCTAGGGGCTTCCCCAGATACCTCAGCCAACCCAGTAAGATGCCTCAGGATCCCGGACGGGGGGTCCTGGAATTGGGGGGGAGGGATGCGGGAGGTTGGAAACGACAAGCTACTCTGTCCCAAGTTCACTTCCTTGGAAAACGGGGTGACAGATAGGGCCGTTCCATCCAGGAAACCCTGGCTGGGCTCCAAGGTCATCTTTGATTTGCTGACTCAGCCCCAGACAGTGGGGTCATGTGGTCACTCAGGGGGCTGTTGGTGGGAACACCTACTGGGAAAGGGTAAGAGGGTGGCCGGAAGGGGTCTCTTCTGCCCCCAACCCCCTGCTTCCCAGCACAAGCCCCTTTGGCCTCTCCAAGACAGACCCTGCTTTCCCTCCCCCTCCTCACTCCTTAGGATAGAAGTGCAGGGAGCGGGGGGACTGCTTTTCCACAATGTTCCACTTCCAATTTCACCACGTGGGCACACCACCTTCTATTTCTCCTCATCACCTCCTCTTCATCACCTGCCAGACTGTGAGCCCCAAGAAGGCAGCAACCACAACCTGAACCCCAACATTTCATTATGACAATGTTCAAGCAGACAGAAAAGTTGAGTTTTAGAATGAAAATCCATCCCTACATTCTACAATCAACACTGTCTATATTTGCTTGATTACAAATCTGTTCATCCATCCACCCCTCAATCCATTTTATTTTTCATGCATTTCAAAGTAAGGTGCAGACATTAGCTCACTCCAGCCCCCTACATATCAATACTAAATCCCCCTCCCAAATGCTCCAACCCACAGACCGTGAACGAGAGGTCAATGTTCACTGGCTGCTCTCCTAACTTTTTTCCCTTTTGAGTAAAATAACTTAGGATGAAATACACAAATTCCAGCAGTGTTTTCTTGGAGCTTTGACAAATGCATTCACCTGGGTAATCCAAACTTCTATCAAGGTACAGAATGTTTCCATCATTCCAGAAAGTTCTTTCATGGCCCTTCTCAGGAAGTCTCTGCCTCTGATCCCGGGGAACGATTGTGCCCACAATTTTCCAAGCTTGAGTAGTTCTGCCTATTCTAGAACTTCATATAAATGGGCTCATAGCGTCTATACGATTTTGTGGGTGGCTGCTTCCACTCAGTCTAAGGTAAAAAAACAAGAGGTTATTTTTACCTCTTGTTCTCCATTGGAACTCCAGTGCCTGGCATACAGTAAGTGCACAAGAAATGTTTCTGGGTGAGAAAATGATGGCATTGAATGCATGAATGAATGAAAGAAATTGCTCCTTGTTCACGGAGACTTGCTCTCCCATCAGCTCTCCCCTCTCCAGCTTCTCTCTGGCCAACCTCCTCCTCGGTCTGCTGAAGCACCACTGTTGTCACCCCCAGAAGGCCCCTCTTTGGGGTGCAGTCAACAACCCTTCTATTTGTCTCTGTTCAGGGGGCTGTAGTTCCAAACAGCAGAGACCCCTCCCCAACCTCCCGCTTCCCAGCCCCCTGCCCTGTCTCATCTTCCCGTGAAAACATGTGTTATCAGGCACATGTAAACCCGTGCTTCCTGCTTTCCCACAATATCAGCTTCAATTTCCAGCCTCATTTCCGCCCCTCCTGCTCTTCTCTAGATAAGCACCTCCACCTGGTTCTAGAACGGCTAAAGCCTCTCTTGGGTCAAAAATACCCTCCCTGAGCCACCAGAGCCTGGAGACATCGCTGAGTACTGGAGATGCAAAAAGGGTGCAACCACTTTGGAAAACTGTTTGGCTTATAAACTTAATCACTTACCTACTATCTGACCCACTCCCAGGTGTTTACCCAAGAGAAGTGAAAACTCAAATCCATAAAAAGTTCTGCATGAGATTATTCACAGTAGCTTGGTTCATACTCTCACATTCAAACAACACAAACATCTGTCAACAGGTGACTGGATACACAGATGGTGGTCCAGCCGATCAATGGGAGATGATTCAGCAATGAAAAGAAACAAACTACAACAGCGTGGGTGAATCTCAAAAACACTATATGTCCAGAGAAAGAATCCAGGCACAGAGCACTACACACTGTACGATTCAGTGTATATGGCATTTGAGAAAAGACAAATCTCATCAATAGTGACGGAAAGCAGGTCAGTGGTGGCCTGGGGGAGGGGAGGAGGGGAGGATTGATTGGGAAGGGACAAGAAGGAATTTTAGGAGGTGATGGAAATGTTCTAGATCTGCAGTGCAGTGGTGCTTACACATCTGTATATATTTCTCAAAACTTGTTAAGTTGTAAGCTTGAAATAAGTGCATTTAAAATAAAAAATTTTTTTCAACTGTTGTAAAATAAACATAACATAAAATGTACCATCTTAACCATTTTTAAGTGGACAGTTCAGGAGTGTTAAGTATATTCGCATCGTTCCAGAATTGTTTCGTCTTGCAACACTGAAACTCTGTACCCATTAAACAACAGTATTTGTCCTTATTTCACACAGCATAATGCTGTAATATGTGTCAGAATTTCCTTCCTTTCTAAGGCTGAATAATATTCCATTATATGGATGAGTATGTTTGGTTTATCCACTCATCCACTGATGGACACTTGGGTTGCTTCTCCCTGTTGGCTATTGTGAATAATGCTGCTATGAACACGGGTATGCAAATATCTCTTCAAGACCCTGCTTTCCGTTCTTTTGGATATCTATCCAGAAGTGGAATTGCTGGGTGACATGGAGTTTCTTGGGGGGAGCCTGACCCTCGTGACCTTGATTTCAGTCCAGTGAAACTAATTTTGTTTGTTTATTTTCTCTTTTTGGCCGCACTGCACAGCATTCGGGATCTTAGTTCCCCGACCAGGGATCGAACCCATGCCCCTGCAGTGGAAGCATGGAGTCTTAACCACTGGACCGCCAGGAAGGTCCCAATGAAACTAATCTTGGACTTCTGACCTCCACAACTGTAGAATAGATGTATATTGTTTGAAGCCACCGAGTTGGCAGGCATTTGTTACAGCAGCAGTAGGAAACTCATACGCTCTTCCAAGCTGACTGTCTGGAAATCCATCAGTCTGGTCAACAGTCTACTAGGTATTTTATCTATCCATAAGTCAGATGGCTCCTGGGAAAGGTCAATGCCTTGCTCTGGGTTGGCGTTTATTTATTTATTTATTTATGGCCACACCACTAGGCATGTAGGATCTCTGTTCCCCCACCAGATATCGAGCCTGCACCCCCTGCAGTGGAAGTGTGGAGTCTTAACCACTAGACTGCCAGGGAAGTCCCCTACGCTGCAGGTTAGAGGATTCAGAGAAGGTTTGGGGGTTCCCTGGTTACAGCACTGAAAGATTCTGTCTGGCCAGGGAGTTGGGGTGCTGTTCCCTCCTGTTCCTGCTCCATGGATGCTCTCAGGGCTGGGCAGCTTGGGGGCTCTAAGCAGCTTTGGTTCTGGGCTCAGCTCTGCACAGAACTAAAAGCTGCTAGCCTGTCACTCCCCTCAGTTGGACAGTTGGATCCGTCTCCACTGGAAATGCTGGGAGAGCCCCCAGGTCCCCAAGACAGGAGCAGGAAGCTTTGGGAGTGCAGGGTAAATTCAGATCAAAAGTCTCCAGTTGATAAAGCCAGGCTGTGTGCACCCCACACCCCCCAAATGGGTTCAGCCACAGCTTACACTTTCCAACACTCTCTACCTGCAAAGCCCTCCCTTCCCAGCTCCATGTGCTGAAATCCCATTGTTCTTGGAAGGTCCATCTTCTCTGGATGTATTTCCTGAACATCCCACAGAACCTGGGTGCCCGAGACGAAAGGGACATGCTCATCAGATCCGGGCAGCCCCTCTCCCACCTGTCTCAGGGCCTTGTGTCAGGCTGCCCGTAGTCTCCACAATAGGGTGACAGTCTCCTCAAGGAACAGGGCCAGCACTGCAGCATCTCAGCAGAGTTCCTCTCCCTGGGGACACAGGTGGCTCCTTCAAACGCACCATGTATTCCTCAGTCGAGTCACTGGTCACATTGTCCCAGGGGTAGGGATGGGGGTCAGACTCATTCCTGTGTCCCCAGTGCCCTACAGCCCCTGGCCCAATGCAGGTTACCCACTGGGTTTGGGGGGTATCATAGGCCCCTGAGGTCAGGGTCACTCACATGGGTGACATCAGAGTCCCTGAGATAAAGCTTAGAACAGCTAACCAGAGCCAGGAGCCAAGATTCATTTCTCATTTATTGATGCTCCCTCGGGCTGCAAAGAAAGCTCTCAAAATCCCTTCTTTGAGGCCTTCCGTCTGCATGGTAAATAAAGTAAATTAAACAGCTCCATCCTTGAGTTACTTGACCTTGGTTAGGGAGGGCGATAGGGTCAGATCACAGGGCTGGGGAGCTCAGATTTTGGGGTTGGGTGGGGACTAGGTGAGGTCCACGGGTGAGGGGTTGCAGTGAGGCTAGAGCGGAGGTCTCAGAGTGCAGTTACTGGCCTACGCTGTGGGTGGGGCGGGAAATTAATGGAGGTGGGCGGAGCCAGGACGGTGAGCGGCTCAGGCGATTGGACAAGTGCCAGTGGGCGTGACTCTGGGGCACTAGGGGAGGTCAGCAGCTGAGCCTCTTCTCACAGATCCAGCTGTCGTCCCTGTTGTCGCACGGTGCGTCGTTCCACATCCCCGTGCGGAGAATCATGATGCAGTCCTCGCGCCCCAGCGAGTCGTTGGGCTCCCCCTGATTCCAGTGGCTGCAGTGGTTTAGCGGGGGTGTTGCTGGGAGGCTAGGCTGAGGATGGCCATGGGGTCCAGCCTTCCTTTCCGGGGTCTAGCCTGTTTATTGCTTGGGGCTAACCTAGACATCCTGAGGGTCTAACCTGAGCACACGCACCTGGGATATAACTTTCTAACCCCAGAATTTAACCCTAGTCACTTCCTGGGTGTAGCCCGCCCATCCCTAAGGAGGCCCGGAGATCTGGCCGAAGCGCTTCTCCTAGGATCCGAACTGTCAGCCTCCCCAAGTCCCTTCCTTCACCTGAAGCTGAGCGGGACTCCGTCCACCCACTGGTAGCCCCGGATCCTGCGCGCCCTGCGCACGGCCCTCAGGCCCAGCCAGTAACCGCGGCCACCAGTGTTCCGACTTAGGAAGACCTGGGCAAGAGGGGAGACTGAGCCACGCGTCCGGCCGGCCCCGCCCCCAACCACGCCCCCTCAGGTAAACTCCTTCTCCCCGCCCCCCGCCCCCCAAAGCCGGAGCTGCGCACCTGCTCATCCAGGCCCCCGACAATCACCAGGTGCGCTCCGGCGCCCTCGCAGTGGCGCTGCGCCTCCACCCACGTGGCCCGTTGGGTGGAGAAAAGGTAACAGGAGCCCTGGAATGGCAGCCACGACTTGGGGCACTCCTCGCAGGAGCCTGCAGGGTGGCGAGGATCAAAGAGGTGATTTGCTCCCAAATGGAGCAGATGGTGAGGATTGGGGAGGGGAGTGTTGGAGCACTGGGCTCAGGGTCGGTGCCACTGAGACCAGGCCAAGGTCAAAGGGCGGGGCCAGGCGGATCAGGGAACCCTGGGGCCCAAGGGCGGGATCCACTTGTCCTCTCCTCTCCCCTTCACCCCTCCGGATCGTGCTCACTGTTCCCGAGCCGGACTCCTTCCAGCGCTCGGAAGAGCTCAGTGCGGATGTTCTCACGGTCCCTACCGGCTTCAGCCAAGCTCTGGGTCACTGCGAGGTAAAAGGAGTCCAGGTTATAGCTAGGCTCAGCATCAGTAATAGAGTCATGATCAGTTAAGGTCAGCATCCACTTCCGTAGTCATTGCCAAGGTCAAGAATGACAGCACCCATTTTTGGATTGGGTTGTTTGTTTTTGTTATTGAGCAAACAACCCAATCCAAAAATGGGCAGAAGACCTAGATAGACATTTCTTCAAAGAAGATATACAGATTGCCAACAAACACGTGAAAGAATGCTCAATATCATTAATCATTAGAGAAATGCAGATCAAAACTACAATGAGATATAATCTCACACCGGTCAGAATGGCCATCATCAAAAAATCTAGAAACAATAAATGCTGGAGAGGGCGTGGAGAAAAGGGAACCCTCTTGCACAGCTGGTGGGAATGTGAATTGATACAGCCACTATGGAGAACAGTATGGAGGTTCCTTAAAAAACTACAAATAGAACTACCATATGACCCAGCAATCCCACTACTGGGCATATACCCTGAGAAACCCATAGTTCAAAAAGAGTCATGTACCAAAATGTTCATTGCAGTTCTATTTACAATAGCCCAGAGATGGAAACAACTTAAGTGTCCATCATCGGATGAATGGATAAAGAAGATGTGGCACATATATACAATGGAATATTACTCAGCCATAAAATAAACGAAATTGAGTTATTTGTAGTGAGGTGGATGGACCTAGAGTCTGTCATACAGAGTGAAGTAAGTCAGAAAGAGAAAAACAAATACCGTATGCTAACACATATATATGGAATTTAAGAAAAAAAAAAAGGTCATGAAGAACCTAGGGGTAAGACGGGAATAAAGACACAGACCTACTAGAGAATGGACTTGAGGATATGGGGAGGGGGAAGGGTAAGCTGGGACAAAGTGAGAGAGTGGCATGGACATATATACACTACCAAACGTAAAATAGATAGCTAGTGGGAAGCAGCCGCATAGCACAGGGAGATCAGCTCGGTGCTTTGTGACCACCTAGAGGGGTGGGATAGGGAGGGTGGGAGGGAGGGAGATGCAAGAGGGAAGAGATATGGGAACATATGTATATGTATAACTGTATGTATATGTATAACTGATTCACTTTGTTATAAAGCAGAAACTAATAATTGTAAAGCAATTATACTCCAATAGAGATGTTAAAAAAACAGCAACAATGACATCACGGTCAAGGACTGTTATAGCTGGGTAGGGTCCAGTTGCAGTTGGGGTTAGGAGTTGCAGTCAAGGTCAGAGTCCAGAGGTCAGGGTTAGGATGGAGGACACGACTGGGGTCAATGGTCAGGATCACAGGACAGGTGGGGGTCACAGAAGGGTCCGGAGGTGAATCAAGGGTAGGGTAACAGCCGGGGTGAGGGGTCAGGGATCATGGCAATGTCCTGCCCTCACCGCGCTCGCTCAGTTCTTTCAGGGCGCTCTCCTGCTGGATCAGCTTCGACTGTGCCTCTCTAAGCTTGGTGTGCACGGTCTGCAGCTGCGCCTGAGTCCCCAGGCCTGGGAAGGGGGGCGAGGATGGGGACGGGACATCTGAGACCAGCCTGCCACCCCCGCTACACGCCAGAGCCCAGCTCCCACTCGCCTCCTCCAATCCCGGCCACAAGCCCCGCACCCTCGGTCCACCAGTCTCACAGCAGCTATTGCAGGCTCGGACCTCCTCCTTCAGGACACCCAGCACCGCCGTCTGCTTCGAGGCTGGAACGATCCCCCGTCCACCCCACACACTCCAGGTCACCCTCGCGGACTCACAGGACCCTGCCCAACTCCAGGGCCAGTCTAGCAGACTGTGAGGTCCCCACCGACCCACCCACTACCCCGACGCCAGGGTCCAAGACCCTTCCGCCCCCGAACTTTGGGGACCCAAGAGCCCCTGTTCTGCACGTACAGTTTGTCCTCAGCAGATCCTGCTGGCCAAGCAGCGCCCTGCGCTCTGTGGAGGCTGCAGAGAGAGGGGGACTCGGGAACTCTCCCCGCGGCCCGAGGGGTGCAGGGACCCTGATCACCGGACACACAGAGTGGGTGGACAGGCGTGCAGCGCACGTGATGTGCACACACACCGACAAAGGACAAACACATTCACAGGCACATATGCACACACGTGGGTGCACACAAACTCTGTTCTGACGTGTTCACACTCAGACCCAGGCAAGGGCCTGGGACCTGGCCGGTGTGCTCAGGGACGGAGAAAAGGTCTATGTCCCCAGCGGGGCTGGACACGACCTCCCCCGTTGTCCAGTCACTCACCCTTGGAAAACAGGACGCTCAGAACGAGGGCCCACAGGATTGTGACCACCAAGAGAGCCAGGGCCAGGAGGAGGGGTCTCTGTCCCCAGCGTCCCCAGTGCCCTGGGATAACACAGATGGACTCCTGAGTTCCTCCTGAGTTCCTCCGGTACCAGGACCACCCTGGATCCCTGGGCCCTGAGGACTGAACCCTGGATGCTTGGGTTTCTCTCAGGAAACTGAGATTCAGAGAGGTACGGTAACTCGTCTGTGGTCACACAGCCCCTAAGTGGCGGAGTTGAAATTTTAATCCAGGTCCAGCTGGCTCTAGGGCCTGTGGTGTCTCTCCTGCACTCACTACGTAGGCCCTCTCTGGGCTGGTCCTCTCCATGCTCCCATCAAACCCCAAACCACTGGTCAGAGAGGGACCCCAGGGGACCTGTGAGGCAGCCCCATTGCTCATACCTCCGGGGACCTCCTCCAGCCTGCCGTCCCACCTGCTGTACCCGGCCATGTCCATGGTGAACAGACATCCAGCTCTGGGAGTAGATATAAAAGTAGCCTCATCCTTCTCCCCGCCCCACCCACCCTCTTCCTTCCTTCCCGTCTCCTGTGTCTCAATTCCTGGTGCAGAGAACCACTGACCAATCACAGCGATGGGCCCTTTCTGGGCTGGGCTTAGCTGGGCTGGACTGGGCAGGGAGGGGAAGTGGGGAGCTGAGGGGGGTTAAGGGAGGGTAGAAGGAACGGGGGGAGTGAAGTGTGTGTGTGTGTGTGTGTGTGTGTGTGTGTGTGTGTGTAGTCCCAGCCTCTTGGGCGCCCATCCCCAGCCCCAGCCCCGACCATCACCAGGTACGTGCTCCAGCAACAAGTTCCAGGCTCTGCTGAGGCTTCACTTTGGAGCTCAGTCCGCATCACTTATAGGTCTGGCGTTGGCCTTCCTCCTGAGAGGGGCAGGCTGAACCCAGCCAAGTTCAAGGCGGCTCCCTGCGGGTACCTGAGAAAGTCCCTTCAGGTGTGCCCCCCCAACCCCACGCCAGCTGCTCATGGCTCCTCCACTCCCCTGCAGGTGCCTGCCAGGAGCTACCTTTGACCCTGACCTTCATTCAGTCCTCTTCGACTAGAAGGGAGAACACAGCCAGTTGTTCCATGGAGGCCAGCTAAGCTTCTGGACTCTACTATTGGATGTGTGTGTAGGGTGTCCATATGCAGCTTCTAGAAGCCTCTGTTTTTCTCCTCTGTGCAAAGGGGGACAGTGACAAGGCCTCCCTCCAAGGGATGCTGTGATAAAGAAATGAGGTTATGCACGGCAAGCCTTGGCACCATCCCCAAGCACAAAATCCTCCAAATGTCATTCATTCTTTCAACTAATATTGGACACCTACCACATGCCAGGCATCGATCAGGGAACTGAGGATACATCAATGAACTAAAGAAGAAACTTCCTTTTTTCTTGGAGTTAACATTCCAGTAGGGGGTGGGGAGAGACAGATAGTCAATCATGAACATAATTAAAAGGTAAGTTGGAGATTGGTTCAAGATGGCGGAGTAGAAGGACGTGCTCTCACTCCCTCTTGCAAGAACACCAACAACTAACTGCTGAACAATCGTCAACAGGAAGACACTGGAACTCACCAAAAATGATACCCCACATGCAAAGACAAAGGAGAAGCCACAATGAGACGGTAGGAGGGGATGCAATCACAATAAAATCATATTCCATAACTGCTGGGTGGGTGACTCACAAACTGGAGAACACTTATACCACAGAAGTCCACCCACTGGAGTGAAGGTTCTGAGCCCCACATCAGGCTTCCCAACCTGGGGGTCCGGCAACGGGAGGAGGAATTCCTAGAGAATCAGACTTTGAAGGCTATAAGACACTGATGAAAGAAAGTAAAGATGATACAAATAGATGGAGAGATATACCATGTTCTTGGATTGGAAGAATCAATATTGTGAAAAGGACTCTACTATCTAAAGCAATCTACAGATTCAATGCAACCCCTATCAAATTACCAATGGCATGTTTTACAGAACTAGGACAAAATAATCTTAAAATTTGTATGGAGACACAAAAGACCCCGAATACCCAAAGCAGCCTTGAGGGAAAAAATAGGAGTTGGAGGAATCAGACTCCCTGACCTCAGGCGATACTACAAAGCTACAGTCATCAAGACAGTATGGTACTGGCACAAAAACAGAAATATAGATCAATGGAACAGGATAGAAAGCCCAGAGATAAACCCATGCACATATGGTCAGCTAATCTCTGACAAAGGAGGCAAGGATATACAATGGAGAAAAGACAGTCTTTTCAATAATTGGTGCTGGGAAAACTGGACAGCTACATGTAAAGGCATGAAATTAGAACACTCCCTAAAAGCAGCCTAAATGCCCATCGACAGACGAATGGATAAAGAAGATGTGGTACATATATACAATGGAATATTACTCAGCCATAAAAAGAAACAAAATTGGGTCATTTGTTGAGATATGGATGGACCTAGAGACTGTCATACAGAGTGAAGTAATTCAGAAAGAGAAAAACAAATATCGTATATTAACGCATATATGTGGAACCTAGAAAATGGTACAGATGAACCAGTTTGCAGAGCAGAAATTGAGACACAGACGTAGAGAACAAACGTATGGACACCAAGGGGGGAAAACGGCGGAGGGGTGGTGGTGGTGGTGTGATGAATTGGGCGATTGGGATTGACATGCATACACTGATGTGTATAAAATGGATGACTAATAAGGAATAAATAAATAAACATTAAAAACCCAAAAAACCAAATGAATACGTGTAACAACAACAAATCTTGAGGAAAAACCAAGCCACCAGCCTGGCAAATGTCAAAGTGTTACCATTTGCTGGTAAAAAATAAAGTATTTTAAGTTCAGATTAAATTAAATTAAATTAAAAAATAAAAGGTAAGTTGAATAGCACGGTGGCTCTCAATTGAGGGCAATTAATCTCCCCAGGGGATATAGAGCAACGTCAGGAGACATTTGTGCTCATCACAGTTGGTGGGTGTGCTACTGGCATCTAGTAGGTTATAAACTAAGGATGCTACTCAACAACCTACAATGCACAGGACAGGCCCCCACAAGCAAAGACTCATCAGTCCCCAGTGTTCATATGCTGAGGATGAGAACTCTAATATTGTGTATTAAAAAGTCACAAGTGCTACAAAAAAAAAAAAAAATTAAAGGAAGACAAGTCAAGTTGGATAAAGGACCCTGGAGTGCTGGGCTGGGGCAGTGACCAGCAAGTAGGGTGGCCAGGGTTGGGCTCGCTGAGATGAAAAAATGTTTTTATTTTTGTTTTTTTGTAAGGAGCGCTTCTTGCATTGCAGCCCCCCTTGTAAATGCATACACACACCTTCCGGCATCCTCTCAACAACCCTCAGAAATAGCAAACCGTAGCCACTTTGTGTTTAAAACTTTTATTCGATGCCTATTCTCTTGCCTTGTTTCAGGAAGGCATGGGAGAGACATATATGATAAAATAAAATGAAAAGACGAGAATTGTTTTTCTTTAAAGGAAGACACTCATTAGTATAACTCAAAGTCACGTGTTCTACACCGTCTTCCCAAGGTCCCCAGTGGGATTCAGCTCCTGAGCACATCCTGTACTGGCTCCTTCCCTTCCCTCTCCCACTTCCCTACATTTCTCCAGGGACTTCTAGAACCACCGCCCAGGTAAACTACAAGTCCTCAAATCCTTATCTTAGGTTCTGCTTCTGGGGTGACCCAAAGACTCCTTGGCCGTTTCTACAGACCAGCAGAGTAACACACTCAGCCTGGCAGGGCTCCATAAGAGGTAGCTGCTATTATTATTATTATTTTTTTTTTTTTCCGGTACGCGGGCCTCTCACTGTTGTGGCCTCTCCGGTTGCGGATCACAGGCTCCGGACGCGCAGGCTCCTGACGCGCAGGCTCAGCGGCCATGGCTCCCGGGCCCAGCCACTCTGCGGCATGTGGGATCTTCCCGGACCGGGGCGCGAACCCGTGTTCCCTGCATCGGCAGGCAGACTCTCAACCACTGCGCCACCAGGGAAGCCCTAGCTGCTATTATTTTTGCTGTTGATATTATGATCTTTCCATGGTTGCCATCCAAGATCAACTGGGACCTCTAGTTAAATGAATTGTCCAGGTTCACGGAGACAGTCTGCCAGAAAAGATTTTAGAATTGCTGATTTGTAGCCCGTTTTCCTGGTGGTAATTATAAGGAGGGTTGTCAGGGGATGATAAAACTGGATTGCTTCACCTTCACGGGAAGGAATCCAGAGCTCATACAGGAAAGGTGCCTTGCCCAAGGCTACCCAACCAAGAGGTGTTGGTGCCCTGACCCAAAGCCATGTTCCTCCGCCACCGAGACAATTCTCGTAGCTATTACGGGAGACTGAAAGATCCCGGCCAAATCCCACCCATCTCCTACACGAGCCTCCCTGCGATGTGACTTTGTTACTCCTCGTGTCACGTGGAATCAATTTCCTCTCACTCAGAATCTGGACCATCCACGTGACTTGCTTTCAAAAGTGGGTGTGAGAAGAGCCACCACGTGACTTCCGGGTCTGGGTCCCAGTGTGCTTTGCGGCTTCCGCACATGAGCTCATGGGATGCTACAGGTCTCCTTGTTAGAGAGCCTGGCTTTGATCCGTGAGGATGAGAGGCCACATGGAGGGGAAAGCGGTCCACCTGGCGGCCAGCAGCAAAGGTCCTCTTGGCTCTTCCAGCCGTTCCAGCTGCCATCCCAGTGCAGCAATGCAACCGATTCTAGGCTAGACCAGGAAAGGAGTCGCTGGGTAAACCCATGGAATTGTGAGTTTTAAGCCCCAAGTTGTAGGGTGATTTGTTATCGCGCGTAAATAACTGTAACAGTCATAAACGTAAACAAGCACATTCTTGTACTCCAAGCAAACGCAGTCTGGAGTATGGGGTGAGTAGGGAGGGGAGCCCCTTTCGCCTGGCAGTTGGGTATGTCAGAGAATGTTCCAAGACAGAGCAGACGGGCCCTTTTTTCCTTTCAACCTGGACGTTCTCAGAAGCGTGACCCTTGTCTCCAGAATCTCAGCCCCCACTCAGGTGTGAATGCAGTCATTTGGTTTCTGGCATTGCAGCTTTCCCAGTGACTTGGGTTGACCACAGCAACTGCTGCTACTCGGAACCAGGCATCTTGTGGACTTCTCTGAGGCACATTACCTGGTGGCCATGCCAAACTTCCTGTGGCTTCTGGGACACGTGCTTGTCTAGTGTGTGTGCTACCCTATTGCAGGCACTTTCCTAGGCACTGGAGATTCAGCAATGGACAGAAGTGGCCAAAATTCCCATTTTTAATGGATATTACAATCTTGTGGAAGGGAGGACAGTAAGCGAATGAATATGTACTATGTATTCTAGTGTCATAGAGCAATAAATATATACACTATCCTATCCTATCCCACCAGGGAGTGAAGGAAAAATGAAGTAGTATACAGAGATAGTGAGTGATTTGAGGCAGCTGTTTTAGGATGGTCAGGAAAGGTCTTTCTGAAAATGCAATATTCTTTGGAAAACGGTTTGACAGTTCTTCAGTCACTTAAACATAGAATTACCATGTGACCCAGCAATTCCACACATAGGTGTGTACCCAAGAAAAGTGAAAACATACATCCACACAAAAACTTGTACATGAATGCCTATAGCAGTGTGATTCATAATCGCAAAAAAGTGGAACTAAGCCAAATGTCCATTAACTGATGAATGGATAAACACGATGTGGTACATCCAAATGATGAAATAGCATACAGCCTTAAAAAAAGAACAAAGTCCTGATACATGCTATGACGTGAATGAACCTTGAAAACATTATGCTAAATGAAAGAAGTCAGATATAGAAGACCACATATTGTATGATTTCATGTATAAGAAATGTCCAGAATAGGCAAATCTATAAAGGCAGAAAGTAGATTCGTTATTGTCTAAGGCCAGGAGTGATGGGGGAAACTGGAGGGTAATGGTTACGGGGTATGGGGTTTCTTTTCAGGATTATAAAAGGTTCTTACATTGGTTGTGGTGACAGATGCACATTGTGTGAATATGATAAAAACCATTGCATTGTAAGGGTGAATTAGATGGTGTGTGAACTATAGTTCAATAAAACCAGGAAGATAGGGAGAGTGAAACATGGGAATAGCCATGAACATTTTAGAGGAAGTACACTCCAGCCAAAGGAAATAACAGGTGCAAAGGCTCAGAGATTTACTGTCATTTATTTAATAGACATTTATTCAATACCTCCTGGGTACCAGACACATCCAACGGCTGTGGATATCGCAAAGAAGCAGCTGCAATCTCTGCCCTCATAGAAGTCACACATTAAACCAAGAATTCCAATTACTATGTTACTGAAACAAAGTGTTCTATAAACTCATTTCTTTTTCTAATCAATGGCTTTCTCTCTTACTTTCCTGATTCGCAAGCAGCCCAGGTTTTCCTTCTTTTCTCTTGAATTGTCCAAGAGTCTTTAGGGACCCTAAAACCCAAGTGTGGGAGGAGAGGGAGCAGAAAGGTTTCCACCCCAAGTGGAGACTGGATCTGAATCAGACCCTTCTTGCAGTTCCTCTCCAAACCACAGAGTGACGCTGTTGAAGACTGGTCTCCAGGGTCCGACCAATGAGATGGGCAGCCTTTTGGGTCCAGATACCCACAAGGCAATGCAGTCCTTTGCAGGAGGGCAATTATAATCCCCCCAAGGGACATGTGGGCTGAGATACAGACCAGGTACCCACCATCGCAGGAACTCCTCATCTTAAGTTGCACACAAATTCATTGAACAGATATTTAACGACTGCCTACTATGGCCTCTTATGCATTCATTTAACAAATATTTCTTGAGTTCCTACTATGTGCCATCCCCTGTTGAAGGCCATGTCATGGCAAATAAGACAATCAACCCCAGCCCAGCTGGATCTAAATCCAAATATTTGCAAAGCCAAACTTTGGGGAAAATATCCGGTAGAAAGGATTTCTTAGAAACAGACTCACAGGGACTTCCCTGGTGGTTAAGAATCCGCCTGCCAATGCAGGGGACATGGGTTCGAGCCCTGGTCCGGGAAGATCCCACATGCCGCGGAGCAACTGAGCCCTTGCGCCACAACTACTGAGCCTGCGCTCTAGAGCCCTCGAGCCACAACTACTGAGCCCGCGTGCCTAGAGCCCGTGCTCTGCAACAAGAGAAGCCACCGCAATGAGAAGCCCGCGCAGCGCAACGAAGAGTAGTCCCCTCTCGCCACGACTAGAGAAAGCCCGCGCGCAGCAACAAAGACCCAACGCAGCCAAAAATAATTAAATACAATAAATTTATTTTAAAAATTAAAACTCTATTTAAAAAGCCTGATTTGTCAAGTGAAATCCTTAATGGCTTCATTTTCAATCCCTTGTTATCCCCCCCTTCCCCACCTTCTCTCTCTCTCTCTTTTTTCGCCCTTAGTTAAGAAAAAGTCTTTACGTTTTTATCACTGTTTACGTTTTAACTCCTTTTGCTCTTTTCACTGAATCTCATTGTGGCTTTTGATTGTGTTCCCTGACTCCTGGAGATTTTGAATATCAGTATATGTTGATTCACTCTTCTGGTTTGATTTTCTATAAATTGTACCCTTTTACCCATCTTTTTCTTTTTTTCTTATTAATTTATAGAACTTCACTAGTGAATAAGTAAAACTTGGTGGGCACACACTCTGAAACAAACGAGTAATAAACTAGTTGCAGAGGCAGCTGTGGTCTAGATCCCAGTAACCTAGGATGGCAAGAAGCAGAAAGCACTCGAGGTGCATAGCACTGGGACATTTCTGTAACTTACACACACAATCACACCAAGTGTGTAAGGATGTGTATCGCCCATGTCATGATCCTGGAGAGGCAGCAGCAGTGAGTGGTGGCTCGAAGTGAGATCTTAGTTCCCTGCCCAGGAATTGAACCTGGGTAGCCTGGATGAAAACCAGGAATCCTAGCCACTACGCCAGCAAGGGCTAGAGGCTAGAAGCAAATTTCCCCTGGCTCTTACTCCCATTGAAAAATGCATTTCTCAAGGAGGCAAAAACTGTAAAAACAGGTGCAAAGTGTATTATTAGAGGCACAGCACAGCACAAGTGGGAGAGCACATAGAGAGACAGTTTGTTTAGTTAAGACGGAAGCAAGGCAGAGATACACACCTGTAGAGAAAAGGGTGTGGGCGTCCTCCCTAATGAGGAGAAGTGCAGTAAAGAGGCTGGTCCATCATTTATATAGGGCAGTTCTTCCGGGTCTCTGTTTACCTCTGGCCAATTACCTGGTTTCTTTTTCCACACCTGACCTGCCCTAGGGCCCTCCCCAACACGCGTGCACAACTTTTTTCCAAGATGGATTCCAGCCCAGAGGGCTATGGGGGGCCTTGGCATCACCTATCATGGGGTGGTGCCCCTTCTTTTTGGACCCCCAAGGAGCCTGTGCAGAAGCACAGGTGCAGTGTCTCCCTTGCCCAAGGATGGGACGTATATGACCCTTTGATCTTTTCCTCAAGCAGGGTTTAGCCCCTCTCTGTTCCTGCCCTGACTGTTATCTTAAAGTGTCCTCAGGGGACAAAGCCTGGCTATTTACGCTGTTTCTGTTGTTATTTCCATCTCAAAGTGCAAACAGGAGGCCAGTTGTACTTAATCTGGAGCGCATCTATCTCCTGCCTCAGTCAGAGAGGCTGCCTGTAGTACAGAGTGGGGAAGAATGGTTAGACATGAAAAGTCAGCAGTACTCAGAGACCAATGCAGGGCTGAGGAAGATTATTGTCCATAGAATGGGAGGGTCCCGCTCCCCTTCCTAGAAGTCCTCTGGTTCCGGGACACAAGATCCATCTTGCTTTTGTCATCAGAAATGGAACCTGAATCCACAGGGGCTGACAGCTGCCTTACCAGCAGGAGGCTACGGTGGGGCAGGACCTTCAGGGAGGACACACCCTCCTCCTGGGGCTCTCAAGGACAGCAGTACTCAGGAGGGATGAGGGCTCAGTGGGAGGAAATGGAAGGAAAAAAAAATCCACAAGTGTTGCACAATCTCACCAGAATATGTTCTTAGGAAAGGATCTAGATGGAAAGGATTCATCAGCCCTTATGGAGGAGAAACAATGAATTTGTTTGGGGACACAAGAAGAGGTTTTCTGAAAGAGGTAACACTGGAACTGGGTCATCAAGGACTTGTGCACTGTTGACAGAAAAAGGAAGGGTCTACCAGGCAGAGGGCACAGCCAAGGCAAAGGCAAGGAGGCAGGAACATGGGTCTCTCTTGTATATACCTGTAGCTGAAGCTGCCTTGGGGAGGTCGGGGGAGATGTCCGGTGTTGCCAGGCAACCAGAAGGCTGTCCACTCCCTGTCTTGTGCCCAGAATTTGTCACAGGGGAAATTAAAGGGAAAGGGAGGTCCCAGGCACAAGCCTGGCCACAGCCCTCTAACCTTTAGCCCTGGCCCACTCCAGGGAAGGGAGACCCATTGCGGGGGGGCGGGGGGACTGGGAGCAGGGAGGTGGTAAACATGTGACCAGGGACTTTAGAATACCATTTTTTTATAAATGAATTTTAAATTAATTTTTATTGGAGTATAGTTGCTTTACAATGTTTTGTTAGTCTCTACTGTACAACAAAGTGAATCTGCTGCACGTATGCATATATCCCCTCATTTTTGGATTTCCTTCCCATTTAGGTCACCTGACCAGGGACTTTAAAACCATGTGATGAGTCTGGGAGGCACAAGGGACTATGAGGACCCCTAGAGGCATCTGACTCAGCCTGGAGGATCCTGGAGGACTTCCAGGAGGAGGTGATGCCTGGAGAAAAAAAGCCAGAATTATTCTGGAGGATGAAAGAGTGTTCCTAGCATGATATTAACACTTGCAAAGATTGGGAGAAGAGAGGGCCTATGACTCTTCAGAGAAGCTGAGACTAATTCAGGGGCAGTAGTCTGAGAATGGGGTGCCAGCTGGGGACAGATCATACAAGGACTTGAATCGTGGAGACAAGGGGTTTGGACTAGTATGGGAGGAAGGTGAAAGTCATGGGATTCAGTCCCAAGGCCAAGACCACTCTGTGACTTCCATTCTCTCCAGAGACAGGAAGCTCACTACTCACCAGGGAACCCAGCTCAGGGCAAAGGGTATCTTATGCTTTGGTTGCGGCTGTTAGTTTTGGCTTTGCTCTGGGCGTGCTTTATTTATTAAGCACGCACAAAGATATGCCAGAGAAAAACATGAAAACCCGCGTGCCTTTCACTCAGCTTTATCAGGTTCTAACTTCTTCGTGTTTTTGAGATCTTCTTAAAAGTAAATAAATTATAACTGATAGCCCCATATGCCCCCTCTGGTCTTATTTCTCTCCTTCCTTTCCCAAGGAAAATGCCCTCCCGAACTCGGTGTTTATTCTATTAAAACCTATCTGAATTATGTGTGCATTGAGACAATATATGGGGTTGTTTTGCACATCTGGAAGCTTTACCTAAACGGGACCATGTGGTCTACATCCTTCCACAATTTATTTCTGTCCCCTCCACATTGCAATTATGAAATATATCTATTTAACACTCATTCCTCATTAAAAAAAAAAAGATAAACACAAGAAAATAAATGCTGAAGTAAACAAAGAACAGGATAGAACTTCCTTCATTTGATAAGTGGCAATTTCCAGGAACCCACAGAAATGTCTGACTTGTGAATTATGAAAAACATTTTTGGTAAAATCAAGAACAAAATAAGGATGCCCATCTTGCTATTTCCCCAGTGCAATAATAAATAAGACCTAAAAATTTTGGAAAGGAAGAGTGAATGTTAACAGTGATCCTATTTCCAGAAAGTCCTAGGGACTTAACTTCTGGACTAATTAAAGGACTCACCAAGATTAATGTACAAGGGAGCAAGCTTCTATGTTCTAGCAGTGAACATTGGAAAATAAGAAACAAATCCTCTACCTCATATAAGAAAATCCCTTGAACCTTAAAGAATAATCATAACAAGACTATGAATAAAGCTGTTATTCTACTAAGAATGTGTCTGAACAAATCAAGACAAAAAGTGAGTTCCCCAAATTCTCCCTAATTCTCCCTAAATGAATGGATAAATTCAATGCTATCCCAATTAAAATCCTAAATCGATTTTTTGATAAAATTCTTTTATTGTGGTAAAATATGCATGACATAAAAATCTACCATTTTAACCATTTTATTTATTTTTAAAAAACTGAAGTACAGTTGATTCACAATGTTGTCATTTTAACCTTTTTTTTTTTTTTTTTTTTTTTTGCGGTACGCGGGCCTCTCACTGTCGTGGCCTCTCCCGTTGCGGAGCACAGGCTCCGGACGCGCAGGCTCAGCGGCCATGGCTCACGGGCCCAGCCGCTCCGCGGCATGTGGGATCTTCCCGGACCGGGGCACGAACCCATGTCCGCTGCATCGGCAGGCGGACTCTCAACCACTGCGCCACCAGGGAAGCCCTTAACCATTTTTAAATGAACAGTTCAGTGGCATTAAGTACATTCACGTTGTCGTGCAACCATCACCACCATCCATCTCCAGAAACTTTCCATCATCCCCAACAGAAACTCTGTCCCCATTAAACACTCACTTTCCATCCCCTCCTCCAGCCCCTGACAATCACCGTTCTACTTCCTGTCTCTGTGAATTTGACTCTTCTAAGTACTTCATATAAGTAGAATCTTAATTAGATTTTTTTGAGTCTTTTTAAAGAAACTTAATTTGGAAAGAATTTTAGAATCACAGATGAGTTGCTACCAAAATACAGAGTTTGGTGTACCCTTTATCCAGCTTCCTCTGTCAGTAACATCTTGCATTACCATCGGCGAGAAAATTCCTACCGGTACAATACTAACTAAACTCCAGGATTCATTAGATTTCATGTTTTTCCACCAGTGTCCTTTTTCTGTTATAGGATTGCATCCAGGATCCCACACTATACTTAGTCATGGTGAAACCCTGTAACTCACATTGGGATTTGAACCCGCACGCTGGGACTCGAACCCAGCCCAAACCCAGATTGGGACTTGAACCCCCAGTCATTTAACTGAGATCACACACCTGGTCTCAGGACTTAATGAAGTTTAGGTTCTTGATGTCTCATTGCAGAAAGAATTCAGTGAGAGACAAAATGATAGGAAGTGGATTTATTTAGAGAGAAACACACTCCACAGACAGAGTGTGGATCATCTCAGGGTGCGAGAGTGGCACCGGGGTATGGGGTGGTCAGTTTTTGTAGAGGTGGGTAATTTCAAAGGCTAGTGAATGGGAGGAGAATTCCAACTATTTGGGGGAAGGGGTGGGGATTTCCAGAAACTGGGCCACCGCCCACTTTTTGACCTTTATGGTCGGCCTTGGAACTCTCATGATGCCTGTGGGTGTGTCATTTAGCTTACTGATGTGTTACAATGAGCGTATACTGAGGCTCAAGGTCTAGTGGAAAGTTGACTCATCCGCCATCTTGGACCTATTTGGTTCTAAGCAGTTTATGTCGTGTCCTCGGGTTATGTCATTCCTTTAAAGGTTGTGCCCTGCCCCCTTCCCTCCTGTTTCATTTGTATTAGTTTGTTCAGGCTGCCATAACAAAGTACGACACACTGGGGGGCTTAAACAACAGAATTAATTTTCTTGGATCTAGGGGCTGGAAGTCCAAGATCAAGGTGTCAGCAGGGTTGGTTTCTTCTGAGGCCGCTCTCCTTGGCTTGTAGATACCCATATTCTCCCTGTGTCCTCACATGGTCTCCCTCTGTGTGTGTCTGTGTCTTAATCTCCTCTTCTTACAAGGACACCAATCACATTTATCACATTTATCCATTTATCCACCTAGGAGTGGAATTCCTGGATCTTATGATAACTCAATGCTCAACAATTTGAGGGACTTCTGAACTGTTTTCCAAAGTGGCCACAGCATTTTATATTGCCAGCAGCAGTGCAAGAGGGTTGCAATGTCTCCACATCCTCGAGGACACTTGTCTTATCTGGTTTCCAGCTCTAGTGGGTGTGAAGGTTTTGATTTGCATTTCCCTTGGGGGCACTCATTAAAAATGCAGATTCCTAACCCACTCCCAAGGCAGTCTGATTCAGTGAGTCTTGGATGAGGCCCAGGAAAATCAGGGGGGTGGTCTTTCTTTTCTGATAATTAGGTTAACTTCTCATTCAAGCCCCAGTGTCCTCCTGGTGGCACATCTCATCACAACGGAACATGTGTTCGACCCATACAATTAGATGAAGCTGAGGCCAAAGAAGGTAGAAATGGAAGAGCAGCATCTCTGATCCGCCGACGATCACTGTAAAAAAGGACTTTCAGTGACCCATGCCAATTAATCATTTGCTGTTTGTGTTGTTTTTCTGTTACTTACAACTGGACACGTCCTGGCTGACACACATCCTCAGAGCTGAGAGAGATGAAGCCAGTTATGGGTCCTGAAGCCAAAAAAACTCAGCCTCTGTGTACTGGTGCCGAATTGAATCTCAGAGACACGGTTTTAAGTGAAGTAGAAGAGAATAGCTTGGGACTTCCCTGGTGGCACAGTGGTTAAGAATCTGCCTGCCAATGCAGGGGACACAGGTTCAAGCCCTGGTCCTGGAAGATCCCACATGCCCCGGAGCAAGGAAGCCCATGCACCACAACTACTGAGCCTGCACTCTAGAACACAGGAGCCACAACTACTGAGCCCACATGCCACAACTACTGAAGCCTGCGCACCCTAGAGCCCATACTTTGCAACAGGAGAAGCCACTGCAATGAGAAGCCTGCGCACTGCAAGGAAGAGTAGCTCTGCTCGCTGCAACCAGAGAAAGCCTGCACACAGCAACGAAGACCCAATACACCCAATAAATAAATATAAATAAATAAATTTTAAAAAAGAAAAGAATAGCTTTATTGCTTTGCCAGGCAAAGGGGAACACAGTGGGCTCGTGCCCCTCAAAACTGTGTGTCCCTACCTGGGGGGATTTGGTGAGGAGTTTTATAGCAATTGTTTGAGGTCAGGGTTGCTGATAACAATCAGGGTGTGTGCAGGGCCTGCACTCCTTTAATCTGGCCTCAGGGGGTCTCCAGATGAGCTTCTCAAGGTTAGCAAACAGTGATCTTCTCTGGAATAAAGGATGCTAACATATTCCATTTATTAGGGGTTTTAATTCTGTAAAGAGCTCAAATATATTGTTATGTGTATCCGTTGAGGGGGAACCAGGACCTGCCCCAAGGCTGCACTAATGTTCTTGGCTGCCCCTCCCTTGTCTCTGCATCACCTCCCTTCCCTGATTAGCAATTGTTCAAATCTGCCGTTTGGAAGTCAGGGAAGGTCATGGAGGCTGGAGTCTATCCCTACAAACAAGAAATGGGAAGTCTAGACTTCTAGACTTCTAGGGAAGTCTAGAATGCATAGCTTTTGAGGAAAGGGAAAGCAAGAAGGAAGAGAGAAGAGCTCTAATCTATAACAATTGCATGGTGAAAAGGAACAGAAGCAAAGGGGGGAAATGTAGGGCCTTCAAGACAAAATTGTAGATCTCCCACCTAGAGTAATGAAAATAAAAACAAAAATAAACAAATGGGACCTAATTAAACTTAAAAGCTTGTACACAGCAAGGGAAACAATAAATAAAAAAGAAAGACAACTCACAGAATGAGAGAAAATATTTGCAAACGAATCAACCGACAAGGGATTAATCTCTAAAATATACAAACAGTTCATGCAGCTCAATATCAGAAACAAACAAACAGGGTCTTCCCTGGTGGTGCAGCGGTTAAGAATCTGCCTGCCAATTCAGGGGACACGGGTTTGAGCCCTGGTCTGGAAGATCCCACATGCCCACAGAGCAACTAACCCCATGCGCCACAACTACTGAAGCCTGCGCGCCTAGAGCCTATGCTCCGCAACAAAAGAAGCCACTGCAATGAGAAACCCGCGCACCACAACAAAGAGTAACCCCCACTCGCCAGAACTAGAGAAAGCCCACGTGCAGCAACGAAGACCAAAAGCAAACAATAATTAATTAATTAATTAAAACAATCTAATCAAAAGATGGGTGGAAGATCTAAATAGACATTTCTCCAGAGAAGACATATAGATGACCAAGAGGCGCATGGAAAGATGCTCAACGTCACTAATTATTAAAGAAATGCAAATCAAAACTACAGTGAGGTATCACCTTACACCAGTCAGAATGGCCATCATCAAAAAGTCTACAAACAGTAAATGCTGGAGCGGGTGTGGAGAAAAGGGAACCCTCATGCACTGTTTGTGGGAATGTAAATTGGTACAACCATTATGGAGAACCGTATGGAGGTTCCTTAAAAAACTAAACATAGAGCTACCATATGACCCAGCAATCCCACTCCTGGGCATATATCCAGAGAAAACCATAATTTGAAAGGACACCTGCACCCCAATATTCATAGAAGCACAGCTTACAATAGCCAGGACATGGAAGCAACCTAAATGTCTATCAACAGATGAATGGATAAAGAAGATGTGGTACATATATACAGTAGAATATTACTCAGCAATAAAAAAGAATGAAATAACACCATTTGCAGCAACATGGATGGACCTAGACATTGTCATACTGAGTGAAATAAGTCAGAAAAAGCAAATATCATATATCACTTATAGGTGGAATAAAAAAATGGTACAAATGAACTTATTTACAAAACAGAAATAGAATCACAGATGTAGAAAACAAACTTATGGTTACCACAGGGGGAAGCAGGGTCAGGGGGAGGGATAAACTGGGAGATTGGGATTGGCATAGACACACTACTATATATAAAATAGAAAACTAATAAGGACCTACTGTATAGTACAGGGAACTCTACTCAATACTCTGTAATGACCTATATGGGAAAAGAATCAAAAAAGACTGGATATATGTATATGTATAACTGATTCACTTTGTTGTACAGCAGAAACTAACACAACATTGTAAACCAACTATACTCTAATAAATTTTTTTTTAAAAGTTGCAGGTCTCCCCACCTATTCCTGCCACCAACAAAACAAACCAAAACAAAATCCACTAAAGTAAGTCAGCTTTGCTGCATTGACATAAGCAGGTGACATTGAGCTGCCTATCTCATAAAACATCCCCAATACATGACACATACGAACAAAAGGAAAATAGTAAATTCAGAGACAGTAATTGAAAAGATTCACGAAATGAAAGTTCACACAAATCAGCTAAGGAAATAGTCCCCCAGAAAAGGAATCAGGAAGTAAAAGAAAACCGTAAGTCTCCACTTTAAAGAGAATTAAATCTAATCAAACAAGCATTTGAGGATATGAAAAATCATCTTACATCAAAAATTCAAAAACTAAAGAACCAAGTACTGATGTGGGCAGAAAAGAAAAACAGGAGTAGATGAAGAGAGGTTTGAATCAACTCAGGAAATAAATGGAAGAAAAAGACAAAATTATTTCAGAAATGCAGAATAAATTATAAGGTACCCAAGAGAGAATAAACTCAGATGAAAGTGTAATAAAAAGCATTGGATAAAAGCAGAAAAACGACTAAGAAAGTGACAATGGGGGCTTCCCTGGCGGTCCAGTAGTTAAGACTCCACACTTCCAGGGCTTCCCTGGTGGTGCAGTGGTTGAGAATCTGCCTGCCAATGCAGGGGACACGGGTTCGAGCCCTGGTCTGGGAAGATCCCACATGCCGCAGAGCAACTGGGCCCGTGAGCCACAACTCCTGAGCCTGCGCGTCTGGAGCTTGTGCTCCACAACAAGAGAGGCTGCGACAATGAGAGGCCCGCGCACGGCGATGAAGAGTGGCTCCCTCTCGCCGCGACTAGAGAAAGCCCAAGCGCAGCAATGACGACCCAATGCAGCCCCCCCCACCCCCGCCACCAAAAAAAAAATTGAATGGAGACCGTCTAGAGATTCTTAGAGCTCTCTCTATTCAGTTCTCTCTTCTTGGGACACTGTCCATTGAATTCTAGCCTTTTCAGCCTGCCTGAATTCCCAACTCTATCTCCTCAAGCCAGTGAGAACTCAGAGCTCTGCTTGGGTTTACCTTCCCTGCACTGCAAACTGGAAACTCCTTCCAGGCAGTCAGCTGGGCCAATTGTAGGGCTCACCTTGTTTCTCCCCTTTCAAGGACCGCTGCATTACACTTATCTCCAGAGACCGAAAATAATTCTTTCATATACTTTGTCCAGTTTTTCACTTACTTCAAGCAGGAGCTGGTACCACATCTTGGCTGGAAATTATCATGGGGATCTCTTAATTCCGTCTTTACAAACACAAGCTAGTAAATAAGAATCGTAATAATTACTGGAGGGATTTTTCTTGAGAAAAGCCATTCCAGCATTCACTGAATTTGGACAGTGTGATTCCTGGATCATTTTTGTTTTCAACACAGTTCAACGGTTTCCATTTTTTCCCCCTTTGTCCCCTTTTATTTCACTGGAATTATTTTTAATAATCAATTATGCTAGCCTCATAGAATGAGCTAGGAAGAATTCTCTCCTCTACATGCCAGGTGCATGGCTGGGAGCCAAGGTTCTGGAATTCCTCTGTGGACAAGTTAATAAGAATCTGCTACACTATGCCACAAATAGCAAATACACCCCAGCATCTCAGCAATGTAACACAACACAGTCATGGCCAAAACACTTGCAAAACTGTTGCAGATCAGAGAAGCTATCTTGCATCCAAGTTGCAATTGTGGGTTCCAGCGTTGCCAAGGGGAGAGAAGAGTGTGCAGGGAGGTGACCACCAATCGTTCTTAAATGTCCCAGTCTGGAAATGACATGGTCAATCTAGTCTCAGCCCATCTATTTACCAGGCGTGGTTCTGATGCACTGTTTGAAATGAGTCCCATGAGCCCAGCCTGAATTTGGTTCAGTTCCCCCAGACGCAGGCTTTAAGACAAGGATTTCAGTACAAGAGGTTGATTTGTTGGGTCATCCTCAGAGGGCACTAGGAGAGAAGGGAAGGAAGCCATAAGAAAGCATTATTTTTTTTAAATTTTTATTTATTTTTGGCTGCATTGGGTCTTCGTTGCTGCACGGGCTTTCTCTAGTTGCGGCAGGCAGGGGCTACTCTTCATCGCGGTGCGGCTTCTCATTGCGGTGGCTTCTCTTGTTGCAGAGCACAGGCTCTAGGTGTGCGGGCTTCAGTAGTTGCAGCACACGGGTTCAGTGGTTGCAGCACGCGGGCCCTAGAGCGCGAGGGCTTCAGTAGTTGTGGCTCGCGGGCTCTAGAGCACAGGCGCAGTAGTTGTGGCACACAGGCTTAGTTGCTCCATGGCATATGGAATCTTCCCGGACCAGGGATCGAACCGTGTCACCTGCATTGGCAGGCGGATTCTTAACCACTGTGCCACTAGGGAAACCCCAAGAAAGCATTATTGGCATTATTGAGCAGGTGGCTTTTTCCTCTTGCTAACCTCTACGAGCTCTGAAACATGCCTCAGAGTTGTCTAAGTCAAGAGCAGAGAGAGTTAGGATATTATCCACCAACTCATTGAGATTTACCTCGTACAGCACATCCATAAGAAGTACAACACGTGGTAGACAGAATAGCATCCCCCCTAAAGATGCCCACATCCTAATCCCCAGGACTTATGAATACTTTATGCTGCATGGAAAAGCAGGAAGTAAGGTTGCAGGTAGACATAAGGCCCCTAATCCGCTGATCTGAAAATTGTGAGATTAGACTGCATTATTCAGGTGGGCCCAATGTAATCACCGGGTCCTTTAAACGTGGAAGAGGGAGGGAATTCCCTGGTGGTCCAGTGGTTAGGGCTCCGTTCTTCCACTTCAGGGGGCACGGGTTCGATCCCTGGTCATGGAACTAAGATCCCACAAGCCGTGCAGCGTGACCAAAAAAAAAATTAAATGTGGAAGAGGGAGGAAGAAGAGTCAGTGTTTGAGCAAATGCAGGGTGAGAAAGCCTTAGTCCTTGCTGGCTTTGCAGAAGGAGGGAGGGCGCTCCCAGCCAACGATTGCAGGCAGCTTCTAGAAGCTGGAAAAGACAAGAAAGCAGATTCTCCCTGCTAACCTCCAGAAAGGAAGGCGGCCTTACTGACACCTTGATTTCAGGCCCATGGGGCCCATTTTGGACTTCCAACTTCCAGAACTGTAAGATAATACATTTGTGTTGTCTTAAGCTACTAAGATTGTGGTAATTTGTTACAGCATCAATAGGAAACTAATACACATGCCTAGAAATAATGTGTTTGTTTGTTTGTTTTAATTTAGGGACTTCCCTGGTGGTCCAGCGGGAACCAACTGGACTGTGGAGTTAAGACTGCACACTCCCAATGCAGGGGGCCCAGGGTTCGATCCCTGGTCAGGGAACTAGATCCCACGTGCTGCCACTAAGACCCAGTGCAGCCAAATAAATAAATAAATATTTAGGAAAAAAAAGTTATATGAAGAAAATCATAAACCTTTACTGAAGGACATTTTTAAAGTACCCGAACAGGGGAGGGAGGGTGGGGGAGGATGGGTTGGGAGTTTGGGGCTAGCAGATGCAAATTATTATATATAGAATGGGTAAACGAGATCCTATTGTAGAGCACAGGGAGTGATATTCAATATCCTGTAATAAACCACAATGGAAAAGGATATGAATAAAAAAATATACATGTATAAAATCACTTTCCTGTACACTGGAAATTAACACAACATTGTAAATCAACTTTACTTCAATAAGATATATTTTGAAAAAATAAAGTACCTGAATAAATAATTGGTTCACGAATCAATGAACACATAGATAGCTAGACAGACACACACATACCTATACATATTGTATATATATACATATATGTATATATGTACTGTCCCAACCAAAATTACAAACTGATTCAAAACTGTATCTGGGAAATAAAATACACAGTAGTAGAGAAAAATATATTGAAAAAAGATCATGTCCTAATGTACATCAAACAGATTATCGAACTATAGTAACTGAAAAAAAAAACCTGTAGTAAGTGAAACAGTGGCAAGGAACAAAAATAAGTTCAATGGAACACATAATGCAATGTATGACTTTATTAAGGGGATGTCATGGGGGAGCTGAGGCGGGGCTGAGACCATCAATAGATGAAAAAAGATGGTCTATAGCCTATGGTGGGATGGGTCCTAGAGGATAAGGCGGTCTCAGGATCTGCCTCAGGATCTCGAAGACCTCCGTACAGGAGGGAGATGGGAATTCACCAAAGGGAAAAACAGAAACGGGTGGGGCCTGAGAGAGACCAGACCAGCAGACCGCATGTCTCAGTTGCCTGATCTCTGCAAACCGGGACAGGGTGGGGTGGGGGGGAGGCAGTGACCCTCAGAGGGCTGGGCAGGGAGACGAGGGCTTCTCACAGATCCAGGAGTTTTGGGTGCTACATTTGCCATCATTCCAGCCATCGTTGTACAATTCCACACAGTCCTCATCTTCGTGGTTGTTGGGTTCCCCTTTCTTCCAGAAGCTGTGAACCCCATGAGAGCTCTGAGCCCCCTACTCCTCCCAGAGCCCACCCCCAGGCCCCCCCTTTGGAGGAGCTGGTCCCTGGGCTTTGGCAGCAAATTGCCAAGAAACAGCCAGAGGGTGGTGAGGAGTTTGGAGGCAGGGTTTTGGAAATGTGGGTTAGGGTTAGAATCCACCTCCATTAGCATCAGCTCTGGCAAAGTTAAAATGCAGATTCTTGGGCCATTACCCAGACTTACAGAATCTGAGGCCCCCACCACTACCACTCCCACCCCCAGAATGAAGGCAGGACTCTGCATCTTCACCAAGCTCCTCAGGTGATACTTTCCAGTCCCAGAGTCTGAGCAACCCTGCTTTGAAGGAGGGGCGTCCCTGCCCGCACCCTCGGGCCATTGTCACTGGGAGGTCACCTGAGTTGGAGGGGGCTGTTGTCCACCCATTTCCAGGAACCCTCATTGTGGTGGTCACTGAGGCCAATCCAGGTGGGTTTATTATATCTGACATACCAAATCTTCAGGAATTTCTGGGGGTGGGGGTGGGGAGAGGGGTATCAGAAGGAAGATCCCTGAATGCCACGCATCCCATGTCTGCCCACGTTCCCATGGTCCCCTGCCTCCCGTGGAAGTTCCTTTCACAGTCTAGCCTATAGCCCCTACTCCAGTTGTATGTGTTCACATGTGCGTGGAGGCTGTGGATGTGTGTTAATACACATACATGTGTGGATATGTGTTAACTTGTGTCTCAGTTGACATACATTATGTGTGGTCTCAAGGGTACTCTAAATTCCTTTTCTGTCCAGACATGGGCTCCTCTCAAACATGTTCTTCTCTCACTTGACCTTCCCGAGTCCATTATGCTTCCTCCTCCAGGAAGTCTTCCCTGACTGCCTCTCACCTCTCACCCCCATCTGCTCTCTGGACCTCCATCTCTCAGAGGGCAGAGGAGTGCAGCAGAAAGCTCTTTCTTGACCAGTCATATGGCCCAGCCCCAAGGGGAACCTTGCCCGGCCCACCTGCTCCTCAAGACTTTTGATGATCACCAGCTGGGCCCCAATGTCCTTACAGGAGGAGACAGCAGATTTCCAGTCACTCTGGGTCCAGGAGAATAAGTAGCAGCTCCCCTGGAAGAATTCCCAATTCCAAGGACAGGGACGGCACAGGCCAGCTGGGAAGGAGGAATGGGGTTGGGACAGAGAGGTCACTTGGCTCCTAGGCCCCAGACACCTGCATCAGACCTTGGGAACCTAGGGCCAGCCCCTGTGTTCAGCTGTCAGCTCAGTCCCCAAGAAATCCATGAGAAAGAACCCAGCTCTGCCCTGCCCTCCTCAGTGTGGCAGCCATAGAAGGTGGGTCCCAGCCCCACCTACAATCCTGTGACTTCCTCTTGACTTTGACATGGGACCCTTACCCAGGGTGGCATTCATCCAGGACAGGTGCTGCAGGATCTCCTCCAGGTTTGATTGCATCTGCCCCTGTGCAACATCAACTGGAGGGAGAGGACCTCAATTATTAAGCCCCTACTGTGTGCTTGGTGCAGAGAGGGCCCCATGAGAACATTATGTATGGATCTCACAGGAACCTGAAGAGCCCATGACACAAAGAAACTGAGGCTTAGAGAGTGACTTGCCCAACATCACCAGCCCCCAGGACCTCTTGCAGGGCTCCAATCCACTCCCCCACTCCTGCCCTCTCTCCTTCACCCCTGGTGGTGATGGATGTTCCAAGGTCCTGCTCCCTCAGAGCCCCATCCCCTCTCTGACTCTGGAACCCGACGTCCAGCCCCTCATCCAGGCTGTTGTTCTCCACGTGGTGGTCCCCCAAATCTCTCTGCAGGAACTGGATCCTGGAAACTACAACAGAGCAGAGAATTCCCCCTTTATGAGCGCCAACTCTATCCCTGACCCGGTGCCAAGTCCGGTTTCAAGGTCTCAGGGAAACTAAGCTCCCCATAGAGGAGGATGTACTGCATTTCACGTGAGGAAACAGAATCAGAGAGGGGGAGTAACTGGCCCATGGTCACACAGAAGGTGACACGGAGCCCAAACGCCCCAGCCCTAGTAGGTCTGGAGGATGTGGAAAAGGGCAAAGACCATCCCAGAGAGAAAACCCAAAGGGACCCAGGACTCCAAACCCCCAGATGCTGACTCACCTTGAACCAGGGTGGTCAGCTGGAGCATGAAGAAAGCCAGTGAGATGAAGAGCAGCAGGGGAAGCAGAGGGTTCTGGGTCAGACACCCTGCAGGACCAGCAGATGGGCAGAGCTTGGGGCTCAGGGGCAGATCCTGTCCCACCCCACCCCCAACCACCCCCTTCCCCAGTCGCCTGCTCCTGAACCAGCCGCTCTGGTACCTGGTGAGCTCCTCAAACTGCGTATGAGTCCAGGGTGTCTCTCAGCCAATGTCTGGCCCCCAAATGTCTCCTCCTCTGAATAGGACAGAGCACATGCAATTGAACTTGGAAGCCTGCTGAGTCCTCTCTCAGAACTGCAAGCTGAAGGCCAGGCCCCAGCACCTTCAGAACACTGGGGCCCTGTCATCCCCACCATCACCCCAGACTGGGGGTCCAGCCTCACCGGAGCCACCCGGTTCCTTGGGGTTACACATCTCTGCCATCCTCCTTTCCTCTCTGTCCCTCTTTCTAACTCCTCTCTGAACTATGGTTTTTATAACCCCACGTATTTCCCTCTGTAGCCCTTCCTCAGATCTGTTCTTTCTCAACTCAGGAAGAATGAGGAACAGGATGCGGATAACACTTCCTCTCAGAAAAATCCGGGGAGGGATAAAGCGCCTGACACAACTGAGAGGTCAGTTAGGATCGGGTAGAAGCTGTGCAGTCAATTTTGGTGCCAGAAGGCACTGTTCCAACCCCTATCCAGTCCTGGGACCTTCAGCCTCACATTCTCAGAGCCTCAGTTTCCTCAACTGTGAAATGGGACAATTACCCTGCCTCACACTGTAATTGTAAGGTTTAATACAGTGCACTAGTAATGGGTATAAATTGCCTATTCTAATGATGAATACTCAGCAATAACAGCACTTAAGCATGTGCCCACTGTTCCCCCTGGTGTGTGTTCTCCCTCACTGTAGCAAGTAATAAGCCCGGATTTGTTAACCACAGGTGTGTTCCTAGTGGTCTAACAGTTCTCACAACAGCCCTATGAGATAGGTAGTTATTATCCTGCTTTACTGATGAGGAAACTGAGAAACAGAGAGGGCAAGCAGTTGCCTGAGGTCACATAGCTCAAAAGCAGTGGGGCTGGGAGTTGACCCATGAGTCCCTGCTTAACCACTACACAAAGCAGTTACTTTTTTCTCCGTTGTAGTTACTAAGTATTTTGTAGAGAGTCACTTTGAAACTTTGTGTATTGAGCTTCCAATTTATTTCTGTATGGACCCTGGTCTCCTATCTGATGCAATTGGGTGTATGTTACAATCTTTTTTTTTTTAAATCTAAAGTGAGTTTCTTGGGGCTTCTCTGGTGGCGCAGTGGTTAAGAATCCGCCTGCCAATGCAGGGGACACAGGTTCAAGCCCTGGTCCAGGAAGATGTCACATGCCACAACTAAGCCTGTGTGCCACAACTACTGAGCCTGCGTGCCACAGCTACTGAAGCCCGCCTGCCTAGAGCCCATGTTCTGCAACAAGAGAAGCCACCACAATGAGAAGCCTGTGCACCGCAACCAAGAGTGACCCCCTCGCCACACTAGAGAAAACCTGTGTGCAGCAACATAGACCCAATGCAACTAAAAATAAATAAGTAGAACAAATAAATTTATTTTAAAAAATAAATAAATAAAGTGAGTCTCTTGTAGACAGCATATAATTGGATCATCTTTTTATTCATTCTGTCAATCTCTACCTTTTAATTGGAGAATTTAACTCTTTTATATTTAATGTAATTACTGATAAGGTAGGGCTTCTATCTGCCATTTTACTATTTGTTTTTCATATGTTTTATTTCTTTTTCGTTCCTCAGTTCCTTTGGTACTACCTTTTTTCATGTTAAATAGATACTTTCTTCTTTTTTTAAAAATTGAAGTATAGTGATTTACAATGTTGTATTAGTTTCTGGTGTACATCAAAGTTATTCAGTACATATATATTCTTTTTTCATATTCTTTTCCATTACAGTTTATTACAAGATATTGAATGTACTTCCCTGTGCTATACAGTAAATCGTTGTTGTTTATCTATTTTATATATAGTAGTTTTTTATATAGTAGTTCATCCTCTCCAGCATTTTTATTTATTTGTTTGTTTGTTTATTTTTGGCTGCATTGGCTTTTCATTGCTGCACACAAGCTTTCTCTAGTTGCGGCGAACAGGGGCTACTCTTTGTTGCAGTGCACAGGCTTCTCATCGTGGTGGCTTCTCTTGTTGTAGAGCACGGGCTCTAGGATGCTCAGGCTTCACTAGTTGTGGCCCACGGGTCTTGTTGCTCCGTGGCATAAGGGATCTTCCCTGACCAGGGCTCAAACCCATGTCCGCTGCATTGGTAGGCAGATTCTTAACCACTGCACCACCAGGGTAGCCCTCCAGCATATATTTTTTGTAACTTTTAAAATTTATTTTTTTAATTATTTATTTATTTATTATTTTATTTATTTATTTTGGCTGCACCAGATCTTAGTTGCAGCATGTGGGATCTACATTGCGACATGTATTGCAGAATCAGTTCCCCGACCAGGGATTAAACCCGGGCCCCCTGAATTGGGAGCTCAGAGTCTTACCCACTAGACCACTAAGGAGGACCCCTGTAAATTTTTAATGGTGGCTATTCTGACTGGTGTGAGGTGGTACCTCATTGTAGTTTTGATTTGCATTTCTCTAATAACTAGCAGTGTTGAGCATATTTTCATGTGCCTATTGGTCATCTGTGCATCTTCTTTGGAGGAATGTCTATTTAGTTCTTCTGCCCATTTTTTTTAATTCTCTTGTTCTTTTATTTAACCAGTTTTTTAAAATAGATCTTTATTGGAGTATAATTGCTTCACAATACTGTGTTAGTTTCTGTTGTACATCAAAGTGAATCAGCCATATGCATACATATGCCCCCATATCCCCTCCCTCTTGAGCCTCCCTCTCATCCTCCCTATCCCACCCCTCTCAGTCATCGCAAACACCAGGCTGATCTCCCTGTGCTATGCTGCTGCTTCCAACTAGCTAAATATTTTAC
This sequence comes from Tursiops truncatus, assembly GCF_011762595.2. NCBI lineage: Eukaryota > Metazoa > Chordata > Mammalia > Artiodactyla > Delphinidae > Tursiops > Tursiops truncatus. Next base: position 165,588,390 of record NC_047036.1, on the reverse strand, counting down.
ATTCAGTAGTGTATATATGTCGATGCTACTCTCACTTTGCCCCAGCTTCCCCCTCCCACCCCGTGTCCTCAAGTCCATTCTCTATGTCTACATCTTTATTCCTGCCCTGCAACTAGTTTCATCAGTACCGTTTTTTTTTAATAAGATTCCATATATATGCGTTAGCATACAGCATTTGTTTTTCTCTTTCTGACTTACTTCACTCTGTATGACAGACTCTACGTCCATCCACCTCACTACAAATAACTCAAAAATATAGAACGCTTCACGAATTTGCGTGTCATCCTTGCACAGTGGCCATGCTAATCTTCTCTGTATCATTCTAATTTTAGTACATGTGCTGCCAAAGCGAGCACTTCTGCCCATTTTTTGATTGGGTTGTTTTGTTGTTGTTGTTGTTGTTGAGTTGTATGAGCTGTTTGTATATTTTGGAACTTAAGCCCTTGTCGGTCGTATCATTTACAAATATTTTCTTCCTAGTTGTAGGTTGTATTTTCGCTTTGCTTATGGTTTCCTTAGCTGTGCAAAAGTTTATAAGTTTGATTAGGTCCCATTTGTTTATTTTTGCTTTTATTTCTTTTGCCTTGGTAGACTGACCTATAAAAACATTGGTACAATTTATGTCAGAGAATGTTTTGCCTATGCTCTCTTCTAGGAGTTTTATGGTGTCATGTCTTATATTTACGTTTTTAAGCCATTTTGAGTTTATTTTTGTGTAGGGTGTGAGGGTGTGTTCTAACTTCATTGATTTACGTGTGGTTGTCCAGCTTTCCCAACACCACTTGCTGAAAAGACTGTCTTTTCTTCATTGTATATTCTTGCCTCCTTTGTCAAACAGTAATTGACCGTAGGTGTGTGGGTTTATTTCTGGGCTCTCTAATCTGTTCCATTGATCCTTTTGTCTGTTTCTGTGCTAATACCATGTTGTTTTGATTACTGTAGCTTTGTAGTATTGTCTGAAGTCTGGAAGGGTTATGCCTCCAGTTTTGTTCTTTTTCCTCAAGACTGCTTTGGCAATTCTGGTTTTTTTAAGGTTTCATATAAAATTTAGGATTATTTGTACTAGTTCTGTGAAAAATGTCATGGGTAATATGAGAGGGATCACGTTAAATCTGTAGGTTGCTTTGGGTAGTATGGCCATTTTAATCAATATTAATTCTTCCAATCCAAGAGCATGGGATATCTTTCTATCTCTTTGAATCATTTTCAATTTCCTTTTTCAATGTTTTATAGTTCTCAGCTGATAAGTCTTTCACTTCCTTGGTCAGGTTAATTCCTAAGTACTTCATTTTATTTTGTTGTTGTTGTTGCAGTTTAAAAAGAGATTTTTTTAAATTTTCCTTCTTGATATTTCATTGTTAGTGTAAAGAAATACAACAGATTTCTGTATGTTAATCATGTATCCTGCTATCTTGCTGAATATGTTTATCAGTTCTAGTAGTTTTTGTGTGGAGTCTTTAGGGTTTTCTATTAAATAGATATTTTCTAGTGTATCATTTAAAATCTCTTGTTTCTTTTACTATATATTTTTGACTTATTTTCTTAGTGGTTGCCCTGGGGTTTACTATTAACATTGTTAATTTATAACAATCTAGTTCAGAGTAATATCAACTTAATTTTAATAATATACAAACCTTTGCTCTTATTTAGTTCAATTTCTGCCTCCTTTTGTGCAGCTATTATCACAAATTACATCTTTATACACATGTGCCCATCAACTTAGATTTCTAATGATTGCATTACACAGTTGTCTTTTAAATCAGATGGAGGAAAAAAGGAGTTGCAAACCAAAAATACATGTATACTGTCTTTTATATTTACCTGTGTAGTTACCTTTGTTGGTGCTTTTTATCTCTTCATGTGGATTTGAGTTACTATCTAGTGTTCTTTCATTTCATCCTGAAATACTCCTTTCATTTCTTTTATTGTGGGAAAATACACGTAACGTAGATTTTACCATCCAAACCATACAGTTCAGTAGCATTTAGTACATTCATAATGTTGTGAATTTTGTGCAACCATCACCAATATCTAGTTCCAGAACATTTTCATCACCGCAAAAGGAAACCCCATACCCATTAAGCAGTCACTCCCCATTTCCTCCTCCCCCCCAGAGCCAGAAACCACTAATCTACTTTCTGTCTCTATGGATTTACCTATTTCATATATATGGAATCATACAACACCCTTTGGTGTCTGGCTTCTTTTGCTTAGCGTAATGTTTTCAAAGCTCATGCATGATGTGACATTTATCAGTACTGTATTCCTGTCTATGGTGGAATAAAGTAGTTTTGCTGGATATAGAATCTTTGATTGACAGGTTTTTTTCTTTCAGCATTTCAAATATGTCTTCCCACTGCCTTCTGGCCTCCACAGTTTCTGATGAGAAATACACTGTTAATCTAATTGAGGATCACTTGTACAAAGTGAGACATTTTTCTCTTGCTGTGTTCAAGATTCCCTTTGTCTTTGAACAGTTTGGTTATTATGCGTCTAAGTGTGGATCTCTTTGAATTTATCCTCCTTGGAGTTCATTTAGCTTCTGGATATGTAGCCTAACATTTTCATCAGATGTTGGGTGTTTTCAACTGTTATTTCTTCAAATATTCTTTCTGCCCCTTTCTGTCCTTATTCTCCTTCTGACGCTCCCATGACGCATATGTTGGTATGGTTGCTGGTGTTCCACATGTCTCTGATGCTCTGATAATTTTTTTTCTGTTCCTCAGACTGGATAATCTCAATGGATCCATTTTCATTTTTTGCTGATACTTCCTTCTACCTACTCAAATCAATAGCAATTTGCCCTCTAGTAAAATTTTCATTTCAGTTATTGTACTTTTATTGATTGATTGATTTTTGGCTGCATTGGGTCTTCATTGCTGTATGTGGGCTTTCTCTAGTTGCAGCGAGCAGGGGCTACCCTTCCTTGTGGTGCACGGGCTTCTCATTAAGGTGGCTTCTCTTGTTTCAGAGCTCAGGCTCTAGGCACACGGGCTTTGGTAGTTGTGGCACCCAGGCTCAGTAGTTGTGGTGCACGGGCTTAGTTGCTCTGTGGTATGTGGGATCTTCCCAGACCAGGGCTCAAACCCATGTCCCCTGCATTGGCAGGTGGATTCTTAACCAGTGTGCCACAAGGGAAGTCCCTGTACTTTTTAACCCCAGAATGGTCTACATTGTTCCTTTTTATAATTTCTTTCTCTTTGATATCCTCTAGTTAGTGATACATTATTCTCATACTTCTCTAGTTTATTAAATATGATTTACTTTTGCTCATCGATCACTTTAAAAACAGCTGATTTGAAGTCTTTGTCTAGTAACCAATATCTGGACTTTCTCAAGGACAGTTTCTATTTACTTTTTTCATGTGTACGGGTAATATTTTCTTGTTTCTTTGTATGTCTCATAACTTTTTGTTGAAAACTGGACCTTTCAAATGCAAGCATGCCTCATTTTATGGGGCTTCACTTTATTAGGCTTTGCAATAATGCATTTCTTTACAATTGAAGGTTTTGGGCAACTCTAAGTTGTCAGATGATGATTAGTAATTTTTAGCAATAAAGTTTTTTTTTTCACTTTAACATCTTTATTGGAGTATAATTGCTTTACAATGGAATAAAGTATTTTTAATTAAGGTATGTACAGTGTTTTTTTAGACATAATGCCATTGCACACTTAATAGACTACAATATAGTGTAAACATAACTTTTATATGCACTGGGAAACCAAAAAAGTTATGTGGCTTGCTTTATTTCAATATTTGCTTTATTGTGCTAGTCTGGAACCAAACCCAAAATGTCTCTGAGGTATGCCTTGTAATATAACATGGCAACTATGGAAATAGATTCTACCTCCTCCTGAAGGTTTGTTACCATTGCTGTTCTTCCATAGTAGTTGTTTTTTTGTTTATTTAATGACTTTTCTGAACTAATTCTGCAAAGTCTCTATTCTCTGTCACGTATGGTGACTAAAATCTCTACTTAGTTTGGTGCTGAGCTAATGATTGAACAGACTTCCCTGAAAACCTGAAACTAAAAGTCCCCCAGTCTTCACCCAAGATCTCTGTGTGCTTAAGACACAACTTCAACACTCAGCCAGGAAGATTAAAACTCTGCTTTCCCCTCCCCTTCCTGCCTTCTCAGAGCCTCAAAGTCTGCCAGAATTAAGAGCTTAGCACCTTTTCAGGTATTTCCTGGGTATGCACACAACCCTCCACATACATGTGGCCTTCCAGATTCCCGGGGTATGTTGGAACTTGTCAAAGTCCCTAAGGACATCTCATTCCTTAACGTTTCCTTTTAAGACTTTTTGGTTAAGCTATTATTTACCCCCAACTGTTACCCATCACCTCAGGCAGCTGTGTTGTTAAAGCATTTGACAGGTGCTCCCTGCTGAGAGGATTTTAGCATTGGGCAAGTTCAAGTGAGGTCAATTAAAGACAAGCTTTTTGAGTGTGGTCTTCTGGGGAACCACTAGACAGATCAGATAATTACTCTTCCTTGGGAATGAGGCTTTGTAAGAGCTCCCGCTCTATTCTTTTTCTTCAGTACCAGGAATGTGGGCTGTTATTTTTTAAGGCTATTTCTTTTTTAAAAAATATTTTTCTCTTTCTTTCTTTCTTTCTTTCTTTGTTTCTTTCTTTCTTTCTTTCTTTCTTTCCGGCTGCGTTGGGTCTTCGTTGCTGTGCGCGGGCTTTCTCTAGTTGCGGTGGGTGGGGGCAACTCTTCATTGTGGTGCGAGGGCTTCTCATTGCGGTGGCTTCTCTTGTTGCAGAGCACGGGCTCTAGGTACGCGGGCTTCAGTAGTCGCGGCACACGGGCTCAGTAGTTGTGGCTCAAGAGCTCTAGACCACAGGCTCAGTAGTTGTGGCGCACGGGCTTAGTTGCTCTGCAGCATGTGGGATCTTCCTGGACCAGGGCTCGAACCTGTGTCCCCTGCACTGGCAGGCGGATTCTTTACCACTGTGCCACCAGGGAAGTCCCAAGGCTATTTCTTTTCTTTTTAATTTATTTTATTGAAGTATAGTTGATTTACAATGTTGTGTTAATTTCTACTGTACAGCAAAGTGATTCAATTATACATATATATACATTCTTTTTCATATTCTTTTCCATTATGGTTTATCACAGGATATTGAATATAGTTCCCTGTGCTATACAGTAGGACCTTGTTGTTTATCCATTTTATATATGATAGTTTGCATCTGCTAACCCCAAACTCCCAATCCATTCCCCCCGAACCCCACCCCTTGGCAACCACAAGTCAGTTTTCTATGTCTGTGAGTCTGTAAGGCTATTTCTGAGTTGGAGAGTGGGGAATGGGACTAGGGTACGTTAAAATTCCACCAAGCTCGTTGTTCTTTACTGAGATTCAGTCATTTCTCTTTACTCCCTGAATTACTGTAAGCTTTTGGTTGATTGCCAGAGTTCGAAAAGTGTTGATTCTGACAAATTCTGCAGTTTTTTCATTGTTTTTATGGAAAGGCAAATTTTACTCTGCCGTTTTTGCTGACGTTCCTTTTTTCTCTTTCTGTTTTTTGATGCTTAAATTTTCTTTGATTTGGCCAGTGGAAGCCTTTCATGCTGGCTTCTGTATCCTTTTGACATGTGCCTATCGGTTTTTTGCTGAGTAGACTTTCCTTGTCTGAACCCTGGAATCAACCATTTTTCCAAAGAGCACTGGTTGCTTTTAAGCAGAGAATGGCATTAGAAACCAAGACCTGAGTATTAAGTATGCTCATTATTATTGGGGTGTCACTGATCCCAGGACTTCTGAGTAGGCAGATGAGAAGACACACACAGACACACACACACATTTATTTCTCTATATATTTTGAAAACCATGAATTCACACCAACATCTCCAATTAAATACAATAAGGTTCATTCTCACTTCCCCTTCATTCGCTTTTTTTTTTTTTTTTTTGCCACAGAGCTTGCGGCATCTCAGTTCCCCAAGCAGGGATTGAACCCTGGGCATGGCAGTGAAAACCTGTAATCCTAACCACTAGTCCACCGGAGAACTCCCGCTCCATTCATCTTTGTAACACTCTTTTCTGATGGTGGGAAACCTGGTTCCCATTATCCTTCATGATTTATTTATTTCATCAATCCCCCTATATATAGCCAATCTCATTTTCCCATCACTATCCCCTATGCCAGCGGTCCCCAATCATTTTTTGGCACCGGGGACCAGTTTTGTGGAAGATGATTTTTCCATGGACCGGGGTGGGGGTCGGGGGATGGTTCCGGTGGTAATGCAAGCAATGGGGAGCGGCAGATGAAGATTGTCTCACTGGCCTGCCACTCACCTCCTGTTGTGCAGCCCAGTTCCTCACAGGCCATGAACCGGGTGTTGGGGGCCCCTGCCCTATGCTATGTAGATGCCCTCCTCACTGCACTTGGACACTGACCCTCTCCCTCCGGCTAGACAGACCCCCATGTTGTTGTCCTGCTTACGTCACTTGGGCTCTGACATCATCCCATACCAGCCATCCCTCCACGAGGATGCTCTCCTCACCAAGTTTGGACTCCAGCACTCTGGTGCCCACCATTTGGAATGCTTATTCTCGTCATCTAAGAACTGTATGATGTACCTTGTCCCCTAAACACCTCTCCATCTATGCAAACCTATCCACACCCAGAGCTGGTGTCTGCCTGCCCCCTTGGTACAGGAGCTAAAACTGCTCTTGCCTCACCTATGAAGGACTCTTTTTTTAAAACATTGTTTTTTAATTTTTTGGTCACGCCACTTGGCAGGTGGGAACTTTGTTCCCCGACCAGGGATCGAACCTGTGCCCCCTGCAGTGGAAGCTCAGAGTCTTAACCACTGGACCACCAGGGAAGTCCCTGAAGGACTCAATTTTATGTCTGAAACCCAGCTCATCAAGGCTTCCTTGCATTCATTCTTGACTAGTCCTATTGAAAAGTACGGGTTTTTCTAGTTATCACCATGGAAGGGAGGGTCTTTGGGGGACTTCTACATTCTCAACAGAAATGGAAATCCTGCCAGCACTCCTTCACCACTTACTTTGTGCTAAAGCTAGGAGGGTGTGGAGTGGGAACTAATAGTTTTGCCTTTCTTAATTAGGGAGTCCGACAGAGAGAGAGAGAGAGAGAGAGAGGGCCAGATTCAGGTTCAAAATTTTATCTGTCTACCAGCTGTCTCACCCTGAATGTAACCTTCTAGACCAAGAATTGGCAAATGTTTTCTGAAAAGGGACAGATAGCAAGTATTTTTCGGCCCTGCGGGTCAATCAGTCTCTGACACCGCTCCTCCGTTCTGCCCCTGTAACATGAAAGCACCCGGACAATATGTCAGTGAATGGGTGGGGCTGAGTTTCACTAAACTATTTATAAAAACAACTGGGAGCCAGCTGTTCACAGGGAGGAGACTGAGTCTATTTTCTTCACTGCTACATCCCCAAAGTCAAGAACACTGCCTGGCAGGTAGTGGGCACTCCAACAATGATAATAAACGAGTTATTATCACTTGTATATTCTTTTTTTTCTCTCTCTTTTTTTTAAAGTTTTTTCGGCCACGCCAGGCAGCTTGTGGGATCTTAATTCCCTGACCAGGGATTGAACCCACGCCCCCTACAGTGGAAGCATGGAGCCTTAACCCCTGGACCACCAGGGAAGACCCTCCCTTGTATATTCTTTTTTTTTTTTTTTTTTTTTTTTTTTGCGGTACGCGGGCCTCTCACCGTTGTGGCCTCTCCCGTGGCGGAGCACAGGCTCCGGACGCGCAGGCCCAGCGGCCATGGCCCACGGGCCCAGCCGCTCCGCGGCATGTGGGATCCTCCCGGACCGGGGCACGAACCCGCGTCCCCTGCATAGGCAGGTGGACTCTCAACCACTGCGCCACCAGGGAAGCCCCTTTTATATTCTTGATGGAAAAGTAATGACACAACCAGAGTGACTAGTGCTGGTGGATGGTTGAACAGAGAATGGGAGATCCAACTGTGCGGCATGTTCAAGGTCTTTCGGAGGGGGTTTTGTTCCTTAAAGAAAGGAGGAGGGGGCTTCCCTGGTGGCGCAGTGGTTGAGAGTCCGCCTGCCGGTGCAGGGGACACGGGTTTGTGCCCCGGTCCGGGAGGATCCCACATGCCGCGGAGCGGCTGGGCCCGTGGGCCATGGCCGCTGGGCCTGCGTGTCCGGAGCCTGTGCTCCGCCACGGGAGAGGCCACAGCGGTGAGAGGCCCGCGTACCGCAAAAAAAAAAAAAAAAAGAAAGAAAGGAGGAGGGGGACTTCCCTGGCAATCTAGTGGTTAAGACTCCGTGCTTCCCATGCAGGGGGCGAGGGTTCGATCCCTGGTCAGGGAAGTAGATCCCACATGCCGCCTGCCCAGCACGGCCAAAAAAATAAAAGAAGAAGAAGGAAAAAAAAGAAAGGAGGAGGGAAAGAACTTTTATCGGGCATCTGTTTGGTGCCAAGAGACCCGACTTTTCTCACGACAGCCCTGTGCAGTGGGTTTGTATCATCGACGGGATGTTTGTGTCCCACTCGGCCACATTCCTATCTTGAAACCTAATCCCTAAGGGGATGATATTCTGAAGTGGGCATTTGGGAAGTGATTACCTCGTGAATGGCATTAGTGCTCTTATAAAAGAGACCCCAGAGACGTCTCTCACCCCTTCTGCCATGTGAAGACACAGCCAGAAGATGGTCTTCTGTGAATCAGGAGGCGGGTCCTCACCAGACACCAAATCTCCCCACACGTTGATCTTAGACTTCCAGCCTCCAGAACTGTGAGAAATAAATGTTGGTTGTTTAAGCCCCCCTGTCTATGGCATTGCGTTATCGCAGCCTGAAAGGACTAAGACGCTCTGTGTCCCCATTTCACATATGGGGAAAACTGAGGCTCAGGGGTTGATGAGACATGCTCACGGCCTCACAACTGGAGGCAGATCTGGGGAGGTGGTGGCTTTCCCACCTCCAGAGACACATCAACAGAGCTGGAACACCAACCCCTCAGGAAGATGAAACAAGATACTTTCTCTTGGATGGGCTGTTCCTACTACTGTTCTTTATAAACCCCTCCGCCTGGTGTTCAATACTTCATGGTTGGATCCTGGACCGGCCATCCCATTTTTCCTCCTGGGGCTCTAAAGTCCTGCTGAAAAACTTTCAGTTCCTCTAGGAAGGAAGCCACATTCTCTTTCACTTCCTGACCTTTGCACGTGTGGATCACTTGAACTGAAAGCACCCTTTCTCCTACCACCCTGTTCCATCTCCTCTCAAACAACTCATCCTTCAGCACGTAACCTTTCCCCTAGAATGTGACCGTCAGAAAGCTCTGGAGTATTTTCCAACATCACCAAGCCACTCTCTCAGTCTCACCCGACTCTGACTGGATGTCCTACAGATTGAACGCAGTCCTGACACTATCCACCTGGAGACAGCATCAGATCTGTTAAAAAAAAAAAAAAAAAAAAAGCAACTGTGTACATGTTAAAGATCTTGTTGGCTTTATTCAATGATTCAAGAACTGGGCAGCATCCAGTCTAGCAGATAGAAAGGAGCCCTGAAGAGCTGTACAAAGCTAGAGGTTTCTTGGTTTGGGGTTTTTTTGTTTTTTATTTTCTATCTTTTGGCCGCACCACACGGCATGCAGGATCTTAGTTCCCCAATCAGGGATCGAACCCATGCCCCCTGCAATGGAAGCGCAGTCTCTTAACCACTGCACCGCCAGGGAAGTCCCAAGCTAGAGGTTTTATATAGGCAGAAGGGAGTAGGATCAAGGAAGTGGTACCGGCAAAAAAGTGGCTGGGTCATTGTAAGATTATTTTCCTGCAGGGGATGGCAGGGGTCTATCAGACGATTCCTTATTGGCTGGTTTAAGATTCCATTTCTGAGAGAGCTCTAACTGTCGTTAAGCCTGAGTTTGGTGATGTGAGACTCACTATAAGTGACTCCATTTTGGCTCTGTTTTCTTGTTTTTAACAGATCCCACAGGTTAAGGGGTCAGTCCCACAAAACTGTCCTCAACTTCAGACACCAAGTGTAGATCCAGGCCATGTGTACTTCTGACCCACCCACTACAAATCAGGGTTTCCCATGACTCCCTCCTCAAGTCTGATAATTTGTTAGAACTCACAAATCTTAGGGAAACATTTACTTACCAAAACATTTACTGGTTTGTTATAAAGGATATTATAAAGGAGACAGATGAGCAACCAGATGGAGTACATAAGGCAAGGTCCAGAAGAATCCTGCATGGAGGAGCTTCTGTCCCCGTGGAACTGGTGTGCGCCACCCTTACCAACCGCAAAGCTCATCAGATCTCAACAAATGTCTGGTAAACAGATGAGGTGAGTGAGGAAATACTGTCTCACTCCATTGCCTAGTTCATCTTCTGTACCACACAGACATATGTAGCTGCCCAGTCCTACATTCCCGCCTGGATTCTCATCTCTCTCTTCCACCGACAAATCACACCATCTTTTAATACCACCTCCCCCAGGAAGTCTTCCTTGCCTACCCACGTGGAGCCCCCTCCCAAACGAGTTGAGCTGCACAGACTCTGTCTACCTTATAAACTTTGATCTGACAGCAGAAGGATTTCCCCAAAGATCTGCCCCAGGTTATACCCCACCTTCCTCCCTGATTCTCAGACAAGTGCCACCTGCTGCTTTAGAGGTGTCATTGAAATGGGACCCAGGCTGGGCTGGCCTCACAGAAACCTACCAGCACCAGAATTCCAGAACCTCAGCTAACATACACAGACCAGGAGGAGACCACTGTGGGCTGTGGGCAGGAATCAGGCAATGGACAGCCTACTGTGTTTCTCACCAGGCTGGACAGCACCACCCAGTGGTCAAGGAGGCTTCAACACAGGTTTACAGAACAGATACCTTCCTGCCTCCTTGCCTTTGCATTAGCTGGTCCCTCTGCCTGGCATGCTGCCCTTCCTCCTTCTCTCAAGATTTTACCTATTCTTGAGAGTGACTTCACAGTCCTCTGGGTTTGCTCATTTCCTCACCTTGAGCCTTAGCCCCTCCTAGGCACTGCTGCCCTCCAGAGCCCCAGGAAGGAAGGTGTGCCCCATCACACATTCTGCCCTGCAGTAAAGGGTCCTGGGTCAGCTGTTGCTCCAGCCTCATCGACTCCATTCCTGGTGATGTGGATGAGTTGTGCCTCACGTCTTGGAGCAAGAAGACTTCCAGGAACAGAGGCATGCTTCATCCATCTTTGTGGAAAAACCTCTAGGTGTCACCACACTTCTTAGAAAAGGGCTGTTCTCACTCCTGCCTTCACCCCTCCCAAAACCACCAATGGCAGTATCTACTTTTCCTTTGAGAACAGCAGCAGACCCATTACTGTCTTGGCCTCACCCTTGATAAAGGTGGCCACTCCCCACTTCCTGCTTGAACCCCGCTTTCCTGGGACTCCCCTGATGGCTTCACCTGCTGGGTCTCCTCCTTCCTCCCAGCCCGTTATTGCTCCATCTCCTTCCTCTTCTTTTGCCTGACCTTGCAATTTGCCTGTCATTTATGAACCTTTGCAATCCAAATCCCCTTCTGCTGTTGGAAGGACAAGAAAGGAAGAGAACCAGGGATGGACTGATTGTCCAATTTCTCCAGGATTGCAGCCAGCCTGAGGTTGCAGAGGGCAGCAAAGTCAGAGGGAGACACCGAGACCAGAACTGAGTGAGAAACCACCCAAGATCCAATAGGTCAAAAGTGAAAGCCCAAAGTGGTTATAAATACCAAATGGCCACAAGCTAGGGTATAGGGAGACAAGGGTGAGGCTATAAAACAGTCTTGTTCTGATGTTGTTTTAGGTACTAGATCTTGAATTACTTTCCCTTCTAGTGTCTTGTATGATATTTAGTCTGCTCAGGTTTTTGTTTGTTTATTTAGTCTGCGCTGGGTCTTTTTTTTTGATATAAATTTATTTATTTTATTTTTGACTCTGTTAGGTCTTCATTTCTGCGTACAGGCTTTCTCCAGTTGCGGTGAGCAGGGGCTACTCTTCATTGCGGTGTGCGGGCTTCTCATTTCGGTGGCTTCTCTTGTTGTGGAGCACGGGCTCTAGGCGTGCGGGTTTCAGTAGTTATGGCACGCAGGCTCAGTAGTTGTGGCGCATGGGCTTAGTTGCTCCGTGGCATGTGGGATCTTCCCGGATCAGGGCTCGAACCCGTGTCCCCTGCATTAGCAGGCATATTCTTAAACACTGCGCCACCAGGGAAGCCCCTGCGCTGGGTCTTAGTTGCAGCGTGCTGGATCTTTTAATTGCAGCATGCAGACTCTTAGTTGCAGCATGCATGCAGGATCTAGTTCCCCGACCAAGGATTGAACACGGGTCCCCTGCATTGGGAGCACGGAGTCTTACCCACTGGACTTCCATGGAAGCCCCAGTTGGCTCGGATTTCAAGCTTCTTCTTGGGTCCCTTTGGATATCTTGTATCGCTCTGTGATCTATCTCCAAATTGTTCACTGATTTGCTTGTTTCACCTCTGGCTCCCCTACATAGAAGTTATCTGTTTCTATATAACAAATTGCCACAAACTGAATGGATTAAAACAACACACATTTGTTATCCCAGGTTTTTGCAGGTCAGGAATCTAGCCATGACTTAGTGGATCGTTTGCCTGGGATCTCTCTTGAGGCTGCAATTAGGGGGATGGCCAGGAGGACTAGGGTTTCATCTGAAAGTTGGATAGGGGAAGGATTCACTTCTAACCTCACTCATGTGGATTTGGGTCAGATTTGCTTCCTGTGGGATGTTGGACTGAGTCTCAGTTCCTAGCTATCTGTTGGTCAAAGGATGCCTTTAGTTATTTACCACATGAGTTTCTCCAACAAGGCAACTTCATCAAAGCCAGCAAGGAAGAGAGTGCCAGCAAGACAGGAGTCAGAATCTTTTGTAACCTAGTTTCCGAATTGGCATTTCTTCATGATGAGATATTCTACTGGAAGTAATTAGAAGCAAATTACTCTTTAGTAGAGGATTACACAAGGCCATGAATACCAAGAGGTAGGGACCATTTTAGAAACGGCTTACCATATCCCACCAGACTATAATTCTGTTAGTGCTGGGACCCTTTTGTTCACATTAACTATCATGTCTCCAGTGTTTTCGAGTGAATGGCATATAGTAGATGCTCAATTAATATCTGTAAAATGAGAGACTAAATGGAGTAAGCTGTATAGTCTAAGAGTAGAATAGCTAAGGAGTGCTTCAATATTTCTTTTATTATGTTCACGGGTTGTTGAAACTAATCAAGGAGCAGTGGGATGGGTGGAATTGTCATGGCAGGTAAAACCAAGGGCAGTGGACTGTAGGGTGAACACAGACAGGGAGAAGTCATTGCACTACAGAAGCCATGGGTCTTCTCATTTACATCACCTTGCAGGGCTCCAGGAAGTGATCAGCAGATATTAGGCTTGGTGAGTGCTATGTACCTGCCAAGATGTATCAGTTAGCATTTGCTGCATAACAAACTTCCCCTCTCCAAAAATTAATGATTCAAAATAAAAACTAGGGCTTCCCTGGTGGTGCAGTGGTTGAGAGTCCGCCTGGTGATGCAGGGGACACGGGTTCATGCCCCGGTTAGGGAAGATCCCACATGCCGTGGAGCAGCTGGGCCCGTGAGCCATCGCCGCTGAGCCTGTGCGTCCGGAGCCTGTGCTCCGCAACAGGAGAGGCCACAACAGTAAGAGGCCCACGTACCACAAAATAAATAAATAAAAAGAAAAGCTATTTAGTTCATAATTGTGTGGTTCAGAAATTTGAGTCTGGCTCTGTTGGAAAGTTCTGCTGAGCACAGGTGAGCTCATTCATGAATCTGTGGTCAGCTGGTGGGTCGATTAAGTCTGGCTACTTAGCCAGTGCAGTTTTACAAGATAAGTGAAAATACTTTGACAATGCTCGCATCAAGAGAGGAGGTCTTGATCCCCCTGAATCTGGGTGGGCTTGGACTGCTTCAACGAATAGAGTATAGCAGAAACAATATTATATGAGCTCCAACACTAGATCATAAAAGACCATGCAAGCTGCTTCCTTGTTTGCTGGAAGACTCACTCCCAGAGACTTGAGACGTCATGTAAGGAGTCCAACTACCCTGAAGCTGCCATGTTAGAGATGCCATGTGGAGGGACTACATGGAGACACCCTGAGACTACAGAAAAAAAGAGGGATTTTCCCCCCAAAAGACCCCAATCATTTGAGTGATCCAGCCCAGAAACCAGACATGTGAATAGAAATGCCAGCTCCCAGTCACTCTAGGCACCCCCCAGCCCTTCAAGTCTTCTCAGCTTAAGTCCTAGATGCCATGGAGCAGAACAAGCCATCCTGTTGTGCCCTGTCCAGGCTCCTGACCCACAGAACCCATGAATATATTTTAAATGGTTGCTATTTTATGTTACACAGCAATAGAAAATGGGAACAGATGGACTTACTCATGGCTGGAGGTTGATTGGTTGGTGATTGAGGCCGCAGGGGTGACTGAGTCACGTGCCTCTCATCACCCAGGTTACTGGGCTAAATGGCAGGGTAGGCAGCTCTCTCATCAACCCCCAACAGAAACATCAAAAAACAAGCAGAAACTGTCATAACCAAATTTCTCAACAGTCAAAGGTTTATAGCAACCCTACCCAGTAAAGAGTTTAAGGTATGATCGCAATGGTGCTCAAAGAACTAAGGAGGAAAATGGATGAACAGAGTGAGAAGTTAGGCTTTTTTTTTTTTTTTAAGCTGTGCCACACAGCTTACAGGATCTTAGTTCCCTGACCAGGGATTGAACCTGAGCCTTCAGCAGTGAAAGCGCAGAGTCCTAACCACTGGACTGCCAGGGAATTCCCAGAAGTTAGGTATTAAAAAAACAAAAGTTGGAAAATATAAAGAAAAAACAAAGAGAGCTGAAGAGTACAATAACTGAAATTAAAAATACACTTGAGGGGCCTTCCCTGGTGGCGCAGTGGTTGAGAGTCCGCCTGCCGATGCAGGGGACACGGGTTCGTGCCCCGGTCCAGGAAGATCCCACATGCCGCGGAGCGGCTGGGCCCGTGAGCCATGGCCACTGAGCCTGCGCGTCTGGAGCCTGTGCTCCGCAACGTGAGAGGCCACAACAGTGAGAGGCCCACGTACCGCAAAAAAAAAAAAAAAAAAAAATACACTTGAGGGACTTCCCTGGTGGTCCAAGGGTTAAGACTCTGCACTCCTAATGCAGGGGGTCGGGGTTCGATCTCTGGTCATGGAACTAGATCCCATATGCCACAACCAAAAGATCCTGCACACCGCAACGAAGATCCTGCGTGCCGCAAATAAGACCCAGGGCAGCCAAATAAATAAATATTTTTTTAAATACACTTGAAGGAATCAACAGTAGATTAGACGATACAGAAGAATGGATCGGTGAACTGGAAGAAAGAATAGCGGAAATCACTCAAGCTGAACAGAAAAAAAGAAAAAAGAATTTTTAAAAATGAGGACAGTTTAAGAGACCTCTGGAACAACATCAAGCATGCTGACATTCACATTATAGGGGTCCCAGAAGGAGATGAGAGAGAGAGAAATGGGCGGAGAACATATTCGAAGACATAATAGCTGAAAACTTCCCTAACCTGGGAAAGGAAACAAACATCCAGGTCCAGGAATCACAGAGAGTCCCAATCAGGATCAACCCAAAGAGGACCATAACAAGACATGTTGTAATTAAGATGGCAAAGATTAAAGATAAAGGGAGAATATTAAAAGCAGCAATAGAAAAGCAAGACGTTATGTACAAGAGAACTCCCATAAGGCTATCAGCTGACTCTTCAGCAGAAACTCTGCAGGTCAGAAGAGAGTGGCATGATATATTTTAAGCGATGAAATGGAAAAACCTACAACCAAGAATACTCTACCCGGCAAGGTTCTCATTCACATTTGAAGGACAGATCAAAAGTTTTACAGACAAGCAAAACTAAAAAGACTTCAGCACCACCAAACCAGCTTTACAAGAAATGTTAAAGGGACTTCTCTAAGCAGAAAAGACCATAACTAAAACTGTGAAATTATGAAAGGAAAAATCTCATTGTTAAAGGCAAATATACAGTAAAGGTAGTAGATCAACCATTTAGAAAGCTAGTAGGGGGTTTCCCTGGTGGCGCAGTGGTTAAGAATCCGCCTGCCAATGCAGGGGACACGGGTTCAAGCCCTGGCCCGGGAAGATCCCACATGCCGCGGAGAAACTAAGCTGGTGCACCGCAAAAAAAAAAAAAAAAAAAGGCAAATGTTAGGTTCTATATATTTTACCACAATTAAAAATTCTCCAAAAAAAAAAAAAAAAGAGCAGAAGCTGCTAAGCCTCTTAAGATCTGGGCTCAGAACTAGCCCAGCATCACTTCTGATGCACTTTGTTGGTCAGAATAAGTGATAAAGCCAGCTCAAATTCAAGTGATGGGGAAACAGACTCTACTTCTTTATAGGAGGAGCTACATATATTGTCCCCTTTTTCGCTCTTTATAAGACAGTATCAAGTCTGAGACCATATTAGTCAATATTCCCAACAAACAAATTTTGAGTCCAAAGCTTAGTCCAGAAAAAAAATTTTGATTGTGCGAAAACTTATCTGCTAAATACTGAGAAGAGTCTTTTAATAAATTTAAATATGCAAAATCTGACTCTGAAGAAATGACAACCACCCCCCCAAAAAAAAATCACAGAGGTAGAATTGACAGCTGGTAAAAACTGGACAAAAAGAGTCCAATTAATGAATCAAATGTTTACTGCAAAAATCACATGGAAAAAAATGTTCCTGATAAAAATGATTTCAATCAAGTAAAAATGAACACTGAAAAAAAATTGGGAACGGTTTAAGTGCACTGAATAGCAAAGTGATCCAGCAATCTAATTGGCTAGATTCAGCTTAGGATTCAAAAGTCTTTTCCAACAGAAATGTGTTGGATTTTTTTTTCCCACTGTGCTTATAAAAATGGAATCAAAGCATCCCCAGAATAAAACCATCCTTTGTGTGAATACGGCAGAGTAAGGATGAGAGGGTCAGATGCCCTGTGCATCTTCCTAGTGTTTAACTTTATTCCCCAGACACCAGATGCCACTTATCTCCTAGGCAAGGTCCCAGAAACGATCTGGTCATGACCTCTATCTGGGTGGCCTTGGACCCCACCCAGGTTTGTGCCTCTGCAGACCCCTCTGTCCCCCACCTCCTGTACCAGTCCAGGTTCTCCTGTTCCTTGGAAATTGTGGGTCACACCAAACTGTTCTTTTCTGAAGGCAAACTCCAAGATTTGTCCTTTATGACGGCTCCTCACTCCTCCGCATGAGGGACCATGGGCAGCCAGCTCAGAGATTGTCCTTTGGTGACTACTTGACCCTCACCACATGCTGGTGTCACTCTTGCCCTCCTGACTTCCTGCATCCTATCTCTAACATGCCCATAGGGGTCCTCCCCCCGCCTCCCAAGTCCACCCAGGAATCAGAGGACAATGTCTAAGATTCTCTTCGGCTTCATACTCTGCAAATCCAAGGTCACCTTGGATTTGTCAAGGACTATGAAATGGCCAGTACATAAGCTTTAAAAGAAAGAAGGCAAATAGGGACTTCCCTGGCGGTCCAGTGGTTAAGACTCCACCCTTCCACTGCAATAGGGCATGGGTTCGATCCCTGGCCTGGGAACTAAGATCCCACCAAAAAAAAAAAAGGGAGGGGGAGGCAAAGATATGCTTTTCTTTTCTTTTTTTTTGGCCCTGCGGCACGTGGGATCTTAGTTCCCCAACCAGGAATGGAACCTGGGCCCTCGGCAGTGAAAGCATGGAGTCCTAACCACTGGACAGCCAGGGAATCAAAGTTATGTTCTTTTTTATATATATATAATTTCATTTTTTTATTTTTGGCTGCATTGGGTCTTTGTTGCTGTGCGTGGGCTTTCTCTAGTTGCGGCGAGCAGGGGCTACTCTTCCTTACGGTGCACGTGCTTCTCATTGCAGTGGCTTCTCTAGTTGCAGAGCATGGGCTTTAGGCACGTGGGCTTCAGTAGTTGTGGCACACAGGCTTAGTTGCTCCGCGGCATGTGGGATCTTCCCGGACCAGGGCTCAAACCCATGTCCCCTGCACTGACAGGCAGATTCTTAACCACTGCACCACCAGGAAAGTCACAAAGATACGTTCTTTTTTAAAGAATGGGGTATGGGGGTATATGGGCGTGTGGGGGAGAAGGAATTCATTATAACTATTTTTACCACAGAGTTTTTAGAAATACGCTTGGAAGCTTTTCTTAACAGTTCCAAAATTTTAATAGATGCAATGTACAATAGATAGTAAGAGAGAGGGAAGACACAGAGAAGGAGTATAGACAGCGGCAGAGAGGGTGTAGACAGATTCAGAGTAGAGACAGAGACAAAGAGAGAACAGACAGAGGCAAAATGTAGATGGGACAGATTGTAGACAGGCAGAGACGGATGGACAGGGGCAGAAAGCGTGGCTGTATGGCATTCACCACTCCCAAAACCAGAAGGAGCCCCCTACCTACTATTTAGAAGGTGGAGATCTCAAACCTCAGAAGGTCCTGACACTCCCCACTCTGGGTGCCAGCCTTCCCCGTTTCCATTTCTGTCTCTCCATTTTGAACTTACGATGTCACCCACTCTTCTGTGACAGGGTCCTTCGCTGCCCCACTCCCCTCCAGGGCCCACCCCTGCATCTTGGGGCGGAAACTTGTCCTTTTCTCTAAGTCTTGCCCCCTATCCATAACTGCCTCTACATCTCCCTCCCCAGCCTGAGCGATACCCCCACCCTTCCCTTCCCTGTTAATAACCTTGGGCCCGCCATTCATTCACTCATCAAACATTTATAAGCAGTTCCCATGTGCTGGGCCCCTGCTCAGCAATGCCGGGGAACCCCTGACCTAGGCCCTGCCTTCCCCCGCCCCCATCTATTTAGGAGGGGTGGGGGATGGGAGGGCCATGTAAGCAGTGATAACAGCGTGCTCTGAGTTTGATGGGGGAACATAAGACACTGTCAGCCTCAGACAAGATACCTAACCCGGCCTAGACTAGAGAATGCGACAGGCCTGAGTCTCCGGTGTGACACCCCGACCACCCAAAGCCCCGCCCTCAGCACAGAGCCGGGCTCAGAGAAGACGTGGTTCCGCAGCCTAAGGGATTTCTGGCAACGCCCCTTCTCAGACCCAACCCATTAGCCTCTACCTGATCTGCCCCCGCCCCATCACTGATCTAGGCCACGCCCTTCTCAGCCCCTCCCGTACTTCATTCACTCCACCAGGCCTCAAGCCCCACCGCCCGGGAGGCTAACCTCACATGATCTCGTTGGCCAGAGAGCGTCACTTCACCGCCCTCCTTCAGTGTCATTGGCTCTCTAGGTGTCAATCTTCTTTATAGAGGCCCAAGAGTTACCAGGGCCGAGGTTTGAGGGGCAGATAATAATGGCCGTCCCAGGAAGTCTCGTTATTGGGCAAAAAGCCCGGCTCTGGGCGGGGCTTAGAGCCAAACGCTGGCCTGCCTCTGTCTGGGGTTCCTCAGGGACGCAGCCTTCCCTCAGAGACACACCCCCTCTCTCCTTCCTATTGGTCCTTCCAAGTGTTGATCAACAGGATTCCACATTCCGATAGGCAAAACACCCCGTCCTTCACTGCTTCCCTAATTTCAATTCGCTTCTCTCCTTAAAGGCGGCAACCTTCTGGCCGTAGCCAGGGCCCTCGCCCTCCTTACGGAGTGACCATGGATTGGCCAGACACCCCGTCACTCCTGGCCAGTGGGCGGAGCCATAGCGCCTGGGGGCGGTGAATTGGCTGACTGGGCCTCGGGGGCGGGGCAGCGGCTCCTGTCAGCGGGTGAAATGGCAGCGACAGAGCCGGCGGCGGCCGCGGTCCCGGGGGGCGGCTGAGGGGGCCGGGCCGGGCTGCGGGGCGAGCGACGCGGCGGGGCCCGGGACGGCGGCGCGGCCCGGGACGGCGAGGCTCGGCATGGCTATGGCAGCGCGCTCTTCGCAGGTAGGTAGGCGGTGCGGGCCGGGCCTCCCGGGCGCCTTCTCAGGCCCGCGACTCCGCGCTGCGGCCCACGGGGGCCGGGCAAGACTGGGACTCGGGCCCCCTCGCCCCGGACCCCGCGCCGGGAGCCCTCGGCACTCCCAGCACGGACCCTGGCCGTCAGCCTCGGGCCCTGGCCCCTGCCCATCCTCGTTCCGACGCTTCCCGACCCCTCAGGGCCCCTCCCACGACTCCTCCGGGCGCCCTCCGCCCCCACGCCGCCCCCTCCCCGGGAGGGCCCCTCAGGCCCGTGACCCCCGCTCACCCTCTTTACTGACCCTCAGGACCCCTTCCCGGACCCTTCAGGGCTCCCCCAGTCCCCACCCCGCAGACCCGGCCCCTACGAGCGCCCCCGCAAGCCCAGGACCTCCGCCCTCTCTCTGTCCCGATCCCTCAAGACCCCTTTCATCTGTAGACCCCTTGCCACACCATCCCTCCCCTCACTTCACATCCTATCTCTGGGCCCAGACCTGCCCCCGCCCCCAAGGATACCCGTCTTAGAGCCATACCCCTCCCTTCTGACCGCACAGGACCCCTCCCCAGCCTCTGTAAATCCGGATTCCTGCCCGCAGGCCTCACCTCGGCCTGCTGGGCCATCTCCCACCCCCAGCAGCCCCATGCCCAAGGGCACCCCTGAAAGCCACTCCTCAGGGTCATCATCGCACACACTCCCTGATCCTGACCCGTCTTGATCCCTACTTCCTGAAAATCCACCCTCACCTCATGCTCAGGACCTCCCAACAGATGTTCTGAACCCCACTCCTCACCTAAGGGACACCCACCTCTGTGAGGGCCCCACTCACATGCACACACACACACACATCCGGGAGGCAACAGAGCAAAACCCATGAACCCCCAACAACTCATACTGATAGACACCCTGGGCCCCTCACACACATTCAGGAGCCCTTCACACACACACGGACAGACACTTGGATCCCCAGCACACGCAGAAAAACTTAAGACCTCCAACACAGGGCCAGGCAGTTGGGACCTGCCCCCGTCAACGCGCGCGCACGCACACACACACACACACACACGGCTCCTCAGCACTTTGGCACCCCTCTTTGGAATTCACCTGCCCAGGTCCTCCTGGAGGACCCCGCAGCTCCCAGCTCAGGCAGAGACTCAGAGACATGAGCTACCTGCCCGGCCCCAGGCAGCCAGCCTTCCCATCCACACCAGCCTCCCTGAGCCTGTGCCCCTATTGGGGCCCTGGAGGTGGCGGGGTGACCCAGAATCTCCCAGCACCCCTTGGACACCTGCCCCAGGCCTCTTCCCCTTTATTCATCTCCCTCGCTTTACCCTTCTTCAAAGGGAAGGATGCTCCCTCTCTCGCCTACACCAGTCTCCCCAAAAGAACCACTGGCTGCCCCCTGATTTCTGCCACCCCTGGCAGAGGGGTAGGGGTACCGCCTGCTCCTGGCCCTGGTCCTGAAGCCTGACCAGACTGGTAGGACCAGCATCCTGACCCCACCACGCCCGCTGGCCTCAGATGGCAGGAGCAGCCCCTGACAGCCCCGAGAACTCTTTCACCCACGACCGGCATGTCATGCCAAAATGAAACAGCTTCCTTCGATCCTGGCATTTGAGACCCAGTGGGGCTGGGTTTGGGCCTGCCAGAAGCAGACAGCTCTTTGTTAAGGAATATTTTCAGAAGGGAAAAATGTGCTGAAGAGGCTCGGGTGGAACACGAGTGAGGAGTCGGCTTGGTTTTTTTCCCCTCAGCCGGGCTGGGATGGATCTGGGGGACCCATGTCATCGTGTCTTTCCAGGTGTACTGGCTCTTCCCGCCCTACAGCCCACATCCTTGGGTCCAACCTGTGTGTTCCCTTGGGCTTCTGTGGTCGACTGCAGGTGGTTTGGTTTGACTGCAGGTTGGGATGAGGCAAGTCAAAGAGGAGGGCAGATCACAGAACTGGCGAGACAGGGCAGCCAGGACCGCAGGGACTGCGAAGGAGCCCCAGGTCCTGCCTGAGGGGAATCCAGATCAGGCCGGCGCTGCCTGTCTGACATAAGCACGCCTGGAAAGCCCCAGAGGAGCAAGCCCAGGCTTCCTTGTGGATATTTACCAGCGGATTCTGGATAGCTCTGGGGAAAAGCGCATCTAGCCTTGGGGCCTCGACTTACCCATCTAGAAAATGGGGAGAGAAATCCCGAAACCAGGACTTTGTACTGCAGGGGAGCCAGAGGGGTTAGGATGTGGCCCTGAATGTCCCCTGGGCACCAGGTGGAAGGGGTCAGTGGGGTCCAGGAGGGCAGTCACCCACCTGTGGGTGCTGGCAGAGTCACTGGGCATCCTGGGCCCCTGGTTGGAATTAGCTGATGCCTCAGTGGATAATGACTGTCTTTCCATGGCTGAGCCAGTTTACATCAGGGCTAAGAGACAGTTGGTTGTGGGATTTGTGGCCCCACAGGGACCTCCCGGGGGGCAGAGGGCAGTCGGGTGCCTGCTTGCTGGCAGTGCCCACACCCCACGTAGACCTCTGACGCAGGGCGGGGAGAGGTTTGTTCTGCCCACGTGCTGAAGGGAGGACTGAACGAGGAGACTTCTGAAGGTCACGAGGCACACAGGAAACAAACTCCACGGCCTCCCCAGGGGGGACTTTGTGCAGATGCAGTGGGCTCAGAAGCCTCCCCGGGATAGACTGTGGACTCCTTAGGAAAACACGGGAAGGTTCCCGGGAAGGGCTGGTGAAAGACATCAGTGCCCTTTACCCTAGACTGGGGGGCGGGGGCCGGGTCTTTGTGCATGTGCTTTTGATGGGTGCAGGGGGAATGGAGGATTGTGCTCTAGTTTCCTCTTGCAGAATATGGGTGCTGGTTATTCCGGATGAGGCCTCCACCACGTACTGGGAATCGAGTCAGGGGCTGGGGTGTGAAGGAGCGTCAGGGGTGGCTCCTGCCCTGCATCTAAAGACCCTCTCCACGTCAGCAGGCAAGAGCTGAAACCAGGAACGCACACTGATCAGGCCGTGCTGCGCACCAGGCCCTGTATCAAGCCCCATTGATATACTATCTCATTTAATCCCCCCAAACCACCCGGAGGAACCAGCATTCCAGCCCGTGCCCGTACCATCCCATCCTGTGTGGAAGCAGGAGACAGATTAACGGACAGCATGCTGTGGAGCAGAGAAAAGGGCCCGGTGTATCCCCGGGGCATCAGGGAAGGTGGAGCAGAGATGATATACGAGTTGGGAGAGGAGCTCTCTGGGCAGGCATGGCACGGAGGGGTGTTCCAGGCAGCCTAAGTGCTTGGAAGAGGCCCAGGCGGCAGGAGCAAGCATGGTGCACGCAGGGGAGCGTGCCTTGTTTGGTGGGTTTCATCCTATAGGCCTTTGTGTCCCAAATGCCATCCAAGGGGCACACACCATGGGACACTCCCTGGTCAAAGGGACCAGTATTTGAGGGCTTCCCTGGTGGCGCAGTGGTTGAGAGTCCGCCTGCCGATGTAGGGGACACAGGTTCGTGCCCCGGTCCAGGAGGATCCCACATGCCACGGAGCGGCTGGGCCTGTGAGCCATGGCCGCTGAGCCTGCGCGTTTGGAGCCTGTGCTCCGCAACGGGAGCGGCCACGACAGTGAGAGGCCCGCGTACCGCAAAAAAAAAAGAGACCAGTATTTGGAATTGAACTTGGAAAGGCAGCAAACCACCCCACCCCACCCCTCCCCGCCCAGGGACGTCTGCTGCACACATGTTCTAGAAGCCAAACAGAGGGCAAGAGGGAGGTTACTTAGGAGAACTAACAACTCACCGGGGCTGGGGAAGAGATTGATCCCTTCCAGGGAAATTTCAAGAGCCCCACTGGCACTTTTCTTTGATTTCTCAGCGCACCGTGATGTGTTTGTGAGATTGTTCTTTGTTGTTGTTGTTGTTTTTTATCTTTTGGCCACGCCACGCGGCCTGTGGGATCTTAGTTCCCCAACCGAGGACGGAACCCGTGCCCCCTGCATTGGAAGCATGGAGTCTTAACCACTGGATCGCCAGGGAAGTCCCTGTGAGATTGTTTCATTGAGGGCTATCTCCCAGCCCAAGAGTCCCACGAGGGCAGGGCACGTCTCTGTCTATTCATGGTTGAGTCCTAGGCGAGAACAGGGCACATAGCAGATGCTCAGTAGACACTTGGTTGATTTTAGGAGCTGACAGCCCTCCCTACTCACCCACTTCTGAAAGAGGGCCTGGATCTCTTCTGTAGAAAGAGGTCAGATCCATCTGCTTGGAGAGCCCCCAAAGGCAGGGCCGACCCACCTCACCCTGGGCCCTGGCCCAGCCAGCCTTTGCAGCAGGAAAGATACCATCTTGGCTTTGAAGAGCCGAGATCCTTTACAAGATGCCACTTCTCTTATCCACCTGTCCCTGGAAGGCTTATGAGGGCTTTAAATTGTTTCCTTTGTCATTCTCAGGGATACTGAAATATAGAGAAATCAGGGATTTGCCAGGAAGGAACCTGTGATGGTGGCAGAAAGTAGCTGCTGACATGCAAGGTAGTAAACTTTTTTTTTAGGTCAGAAGGGATTCCACAGGTCCTAGGTCAGAAGGGATTCCACAGGTCCTAAGGGATTCCACAGGTCCTTCCACAGCTGATTTTAGCCTGAAGGTACTTGCTGCTGCTGCTGTTACTACCAATAACAATGATTTTAGTTTTATTGCGTTTAATATTTAAACAGGGCCGCCACATAAGGGGTGGGCCTGCTGAGGAGGGGAAGTTTGTTTATTCAGTCCACAAATACCAGATGCCTAATGGTACACTAGACTCTGGGGATCCACTAGTGGGCTAGCCAGCCCCTGCCCTCATGGAACTTTCTACCCAGGGGGAGATAATTATCATGGGCCAGCTCCTGAACTAAGTACTTGACAGGCTTTAGCTCATCTACTCCTCCCAACAAAACCTGTGAGGTCGGTACTATCATCAGCCCTGTTTTCAGATGAGGAAACTGAGACAAAGCACATTGTACCCAGATCAGAAAGATAGAAAAGTAGGTGAGGAGGGATTTGAACCCAGGCTGCTGGCCCTGAAGTCCTCCCGGGAGGCCAAGAGATCTGGGATCATTTATCCACACATACAGCCATGGAGGAAGGTACCTGGATGTGGAAACATCACAAGTGGCACGGAGGAGCGGCTAGAACTGGGGACAAGAGGAGGGCCGGCAGTGACTGCTGAATTCCAGCAGTCGTTCTTGTTACCTGAGGGGCAGCTCGCCCATCAAATGCCCACCCCATGGCCAAGGAAAAGACCCGGAGACGTCAGGCCGTCTCCCCAGGAGTCGGGGTGGTCTGAGTGGCCCAGCTGATAGTCTGTCTGGGCAGATGGGGTCACGTGGCATCTTTCAAGGCTTCAGATTTAGAAATGACTCTGGGTCCCCATAATCATTAGAGGTAGAGGATCAGAAGCTGGGCTGGTAGGGGGTGGGGTATGGAGGCGGGGTAGGTAGGAAAGCAAAATTAAAGGAGTCTTGGGGTCTTCTGCCTGCCTCTGAAAGATGGCACACACACACTCACTCACTCTCCCTGTTGAAAAAGAGTAAGTCATTTACTGAGCGCTCACTGCATTCGGTGTTTTACATAGGTTGTTTCTAAAGTCATTGAATGCAGAGTGACAGCTCAGCTGATCAACTTGGGGCAAAGGCTCTGGAGTCAGAAATCCAAGTGCAGGGAATTCCCTGATGGTCCAGTGATTAGGACTCTGCACTTTCACTGCTGAGGGCGCGGGTTCAGTCCCTGGTCGGGGAACTAAGATCCCGCAAGCCGCTCAGTGAAAATAAAATGAAATGATTTTTTTAAAATACTTTGGTCAGTACTTAAAGAAAAAAAGAAAGAGAAAAGAAATCCAAATGCAAACCTTTCTTCCTCTACGGCCTCGTCAGGAGACCCAGTGAGCAACTCTCTACTCGCTAGGGTACCTCTCACATGTTATAAAACTGTCCTTTACTTTTCTGTCTACCCTGGTACAGAATCTTTTTTTTTTTAATTTTAAAAATAGACTTTAGTTTTCAAAACAGTTTTAGCTTTACAGAAAAATTGAGAAGATCAGGACTTCCCTGGTGGCGCAGTGGTTAAGAATCTGCCTGCCAGTGTAGGGGACACGGGTTCAAGCCTTGGTCCAGGAAGATCCCACATGCCACAGAGCAACTAAGCCTATGCTCCACAACTACTGAGCCTGCGCTCTAGAGCCTGCGAGCCACAACTACTGAGCCTGCGTGCCAAGAACCTGGTCTCTGCAGCAAGAAAAGCCACCGCAATGAGAAGCCTGCACACCGCCATGAAGGGTAGCCCCCGCTCGCCGCAACTAAAGAAAGCCCACGCGCAGCAATGAAGACCCAATGCAGCCAAAAATAAATAAATAAATAGATGTAATCTCTCATCATTTCTTAAAAAAAAAAAAGAAAAATTGAGAAGATAGTACAAAGCATTCCCACAGACCCCACCCTCACAGACTAACAGCCAGTTTCCCCATATGTGTAACATCATCTGGTAAGTTTGTTATAATTAATGGACCAATATTGATACATTATTATTAACTAAAGTCCATACTTTATGCAGATCTCCTTAGTTTTTCCCTAATTTCCTTTTTCTTTCCCAGGGCCCCTTCCTGGATCCCGTAGGACATTTTGTCAAGTCTCCTGAGGCTCCTCTTATCTGGGACAGTTTTCTTAGGCTTTCCTTGTTTTTGATGACGTTGACAGTTTTGAGGAGGACTAGTCAGGGATTTTCTAAAGTGTCTCCTAATCTGGATTGGTCACATGTTTTTCTCATAGTCTTGGGGAGAAAGGCCCAGAGATGAAGTGCCCTTCTCATGTCAGCGTATCACGTGCACATGCTCTCAACATGACTTATCACTGATGGTGTTGACCTTGATCACCTGGCTGAGCAGCACAGGGGTTTTTCTCTTCCTTCATCCAGCAGACATTGATTGAGCACCTACTATTGGCCAGATGCTGCATTAGGGGCTTGGAGTAGAAAATTAAGAAGATAGGCCTTTGCCCCCAGAAGGTTCATGACCCAGTAGGGCAGGCAGGTGTGTATGGTAGGAATTGCCATAGAATGTGCCTTGGGCTGGGGTATAGGGGTAGGTATTTTTGGGGAGAGGGGAGAGAAGTGAGCCAGAACCCTGGAGGTGGTCGGGGGCAGGGTGGTTTGCCAGGAAAGAGTTCACTGAAAAAAATCATTTTCCTTCTTTTTGATGGTTGAATACCATTCCATTGTCTGGATGGACCACATTTCATTTATCCATTCATCCATCGACGTCTGGGTTGCTTCCACTTTCTGGCTATTGTGAATCGTGCTGCTGTGAACCATCATGTACAGGTGGGACTTCCCTGCAGGTCCAGTGGTTAAGACTCCATGCTTCCAATGCAGGGCGCGCTGGTTCTATCCCTGGTTGAGGAACTAAGATCCCATGTGCCGTGCAGCCCGGCCAGGAAAAGAATTTAAAAAAGAATTGTGTACAGGTTTTCCTGTGAATGTACGTTTTCCATTCTCTCAGGTAGATAACCTAGAAGCGGAATTGCTGGGTCATATTGGCAACTCTTTGTCTACCTTTTTGAGGAACTGCCAGACTGTTTTCCTCTCTACCTCATCTTTTATTCCATGTGTTTCTCTCAATCTGTAATAGAAATCACAGGTGATCATCTCTTGGTCTCTGCCCGCCCCCCACCCCTGTATGCTCTGGGTGTGCAGGGGCTGCTTCTGTCTTTGCCCAGCAGTGTTCAGCCCTCATCATGGTGCCCAGGACCTGACTGGCACTAAGGAAATACCGGTGGGTGGGCAGGCAGGTTCTATTCCTCCAATATTTCTCGACTCTCAGGTTGTACCAGGCTCAGTGCAGGTCGCAGAAGTAGCAGGGACCCAGACAGTCGTGATTCCTACCCCGGTGGTGGATCTGATTGAGCCATTCTGGAGCCAGCTGGCAATCTTGGCTGGTGCTCAGGAGAAAGGAAAAGCTGCGGACGAGGGTGTCACAATCACCGACGTGTATCTGATCATTTAAGTCCTGAAAGTGAACTCACCGAGGGCATGAAGGGATAAGGACCAAAGCAGGGCCTGTGGAGGAAGGGGTGCCAGGCTGGGCCGAGGCAGGAGGAGCCTCAGGACCCTGGCCTCTTGGCAACTAGACGGGAGAGTACTTCAAGAAGGAGGAAGCATGACCGGCAGTGTCCAAACGCCCCTGCGAGGGAGAGGAAAAGGGAGGTGGAGGGTCCCCAGCATCTGGACCTTTCTGCCCCCCAACCCCACCCCCAGCTCACCGGCAGTCTTCTCCCACCCCTCTGGCTTGACTGGGCTTCCGAAGCCATGGGCCACCTTATAAGGGCGTGGCGGGCGGTGGTGCCAGCAGGGACGGCATTAGGTGACCCACTGCCCACTCCGCAGGAGCCAGGAACCCCCTTCGGGTGGCTGCAGTGAAGCAAAAACAAAGGGCATTCAAATGGGGCCGTTGAGAGGCTGGGACCCCAGACCTGGAGGGCCTGTGTGTGGATCTCAGAGGCCAGTGGCCCCTCAGCACTCGAGGGGACCTGGCTTGTCTCTGCGTCTCTGTGCCCATCCAGCAAGGGTAGGGCGGCCGCGTGCCCTGGGAGATGGGGGCTCATTCGCCTCGTTCCACTCCACATCCCTGTCCTTAGAACAGTACCCGGCCCTCAGATGACCCCCAGTAAGCGCCAGGGAAGGAGGGACTGAGGCAGTAAGAGTCCGGGCGCTCTGGAGAAGGGACAGGGCTGCTCACAGAGCTAGGAGGGCAGTGAGCCCATGTCCATCCGTATGTACTCGGTTCCAGGCGTGGCGAGACCTGGTCAGTGCAGGAAGCGTGCGTGTGTGTGTGTACATGTGCACGTATGGTCAAAGGGGTGTGTGGGTGTGAGATAGTGTGTGATTGTGTATCTGAGCGCGTAGGTCTGCGACTGTGTGTGAGTGTATGTCAGAGCGTGTGTGCATGTGCACGCAAGACTGTGTGAGGTGGTTTGTGAGTGTGAATGTATCTGAGTGTGTGGGGTGTAAGGTTGTGGGTAAGTGTGAGTGTGTGAGTGTGAATGTATCTGAGTGTGTGGGATGTGAGGTTGTGGGTAAGTGTGTGTGTGGATGTATCTGAGTGTGTGGGGTGTGAGGTTGTGGGTAAGTGTGAGTGTGTGAGTGTGAAGGAGTATGTGTCTCTGTGCGTGCACCAGGAGGATGGCTTCTGGGGCTGTGCAGCATTTAGAGAGTATGGGGATGAGTCAAGAGAAAGTTCCTGAGGGACCAGAAGGTTCTGCCTCTCAGACTGCAAATTTAAGCCCTGGGTATTGAATACATTTTATTTCTTGTATGAAATACACATTAATTTGTGATAAGTATCTGAGCAAACTCTGCTAGTGGATTGCCCTAGTAGTTTCTTTTAATCGGAAACCCAGAGCTGAACCATTCTCTTGGGCTCTTTGCAGGCCAGGGTTGGGGTTGGCGGGGGAAGGCAATGTGCTTCTGAGGCTGGGGTCCCCTGGGCTCAGCACAGAGACAGTGGACCCCAGCCCCAGCCCTGGCCACATGTGGTCTTTTTCTCTGAGGCCCCCACTACTCCCCAAATCCAGCTGTGCTTATGGGGCTCCAATCCTCGCCTCCACCACCTACTCCCCTCTCCCAGCTCTGAAGTTGGGAAACCTACGCAGCCTTCCCAGCCCCTCCCTGCCCAGAGAGATCCTTCCAAGTCAGCACTCCTTGTCCATGGCCCGTCTCCGCCCCAGGCCAGCCACAGACTTTACGGGACGCCCCAGAGCGGCCCCCACTGTCCCTCTCTCAGGAATGATTAACTCCTGGCTTGGTGGCGCACCGTGGCTTGGTCTTTGGGGCAGGTTGTCCCTGGCCAGCTGGGCAACAGGAGGAAAAGGTCTTCTGCTTCTGATGGGAGCCATCGTCTAGAGTTTGTACCACTCACCAAAAGCTAGAGCCCTCAGTGCCTGACAAACTCGGGGGCCCTCAGGGGCCAGAAGCAGAACCAGTAGCCTTGGGGAGCCACAGAGTCCTGGGGTGGGAGGGTTATGAGCCCCCCATGAGGTGAAAGAAAAATGGGGAGCACAAGGGAAGGAGACTAGAATCAAGTGCATGGCCAGGATCAAGTCCAGCTGACCTGTGGACCCTCAGGTGCTGGTTGGGGGCTGAGCTTGGGCTGTGGGAAGGTGCTCAGTGACCTGAGGGTGCCAGGCAGGTGCAAAATGGGCTGCTTTTGTCCTGTGACTGTCCTCCTGCTGCCTGGAGACCAGATGCCCCCTCTCCAGGAACTGGGCGAGGGCCCCTCTGTGGCTGAGCTGTCAGAGCCAGGTCAGGTGAGGTCCAAGGAGAGCCACACTTCAGACGCTGTTCCACTTGAGACCAGAGCCTTTGCTTTCGGCACAGTGCTGAGCTGGAGCCAGTGTCCCTGAGGCTCCCAGGAGGGTGGGGCTGGACCATCCCCAGGAGGAGTAGGAGAGATGGGCCGGCACCCACCTGGCACATGACAGGCCAAGAGCAGGATACTGATCAGAGCCTGTAGCTCTCACTCTGACGCCATCAGAGCACAGATTCCTAGCACTTTGACATGTCCCTGGCTTCCCAGCCCAAGGGGAGTTGACTCTTCTGGCCATTGGCAGCACCAGACAATTAACAGTAGAGAATAATTGCTTCTGGCTGTGCCAGCAGCCCACTTTGGTTGATGAGACAGGGAAGGTCAGATGCTGAGGCAGGACTCCCAGGACAGGCCACAGCTGGGGACAGGGACCAAAGCTGTCAGGAACAGCCACAAAAGCAGGGGCATCGGCACCCCCAGGGTTGCAGCAGGGACCCTGAGTGTGACGGGGAGCCTTGGCCCCTGGCCCTGCTGAAGACTCAAGGGTGTCAGCTGAGACTTGGTGTTCATGCGCAGGGACAGCAGGACAGCTCAGGCGCTGGCCGTTGCCCTCCTGATTCCATCCAGGCGCTGGACTACAAAGGCAGGGATCCCAGTAGCCAGCCCCCGGGGCAGAAGGAGCCGGCCAGGCCGTCAGCTAGACTGGGGTGCATGGGGATGAGGAGTGACCAAGTGGACAGACCAGAGATGGGAAGCCCGGGGCGAGGAACTGTCTCTGGGTGACCAGCAGGCTCACTGGTCCAGAGCTGGCAGGACAGGGTGGGCACCCTGCCCAAAGCTGACCACACGTTTCTGGTCCCCAGACAGAGCTGTGACCTGGCCCTGCTCGCAGCTGAGGAGCCTGCCCACCATGGCGAGCCCCACTCTGAGCCCCGACTCCTCGTCCCAGGAGGCCTTGTCGGCCCCCACCTGCTCCCCCACCTCTGACTCCGAGAACCTCAGCCCCGATGAGCTAGAGCTACTGGCCAAACTCGAAGAGCAGAACAGGTGAGTTGGGACCTGAGGGAAAGGGAGAGGCCCCAGGGGTATAGCCTGGGCCCCAAACAGAAGCTGCTGGTGCCACCTCACTCTCAGAGCTAGACCTGGCCCTGGGCCAAGTGACAGCTCCAACAGAGGCTTGACAAGGATGTTTGCCGTCACCTCCCACCAGACGGTTCTCCCATTCAGATGAGGAGGCCACAGTATCAGGGGGCCCAGTGGACCTGGCCTTCACTTCTCTAGCCTTTGTTGAAGGGAAGAGTAAATCCTCTGACTCTGGCGTTGGCCCTTCCCACTTCTCCTCTGGCCCACCCCCTGTTTTAAAGTGTAGGTTTTATTATTATGCCAGTATGGCGAGGCCAGCAGATCAGGAGATGACTGCCATTAAAAAGACAGTTTGGGGAATTCCCTGGTGGTCCAGTGGTTAAGACTCCATGCTTCCACTGCAGGGGGCACGGGTTCGATCCCTGGTCAGGGAACTAAGATCCCACATGGCGCGTGGCATGGCCAAAAAAAAAAAAAACCCACAGTTTGTTACGCACAGATTCCAAGAGGAGGGGCACAACACACCATGCACCATGCAGGACCACCCGGGGAAGTACCAGGGTCAGTCAGGAGGCAGAGGGAATGAGAAAAATGTGGGCAAGAGCCTTTATTGTGGTTTCTGCCAGAAGGAATGGTGAGGCAATGTAATCAGGCTTAGGACTGGCTAGTCTGAATACCTTCAGCAAGCTGGGGGCATAGGGGCTGGGCCTATTTGTCTAGTACCCGGCCCTGGGGTGATTAGGGCAGAGGGATAGTGGCCCTGAGTGCAAGAGCCTAACAGAGGTGGGTGGTTTGTGGGTTCTGGGTTGGTTGGTTTGCATATGAAAAGTGCACTAGCAGGCAAGTCGTTAATTATCTCTAGGAATCTGCTAGGCCTGGGAGGGGCAGTCCCTCCTGCGTCAGGGAGGCCCCAGATGTCAAAGCCTCAGAAATAGGTGGTTCATGCAACCCCTTGCTAGTTGGGTGCCCCCAGCCAGCATCTCACCCTCTCTGTACCTCGTCTGTAAACAAATCTTTACAAAACCCGCCCCACAGGGTTGGTACGAGGCTAAATGAGCTACTCCCCATGCTTCTCAGCCCAGGGCCGGGCACAGAATGGGACACATGAATGGCAGCCTCTCCAGGGCTCCCGGGATCAGGACCAGGGCTCAGAGAGGTTAGGGCACTGGCGAAAGTCACTCAGCAAGTGCCGCTCAGGAAAAACAACTTAGACCCAATCCCTGGTATCCTCTGGGACCCCAGGGAGGGGGAGCCAGGCTCTTTGGGACCCAGGGGCCAGGGTGGGAAGCTCCTGCAGCCTCCACCCTCCCCCCCTGCCATACCCAGGCTCCTGGAAGCCGACTCCAAGTCCATGCGCTCCATGAATGGCTCCCGGCGGAACAGCGGCTCCTCGCTGGTGTCCAGCTCCTCAGCCTCCTCCAACCTGAGCCACCTGGAGGAGGACACATGGATCCTGTGGGGCCGGATCGCCAACGAGTGGGAGGAGTGGCGGCGCAGGAAGGAGAAGCTGCTCAAGGTGGCCCAGGCGGCGGGGCTGGCCAGGCGGCCGGGGGGTGGGGAACGTCTGCCAGGGGCCCCAGCACGAGCAAAGGGCAGGACTGGAGGTGTGTGGGCACTTTCGGGGTGCCTTGCCAGGGCCGGGGGGATGGGTGTGGAGATCAGGGCTGGCACCCCAGGCACCCTCCTGCTTCCCGCCTGTGAGTTCCGTGATGGGCTGGGGCAGCACATTCAGCCTCATGGACGCCGCGTGCCGTGCAGTGGCTCGGCCGAGCTCTGGGCCCCGGGTGAGGCGTGGGTGGACCCGATCTCAGAGGCCGGGCTGGGTGGCCATGGGGAGGCTGCTCTGGGATGGGGTCCAGCCCAGCCTCCCGATCCCACCCCCCAACCCCCCCACCCCCATTCTGACCCTGTCGCCAGGAGCTGATCCGCAAGGGCATCCCACACCATTTCCGGGCCATCGTGTGGCAGCTCCTGTGCAGCGCCACGGACATGCCAGTCAAGAACCAGTACTCGGAGCTGCTCAAGATGTCCTCACCTTGCGAGAAGCTGATCCGCAGGGACATTGCCCGCACCTACCCGGAGCACGAGTTCTTCAAGGGCCAGGACAGCCTGGGCCAGGAAGTGCTCTTCAACGTCATGAAGGTGAGGCCCCCTGGCCCCACGGAGAACCGCTGTGGTCATCAGGCCTGGCAGGACCCTGCCCTGACTCGCATGTGTTCCCTCACAGGCCTACTCCCTGGTGGACCGGGAGGTGGGCTACTGCCAGGGCAGCGCCTTCATCGTGGGCCTGCTCCTCATGCAGGTAGGTGGCCTGGGCCCGGCCCATCCCGGCTCTGTCTGCCCCCAGGAGGTAGACAGAAGGAGAGTGTTCCCTCCATCAGGTGTCCTCCTAGGTCAGAACCTCCCTCTGTGTCCACGTGTGACCTCTGACAGTCTCCCAGCCAGGCCCCCAGGGGGTGAGCACAGAAGGCTGGCCACCTGTTCTGTCCCCTATCCCTTCCTAAGATTGGAGGGAGGGGTACGCCGTCCTACTCAGTCACCCCCCCAGGGTTGGGTGGGACATTCAGGCTTAGGTCAGCCAGTGTGATGTTTATGGGGCTCGGGGTTTCCTCCAGAGAATCCAGCAGGCTTAGGAGGGGGAGAATGGAGATGGCTGGGAATGGACCAGAGGATGCCTCTACCGTGGGCTCTGGAGGTGGCCAGACCTGGGGTTCAAGTCCCAGCTCCACTGTTTCCTGCCAGGAGGCCTTGGGCAGGTGACTTCAGCCTCAGGAGGCTTCCTGTCATTGAAACAGGGTGATGATATTTACCAGAGAGGTTTGCTGTGTGGGTCCGGGCAGCCCGGCACTGTCCACGTTCAATAAAAGTAAATGGAGCAGAGACAAGCGAAGCCATAAGAAGAGCAGTGGGCGCCCCCGCCCCCCCACCCCCACTCACAGCCCCCTGCCCGCCCACCCCCAGATGCCCGAGGAGGAGGCCTTCTGTGTGTTCGTGCGGCTGATGCAGGAGTACCGCCTGCGAGAGCTCTTCAAGCCCAGCATGGCAGAGCTGGGGCTCTGCATCTACCAGTTCGAGTACATGCTACAGGTGAGTGGGCCCAGGGGCGGTCCCGCCTGCCCCCTCCTCTCCACCAGCCCACACCTACGGGTGCTAACGTCGGCCGTCCCGGCGAGTCTCTTTGACTGAAAATTCCACGCCTGAGAAATCACATCCAGACGTTCCAGCTCAGAGGGGGGCTCTACTCCCCAAGGGGCTGTAAAGCACTGCCCTGAAGTATGCTTTGAGGGACCAGGTAGGGGCCAGCCCTTTCCAGTGGGGGCTTCTCAGAGCTCGGGGCTCCCAGAGCCATTACGGCCAGGGTGGAGGGGTCAGCCTGGCTCAGACACACACACGGCGCCCTCCTGTCTGCTCCCTGGTGTGGCAGAAGGAGGGAAGGTGTCGTCTGCCTGCCTTTGCTGATTACTGGAGAACCGCAGCCGCCTTTGTTTATAAATAGCAGCCCCACAGGGCCCGCTCCTGGCTGGCAGAGAGAGCCGGTGTATGTGTGTACACACACACACACACACACACACACACATACACGCACACGCACGCACGCCTGCCTGCTCTGCCACAGTGGGCAGGATGCACCCAGTAGTGAAAGCCCCCTTCCTCAGGCCCAGAGGATGGAGAGGTGCTGTCGGTCAAGGGGACCGGTAGTGCCAGCAAGCAGGTGTTCCAGGGCCACAGAGAAGGAGCAATCCCACCCCAGGCTGGGGAGCTGAGAGCTCCCGTGGTGAAGGAGCTGGCCGCCACCAAAGAGCTCCTGAGTCAGGAAGCCCAGGGCAGGCCGGGGGACAGCCCGAGGGTGTGTTCTCCCAGTGAAGGACCTCCAGGGGGTCCTACAACCTTCTCCAGCCTCAGTTCCCCCAGTTTCTGTCGCTTTCCAGCAGTCTGAAGTTCAGACCAGTCAGACAGGCATCCCTTGAGCGTTGCTGGGCGCAAAGCACAGAGCATTGTAGGAGGCGGTGGTGAGCGTCCCACAGGCAGCTGGGCCTCCTGCCATCCCTGTCCATGTCCCCACCTAGTGCTACTCAGAGCTCTGGGGTACTGCCGCCGCACCCAGAGACAGTGCGGGGTGCTGCCCAGGGCAGGTCAAGGAAGGCTCCCTGGAGGTGCAGGCACTGAGGCCTAGCACTTCCGGGTGGAGGGAGCCTGTGGTGCCGACAGCTGTGCCCAACACCCTCCTCATGGCGCCTGGCCTCCTCCCCCCACCCCAGGAGCAGCTCCCGGACCTGAACACCCACTTCCGCTCCCAGAGCTTCCACACGTCCATGTATGCCTCCTCCTGGTTCCTCACGCTCTTCCTGACCACCTTCCCACTGCCCGTTGCCACGCGTGTCTTTGACATCTTCATGTACGAGGTGAGGACCACATGCCCCTTCCTCTCCTGGCCACTCTGGATGGAGTGGAAACGATTGCAGGGCTCAGGGAGGGGTCGGAGGGCTCCCAGGAGAGCATGACCAGAGATGCACTACCCCCGCCTCCTTCGCAGGGCCTGGAGATCGTGTTCCGGGTGGGCCTTGCCCTGCTGCAGGTGAACCAGATGGAGCTGATGCAGCTGGACATGGAGGGGATGTCCCAGGTGGGCCAGGAGGGCCAGGGCGGGCAGGCTTGCCCCCCAGCAGGGGCACCTGGGCAGGTGGAGCCCTTCTGAGAGATGGGGAGGCCCTGGACTTCCTGAGCACCCTGATCCTTTCCCATCACCTCTGCGCCCCCCCAGGTCTCCATGGAGGACCGGGGTGGGGGGGTGCCTGAGGAGACCCAGGCTCTGCCAGACACATCCCAGGGCCAGCAGCCTGGCAGCAGGGAGAGAGGAAGGCCCAGGCCGAGCCCTGGGAGTCCCTCCGCTTCACCTGCCCCCAGCTCTGTGTCCCCAGAGCCTAACATGGCAAATAGTAATACTGGCCAAACCAGGAGGCCTTGGGTGTGGTTTTGGCCCCAGCAACCAGGCCGGGCGAGGGCACAGGAGGGAGTGAGGGGTCTGGGGCAGACTCTCGCCCTGCCTCACCACAGCCTACCCCAGCTGCCCTGCCTGCTGAGAAGAGGCCGGCCTGCATCTCACCGCCATGTCCGCATCATGCAGGCCCCCGCCCCCTCCCAGCGTCCTCCAGCTGGTGCTTCAGGGAAGAATGCACAAAGGCCACAGTTGTGTCCACGAACACGGGCATCCATTGTCCGCAGCTGCCAGAGGGGCCAGCTGGGCTAGGGCGCGGGAGCCAGCCTGGCCCCGAACTTCAGCAAGCTGTGTCCACCCGGCAGCTTGCACTTAACTCTTTGCGGAGGTTCCCGGGGCCCCAGGCGAGCAGGCAGACCACTGACGGGTCCTCCCTCTGGCTTCCTCCACACCACCCCAATCCTTCAGCCTCTTCCGTCTCCTCTCACTGCCCCTGGGGCAGCGGCATGTCTCCCTCTTCCTCCGTGAAGGTCCTCTGTGCTCGGACCCCACCCACACCCACACCTGGCCTTCGCCCTCAGGAGCTCCCGAAGCCGCTTTCCCTGCACACAGAGGTCCTGGCTGCAGGCAGCTCCTTCTCATGATTCCTGCTTCTCACACTCACTCACTCAACCCACACAACAGGCCAGGTGATGGCGAGGGCCCAGGCCGACCGGCTCTGGCCGTCCCTCCTGGTGTACCCAGGCCCTCCTCCAGGGGAGCAGGGTGCCGCAGGGGCTCAGGTGGCCCCAGGTGGTCAGGGCCCGTGTGTCCGTGACCGCCCGTGTCCCCACAGTACTTCCAGAGGGTAATCCCCCATCAGTTCGACAGCTGCCCAGACAAGCTGATCCTCAAGGCTTACCAGGTCAAGTACAACCCCAAGAAGATGAAGAGGTCAGTACCGGGAGGCCAGGGTGCTGGCAGAAGCGGGGTCCCCGAGGGTGGGACAGTGAGCATGTCGGCCCTCTCCTCTGCAGGCTGGAGAAGGAGTACGCAGCCATGAAAAGCAAGGAGATGGAGGAGCAGATCGAGATCAAAGTGAGTCCCTGGTTGGCCTGGGCAGTGTTGGCGGGAAAGGGGGGGATGGTGGTGGTGGTGGTGGATATGCCCTTGGGAGCCCCCTCGATGGCCGCTAGAGGGCAGCCCACCCAGCGCGGGCCACACAGCAGGGGGTCCTTAGGCTCTGAGAGGTGGTCCCTCGGCCTGCCTGTCCTTTCACTCACCACCAGGCCGGCATGGGAGCAAGGCCCGCACCCCCCCACCAGCAATGGGGACACGGTGGTGAACAGGGCCACTGAGATTCAACCTCCAGCCCTTTCCCCTCCCGGTGGTCTCAGGCTGGGACTGAAAGGTCCAACCCTCTCATCACAGGACTGGGTCCCCTGGCAAGCAGCACCATCCTTAGGGTGGGTGGGGGTGGGGCTTTCCAAAAGTCGTCTCATTAACATAACAAAGACACCTTTATTCCTCTCCTCACTTAGGAAATTCCCAGGGTTTTAGGAGCCTGTGCCAGGACCAGGGACAAAGACCAAGTATATATTCCTTGTAAATCACAATATCGTAGAGGGTTTTCTGGGTGTGCAGAGCCTCTGAACCCAGACGTCCCTCCATCTCTCCTTCCCTCTGCTGTCATCCCGCCAGACGTGATTTTGGTTATTCCCTCAAGAGGCGTTTAGTGAGAACTGTGTGTCAGAGTCACAGCAGGACTGAGGGCCCCCAGTCCAGTGGAGGTGGGGGACAGACACAAACACAAACACCAGCACAGCCTGGCTCTGTCCTCTTCAGGGGCAGAGTCCCACAGTGGCTGGGACTGGAGTTCCACAGACCAGAGTTCAAATCCCAGCTCTCCTACAGAGCAGCTGTGTGACCTGCAAGGAAGGTGAATTCACCTCTCTGAGCCTAAGTGTTCCCTTCTGCAAAATAGGGATGACGCTCTCCTGTTCAAATAATTATTATTATTAACCACCACCATCATCGTCATCCCTACCTCCTCTAGAAAGGCAGAGACAGAACCTAGGTTAGAATCCAGGTCACCTGCCACCCATACCTGAGTGGCGAAAGAGGGCATCATTGTCCTGGCCCCGTTTGTAAGTTTTTGAGAAATAGTCTTGTGTCCTGAATTTTTAAGCATCTCCCTTTCTCAGGAATGGCAGCTTTACTGATGCACCAGTCCAAACGTGTATGTGTGTTTTGCTCATGCACGGACAAGGGCCTGCTGCCATATGGTGACCATATGGCTCAGCAGTAGGGAGGGACACAGCGGATCCTTAAACCACATTCCCAGCCTGGAATATTATCACTAGAGGAGACTGCGTGCCCCAAGGGCAGGGCAGATGCCTTCTCCCCTGACCCTGCCCTGTGCCCTTTCACCTTTCGCCTGTTTAAAAATGTACCTGGGATTTGTTTTAATCAGGTATGGTGAGGTGACAGACACAGAGACAACTGCCTTCAAAAGAAGAGTTTATTACTCACAGGAGGGGGCACACTTCTGCATGCAGGGCCACATGAGGAAGCACCAGGGTGGGTCAGGAGGCAGAAGGAGAAAAGCATGGGCCAGAGCCCTTATTGTGGTTTTCACAGGAAGGGATGGGCGAGGCAGGGTAGGCAAGTTCAAGAGAGTTCAGGATTGGCTAGTTTGAATAATTTCCAGGCTCTGGGCTATAGGGGTGGTCCCTAGCTGTCCTGGAACAATTGAGAGCAGGGGAAATACTAGCTTGGTGTGCGAGAGTTAGATAAGGGAGGTGGGTGGGGGCATGGGCTCTGGATTGGCAGGTTTGCCTGTGGAAGGCAAGCTAGCAGGCAGGTTGTCTACTCTCCCTAGGAATTAGCTAGCCCTGGGAGGGGCAGTGCCTCCAGGATTAGCAAGGCCACAGGATGTCAAAACATCAAAAATACAGAAAAAAAGGGACTTCCCCGGCAGTCCAGTGGTTAAGACTCTGCGCCCCCACTGCAGGGGCCACAGGTTCAATCCCTGGTTGGGGAACTAAGATCCCGCATGCCGCATGGCAAAAAAAAGAAAAAATAAATTTAATAGTGTGATTAGTACATAGGCCCCCATAGTCCTTGTTCACTCCCTGTCTGGTTTTCCCTTGGGAGGAAGAGGAGAGAGGCGAGTTGTTGGTCGGTACATCCAGCTCTTCCAGGGATGGCTGAGCTTGTGGCATCAATGCATTGAGGCCAGAAAGGGGGCAGACATTCCAGGGGTCAGGGGTCAGGACTCTGGTTCTGGATCCCTATGAGCAACAGAGACCTGTGCCGGCAACAGCTCTGACCCCAGCGAGCCGGGAGGCTCGGGCAAGACACTGCCTGCCTCTGACTCAGTTTCCCCTCCCATGACATGAGTCAGTGCCTGCCCATCAGTCAAGTCTGCAATCCTCTCTGACCAGAGTTGCTTCCTGGGAGTGCTCTGGGTGTTTCCATCGCCTGTTTCTCCCCGGTAGAAACCAGGCAGTGTTCTGTGTGATCCACAGGGAAGCAGGACCCTCACTAATCCGCCGATCAAAACTATTTCTGTACCCACTGCTTAAGGGGTACGTAGTTAGAAACTAGGTGCAAGGCAGATGTGAACCTCCCCTGCTTCCCAAGAGGCTGTGAGGGAACCTAAAACCACAAATATGTAACCAAGACTACCAGCACAGGATGGAAGGCGGAAGCAAGGAGACCATCTCCAGAACCCCAGCCGGGGGAAACTGACCACTCTTGGGTACAGCTGGCTCTCAGTGGGTTGCGGAAATGTAGTTGTCAAACTGAAAGAAGCATGTGTTCAGCAAGACCTCTTCCCCTGGACCCAGACTCTGAGTTTGTCCTCTGAGAATTCAACCCTGGCGCTCCAAGTAAAGCAGTGAGGGAGTGGGGCCTGTCTGCGAGCAGCTTCCCCCAAAACACAGAGGCCTTTGCCCTGTGGGAGGCGTCACATTGGCCCTTGACAGGCTCAAGCGTTGGGTAGAAACAGACTCCGGAGGAGGGACCACCCCCCCCAACGCCCCCCACCCCCTGCACACACAGTGCATAGCCATCAAAGTGATCACATTATTTTTACTGAACCAGAGTTTGTTTTTAAAAATAACACCTGGTGGACCATTCCAAACGGGAATTGGCCTTGACTGGTTTCTGGAATCACTGACCCAGAGCGAGAGACACTGGCGCTGTCCTCCCGGGAGGTGGCCTAGCCCTGCAGGGACAGCCGTCTGTGTGTACAGAAGCAGGCGGCGGGCTCTGACGTGCTCTCCCCTCTCCCCGCATAGAGGCTTCGGACAGAAAACCGGCTCCTCAAGCAGCGGATTGAGACCCTGGAGAAGGTGAGGGGTGTGGCCACCAGCCTGTGGCACCGAACCCTCCCAGTCCCGAGCAGGACCCAGCAGCCAGAGGGCCAGCCAGCCTCCTGCCCCGGGCGCCGCGCCCCACCCCCCCCGAAGCCTGTGGCGTAAATCCCAGAGACCCCACCACAAGCCTCACTGAGATTTGGGCCGCTGTATAAATTTGGGACTGTGGCGAAACTTTGCTTGAGGAGGGATTGAGTTATAACCCTGCTAACTGCAAACACGGAAATCCATTTGTGCCCGGTGCCCTCCCGGGCTGCCTGGGTGCGGGCTGCTTGGACAAAAGAAAGGAGACAGGGTGGGGGAGAAGGGGGCGGCCTTGCACTGTTGAGGGGCTGCCATAGCCTTGACCCTGGCCCCCAACCTGTTTTTAAAGATGGGAGTAGAGACGGGGATCCTCTACTTCCAGCTCCCCACTCAGTCTTGCTTGACCCTCCACTGACCACACGGAGTAGGTGGAATTTGTTGCCCTTGCCCCAAAGCCTTGATTCTTGCTTTGCCTCCAAATTAAAATGCACCTACCGGGCCCAGTGCTTCCCTCCCCTGCCCCCTCCCCGGACGGCACCTCCTCACTCACGAGTGAGGCCCCCGCCTGGCGGCCCCCATGAGTGGCACCACCCTCCCCACTCACACGCAGACCCCTCTCCAGGACGGAGCTGGCTCTGGCTTTGGTCTTCCTCTGGGTCCTCTCCTGCTGGTTCTCTGGTTCTCTGGTCTCACTCCTTTCTCCCTGCTTCTAGAGACAGTCCACTGCGTTAGTGACAAGTGGTTCTTGTCTGTCTCTCCCTCTCTCCTGTCCCCGCGCCTTCTGCTCTGCCTCTTCCCCCTGTCGCTCGGAACCCCTCCACCGGGTAGGAGAGCGCTGCTCTGGCTGATAGGCTAATCCAGGTACTGTAGCTTTTCGTCTCCCGTTCCCACTTCTTCCTGGTCCCCACACATGACCACCACACCACCTCTTCCCTGGCCGCTGCCATCCCCCGGGGGGTGACGGGGGCAGGCCTGGAGCTGCGCATGGGGGTGACTGGGGACCGCTTCTCCTGGGAGACAGAGGCTTCCCTCTGGGGGAGGGGGCGTGCGTGTGAACGCGTGGTGCGTGTGGGCGCATCTGTGAGTGTACCCACACGCACATGCACAGGTTTCCTCCCTCCAGGGGACACAGGTGGGGACCCAGGAGGGCTCGGGGACCCTGAGGCTGCATCAACAACAGGCCCTGGTGTGTGCACGGCTGAGCCTCCCCAATACACACACACACACACACACACACACACCTTCCGGCCCCTCACGCTCTTCTCTGCTTCCACCTGCAAGGCCTGCCATCTTCTTTCACTCACCTGCTTCTGCTGCTGCCTCATCTTGAATGGCTTTATCTGGAAGCTTCTGTCCACTACCTAGTGGCTCTGAGCCTGGAACGGGGGGCCTAAATTGGGTGGGCTGAAGGGATGAGGCTGGGGGGGCCTTGGGCAGGTGGAAGTCCCGGGCTCCAGGACTGGAGAAGGCCCCGCAAGAGCTGTATCCCACCCCCCGACCTGGCCCTAAGGAGCCAGCCTCTGGGCCCTTGGCTACCCCCACATCCTCAGCGTCACCAGCAGAGCCCAGCCTCTGCTGTGCCATGTGCCCTGGATAAGGACTTCTTTCTCCTCACCTGGGACAGAGGCAGAGAGCCAGAGCCTGGGCCCCGGGCGGCTGTGTTCCTCCAGGTTCCTCCCAGAGTGTCCTGTTCCTGCCGGTCCCCCCATCCCCAGGCCCCGTGGGGCGCCCCATCCCAGGCTCTGAGTGTGGGAGGCCTCACCCCTCTCCCTTCCGCCCCACCTCCACCCTCTCTGGGCTTCGCCTGGGGTGTGAGCAGAGGGTCACGGCCCCCTGTCCTCGCTGTGCTCAGGGGCAGGTGACACGAGCGCAGGAGGCTGAGGAGAATTACGTCATCAAGCGGGAGCTGGCAGTGGTGCGGCAGCAGTGCAGCTCAGCGGCCCAGGACCTGCAGAAGGCACAGAGCACCATCAGGCAATTGCAGGAGCAGCAGGTAGCAGGCTGGGTGGGCGGGGCCACCAGGGCCAGGCCACACCCCATGCCCAGCTGCCTGCGGGGCTCTTGAGCAAATGGCTCCAAATCAGCCCTGCCTCAGTCCCTGGCCCGCCTGTTCCTTGCTGGGGGGCAGGGGACCCACAGCAGAGTGCAGATTCTTCCCCATCCTCAGCAGCGAACAGCCCCACACCCAGGGGTATCCCGTGTTTTCCGTTTCCCAGCCCCCAATAGGGTGTCTGGCCTTCCACACTGAGAGCAAGGCAGTCACCCTCCCCGGGCCCCAGCCTCAGCACAAGAGCCCCTGGGAACCAGCTGTCCCTGCTGGGACCCCTCCTTCCACCGATGGGGCTGTGATTCCTTGGGGGAGCCCTGGTGTCTCCCCAGGGTCTGAAGGGCTGTTGGGCTGTCATCGAACTAAACCCGGGTCTGCTCACCTGACATGTAGCAAAGCCAATCTACCAACACTGGGTTGTGGCGAAGGAAAGTAAAGCATCTATTGCAAACAAGGAGAACAGGCAGCTCATGCTCAAAAGAACCCATAAA
Source organism: Tursiops truncatus (assembly GCF_011762595.2). Taxonomy (NCBI): domain Eukaryota; kingdom Metazoa; phylum Chordata; class Mammalia; order Artiodactyla; family Delphinidae; genus Tursiops; species Tursiops truncatus. The sequence continues at coordinate 165,545,174 of NC_047036.1, read as the reverse complement.
GTCCCCAGTGGCTTTTAGGCAGGGGTTTGTAAAGACGGTGTTAGGGGAGAGGGTCCTAGGATGCATGACCAGCTCATGGACCTCCTTCTGGCTGGTTGGTGGGGAGGTAACAGGATGATGTTTCAGGAATCTCCGTCATCAGCCTTCTGGTTCCAACCAGGCGGGGCTGTGCGTGCTTGTGTTCAGCATGCAGTCACCATCCTCCACCTGGCTGGGGGTCCCAGTTCCTGCAGAACAGCTCAGAGATCCATGTCAGATGGTTATATCTGTGTCCCTTCAGGAGGACCTAGGCGTCCTGTGACCTGCTGTCCTCATTAACTGCTTGCTGCGTTCTGGAACTCAGGGAAGGCCTAGGAGACTAAAGCCTTTTTCTACAAACAAGCAATGGGGACACCAAAGGGTTTTTGTACTTGGGAAGGCCCCACAGGGTCCTGCTCGGTTTCAATCCCCCCTTTTCTTCGAAACTTGCCAATCCTGATGGGGGGAGGGGTGGCACAGAAAGGCAGTAAAGTTTTGGATGGAGAGGTTAATCCTAAGCTTGGCAGGGGAACTCAGCTTTAGGGGGACTCAGTTTCAGGGCTTCCCCGGCAGGGCCAGCCATGCAGGGCAGGACCTGGGACAAGGGAGAGGGTAACTCCTTCCAGCGCCCAGCACTTTGCCCTCGGAAGAGGGTCTGGCCTGTGCCCACCAGTCTGAGCCGGTGAGATGGGGGTGAGGGGGCAGCCCAAGTCTGTTGTGGGGTCATGAACTTCGGATGGGTAGTGGGAGGACCCATGGGCTGGAGCACTGCAGAGAGTCTGCTTCTCCCAGAGAGGGCTTTCAGAACTTTCCTCCAGCCGTACCCAGCAGGCTTCCTGCCTCATGTGGCAACCCACCAGCAGCTGCAGCCTGCAAACTCAGCATGCGTGCCCCAGCGCAGGTCCCAGAGGGGCAGGGAAGGATGCTGTAGGCTCCCTGCGATCCAGGGCTGAACCCAGCAGGGCCTGGCAGTGAGCTGGGGGCAGGGGTGTTGGGGGGGGTCCCTGATTTGGAGAAACCACAGGGTGCTCAAGAAACAGTGGGTGGAGACAGAAGGGTCATTCGCTGAGGAGGGCCCCCTCACCCAGGCCTGGAGACCTGGCCTGAGGGGTGCAAGCTGATTCTTCACTCCCAGGTCCAGGGGGGTGGAACTTCACCTTTGTTGCTCACCTGCATCCACCTCCTGCCCCACAACTTCGAGTGCTGTAGCCCCACCTGGCTCTGAAGCAGCCAGGCCAGTGGGGAAACTGAGGCTGGGCTAACCCCACCCATGGCATGATGCCCCCTCTCAGGCCAGTCAGAGAGGCATTCACCTGCCACCTCTGAGCTCTGGCCTTTAGGGCCTGATCAGAGCTGGGTGAGGCAGGGAGGCTGCTGCAGGCAGAGGGAGGGAGTGCGGGAGGTGCCAGTGCAGCCCCTGAGCACCGTCTCCAGAGGCTCCTGGAGGAGGTGCAGCCTGGCAAGAGGTTGGCATGGGGCCCGGAGCCCATCTGAGCCAAGGGAGAGCCACTGGTACCCATGGGCCTCAGAGACCCCCAGTGGTCAAGGGCAGCGAGCAGACCTGAGCAGCTAGACAGGTGGGGGAAGAGGGTGGCAGCTGCCCTGCCAGGCTCCCCGGGCAGCAAGATGCAGGCCCCGCTCTGACCCCAGGGGCTGCCCTCCCCCACTGGCCAGGTTGGTTTTGTTTTGGCCATGCCACGCGGCATGCGGGATCCTATTTCCCCGACCAGGGATCGAACCTGTGCCCCCTGCAGTGGAAGTGCGGAGTCCTAACCACAGGACCGCCAGGGAAGTCCCACGGCCAGGTCTTCTTTATTGGGCCCACCCATCACCCCTGGGATTCCTAGGGTACCTTTGAGAAGCCCCTGGGCACTGACCAAGAAAGGAGTCTCAGCAAACTCTTTCCCCATCTGCCCCATGCCACCCTCACCCTGTGGTTAGGCCACGGGCCACACACAGGAAGGGGTCCCCGGAGAACTCACCCTCCGTCCTCATCCCAGTGATCCTGGGAACCAGTCACTGGTGTCCCTTTCCATGGCATCCTGAGGCCATGGAAAGTCCCCTCTGTTTCCAGGACCCCTAGACACAGAGCATCAGGGCCCCCATGGCATCCGGCCCCTCCGGCAGATCCGGAGTTTCTCCTCACCCCCCTCTCCACCCACAGCCCGGCCCTGGAGGTGGACGGGGTGGGGCCAGGCCTGGGCCCACAGCCGGCTGGCAGGAAGGCTGCCCCCCTCTGGCCACAGCCTGGGGCCCAACGCAGCCCTCTGCCCGCCCCCAGGATAACCCGCGCCTCACCGAGGACTTTGTGGCCCACCTGGAGACAGAGCTGGAGCAGTCACGGCTGCGGGAGACCGAGACCCTGGGGGCCCTGCGGGAGATGCAGGACAAGGTTCTAGACATGGAGAAGGTGCGACTGGGCAGGTGCTGGGGGAACCCTGGGGAAGGGGAGATGACAAGAGGCCCTAGCCAAGGAGAAGGGGCCGCCAGGGGGACCAGTGGGACAGGCCCTGGAGTCAGAGCCCCCTGCCTCAGCAGCCCCCAAGGAGCTCAGGGCACCTCCCTCGGCCCCTGCCTCCTTCTCCTCGGTCTCCACACCAGGGTCAGGGCAGATGGGAAGTTGGGCCCCTCACCCTCAGACCCTCTCAAGCCCTGGAGGTACATACGTGCGTGCGCGCGCGCGCACGCACACACACACACGAGCATACAAAAAGCAACACGACTCCACAAGGGGTGCGCCCACCCTCATGTGCCAGGCACCAGGCCACCAGTGCGGTGGCCTTCATGGGCTCCCTGGGCTGTATGTGTCCCCTTCAGGCCCTGGGTTCCAGGATGGAGAGGGGGAAGGGAAGGCCAAGGCCCAGGCCCATCAGGGCTGCTCCCCTCCGTGGAGACACCACCCAGGGGGCCATCCTCTCCCACCTGCAGCCCTGCAGGGGGCACCAGGCCTCTTGGTCCTTTCCCAGCTCCTTCCACACTGGTTGTCTCAATTCCCAAGGCGCTGCCAGAAGGGAGGTGCCCGGGCCACCAGAGGGCAGCACTCACCCACTGGCAGGAGCCATGCCCCCCACCTCCAAGCTGCGCTATTTGGGGTGCCCTCCCAGGTGGGAGGCCCCAGGTGGGAGGCTCCCAGGTGGGATGGCCCCATGCCACAGCCTTGCATGGGGCCATCGGCCTCTCGGTCCCCAACTTCCCACCTGCCCAGAGCTGGGCTTTCCACCCCCTCGCTCCACATCAGAGGGAAATGTGGGCCCAGTAGGTCTGCCACCCCCCGCCACCCCAACTCCCAGACTCAAACGAGGGTCAGGGAGAACATCATGCAGCAAGTTGGCTTTTGGTCCAAGAGCCTGGAGCACGAATCTCTCATCACTGAGCCCTTGGGAGGCCAGGATAGGGCCTAAGCCGGCCCTCAGTCCATCCCCAGGGAGACGGTGCTGAAATCCACGGTCTTCTCTGCTCCAGCTGGGCCAGGTCCCGGGTCTGGGCCCGGAGGGTGTGGATCTCAGATTCCCAGGCAGGTAGCACCCGTCCTGTCCCAGCTAGTGTTACTAGCAGTCACATGTTGTAAGGGGGTTGCCCTAGGCCAGTTGTGCCAGAGAGCAGGTGCTGTTATTACACCGATTTTACAGACCACGATGTCCAGCTGGGGCGGCAAGGGCGGGGTCTCCCCGCCTCGGGCCTGGTCCTTGTTCCCCCGGCGCATCCTGGGGTCCAGGGTGCACCCTCTCGCAGCCGGGCCGCCCAAGGCGGAGCGCAGGGGAGAGGAGAGCGGGGGCGTGGGGCCTACGGGAAGGGCCGCGTGGCCGCGCAGCTCCCCTGGGCTCTGACTGCTCCTCTCCCCGCAGAGGAACAGCTCGCTGCCCGACGAGAACAACGTGGCGCAGCTGCAGGAGGAGCTGAAGGCGCTCAAAGTGCGGGAGGGTGAGGCCGTGGCCTCGGCGCGGGAACTGAAAATGCAGCTGCAGGAGCTCTCGGACACCTGGCAGGTGAGGGAGGGCCTCGCCCGACGCGCACGAAGCGGCTTCGGGGCTCCCAGGCGGAGGACGACCGCCGACCTCTCCCCGCAGGCCCATCTGTCCCGCGGCGGCCGCTGGAAGGAGTCCCCGCGGAAGCTGGTCCTGGGCGAGCTGCAGGACGAGCTGATGAGCGTGCGGCTGCGCGAGGCCCAGGCTGTGGCCGAGGGCCGCGAGCTGCGGCAGCGCGTGGTGGAGCTCGAGACGCAGGTGGGCCGCTGCCCGCCTGGGGAGGGGACCCGGAGCCCGGGGTCGGCCCCGCGACGAGGCCGTGACCCCCGCCTGTCCGCCCCCAGGACCACATCCACCGCAACCTGCTGAACCGCGTGGAGGCGGAGCGAGCGGCGCTGCAGGAGAAGCTGCAGTACCTGGCGGCGCAGAACAAGGGGCTGCAGACGCAGCTCAGCGAGAGCCGCCGCAAGCAGGCCGAGGCCGAGTGCAAGGTGCCGCACCCCCCACACACACCGTGCCCGCGCCCCCGCCCGTCCCGCAGCGCCCCTTGACCGCTTGTTCCCCCGCCCCCAGAGCAAGGAGGAGGTGATGGCCGTGCGCCTGAGGGAGGCGGACAGCATGGCGGCGGTGGCCGAGATGCGGCAGCGCATCGCTGAGCTGGAAATCCAGGTAAGCGGCGGGGCCGGGGCTGGGGCCGGGCTGCGGGGCGGGACCCCGCGCTGAAGTCCGGCGACCTGGCCCGCCCGCAGAGGGAGGAGGGCCGCATCCAGGGCCAGCTGAACCACTCGGACTCGTCGCAGTACATCCGCGAGCTCAAGGACCAGATCGAGGAGCTGAAAGCCGAGGTGAGCGCGGGAGGGGCGTAAAAGCCCCGGTGTCCTCGGCCGGTGACGGGCCGGGAGTCGGCGCCTCGGGGAGCGGGAGAGGAGGGGGCCAGGCGGCCGGACTCCGTCCGTGGGTACGTCGGTCCACGCCTCCAGCGCGCGGGTCCCCCGCCCCAGGTGCGGCTTCTGAAGGGCCCGCCGCCCTTCGAGGACCCACTGGCCTTCGACGGGCTCGGCCTGGCACGGCACCTGGATGAAGACTCGCTGCCGTCGTCGGACGAGGAGCTGCTCAGCGTGGGCGTGGGCGCGGCGCTGCAGGACGCGCTCTACCCGCTGTCCCCGCGCGACGCGCGCTTCTTCCGCCGTCTGGAGCGGCCGGCCAAGGACAGTGAAGGCAGCTCAGACAGCGATGCCGACGAGCTGGCCGCGCCCTACAGCCAGGGCCTGGACAACTAAGGCAGTGCCCCGCGTGCTCGGAGCCCGGGGCCGCCGCCTGCCCGCTCCTTGGCCGCCGCCCGCACTTAACAAACTCCAGGCCCTCGGTGGTCCCGCCCAGCCCGAGGGCCAGGACCAGCGCGGCAGGGCGCGGAGGGTAGGACCGAAGTCTGGGGATCCTGAGTCCCCTGGCAGGCCCACTCTCCCCAGCAGTGTTTACCCATCTTGGTCCATAGCGCTCTGGGCCCAGTAACCTGGAGGGTCTGTCCCTCTTAACAGCCAGGGCAGGGGCGGACCCAGGGGTCCCAGGACTGGAGGAGCAGGAACCTCCCCCCTCCTAGCTGGCCTCCTTCTGGGACAAGGGTGGCCCGGCTGGGAAGGACCCAGGAGCTAGAGGAGGCCTGAGGAAGAAGAGGCCGCTCTAGGCCTGTCGTTACAACCCCGTGCCACCCTCGGGACCCTTGGCCTCTGGGGACAGATGGCCAGGCTGGGTTTTCCTGCCTGGGGCAGGCATTGTGGCCCCTGCGACAGAAACCAAAGCCCCCCCTACTGTGTGCAGGGCCGCGCAGGGTGTGGTGGCCAGCCGGAACCAGCCAGGGCCTGGGTAGTGTCTGTCCCTGCTTCTTGGGGGCCAGAGCAGCTGTAAGGAAGTGAAGAGACCCCTCTCTCCCCAGCACATCACGTCTCCCTCTGTGACAGTCCCATCACCCCAGGCTGGCCAGTGATGAAGGGGCTCCCCGACCCAGGCTAGCCTCCTCTCCAGGGGGTCCCCAGCCTCCACTTCCATTCCTTCTCAGTATCCCCGGCCCCACTCTCTGGCCAGAGCCAGGCCCCAGGGGAGGAGGCCTCCCAGTTGAGTTGCCTCCCAGCGCCTGCTCATGGTGGTCCCGTGGTCTCTGCTGAGTCAGAACCAAGAACGGTGCCAAAATCCAACGATGCCCCCAGACCCCTGCCCCCTGGGGCCTCACGACCCTCAGGCTGACCCTCTCGGTGCTCCTGGAGCCTAGAGCAGCATCACAAGCAGTCTCCCCGGCACTTCCTGGGGTGGGGATCCATGCTCAGTACCCCCTTCCCGGTCGCCCACTCCTCAGTGTTACAAAGCCTGGGGACCAGGGTGGGCATCCGAGGGGCTCTCCCACGTGCCCCCCACACTGCCCCCCACCATTTTGCACACTGCCTGTTCACACTCCACATGTCGCCCAGGCGGGAAAGATGGAAAATAAAGTGTATTTACACAGTAACGGACAAGGGATGCTGAGTGGGGCAGGCCTTGGGGTAGGGGAATCACCAGCAGCCATGGGTCCCTGGCCCCTTGTCCAGTGAAGCAGCGGGGAAGGGAGCAGGCTGTCCTTGCCCTTGGGAGCCTCCCACCATCTAAGAGAACCAGAGGTGGAGGTCATAGCACGCCAGTGCGGGCGGGGGTGGGGGGGGCAAAGAGGCTGTCCAGGTCGGGTGCATCATGGAAGAGGAAAGGACATTCACATGTACAGTGTGAGCATAAGTGTGGGTGTCAGAAGAGATGGTTAGTATTGTAGGAACGAGTCACCAAGGACCTGGGACGTCAGGCGTAGGGACAGACCCTTAGAGCAGGGCATTTTCAGGAGGGTGTCTCTGGAGATGGGGAGGGAGGATGGGCCATGATTTCCCATCACGGGTGACTGGGTGACTCAGCTGGGGCCTCCCCTGAGAGACACAGAGGAATGAAGGGTCTTAGGGCCTCAGGAAGATTCAGTATCTGGTTTATTCAGCACCCACTTCCCAAGGCCTTCCGGGTACTCCACTGTGCCTGGTTCTGAGGGGTCCCAAGTGTAGTGGAGCAGACAGACATTGGGGTGGGGGCGGGGACTTAGCCTGCACAGTAGTGTGGCAAGTGCCTAGACGAATGTGTAAGGAGATCAGGGAAGGCTTCCTGGAGTGGGGGGATCTGCAAGGGCATAAGCATAACGGTGAGACGTGGCAGGGACCAGCAGGAGGCACATGAGGTCTGTGAAGAAGGAACAGGAGAGAGTGGGCATGGCCAGAGCGGGAAGGGGTTTTTCTAGTCAGGAGAAAGAGTTTGCACTGTGAACTAAGGGCGCTGGGGAGCCATGGAGGGCTTAGGTGAGAGGGGCACCATCAGGTAGACTACAGTGTTGGGGGGCAGTGCAGAGGCAAAACAGCCAGGCAGTGGGGGTTCCCCTGGGGGAAGAAGGCCCGGAGAGGCAGCATCCTTTGTGGGGTTGCCCATGGAGCTGAGACGGAGTCCCAGTTAGCGGGTAACACAGCCAGGAGCAAAGGAAGACTTCCTAGGAGGAGACATTTAATTGGGTCCAGGTAGGTGCCAGCCAGGCCCTACCCTCTACACCCAGTGTGGACCCACCAAGTGTCCCCCACTCTGCTGCCTGATACCTGCCAAGCGGCAGGGCAGGACACTGGTTATGCACCAGGACAGCCGAACCCCAGCTCTATTCCCTCCCACAACAGCTCCTGTGGGCCCATGCGTCATTCCCATCACACAGATTTAACACTGAGACCCTGACAGTTGCTGTCTGCCTCTCCTGTTGCCGCCGGGTAGCTGGTGGCTCCAGCTGGCTGGCTCCCAGGAGGCGGCACGGCCTTGGGGGAAGTGTCTGAGGTTCTGCCCTGCTCCCTCACAGGGGGCCTTGGAGCCCTGGCTGCCCAGCATGTCAAGAGTCAGCCCCTACCCTTGGGCTTGTCTCAGCATCTGGAAACAAGGACACCTGGGTTCTCACCAGGGCCCAGCTTAAAAAAGAGACCTCTGTGGACTTCCCTGGCAGTCCAGTGGTTAAGACTCTGCACTTCCAATGCAGGGTGCATGGGTTCAATCCCTGGTCAGGAGAACTAAGATCCCACATGCCACTAGGTGTGGCAAAAAAAAAAAAAAAAAAAAGGAACTTCTGTAGTTTGCCACCTAACTGATTGGCTCCCAGGGGTGGAGATGGCAGTGTCCCACTGCGACAGCGCCAATGTCTCTTCAGACCCCAGGTTGGGAGGCAGCCGCTTCTGGGGTGGGGGACAGGCAGGACTTGGTGATTCCTGTCTGACAGGAACCTGGCTTCAGGGACTGGGTCTAGGAGCAGAGATAGGGCTGAGGGCCCAACACAGGGTCCCACTCTGTCCTTCTACCTGCCCTGGGGATTGTGGTTCCCCTCGGGCCTCCATCATTCTTGGTATGAAGCAGGACACCCTCAGGGAGGGAAGGCGTAAGGGGTGCATTTCCGGCAGGGGCACTTGGAAAGGAGAGCCTGGGCTGGGGTTTAAAGGGTCCAAGGTCAGGGTGACTGGACTGTGGGAGAGCAAGGAATTCTGACTGGGGGAGACAAGTGAAGACATTGGTTGGCTCTGGTGAGGACCCTTGACTCTGGAACACAGGCAAGAATGCCTGGCTGGAGGGGCTTGGGGAGGACGCCCGAAGTTGGGATGAAAGGCGAGGCCCATGGTTGGGAGGCACAGAGGGGCATGATGAGGGCACCTGGAGAGGAGTGGGCATTGTGAGGACTCCCTGATCTCCCACCCAGCCTTGGGAGAGGCTGCTCCTTCCCTGCAGGCCCTCCTAGTGCGGTCCACCCAGGAGGCAGGGAATGCCCTTCACGAGCCCTGGACCCAGCTGCAGGCCCGCCTTTTGCACTGCAGCCTCCTCGGTGAGCAGAGGGCAGTGTGTGCGCTTGAGAGTCCCTGGAGGGAACCGAGATGACCATGGGTCTCAGGCCACCCGTCCCCCTCCTACACCCCAGGGTGTACAAAGTAGGGCGGTGCACACTGTGAGGAGGGACCTCAGGAAGGGCCCCCCCCCTCGTTGGATCCAAGCAAGACTTTCCCACGTCTTTCCCCTCCCCCCAGGAGTGCGCGCTCCCCTGGCCGAGCGTGGGAAGAGCTTGGTCAACTGGCCACACGGCCCACGCCTTGCTCACTCGGTCGCGCGGCCCCACCTGGGCCCCTCCTGCACCTAATTTTTCCATGAGAAATTTGGCATGAGAAAACCTACGTTCACGAACGCGGGTGGGTGCGCGGCGCTGGACCACGGGGACTCGGCATCGCCTGGTCCCACCCCAGCCCCTCCTCGCGCGACCCTATCCTCAGTGGAGAAGACGCAAGGCCGGGGAGTGTTCGGGAAAGCGTTCAACCAGAGCTACAACCTGCTGTGCACAGCTGCCAGCACAGCCCGGCCCGGACCCTCTCGCCGCCCTGCGGTCAGCCGCGCCGCTGAAGGGCCCCAGCCCGCGACCGCAAAGGCGAAAGTGAACAGGCTTCAGTGTCCCGGCTTTATTGCAAACTCGGGCTGCGCGCGGTAGACGATACACTGGACTCCAGGCAGGGCCTAGGCCGAGGGAGGGACGAGGCTCGAGGGGAGCGGGAGCTTGTCCTAAGCCAAAGGGGCGGGGCTCAAGGGTGAGCCTTGGCCAAAGGTGTGGGTGGGTCGCAAGCCTGGGCCAAAATTCTAGGGCTCTAAGGGGTCTGAGACCAATCCACAGGGAGCCGGACTCCAGGAGGAGGGGAGGGGGAGATCTAAGACAAAGATGTACAACCTGAGGGACGGATCCTAAGGCAGGGGTGGGGCGGGTGGGCAGGGCTAGGGTCTAGCTCAGTGGAAGGTCTCCACCTCTACCACCGTCCAGTCACCCTGCGGGGAAGTCACGTCATCCGGGGAGAAGCTAGTGACTGAGGTGATGCTGGCGCGGGACTCGTCCAGGGGAGACAATAGTTCGGCCCAGCGGCCCAGTTCGGCGTCGCTGAGCGCAGTGCGGGCTCCCCCCGCGCTGCCGGCACCCCCCGCGTCCCCTGAGCCACCGGTGCCGCCCGCGGCACCCTCGGCCGCAGCTAGCAGCAGCGTCCGGCTCAGCAGGTGCTGCACGACGCTCGCCTGCAGCGCCCCCAGCGGCAGCTCGCCCAGACGCGCCGGCTTCGCTCCCCGCGAAGCCGCTCCAGCCCCAGCCCCAGCCCCAGCCGCCGCCTTCCCACCGCCCGCGCCAGACCCGGGCCCCGGATCCAGCGCGCCTGTGGCGGGAGTTGCCGACTCGGGCCCTTCAGCCTCGTAGATGGTGCACAAGCCGTCAGCAGAGCCCGACCCGGCAGCAGGAGACCAAGGCAGGGGCGCTCCTGCGGGGAGAGGAGCCAGACTGGGCAAAGGGAGCGGGAAGCCCCGCCCCTGACACAAGACCCCGCCCCTTCCGTCAACTCCGCCCTCAGACCCAACTGTCCTGCCCCCGAGTTGCAAAGCCTCGCCTCCAACCTCGCCCCTCCTACTGGTCCGCAGTGTCCGGAGGGCTGCTTACCTGAGGTGCCGCGGATGGCCAGCGGCGGAGCGGAACCTCGGCTCCAGGCGGCCGGGTGGCAGGCGGCGAGCTCCGCATCGGCGGGCGGGGAGGTTGCGGCGCCGCCCTCGGGCCCACTGTCGTAGCCGCGCAGCTCTTCGGGCGTGCTCGTGGCGCTGCTGCTGTGGCCCGCCAGGTCCGGGCCGCTCAGCGTACTGGACGGGCTGCGCGAGGGTGGCGGCGGTGGGCCCGGGGCCAGCGCCAGGGTCAGCCGTGGGCCCGAGATTGGGGCATCGGGACCCGGGGTTGGGGGGCGGCGTGGGGCTTGCAGAGGGGGTGAGGCAGGGGGAGAGGGAGGGGTCTGCAAAGCGGGCAAGGCCAGGGAAGGTGGAGCCCGCGGAGGGGGCGAGGCCAGGGGAAGGGGAGGATCTTGCAGAGGGGGTGAAGCAGGGGGAGAGGGAGGAACTTGCAGAGGGGGTGAAGAGGGGGGAGAGGGAGGGGCCTGCAGAAGAGGTGAGGCCAGAGAAGGTGGAGCCCGAGGAGGGGGCGTGGCCAGGGGAGAGGGAGGGTCTTGCAGAGGGGGTGAAGCAGGGGGAGAGAGAGGGGCCTGCAGAGGGAGCGAGGCCAGAGGAGGTGGAGCCTGCAGAGGAGGCAAGCTCTGAGGAGAGGCAGCGGCCTGAAAGGGAGGCGTGGCCAGAGAAGGTGGAGTGTGTGTGAGGGGCACGGCCAGTGGAGGAGGGGCCTGCCCAGGCTGTGAGGCCAGAGATAGTGTCTGTATAGGAGGAGTGGCCTGTAGAGGGGGAGTGGCCAGAGGCGTGGCCAGGGGAGAGGGTGAGCCTAGAGGAGGAGCACCTGGCAGAGAGAGTGTGGTCAGACGAGAGGAAGGGGGAGAGGTCTGTGGAGGGGATGTGGCCAGAGAAGGGTCCTGTGTGGGAGGCGTGGCCAGCGTATAAGGCGTGGCCTGAAAAGGTGGAGACAGAGAAGGACCGGCCTGCGGAGGGGGCGTGGGCAGAGCAGAAGGAGCCTGGAGAGGGGGTGTGGTTAGGGAAGAAGACGGGTTCCTCAGAGATGTTGCTTGAGATAGAGGGGCTTGTAGAGGGGCAGTGGCTGGTGGCAGAGGACCCGACAAAGGAGGTGTGGCCAAGGGAGAGGGGAGAGCTGGAAAAGGGGGTAAAGCCAAAGACGCCTCGGTGGGGGGCATACTCTGCAGAGCGGGTGAAACTGATGGAGGGACTGAAGTCAGAAAAGTGGCCGTGGCCAAGGAAGAGGCGGATACCTCCGGAAAAGATGTACCCAGATGTGCGGGGGGAGCTTGCAAAGGAGGTGTGGCCGGTGGAGAAGGGAGGGTCGGCAGAGAAGGTGGAGCAGAGGGAGGAGGGGCTAGTGGAGGGGGCGTGGCCAATGGGTGGCTATGGGCCTGGGGAGGGGGCGTGGTCGGTGGAGATGGTGGGAGCGAGCCCCTCAAGGGAGTGTCTGTGATATGGGAAGGCGGTGCAATAGGACAGGGTAGGGAGGAGGTGGCCAAAGGAGGAGAAAAGCCCTGTGCGGGGACTGCGCCCTTCCTTGGGGGTGTGGCCTGCGGGGGGCGTAGAGCCTGCAGTCCTCTGGACTTGAGCTGCGAGGGATGCCCCAGAGCCCGGGGTGTTCCAGCCGGGGAAGCCCCGGAGCGGGCTGGGGAGGACAGAGGAGTGGCGCTGGAGGCCAGGGGGCGCAAGGTTGGCCTCTGGAGGCCCCCGCCGGCGCTGGGTCGCCTCCTGGTGGCAGGGCTCGGCTCCGCGGCGCTGCGCTCTGGGGCGCTGCTCACTGATTTCCTGGAAGCCTCGGTCGGGGGCCGGGGCCGGGCACTCGGAGCTGCCCGGGGGACACCCACCTCAGCGCCCGCAGCCCGGGATCGACGGGAGATGGCCGAGGAGGAGACGGCTGGAGTGGACCCAGAAGAGTCTGGGGACAAAGCAGAAAACCGAAGGGTCGCCGATCCTTCTAGGCTGGTCCCCCTCACATCCGAGGAACCCCCTTCCTCCCCAGATCACATACCTCTCCGTGCCCCAGCGCTCAGGGCGCTCCTTCTGGGCCCTTCAGGGGCTTTTCCTCTGGCCACAGGTTCCTCAGCTGGGGGCCGGAGCCCCTTCTGCCCAAGAGGGCCTGGCCTGGGGACAAAAGGGTCTGCGCTCAGGACAGCGCTCCAGCTCCTTGTTTCGTCTCCCAAGTCTACATTTCCCCGTGGGTGAGGACATATGCCCTCTCTGCCAACCAATAATAGCTTTCACCAATTTGCACCCAGTGATGAGCAAGTACTCCCACACACTTTAATTAAAAGCTTCCAGATGGAGACACTAACCCTTGCCCAAGGCAACAGGGGAGAGGGGGCTTGTTACCTGGTGGGCCCGCTGGCATGCCCCGAGCTAGAGATACAGCCTGGGCCTGGGGTCTTCGCAGGGGCCCGCTCCCCTCTCCCAGCTGCTGGGGGCCTGGAGGCTGTAGGGGGAAGGCCGAGTCAACGCAGGTGCCCCGGAAAGGAAGGGGAGGCTGGTGCCTCAGAGGAGAGGGGGGCAAGAAGATGGGGTCCGAATCAGGGAAAGAGGCTGGAGTACCTGGGCTCCGGGGGCCTGTCCCAGCACTCCGCGGTGGTCCCCCCCGGGGAGTAGCCTCCGGGAGAGTGGCTCCCCGGCTGCCCCCCGCTCGCTCTGCCAGAGGCCCTCGCCCTGAAGCTCCCGCTGCTCCCAGAACTCGAAGAGCCGCGCTGGTTACGGGGGGAAGGGGTCGCGGAGACCCTGGGGGCTTGGGGGTCGGAAGGTTGGGAGGGCGAGAAGAGGGCGTCCGACCGGCGGCCCCTGCCCTGGACTTGTCCCTCTTGTCCATCTCGCACCTGATGAGGAGACAGACCGATCAGCATCCCAGGTCCTGGACAGCTACGCTGCCTGCAGGGATCTGGGTCCTGGCACCTCTCGGCTCTTTCCCCAGCGTCGCCACCCATGCGCGCCCAAACCTCTGCCTGGATCCACTTCCTTCCCACCCACCCACCACTCACCAGCGCAGCTGCTCATGGTTGTCCCCAAGTCCCACCCTCACCGCCTTCCTCCAGGCCATGCCAGCCTCAGCCAACCCCCTGCTCCCTCTCAGGACCGGAGATCCACCCCCCTACCCCTCGCCCCCTCAGGGACCCTGACCACCAGCGTCGGGACAGGGGGCTGCCACAGGTTCCAGATGAAGGGGACGGGAGCACACGCCCAGGTCCCCCTCGCCAGCCACCAGCGCCGTCCCGGAGGGATGTCGGCACCTGCCGGGAGGAGGAGCGGCCCTGGCTGCCCGCGCACGGGCTCGGGGAGACAAAGAGCCGCGTCCCGAGCCCTTCCCCTCCCCCAGCTGGGCCCTGGTCCGCGCCACCCTTCCACCTGCTCGAGCCGAGCTCACCTTGGGCTCCGGCCTCCCGCCGCTCCACGCTGGGTCGCCTGGGGTGGGGCAGGGTGGGAGCGCCGCGGCGGCCGCGAGCAGAGGGCAGGCGAGGGGAGGGGGCGGCGGGCGGCGGCGCGGGGAGGCCGAACGGCCCCTCGGCGGCGGGCGGGGGAGCAGGGGCCGCGCGCGCTGGATGCAGACCCGGCAGGCAGAGGCGGGAGCGCGCCGAGTAGGGCGGCCGGGAGCGCGTAGGAGGGAGGGGCTGCTTCTCCGCGGCTGCGCCTGAGGACCCCAGACACCCAACCGGTCGGGCTTCGGGGGGAATCCCTTGGGGTCCCGAACTCAACCTAACCTCCTCTCCCCACCCCCTGCCATACACACCTGCCCCGGCCCCCACCCCAACTGCTTGGCGACCAAGGCCCGCCTGGACGCGGATAGGTTGGGCCCTGGCAACCAGGGGGCGGGACCATCGCACCTCGTGCCCAATTGACCAATCCGGCCGCTCGGTGTCCCAGGCCCTGTCCTCGCTTTTGCGACCGCAGAGGCAGGCCCCCCAGGATTCTTGGGGCTTCCGCCCCTCTCATACCCAAAGGGTTTTCACAAACCCCAGGAAACCCCGTGCCTGGTTGGGCTAGGGGGACTGGTGGGAGAATGCAGCCCTGGGAATGTAGGGGTAGACCCCAGATTTGGGGGAAGAGAGGAAGAAAGGACAAGAGCGAGAGACGGAGGATGGTGAGAGATGACCCAGCCTTCTGCAGGGCAGAGCACCCCCCCCACTCGCCACACCCTCCCAGGTCACACGAAGTCAAGTCAGCAAAGGTTTCCTGGCAGAGCCGGGATTTGTGGGGATGAGATTATGGGGGGCCTGGAGGTATAAAAACGGGTGCAAGAGGAGCCGAGAAGATCCCGTCTGAGGTTTCCCAGCCCAACCTGAGGGAGTAAGAGGTGTCATTTTGGTGACCCGCCAAACTGGTGCAGAGGCCTCATGGAGGACCTTGGTAGGGGACTGTGGCATTGAGGGGGTTGAAGCAAGAAGAGGAAGATGGCCATCCTCAGCTGCCCACAGCTGGCCAACAGTGCCAGGTGCCCTCTTGCACCTCTGCTTATACTCAAGGCCACATGGCTCCCCACACACACACTCACACACACTGTGCTCTCTGCCCCCAAGCCCCATCTCTTCAGACTCTTAGCCACTCACTACCCCATCCCAAAGAACCAGCTCCTTCTGCCTCACCCCTTCCCCCATCACATTTGTACATACATACACAAACACAGAGTATCCACCGTACGATTCCATTTATATAATGTTCTGGAAAACACAAGCTAATCTATAGTGACAGAAAGCGAATCAGTGGTTGTTGGGGACAACCGGGGGAGGGAAACTTTTGAACCACCAATTGAAGCCACTCTGATTGATTCCTGACCCTCAGAAACTATGTGAGACAATAAATTCTTGTTGTCTTAAGGTGCTAGGTTTGGGGGCAATTTGTTACACAGCACAGTAATATGTAACTATCTCAGGCTCAGAAAACCTTAAAAGCTGGGTATAAAATATCAAGTGTTGGTGAGAATGTGGAGAAATTGGAACAGTTGTACTGTTGGTGGGAATGTAAAATGGTGCAACCACTGTGATTCCACTTATATGGGGTCCCCAGAGGATTCAAACTCATAGAGATGGATGGTAGAATGGTGGGTGCCAGGAGCTAGGGAGAGGAATGAGGAATATGAGTTCAATGGGGACAGAGTTTCAGTTCTGCAAAACAAAAAACGTTCTGAAGATGGATGGTGGCAATGGTTGCCCAACACTGAATGTACTTAATGGCACTGAACTGTAAACTTAAAAATGGTTAGGATGACAAATTCTATGTTATGTGTGTGCTCTACCACAATTGTTTAAAACCTGGACAGTGTCCATGCGGGAAAACTCACAAACTACCTGTGGGAATGTAAAGGGGGCAGGCTTTCTGGAGGACAGCTGGAGAGCATTGTATGCGTGTCATATGACTGAGACATTCCACTCAAGCGTCTGTACCTGTGGCAGTGCCATACAGCTCCTTCCATATCTCCTGAGCACCCAGAGTCCCCACCTGCAGGAAAGTCAGAAGTGTCAGGGCCTTAACACTCCCTCCATCCCCCTCTCCAGAGCAGCCCTCAGCCACGACAGGCAGGAGCTGGTACATCAATGCTTCAACTCCCTCACTTCTTGGGTGGGAAAACTTGGAGGTGTGTCCTCCACCATCTCCCAGAGCTCCCCCGCACAATGGAACCCCAGTTGCCTATATTGGCAGCCTGCTCCTTCACCCTCATTAACACTACTGGCTTCCTTCCCTTCCCCACTGCCTCACCTTCCAGAGAAACTATTTGCATCTAATTCCTTGCCTCAGGATCTGCATCTAGAAGGGCCCGAACTAAGCATCCATCCGTCCATCATTTACTGAATGCCCACTGTGTGCCAGGCACCATCCCAAGTGCTGGGGACACAGTAGGGAACAGAAGAGACACGTGTCTGGGGATCACGGGGCTTCGATTCCAGTCACCACAGAGACTCTTGCACAAGTGCGCAAAGCGTCGTTTATGAAAACACTTATCCCAACATAAAGCCGGAAACAAACCGCCAGGGTATGGATCTCAAGGAGCTTCTCCCGAGGCTAGAGGAAAGGGAGAAACTACTCACCTCAAAAGGCCCCTGCCCCCTTGCTACCACCTCACCTCACCCTATTTTGTTATATACACAGCATTTGTCACAAGCTGACATTACCTTGTTCCTTACTTATTTGCTTCCTTATCTCTGTCTCCGCCAACCGCACTCCACCCCCAATCCACACACACAGCAATAGAGCAGAAGCTCTGAGAGAGAAGGTTTGCCTTTGGGTAGCCTGTGGCCGAGCCCACAGGGACTTCTTCAAGGGTCGCGCCCATTGCAGGGTTTCACAGGGGAACTGAAGCTTAGGGGATCCCAACCCTCAAGGTTTCGGAGTGTCTCTACCCTGGTGAACTTGTTTTCTTTTTCCCCATGGGAGATGGGGCCTCCCTCTGCCACCTGGTCCAGGTCCCCTCTCCCTTGAGTTTTGCAGACAGGGCAGACCAAGGTCAACTGTCGCCTAAGACCCAGCTCAGGCCTCCCAAAGTGGGGAGGAAATCATGGTGTGGAGGGGAGGCAGAGTCTCCCTTTGAGAAGCCGGCCTCCCAGACCGGACTCCAACCCCGGCTCCCAGAGCCCTCTGACCCCTGTGCCCAACCCCACCAGGACCCAGGAGCGGCTCACTCCCTCTCCTCCCCCAGTGGAGAGCTTCCCCTGGCTGGGTGGTCAGAGCAGGAAGGGGGAAGCGCCGTGCCCTCTCTTGGGCCCTGGTCACTGATTCCTTGGGTGAGCCTCCAGGCCAGGTAGCTGCACCTGGGAGTGAAGGGAGGAGGAGGGGAAGGAGGACTTCCACGCGTTCCTGACAAGGTCTATGCAGCTGGGCTCCCGGAAGCGTGCCTTCAGGTCGGCTTTGGGAGCCCAGCGCCTCCAGCCCTCCTCAGTTTCCCCCGTGCCAGGTTTGCCTCACTGAAGCGGAGCCCAGAATTCTACGGTCCCCGCTCTTCCGACCAGCCCCTCGCCCACCTCGGAGACACCAGGATTAGGATCGCCCTCCTCCCGCGATCCCGCGGTACCAGGAGTCGGGGGCGACCTGTGAGCGCCCTAAGGGAGGCGGGGCCGAGACGGCTGGTGGGCGGGGCCTGGCGGGGCGGAGCTGCTCCCGGCTCTTGTTCAGGTCGCCCGCCCTCCCGCCCTGACTCACCCAGCCTGTCCCGCGAACTCAGCGGGAGTCCCGGCCGCTCCGCTCCCAGAGACACAGGAGTTGGAACAAGCGTCCGGCCCGTGAGGTGAGTAGGTGGCTCTCCGCCCCTGGGGACCAGGTGGCGGGGTGAGGATCTGGCCCACGGGAGGACCGCCCCAGGTGCGGCTGGCCCTGTGACCTGAGCCCAACGCCGTCTGGGGCACAGAAGGAGCTAGGGGGTGGGCTGGGGGGGTGCAGAGAGAGGCCCCGCCGTGGCCAGCCCAAGGGCGCCCGTCAGGGAGCCCGGCAGGCCTGGCCAAGGACGGAGTGAAGATAAACAGGCTGGGGTCCACCCGAGGGTCTTGACCGTGCTCCCCTCTCCTCCGCTGCTGACGACTCAACCCTGTGAGCCCCTCAATTCCCAGAACCCTACCACTTGGGAGCCTCACCAGGCTGTCCCTTCTGGGACTCTTGAACCTCAAGACTCCCCAGACGCCCCTAGTCCTGGCAGGACAGCTTGGAAAAGTACTGGGTTGGGAGTCCCCAGGCCTGGGGCCCAGAGCAGGATCCGCCACTACGGGGCCACCCTCCCCCACCCAGGCCACGGTTTCTCACTTGTGTAAAAGTCCAGAGTTGGACCCTGTGTCCTCCAAGACCCATTTCAGGGCTGACAACAGTCACTGTTTCTTCTTTGCCCCTTAGCATGGGCTGTGGGTGGGGACGGTGTGGGATGGCGCGCTGGTCCAGGAGCACCCGCCACCGCCACGTGGTCAGAGGCAAGCTGGGGGCTTGGGGAAGGCCTGAGAGAGAAGCAGAAGCAGGGTGAGGCATGGGTGAGTGGAGCTAAGGCTGGGTAGGGGGCATGTTCCTGGCCCTAGGCTCAGCCTGCTGGGCAGAGCAGCCGTCCTCCCTCCATTTCTTCTGCCTGAAGGAACCCCTTCTGAGGTTCTTTTGGCAAAGATGCTTCAACTCAGCGAGACGTTCTCGCTCAACAACGTGATCAGACAGACGGGACTTGGGGGAGTCTCGCCTCGAATGCCACGTGTCACAAGCTGTGACACGTTGAGCAAGTTATTTCACTCTCCTGAGTCTGGAAAAGGAGGGTCCCAACATCCACACTCCCAGAGCTGGGATAAAACGAGACACTGAAGGCATCTGGTGGTCATAAGTTCTCTGCTCCCACACCCCCATGAAGCCTTCTCCCCAAGCCCTCCCACCAGCCCTGTTCAGACACAGGGGGGCCAGCCTCGTGTCTGGGGAAACTTAATGGCAGATTCGGGACGATCAAGATTGAGTCGTGGAGGCAGATAATGATAACCCCATGTCTGCTTCTGAGGCTGTTGCGTATACACTTTGCTCTGTGGGTGCATCCCCTGGGCCATCTGCTGGGGACCCTGGGTGTGTCTCTGCCTTCTTGCCTTTGATTGTGGACCCGGGATGGCCAGTGGGGAGCTTCCACCATTATGAGATGGGTCCTGAAGGGTGGCAAGGACTCGGGGGCAGGCAGTTGGTCCCTGCCTCTCTGTGTGGCATTTTTGCTAACAGTTACCATTCTCAGGTGAAGCAGCTAAGCAGTGTCCCTCGCAGGGGTAGGTGGCCAGGGCAGGGAGAACAGTGGGTGGCCAGAACTGGAAGAGGGCATATGGCCGGCTCCCTGGTCCTGGGTCTCTCCTCAACTTAGTGTGTACTTGCCCTTTGTACACACATGCCCTGAGGTGCACGCTCCAGAATGCCCCCAGGGTGTCCCTTTCGGTGGCTGCAATTTGGCTCCTGGGGGCTGTTGAGCTGCCCTGAGTGTGTTTCTAGCAGATTCCCTGGTGTTTGAGCCTGTGACGCATGGGAGGCATCTTTACTCGGCTTATTGTTTAGGACAGGGTGTGAAACTGAGCACGAGGGATGAGCCATTGGGTGAGGGATCCTGTGCTCTGTCTGCACACCCCCTTGCATGTGCCGGCTGCTGGGTGAGTCAGGGCCTGAGTCAGGAGGCCCCGGAGCCTGGGTGTGGGCAGGCGTGTCCCTGTCCCTTACATATTATCCCGGGTACTGAGGTGGGAGCCTCTGATGGGATTAAGGGGATTAAGGACTGCCCCGACTTCAGCCTGGCGGGTGGGGCCTGCATCCCATATCCCCGCCCACTTCCACCTTGTCCTCACTCAGGAGTAACCCTAAGGCCTTCAAGGGTTGTGGAGACCAAAAAGGGAGGCAAGGAGGTGTCAGAGCGATTGACTGAGGTGTGGGACAGAGGCCAGTTTCCCTCCCACCCAGGAGACGGGTGGGAGGCTGGAGGACCAGCTGGTGGCCCAGATGCCTCCCTTCTTTGCCCAGCCTGTGCCCAGTGACAGGTTGTCAGGATGAGGACCGCAGGCCGCAGGAAACCTGCCTGATATAAAACAAGATCTTTATATTTGGGAGCATGGATACTGGGGAGGGGGGCAGACGCCTAGGAGCCCCCCCAGAGGCGGCGAGGGGCTTGCTGCCTCCCTTTCCTTCGCCCCTCCAGCCTCGGAGGTGGGGGAAAAGGCTCCCGACTGCCTGTCGGGGAGGGTGATGTCCCAGCCCGTGGCCCACGCCCCCGTGTGACTTGCGCCTAGTTGTCTGTATCTGGAATAATGATACCTTGGTCTAAAATGAAAGCCTGGGACAGACAGAGTGGGCTGGCCGCCCAGGAGCCTGGCAGCCCAGCCCTGTCCCAGTCGTAGGTGTCACCCTGGCTCTCTCCCTGTGAGTTTTCCATTTCCTGATCCTCTGCCCTGTCCTTGCACCCCCCTGCCCCTGACTCTCAGAGGCCAGGTCTCTGTTTTCTGCCGCAGATCCTAGGCACTTGCCCCACTAGAAACCCAGGTGTCCTAGTCACTCCCACCCCCCAGGGCTGACCAGCCTTCAGCTTTGCCACTCCCTGCCCCTGGGGCCCGAAACCAGAGCCAGGCTCCAGCCAGGCTCCAGCCAGGCTCCAGCCGGCTTTTCCGGTTGGAGGTTGGAGGTGGTGCCCGGAGCGCCCCTGAAGGGAGTGCGGGGCCCATGCCCCGGAAGTCTCCGTGTCTCTGGGACTCTCTCCGGTCCAGTGGTGGAGGGAGCCGGGGCTGGCCGCCTGGATACCGGGTACCTGGGGTCAGAGAAGCAGAGCGAAGTGTTTCCAATTGGCGTCAAGGGTGGGAGAAGATGCCTGGGCCCCGGGAGAAGGCCACACGGGCAAGCTGTGGGGCAGCGGCCCCGTGGACTGCCCCTCCTGAGCTCTGAGGGCAAGCAGAGTCCGACCGAGGCAGGGGTCCCTGGGAGCAGAGGTGGTGAGGACAGTAGTTGCCCGGCTCCAGGAAGGAGGCGAGGTCTGTGGGGGGAGGGGAAGGAAGCGCACAGCTTGTGGGTTCTGCCAGAGTTTGGCAGGGCCGAGCGCGGATTGGGAGCAGATGCGTGTGTCTGGCTCTTCTGGGGACCCGGCACCGGGCGCCCTTTCCTGAGGGTCTCTCTCTGCACCCTCCACTTCCCGCTCTCCCACAGGCGGGATGATTCCGGTGGCGGAGTTCAAGCAGTTCGCGGAGCACCAGCCCAACTTCAAGGTGCTCAAACCTTGGTGGGACGTGCTGGCCGAGTACCTCACCGTGGCTATGCTCATGATCGGGGTCTTCGGCTGCACCCTCCAGGTAAGGGGCGGGGCAGGGGCGGGGTCTCTAGGGGCGGGGTCTGGGAAGTTCCGGAAGTCTTCCGTTATCCTCTCTTAGTTCTGGAGACTGGAAGTCTGAAATCAAAGTGTTGACAGGGTTGGTTCCTTCCGAAAGCTGTGAGGGAGAATGTGTTCCACGGCTCCCTTCTAGACTCTGGTGGCCTCAGGCATTCCTTGGTTTACAGATAACGTTCTCCCTGTATCTTCAAAGCATCTTCCGTGTGTGTGTGTGTGTGTGTGTGTGTGTGTGTGTGTGTGTGTGTGTCTGTGTGTGTCTGTGTGAGTCTGTGTCCAGATTTCTCCCTTTTATAAGGCCAGAGTCCTATTGGGTTAGGGCCCACCCCCAATGACCTCATCTTAACTTGATTACATCTGCTCTGCAAAGACTATTTCCAAACAAGGCAACATTCACAGGTATTTGGGGGTTAGGACTTCAACATCTTTTCGAAGGACACAAATCAACCCAGCCCTTTTTTTCAGACAAAGTCCGACGCTCAGAGGTTTACTGACTCTTCCAAAGCTGGGGAACAAACTGGGGACAGTTGGGGGTTGATGGAAACCCCTCTTGCCTTCAGCCTGCTTCCTCCCCCACCCCACAACTTCCCAGGCCGCCCCAGATCCTTCACCATCTTTCACCCTCTCTCCCATCCCCAGGTGACACAGGACAAGATCATCTGTCTGCCCAGTCACGGACCCCGGGAGAACTTATCAGAGGCCTCGTGCTGGCAACTGCTGCTGCGGGGGGTCTCCGAGCATGTGGGGGACCTCCAGGAGTTGAGCGGCCTCAGGAACAACCTGGACCTGCAGCAATATAGCTTCATTAACCAGCTCTGCTACGAGACGGCCCTCCACTGGTACGCCAAGTACTTCCCCTACCTGGTCGTCATCCACACGCTCAACTTCATGGTCTGCACCAGCTTCTGGTTCAAGTTCCCCGGCACCAGCTCCAAGATCGAGCACTTCATCTCTATCCTGGGCAAGTGTTTCGACTCTCCGTGGACCACGCGGGCCCTATCCGAGGTCTCCGGGGAGAACCACAAGGACCCTGCCGCCGCCGGGCGGGCAACGGTGACCATGGCAGCAGCGGCGGCAGGACCAGGGAAGGCAGGTGAGGGTGAGAAGGAGAAGATGCTGGCGGAGCCTGAGAAGGTGGTGACGGAGCCACCGGCTGTCACCCTGCTGGACAAAAAGGAGGGTGAGCAGGCCAAAGCCCTGTTTGAGAAGGTCAAGAAATTCCGTATGCACGTGGAAGAGGGGGACATCCTGTACACCATGTACATCCGGCAGACGGTGCTCAAGGTCTGCAAGTTCTTGGCCATCCTGGTCTACAACCTCGTCTACGTGGGGAAGATCAGCTTCCTGGTGGCCTGTACAGTGGACACCTCGGAGGTCACGGGCTATGCCAGCTTCTGCTGCAGCCACACCAAGGCCCACCTCTTCTCCAAGCTGGCTTTCTGCTACATCTGCTTCGTGTGCGTCTATGGGATCATCTGCTTCTACACACTCTTCTGGCTCTTCCACCGGCCCCTCAAGGAGTACTCCTTCCGGTCCGTGCGGGAGGAGACGGGCATGGGCGACATCCCCGACGTCAAGAACGACTTCGCCTTCATGCTGCACCTCATCGACCAGTACGACTCACTCTACTCCAAGCGCTTCGCTGTCTTCCTCTCCGAGGTCAGCGAGAGCCGCCTGAAGCAGCTCAACCTCAACCACGAGTGGACGACCGAGAAGCTGCGGCAGAAGCTGCAGCGCAACGCCTGCGGCCGGCTCGAGCTGGCCCTCTGCATGCTCCCGGGGCTGCCCGACACGGTCTTCGAGCTCAGCGAGGTGGAGGCCCTGCGGCTGGAGGCCATCTGTGACGTCACCTTCCCCCCAGGCCTCTCGCAGCTGGTGCACCTGCAGGAGATCAGCCTGCTCCACTCTCCGGCCAGGCTGCCCTTCTCCTCGCAGATCTTCCTGCGGGACCACCTGAAGGTCATCTGGGTCAAGTGCGAGGAGCTCCGAGAGGTGCCCCTCTGGGTGTTCGGGCTGCGCAGCCTGGAGGAGCTGCACCTGGAGGGGGTCTTCCCACCGGAGCTGGCCCGGGCAGCGAACCTCGAGAGCCTCCGGGAGCTGAAGCAGCTGAAGGTGCTGTCTCTGCGGAGCAACGCCGGCAAAGTGCCCGCCAGCGTGACCGACGTGGCCGGTCACCTGCAGCGGCTCAGCCTGCACAACGACGGGGCCCGCCTGCTGGCACTGAACAGCCTCAAGAAGCTGGCGGTGCTTCGGGAGCTGGAGCTGGTGGCCTGCGGGCTGGAGCGCATCCCCCATGCCATCTTCAGCCTGAGCGCACTACAGGAACTGGACCTCAAGGACAACCACCTGCGGTCCATCGAGGAGATCCTCAGCTTCCAGCACTGCCGCAAGCTGGTCACACTCCGGCTGTGGCACAACCAGATCGCCTATGTCCCCGAGCACATACGGAAGCTCCGGGGCCTTGAGCAGCTCTATCTCAGCCACAACAAGCTGGAGACACTGCCCACCCAGCTCGGCATGTGCTCTGGCCTCCGCCTGCTGGACATCTCCCATAACGGGCTGCACTCCCTGCCGGCCGAGCTGGGCCTCCTCCAGAACCTGCAGCACCTGGCTGTCTCCTACAATGCCCTGGAGCTTCTGCCCGACGAGCTCTTCTTCTGCCGCAAGCTGCGGACGCTGCTCCTCGGCTACAACAACCTGAGCCAGCTCTCGCCCCAGGTGGGGGCCCTCGGGGCCCTCAGCCGCCTGGAGCTCAAGGGCAACCGGCTGGAGGCGCTGCCGGAAGAACTCGGCAACTGTGGGGGACTGAAGAAGTCAGGGCTCCTGGTGGAGGACACCCTTTACGAAGGGCTGCCGGCAGAGGTGCGGGACAGAATGGAGGTGGAGTGAAGCCAGGGAGGGGCAGGTTGCGGTAGAGGCCTTCCAGATGCTATCACCCTGGAATCTCTACTGTTATCTTCAAGGGAGGGGGCCAAGTGAGCCCAGGCCGGGACAGGAGGAGCAGACGTGCCAGGCTGGTGGAGCCCAAGGCAAGATCCTAGGATTGGTTTGCCTGGGAGGCTGTGGATCTAGGGTGGAACATCCTGGAGGGATTAACTCAGTCATAAGACTCTCAGAGCAAAACCACACCTGTGTCTTTGGCTAGCTTGCCTGCCCCCAGCCCTGGGCCAGAGCTGCTGCTCCCCCAACCCACTCCGAACATTCGGGCTCAATCAATGCCACATATGGGGGTGGGGCTCATCCCAATGGGATTTCAACCCTCTCTTCCTGACCAAAACAGCTTACATCTGGGGTTCTCTCCCAAGGAGGGGACACAGACGCAACGGACAAGCTCCCCCCTCCTCCACCTCCAACTTGGATGTTAATCCCCTATTTTTTTTTCATTTATTTATTTATTTTTTTGCGGTACGTGGGCCTCTCACTGTTGTGGCCTCTCCCGTTGCGGAGTACAGGCTCCGGACGCGCAGGCTCAGTGGCCATGGCTCACGGGCCCAGCCGCTCCGCGGCATGTGGGATCTTCCCGGACCGAGGCACGAACCCGTGTCCCCTGCATCGGCAGGCGGACTCCCAACCACTGCGCCACCAGGGAAGCCCAATCCCCTATTTATAAGTTGTTTGCTATGGA
Organism: Tursiops truncatus; assembly: GCF_011762595.2. NCBI lineage: Eukaryota > Metazoa > Chordata > Mammalia > Artiodactyla > Delphinidae > Tursiops > Tursiops truncatus. Next base: position 165,520,228 of record NC_047036.1, on the reverse strand, counting down.
CACCTGAACTCAGAAAAAATGGTTTTCACATTTGGCTAGGCATCAAAGTCAACATCAAAACAAAACATCCCAGGCCCCACCCCTGAAAGACTGACTCAGGAGCTTTGCCTGGAGGCCAGGAACTTGCCGGTAAATATAAGCATCCCAGGTAATTCTGACAAAGACAGTCCCAGGCCTGTGTGTTGGAAAATGCTGACCTACAGAGTCAGATATCTGGGTGTCTAGAGTAGGGATTCTGAACTTTTGTTTAGATCCCTAGATGCTTTGAGAAACCTGATGAAAGCTGGGCACCTCCTTCCTCAGGAAAATGCTCACGTACGTGAAAAGTTCTGCAAACAACTTGAGGCAATCAACAGATTCCCCCAGATCCCCTAGAGGGCTGTTTATGGACATCCTAAGGATCGGAGACCCCAGGTTAAGAACACCTGCTGTGGAGGGTACATTTTTCTGAAGACAGGCTGGGACTTAGTCTTTCACATGTTCCCTATGCGAGGGAATGTATATCAGTGGGTGCTTAATAAATGATACTAACTATGAGAACTAGAATCTTGATCCTTGTGTCCACTCCTGTGAGTCTAAGCCTTCGATTCCACCAGACCAAGTACAGGGAAGTGGCGACAGTCACATTCCAGAATCAAGGGTATCAGTGCATCCCGGAAGCAGAGGCAGAGAGAGACCTCAGCTAACCAGGAGAAATCAGGTGGCATCATCTGCCTAGGTTTTTTCCTGGAGAACTGCTCTTCCTCTACCCTCCCTGTTAGTCTCCCGGCTCCACAGTTTTGGATCTGCTCCACCTGTAAGTTGTCACCAGAGGAGTCGCCACAAGCCTTCAACGCCCATCACAGTGTCCCTGTGCTGGAGCGGGCAGGGCACAGCCTGCCCAACCCTGACCTCCTGGGATCACCACCTCCATGGTGTCTGCAAAATGCGAGCCTCCTCCTGGCACCAGAGAGCAGAGGCAAGGTGCTCTCCAGGGGCCCCAGGGTTCCAGATGGGGACATTTTCCCAGCACTCTTCATACCAGCTAAAGAAAATGTGTAGGCCACGGAGGCGCCAGGTAGAGGCACCAAACCCCGGGGCCTATCTTCTGCGTTGTCCAGGAGCTGGGAGCAAATTCTGGGGGCAGGGCAGTTGAGGGAAGTCTTAAAATGTCCCACGCAAGTCTGATTTGGAACTCTCGGACCTTGACCTTGGCCCCCCTACCGGCCCCCCAGTCGCCGAGGGCAGGGGTCACGCCACTGGATTCCCAGGGTCCTGACAGTGGCCCGAGCCCTACACCGCCCATCCTACATGTCCTCGGCCAACCCTGAGCCTGCTGAAATGGAAAGGGCTTGCCCCGGGTGCCTAATTATGGTGAGGAGGCAGCAATTAAGCATAACAGGGATCCTAAGGAAGCACTGAGATGAGAAAGGCAGTTCCGAGAGGGAGTAGGTGCCAGCGATGGCCGGGCCGAGAAGAGAAAGAACGAGGCTGAGGACACACAACCATGGCGACCACCGGGGACAGCGACAGGGGGGAAAAAAAAAAACAAAGTCACGAGTGCGCATGCGCAGCAGAGGCCACGGGCGTGACCTGGTCTCCTCCTCTGTACGCTTGCGCGCTGCTTTCTCCGCCCACCGCTGTAAGCGGAACGGTGAGTGGGTTTCCAGACAGCGCCTCTTGCCGGAGCGCTCGGGAATTCACGCATGCGCCTCACACTGAGAGGATTCGCACGTTGCCAGCAGCGAGCTCTAGGCGGCGTCATCCCTCCGGTCGGGACGAAGCACGCACGCGCGGAAGTTCGCACGCGGGAAGGGCGGGTGTGCACCGCGAGCATGCGCCCTGCTGAGCGAGACGGCGGCTCGGCGGGGTCATCCGAGCGCAGGCGCAGTGCGGTGTTTGTCTGCGGGACTGACGGGCGGCCGGGCGGTGCGCGGCGGCGGCGGCGGGGAAGATGGCGGCGTCCTCCCTGGAGCAGAAGCTGTCCCGCCTGGAAGCAAAGCTGAAGCAGGAGAACCGCGAGGCCCGGCGGAGGATCGACCTCAACCTGGATATCAGCCCCCAGCGGCCCAGGCCCAGTAAGCACGGCGGCGTGGGGGAGGGGGCGAGCGGGGCGGGGCGCGCGCCGCGGGAGGCCCCGCCCCCGCCTCCAGGCCCCGCCCCCGCTTCCGGGGCGCTCTAGCTCCTTCTCTCCGCCCCGCTCCTCGCTATCGGCCAGCGGTGAGAGGGTCACGGTGACCCGGGAGGCGTGGGGCCCGCGGGTTCCCGGGCAGCCCTTCCCCTGCCTGGGGGTTCCCCCTTAACGGGGCCTGGGAGCCCAGTTACCCGGCTCCAGGCGAGGCCCCCCACCTGATGACCCGCCCCCAATCACCGGGATCCTCGGAGCCTCTGTCACCTACCCTGAGCCTTGCTTCTCCTACTTCATGCGACCGTGACTACATCCAGGTCCTCCGCTAACATGTACACATCCCTTTTCACCAGCTGATTCTACTCCCGCCATCTCACTGATTGTGTCAAGAGGTTCCCCCCTCCCCGTTCCGCACCTTGGTCCGTGTCTGGGATCTTGTCATTGGGCTCAGCGGACTCCCTCCCACATACAGTTTACCCATATACACCAGGCCCCCTCATACTCCTCTGACTCGTTTCACTGTTGCCATCTTTCTGGCTCCTCCAGAAATAAACACGCAACTCCCAAGCGCGGCGACTTTGTCATTTAGAATCAAGTGACTTCCCCATTCTTACACACCCACACCCATCCAGCCCGGGGATACCTGAGGCCAGTGCGACTTTATCTAGGCATCCCAGGGCACGTACACCTCCTTTCTGGTCCCACAGTCCCCGTGTCTCCCTGGCGTCTTGTCATCTGGAGTCAAGAGCTACCCCCCAGCACGCACACCTGGCTCGGAATCACCGTGACCACATCTAGTCTCCTTGTCATTTCCTGCATGATCCCCTCCCCATATCCTTGAAGCTCAGAGGGAGTCAGATTTTTCCCCTTCCTACAGACCTGATGAACAGCAGCCCACACACATGCTTTCTGTTTTTGTTTTTGGACGCACTGCGCGGCATGTGGCATGTTAGTTCCCCCACCAAGGATCGAACCCGTGCCCCCTGCGTTGGAAGTGCAGTCTTAACCACTGGACCACCAGGGAATTCCCCTGCCCACACACCCATGCCTTCTGTGTCTCTCTTGATCCAGCAAATTGCTCTCCTTTTTATCCCCTCTGATATGACTCCTGTGGCTTATGTAGCTCTCTGTGGAGTCATCCTGACAGGACGGGGAAGACACTTCCTCATCTGGGTTCCCCCACCACTGCCTGCTCACCCAGCCTGGCGCCCCCATCCTTGTGTAGGGTCCACTCCCCATTCTCCCTTTCCTGACCTGGGCCCGTGTGGGTTTCTCACTGGATTGGGGGTGTGTGTGTGTGTCTCTTGGGGCCCAGAAAAAAACCCGAGGTGGCAGTGCTGGCACTGGACACTGCCTGGGGTAGGAAGCCCAGCCAGGACTGGAGGGTCCCCGCTGGTCTCTGCAGTGTTACTCCCCCTCCAACCCCAGTGTGGACAAGACAGGCCTAGGTACGGGGCCTGGGGTGCCTTGCAGGGTGGCTGTCCCAGATGGAGAGCGAGGCACGGTGAGACCCATGGCGAGCAGGCCGCGGGGAGCCCCCTCCAGGCGTCTGTGTCTGTGTCAGCTCCATCCCATCCTCCCAGTTCTCCCATCTCTGTCGGTTTCTACCCATCTCTGCAGTTTGGTACCGCGTGCCTCCCCCTCTTCTCTGTTATGATTTGATTTGATTTCTTTTCTTTTGGACAAATCGGTGGTTTCCGTTGTGATTTATCGTGGTGTTGTTGTTTTTTTTTTTTCTTCCTTTTCCCCATCCAGTTATTGTGATCACTCTAAGCCCTGCTCCTGCCCCGTCCCAACGAGCAGGTACCAGCCTTTTTATCATCGCTGCTTGGACCTCTGCACCATTGACCTAACCGCTGCCCTGGCCGCAGAATGCCATCCCCCCCTTCCCCCTCCCACGTGCTCCGTGTGTGCGTGTGCGCGTGCGCATCCCCCCCTCTCACCCTCACTCTCTGTCCATCCACACCGTCCGCGTCCGGCCCACCCGGCCACTTCCTCTGTCTTCTCACCTCCCGCTCCTCCCTTCCTCTTGGGCTCAGGTTTGGATTCCCTGGAGGAGGAGACAGACTCCCTCACCGGCCGGGAGTCTGTCGCCTGCCAAGGGGGTCACGAGTGTCCGTGCGTGTGCCTGCAGGCGTGTGCATGAGCGGGGGGGAGGGAGAGCTGCTCATCCGCCTCAGCAGCCCAGCGGACCCGTGTCACCCCCTGGGCTGAGCCATGCTAGGCTTGGACTGAGTCCCTGTCCTCTCAGGGCTGGCGCGCCCCAGGGGGTGGGGGACCCTGGGGGTTGGAGGGCAGTGAGCACTGAGGGCCTCCGGGCGGGAAGTGGAGGAGTCCCCGGCGCCTTGGAGGGAAGGCCGGGTGGAGCAGGGAGCAGGGTTGCAGTCGGGAAACCTCTGGAGAAGGTGGAATTTGAGCAAAGTCTCCTGGGAGGTGGGGGCAGCGCAGGGATGGAAGTAGAGGAAGCAGCCCCCCTAGGGGCGGAGGGCAGGTGCCAGTGGGTCTGGGAGCAGACGGGTGTGGGACATGCCTGTGCGAAGGGCGGGGGTGCTGAGAGAGATGGGGTGGGGGTCTGGCCTCATTGGTCCTTGTGAGCAGGACTAGGTTGGGAAGTGTGTGTGTGTGTGCACGCGCATGCGTGCGTGCGCGCGTGCGTGCGTGTGTGTCGGAAGGTGAGGGGCTCTGTGGCTCTGCTGGAGACCCTGTGGCATGTCGTCTGCCCATCTGCGTGGGTTTGTGCCATGCCCTGTGTGCGTGTGCCTACGTGTGTCGACTGACAGCCTGGTACGTGTGTGGCTCCTGATGGCCGCGTGCTCCCCACCCCCCACCCCCGCCCCGTGTCCTTTCTCGTTCTCTCTCATTCATTCTTCTCTCTCTCTCTTTCCCCTTCAGCCTCTCGCTCTCATTCTGCCCTCCTGACCTGCCGTGGGCCCGGTACCACCTCTGTGACTTCTGTTCTCAGGGTCTTTGTCTACCTCCCTCCACCCCACCTTAGCCACCCTGCACCGGCCCCGCTCACACGCCTACCGTGCGTCAGTTTGCGGGGCTGGCTGGAAGCCTCTGTCCCCCTACAGCCTTGGCCCCGGGTTCTGGGGCGGCCCTCAGAGGGCCCGGTGGACTGTGTAAGGGAGGGGACCGACAGGACACCACACCGAGAGGTGTGGGTAGGAGAGGGCTGTGGTCCTCACTCAGAAAGGGGGCCCTGGTGCCCCCAGGGAACCTGAACCTGACAGGGATCCAGGGTCCCGGTGCAGGGGGAGCTCGAGGGTCCTCGGGAGCCCCGGAGGTTGTCCAGCCAGAGAGGGAGGTATTACGACTGGGATTCTGGCCCCGGCAGAGCAGAGCAGCAGGGAGGGCACGGGAGGAGAGGCCTCCGGGCCAGTGGAGGGGACTGGGCCCGGCCACGTCCCCGGGGTCCCCAGAGCTCTTCCATCACTCCCGCCAGGCCCTCCTAGGACTGCAGGCCAGGCTCATAGACCTGCCCCTCGCTCTGGCTGCGGTCAGGGTTGCAGGCCAGCAAAGCGCCTGGGCACCAGGTGCTGAACATACCTGTCTCTACCCGTTGATCACTGGGCCCACGTCACCAGGTGCCTGGAGAACTGTGGGAGGAGAAGGTGGGCCATGCGGGAAGTGTGGAGAGAGGAGGGGGCGTCAGCCAAGGGCTAAGGAGGATGGCAGGCCCCCAGCTCCTGGCCTGCTCTCCAGGGGAAGGTGAACCTGGGAGGTGCTTGTAGCCTGCAGCCTCCTCAGCCAGGGGCTCCCCTTCTGGAGGCCGAGTGCCAGGGTCTCCGGGGTTCAGGGGTTCACTGGAGGGTCATCACCCTGGCCCCCACTCCCCACCCTGGGGCCTGCCCAGCCCGGAGGCTCCTAGCCCCTCAGGGAATCCGCTCTCCTTTCCCAGGCCCCTCCCCGGCCTGTCTCTGCAGCGCGTCCTCTGGGCAGCTGGGCCCCGAGTCTCGGCTCCCGGCTGTCTGTCTCCCGCCCTCCCGTCCCCTAATGCCGCCTGCCCGTCCTGGGGTGCCCGCTGCCTGCACGCTGCCTGCCCGCTGCCTGCCTGTAGCATGCCCGAGCTGTCCGCATGCAGGCTTCTGGAAAGAACCAAACTCGCCGCCTGGCCTGGCCCCTGGAGGGGCTGTGCCACCTGGATCCCCTCACCCCAGCCTGGGGTCCTGCCCCTGCCTCGTCGGCCCTAGCTCCGCAGGCCAGGCCGGGAGGCTCACCGATGAGCCCGCAGGCCAGAGGGCGGCCCTCCCTGACCCTGAAACAGAGTGCTGGGCGAGGCAGCTGGAAGCCTAGGTCCCTTGCCCACTCTCTCCTCAGGGTGGTCCAGCCAAGGTCAGGCTGCCCACAGCGCCAGAGCTCGGGCTGATCCCAGCGGGCATTCCTGCCTTGTGTGATCCAGAGTGTGGGTGTGGTGGCCCTGGGCCTGCTTCCCCGGCGGAGGTGGGGAGGAAAGGGACACAGCGGGGAGGCTGCCTGCCCGAGGGACGGCATCCGCCTCTGGGCCTCCGTTTTCTGTCAGGGGAGGCTTGGGGATGAACCCTCAGCCTCTGGGGACCAGCCCACTGCAAGCCCTTCCAGGTCAGAGGAGTGGGCGGGGTGCGGGGTGGGAAAAGGCACCCTAGGAGTGGTCTGGGAGCGGGGAGCTCCTCCAGCCCAGCGGGGCAGGGGGCTGTGCCGCCCTGCCTGAGGGATGCCAGGGAGGGTAAGATGAGGGTTCCAGGCCCTTGAGTTGGGGCCAGCTGGGAGCTAACCCCCTCCCCACCCCTGGTTCTCACCACCCCAGCCCTGCAGCTCCCACTGGCCAATGATGGGGGCAGCCGCTCACCGTCCTCCGAGAGCTCCCCGCAGCACCCCACGCCCCCCGCACGGCCCCGCCACATGCTGGGGCTCCCGTCAACCTTGTTCACACCGCGCAGCATGGAGAGGTGAGCGGCTAGGGTGGCCGGTGGGAGGGCCGGGAGGTTGGGGCCGGGGCAGGGCGGGGCGCAGGGCAAGCCTCAGGGAGGAGCTGGTGAGCTCTGTGGGACCCTGTGTGTTAGGGGCTGGGGTGGCTTCAGGTTGGTCAGGACCCGCTCTCTGTCCCCTCAGCATCGAGATTGACCAGAAGCTGCAGGAGATCATGAAGCAGACGGGCTACCTGACCATTGGGGGCCAGGTACCGCCCTTCCCTCGGCCCCCCCAGGGAGGGTGGGCAGGACGCTGCTGGTAGGTCTGGGCTGGGGGTGGAGGGCAGAGGCCCGGTGGACCCCCAGCCCTGGCTCTCCTCGCCAGCGCTACCAGGCGGAAATCAACGACCTGGAGAACCTGGGGGAGATGGGCAGCGGCACCTGTGGCCAGGTGTGGAAGATGCGTTTCCGGAAGACGGGGCACGTCATCGCTGTCAAGGTGAGCCCGCCCCCGCCCCGGGTGGGCCCCGCACCCCAGGCTCGGCGCTAAGGCCCCTGCTGTCCCGTGCAGCAAATGCGGCGCTCGGGGAACAAGGAAGAGAACAAGCGGATCCTCATGGACCTGGACGTGGTCCTCAAGAGCCACGATTGCCCCTACATCGTGCAGTGCTTCGGGACCTTCATCACCAACGTGAGCCGGCCGCCCGCCCCCCAAGCCTCCCGCGCCCCCCGCCCCTCCCCCAGGACCCGAGCCTGTCTGGGGTGGGCAGGAGGGTACAGCCACCCCGCCAAGCCGCCACCTGCTGTCCCCGCAGACGGACGTCTTCATTGCCATGGAGCTCATGGGCACGTGCGCCGAGAAGCTCAAGAAGCGGATGCAGGGCCCTATCCCTGAGCGGATCCTGGGCAAGATGACGGTGGCGGTGAGCAGCTGGGTGGGGCGCGGGCGGGCGGGTGGTCCCCAACCGCCCCCCCGCCCCACCAGGCCCCGTCCCTGCCATCACTGGTGCCCTCCTCTGCCCGCGCCGCAGATCGTGAAGGCACTCTACTACCTGAAGGAGAAGCACGGCGTGATCCACCGGGACGTCAAGCCCTCCAACATCCTGCTGGATGAGCGGGGCCAGATCAAGCTCTGCGACTTCGGCATCAGCGGCCGCCTCGTCGACTCCAAAGCCAAAACGCGGAGCGCGGGTTGCGCTGCCTACATGGCAGTAAGTGGGGCCCAGCAGCGCCCGGCGGGCGGGCGGGCATGAGGGGCGGTGAGCCCACCCCAGCCACAGGGGTACATCCACCCTCTCCTCCTTCCCGCCGGCAGCCTGAGCGCATCGACCCCCCGGACCCCACCAAGCCCGACTACGACATCCGGGCTGACGTGTGGAGCCTGGGCATCTCCTTGGTGAGTTGGGGTCCCTGCTCTCCGAGGCCAGGGGTGGGGTCTTCTCGGGGTACGGAGGCAGGTGGCGGGAAAGGGCAGGATCCTGTCCTTGGCCGGCCCAGCCCTGCCCGTCTCTCTCCCAGGTGGAGCTGGCGACGGGACAGTTTCCCTACAAGAACTGCAAGACGGACTTTGAGGTCCTCACCAAAGTCCTACAGGAAGAACCCCCGCTCCTGCCCGGTCACATGGGCTTCTCGGGGGACTTTCAGTCCTTCGTCAAAGACTGGTGAGGGGACTTGCCTGGTGGCACAGCGGTTAAGACTCCACGCTCCCGATGCAGGGGGCCCGGGCTCAATCCCTGGTCAGGGAACTAGATCCCACATGCATGCCGCAACTAAGAGTTAAAGACTGGTGAGGAGCCCCGCCCCCGCCCTCCACTCTGGAAGGCAGGGTGAGGTCAGATGTGGCCCTGCACCCAGGCCACTGGGGAGGGGAGAGGGGCCCCAGGATGGTGTGGGGGCTGGAGCCCGAGCCCCGGGAGCTAGGAGTTGGGTTTGGACTCAGCCTGAGGGGACACCTGGCCCCAGGGGTATTTGGCAGGGTGGCCCTCGGGCTTCACCTTGGGGGAGCTGTGAACGAGCAGAGGCGCCCCAGGGCTAAGGGCTCTGAGTGTCCTGCACCAACTGGCAAGAGTAGCGCACGCGGGACGTCCACATTGGAGCCTCCCGTGGGGGAGCCCACCCACCCCTCCCATGGGCGTCTCACGGCCCACATAGGGCTTCTGTCACGGTGGGGGGCCCAAGCGCAGGCCCGGGAGGGTGTGGGCTTCTGCCCACAGATCTTGCAGACCCGACAACTCAGCCACGAGGGCGGCCAGGCCTCTCCTACCTGCTCTCACTTCTCTTCCTTTCCTCTTCTCCTTCCAGCCTTACTAAAGATCACAGGAAGAGACCAAAGTATAATAAGCTACTTGTGAGTACCCGGGGCCCTCCCCAGCCCCCATCCTAAGCCCCCCGCCACACTGGGCGCCGGGCCTGAGCAAGGCCAGCAGGGAAGACGCCCTCGCCCTAAGTGCCCTGCCTTGGGCCCCACAGGAACACAGCTTCATCAAGCGCTACGAGACGCTGGAGGTGGACGTGGCGTCCTGGTTCAAGGATGTCATGGCGAAGACCGAGTCGCCGCGGGCGAGCGGGGTCCTGAGCCAGCATCACCTGCCCTTCTTCAGGTAGCCGCACAGCGGCGGCCAGCCTACTGGGGGCCGGGGGCGTGGCCACCGGCCTCCCCTTCCCCACCCGGCCACCCAGCTGCCCGCCAGGGGAGCCCTGGGACCTGGACGGCCGCCGAGGGCTGAGGACAGAAAGTAGGGGGCGCCAACCCACCCCTGACTCCCTGCCCACCAGCCATGGACAGATGGGCCCACCAGGCCCCAGCCCTTCCCGTCCTAGGATCAGCCGGCTGTGCGCATCCCCTCCGACAGACACTGTGAACGGAAGACAGCAGGCCGCGAGCAGACTCGCTATTTATTCAGTTGTAACCTCTGGGCTGGGGCGGCCCCCAGGGGCCGGGAGAGAGCCGCCCGTCCTGTCCCCTCCCCTCCACACCGCGCTGTCCCACCGCCGCCTCGCACGCACATGCACCCTGGCTCCATCTCCCTCTCTCTGTCCCCTCCCTCTCTACCTCTCTGGCTTTCCCTGTCTCCCTCCCTGCTTCTGCCTCTCTCCTGGCCCAGGCCCTGCCACCCCCGGCGGCACCCCTGGGTCCGTTTAGGTCTCCGGCAAGCCATGAGTCAGTTGGCTGGCGTCCTCGCCCCGGGCAGGCGGGCTGGACGTTGTGACTGCAGCCAGACCCGGGCTGGTCTCTCTCTTTCTCTTTTTGATCTCAGGGGGTCCTTTTTGGAGTTTATCGTATTTTATTGTACTTGGTGGGGTGTTTGGGGGGTGGGGGGAGGAGAAGAGCTTGTTCTCATGGGGTTTGTCGGTACCTTCAGAAACTTTTACCAAAGTCATGTTTAGCTGCTTGTGGTGGCAGCCCCCCCGATGGCCCACGGGCGCTGGGGGGCTGGGGGCCGAGCCTTGGGGGCCTGGGCCACCCCGCCGGGGAGAGACTAGTCCCAAAGGTGGGCTCTGGGTGGGGGGCGGGGTGCTCCTCCCTCGGGGCTGGAGACTGGCCACAGCTTGTAGGGGTGAGTTGAGGACCTCGGGGGGTGTGGAGGGAGCCCAAGGGGCCGTGGCCACACAGGGTGGCCTTCAGGGAAGGCAGGCGTGGGGCATGGTGGAGGGCAGCAGGTGCCGGTGAGGCAGAGGCGGAGGAGGGAATGGGTGACAGGAGCGGGGGCCATGGGGCCCGGGGAGACAGGGATTGAGGGCACGTGGAGTGGACGTGGGGGGTCTGAGGATGTGTGACAGGGACAGAGGTGGGGCAGGCCGAGGGCTGGGCGTGTGGAGGCAGTCACGCCCTCGTAGTGGCCCTGAGCGCCCCTCGACTCACCCAGAGCTGGCCAGTCCCCAGCCCACACCGAGGCCCGGGCCCTGGGGAGCAGCGAGAGCAGGAGGAGGGGGTGTGTTTCCTTTTTGTTGGTGATGCATGCAAATCAAGTGGACAACGAAATAACAACAAAAAACAAAAGAAAACTCCAGAAAAACCACAAAAAGCAACCAACACCAAAGGTGAGGAAGCTCGCTGGATGTAGCTGAAGCAATCTAGACTAGGCGTCACTGTACCCTCCATCTAGCTCACCGACTGTAGTTACTACTAGGATAGTCACAAAACGCCGCATGTTTTAAAAAGTACTCGAAGTCATCTTTTCTCTGCCCCCCACCCCGGGGGTGGCCACCTTCTTTCGCTCCAATCCCCTTTGTGAGGGGAGGGGGGCAGGGTGCGGGGCCAGTAGGCCTGGCTCCCGCCCTCCCTCATGGGCCCCAGCCACAGGGGCCTTTGTGGGTAGCCGGGAAGGTCGCGTGGCTGGCCCCAAGGGCCAGCTGCCTGAGTTTATTTTTATTTAACTTTATTTTCTGTTTTGTGAGTGTGTGTCGGCCCGTTTCCCCTCCCCGCCTTCAGTGTTAAATGGGAGCCTCTCCTTCCCCCCTACCTTTCCCATGTCTCCCCCCCTCCACCCAGTCACCAGTCACCAGCCATCCCTCTCCATCAGGCAGAGGGTGAAGTGGGCAGGTGGGGGCCTGGGGCGGCCTGGGCCCAGCCCATGGTCTACAACCCCTTCTCAGGCCGCCAGTACTGCCCCGTCCCTTTTTAAAACGAAACGCCCTCGTTTGTAAATCCTTAGATGCTTGAGAATAAAACCCCTCCCTTTTCTTCTGTGGTGTCTGTGGTGTGTGTTGTGAGCCTGGCAGGGCCTGGCAGTGAGGTGGGGAAAGGGGCCAGGGAAGGGGTCGTGAGCCCCGACCTTGGGGCTTGGGGGCTGGTGGATGGGGCCTCTGCAGCGAAGAGAGACAGGCAGGGCTGGGGCCTGGGGGGGAGGTGTTTGTAGTGACTAGCCCCATATCTAATGGCCATTGTGAGGGACCTCCCCCCAGCCTGATAGCTACGGGTCTGGCCAGAGAGCCCTTAATCCCCAGCAGGCCTTGGCCGTGGGCTCTGATGTCGGCCCATCAGTGCACCGCCCCCGCTCCTTGCCTCCCCAAATGGCCCCCCAGCCAAGGCCAGAGCCGCCTGCCCGCCTGCCTGGCCCAGTGCTGCCTCAGCCGGTCCAGCATGCTGGGCACCGCTATCCTGCTGCTGGCCCTGCTCCCAGGGATGACCACCTTGCCCAGCGAGTCAGCTGGTATGTACAGGCAAGGGGACGTGGCCCAGCACACCCCAACTCCCGTGTTACTCTTTCTCAGTGCACCCTCTCATCCACCCCGCCTGGGGGAACGGGGGTGGGTGGGAGGTGGGGTCTGCACCGTCCCCCGTTTTCCAGGTTCTCTGGGATCCCCAACTTCTTCGAAGTCCCAGCAGCCAGGTGAGACCAAGGGCTGTGGGAGGGGAGCAGTCTGCGCCAATGCTTTTAGGGAGTGTCTGTGCCGGTAATTCTGGACATTTGAGAACATCCTTTGATGAGGACCCCAGCTGAGCGCCTCCTTAAGGCAGAGGTCTTTGTCAGTGTGGTGCATGTGTGTGTGATCACACACCCCAGTGGAGGCTCCCCTGTGCCTCTACCCTTTGCCGATGCTGCCCTCAGCCTGCGAGTGAGTGAGGAACACTGACAAAGGGAAAAGGCCCAGACCCGTGTGGCCGGGCTGGGCCTCCACGATGCCCAAAGGGCTTGGGGGAGAGCGCCTTGCTATTCTTCCCTCCCCTTAGAAAGGCAAGAATGGGGCCAGCACCCTCCCCCCAAACGGCCCTGCTGTGACCCCAGAGGAGCCCCTGGTCCTCGGTGGATGAGCGAGGGGTTCAGACTCCAGAAGGGGAGGGCCTTTGACCTCACCCAGGCTGACCCTCCACCATCAGGTGCCCCTCGACCCCTTCCGGGCCAGGGATTCCCTCGCTCACTGGGGATGGTGAAGTAGAGGTCTGGGAAGGGGGCTCCTCCCCAGGAAGGCGCAGCTTTGCGCCCAGGCTCAGGGGCTGGGCTGGGATGTCCCCCAGGTCTCCAGCGGGTACATCCCAGCTGCTTTACGGCTGGCGGTGGGAAGCGCGGAGCCGAGCGCGGGTGAATCCTCCACCGCAACTGCATCCATTTTCCAAAGTAGGCAGTGGAGGCGAGGTTGGCTCACTTGCCAAGGGGGCCTAAGGGACAGCGCATCCTCCTTCCCCTGTGCCACCCTTTCTCCCTGCCAGTGTCCCCGTTCCGCGCGGCGCCAGGGCCCAGGCTGCGCCGACCCCTTTTCAGTCTGGAGCTGTCGGACGCGGAGGACGCCTTCCCGCGCCGCGCGGGGCCGTTGGAGGTCCCGGCTGACAGCCGCGTGTTCGTGCAGGTACGGGCGCGGGGCTCACCGAGGCCGGGTGGCAGCCGGTGGGGGCAGCCAACCCTGACCGCGACCCCGCCCCCCAGGCGGCCCTGGCCCGTCCCTCCCCGCGCTGGGGCATGGCCCTGCACCGCTGCTGGGTGACACCATCCTCACGCCAGACCCCGGGCCCCGCCCTGGCGCTGCTGCGCGGGGGCTGTTCCGCTGACTCCTCGGTCACCTTCCCGCCACCGCGGCCGCTCCCAGGTGCCGCTCGCCCCGCGCGCTTCAGCTTCCGCCTGCGCCCGGTCTTCAACGCCTCTGTGCAGTTCCTGCACTGCCAGCTGAGCCGCTGCCGCCGCCTCCGGGGAGCCCGCCAGACGCCTGCGCCTCTGACGCTGTCTCCACCGTCGCCGGTGCTCGGGCACGGGGCGGGGAATCTGGGCGCCCGGGCCCGTCGGGGCTGGGCACAAGAGCCTCTGGCATCTGAGGGAGAAGCCTCTTAGGGTTTGGGGATCTGAGGGTCTGGGAGCTTTTGGACCTGGGGGCGGAGGTACCTCGAAACTGGGAGTAGGCACTGGGTCTCAGGCTGAGGTTGGGCGCAGGGGCGTCCGAAGGGGCCGAATTTCCAGGGGTCTAGTATTGCGACACCTGGTTGCAATATAGTGCTGGACGCTTAGATCTCTTGGGAGCCCTGGGGACCCGCCCCTGGAGCCGGGGCCCTGACGTCCCCGCCTCTTGCCTCCCCCTCCTCCCAGTGTCTGCCTCGGGATGAGGCGTGCGCGGGCGCCGGCAGTGGCCGCGATGAGAGTCTGGGTGCCGACAGCCCTCACCTGCACACGCTGACGCAGCCCATCGTGGTCACGGTGCCGCGGCTGCCCCCCAGTGAGCACGCAGTAGTCCTCAGCGGGGCTCTCTGGGGTCGGGAAGGGGGATGGGGAGGACATCTGAGGCATGAGCCCGGTCTCTGCGTTGTACTCCTCACAGGGCCACCCAAGGGCGTCCCCGGCAGAGCCGTGCGACCCGAGCCTCCCGCGCCGGCCCCGGGGGTCCTGGAGCCCGCGCCGGTGGTAGCACTTGTGTTGGCCGCCTTCGTGCTGGGCGCCGCTCTGGCCGCCGGGCTCGGCCTCGTCTGCGCTCACTCAGGTACCAACCTGCGTCCGCCGGGATCTCCGCCTGGCCCCCAGCCTATTCCCACGCGTCCGGACCCCTGGTCGCGGCGATCCCAGCCTGCTCGGGCCTGACCATCCCTAGACCTGCTTCCGCTACGCCTGCAGCAGCCCCCCAGGGGGCGCCCTTGCCCCGGCCCAGCGCGCAGCAACCCCTACTCCTCAGACTGCCTTTCCTCTCCAGCGCCCCTGCCCCCCGGCCCGCCCCCGACAGCCTCGCCCAGCGGCCCCCCGCCCAGCAGGCCCCAGTGAGGCAGGTAAGTGTTGGGGGGAGGGAAGAGGGGGAGTGTAACCTGGGGCCGGTAGGACGGATGGAGGAGGGAGGTGATAATGACTCTTCATAGCGCGTTCTCTCTGCCAGGCGGAGTACCAAATGTTTTACGCATATTAATCCTTGTAACAAGCTTCAGGTAGATACTCCTATAATCCCCATAATAGATATTTAAAAATGAGACACTCTCTGAAATTAACTTGCCAAAGATCACAAAATGTGGTGGAGCTGGGATTAGAAATCACGTAGTGGGTGACTCGCGGCCGACTGAGGGCTTAGTGTCGTAAGAAAGCACCTCAACACCTCAGACAGGCACACTAGGCAAGGAGAATTCGGGTTTCAGACCTAGCACCCACCCTCGCCCCGGCACACAGACTGATGGGGCGGCCAATGATCGGTTGGGAAGGGGGTGACCTGCCGTAGCGTCCTCTACCCTGCTCAGCCTGAGTCGCCCCTCTCCAGAGATAGCGCGCCCCCAACAGGGTCCAGAGACATACCAGCCACAGCCTTGGACCAGGCCCGCCAGGACCTGAGACTCGATGGGACTAAGATCCCTGCGCCCCGCGCCCCCTCTTGCTCCTCCTCCCACCCTCCCACCTGGGCTCAGAATAAACATCTGGCCTGAACTGCAGCGTTCTGAAGTCTGCGTGCGCGCGTGGCGCGGGGGTGGGGATTCCGGGGTGGAAAAGGTCCAGACTGGAGGGGTGGAGCTCTGGGGCGGGGCTCATACGCCCTTATATATCCGTGTGCGGTTACCGCCCAGGGGAGCCCCAAGGGCATTTTGTCCCAGACAAAAAAGGGACACCCAACCCCACCAGCTTAAATTTAAAAATAAGCCTCGCCTCCTTCTCCACCCCTGCACCGCCCACCTGCCTTCTCAACCCCAGGATTTCTCCGCTCTCCACTCCCACCGCCCGGACCCTGCCCTCGCTAGGGCCTCGAGCTCAGGCCTCTGCTCCAGTCTCCTCTCCGTCTAGCCTAAAGGTCCTTAAATCCCTCCTGCCCGAGCTCCTCCCTCCCCAGAGCATAGACAAGGGGATGACTATTAGCGCCATTTTACGGTTGAGGAAACTGAGGTTCGGCAAGGCCAAATCACTTGCTCACCAGTCAGGGCTGGCCGACCCCACAGCCCAGGCTCTTGGCTACAAAGCACATAATAGGAGTTTCACAAGACGTAGTTCTGGAAGGGAGGGAGGGCACGAGATCTAAGAACTTGGCTCCAGTTCACGAATGAGATAGAATGCGGGCGGGGGGTCTCGTTCGCCCCCGCCTCAGTTAGACGCCAGTCTCCCCATTACTTCCCGGGGAAGCAGTTCCCTTCGGCCCGCAAACGCAGAGCCACGCCCCCATCTACTTCTGCCTCCGCGCGGGGTCTTTTGGCCCCAGCGGCCGCCGTAACCCCGCCCACTAGGGAAATGGCCCCGGAACGACGACACCGCCCTCACCCGGCTCACCGGCATGAAGCCCCCGCAGCGGCGGCGAGCGGCCCCGGCGCGCTATCTGGGTGAGGTGACCGGCCCCGCGGCCTGGAGCGCCCGCGAGAAGCGGCAGCTGTTACGACTACTGCAGGCGCGACGGGGCAAGCCGGAGCCGGACGCCGCCGAGCTGGCCCGGCAGCTGTCGGGCCGGAGCGAGGTCGAGGTGAGAGGGGTCTCGGGATGGGAGCGAGGCTGGAGGTGGGGCTAGGATGTGTTCGGGGCTGGCGGAGGGGCGGGCCCTGGGAGTTGGCGGGACGAGAGTGAGGCTGGGGGCGGGGCCTTGGAGTGGGCGGGTCGAGGGTGAGGCGGGGGCGAGGTTGAGGAACCGGAAGAACGCCGGAGGAGGCGGGATTAGTGCAAGGCTGGGCCTTGTGTGCCTGCGAGAAGCTGAGGGCGGGGCGAGGGCGGAACATAGCCGAGAGGCGGGGCGAGGAGGAGGCAGTGCTGCGGCAGGCTGAGGGGCGGGGCGAAGCCAAAATTTAGGAGCGGGGCGAACTCTGAGTTAGAGCGGAGGCCCCGGACTGCGTGGAAGGCGCAGAGGGACTGGGCGCGAATGAGGTTGAAGTGAGTCAGGAAATGGGGCGGAGTGGACGAAGCGGGCAGGTGACTAGGGTAGTACTTAGCAAAGGGTGGGCCCTGGCTGCGGGGAGGAGCCAGAACCAGCCAGGGCCTTACATCTTTGTCAGGTAGCTGGTCACACCTGGGGCCTTGGCCCAAGACCCCTGGGCAGAGTCCCTATGACCCTTAACTCCGGGCCAGCGGGAGGCTAGGGAGCAGTGGCCGGCCCTGGAGCAGGCAGTGGACTGCCTAGCCCTGGGCTTCTAGAAGGTCCATTTGGCCTCATCCTCTCACTTCCCCAGATCCAGGACTTTCTCCGGCAGCTCAAGGGCCGAGTGCTCCGAAAGGCCACTCGGAGGATGCATCCAGGTGGCCCACAG
The DNA here is from genome assembly GCF_011762595.2 of Tursiops truncatus. Taxonomy (NCBI): domain Eukaryota; kingdom Metazoa; phylum Chordata; class Mammalia; order Artiodactyla; family Delphinidae; genus Tursiops; species Tursiops truncatus. Next base: position 165,503,118 of record NC_047036.1, on the reverse strand, counting down.
GGTCCCAGGCGCCGGGAAACACAGACCCCGGCCCCCATCGAGGTGAGGCGGGGCGAGGCTCCCCAAGGCCGGCCCCTGGAGGATGAGGTGGGAGTTGGGGGGATAACCTGGTCAGGGGAGCCGCAGGAGGGGTAGGGCTTGGGGGACTCCTGAAGGTTGATCCGTGAGCACCTTCTGGTTACTCCACCCAGGTGTGGATGGATCTGGCTGAGAAGATAACAGGCCCGCTGGAGGAGGCCCTGACCGTGGCTTTCTCACAGGTACAGCCATCTGCCAGGAAGGATGGGGGTATCCCGGGGACGGGGTCATATATGTGAGTCTCATTAAGCTGGACCTGGTTCCTGGGTCCCTTCCTCTTGCCAGCTCTGTGACTCTGGTCCGTCACCGGACACCCTAGCCTCAGTGTCCGCCCTTCTGAGGCCCTCTGCTGAATGTGACGCCTTCCTCAGGGTGGCAGGGAGGATTTGGAGGTGGAAGGCTGTCTCCTGCAGGGCAGGGGAGTAGCCCACGGGGACACTTCTGCCTTTCCTTGCCTGATCTCTCTGCCTGCCAGGTGCTCACCATCGCAGCCACGGAGCCCATCAGCCTCCTGTACTCCCAGCCCCCCAAGCCCACGCAGGCTCGTGGAAAGCTACTGCTCCTCAGCGCCCCTGGAAGGCAGGAGGACCTGGGCCCTGAGGCTCCTGGCCCCGCCCCCAAGACACAAGGCCCTGCCCCTGAGGCATCCTCTGAGTCCCTGGCTGGCCCGTCCGCTGAGGAAGACTTTTCTGTGGACTTCGAGAAGATCTACAAGTACCTGTCGTCCATCTCCCGCGGCGGCCAAGGCCCGGAGCTTTCCCCAGCTGGTGAGAAGGGAGGGGCTGACGATCTGGGGGTGGGAGTCTCCGGCGGCAAGCCCCGCCCTTCCCTCACCCGTTCCCTTTCCATCCATCACCAGAGTCAGCTGTGGTCCTTGACCTGCTCATGGCACTTCCTGAGGAGTTGTCCCGCCTGCCCTGCGCTGCCCTGGTTGAACATATGTCAGATACGTACCTACGCCTGATGGCCCCCCAGCCCGACCCTGCCAGTGGGGGCCTGGGGTCTGGGGCTGAGGATGACGGGACAGGTTCCAGGGGGCAAGAGGAGGCTGGCCAGGCCACTCCTCAGGCCCCCGAGAATGCTGGGCCCAGCGAACCGATATCCACTTGGCAAGCAGCTGGGATCTGCCCCCTGAACCCATTCCTGGTACCCCTGGAGCTTCTGGGCCAGGTGGCCACCCCTGCAAGGTGAGGGGCCCGGCACCTCACCAGACACACCAGACATCGGTGAGCCCCCAGGCCCTCAGTCCTGCTTGGGCTGGCACTGGGTTGTCACTGAGGATCTTGGCACGGCGGAAGGTCCCTGATGCAGTGTGCAGTACAGGTCGCCTTTAAGGTGCTCGATACAGCGTGGGTCTCAGAAATGGAAGCACAGGGAATTCCCTGGTGATCCAGTGGTTGGACTACACGCTCTCCCTGCCGAGCGCTCGTGTTCAATCCCTGGTTGGGGAACTAAAAGCCCACAAGCTGTACAGCACAGCCAAAAAAACCCCCAAAACCGAAGCAAAGTTGTACAGGGTTTCAGCCATAGAACTGGGGTGGGGGGGTTCCAGCCAGATGGCTGGGCTAAAATCACCCTCAAATACTCCCCCCACTGGTTTCTCATCCCTTCTGAAGTCCTGTGTCCGGTGTCCTGTAACTGTGAATAAAGTTCTGGTCTATACCCCTGGCTGTCTTTCTCCTGTGAGTGAAAGGTGGGAGGGGGCCTAGAATCAGAGGTAGGGAGCCATAGCTTGGAGTCCTGGGGACGGAGCGGGGACATGCCAGGGAGGAGGGTGTGGTTTTCGGTAAAGGCCACTGCACCAAGTCCAGTCTGATGCCATCTGGAGCGACCTTGGCTTGGCTGTGAGGGGACCCTTGGTGATTGTTTGGACGGTCTAGGCCTGAGCCTGACCCGTGTCGGGGAAAGGTTTTCAGAGCCCGATGACCCTCCATCATACAGACGGAGGGGAGAGGCTAGCAGAGTGAGGGTGGCCAGGTCGGGGGAGCTGGACTCCTGACCACCGGAGGGTTAAAGGTGGGCTGCCCATGTGGCAGGAAGTTGGAGGGAGGGGAGTGAGTCCCTGAGGTAGCCTTGGGGAAGCAAGTGGGGGAGGGAGGGAGAGCTGGAGGGGCCTTAGGAGCAGGAAAGGGGGGGCAGAGCTGGGTGGAGGAGGGGGCTGGGGTCCTGGCCGTGACCCAAGGTCTCCAAGTTCCAGAGGTGCTGCCAGGTCTCCCTGCGCGGGGCCCCCCTCCCTCAGCCTCGATGAGCGTGTGGATTCAGGGGCAGGTTGGTGAGGGCCGGGTGAGGGAACCGGGTGTCCTCCTACGGCACCACCTTCCCCCAAATCGAACCAGTCCTCTGAAAGCCAGTGAATTTTCTGTTCGCAGAGCCTGTGCATTCACACAGCCTTCCTTTTATAGCCACGCTCGTCTCTCCCCACACACACTGCACACGGCTCCCCCCGGGGGCGCACAACACATCTCGCAGGCGGGCCGTGGAGCGGAGCCAGCCCACTCCATGCCCAAGGACTCACAGCACCAGCCCCTTGGTGTCCAAAGTGCACATGCTGATGGTGGGACAGAGGGACCAGGCCAGAGAGGTTTGGGGCTGCGGGTGTGGTCACAGTACCAGAAGGCCGTGCCAGTTCTTGGAGACAACCTCCAGGGCTGGCTGAGGGCACCCCATCCAGGCTCCCTACTAGCCCAAGTCCATTCCACGGCCCCCAGAGTCTCCTCAAGTCAAGGGAAAGAAGGGTGGTCCTGGCTGTTCCTGGAGCGAGGGGGATGGATTATGCCTTGGTCCCCCAGAGTGTACATCTGGGTGTTTCGCAGCCCTGGGCAGCTGTTAAGAGTGTGCAGAAGTCAGCCCTGGGTTCAAATTCTAGCCTGGCTAGAAGCCAGCTATAGGCAGGTCACTCAACCTGCCTGGACCCGAGTCCCCCGGCCTTGTAGAATGAGGATGCTAACAGGGTCCTGAAAAGAGAACAGACCAAGTACAAGAGGAGCTACCTCAGCACGCTGCTTGGCATGCAGTAAGCGCTCAATAACAGCTTTTATTAATACCGTGGGCTCAGAGGCAGGGAGGAGTGAGAAAGCAAGGGGAGAGCCTGGGAGGGGGGGGTTGCAGGAGGAACCAGGGGGAGGTGGCAGGAGGGCCAGTGAGGGGTGGAGGTGGTGACAGAGGGAGGGGCGCGCTGACCTGAACTGGGGCCTGGGCTGGGGGCGGGAGGGAGCCTGTCTGCCCTCTCCCCCCCATGGAAGAAGCCTCGCATCCTGGACACAGCAGCCATTGTCGCTCTTCAGTCACTGTCTCCGGAGCAGGCCCCGCAGGTCATATTGGTATGCAGCGTCCACCTCATGGGCCCAGGAGAGCCCGCAGGCCCGGAGCCCGAGGAGGGGCTCAACACTTGGCGGGGGCGGGCGGCGGGGGAGTGAGGATGGCCAGAGGACAGGGGAGGGAGGGGAAGGGACACGGGGGTCCCCGAACCCGGGAGCGGACATGACACTCATGCTCGGCGGCAGGGCAGTAGCAGAGCCACCTACACGCTGGGGGCGGAGGGGCGGGCGTCCTCTTCCCACCCAGGCTTTAGAGTCGGGGGCCAGCCGGGCCGGTGAGTTACGGAGAGAGGACAGGGCGGGATAAAGGCACGAAGTGGGGCTCCGGCCTGGCCAGGAGGGAAGATGGGAGGGGTGTGAGGGGGGAGGGGTTGGACTTATCCTGACGCCCTCCCCCCTCGGGCTGCGGGCTCGGGGGCAGGATCCTGAGCGCGGTCCAGGCCCGGCGGCGCACCGTCGGATCGGCCCCGGGAGAGAGACCCCGCGGAGGGCCGGCCGAGGGCGCCGCACCGCTCAGACCAGCGCGTAGTCGAACTGCCCGCGCTCGAGCGCCTCCTTGTGGTCTGTCCAGGACGAGGCGGGCATGCGGCTGTAGGGGTCGAGCAGGATACGCACGCAGCGAACCATCAGCAGCACCAGCACCACGAGCAGGCACAGCACGAAGGCGAACACGGTGCGCTGCTCCGCGTCCAGGCCCGCGCCTACCGGGGGCCCCGTCGATGGCGGCAGCGGCTCGGGGGACAGCGTCCACGTCGCGCTCATGGCTCACATCGCCGCGCGCCCTGCGGAGGAGGGGGCCCGCCCGTGAGGCAGGGATGAAGCTGCGCCTTCCCGCGCCCCCGCGTCGTCCCCACCCGCCGCCCCCCCACACACCCTGCCGAGCCCCAGCCCCCGCCCGCGCCTTTGTCCCCTGGCTACGCCCATGCCTGGCCCGCGGGCACCCAACTCCGGGCGTGCGCGCAGGTGGGGACGCTAAGAGCAAGGAGAGGAAACCCCGACCCGGCCGGCCCGCGCACAACAGGTGCGAACGCGCGGCCCGGGCTGCGTGGTGGGGGGCGAGACCCGGTTCCCCCACCCCGCTCCCTTTGTTCTTGCGTCCTGGGGACCCCCCTCCCCCACCGCCCCCGCCCCGCCGCGCCCCTCACCCTGGCCTCGACCGGGACCGGGACCAAGCGGCCGGCAGCCGCGCTCTCTTCCGGGACCCGCACCCGCTCCTGGTCTCTCCCCGGTGGCCGCGGCGGCGGCCCGGACTCTGCCCACCCCACCCGCCCCTGGAGCGGCGGAGACCGAGGCAGGCGAGCTCCGCGCCAGCCGGGCCGCCGCGGCTGTTCCCATGGCGACGGGGGCGGGGCCGCCGCGGGGGGCGGAGGCTACGCAGGGAGCGGCGCTCGGGCCCGCGACCCCGCCCCGTCCTCCGGGAGAACCGGGCCCCGCCCAGAGGCGCCGGGGAGACCACCGGCCCCAAAGAACCATGAGCACCGAGGGCCTCGCCCTCCCACCCCCACAGGCACCCCCCACCCCCACAGGCACCCCCCCAAAACCACCCAGCCCGACTTAAGCTCCCACAGCCCCATTCTCCTCTGCAACCGACCCCTCAGACTCCCTGTTTGGGGGATCCCAGTGCCCCCAAAACTCATACAGGCGCTTAAGGTCCTCCAGCCTCGGGGACCCCAACCCTCAAGCAACCCCAGCCAGGTTACTAAAAACCTCCGTAGCTTTTCCAGTCTCCTTCCTCCCCCCCCTCCCCCCGCCCGACAACATACTCAGGGTGGGCAGGGTCCCGTCCAGGTGAGTCCTCCCCCTCTTCTGTTAGAGTTCCTTCAGTGACCACGACCGCCGCCCCATGACCACTGGGCTGCCCACTCCCAGTCCCAGCTCCCCCCACCCCAGTGACAGACACCTTGGACTACCCAGGTTGCTCTCCTGCACTTTGGTGTTTTATTATTTCCAAATCTCTGCATATGTATAGGATAATAATAAGGGCACTATTAAAAAAAAAAAAAAAAGGCTGAAACGGCCTGGCTGATGTGGCCAGTGGGCCCAGGCCGCACCACTGGGTCCTGGGAGGGTACCCCTGGGCTGGGGGCCTCTGGGCACTGCCCGTAGCCTGGGTGCCCACGGCCCAAGCAGCCCCCATGGGGCAGAGGGGCGGTGCTGGGGCTGGCGTTGTGCACAGCAGCCCCTCCCTTCCCCGCCGCATCCCGCTAGCTCTGCAGCAGTCCTGGCACGGCGGGGGCACAGCTGACAGTCTTGTCCCCAGAGGTCTAGTTGCTGCAGGTGGACACCAGTCCCCCGTGTGTCTGCAGTGACGATCCAGCCCCGAGGCCCCACTCGTGGCTGCTGCGCTCAGAGGACCTGCTCTGTGCTGGAGGCGGAGATGTCCAAGAGCCGCCAGGCCGCATAGGGGTTGAGCTCGCCCTGGTCTCGGCAGAGAGCCCACACGCACAGCATTCGCAGTACCTTGTCCTGCAGAATCGGGGAAGGGTGAGGGCTAAAGGCAGGGTGCGAGCCCGGCACCCACTCCAGGACGAGCGCAGGGCACGGAGAGAGACACTGCCAGCTCAGGGCACTGGGAGGGACCAGGGAGTGGTGCTGCGGGGTCTGGGGTCCAGAGCAGAGGCAGGAACAGAGGCTGTAACTCAGGACTTGGTCAAACTGGAGAGATCAGCTACCCTCCACCAGGCCCAGCTCGAGGTGCTGCCCTGCCACGCCGCAACTCCTGACTCTCAACTGGCCTCACTGCGTGTTCCCGCCCCGTCCCCTCCCCCGCTCACTCACCGGGTCACCCTCGACCACCTCGCCTTTGGGATTCTTGATCACCATCACCAGCTGGGCCTGGAAGGTGATGATCAGCACAGGGCCCTGCTCCATCATCTTGCCCATGGCCAACTGCAGGGGCACGACAGGGCAGGCAGGCCTGAGAATGGTCCCCAGCCCCTTCGCTGCCGCTCCCCCCTCCAGGTGCAGACCCCTGCTTCAGCACTCCAGGGCTGCCACCTGCCACTGGCCCGTTTCCGGGCGGGCACTTCTCAATTGTGAGGAAGAACGTGAACCACTGAGGACCCACACAGGCTCCGCGGACTGAGGCTGTGCAGGCGTGTAATGGCCTCTCGGAGCCGGCTGTCTCGCGCACACGTGTGGTGGGTGTGCCTTCAGCTCCCCACGGGGAGGAAATCGAGGGGATCGTGGCAGAGCAGACCAGTGGGGGACCTGAGCGGTCCTGACAAAGCCTCCTCAGTGAAGGTGCAGGGATAGCCCTGGCTTCAGGGGCCTCAGGGGACCCTGGGTCTGGGCAACAGCACCCCCTGGGCCACCACTTGCCTGAGAATTCCCGACAGCAAGACTGTGGAAACCTTCCACTGAAAGGGACCCTGGAGGTCACTTAATCCAAGCACTGGAACTCCTCCAGGGAGGGGGAGCTCAACCCTCCCAGCTGAGCGCAATTCAGAGAAGCACCCCTGCCCACCCTGGGGTCCACCTGGGCCCCCGGAAGAGGCACTCACGTCGATGTTGTCGATGTCCAGGATGCGGGAGTGGAACTGGAGGCCCAGCGCCTTGGCCTGCTGGATCGGGTGGGCCAACTGGCTGTAGGTCTGCAACAAGAAGCCAGACACAACCGTATGGCCGCCCACCTGTGCGTGCGACCCAGGCCAAGGCACTGCACCGCAGGGGAGCCGGGGGCTGTTGCGGTGTCTCGGGAAGCTCCCTGTGGGCGAGCTCACCATGGGGTTTCAGGCTTTCAGCTCTTGTACCTTCCAGAAATGGCTCCCGGCTCCTGGGTGTGCGGCGCCAGGAGTGGCAGATGCCAGGAGCATGGGTCCAAGGAGGGAGGCCGGTGCCACCCGTTGGCTGGCTCGAATCACACACTGCCCTCTCATTATAAGGACAGCACCGTATCAACGTTATCGAAAGCGGTATTAATCAGTGAGTCTGGTTAGTTCTCCGGGAACGCGATCTGGAATACACTCCCAGAGGTAAGTCGAGGCCTCTCTGGCTGACCCTGAACATTCCCATGTTCACCTCACTGTGAATCTTGGCCTGGAACCAAACGCTTTTTCTAGGATTCATCCTACCCCGCGGCTGCTCTGGGGTGAACTGCCTGGGTCTACTGCCTTGTCACTGACCAGCCCCTGTGGGCGGGTCTCGGCCACTGGCAGCCTCTTCCTCTTACGGGGGCAGTGGTGCCCCAAATGACACCCTAACCCTCTTGTGCCTGCTCCCAAGCCCGGGACACAGCAGCCAGCAGCTTTATATCTCAACAAGCAACCATGACAGAAGACATTCCAACCGCATTCACTCTTTATGGAAGTAACTGATCCACCAAGTGAAAAAAAAGCGCCCATCTTGTGTGGTTTCTTAAAGATGACACTTTCAAAACACCCCTGTGTGAGCGGCTGCAACTTCAGCTGCGCTTCCAGGGGCACCAGCAGCACCTTGCTGGCAAAGATAACCAGCTACATCCTAATGGTCCCAAAGTAAAAAAAAAAACCAAAACAACAACAACAAAAACCAAACCACTCATAAATGCCCGCTGGATTAGTCACCGTGCAGGGGAGTATTTAACAAGGAAAGCTGACATCTTCTCCTCTGCTTTTTCAAGTTGTTTGTGAGCTGGGTACAGAATAAAATCAGCCAAGAGACTCTGGATTGCTCAGTAAGATGCTGGTGGGGGGGGGGACGGGGGGAACAAATGCTGTGAAGACACAGGTCAGGGAGTGAGCAGGGTGAGGTGAGGTGGCCTGATGACGAGGACGGGGAGGCTGCCAGGAAGGGGCAGTGCAGACAGCATGCTCCCAAGGACGCCTGAGCTGCCGCCATGCAGCCCGGCAAGGCCTGTGGCCCGGGGCCCAGAGCCCGGACTCCAGGAAGCAGCCGGGCCTCGTCAGGACACGCGGCTCTTCCCGGGTGGGAATCTATCAATGTCTGTTTGGATGTGTTTGAGGATCTTGCAATGAGAACAGCTAATGAATACATCCAGCGCTGCATGTGCTGGAGCGCTGCCCTTGTGTCCCCAAAGCATCCTCACGACCCCCATGAGATGAGCCCGATGATGTAACTCCGGCCCAGGGAAGGGAGGCTGTGGGGCCTCAAACCCCACTTGCCCGCCAGCACCCACCACCCCCGTGCACTGAGGGAACATCGAATGCACCCTCCGAGTTATCCGCCGTCCCTTTCTGCCCACCCCCTGACCCCTGGGCCCCCAGCCTGTAGCCACCCCCGCCCCTGACATCTCAGCCCTTCTCGGACTGAGCCACCCAAGCAGATCTCCTCTGAACTGTGATTTCTTCTGAGGCCTGAATAGGGGGGGGAAGCAAGCAAGCACTTACAGCTTCATAGCACCAGTCTTTGAGAATGTCGAGCTCTCCAGAAATCATGGCCTAAAAAGGGAAAGACAAAAAAAAAAAGTGTGAGAATGAGAGTGGGCTTTTGAGGCAGGTAAACTCTGGAGAATACTCTCCAGTTAGAACCTTTCCTCTGCAGACACCCGGCCCCAGCCTCCGGGTCCTAGTCTGGGGAAGGGAGACTGGGCCAGGCTGCAGCAGTGGGAGCAGAGCCCCCGCAAGTGACAACGGGGCAGCCCAGGCTGGGTCCCAGCGGCCTGCTGGAAGGAAAAGGAAGGTGGCAGCGTTTCGGGCTCTCGCCCTGGCCGGGAAACCAACCCAAGGAGGCCAGGCAGGGCATTCTACCTCCCCTGGGGACGAAGAAGCCTTAGGCAGCCAGGTCCACGCGGGACGGGGCAGAGGGGGAGTGCAGGGGAGGGTTCCCAGGGTGCAATGAGAGAAGCTTCCACAGGAACCCAGAGACAGGGCTGGATCTGGTGAGGGAGAGGGTGGGTTTTGGGGGGAGTGGGGTGGTGAGATGCTGGTGGGAAACCACAGGGAATCTGGGGGCTGAGATAATCTCAGCCCAGAAGATTCTGCCCGTGCTTGGGCTGCTGCTTTGGGGAAATGCTACAGTTTCACCTCCTCCCAACCCCGCCGAGTGTCGTGAGGGATCTGGGAACTCGGAGGCGGGAGAGGGGGCCAGGCAGACGCGGTGCGGGAGGAAGGGACGGACATCCTCACGGGGCTGGACTGGCTGCCTGCGGCCCCACTAAGGCCGCGCCAACAGCCCCTGGCTTGGCTGGGCTGCAGGATGCCGAGGCTCCAGCCCCAGCTTGGGGCGGGGGGGCCTCGAGGAGGGTGACCTTGAGCAGGTCGCCTCCTCCTTGTTTATGTGCCAAAAGGAGAGGCGAGAAGACCAGAAGATGAGCTTCAGGGCTCCCAGAGAGGAAAGGCCCCTGGGCTGCTGTGCTGGTCCCGCCTCCCTGCCCTGAGTCATGCGCTGCCCCCGCACCCTTGAAGCAGCAGCCGGCTTCTCCCAACTCCTGAAAGGCCCCTGGCCTCTGGGAGACAAACACCTGGCCCCTGGCAGCTTCAAGGGAACAACTTCAGGAAGAGAGCTCGAGGGAAACAAGCCACGGGGCTCCAGGCTCCAGTGGGTGAGAAACTCAGTCCCTGGGGCAGACACACCCTGTGGGCGAGGCAAGAATGGTCAGGGCACCGGCCCAGGGACCAGCGGGGGCTGCAGGAGACCACAGCGGCCTGGCTTTCTCGAGCTGCTCGACTAACAAGGGCTGGGCGTGTGGGGTGCTCAGGCCTCTGTCAACACTGGAGCCACCTCTCCGCTCAGAAGCCCTGTCCACAGCCAAGCGGCCCTGCCAGAACTCTCCACAGGGCCGCGGCCCTGCCAGCCGCACACCCACCTCCAGGACGTTGGGGATGATGTCGTTCTCACACTGCTGCAGAAAGCGGTCCTTGTCGAAGGCGGGGTCCACCCGCAGGATCTCCGTGAGCACCTCCGACATCTCCGTCTTCGAGAACAGGCCCCCTGGGGCAGCCGAGCCAGGAGTGGGGTGAGGGCCCGGGACCCCCTCCCACCGCCGGCTCGGGCTGTGGGGGGACGGTCCCGGGGCAGCCCACTCACCCAGCAAGTCTGTGACCTTGTCTGTCAGCAGGCGAGACGCCCGGATGAAAGCGTTGTCGCTTTCGTCATACTTCATCTTCATCTCGAAGAACCCTGTCGGGGGTGGCGGATGGGGTCATGGGCCCCTTCCGGAGAGACACACCCACTCCATCGCAGCCCCCTCCGAGCCTGCTGGCCGACCCTGGGAGGCTGCAGAGACCCCTCCGCCAGGGGCTGAGGGGAGGCGAGTGAACGCCGGGCGCCACCCCTGCTGGCTGTGGCTTTCGCTACTGAGGGAACACAGGCCTCTGGACATCCTCATTTGAGGAGGGCCAGGGCTCCCTGTCAGCGCCTGGGAAGCCACGTGCCCCAGACTGAGCAGAGAGCTCTGGGCCTTGAGCTGGCTCCTGGCCCGTGAGGGGGTGTGTCGAGGCCAAGTTCACATGGGGGGTGGCTGGCGCGTGCACCTGGCTGCCTCACAACGACACTGGCTCCAGCCAAGGTGGTGGCTCAGCCCTGACGGCGGTAGCCCGCCGCCCGAGAGGTACTGGGTGCTCCCCCTCAGGCCGCCTGAGGCCTGCGCTCCGCTGCTCACTCGCTGGGCAACCCTGTGGGAGTGACTGGTCCTCTCTGACCCCGGCCTCCTCCTGTCTTGTGCCCGGCCCTCGGGGAGCACTTGGTAAGTGTCCGTCACCGGCCTGCTGTCAGGCAATTCTCTGAGATGGGAACACTCACGATTAAACACCACGTTGTTGTCCCTGAAGTCCTTCCACTGCTGATACCACTTGGAGTCCTTGTGCAGCACGACCCCCAGGGCCTCCCTGGGGAAGATCAGGGAAGCCAGTGAGCGCAGCCCGGGAGCCGCTCCGCTCATGGCAAGAGGGGGCAGCAGGACGGTGTGATGACCCCGGCCTCTTGCCTTCTCTTTCCCCCTTCCTGCCACCCTACCCTTCCCCTCCCGGTTCTCTCAGGGTGCCTGGGAACCTCGAGCAGAAAGAAACCCCACAAACTGACTTGGGTAGGAACCCTCTGTGGGTCCTGGGAAATGGACAGCAGTGCAGGTGCTGCAAAGGGAGGTGGTGAGAGGTGGGCCCCTTGGCAGGTCTGGTACCTACTCATTGGCCTCAAACACTTTCTCTTCCTTGAATTTCTCTCCCGAGAACTCTTTCCTTTTCCTGAGCCGCTCGGGCCGCCTGTAGGGCCCGGTCTGCCCCAGGACACTCTCGTCGATCTCCTTCTTGACGGACTCCACACCCTGCAGAGCACAGCCGGCCATGTGGGAGCTGGGGCTCCCCAACACCCCAGACCAGCAGCTGTGGACCCACCCCGGGGCCATGCCTCCCAGGTCTCAAGGTCACGTGACTCGCAGGTGCAGGGCAAGGACACGCCCAAGCCTCGGGGGGAGGCAGAGGGGAGACCCCAGCTCTGACTTCTGCCCCCACCTGCCCCCCGCCAAGAGCTGCCCCCAGATGACCCTCACATTCTGAGGCCGATTCCACACTCTCGCTGGAAACTTCCTTCACATGGACCAGAAACTGGACAGGCGTCCTGAGAGGCTGCCTCTGCCCCACCACCTCCATCCGAGCTGACCCAGCCTCTGGATCCCACCTCCGCAAACCTCTGGAGCCCATTTCCCTCCTGGCTCCATCACCCAAGACACTCTCCGGCCTCCTCTGAGCTGCTGCCGGAATCCTCACTGGGAGGCTGTGCTTTCAGGATGAACCTAAACTCCCCCGCACAGCCTCCAGGACCCTCTGATGTCCCTGCAGCCACTCTGGCCACACCTAGCTGCGTGGGGCGCCCCGAGCCGGTGGTGCCCGCTCCCCTGGCCCGGCGCCTTCCCCGAGCGTTCCTGTCATGTGTTACTTGGAACTGCCTGCCCCTTCCCTGTCCCTATTCCTGTCCCAGGATCCTTTGAGAGCAAGAACTCGGACCTTCTCTCCTGAGGCCCCATGGCCAGTAGAGGGCCCAGCGTGTGGTAAGTGATATTTACGGAATGAATTCAGGACCTCAAGTGACCCAGAGCCCGACAGTCTCTGGATGTGAGCTAAGGGTGTCAGCAGCTGACATCGGGTTATGTGTAGCTCCCTAGGGGCTCTGACTTGCCCGAGGCTGCTCAGCCAGGAGGGGCTGAGGCCTGGTGTCCCTGCAGCCCTCGGTGAGGTCTCTCAGGGCTGAGCCCAGAGCGCCCGCGGGCACAAGCCCCAGCCCAGCTCACCTGGGAGAGGGCTTTGAAGGCGGCGGTCCTGCCAAGCTTCTCCCCACCTTTGGACACAGACTCAGCCGACTGCTTGGCGGTCTTGGCTGCTTCTTCCACACCCTCCTTGATTTTCCGGCCAAGGTCACTTTTACTGACTTCGTCAAGACTCTACTGAGACAGAGAAGAGGGAGGTGTTGGCGTGGCACCCGGTGGGGGCCTGCAGGAGCTCCCCCCGAGCTAACAGCAGACCCGGCCTCCAGAGGGCGGGAGCAGGTGTCCTGAGCCCATTCTGGCTCATGGAGCCGAGACTGGGGTGCACATGCCCCAGAAGGATGCCTACGATTTCTGGGGCGCTGGACCCTAGGGCTCCGGCCTGGAACACGCAGGAAGGACAGCACAGGAGCAGCAGCCCCGGGGTCAGGACACGAAGGGGAGGTAGGCGTGTCCAGCGCGCTGGGCTGGCCTCGAGGTAAAGCCCTGCCCCTCTCTCCAGCCCAGGAGAAGCAACAAAAAGAAAGTCTCCCAGGCCCTCTAGGAGTCTCACCCCCACCTCCACCCTCCCGGGGTGGGGGGCGGGGCGTGCAGGGTCCCAGCTTCCTTCCAGCCTAAGGCAGGGAGAAAAGCATCCTCCTTTCACCCTCCTGTTCTTGCTTGTAGTTCAGAGGCTTCTAACCTAAGTGGTGACTCGCAGGCCAGTGGGTTAGTCTGAGCTCTCCCTCCTTCCCAAAGGCATCCTGCACTTTGATTCCGGAAGCCTCCCGACCGGGCAGCCTCCCCCGCCTGCTCACCCCCGGCTGCCCCCAGCATTGCTCCCCGGCTCCTCCGCCAGAGGTGAGGAACAGATGGGCTCCGGGGGCCGTCAGGGGCCTTGGGGGTCCGGAGGCCATTACCTCCTTCACGGTGCCGGTGATCTCCCCCAGCTTCTTCCTGATCACCTCGCCCGTCCGCATGGTTTCTGATTCAATGGTTCTCTAGGGTAAAGGATGTTGGATCTTTGTGTTGCGACACACAGTCTAAAGAAGCGTTTTCTCAGAAGTCCCTTCCTTCCTCCCCAGACACACCCCGTTCTTCCACCCCCTCAGCCTGTCCACCCGGCCCCTCCCAGCCCCCCAGGGTCCCTGGCTGTAGGCTGGGACAGGGACCTCCTGAGCACAGGGCCCCAGGCCCCGCATCTGTCTCTGGGCGGCAGGGGGTGATCTTGCCCATATGCTCACCAGTGATATATTGGGGGCGGGGCGGGGCATTCTCAGCGTCATCCTGCCTGGCTCTGCCCCCTCCCCATCACCCGGCCCCAAGCTCGGCCTGAGCTGCCCCCAGACAGACACCTCGGCTCACTCCTCTTCCTTAATGAAAAGGAAGGGCGATCTCCCGCAGGGTCGGATCCCTCACAGGTAGTTACATACAAGTGAGTGACTTGGGGAGACTCAGGGGTACAGACGTCGCCCATGGCCTGGGAGGGGCGCCAACAGAACAAAACCCCCGAGGGGCCTGGGGCAAATGCCCACAACCCCAGGCTCAGCTGCCCACAGGTGAGATGGGGGTGCCGCCGGGCAGAGCCCTCAAGGGCAGACAAATAAAAGGAGCCAAGCCCATCCGCTGGCGGGCGCCTGGCAGCTGCTCCATGAGAGACGGCGGCAGTGATTAATATAATGATTACACCAGCCCCGCAACTCACTTTCTACCCATTTCAGTCAGAGGCCCTCAGGAGCAGCGTATCTCAAACCTAGTGCCCGAGGGACCCGTGGAGATGCAGATTCTGATGCAGCAGGTCGAGAGGGCTCTGAAACCCCGTCAGTGCTGCTGGACCGTGTGTAGAGAAGGCTGCAGTCTCACGGCTGAACTGGAAGGCTGGGGGCCTGCTCCTGTCCCCTCACTCCCCGGCCACCCCAGCACTGCACTGGGAGGGAACTCCTGGCTCTGAGAGCAGTGTGACTGCCCAGGGGGACTCAGAGCAAAGGGGACTCACGTATTTCCTCCTGGCTTCCTGGAGCGCATCGGACTCTTCCAGCTTCCGGGCCTCGTCTCGGAACTTTTTTATACTTTCTTTCATTTCTTTGTTTTTGGCTAATTCTTGTTTGATATTATCTAGCAAGCCGGAGAGAAAGCCTTTCCTGTTTCCAGAAGAATAGGATCTGGACTAGAAAGAATGTAAAAGGAACGAAGAAGTTTTTCATTTTCTCCTTTCTGTTGATATAGGTTTAACAATGAATACAAGCCGCACGGCGTGGCCAAAAATACATAAATAAATAAAAAATTAAAAATAAATAAAAACAATATTTGGGAATTCCCTGGCAGTCCAGTGGTTAGGACTCTGCGCTTTCACTGCCGAGGGCCCGGGTTCAATCCCTGGTTGGGGCACTAGGATCCTGCAGGCTGCTGGTGTGGACAAAAACAACAACGAAAACGAAACAAAGCAAAACAAAAGGCAAAAAAACCCCACAATGAATAGTTATCTCTTTTAGAAGAGATAACAGACAAAGTAAAAAGCCACCAGGTGGTAAACCGTGGGACAAGATATTCAGCAAGAAAAAGAAATGAGTTGGGCTTCCTGGTGGTGCAGTGGTTGGGAGTCTGCCTGCCGATGCAGGGGACACGGGTTCGTGCCCCGGTCCGGGAAGATCCCACATGCCGCAGAGCGGCTGGGCCCGTGAGCCATGGCCGCTGAGCCTGCGCGTCCGAAGCCTGTGCTCAGCAACGGGAGAGGCCACAGCGGTGAGAGGCCCACGTACCGCAAAAAAAAAAACAAAAAAAAAAACAAAAAAAAAAGAGAAAGAAAGAAAAAGAAATGAGTTATCAAGCCATGAAAAAAATACAGGAGCCACATGACATGTTATGTCAATTACATCGCAATAAAACAAGATGCGGAGGAACCTCAAGGGCATATCACTAAAGGAGAGAGGCCAATCTGCAAAGGCCACAGGCTGTAGGATTCCAACTCTAAGATCCTGGAAAAGGTGAAACTATGAAGACAAGGAAAAGGCCGGTGGTTGCCAGGGGCTGGAGGAGGGGAGGGAGGGTGGACAGACAGAGCACAGAGGATTTTCACCGCAATGAAACTACTCTGTAACCGTACTGTTAACGGTAGATACGTTATGCATTTGTTCAAACCCATAAAATGTACAACACAGAGAGTGAACCCAATGTCAACCACAGACTAAAGTCAACAATAATGTGTCAATTTTAACAAATGTACCGCCCTAACTGCAAGATGTACAACCGGAGGAAAACTGCGTGCCGGGTGGGAGGAGAGGGGGACAGGAGGTTGATGGGCAGGCCCTGTACTTTCCACTCAATATCCCTGTAAAACTAAAACTGCTCAAAAAAATAAAGTCTATTAAAAAACAAAAGAAAATGCCAGGCCCTTCTCTCTCTGGGGTGAGAGACAGGCACAGCTTGGAATCCTCATGGGGCCTCACACACGCCCACCCAAGGAAAAGGCCAACACCCAAAGGGACCCTCGTCCCAGGACTTAGAGTTGAAAGGACTCTGTGGCCCCTTATCCCAAAAGAGCCGGCCCAGGCACTACTCCAGGGGCTTCTGGGCCCAGGGTAACTTCTTCCTTTGGGGCCACTCCCGAGTCCCCAGCCGGGCCTTACATGTCACCCAAAGGCCTGGGGACTGGCACAAACCTCCGTCTCTTGGCCCACAGGATCACAGTCTCTGAGAGCCCGAGCTCAGCGTCCCCCCTCCAATCCCCACAGGAAAACCCAACCGAACACACCCAGAGGCCAGAAGACAGCCTGAGGCCCTGCTCCAGGCACCGCCCTACCCGAGACGCAGGCTTCTGGGTCAGACACAGCTGGCTGTAGATGCCTGCTTCGCCCCCCCGTGTAACTACGTGAAGGCTCGGGAAAGAGAAAGCTTAGAGACTGACTGTGAGCCAGTAAGTCACAGGGAAATAGCCGCACGTGCTCAGCTGCTCCCACCACTCCTGCCGGTGTGCGGGGTCCGCTGCAGCGGCTGGGGGTTCACCCTACCAGTTTCAGGGGCGACTGCTTACCCGGTCCCTGTCCAGCCCCAGGGAGAGCAGCAGCAAGTCTGGGTGCTGCCCCACAGGTGTGGTGGCCTGGCCTGGCAACAGCAGGCTGCTGTCTGGTCCAGATGTGCCCTGACGAGCCTTGCTCCAGGGCAAGTCCAAGTTCTAAGACTGTCAGGGACTGCACCAGCTCGCGGCAGCCCCACGGCTCACTCCAGGGCTGCAAACTGGGGGTGAGGGCGGGGCTGGACAACTAAGGGGAAGCGCCAAAGGGCATGTCCCAAGCCCACAACAGCCCCAGGACAGGATCTGGGAGATAAAGCATGCTGAGGGTAGAGGATGAGATGAGACTCAGAAGGGAAGGGAGGGTGTGGGCTGCCTGAGCATGCGGATTTGGAGACTGTGAGATTTCAGGCTTTCTTCCCCATGGTGGTAAGGAACCAACAGAAACGTGGTTGAAGAGACATGACAGGGAGGGCAGAAAAGCTCTAGAAAATGCTCTCTGTGACGAACAACATAAAGAGGAAGGGAGATATGGCCTGGGGAAACCCAGCTCCAGGAGATGGATGGGTGACTCTGCTCAAATGCCCAGAGGGCTGTCACCCAGCAGAGGGCACAGCCTTGCTTAGTGAAGGCCCCACACGTGGGAGCCGCCGGGAGGTGGGTTTCAGCTCAGTCAGAGGAATGCCCTTCTCGCCATCAGAACTGAGACACGCAACTTTGTGTGAGGCAGGAGCCCTACCCCTAACAGTGTCGAGCACTTCCCGGGATACCAAGAGGACCAGGCCCACTGGGCTCTGTAACTCCGGAAGACCTTGGATGTGGAATGCCTGCCAATCAGACACCCCCAGCAGTGTGGACAGCATCCTGCAGCCCTCTCTCCTGTCAACTAGGTCTGATTTTCACACCTTCCCCTCCTGCCGGCTTGCTTGTATCCTGAGTCACTCACCAGGGTCAGCTCTCCACTCGGCCGGGGCATCTGATAGGTACCATGGGGTAGTGGCACTAGGTTGTGGCTGGAGAGAAAACGGACTCCACCTCCAAGGCATCTCTAATTGAGGGAGAAAAGAGAAAGATGCATTTAGACTAGAGGGTGATGAGGAAGCAGGCCACGCTCAAAGAGCAGGGGTTGTCTGAGACTCATTTGACGATTTTTATCACATGTCTGCTCCATGCTAGATGCTTGACCATCTTCCCAAATTCTGAGAAGCCAGCGGAATCTGGTGGAAAGAGAAAACGCTCGATTTGCACCTCCGGGGCCCATATCTACCCTCCTGCCTCTGAACGTGGGGGAAACCGATGGGTCCTAGGAAATGCCAACCTATGGTGGAAGAAGGCTAAATATGCCAGTCTAGCTGAACACCTTAGTCTGAAAATGGGCAGGCTAAGACTCGATGCTGGTGGCAAGCAGTCTTCTCTCACCAGCCCACCCTACTTCTGCCAGCCTTGGAGGACCAGAGGCCCGGGCTTCAAGGGGTAAACACTGCTAACTTGTCCCAGGCACAACCCTGGAATAAAGCTACCATGTCCTGGTCCAGGGTTGAGATGTGAGCAGGGCAACTTAGGGGCGTCACCTGAGCAAAGATGCTGCCAACCTCACGTGCAGCACCTCTTTGGTAAGCATTTCTTCTACCAAATGATGAACTTAAAGCTCCATGAGGGAAGCTCCGTGCAGGTACTGTTCAACGCTACACCCTAGAACCCAGCACGGAGCGAGGTACACTGATGTCAATGACCTGACAGAACCACTCTTCCATTTCCACATCCCCTGGGCCCTTCCTCTCCCCATTCCATGCTTCCTGTCTCCAGTCACTCTAAGCAACACCCCGAACTTACACAGATGCCACACTCTCCTACAGCTACTCAAGAGTAACTCTTGGGAGTTTAACTAACTTGTTTTACTCCTCTGAATGCCTACACCCATTGATCCTGGAGCCACTGACTTCAGCAACAGCCTGAAACAGAAGTGGATGGTTGTCTCACTGAGGAGAAAAATCCCCCAGCAGGACCAAACCTGAGGGTGGTTCTCCTTAGGACGTGCCCAAATCCAAACACGTGCACATTCAACCTTTAAAACCTGCCTCAAAAGACAAGCAAGCCCAGAAAAAAAAGCTCAGTCCTGAGTCAAAAACACCTTCTTTGTCCTGACACTCAGATTCCTGGGAGATCTTTTCCTTCCTCCAGAGTCTGGCTCTGGCGTCAGACTGACCTGAGCTTTGGACCAGGTCAGCCACCCCACTAAACTCTTGAGACCGTGCGCGGCTTGCTTAACAATTCTGAGTTCCCAGCTTCCTACCCTGTGAAACAGCGACAAACAGCTGCAACGTGAGTACTATTTTCTGAAGCCGATTTACACGCCTTGACCCCCAGGGCATCTATGAGCCCAGGCTCTTAGCCAGGGCGACAACTACCTCCCACACTTTCAGAGGATTAAGAGGGGCGACGCAGGAAATGCTCCTAGCAGGGGGACGTGGCATATAAAGGTGAGCTGTGACTGTCACGGTTTTTTGCCTTTTCCTCGCTACTTTTTCTCCACTGAGCACAACGGACACCATTCACTCCTCGGTACACATGGGGTCAGCCAGGAAGTGAGGGGCGATCCGCTCCCGGCCCGGCACGCCCGGCCCCCGCCCTCCGGCCTTGCTTCGGGACCCACGTTCCGAGGCCTCGCTCAGGGGCCCCCGCCCCGGCCTCGGCTGACCCAGCGACCAAACTCCTAGCCTCTCGCCAAGCTCAGGGAAGAGCCGAAGGGGTCAAAAGCCTGGGGAGAACGAGGCCCTGGAGGTCACGGGTCCGGAGCTCCCTAAGCCCGCCCCCACGGCCCCGCACTCTGCTCACCCGCGGGCAGCGGCACCAGCATCCCCGCAGCGCCGCCGCCGCCGCCGCCATGCTGGAAGATCCCGTGTGACCTTCTCGCGGCGTCATCCGATGGCGTCATCCGCCGCGTCGGCCTAGTGCGGCCTGGGCCTGGGAAAAGCGAGACCTGTGGGTGGGGTTTGTGGGAGGGAAAGGCCTATCACTGGACAGGGCTCCCAAGGAGGGCGGTGCCGTGGAGGGAAATCCACTATGGGGGCGTGGCCTAATGGTGGGCGGGGATTCCTAGAGAGCTAGGCCTCTGATAGGGCAGAATTTCGGAAGAGCGGGGACTGTGACTGGATGTGGCCTGGGGGGCGGGTACTCCTGTGAGGCAGAGACGTATGGTTGGATAAAACAGCGGGGGGGCGGAGCCTGAGGGTGTGGATTCTGTCGCGAGCTGTGATTCTCCGATTGGCAACTCGGGTTTCGCGTGGCCGGAAGAACGGGTAAACAGAACGACCCACACCGACGCACCAGCCCGAAAGCCACTGACTCTGGCTCTCACTGACAATGATGGACAGTGACCAACAGACGGGCAAGTGAGTTGCTTCACGAGCAAGGGCGAATGAGCCCACTTTTGTACAGCACTTTGGGAAGGCGCCTGTTGGTTTTGGTCCAGAAAAGGAACGGGAAGCTGAGACCTGGGTGGGGGTGGACTACTCCTCCCTCCATCGATTCATTGTGAATTGATACATCTGGCCCTGAAAAAGCTCAAGCCTCTGTCATGTCAGCACCCAGATACTATTTTCCATTTAGAGAATGCCGCCACCAAGTGACGGTACCTTGATACGGCCATGCAATCTGAGGCTGGGGAGGGGTGGTGGGCTGGTACCCCGGGGAGAGTTAATGTATGTTGCCTTTGCCCTATTGAAACCTTTTGCATTACTAAACTGTGATAAGGTCTATGGGACTTGAAAGGGAGGCAACATACATTCCCTGGCTTCAGGATTGGACAGATCTGCGTTTCCTGTAACTCAGGACCTCCACCTCGAGGTGACAGAAGGGATGAGGGCTTCCACTCGGCTTTGTTTGAAATGTCTTTACTGCAAGAGGAGCAAACTAGTTAAGAGGTTGGGATATACAGGTTTGTTGTTGAGAAAAAGGTCTGGGCTTCTTAGTTGTAGTTGAAACCGTGGAGTTGGACAAGGGCACCCAGGGGAAGTATGTCAGAGGGGCACATCAAAGCCCCATAGTCAAATGGAGGAAGAAGAGCCCTTAAAGGAGACTGGGAAGGACTGGTCAGCAGGTCAGAAGAGGACCTAGAGGGCCTTGGAAAAGGCAGGTAGAGTAAACAGTGCTAAATGTTGCAGAGAACTCAAGCAAGGCAGACCAGGCCAGAGCTCTATCTATCGTTCTTTTCATTTTGTAATATGGAGGAGGTCCCTGGGGAGACAGGCTGGAGGGTTTTGGTTGAATGGTGGCTGTGGAAGCCAGGTTTCAGTGGGCTGAGATTTTTTCTTTTTTTTTTACAGAGGTGTGCTGGAGCCAGCTTGTACTGCCTGGCAAGAGCCAACTATCAAATTTTCAGGAATTTTGGGGCCAGTTGTTAAACACAGCCATTATTTAAAAATTGATTGTATAAACTTAGGATCAACTGGATTTTATTAAAACAAAGGTAATAACTACTCAAAACTCAGCACTTCTTAATTATGTTACTATCTATGCTACTGAGGTTATTTGCATATATCACATCTGTAGGCTGGAAATACCATACTATCTATATGCGGTGCATCTCTTATGCATTTTGTCTTTAATGACACCACATTAATAGCCTGAAATTGGCCGTGGTGGGAGTATTTACTCCCGTGGTGGGAGTATTTAGGAATTGACAAACACTACAGATCGGTCGCTTTCTGGTTTGTTTGGAGGGCCAGTTATTAAATGTTTAACCACCACATAGAGAGGGAGAACAGAGACGCCTCCAAGGAATCTTTGCCGTGCTTAGAAGGTGAAATGATGACAGCTGGAGGGACATATGGGGTAGAGTGAGGGTGGTTTGTGTTATTCCCACCTTTTTATTTTGAAAATTTTCAAAGCTACAAAAAGTTGCGAGAATACTATAATGAACACTCACATACCCTTCACCTAGATTCATTTTGCTACACTTGCTTTAGCATTCTTTCTCTATGTATATGCAAACGAACATATGTATGCAAACAAATATATATGTGTTGTCAAACTCAAGGTTGTGTGCCCAAGGAACAGTGAGGCAAACAAACCGAAACACTGGACTTTGGAGCAGAGAAAGGTTAATTAGTTGAAGAGGCACCAACCTGGAAGATGGGAGACGTAGACTCATCTCAAATCCATCTTGCTGGCTGGCTGTGGGCACAAGGTTTTTGTTTTTACTGAAGTATAGTTAATTTACAGTATTGTGGTACTTTCAGGTGTACAGCTAAGTGATTCAGTTATATACATATATGTATATGTGTAATGATTTAAAAAATTTTTTTCCATTATAGTTTGTTACAAGACATTGGAAATAGTTCCCTGTGCTATACAGTAGGTCCTTGCTGTTTATCTATTTTATATATAGTGGTGTGTATCTGTTAATCCCATACTCCCAATTTATCCCTCCCCCCCTTCCCCTTTGGTAAACATAAGTTTGTTTTCTATGTGTGTGAGTCTGTTTCTGTTTTGTAAATAAGTTCATTTGTACTATTTTTTAGATTCCACATATAAGTGACATCATATGGTATTTGCCTTTCTCTTTCTGACTTGCTTCACTTAGTAAACTTTTCTCTAGGCCCTTCCATGTTGCTGCAAATGGCATTATTTCATTCTTTTTTATGACTAATATTCCATTACTTATTATATATACCATTACGTATACCACATCTTCTTTATCCATTCGTCTGTTGATGGGCACTTAGGTTGCCTCCATGTCTTGGCTATTATAAATAGTACTGCTCTGAACATTGAGGTGCATGTATCTTTTCAAATTAGAGCTTTTGTCTTTTCTGGGTATATGCCCAGGAGTGGGATTGCTGGATCTATGGCAACTCTATTTTTAGTTTTTTAAGGAACCTCTATACTGTTCTCCATAGT
Organism: Tursiops truncatus; assembly: GCF_011762595.2. NCBI lineage: Eukaryota > Metazoa > Chordata > Mammalia > Artiodactyla > Delphinidae > Tursiops > Tursiops truncatus. Next base: position 165,480,698 of record NC_047036.1, on the reverse strand, counting down.
GGCTGTACCAATTTACATTCCCACCAAAGTGTAGGAGGGTTCCCTTTTCTCCACACCCTCTCCAGCATTTGTTATTTGTAGACTTTCTAACGATGGTCATTCTGACCAGTGTGAGGTGGTACCTCACTGTAGTTTTGATTTCCACTTCTCTAATAATTAGCGATGTTGAGCATCTTTTCATGTGCCTGTTGGCCATCTGTTTGTCTTCTTTGGAGAAATGTCTGTTTAGGTCTTCTTAAAGGCAAAAAAAAGGTAAAAGGGAAGGGGTCTTTGTGATTTCAGCTCCTTGATAAGACCTCGGTTGCAGACATACCAGCTTCGTCTTGTGACTTGGTGTGTCATTGGTGATTGTGATCGATCTACATGTTCCTGCAAAGCATACTAGTAAATCATGGTCTGTTGTTGAAGCCACCAGTGGGTGTGGTGTTTTGTTATAGCCGCCCTAGCTGACTAAGACAAGTCTGTTCTCCCAGATCAGTAGACTAACCCCAGGCTGCCTGGAAACCTTCCCAATGCCGTCCAGTGAGTGTGTGTTACAGTGGGCTGGGCACAGTCAACAGCAAGGCCAGGAGTGGGACATGGACCAAGGCAATGGGGAGTGTGTGCATGGCAGTGTGTGCATGGTGTCCCCGGAAGGGCAAGATCTGGGGCTAAGATGATCACTGAAAGACTCTTTGTATTATTCATCTACTGCTCTGCAACAAATTACCCAAAATGTAACGGCTTAACAGAGAGTAGGATGGTGGTTGCCAGGGATCGGGGGTAGATACACAAGATGCGTGAATTCTAGAGCTCTCTCATACAGCCAGCTTGGTGCCTACAGTTAATAGTCTTGTACTGTGCACTTAAAACATTTCTTAAGAGGGTAGATCTCAGTAAGACAGAGAAAGAGAGATATCATATGATATCACTTATATGCAGAATCTAAAAAAAAGTGATACAAATGAACTTATTTACAAAACAGAAACAGACTCACAGACTTAGAGAACGAACTTGTGGTTACTAGGGGGGAAGGGTGGGGGGCAGGGATAGATAGCGAGTTTGGGATGGACACACACAAAAATTGTAAATCACTATATTGTACACCTGTAACTTATATGATATTGTACATCAACTATACATCAATCAAAAAGAAAGTGAAAAAAAAGAGGGTAGATCTCATCCTCCCCACACCCCTCAAAACAAACAAACAAACAAAAAGCCACACACAAATCACAAAACAAAGGGATACATAGAAAACTTTGGAAATGATGGACGTGCTCATCACCTCGATGGTGGCAACGGGGTCTGTGTGCAGATGCCCCAACTCATCAAATTGTATACACTGAATGTGTGCAGCTTGTGTATATCAATGGTACCTCAATAACGCTGTGTGTCCTCACATGGTGGAAGGGGCAAGGGATCTCTCTGGGGCCCCTTTTATAAAGGTACTGGGGCACTTTGATGAGAAGCATCCGGAAGTTTGCCCCCCTAGGCCCAACTGGGGGAAGGTTCTGCTCCAAGGTCACTCACGTGGCTGTTGGCAGGATTCAGTCCCTTGCTGGCTGATGGATGAAGGGCCTCCGCTTCCCACTGACTGTTGCCTGGTGACCCTCTTCAGTTTCTGCTTCCATTATGGCGGTTGGCTCCCATCCGAGGGTGAAAGAGAGGGCCAGCAAGACAGTCTTTTGTAACCAAATCTTGGCTGTGACATCCCACCACATTTGTCATATTCTGTTAGTTAAAAGGGACTCACTAGGTCCTGCCCACCCTCAAGGGGACAGGATCAGACCAGAGCGTGAATATAGGAGGTAGGGGGTCCTGGAGGCTATGTTAGAGGCTGCCCCCCACCTACACTCTTTGTAAGTGTTAGAGCAATTTGATTCTATGGCCTGGGGAGGCCAAGATTGAGGGCTAACTCAAACGTTATTTGTTACAGTTGTACCAAACAGAACCTGGGCCAGAAAAAGGACATTAGGGGAAATCTGAGAAAATCTGAATAAAGTACGGACTTCAGTTCATTATAATGTATCGGTATCAGTTCGTTAATTGTAACAAATGTCTCCTACCAGTCTAAGATATTGCTAATAGGGGAAATGGTGTCTGTGTCATTATTTTTAATGAATAGATGCATAATTTTAATGTATTCGCCTTACTAGTCTCAATATAGGCATTAACGTAAAAAAAAATAATTAGGAACCATTCTTCGTTTTCTGTTGGGTTTTTTTTTTTGGAACATAAAACTTTGTTTTTTAGAGTTTTAGGCTCATAGCAAAATTGGGCGGAAAGTCCAGGGAGTTCCCATATAATCCCTGCCCCCCAGCCGCCCCACACAGCCTCCCCGCCACTGTCAACATTGGCACCAGAGTGGTGCCTTTGTAACAATCAATGAACCTGCACTGACATATCATCGCCACCCAGAGTCCATGGTTTACATTAGGGTTCACTCTTGGTGTTGAACATTCTATGGGTTTGGACAAATGAACAATGACCTGTATCCACCATCACGGTATCAGACAATAATTTCATTGTCCTAAAACTCCTCTGGGCTCTGCCTATTCATCCCTCCCTGCCCCATAACCCCTGGAAACCACTGATCTTTTTACTGTCTCCATAGGTTTGCCTCTTCCAGAATGTCATAGAGTTGGAATCATACATCATGTAGCCTTTCCTGATGGGCTTCTTTCACTTAGTCACGTGCATTTTAAGTTTCCTCCATGTTTTCATGGCTGGGTAGGTCATTTCTTTTGAGTGCTGTCCAGATATACCACAGTTTATTTAGCCACTCACCTGCTGAAGGACGTCTTGGTTGGTAATTTTGAATAAAGCTGCCGTAAACATCCACGTGCAGGTTTTTGCGTGCTGGTAAGTTTTAACCTCGTTTGGAAAAATCCCAACAGGGGCAACTGCTGGATCAATTACTTGTTTTTTATGCACTCAGTAGGATGATATTCAGTTCTCGCCGCAATGAACGCCTCTGTCAATGTCTTCTAGTCCTAACATTTTTTTTCCATTTTATTATTGTATGTTACGAAGGCTCTAGGTTTAATAATGCCACAGCTCCAATTTTACGGTAACGGTAATCATTATATAATCAGGTTCTTAATATTTTTGACCTCATTGATATTTTTTTCTGAAATTAATATCACTGATCAAATAACCCTTAGAACAATAATAGCTACGATTTGTAGAGCTCTTCCTGGGCTAGGCAGGGTGCCAAGTGCTTCACACATAGGGAGGCCCTCTGTGGCTGGAAGGAGCCTGAGTGTGTGGGGGGGACGGGCATCTAACCCTGCAGCTGGGCCTCATGGGCAGAACTGAACCGTCCCTCCAGCCTCAGCCTGGGATGCAGACACTCCGTTATTAAGAGGAATCTGTTGTCTCCAACCTTCCTGCTCCCCTTCTCCCAACGACCCCCTCACCAGCTGTAATAGGCTGAGTGGTGTCCCTCCAAAGTCATGTATTGAAGTCCTAACCCCAGGACCTCAGGATGTGTGTTTGGAGGGAGGGCCTTTGAGGTGGTAATTACGGTAAAATGAGGTCACTGGGGTGGGACCTAAGCCAGTATGACTGGTGTCCGTATAAGAAGAGGAGATTAGGACTCAGACACACACAGAGGGACGACCATGTAAAGACACAGGGAGAGGACAGCTGTCTGCAAGGCTAGCAGAGATGCCTCAGGAGAAACCAACCCTACAGACACCTTGACTGTGGACTTGCAGCTTCCAAAATGGCGAGAAGATTAATTTCTGTTGTGTAAGCTGCCCAGACTGTGGTCCTCTGTTAGGGCAGCCCATGCAAACTCAGACAACAGATCCTCTACCTCTCCCCTCAGGCTCAGAGCCCCTGCGCACATCCAGCTTCTGCTGCCCACGGGCCTCCGCCATCTGTCTCACTTCTGTCTGGCCTCCTTCCCACTTCTGCTGCCCCCTCTACCCAGCTGACTCTCTCCTCCTTCTCCTGTTCCCCTTCCTCAGGAATAATAATAGCTGCTGGCACTGGCTGTGTGCCTTCCCTGTTCCAGACGGCGCGCTAGGCCCCAGGAAGCGGTGTCTCATTTAGCACCAGCCCACCAGCCTTCAAGGCGGATGCTATCATTAGCGCTCTCGTACAGACCGGCACCCAAAGCTTGCAGAGGGAAAGGAAGCTGCCCGTACTGACCACGTCAACAAAGAGAATCTAGCTGGCCCGGTTAGGGCAGAGCCTCGGACCCAGGTCACAGCATAGACCCCTGGCCCCGTCGGCTGTGCCCAGACCAGGTGATGTGAAAGCAAGGGCCGTCTGTAAGACAGGCTTTGAATCCTCCTTCATATCTGTGAAGCTGGTGGCATCATTCCCTTTCCTGGCAAGGAAGCAAAGGCCTCCAGAAGTTAAGCCACTCAAGTGCTAGGATGGGGAAATCGAAGGCGTTTGAAAGAAGCCATAAAGGGCAGCTAGACTAGAAGGCTTGCTGTGGGGACGGCACCAGCAGGGGATGAGGACAGATTGGGGAAATATCAGGGGGAGCAAAAGAGCTTGGCCGGAGAGACTAGGCAGGGACAAGATCACGAGGGTCGCCTAAGCCAGGAGCTCCGGGGAGTTTTAAATGGGGCGTGGCGGGGTGTTGTGTGAGCCATACGGTCAGTTCTGTTTTGTGGAAAGATTCCCCCTCTGGCTCCAGTGAGGAGGCCACTGTGGTCGCTAGGAGATCACAGTGTCCCAAACGAAGGGGACGTGGCAGATGGGCCTGCTGAGCAGCCAGGAGTCAGGGCGCTCAGGACTCAGGGACAAGGAAACCTTTTATGGTGCAGGTCGGTGGCACACCTGGTTGTCAACCTCCAGGCGCGGCCGTGGTGCAGTGCCCTTGGCCATCGCAGGCGGGCGATCGGGAGGGGCTTCTAGCATCTCCAGTGGCCCTTGAGGACACTCTCTCTCTCTGGAACCTCATCTCTCTTCTCACAATTATTTGCGCTTATTAGAGTCTATGGAGGGTGTGGGTGGAACAGTCAGGCAGCAGATGCAGGGCTTCTAAGGCGATCAGGCCTTTCAAAGAACCAGGCCTGACCTCTTAGCAGGGCTGACCTACCTATTAGTTGCCTAGGGCCCACGACACTTTGGGGGCCCTTGCAAATGTTTCACTTTTTTTTTTTTTTAATAAGAAGGGAAATATATATAATCTAGCTGGAATTATAGTCATCTTTATGCCAACTTAGTTGTAAAATATAATTTAAAATTTTTTTTCTTTTTTTCGTGAAGGATGGGACCCATGAAGGCAAAAGTGCCTGGGACCCATGAAAGTCACAGTGGGGTATGATTTTAGCTTACTTCTTTGGCCTTATCATGCTAAGGTCTGTCTCTTCAGTCTTGGGGGCCATTATCAACTCCTTTGTTACCATGACCCAGGAAGGGGAGGTGGGGAGGGAAGAGAGAAAAAAAATAAACAGTGGGACCAAAGGGGTATTGGCACACCCATGTTCATAGCAGCATTATTCATCATAACCCAAAGGTGGAAGCAATGTAGGTGTCCACTGATGAATGAATGGAAAAACGAAATGTGGTCCATCCATACGATGGAATGTTATTCAGCCTTAAAAAGGAATGAAGTTCTTTTCTCTTTCCTTTTCTTTCTTTCTTTCTTTCTTTTTTTTTTTTTCTGGCCATGTGGATTGCAGGATCTTAGTTCCCTGACCAGGGATGAACCCGGGCCCTGGCAGTGAAAGCACTGAGCCCTAACCACTGGACCGCCAGGGAAGTCCCAGGAATGAAGTTCTGATACATGCTACAGCATGGATGAATCTGAAAACATTTGTTAAATAAGCCTACGGTTTCTGAAATGCACGAAACTCTACACGTAAAGAGCCATTCTCCTCTCAGCATTTGGGTGGGCTTAAAACACAGATCTGGTGGCCTCGCCTCCCCTTCCCCACTTAAAATACAGCATAGACCTACAGTTGGCTTGAATGTGCAGAGTTTTTCAGGAGGGAAACACACAGGCAGCTCGAGAGAGGAAAGCCAGGTGGCTGGGAAACCAGAGGGAGGGGGAGCTTTCCTTCACTCATCTTTGGACCTTGTATGCTTTGCACAGTGAACATTACTTATTAAGAATAAACACAGGGTTCCAAAGAAGACATACAGGTGACCAATAGGCACATGAAAAGCTGCTCATCATCATTAATTATTAGAGAAATGCAAATCAAAACTACAATGAGGTACCAGCTCACACCTGTCAGAATGGCCATCATTAAAAAGTCTACAAATAACAGATGCTGGAGAGGGTGTGGAGAAAAGGGAACCCTCCTTCCTATGCTGCGGGTGGGAATGTAGTAAACTGGTGCAGCCACTGTGGAAAACAGTGTGGAGGTTCCTCAAAAAACTAAAAATAGAGTTGCCATATGACCCAGCAATCCCACTCCTGGGCATATACCCAGACAAAACTATAATTTGAAAAGATACATGCACCCCAATGTTCCTGGCAGCACTATTTACAATAGCCAAGATATGGAAACAATCTAAATGTCCATCGACAGATGAATGGATAAAGAAGATGTGGTGCTTATACAATGGAATATTACTCAGCCAGTAAGAAGAATGAAATAATGCCATTTGCAGCAACATGGCTGGACCTAGAGATTATCATACTAAGCGAAGTAAGTCAGAAAGAGAAAGACAAATACCATATGATGTAATTTATATGTGGAATCAAAAATATGACACAAGTGAACATATTTACAAAACAGAAACAGACTCACAGATATAGAGAACAGACTTGTGGTTGCAAAGGGGGAGGGGGAGTGGGGGAGGGAAGTATTGGGAGTTTGGGATTAGCAGATACAAACTATTATGTGTAGGATACATAAACAACAAGGTCCTACTGTACAGCCTAGGAAACTATATTCAATATCCTGTGATAAACCATAATGGAAAAGAATATGAAACAGAATATATGTATGAATACCTGAATCTCTTTGCCGTACAGCAGATATTAACACAACGTTGTAAGTCAACTATACTTCAGTAAATTTAGAAAAAAAGAATATACACAGGAAATGGCGAGTTAGTGATTAATGGGGACAGAGTTTCAGTTTGGGGTGATGAGGAAATTCTGGAGATGGAGGGTGGGGATGGTTGCCCAATAAAGTGAATGTACTGAATGCCACTGAACTGGACACTTAAAAATAGTTTAAATGGAATCTAAAAAGTGACACATAGTTACAGAACAGAAATAGACTCACAGACATAGAAAACTTATGGTTACCAAAGGGTAAAGGGGGGGAGGGATAAATTAGGAGTTGGTGGCCAGGGTTGGTCAGGAGGTGGGGGGTGGAAGGTGGGGCTGGCGGGGAGCGTGTGCAGCAGCCTTTATTGTGGTTTCCATGGGGAGAAATGGGCAAGGAAGCGTAGGCAGGCTTACGCTTGGCTAATTTGAATAACTTCAGCAGGCTCTGGGTGTAGGGGCTGGCCCTAGTTGTCTGGCACCTGGTGCTGGGGTGATCAGGGCAGAGGAATATTACCTCCTGGAGTGTGAAAGCCTGATAAAGGAGGTGGTTGCCGCTATCGTCTCTGGACTGGTGGATTTGTCCACCAACACAAAAGGTGCACTTGTTGGTAAGTTGCTTACTCTCTCTAGGAATTAGCTAGCCCTGGGAGTCTCTCCCAGATCACCAAGGCCCCAAGATGTCAAATCATCAGAATACAGAAAATAAAGGACACAGTTAATATGCAAGGAACAGGAGTAGCGTTGCCAAAGGACAAAGACAGGAAGGCTGGAGCAGGACTGAGGGCAGGTTCTATGACATGGGTGATGTGGGAGGCTGGGATCATCAAAGCTGAGACTTCCCCCATCCCTCCCAGGCCCTCTGCCTTTGAGCCTTCTGTGGAACAGAGGAGCTGAGGGGATTGCCGGGACCAAGCTTGGGGTCCGGGCTGACAATGCCGGCACCACCAGGGGTCTGTCTTCTTCTGGCTTTGCTTACGGCTTCTGGCAGGTGCAGCTGTGTCTATGGACGGAGTCGTCCCAGGAGCCCTGCCCCACTGCCCTTGGATTCCTCCTGCCCGGCTCCGCCAATGGCTTCTCCGTCCTGCTCCCTACTCTGACCCCTCCTGATTGGATGAAATCCCCGCCAGTTGCTTGAGCCCCCTCTAGATTGGGCCCCTCTGCTGTTCCTTCTTGAGGCTCACTGTTCTTCTCTAACAATGTATAGTGAAGCATCAGGTTGTGGTTGTGCTTCTTTTTAAATTGCCAACCTCTTGTGAAGCAATGTGCGGTTCTGCTGTATGTGGCCAACACACAGCTGGGAAAGTGCCAAGCGACTTCTAAGATTGGCTTCGACCCTGGGCAAGGAGAAGGGTTAGCTGAGGATGCGCTTGGAGGTCGCAACAATATCAAACGGCTTCCCGCATTTCTAGACACCCCTGCTCCGGTCCTGTACTTGTTTGCTGTGCTCAGCCTTGACCAGCGTAGCACATGCTCAGTGCGGACAGGGACTGTCCTTTTGGGCTCATCTCTGTACTCTCAGAACCAGCGCGTTGTAGGTTGTTATGGGTTGGATTATGTCTCCCCAAATTCATGTGTTGGAGTCATAACCCCCAGGCTCTCAGAATGTGACCGTATTGGGAAATAGGTTCATTGCAGACGTAATTCATAAAGATGAGGTCATACTGGACCCCAAATCCGATAGGACTGGTGGCCTTATTTGGACACAGACGTGCACACAGGGAGAATTCCATGTGAAGGTGAAGGCATAAATTGGAGTCAGGCTACCAGAAGCCAAGGAATGCCAAAGATTGCCAGAAACCATGGAAGCTAGGAGAGAGAGATTCCCCCTCACAGCCCTCAGAAGGAGCCAACTCTGCTGACACCTTGATCTTGGACTTCTAGTTTCTAGGACTGTGAGAAGTTTTTCTGTTGTTTAAGCCACCCTAGCAGACTAAGACACGTCTTTAGTTAATGCCTGTTGCACGCTAATATCTGTGCATGAATAGACTTAATATTCCCTATGTGAGCTGACCGATTTGGAGTGCCAAATGGGGTCCCCACATGGGCTGAGCACGCATGATTGGGTCAGCTGATCCACCACGAATGTCAAACTCTTGGCAGTGGAAAGCCCTAAGGTGATTTTTGTTTTTTTAATTGAGATAAAATTCCGGTATCAGAAATTTCTATTTTATTCTATTTTGTCTTATTTTATTTGCTGTGCTGTGCGGCTTGCAGGATCTTAGTTCCCCGACTAGGGATTGAACCCATGCCCTCAGCAGTGAAAGCACAGAGTCCTAACCACTGGACTGCTAGGGAATTCCCAGAAAATTCCCCATTTTAAACTGAACAGTTCAGTGGACTTCCCTACTCACAAGGTTGTGCAACCACCACCTCCATCTTGTTCCAAAACATTTGCTTCACCCCAGAAGGAAACCCTGTGTCCATTAAGCAGCAGCTCTCGTTCCCTCCTCCCCCAGCCTCTGGAAATAACTGATCTACTTTCTGTAGATCTGCCTGTTCCGGACATTTCACATCAATAGAATCATATAATGTGTGGCCTTTTGTGTCTGGCTTCTTTCACTGAGCATCACGTTCTCTGACTTCATCCATGTTGTAGTGTGTCTGTCCGTGTTTCATTCCTTTTTACGGCTGAATGATACTCCACTGTATGGATGGACCACACTGTGTTTATGTTCGTGTGTTGATGGCCCACCTGCCTTAAAATGTTCTACCCAGTGAATATGTGAGGACTGAAAAAAAGAATGACTGGAAGGATAGAGGTTGAGGACAGGTGAGCTGTGGGGACAGAGGCACAGGTGGCCCAGGCCCTGCCGCCCTCCCTCAGGGCCAGGAGTCCAGCGGGGACTCCTAGGTCAGCCAGGGGAGCATGGGAGAGGGGGGATGTGGGGTAGGTGATGGGGGGAGGGGAGCAAACTTCGTCCTCGCTCAGAGCCGCGCCTGACCTGCTCCCCTCTCTAGGTGACTGTGGCCGAGGCCCCCCCTTGGGGTCCTTCGGTTGGGACCCCAGCAGGGGCAGTCCTCCACCTGCAACACCCAGACCTTGTCAGGAGGGAAGCCAAAATTCTGCCCCTGGGACCCGATCACCACCCAGCTTGCTTCTCTGCCAGCAAACGCACTGTGGATTTTCATACAGAGAGACCTGGGCTGCATCTGTCCAGGTGCTGAAAACACCAGCTGTGGGGAGCAGGTGTCTCCCCACCTGGGCACCGAGGGCGACATCGTCTTGGCAGCACTGAGAGGTCTGCTGGCTGCACCAGAGGGGGATGCAAGACGCAGCCAACTGGGGCAACGTCTGGTCCCCGGGCTGGTCCGTGCTCAGTTTCATGCTCTGCTGTTGCCACCCTGAAATTCTTAATACATCTTAAAAAACTTTATTTTAAAGTGTGGTAAAATACAAATAACATAAAATGCATCACTTGTAAAAGTGTTCAGCTCAGCAGCAGCGAGCACATTCACACTGTCGTGCAACCATCCCCACCATCCGTCTCCAGAACTTTCTCATCTTCCCAAACTGAAACTGTCCCCATCAAACACTGACTCCCCCTCCTCCTCCCCCAGCCCCTGGCTCCCACCATCTACTTCCTGTCTCTGTGGATCTGACTCCTCTGGGGACCTCGCATAAGTGGAATCAGACAGTATTTATCTTTCTGTGACTGGTTTATTTCACTTACCATCATGTCCTCATGGTTCAGCCGTGTTGTAACGTTTGTCAGAATATCCTTCCTTTTAAAAGATGAATAATAGTCCATTTTATGTATATACTAACATTTTGTTTATCTGAAATTCTGAATAATTTGTGAACAAGGGGCCCTGCATTTTCATGCTGCACTGGGCCCCCCAAATTACATAGCCTGTCCAGCTGGCCCCTGTCACACGAGATCCAGTAGGAGAAATCCTTCCAGGCCCAGCCGACAGCTTACTCAGTCCCCTCCTCCCTGAAACTCCCTGAAGGGAACCCAGAGGGGGTCAAATGACTAACTCCCCCCCATATGCTGCTTTGGGGAAGAACTCGGAGAAGACCCAGTGACAAATTTTGAAGGGCCTTTTATGGGTTGAATTGTGTCCCCCACAAAACGTATGTTGAAATCCTAACCTCCAGGACCCCAGAATGTGACCGTATTTGGAGATACAGTCTTTCGAGAAGTAATCAAGTTAAAATCATTGTGGGCCCTAATCCAATAGGACTGGTGTCCTTATAACAAGGGGAAATTTGGATACAGAGACAGACATGCACAGAGGGAAGACGACGTGAGGACACAGGGAGGAGACAGACATCTACAAGCCAAGGAACGGCGCCACCCCTTCCGCTGAGGCTCGCACGGGGCAGGCACGGGGAGAACCCAGGCCTGTGTGAACCCACCTGCCTGTGGATGCCCAGGGGCGGCTGGGATGCTCTCAGCCTCTCCCTTCCCTCTGTCCCGACTCCCTGACATGGTGCCCACACCTTCCCGTCTGATGCAGGATCTAACCTGCACTGGGCAAGGGAGGATTCAAAGGGCCTGTAAAGGGGGAAGGTGAGGAAAGGGGTGCTATACACACATCGCGTCTTTAAATTGAAAATGTTTACAGGTTGCATCTTCGTGTGGCCAAAAGGGTTTAAAAAGAACTTGATATTTTTTTTAATTTATTTTTTTGGCTGCGTTGCCAGTCGTTGCTGTGCGCGGGCTTTCTCTAGTTGCGGCGAGCAGGGGCTACTCTTCGTTGCGGTGCGCGGGCTTCTCATTGCGGTGGCTTCTCTTGTCGTGGAGCACGGGCTCTAGGCGTGCGGACTTCAGTACCTGTGGCATGTGGGCTCAGTAGTTGCGGCACGTAGGCTCAGTAATTGTGGCACACGGGCTTAGTTGCTCCGCGTCATGTGGGATCTTCCCGGACCAGGGATCGAACCCGTGTTCCCTGCATTGGCAGGCGGATTCTTAACCATTGCGCCACCAGGGAAGTCCCGAACTTGATACCTTTTAATGTTCTTCTTCAGTCACGAAAGCAGATGAGTGAAATGCTTTAAGATTTTTAAAAATTACCAAAAAACCCCACAAGAGACCAAGCCTTTTGAAAAAGCATATTTAAGGTTTATGCTTTTGGTTTTCTGTGGGTCCGGGGCCCCGATGCATCCACAATCAATGATCGTCCTCCTTCGCGCTCTAAGAAGCACGTTGATACCTCCATCTGGGTCACATCTCTTTGTAAGTTTCCCTTTATTCATTCACATTTTATTGTCACCTTGAAACGCTGCCCTGTGGTCCATTTGTTCCTTAGCCCCAGGCCTCCTCAGTCAGAGCACAGGCACCACCGCCAGATGCCCTGGGAAAACCCTTTAGTGGCGTTGCCCCCTCGCGCCCCGGCCCAGTCCATGCAGCCCGGGAGGTGGAGTTTATGCTGAAGAGCCGACATGAGATGGGCAAGGCCACTCCCAGCAAGGGGAACAGCAAGGGCCAGGCCTGGCATCCGAGGAACACGGACCCCTTCACTGCGGGTGTGACCTCAGCATTCGAGGCCTCCACCGCCTTGACTTGTGAACCTTGAGATAGACACACCCAGTGCCCCGTCCCCGGGAAAGGCCTGCGTGCCCATCTATGCCGTCTTGCAGGGTCTGCCTTGAGATTTCTGTGCAAGCACACATGCATGGCTCTCTGAGGGGCCCTGGGCTTTTGGTTGCCGTGCATGATGTATGTCAGGTGACACATCCCCATCAGGCCACTTCCCTGTTTTCCAGGCATGCGGCGATTTTATTGATGTGGATGTGCATTTGCCGGTCACAGCTGGCTTTAGTTTCAGAGCCTCTGGATCCCAGGGTCTCTCCCGCGGGGCCCCGGTGGTCCTGGAGCTCCAGCCCCTGCACAGATGATGTCTGAGGACTCGCTCTGCCCCGTTCCTCGGTGCTGCCCCGGGGGCTGGCTGCATGGCGTGGGGCGGGCAGGTGGGTGGTTTACACAGTTGACCCACCAAGCGTCTCCAGGAGGCTTCACTTGACAGAGAGAAGAGGGCATTCGTGCCTGTGCCTGCCCAGCCCCACCTCTTGTCCTGGGATCCCTCCAACCGGAAATGTCCCTTCAGCGGGGCCTGCCCCGAGCCCTGGTCCCTCTCCCCGACACCCACCCAGCGGCTCTCTGAGCTGCAGTTTCTTCTGGGACCCAGGCCCTCACACCGCAGGGCCCAGATGCCGCTGTGCTCTGACCCTTCAGGCCCTGCACCAAATCCTTCGACTCTGAGAAAACCAATCAGACGGAAGGCGGTCCTTGGAATGAAGAGGAAGGTGGAGTTTTTTTGTTTTTTTAAATTAATTTACTTATTTTGGCCGCTCCGGGTCTTAGTTGCGGCATACGGACTCTTTTGTTTAAAATTTATTTAATTAATTTATTTATCTTTGGCTGCGTTGGGTCTTCGTTGCTGCGCACGGGCTTGCTCTAGTTGCGGCGAGTGGGAACTACTCTTTGTTGCGGTGCACGGGCTTCTCATTGCGGTGTCTTCTCTTGTTGCAGAGCGCGGGCTCTAGGCGCGCGGGCTTCAGTAGTTGTGGCTCGTGGGCTCTAGAGCGCGGGCTCGGTAGTTGTGGCGCACGGGCTTAGTTGCTCCGTGGCATGAGGGATCTTCCCAGACCAGGGCTCAAACCCGGTCCCCTGCGTTGGCAGGCAGATTCTTAACCACTGAGCCACCAGGGAAGCCCGGCATGCGGACTCTTAGTTGCAGGCATGCATGCGGGATCTAGTTCTCCAACCAGGGATCAAACCCAGGCCCCCTGCACTGAGGGCACGGAGTCTTACCCACTGGACCACCAGGGAAGTCCCGGGAAGGTGGGTTTTGAGACTCCACAGTCTCCAGGAAGCCCAAAGAAAACCAGAAACCTCCTGAACAGAGAGGGTGGCAGGCCGTGGGAGTGGGACCCGTGCTTCCACAAGACCCCAAGCTCAGAGGGCCCCATGCCCCACGCTTGGTTTAACGCTCTGCGGTCACCGACTTGAAATTCTTGGTACTTTCTGAACCAGAGGTCCCTGCAAATTCTGTCCCGGTTTGGTGGAGTTTAGGAGAAGCCCTCGGGCTCTCAGAGGACACTGTCCCTGGAGGTCCAGGGTGGGGGGAGCTGGCTGTGCGCTCACAATGCAGGGGCTCAAGAGAAATTCTCTCCCTCGCTTGCTCTGGGGTGACTGAAAGACCCCCGGGAGAGCTGGGGGTTGGGTCCAGGCCCCTGGCACGTGCCCACGGGCACCTGAGCCTCTCCCCACCCCTGTGCAGTTACACAGGCATAATGTCTCACCTGTGGGAGGAGCCCTGCCCCGTCCAAACCCCCAACTTCCCATCCCTGACTGAACCCCAAAATGGACACATTCAGAGGCACAGAGCTAAGGGGCAGGTCCAAACCCAGGATGCTCTGTATCAAACCAGTGAAAAAGACAAAAATCACCAGCGCCAAACGGTGTCTGTTTTTCCAACTGGCTAAGCTTCAGGGCATCACCTTTAAATGAGTACGTGGGCAATACTAAGACCTTGCTCACAGTTCAGTGAAGTACTCTGTAAGGTGCACAGCACGCTAGTAGCTAATAGCAATCACCTCTCACCACCACCTCCTGGCTCCTCGGAACTTGCTCCCGCTCGGACGCCACGCCCCGGAGGGCCTCACACGCCCCGGCACTCGGCACACCCACACGTGGGATGGGGGTCTTCGGTCTGTTCTTTTGGACCCCTGGGTGGGCAAAGCAAGGCGTGAACTGGGGAGAAATGCTCCCTGGCCAGCTTGAAGTTTGCTGCGGGACTTCCGGGCGGCTTCCCAGAGCCCGGGGCTGCCACTTGTCCAGGCTTGCAGGCCCACGTCACCACCATCTGTCCTGCTCTGAGTGGGCTCCAGGCCAGGGGCAGAGGGTAAGATCCACTGTGCTGTCCCTAGCGCCCCCGACTCCATGGTAAAAAACACTCTCACAGCAGAACGGTCCTTCCTGTCACTAAACAGAAACCATGGTTCTCAGGGACAACACCAGTGTCTATGATTTTCTCCCTTCTCTTTAGGAAATCCTTTGCAATTGTGCTAGGAAAGTACTGAGGTGAAACAAACAAAAAGACCCAAAAGACAGGGACTTCCCTGGTGGCGCAGTGGCTAAGACTCTGCGTTCCCAATGCAGGGGGCCCAGGTTTGATCCCTGGTCAGGGAACTAGATCCCACGTGAGTGCCGCAACTAAGACCCAACACAACCAAATAAATAAATAAATATTTTTAAAAAATATATCTTTAAAAAAAAAAGACCCAAAGCAAAGGGATGCAGGCATTAAGCCCTCAGAGTCTTAACCTTGCACGGAACCATGAAGACGGCACCCCCCCACCCCGGGCAGGCTGGCGGCAAGAGCCCCCCACCTCGCACGTGGACTCAGCCTCTCAGCTCTGAATCCTGGGGTGGGGGGAGTCGGAAGCTGTCCTGCGCACCAGACGTGGAGCTGGGGGCGGCAAGGCTTTGTGACAGCACACCCCCACTTACACCACTGGCTTCTTAGAGGGGGTCCCTGGAGCACCGGCATCACTTGGGAGTTGGTTAGGTTAGCAGTGCAGAGTCTCGGGCTCAGCCCAGAACTGCTGAATCCGGATCTGCTTTTGAACAAGGCCCCTGGGGGAGGGGGACGCACACTCTGGTCTGTGATGCGCAGGCAAGGGCTGACGCCCAGACCCCTTCTCCTCAGTGCAGTAGGTGCAGACGGCGCCTGCGGAGCTGCCTGGAGGTCCCAGGACATCCCTGGAGCCACCTCCAGCTGGAGCCCAGCCGCCTTCCCCAGGTGGTGCCCGCCTGCCCCTCTGCCAGGGACTCGGGCTGGGTATTCTGAGGGACCTCAACGCAGAACCACAAGACACACACACAGAGGAGAAAGAAAATCCAGTGACTTCAGGAGAGGCCCTGCAGTGCCGCTGGGGAAGCACGTCCGCGGGTTTAGCTGAGCCCGCTGGGTGCGGGGGAGCCGGGGTGGGGGTTCCTGCTCTCTCTGCCAACCCTAGCCTCTCTCCTTGGATGCGTCTTGGCTTCAGAGTGGCTGTGGTGTGGTACCTACTTGATCTGCTTTCCTTTCCACAAGAAACCTATGGGCTGGGCGTTATGGACCCCATTTCACAGCCGGGGAGGCTGAGGCTCGGAGAGAGTCAGGGGCTTGCCTGCGGTGCACACTGGGGAGGCGGCAGAGTCAGGATTCGAACCTAAAACTCCGACCCTAAGACTCTTATGCTCCGTCCTGCCTCTTGGTGAGTTCGAACTTGCCTTCCGTCACCCGAGGAGATTAGTGTCAGAAGACATTTGGAATGGCCAGGGGCTCAGGTGTGGGGAGCAGACAGACAGGCAACACTCAGGGACAAGACAGGAGGCCCAGGAACCTTTGAGCCTGGAGAAGAGGGGTCCCTGGGTCTCCAGGGGGAGGGGGCTGATTTGTGAGTGCGTCCAGGGGGGGAGGCCAGCATCTGGGCAGGGGCAGAGGGAGGTGGGGGAGCCAGTCACAGGGCGTGTCCTGGTGCCTTCCTCTCCGTCCTCCAGGCTGGGCTGTCTGCGGGCTCCCTCCTTCCCCACATGGGTCAAGGCCACGGCCTGGCACAGAGCCTGGCGAGGGGCAGCCCACGCTCACCTAGGGAGGAGCAAGTCACCTGTGGCCCTGGCTGGCGCGTCACTCGGCGATGGCTGCTTACGAGTCACACACCATCACCCCTACACCACCGTGTCTCAACGATCCCACTTCATTTATTACCAAAATATCACAGAGGTCCAGTCATAGTTAACATACAGCGTTTAACACAAACCTGATACCTGTGAAAAGAACTAAGTATTCGGACAATCGAGTCGTTTGGAACCGTAACGCCCCAAACCGTTATCACTCCGTACTCCAAAAATACACTTTTGAGAGCTTTGGAAACTGAATTAAAATGTCTACACAGCTATGAACAATTGTTTAATAAAACTTTTTCATGTTTCCATTACATGTAAATATATCAATTTGGCATCTCTATAAAAACTCTGAAAATGGTGCAAAAGTTTCATTCTCTTTGAGAAAGCCATTGACAAAAAATATTCACACTTCACTAAAATTTTGAAAAATGGTCTTCTTTCAAAGCTTCTTTATTAATCTGAAATCTTCTGGATTATCAAAATCTAGGTTTGCTTTTTCCTCCTAAAACACTAAAGAACATTTATTCACAAGGATAAAAAGGCAAACTCGGGGAGATGGAAAACTGAGAAGGACTTTTTTTTCTTCTGAAAAGCAAAAAAAAAAAAAAAGGCAGAAAAAAAAAAGGCAAAAAAAAAAAGAAAAAAGGCTAGTTACATAAGCATCCTCCAAAGAACACAATGGGATTCATTTTATTGTTGACTTTTGGACAGCAGTGTCATACTTTATTGAAAACAAACCCATGTAAAAACAAAGTTAAAATGAAAAATGGTACCTGAAAAATAAATTATTTTATATAAAACAAATCAATAACTTAAAACACACTAATATACAAAAGGTCTACCCATCTACTGTACAACATGGGAACCAGCTGGGAAAGTGCCCCCCAGAGCAAATCACTGTAAACGGAACGTTACATGGTAAAGAGGTGGCCCCAACCAACAGACAAGCCTTCTCTCCTGGTGGAAGTGAAACAGTCCTACCGAGTCGCAGCAAACCACCGGTCAGCCTATCTTCGGTCCTCACGGGGACTTACAAGGAGTCATTTATTTATTTATTTAAACTACCAAGCGGAAAACTGAACTCTGTCACCAAAAGGTTGTGGAAAAATACAATCATTAGAAGTCAGAGTCCAATCAAAAGGTGTGGAAATGTGAACCCTGCCGGGGGTCCTACCACTAGCTACCGTAGGACTGTCCATTCTCGATGCCGCTCCACGGAAAGCACGTGGGGCTTCGGGTGGGGGCCGGGCCTGGGAATCTGATGAGCAGCAGGTGTTTTCCTGAGGAGCTGCCTCAGGGCCCAGGAGGTACCACGGGTCCTGGGAAGATGGGAAGGATTTCAGATGGAGGGTTTGGGGGTTATGGGGAAGAGAGGCCCCCAGCAGCTTATTCTCATTCTCTGTGATCCAACCCAGGATGGGTGCGGAAAGCAAGAGAAGTCCGGTCAGGCTGAATCGGATGGGAAATGGGGCAGCTGGGAGACGTGAACTCTGATTTTCAAGGCCAACAGCGAATGGGGTCAGTCCATGG
This sequence comes from Tursiops truncatus, assembly GCF_011762595.2. Lineage (NCBI taxonomy): Eukaryota > Metazoa > Chordata > Mammalia > Artiodactyla > Delphinidae > Tursiops > Tursiops truncatus. The sequence continues at coordinate 165,462,593 of NC_047036.1, read as the reverse complement.
CCCTAGTCTGGAGGCAAACCAGCGATAAGTTATTGCCAGTGAGTGTCTTGGGATTCATCTGTCTGCCTGACCCGGCAGGGCTCCCCTCGAGCTGCCGGCTCCCGAAGGGCCGACTCCCTAAGCAGCGCGGTTCAGACCCTGGGTTTCCAGCACTAACACCAAGTGCAGACTCTCGGAGGTTAAGGCAGCTGCCCTTGGCAAGGGAAAGACTCACTCTTCGGGGGACAAAGAAGGTGAAACCCACCCGGCGCCACCTGCCCGTGGGCTGAGCCCAGCTCCTCCGTTATTCTGGCAAGAGGGTGGTCGTGGTGGCCGGGGGATCACAGTCACAGGACGCGTGACCAGAGGCACAGCCAGTGCAGAAAATCACAGCTTGCCATATCACATCGAAAAGCTAAAAAGAAAGGCAGCGCCACGGGGTAATAAACAATGAATAACTCAACTGGAACCAGGTTCACAAATCTGGAGCTGCTTAGCGAACAACTCTGAGGGGAAGTTACATAGGCCAAAAGAGAATTCAATCGATTCAATCAAAAGAGAATTCTTTGGTATTTATGTACCAAACCAAAGTTTCAATAAATTAACATCATCTACTCTTAACTTTTTCATCAAAATTCCCAAATAAAAGGAGAGCACTCATTTTACGAAATACAAGTAAGATAGATGTAAAAAAAAAAAAAAACACAACTTTTTTTTAAACACAGTTTCTTTTGGATTGTAACTTTAAAAAAAATGGCATCTTCCTTTTGCAAACAGGCCTAGAGAGAAGATGTAATGAACTTTTTGGACACAGGGCCAGCGTCTGGCACTTCCATGGGAGTGACAATTACTTTTCAGGAGTAAAACATGTCAAAGGCAAAATCCTCCCGCACGCTCACAGATTAAAACTCCCGAAGAAGCACATTGGGGTTTTCAGCCAGAAGGATGTTCAAAGAGTGGGGACCACGTAAAACGAGAATTTTACTGAGAAACTTCAGGCAACTCTCAAAGGTCCGTATGCGCTTCACGTTTCCTGTTCGTCTGTGCCAGCACCAGGATAATCAGTGTGGTTCCAATAAAATAGAGGGGAGGAAATCAGCTGCGGTGCTGGCTGTGAGCCCGTCACTTCGCAGTTTAGGCCTCTGACAGAATTCTCGTAGGAAATGGAACACTAGTGCAGGCTGGCAGGATGGTGTGTCAGCGAGGAGACTCAAGGGTCACTCTCAGGACTGGGAAGCTCATCTTCACTGAGATGTTGGCCCGAGGCTAGCACAACCTACACGGCATATTTTTCCAGGAAAACATCCCAGTCCCGGGGTGCAGAGCGCTCTGGGGCACACGCAGCAGGGACCCTCTTTGCATCAAATCTGGGCAAATGGGCCTTGGTTCCAGGAAGAGGCACACAAGCTAGCTTTGACTTAGAATCTGGAAAATTCTGCTGCAGAGAGGAGGCCCTCCATGGCACTCGGCCACTTTATAAGACAAGGCTTCAAGGTATGAACTTGGCCCTTTGTGGGAGAAGAAGAGGGCAACATGGGAAATTCAGGAGGATCACGCAAGCAGCTGGCAGCCCCTCAGTGAAGTATGAGGGAAGCAGTGGGGGCGGGGGGGGACGGGCAGCCTCAAACGGTCCAGGGGTTGCTCAGAACACAGACCCGCTCTGGAGAACGCTGTGCCTACTGCCCAATGTCTTCCACTTAAATAAATAGATAGATAGATAGATAAATAAATAATGTCGCAATTTCATGACATCAATAACTAAAAAGCAGCTTACTGTTACATGTTTTAGTCTCGTGTCAAGGTTAAAAACTGCTGGTACTAAGTTATTGTGTTTTTGATTCTCTTGCACACTGGTTATTTATAAAAATCAGATCACGCTCCTGAGGAGTTGCCCGGAGATCGGGCCCTGCCTATTTACTTCTCAGGCCCTCTCTTAGACTCTCCCTGCCGGCTCCCCATTTAAAAAAAACACCATCTGTGATGGCACAATCCTAACGTCACAGATTTGTAAATGCTTTGTCTTGAGGCAAGTATGTTTGTTTCTTAAGATCTTATAAATCCTCCCTGAATGCTGGGCTGTCTGTACCTTACCTAGCCAAAAAGAAAGAAAAGGTAAAATAAAAAACAAAACAAAATTCGAGCAAAACAAAATCAAATTTAATGGTCTTAAATGCAAAAGTAAAAACAAACGAAAAACACAAAAAAGCAAAAGAAAATTAACAGAACAGAACAACCCAAAATGTCAAGGCAGTTATGAAGAGAACTTTGAAGGTTAATCTTTAAAACTACAAATCAAAGGGTTTTTTTTCTTTTTTTTTCTTTTTTCTTTTTTTTTTTGTTAATAGGTAACTGGCAGGAAGTAAGTACTTTTCTGCTGAGTGTTCATAGGAAAGCAAAGTTTCAAAACAAAATCCGACTAAAATAGAAAAAAGCCTAGCGCTCACGAGAAGGGATGCGAGAAATACAATGCTCAAATGTTTCTGTGTCATTAAAAAATAGAGCTATTTTACGCACTGGGGCCATGTTCAATGCTCTTGAAAACTGGAGAGATGATTGTGAACAACAGTATCTGATGTGTGGAGGCACCATGCATGCAATGTGTGGACAGGAATCGGGATGTCAGAGGAGCAACACGTCTTCAGGCGTGCCTGGAGCTGAGATCTGACTCTGGAATATACTGGAGTTTCCCTGAAACTCTTTGGTCCGTTCCCATTGGCGCCTGGGCTTAGGAAACCCACTCGTGTCCTCGGCAGAGCCTGGCCCGGCCTGGTGTGTGGCCCCCCTCCCCGCTTGCGGCCCACGGCAGACGGGCCCGCTGCCACTGCCGGGGCCAATCGGCTGAGTGAGCAGGAGGTGGCAATGGGACCTGCTTGGGAAAGCAATTTCCTGTCAACCAAAGCAGAAATCGCTTAAAATGTTGAAGCGGTTGAGAAACGCACACAAGGCATCTGTCTAACATCTTTAGTTTAAAAACTAAAACTAAAAGGTCATTTCTTTTTGTTTGTTTGTTTCTATCCAGTTTGTGGAGACATCGAATGAAACGCGTGTTAGACAGTCTCAGAAGTTAAAGCATGCTTCAGTTTCACCACCATCCCGAAGGACTGGTTAGTCAATGCAGTCTACTTAGATTTCTGTTTAATATATATTTTAAAGGAAATAACTTAAGAAACTTAAAATTGGTCTAACATTGTGGGATTTCAAACATTTGAACATGTCGGTTGCATCCCAGAGTATAAAAACCTTTTCACTTCTCATTTAGACTAAGACAAACACTTGTGAAAATTGGCGCAAAATGAGTTGTACACTAACAAAAAAGTTTCAACTTCTTCACTCTTAATTATCTATTCCGTACAAAAAAAAAGCATGAGCGAGTTATTTGTGGGACTTGTTGGTTTTGAAGGAAACCTGTAAGATTTTGTCCCCCAGGCGGTAGCCGTTCAGACTTGCTATGGCCATCGCGGCTTCTTCATAGTTTGTCATGGTCACAAAACCAAAGCCTTTGCACTTGTTGGTGTTGAAGTCGCGAATCACTTTCACATTGGTAACTGCACCAAAGGGGCCAAACATCTGCCAGAGGATTCCCTCATCGGCATCTTGACCAAGGTTGTAGATGAAGATGCACCAGCCCGAAGAAGCGTTGCCTGGGACATTGACACCAGAAAGCCCACTCATGTGATCTACACCCATAGGGGAGAACCTAGCAAACAGAGAGCACAGCATTCAGGTCAAGGTCAGTGCGGGCCAGCGAGCTGCACGCAGCCCACGTGAGGCGCTCGGGCTGACACACCCCACTCAGTCAAAATCAGGACTTTTCAACTGAGAGGAACTCAATATGGGGGCAGAGGGAGGGCATGGGCTCCCTGCTCTGTAGGGAGTCGACTCTGAGGAGAGACGTTTGCTGCCTGCAGGGGGTCAGGCCTCAGAGCTACGGCCTCTAGTGGCCTCTGACCAGCCGCTCCCTCCACCCCTCCCACCTTGGTGGGGTGGTCCTGTTTAGTCACACCCGTACTTCCCACATTTTAAGTGATGGAAGCTTCTCCACATCCTCCGAGGTGCTGTTACACCCCCAGCTCTCCCTGGAGGAAACCGTTCCTCATCCTGTGTCTGTGTCTGTATGTGTGTTTGCGGGGGTATGGTGGGGGTGGGGGTGGGGAGAGGGCTGAATTTTTTTCTTTCTCTGAATTTCATACCCCATTCCCACCCACATCAGCACCCTCACTCTCCAAGGGTTCACATCCGAGCGGTGCCTACATATAGCACACTCCCTGAAGGGCCACTGCCGGCAGGGCACAGCTCCGGACACCCTTCTGCTGCTGGCTCTTAACAGCCCAGAAGGGCCAGGGCTATGAACTGTAAGTCCACCAAGCTTTACCAAAAATGTGGAGCTCCTTTCTAAAGCACCACTTTTAGTCACATCAGAAATAAGCCTTCTACAAGTCGTGGACAATAAGGATTAAGGGAGATGACAAGATTGTTACTGAAGCCACGTGGCCCTTGAGATGTTTCACAAGCTCAAAAGTAACTGTTGGAGGATCAATTTAAGAATATTTGAGCACGATACAGCATCTCTGAAGCCACACAATGCAACTGGCGAAGTATTATCTGCTCCAAAATAAAATCAGGTTCGAGTTGTGGGTCTGATCCAGGGGTGAGTGGGGGTGCCTTCAAGTGTCACTAAACAGATTCACGCACTCAGCACACATGGGAGAAGAGTGGCCAGACCTCGAGGTGCAGACCACTGACACAACGGTGATCGCTGATGCAGGTACAGAAGAATCAAGGCACACTGTGGGCCATGGTTTTGAATTTGCGAGAATAATTTTAAACAGCCCGTACCAAATGTCTGAATTGGTTAGATGACTCAGGAGGCTTGTTAGTGGTGAGACCACAGCATCACTGAAATGGGGGTGGGAAAAGGCACCCAAGTATCTGTATGAGCTGCTTCTCAGTGAGAAATGGAAAGACATTCTGACTTTTAGAAGGACCTCCTTTTCTCCAAGTTTTGTAGGACACGGCGGACCCGTTATCACAGTTAACTACATCTTGAGATAGATGTTATACTGAAAATAATCGGAGGTAATAGTTTACTGTCTTTTATTGACATGATTCTCATTCATTCTTGTGAGTTTTCTCCTGCTAGTTGGAGCTGATCTGTTTCATCTCAACTGTCATGAAACCCACCCCCATTCTTTCCTCTGATGGTACAAGAGGAGAACTGACTCTTCCTTGACTTGGGGACTTTTCCCAACGTGATAAGAACGGACTGCAAACCCTCTCCTCTTCTGGGTCTTCTTTCTTCTCCTTCTTATCTTAGTTGGCCTTCTGGTGGCGAACCTTCCCGCCCGCCCCTTCCTTCCGTCCATCTCTGGAGGTCACGGTCCCTCTCCTGCCTGGCCCCTTCTGCACCTCCCATTTCTCCTTTCTCTTCTCCTCCAAGCTTCCTGGTTTTCCAGAGTTTCTGGGTAACTCACTGAACTTGGCTATCTATACATCCCACCCGATCACCAGTGAGGCCGACCGTGCTGACGTTCAAAACTGGATTTAGCTCACTTCTGTCCAAAGACGCTTCCCCTGCTTTGCCTTTAAACCAGAAGAGCCAACGAAGGAAGGCCAGCTTTGGAACCTGAGCTGAGTTGAGAACACTGGATTACTGGACTGTGAAAATAAGACCTTGAAAAACAGCATCTGTGGAAATGAGCGGGGTGTTACCCAACCTCACTGCTTAAAACAAAGACGGGAACCCTGAAAAGTCGCAGAGAGAAATCCTTAACATACCTGAGACTAGCCCTCATGCCACTTCTCAAAACTGGGAGAAGTGGGATCTCAGCTGTTCGTGAGGCAGTAACACACCTGATTTCAGAGTCCAAGTTACTGACTCTGCTTGTCTCTGTTCTGCTAGATCCTGGCGACTAGAATCATTTTATATGGAAAGACTAAGGAAGGTGGGAAAACAGTTCACCTCTAGGATGCGGCTTTTAAACAGAAGGCATATAATAATATTTCGACACCAAATGACTCCACAAGGTAGATGTATGAGAAAGGTTTGCCTTAGGACTGCTGATCAAATGTCTAAAACCTGTTTAAAACTCTGGAAGAACGGCTCTTGCCTAAGCACCCCTAAAGCTGCATCTTTTCTCTCCCAAATACGGGATGATCTTTTAAACTCATAGGTCTACTCACATATCACTAGAAACTGTGGGCTGCAGCGCTATGCACTCACTCTCCTGGGAGCTGGTTGGAGCTGCACTACCTTTTTCATTCTAGTTAAAGACAACACTTGGATGGAAATAAACAGCTTCCATACAGATACCTTTCTGATGCAGGTGGGGGACATGGAGACATGAAATGGCCGTGAGCGCGACTTTCTGATGTGATCAGCCCAGAGGTTTCCACTGCACATAGTCACCCAACCAGCAGGGCTCCGCGCAGCCAGAAGGGGCCCGAGTGGCCGTGGTGGGAAGAGCGCGTCCTCCTGACCCACCTGAATCTCTGCGCCTGGTGATGAACGGGGCCTCCGAACCGCCTAGCTGGCGAGTGGTACAGCTGGGAGAGCAGCGCCACGTTTTTGTTCTGGTTGGGATTGGCTGCAAACTTCACTGTAATGGGCTCGGAGGAACCTGGGGGTTTATGACCATTGAAACTGGTAATTGCCTCTTCTGCTTCCGACCGTTTGTCAAACCGGATAAACGCAACCCCTCTGGACAAACCTTTTTAACAAACCAACAAAAATGGAGTTAGGGGAAAAACTGCAAGGATTTTTAAAACTGAAAAGCAAAAGTCAAGTCAGTCAGGCTACTGTGGTTCAAAACTGGATGCTTGGTTAATGAGATAAACAAAAATTAAACCTAAATATGGAAACATGAACAAATTAAAAAAAACAAACAATAACTAATAAAAGATTAAGGTTTCAGACTTTCTTCTGAGTTGAAGCAACGACTCCACAGCCTCAGTGCCAAAAGATACTTTGGTGAAAGGAGTCTCAAATAAGACACCCCAGACCTCTTTCTTAAAAGAAGCCACATTAGAAGAGATTATGTCCTCCATCACCATTGCGATGCCAGGTGCCCACCGCAGTGTGGGTGCACGGTGTGCTGAGGGGTAAGTGGGTGACAAGGAATTGTCCCTGGGCTCCGGGAGCTCCCTCCCATGGCCTTCCCGGCCATCTGGCCACATACCCCAGCTGGGCCTTTGCAGCATGTCGCCTCCTGGGCCGGCCTGACCGAATCCCTGTTTGCTCGGTGCCTGGCTCAGCCTCCTGCATCCCTCAAGGGCGTAGAATCCTAGTAACCAAGCTGAACCCTGATGACTCTTTCCTGCCACCAACACCTCACTCACCTCTTGGATATTCCACTGTAAGGTCCCTGGACCTCCTGTGGGCCGCAAATTGCCCTCAGAATCAAGTGAGGCCACGCATTCTTTTCCCAGAAAACTGCCGACAATGGTGCTGACTCACCCACCCACAGACTCCCCAGCAGCTGAAGAGTCCCCGTCTTGCGCCCGTTCACCGCCGCCTCAAGCTGCCTTGGGAGAACACCTTCTCTTGCCACGTGGACTGAGCCACCAAAGGCAAGTCCTGGGCCTGCTGTAACCCCACTCTCAACAGAGCAAGGACATGGCCCGGGGCCAGGCTACCCGAGTCCCAGGCCCAACTGCTGAAGGCAGGGTCAGCGTAGTCTGGCACAAGTGTGGGACCTGAACAAACCAGATGGGAGGGGCTCAGTCACCCTCTAGCCCCTTGAAGAACTCGAGGAATGGAGTGGGGCTGAGGTGAGGGAACGTGGAGCCGCGGAAGAGAACTGGCTCCTTCTCCTGGGGAGAAGAAACAGGGGTCAAGAGTGAAGGTCGAAGTGTACTGGTGACGGCCAGGGCCAGCCTGGGGGTGACGGGCCTGGGCTGGAGGCACCGTGTGCCCTGGTAGGGGAGGCTGAGGCAGACAGCCGTAAGACACAATTTCTCCTCTAGACAAAGGCCTTTAGCATGTGGTGAGTGACGACCATTAGAGCAGAAGAGCCCAGGGCCTCGGGCCACCGGCTAAGTGAGCGTGAGGAACGTCCCCCAGTCAGCTCCCACATCCCGGCACCTTTCCTCGCCATCTCCCGCAGGGTCCCACCCATCGTCCCCACGATGGGCAGCAAGGTGTGGGTATCCCCAGCTGGCCCCAAGGCCGCGGAGGGGCCTGGGAGATTCGGGCACACCAGGCTGGTGCGGAGATGACAAGTGTCACTGCAAGGCGCGGTCGTCCCCTTGGGGCCTAGAATCCCAAGCTCTGTCCTGACTTGGATGCAACACCGTGGGCCCCCTGTGAACAAGCAGACAGTAGTCAGGGGCCCTCGGGCAGGGGCTCTTTCTTTACAACAGGAGCGTCCTGTGGATGCCCTCCGCCAAGTCCTAAAGCACACACCCCAACTCTCCAACTGGGAAACTCTCCCTTCTTGGGCGCCCCCAGCACAGCGGCTCCTCATGGCCTCAGGGCTGCCCCTGCATTGGTTCCATCACTATTTAAGTATAAATTTAAAATTGACACAGCCAGAGATGCTCACTGAATTAGTGAGATCAGACCCAGCAATTCACACGTGTGCCAGGAAAATTCTAGAGCCTGAGCCCACTTTAAAATTTCGGTTCAGAAGGAACACCTGAAAACATGTACTTGGCATACACTGTTTTTATTTACGCTTAAACGGCACGAACGACAGCTTAGACAGATGGGAACCCGAACGAAATCTAACTGCAGGCAAATCCCACTGGAAGCTGTGGTTGGCTGGCTGCTACAGAAAGCTGTCTGCAGGATACGGTTCCACTCTATTTATAAAGACCTTGCAATCAAGCAGACAGAGTGTGTACGCGCAAGTGTGGTTTCCCTGTTTGGTTTTGCAAAATGACTATCAAATGAAAACTGCCCGAGTAAAATGAAGAAAACCTGAGAAAGAGAGAGAATGTTACTTAAACTGAGGGAATATAAACTCACTCAATGATTGGATGAATGTACACTTTTTGAAGATGACTGGATTTTTTTTTCCTATAGCGTTTTTAGGATTAAGAGCAGAGACCAATAAATGGTACGATCTCCAGATGAGTCAACTATGAAGTTCACAATTAAAATGTATAAAGAAGCAAAGACATTCTCTGAAAAAGTTCTGTCAGCTCAGGAGACTAAGGTTTTTTAAGAGAGCTTCTGTTTCTTTAAAAAGCACGTCATACGAAGGAGACTTGACACACAAACTTGCTTGCCCCGCTATTCTCTGCCCCAGCCGCCGGGGCTCCATGGGGTCCCAGCAGAGAAGCCCTGCATGGTGGCCTCCTCCGGAGCAGAGGGAAGGAAGGGGAGCCCACAGTCCCGGGGGCTCACCTTTCTACTCTCCAATTCGACACGCAGCCTAGGGGAGGGCTGTGGAGAGGGAGGAGCCCCGGGGGCTCCCTCGCGGCTTCCATCCCCCCGCCCTCTCGCAAAGCTCCTGAACACAGACAGAGGTGTGGGGTAGGGACCCTGTCCTCTCGCCTAAGTGGCAGAAGCTGGTGGGGAGGCCTGAGGGCACAACCCTGAGGTGCCCCCAAACTCTAGGAGACACCAGCTTTGCAGAGGGAAAGGAGGCAAAGTCCCAGCAAAGGGGTGAGGGAACTGTCTGCAGGAGAGACCTCCCTCAGGATGATGCAGACAAAAGCTACGTGGCAGGGGGTGCGTTCTCGAGGTGGGTGGACTCCAACTTGAGAGCTGGGCCCTGCTCAGCGGTGCTGGGCTGGACAGAGACGAGCAGAGGCACAGCAGTCCGTACAGGATCAGGAAAAGCAGGGCCACGGAGGCAGAATACGGGCCAGCACCGTCATCCCTGCCAGGTCTCCAGGTGGCCCACTCAGGCACTTCTGTGCAGGTGGGGCTGGGGATAAATACATGTGCTGACCAGCCGACGGGATCACTCTCTCAACTGGCATTTGAAGATAAGTAAGGGGAACTTTAGGGACCACGGGAAGCTCTTCTGGCACAGAACAGGGGTTTACACCAAGTACACGGCATCTTTACCTCATGCCCATCCCCCGGCCTAGAGCCGAGGGGCAGAAAGAAGGCGGCCGGGTGGGTGGAGTCTATGTCCCTCCAGCAGAGCCTGTGGTCCAGAAGCCCCTTCTCCTCCTCAGGCCCCTGGGAGACTCGAGCTGTCCACTCGTCTCCAGGCCGGGCCCCAGCCCAGGACTGCAGCCTGGGCAGCAGGTAGGGCCAGCCCATGCCAAAACGAGCTTCCACAGCTGGGACAGGACAAGGGAGTGCAGGTGACAAGACTGTGGGCCCCAGAGCACACAGCTTAGGGGGGATGTGGGAAAACACGCATGCACCTCCACCCCCATCTGTCATGGGCCAGGATACCCTGCCCACCTGCTCTCTGTGTGGCCCTGCAGCCTCCCGGGGGAGGTCACCTCAGAGCCACGACTGCTCTGGCCCGACCACCCAGTGTGTGTCTGACTACCTCAGCCAAGGGGGTGGTGAACACGCTCTGTGCTGGAAGAACATAAAAACCAACCGCAGACAATTCCACTGGCTTCGCTGAGCTCCCTGAGCAGTAAGCTTTTTTGCTAGTTGGTCAGTAAATTCCCACTCCTGCTGAGAACAGAGATGAAGGGACCTAAAGCAGGGCGGCCTGAGTTCGCTGCTCCCCAGACGGAGCCACACACAGGGCTGGGCGGGGCCGGCCCGACCCCAGTGGGGCAGGTGGCCGCAGTGAGGGGCTGCTTCCGGGGTACGCAGGGCTCAGCTTGGCGGTGCCTTACTGCTTTATGCAAAGCCCATCGCCCAAGCTGCTCGTGTCCTGAACTGAGACGACCCGAGAGTGGCTGGCAAAGTGGCCAGCACTGCCTGAGAGAGGAAGTCACTGCCTTTGAGCTCTGAGCTTTGAATGTGCTACCCAAGGTGGGAGCGGCATCCAAGTCATGAAGACTGAAGAAGAGCTCCTCAGAAACAGTCACCCTTGGAGCTCTGGGGTAATGAAAGGTGGGGACTCTGGACCTCAGCTAAAGACTGTCTCACGCAGCACACCACTGCCTGCAGGAAGAACGGCAATATTCGTAGTCCAGGCTAGGACGTGTGGGTGCCTGTAGAAAGTGCCAGAATCTCTTGGTGTTTTCACCATAACAGGCTTTTATGTCAGGGCTGCTTTTATGCCACTTAACCTCCCCAGCCTCATTAAACAAAAGCCAACGTCTTCTCATTTTGATTCTGTCCTCATTGGTGGAATAACTAATGACAGCGATCTGTCTTCCCTAGGAGACCCAGCCCCTGCCTGGAGGAAAACCTCGCCGTATCCTGGGCCACCCGCCGTACCTGTGGTCTGATCCACGAGGACCCGGGAGTTGATGATCCGCCCGAACCGAGAGAACATGTCCTCCACATCCTTCTGGGTCATGTTCCTCGGAAGTCCGCTGATGTACAAGTTGGCATCTTTGATGACCTCTGAGCTCGGGCGAGCGTACGACACCTTGAAAACAAAACCACTCACTGGCATTAGGGCAGATGTGTGGCCAAAGCATCGAGGGAGGGTGTTAAATTTTCAGGTGAGAAAAAGCCAACCCTATGGAAGGCGGTCACCTGCAGCAGCCCGTGCTGGCAGCTCCCCATGGGCCAGGCAAGGGCCCTCACACACCCTGATGACAAGACATTATCCTTGTTTCACAGTCGAGAGTCTGAGGGTCCATGGCTGTTCGGGGGCAGGGCAGGGAGCCAACCCCGGCTGCCTGTGCTCCTACCGTGGCCTCAGGCCTCTCTGGACAATGAGCAGGGCTGGAAAGGGGACCTGGTCCTGCCTGTGAGGAGCCCAGGGGACAGCGGGCTGGGTGCTCTGGGACTGTGACACCCACCTGACAACAGGCAAGCTCGCCATGGGAGCCCAGTGGGGCCCGAGTGCTGGGGGGTACACACATATTAAATGACCCCATGCTTTTTAGGCTTATGTTCTGCAAAGCTGAAGAAAGGCTAAAAGGAGCTTGTGCAGTGGTTTACATAAAAGGGTGCATGCGTGTGGGGCTGGTAGCGAGGAGAGGGTCTCTGGCGCTCTCCCAGGTTGGGGTGACAGCTGGGTGGACCCTGCCAGCCAAGGGGGCAGCACAAGGGCAAGACGACAGGTGTGTTCTCACCACAACACTCAGGCCTGCCAGGAAGGGCAAGGGTGTAACTCTACATGCTAAGACCACACACTCACATACACACACCCACCCCTTCATTCATGTGCTCGTTGACTCGCAAACATTTGAGGTGCACCTGGGACATTCCAGAAAAGGAGAAGACAGACGCCACCTTTGCCTGCAAAGCAGAATGCAGTCTAGCGGGAGAGACGGCAGATGGAAGGAGAAACAGCGTGGCGTGGTCAGAGCCCAGCTCCACCCGAAGAGGAGCTGGGCTCATGGAGGTGAGTGTCAGAGGAGAGCGGAATAGAAGTGATGCTGATCGGAAGGATGCCCCAGGGCACCGGGTCCCGTCAGGGGCTGGTGGCCTCCACAGAGCAGTACTGTACAAGCTGACATTCCCTGAAAGCTTCCCTGCACTGCAGCCAGGCCTAAGGCACTCTGGGGACACTTTGGGGCCACCCGATGGTTTGTTCACGACCTGGGGCAGAGGCAGCACTGTCCCCAAGAGGCCACCTTGGCCCCTGGGGCCTCCCCAGGGCCTCCCAGGTGGGCGTGGTCACGCTCCTTGACTACCAGGAAGGACGTTTGCCCCACTTCTGGGCCTCCACTTTCCGGATCTACGTCAACCAGCCCCACAGAACACCCCACTCAGACTCCTGCCAGCGGGGGTCACTCCAACCGTCTGCTGTCCAATTTTATCAAATGCCCCAACGAGGGGCGTCCGATTTCAGGCAGGACAGCTGAAGGAGGGAGGCAGGCCTGCCGGGACTCAGGCTAGTCTGTGCTTTCCCAGGATCAGGCTGGGCCAGTAGGGAGCTGCCTCCCACGACCATCCTGTCTCGTCCCTTGCAGATCTGTCCAGAACAGGTTGCATTTGGGGTCTGCCCTTGGCTTTTGGTGAAGGTCACCGTGGGAAAGAACATTCCCAGATTAGCACCGTGGGAGTGGTGTAGAGGCTGGCACTGACTGTAGTTACAACTGTCCCCTGATAAAGCCCCAGAGAGGCAATACTTTCAAAGCCAACTGCGCTTCAATTCTTTTCAGCACAGGTGTCTCCAAGGACGTTGATGGCCACTGCAGCTTTCCTTTGCTCTTCAGCCACTGTCAAGCTCAGAGTCAAATCAGAATCCAAGAAGACTGCACTAGAGAACCCTCTCGTGGCAGGTGTGTGATGACGCAGCAGGTGTGCCTGGCCCCGCTCTGAGACACTAGGCCCAGAACCCTCTTTTCTAAGTTCCTGGCACCACCTGCTCCTCTGCCTCAATCTGGTCTACTGCCCTATTCTTTTTTTTTTTTTTTTTTCAGTATGTGGGCCTCTCACTGCTGTGGCCTCTCCCATTGCGGAGCACAGGCTCCGGACGCGCAGGCTCAGCCGCCATGGCCCATGGGCCTAGCCGCTCCGCGGGATGTGAGATCCTCCCGGACCGGGGCAAGAACTCGTGTCCCCTGCGTCGGCAGGCGGACTCTCAACCACTGCGCCACCAGGGAAGCCCTACTGTCCTATTCTTAGGAAACATTCCTGTGAGAGGTTTTTGAAGAACAAGGAATTTTTGAATTATGTTCCCCCACAAATTCACATGTTGGAGTCCTAACCCTCAGTACCTCAAAATGTGACCTCATTTGAAACAGGATCATTATAGATGCGATTAGTGAAGATGAGGCCAAAGCGGAATAAGATGGCCCCAAATCAATGACTGAGGTCCTTATAAAAAGGGGAAGTTTGGACACAGACATGCACTCAGGGAGAACCCCGTGTGAAGATGAAGGCAGAGACTGGGGTGATGCTTCTATAAGCCGAGGATTGCCCAAGATTCAGTGACCACCAGGTGCCAGAAGAGGGGCACGAAACAGATCCCCCTTCACAGCCCACAGCCCTCCGAAGGCACGCAACCTGCCAACACCTGGATCTTGGACTTCCAGCCCTCAGAACTCGGTGTGAGGAACTGGAAGATGCAAAGGCTCAACAGGATGATCTCATTCCAGTGGCTTCGGGTCGAGGGACACAACTCTGGTGACTCTGGCAGGCATGTGTCTCAGGAATGAGGGCTGACTCGCCAGTCTGCAGGTGAGGGGCAGTGGGCACAGTGCTGAGAGGCTGCTGCAGGAAGCCGGGTCAGGGTCCTGCGTGGGGCGGGGGTAGGAGGCATATTCTACAGGAGGGCTCGGCAGGGACCGATGGTCGGGAAAACCCAAGGTTGGTCCAGGGGTAGGCAGAGCCTGAAGACAGACACTTGGGGTGGGGAGGAGGTGGGGCTCCGGGCTGAGAGAAGGAGGGCGTGGTTAGCAGTGGCAGGTTGAGAGGAGCGTGAAGGTTGGAGAAGCCACCCTGAGGCCTGGAGGACTCGCTGACTTGTCCCAGGAAGCCGCCACACAGCCCTTGAACTGGGAATGACGCTGATGACGGTCTGCCCAAGGCCCTCCCAGCTGGTGCTGCATGGCTCCCTCACTCTCCTCAAGTCATCATGAACCACTCCCCCAGGACACGGCACCCCTGGGACGCCTACCTCTGCCACACCTGGCTTTCATTGTTTTGTTTATCGTTTGTGCGCACGCACGCGCGCACACACACACAGGCCCAGCCCCACAAGGGTATGGAATTTGTTTTGTTCACTGCGTGGCATATAGTAGGCACTCATAAACATTTGCCAAATGAATGCTGAATGACTGGTGGGAGAAGGATTACACCAGTGATGGAGCAGGAATGGAAGCCTGGGCAGGAGGCGGGAGGGACGATGCTGCTGCTGCCGCTGCCACCACCACAGCAACAACCGGGCGCGAGCAGGAGGGCAGGGCAGGCCCAACACCCGCTCAGCATGAGGTCGGGAGCTGCAAGAGGACGGGAGCACCTTGGCCAGTAGAAGAGACCGGTGGGGAGGCCTTCGGAGGAGGCTGCTGTGAGCCAACATACGAGGGACACCGGGGGCCAGGGAGAGGGATGTCCCAGCCTAAGTCCTTCACGGAGACCCTCCCGTTGCTGGTGGGGCTGAGGAGGACATGAGCCAGAGGCACAAGGCCTGGGATGGTCACCACCCGACACATCTGACACGCAACGCCTCTCTTCTGAGCAGACAGGAGGCCCCCCAGATGCCCTGGAAAAGCGGCAGGCCTCTAAGGCGCAACTGTGCTAATGGTGCGGTGACGGTGATGTGAAGTAAGGGTTGGGGGGGGTCTCTCACCCAGGCCAGGGCTCAGCACAGACCTCTGTGCAGCCAGGAATGAACGAGATGGTGATTGCAGCTCCTTACCTTAATGGTTTTTGACTGGAGCCGCAGGCCGTTCAGCGTGTTTATCGCTCTCTCTGCATCCTTTGCAGTCACGTAGTTCACAAAGCCGTAGCCCAAGCTGTGTCCTGTGTGGGAGAACACAGGGACATGGGTGAGCCACTGAGAGCCAGTGGGTGAGCAAGACAGAGAGATGGGGAGGATGAACAGGACTATGTCCGGCTGGGCTCAAAAGGACAAGAGCAGAGAGAAGACCGAGAGAGAACGCTAAGAGCCAAGGCCTCTGGGAAGGTGGGAGTTAGAGATCAATGGTTACAATCTATATTGATGGTTTATTTGTTACACTCCCTTGGCCAACCTGTACATTTTCTGCAAGGAACAAATTTACAAAATGTTACTTTTTAAAAAAAAGTTTATTTAAAGAGAAACACTGTGTTACTAAGAGCATCCTAGGGAACCCATCACCAAAGCAGTGATAAGGAGCCGTCCCACTGGTGCCGGCCGCTCTGTGTGGCTCCGCGGGGGACTGTGTTGGGGGGGTGAGGAGGAGGACAGTCACAGCAGCACACAGGACAGGCTGGTGGGGAGAACCTGACTACGATCAGCTGTCAGTGTCCAGGCTGTTTTCCGCGACTTCCACGCCCAGAGTGGGAAGGCCTGCTGGGCTCTGGCGCCACCCAGTGTCGGTTGCCCTCACTTTCCCAAACCTGCCG
Source organism: Tursiops truncatus (assembly GCF_011762595.2). NCBI lineage: Eukaryota > Metazoa > Chordata > Mammalia > Artiodactyla > Delphinidae > Tursiops > Tursiops truncatus. The sequence goes on along the minus strand of NC_047036.1, from coordinate 165,446,575 downwards.
CCCAGCTCGGGGAGGAGGAAGGAAGCACCGGGAGAAGTCGGGGGCCCCACCTCCACAGCCCTGGCCAGGTATCCAGAGCCCCCCTGGAAGCAGCTCCCTCGGCAACAGCCTCATTAGCCGAAGCCTGGGGGAGTTGTAAGGCAGGTGCAAACCTGAGTTCTTCCCAAAGAAGTCCAGGGTTACAAGCAGGGTGTCCCCACTCCCTCTTGGGGAACTGTTCAGAAGTGGCAGGAGTGACCACCAACTGGATACACAGGAGGGACACGGCACAGGAGAGGGGCTGTGGGTCCCCGGGAGGGTTGGAGTGTTCTACTCTCTGTGGTGGGCAGCTGTGTGCGCCAAGAGGGAAGGTGGGTGAGGAATGAAGGGGAGGCCCTGGTTTCGTCCACTGGATGAGGCCGGTGACTAAAGCGTTAACACACAGTGCTGAGTGCCCACCTCCCCCCTTTCCTTCCCTATAAACCAACTGCTCTCAATTCTAGCCGCTTGTTAGAATCACCAGGGCGGCTGCTAAAAACTATCACTGCCCAGGCCAAGTCCCGACCAATGACATCAGAATGCGGGTGAGCGAGGCAGGAGTGGGGACAGTTTCGGTTGTTTGTAAAGCTCCCCAATGATTCCAACTCAGAGCCCAGGTTGAGAACTGTCGTTGGAAGTGCACGACAGGAGCAGGGCTCCCCGTGGTTATGCAGAAGAGCCCCCACTTAACGGGCTGTGATCAGAGCAGGTGCCTGGGGGAAGGCCCTCACTTCCCAAGTTACTGTTTCTCTAATAGGGGCCACAAGCTACGCGGGGTAACGATGCAGCCCCCTCCAGGGCCCTCCTCAGCCCAGGACCCAGGACGTCGGACAGGCGTCGGGATCCACACTTCCAAGCCCCTTATAGATGATCCTGCCCCGTAGAGGCAGCGGGCCTGCTGCAGTCAGTGCCTTGAAAGCAGGTCAGCTGCTGCCCTCTCCCACTTTAGGGGCGATGGAAGACCAGCCCTGAATGAGGGGGGTCTGAGGTCTGGTGGGGGAGCAGGGGGGTGGTGCTCAGGCACAAGCCCGGTCAGTGCGTGGATCCTGTACAGGCTGCTGGGGCTTGAGGAGGGCGAGGCCTGCCAGGGTCAGGAGTGGGGGCAACCAGAGCCCAGGATGGGAGATATGGTGGAGGGCGGAGGGGCGGGAGATGAGGGAAAGAAGGACGGGGACGGAGGATGAATAAACCCTGGGCCTGATCTAGAGATGTATGAGGCCAGCGCCCCCCAGCTCTCACTTCCCTGCACCGTAGGAAGGGCACTGCTTCTCAGCTCTGGTTCTGACTATGCCCGGCACCGGCATTGCCCTCCCTCCAGAAAGGTTCAAACACCCCAGACTGGCCGATTCAGTGGGTCTGACTGGAGCCTGAGAGGCATTTCTCCCAGTCCCCAGGTGCTGCGGCTGGTCAAGGGCTGGCACCCGGGAGCCGCTGCCCTGGAGAAAGCAAGGCTGTCTCCACAAGGGGCGCTCTGCTGGGTGACCCCTGGGCCAGTGCTCTTGCATTACCAAACATCTTTCTCTCTCTTTAGACAAGGGTTAAGACTAAGAGACGATTCCATGGCATTTCGCCTTGCTTTCGTGGACCAGAGCAGCCAGACGTAATGTTTTAATCCCTTAGTGTTCCTCACACTGACCTGGGGTGCACAGCTGAGGAAGGTGAGTGCCCCGTGGACGAGGCCCTCCTCTGCAACGTGAGTCCTTTCTCTAAAGGTCCACGGGGCTCAAGGGAAGACATCACTGATGGAGGGAGACTGGGTCTTGGGGGGGGATGAGTGAATTAATTAGGCAATAAATAAGAAGTAGCAAATGTCCCCAAAGGAAAGAAGATGGGCAAAGGACAAGAGTCCTTTTACAAAAGAGGAGTACAAACAGCCAGAAGAGATGAACTTTACTAGAAATGCAAACTGCCACCACGATCAGATGTCATTTTTCACTTAAGAGGTGAGAAACCCTGCCTGGCCTAGGGGATGGCAGGGCCGAGCAGAGGGTGAACCGCAGACCCCTGGAGGGCCAGCTGGCAATAAGGGTCAAGAGCTTTTAGAAACTACACTCTCTCCCCTCTGCGGTTCATTTCTAGGAAGACTTCCTACAGAAATAACCAGTCAGCAAAGATTTGTGCCAGGATATTTATCTCAGCCGGGCTTGTAACTATGGAAAAACAGTTACAACCTGTTGTGAACTCAGAACCTGCATGCAACAGAATACCACGCAACCCCTGTGACCATGAGACAGCTATGTTCAGTGACAGGGAAAAATGTTCACAGGTACAGGAAGAAAAGTTCCCCACACAGCTTGGGAGGTGCGAGCCCATTTTTGTAAAAGCACATGACTGCTCACAACCGTAAATATGTAAAGAAAACAGTCTGGACGGACATGAACCAAAAAGCTAACAGTTGTGGGATTATGGGTAACTTAAACTTTTCTTCCTGTTTGTCTCATGTTAAATTTTTTTTCTAAAAGGAACAGAGGTGATTTACATTAAGAAAAAAAGTGGTCAGCTGGGTAGGTGTGGAAGGGCATCCCTGCAGCGGGAAGAGTACTGGAGAAATCACAAGAGTGTGACAGCAGGGTGTGTCTGGGAAATGACAAGCAGCTCAGTCTAGCCCAACAGGAGGGTGAATGGGGGGGGTGCAGTGGCTGGGGAAGAGGGGGACAGGGTCTCAAGGAGACTTGGGAGTTGCAGGCCAGGGTATGGGCTTTATCCTGACCAGAGGTGCAAAGCAATGAGACAGAAGCTGAGCATGTAGGCTGGAGTCTGGGGACCAAGTGGCCAGCATGACGTAATGCAGCAAGGTAGAGCCTGGCTCATGGTCCCACGTGGGCCATATGTCATCTGAGGAGGGGCCAGACACCAGGACAGAGAGCAGGGCAGGGCTGCACAGTAAGGCCAGGTAGTGACTGTGGATGCAACAGGCATCAACAAATGCACGTCTCCCACAGGGGGGCCTGGCTGGCCAGAAACACTCTGAATCTCGAGGCCAGCACGTCAAACATTCTCAGCATCCCAGCCACCACCGTGTCCCTGCTTCCTCCTATCACTGGTGCTTGGCCCATGGTCGGCACTCAATAAATATTTGCTGAATGAATGAATGTCTATGTTGATCTGCATTCTCCCCCAATCCCTAGATCTACTCATTCATTCACTCAACAAACACTGACTCTGGCTACATCTGGGAATACAATAGGGTCCTTGCCTCCGAGAACCATAAGGACCTACTGGACCAGAAAGTTCCAACCCCAGTGCAGTGTGGAAACCCACGTTGCAGGTCTGCCTGATTGCTATGGGGACCCAAAGAGCATCTCACGCCGAGTAGATCAGGCCAGGAAAGACATCCTAAAGCAAACGGGGCCCAGGAAGTGAAGGCTTTAAAAGCAGCTGAGTGACAGGGTACATCTGGTATGTTAAAGAGAGATTCCTTTGCCGCAGTTGGGAGAATGGGCTGGAGGGAGCATGGCTGGCCAGTTAAGAGCCTAAAGCAACAGGGCAGGCAGAAGACGACGTGGCCTGGTCTAAGATGGTGGCAGGGGTGATGGAGGAAAAAGGATGGAAGCATCCAGAAGGACCAGTGTCAGGGACACACGTCAAAGGTCATGCTTAGACTTCTGACTGGAGCCACTGAGTGGACGGTGGAGCCATCTGCTAAGATGGGGACCCTGGGAAATAAGCAGTCGGCTTGTGGGAGAGTCAAGGTCAGTTTGGGAAACACTGAGAGGCTGAAGGGCCTAGAAAGTTCTCTCAGGAGAACTTTCTGGTTGAAAGAGAGGTGGCCAAATTGAATGTCCAGCTAAGCTGTGGGTGTGCATCCGCTGACCCGAGGGTTGGCTTAGAAAGAAGAGGAGGCATGGGAATAAGCCGAGGACTGCCTAGGTCAGCGCCTGGGAAGGAGCCGCAAGAGAGACAGAGGGAGGGAGGCCTCAGAGGTAGGAGAAAGCCAGGTTCACGGACCCGAGGGAAGAGGAAGCTTCCAAAAGGAAGAGACAGAGGAGACGGCTCTCTGATTGGGAGGAGAGGGAGGGCATCAGCTGGAGCAGCTCCTCAGTCGGGGGCGATTTGCTCCCCAGGGACATGGCAACATCTGGGAACATTTTTTGGTTTTCACAACTCAGAAGGTGCCCCTGGCATATATACTGGGTGCAGGCCAGGGATGCCGCTGAACAGCCTGCAATGTACAGGACGGCCCTCCCACAAGAGTTATCTAGTTCCAAACGTCAACAGTGCTCAAGCGGAGAAACCGTGAGCTAGAGGGAGTCCAGGCATCTCTTAAACAGCGCAGAGGCTGGAGCGTGTTTGAATGCTGGCAGGTGATCCTGGAAAGACCCACCAGCAAAGTGGGTACTTGCATAACTTGAGGTTCCTGGGATGCCGAGAAGGGAAGGGATCTAGCGCAGAAGTGAGCCAGCTGTTATTTTCATCGTGAAGTAGGAAGCGGCCATCATGTGAGAGGAAAGGGGCCTCAGGGGAGAAAATGCGCTGAAGTGGCTGCTGTGGCACAGGGATGCCCATGTTGTGAACTCGGTTGGGGGTTTCATCAGACGGGGTGCCTGTCTGCTGGGGTGCGAGACTCTCTCTGGGGTGGGCACCTGAGACAGGCCAGGAGAAAGCAGTCAGACATAACCAAGTGCGGGGTTTCACCAGAGCGGTGTAATAAAGGACAAAAGGGAATGAGATGTGAGGCCACGGCCCCGGGAACAGCCTCTAATTAGTTTTCACACACCGGTGGCAGGAGGAGAAAAGTGAATGCAGTAAGTTTTCCATAAAGTCAAGTTCATTCAGTTTAAAGAACTGCTAGCAAGATGCAGAGCTGAAATGCCAACCCAGGCCCACCGACTCCACAACTCCCGGTGCATTACACTCAACTTTGCCCAGAGAGCAGAAAAGGACTATTTCTGTACTGAAATAATTTCCAAATTACGCTTTTGCTGCTTTCGCTGGTTCTCAAAACCAGTTCTCTCCGGACTGATCTTGCCAAATCTAGGTGTTCCTATTAACATAGCTCACATTCCTTTGAAAACCACAACAAGCCAAGAGACAAAGAAGTCAGGAATATCAACAGGACTGAAAATTCCCTTCCACCAGAACATAAAAGGAAAGACTCAGCAGCGCAGGAGAATTTCAAACCCCTCTGAACAAGGACTCTCTTATTCAGGATGGTCTCCTGGAACTGGAGAGAGAGTGTGGCTTCTAGAACATTCCAACACTTCAATTTTGTGTATTATCTAAAGATCCTATTTTGAAGACATTTATTACATTGCAGACTCTCAGAACTGGAAGGGTCCTTAAAGGACTTTTGCGTTCAAAGTCCCGTTCTGATGAACCAACTCCCTGTACAGTAGTCAGCCAGCCTCTACAGGAGTCATCTCGGGTACAGGCACCTTCACGTTACTGGCAAAGGCTGAAAGTCGATGAAGCAGGATGATGAGTACATGGGGTTCAATAATATTACTCTATTTTAATGTAAATTGAAATACAATAAAATATTAGGTTTCTATAATAAATACGGCTTTTGACTTTGAAATTATTTTTCAGTGTAGGGAATCCTGGTCCCACAAGCCAGAGTGGCAGCCAGAGCCCTCCTGAGAGGACCGGCCATTCCTCAGCCCAGTTATGCAGAGAGGAGGAAGAAGAGGAGGAGGGGGGAAGAGGGGAAGAGAGAGAGGACGAGGCTCCCTAAAACGTTCCTCCCTGGGGAGGAAAGAAAGGAAGAAGTGCTTCGGAGCACCTGGTCTCCCCATGTTTTTCTCCAGAGCCCCTGAAACCACGCTCTCAGAACAGAGGCCTCTCTGTAGGGAGGGCCTTACCAGGCACCGGGCCTTGTGCAATCTCTTAGGCAGCTGGCAGCATCAGGATGTAGGCGCCACCATCCCCACTTCATGGATGGGGACACTGAGACAGGGTGGGAGGGTGGGGCTCTGAGCCAGCCTGCCAACCCCACAGCCTGCCCATGACCCGCTGCCCTGCTCCAGCCCCCCTGAGAGTGCAATCTCAGTTTCAGACGTTAAGTTGATAGCACAACAGCAGACAGTCAGGGTGGCCCAAACCTAACGAAGGACAGCCCACAGGGGACTCAGTGTTCTGCTGCGGGCCTGACCTTGTATGTGAGCCTGGGAAGAGAGGGTGGACCTGCCTGGGCCTGCCCCGAGCAGGGCGCTGGCCAGAGTCCCTTCCACACGTGGCACCATGCCCCTTCCAGCTCTCAGACTGTCCCTGTTCTCCTGTCTTCTCATTTTCCCTCCCCTCCCACCGTCGTGTTTTGTATATACTCTCCATCTTATGATGGATTTTTCTCTTTGGGGAACCTACGTCCAATCTTACACTTGGGTGGGGGCAAAACAGAGTTGAGATAAAAATGAAACTTCACAGCTATCATTTCAAGGCTATGGCTCTTCCTGGCTGAGGAGCACTGCAGGGCAAAGAAGACAGTGCTTAGCAGGACGGCCACACGTACCCCCTTTACAAAAACGGCTCTTGTTTCTTTACCTGCTACTTTATCCCGAATAAGTTTTGCAGATTCAACTTCACCAATACTGCTGAACAAACTTCGTAACTCATCCTGGGTCATGTTCTGAGGGAGGTAGTTGACAATCAAATTTGTTCTCCCAATATCATCCCTGCAGTCTTCAGCCATGTGGTCTTCATAACCATTAGACATTGTATTTTTTTTTTAAATCTGCAGGGGGCAAAAAAAAGGGAAGTAAATTCCAAATGTTCATAATGCAGGATATTAAGGCAACGCTCGTGACTGTGTTGCATTTAGACATTTTTCTTTTCAACACTAGAAGTTCAACTTACGTCCACACAAAAACCTGCATGTGGATGTTTATAGCAGCTTTATTCATAACTGCCCCCAAACTGGAAGCAGCCAAGATGCCCTTCAGTAGGTGAATGGAGAAACACAGGCCAGTTGTCTGGTACATGCACACAATGGAGTGTTATTCAGTGCCAAAAAGAAAGGAGCTAGGAAGCCACAAAGGCATGGGGGAACCTTACATGCACACTGCTGAGTGAAAGAAGAGCTTGAAAGGCTACACACTAGAGGGTCTCAGTTATACGACATTGTGGAAAAGGCAAAACTAGAGAGACAGCAAAAAGATTAGTAGTTGCCAGGAGTTGCGGGGAGGGAGGGTGAATAGGCAGAGCACAGGGGGTTTTACCGGGCAGTGACACTATTCTGTATGAGGGTGTAATGGTGGATACACGTCATTATACATTTGTCCAACCCCACAGAACATAACATGAAGAGTAGACTCTAAGGCAAACCCTGGGCTTTAGCTAGCATGTAATAACAACGGCTCATCAATTACAACAAAATACCACACGAAGGCAAGATTTAATAATAGGGGAAACTTTGTGTTGGAGGAGGGGTTTATGGAAACTCACTCTGGACTTCCTTCGCAATCTTTCTGTAAACCTAAAACTGCTCTAAAAATAATGTCTACCGAAACAAAAACAAAACAAGCCCAAGTCCAACCATTTCCACTTACCAAGAGGGCTTTAAAGAAACAAACCGACAAACAATTCCAGCACCACAATTCAAGCCTCTGGGAAAAGTGGGTTGTCTTGAGAACGTTCCAGAGATCTCTGATTGCTTTCTCTCATCTCCACATGCACTACTGATGCAGCTGTACATGGAGGAGCCTGCGAGGTGCACCTGAGCACCCCACCCAGACATGCTGTCTGTACTCTAGCAGGCAGGCAATGGTCCTCTGTGCCCCTTTATTCCCAAGACAGAGCAACTGAGCCAAGAAAGAGGTTAAGATGTCTCTTCCTGTTATAGGAGCTTGGTCTCCAAAGCTGGCAGGCTCTGGAATACCTTTAGCCACCTGCACAAATCTTTACTTTCAGTGACAAATACCAGAGCACAGTGATGGCTTCGGACTAGAGTCAGCTCAAGACCACTCTTCTGGAAGCACCACTCACTCTAGGTTTTGCTCACAGGCACTGCTTTGCGGCTGCCTCGTCCAAGATGTCCCGTGTCTCTGCCTCTAAAGAAATAGGCACCCCATGGGGCTGAAATGTCATCACTGAGAAAAAGGCCCTGCTGCCCATCAGTCGGGGTAGGTTACAGGGGAGCAGCCCACTCCTTTCTCCAGATTCCTACTGCCTAGTTCTGATTTTATGCTTCAAAACCCAGTGCCCAGGGCTTCCCGGGTGGCGCAGTGGTTGAGAATCCGCCTGTCAATGCAGGCGACACAGGTTCAAGCCCTGGTCCGGGAAGATTCCACATGCCGCAGAGCAATGAAGCCCAGTGCGCCACAACTACGGAGCCTGCGCTCTAGAGTCCGTGAGCCACAACTACTGAAGCCCGCAGGCCTAGAGCCCATGCTCCACAACAAGAGAAGCTACCGCAATGAGAAGCCTGCGCACTGCAACAGAGTAGCCCCCCGCTTGCCGCAACTAGAGAAAGCCCATGCACAGCGACGAAGACCTAGAACAGCCAAAAAAACCCAAAAAACAACAACCCAGTGCCCAGTGTCAGGAGCATTTAGCCTCCTCTAAAAATAGCCTTGCCAGTGGTTATATAGAAACCTGAACACATCTCCTGCACAGGATTTCCCATCTGCCCCGAATCAAGAAGCAGAGAGGAATCGGGTCTGGTTCCCTGTTTCCTGGTGGAGACATTCAGGTCTTCTCTACCTTCCCACCCTCTCACTTGCTTCAGACCATACACAACATGCAAAATTAGTCCAGTCTCCCAGAATTTCTTTTATTTATTTGAAAATGTTCTATGCTTCCTGCTCTTTATAAAATATTTCAGCATCAAGAGCCATAAAAGGAAAGATTGGAAACTTAGACTTCATAAGGTTAAAAACTTTTGGAGGGCAAACGCATCACACACAGACAAGCAGCAGACTGGGAGAAAATGCCTGCTGCCTATCATCTTATTCAGAGCTGCGGGTCTCACACTGGGTGATTCTGCCCGCCTCCCCACCCCCCAGCCCCTGGGACAGGGGGCAGTGTCTGGAGACACTGCTGGCTATCAGGACTGGGGGGTGGTGCTGGGCCACTAGCATCTAGTGGGTAGAGGCCAGAGATGCTGTTAAATACTCCATAAAGCACAGGACAGGACAGGACAGCCCCAACCAAGAATGATCTAATCCAAAGTGTCAGTACTGCTGAGGTTGAGAAAAGTTGATTTGGGGCATCTGCAAATTAAAAAGAAAAAACCCACATATCACTAGCAGAGAAGTGGACAAAATACATGAGCTGCAACTAATAGATGCTGGCAATTCATAGAGCTAATAAGCCATGAAAAGAAGCTCAAGTTCACAAACAATGAGGAAAATGCAAAATAAAAAGAGATGCTACTTTGTGTCAGTCAGATGGAATACAATCCAGGATGGATAAAACCCAGTGTAAGTAAGGATAAGGAGGAAAAAACACCCTTATACACCATCGATATGAGTGTGACATGGTACAACCTTTTGGAAGGATAACATGGCCGGTCCTATCAAAATGTTTAATGTGAATGCTACCCTCTGACTCAGGGCTGTAGGAAACTGCTCTACAGAAATAATCATACATATGCAGGAAAACATGTGCGAGGAACACACCGACCCCATGGCTGGTAAAGTGCTGGACACAATCTAAGTATGTTATTAGTGGGGGATAGTTCAATAAATAACAATTTTCAGTAGAAAGCATGGCATTAACGGGTTTAATAAGGAAAAACTCCACAAATCTATTAAACCTTCTGTGGCCATGAGACTAAGATAGATCATTAGCTCAAAAACAAACGAACAAACAAAAACATCTGTTGAAGCCTGAACCAAAGTACAAGGGTTAACTCTGAAGAATTCTAATGCACACTGAAGTTTGCTCAAAATGTGACTCAAATGGTTTTCTTCCTCCTTCCTCTTTTTTTCCTTTATCCCCCTCTCTCTTCACTCTTGTTCTGAGTTAGGCATCCACTCTTCTGCCTTCTCCCTCACCCTGCTTTCATGGAAGATAAACTGGGCAGTAATTACCCCATTCTCGTTATCCAGAGTGGGGTGTCCTCTATGCCTGGTAAAAAGTTAGCTTCCTAAAACAGTGGTTGGCAAACCATGGCCTGCAGGCCAAATTTGTTCAGTCCACCTCCTGTTTTCATAAATAAAGTTTTATTAGCACACAGCTACTCCCATTTGTTTATGAATTGTCTATGGCAGCTTTTGCACTCCAGTGACAGAGCTGAGTAGTTGTGACAGAGACCATATGGTTCACAAAGCTGAAAATATTTACCATCTGGCTCTTTACAGAAAAAGTGTGCCGACCTTTGTTCTAAAATGTAAACAACACAAAAATTTCTTGGAGAAAATCTTTGCGACACCAAGTGAGGCAAAGAGTTCTTAGATACCATGCCAGAAGCCAAATTCATTTAAAATAAATTGACAAACTGGATATCATCAAAATTTAAAACTTCTGCTCTTGCAAATGACACTGCTAGGAAAACTATAATCCACAGACTGGAAGAAAATATTCAAATCACATATCTGAAAAAGGACTTGTATCCAGAACATATTTTTTTAAAAAACCTTTGAAACTTAACAATAAGAAAAAAAAACCCGATTTTAAAATGGCAAAAGATGTAAACAGATACTGAGCCAAAGAAGATATACGGATGGCAAATAAACACATGAAAAGTTTCTCAACATTATCAGTTATTAGGAAAACGCAAAGTAAAACCACATCAAGGGAATTCCCTGGTGCTCTAGTGGTTAGGACTCCACACTTTCATTGCCGAGGGACGGGTTCAATCCCTGGTCAGCGAACTAAGATTCTGCAAGCCGTGTAGTGCTGCCAACAAACAAACAAACGAACCACACTGAAATACCACTACCCGTCTAGGAGGCCTAAAACCAAACAAAACAAGCAAGCAAGCAAACAATGACGACAAAACAGACAATATCAAGTTCTGGTGAGGATGTGGAGAAACTAGAACTTTCATGTACTGCTGGTGGAAATGTAAAAAACGTTACAGCAGGGCTTCCCTGGTGGCGCGGTGGTTGAGAGTCCGCCTGCCGATGCAGGGGACACGGGTTCGTGCCCCGGTCCAGGAGGATCCCACATGCCGCGGAGCGGCTGGGCCCGTGAGCCATGGCCGCTGAGCCTGCGCGTCCGGAGCCTGTGCTCCGCAACGGGAGAGGCCACAACAGTGAGAGGCCCGCCTACCGCAAAAAAAAAAAAAAAAAAAAAGGAAAAAAAATGCATAAAGCTGCTATAAACGGTATCGCATAGGTTTTTATATGAACAAAACTATTTCTTGTACGTGAGGACTAGGCAAAGGTTGCTGGGTCATATGGTAAGAGTATGTTTAGGCATAAGAAAGTGCCAGTCTGTTTCCCACAGTGGCTGTAACGTTTCGTTTTTTTGCAGAACGCCGGCCTCTCACTGTTGTGGCCTCTCCCGTTGCAGAGCACAGGTTCCGTACGCGCAGGCTCAGCGGCCATGGCTCACGGGCCCAGCCGCTCCGCGGCATGCGGGATCCTCCCAGACCGGGGCACGAACCGGTGTCCCCTGCATCGGCAGGCGGACTCTCAACCACTGCGCCACCAGGGAAGCACTATGCATTTTTTTAACACTCGGTTTTTATTATTTATTTATTCTTTTTCATAGTCTTTTCCATTATGGTTTATTACGGGATATTGAATATAGTTCCCTGTGCTATACAGTAGGACCTTGTTTATCCATTCGCTAATAATAGTTTGCATCTGCTAGTTCCAAACTCCCACTCCATCCCTCCCCTCCTGCTTGGCAACCACAGTCTGTTCTCTATGTCTGTACGTCTGTTTCTGTTTTGTAGATAGGTTCATTTGTGCCATATTTTATCATTTTAAAATTTTTATTTACTTATTTGTTTTTGGCTGCACTGGGTCTTCACTGCTGCGCACGGTCTTTCTCTAGTTGTGGCGAGCGGGGGCTACTCTTCATCGCAGCGCGCGGTCTTCTCATTGCGGTGGCTTCTCTTGTTGCGGAGCACGGGCTCTAGGTTTCAGTAGTTTGGCACGTGGGCTTCATAGTTGTGGCTCGAGGGCTCTACAGTGCAGGCTCAGTAGTTGTGGCGCACAGGCTTAGCCACATGTGGGATCTTCCCGTACCAGGGCTCGGACCCATGTCCTCTGCATTGGCAGGCGGATTCTTAACCACTGTGCCACCAGGGAAGTCCCCATGCCGTACTTTAGATTCCACATATAAGTGATATCATATGATATTTGTCTTGCTCTTTCTGACTTACTTCATTTAGTATGATAATCTCTAGGTCCATCCATGTAGCTGCAAAGACATTATTTCATTCTTTTTTATGGCTTAGTAGTATTCCATTGTATATATGTATCACATCTTCTTTATCCATTCATCTGTCAATGGACGTTTAGGTTGTTTCCATGTCTTGTAAATAGTGCTGCTATGAACATAGGGGTGCATGTCCCTTTTTGAATTAGAGTTTTGTCTGGATATATGCCCAAGAGTGGGATTGCTGGATCATATGGTAACTCTGTTTTTAGGTTTTCTGAGGAACCTCCATACTGTTCTCCAAAGTGGCTGTACCCATTTACATTCCCACCAATAGTGTAGGAGGGTTCCTTTTTTCACCACACCCTCTCCAGCATTTATTATGTGTAGAGTTTTTAAAATATATATATATATTTAAGTTAATTAATTAATTTATGGCTGCATTGGGTCTTTGTTGCTGCACGCAGGTTTTCTCTAGTTGCAGTGAGCAGAGGCTACTCTTCGCTGCGGTGCATGGGCTTCTCATTGCGGTGGCTTCTCTTGTTGTGGAGCACAGGCTCTAGGCACGTGGGTTTCAGTAGTTGTGGCTCACAGGCTCTAGCACGCAGGCTCAGTAGTTGTGGCGCACGGGCTTAGTTGCTCCGCGGCATGTGGGATCTTCCCGGACCAGGGCTCAAACCTGTGTCCCCAGCATTGGCAGGTGGATTCTTAACCACTGCACCACCAGGGAAGTCCTATGTGTAGAGTTTTTGATGATGGCCATTCTGAGTAGTGTGAGGTGGTACCTCATTGTAGTTTTGATTTGCATTTCTCTAATAATTAGTGATGTTGAGCACCTTTTCATATGCCTATTGCCCACCTGTATGTCTTCTTTGGAGAAATGTCTACTTAGGTCTTCTGCCCATGTTTCGATTGAGTTGTTTCTTTGTTATTGAGTTGTATGAGCTGTTTGTATATTTTGGAAAGTAAGCCCTTGTTGGTAGCATTGTTTGTAAACATCCTCTCCCAGTCTGTAGGTTGTCTTTTTCATTTTGTTTATGGTTTCCTTTGCCGTGCAAAAGCTTGTAAGTTTGACTAGGTCCCACTTGTTTATTTTTGCTTTTATTTCTATTGCCTTGGGAGACTGACCTAAGAAAACATTGGTACAATTTATGTCAGAGAATGTTTTGCCTATGTTCTCTTCTAGGAGTTTTATGGTGCCATGTCTAATATTTAAGTCTTTATTTATTTTTGTGTATGGTGTGAGGTGGTGTCTTAACTTCTTTGATTTACACGCAGAGCAGCTTTCTTCATAATCACCAAAAACTGCAACAACCCAAATGTCCCTCAAACCTTCAGTGGATAAACTATAGTACACCATACAATGGAATACTACTCAGCAATACAAAGGTACTACTATTCACGCAATTTGTATGAACCTCAAATACATTTTGCTCAATGAAACAAACCAGACTCAAGGCTACTGCATGATTCCATTCTGGAAAAGGCAAAATCACAGGGATAGATCAGTGGTTGCTGGGCGCAGGGAGCAGGGGAAGGGTTGACACAGGGGGAGCATGAGGAAATAGTTTTGTTTCCCGGGCAATAAAATTTTCCAATATCACGATCATGGTGGTGGTCACTCATTTATCAAAACTCAACTCTACACCAAAAACTGGATTAAAAAATAAATTTTAAAAGATTTAAAAAGTGAAGCTTCTGCACGACCGCCCTGCTCCTCGGCATGCTGACTCCTCATGACTGACGGGCCCAGCCAAGGCTGAGCGGGCCCCATTCTTGGTCAACTGGCAACAATGAAGAACCCAAACACCAAGAGCACAGTTTCTCGGTGCTTCAGTGCCACCCTGCCATCCAGGCCCCTTCCCCTGACCTTTCCAAACCTGCATATCTGATACAGGGCCAAACCAGCTCTGTTCCCACAAGTACCAACTACAACCTGGCCTTGGCATCTGCCTGACAATCAATGACTCCCAGTCATGGCCACCTCTGGCCACCTCTCACTCAGCGTGTCTCTCTCCGCGTGGCTGTCCTGTGGACTCCTCCAGGTTGTCGCACTCAGCCCCATCAAGCTAGCCCCTCCCCCGGCTCTCCCTGTCAGTGGGGTCACCACCTGCTGAGGCTCAGAGGTTACATGACTTTGCTCAGGGGCAGTCATCACACTGTTAATCAGTGGCAGGGCCAGGCCTTGAGCTATGGCTACAGAGCAGTCTTTCAAGGATGAAACACCAGGCCCTTTGCGATGGCCCCTGCTTGTCCCCCTTCTCCCCTCACTTGAGCTCCCCCAGCACGCCACAGACCTTCATCTTCCTGTGCCTTTGTTATGGCTGCTCCCTTGGCAGGGACTGCCCGCCGTCTCCACCACCTCCTCACTTGTCTTTAAAGAGTCTCCCAGGACGCTTGGTTGCTCTAGTTCTCAGTGCTCGTATACCACTGGCGTGAACCTTTATTATTGCATGAATCACTCCAACTCGTAATTAGTTGCTTTTCACCCACAGCACTGGTGAAAGCCTTGAGGCCCAAGGCTTCAAGGCCAAGGGTCCCCAGGTAAACCCAAGGTACCTGGCAAAATGTAGGTGCATCATGCAGGCACACACAGGAGGGGGGAACAGACACAGGGTCTCAGACTCACCTGGGAATCATGTGTATTTGGTGCATTCTTTTACATTAAAGAAGGGTGGTTGGAAATTGTACTGACAGTCTATTAATACACTTAGTATCTTACTTTTTTAGAATCATCCCATCCCATCCCAACCCACAGAATCAAAGTCAATTGCAGGGAGCAAAAGGGAAACTTAGTTTAGCAAAGCAATTCCTGCTGATTCGGAAATGTTTCTGGTAACAGATATACCATGCAGAAGTCCTTTTAGGATGATCTCTGAGGGTTTTCAGCCCTACTGCACTATTTTAAGCGATCCTGGTTGTCTGTGTGACTTCAAAGATGTTGTTCACATCAGTAGTATACCTACTATGTATATAAGGAACAGATACAATATCTATGTACGTGTACATGTGTATGTATATATATAAATATAAACGACGTAAAAACATGCGTAGATGGTACCTATGTAAAGGAGCAAGACCGGATTCCATCAGGCACCCCTGAGAATCTGTCTCATTTTATAGTCACAGAGCAGGCTTTCTAAACTACTTGGGCCAGAACAAAACTAGAACAGTCAAATATAACCTCAGGCTCAACCCTGACACTTCACACATCCTACGACAGGGCTTGGACTCAATTGTTTCTGCAGTCCTTTCCAGATGTATAGTCCTGAGTTCTTCAAGGTAAAAGTCTTAGGAATGCAAGGTCACCCAAGAAACGCTGTGGTGCCAGAAAGAAACTGAAGGCACCACCTGACCCAATTATAAGTGCTACGCAAGGTGAGGGCTCTTTTAGGTCGACTTGATCCGCGTTTCCTTACTCGTCCCTTCCCACCGCCCACAGAGGGGAAAGATGCCCAGTGGGCAGCTCATCTAAGTCACAGCAACTCCACGCCTGCCAGCCTGAGAAGCCCAGGGGAGGGGCAGAGCAGGTGCCCATCGGTGCAGCCCAGTGTCTGGCCCAGTCAAAGTGCCCCATGGGTCCCAAGGGGACCTGATCAGACCCAGAGCGCTGCTAGGAGTCCTGGCTTCTTTCTGGCTGGTCAAGGGCCCTCCAGGGCTCTCACAGGGAACTGCAAAGCAACATGGCACAGCGGGAAAAACTCACGGGCTTTGACAGACCTGAGTTCCAACACTAACCCTACGGCTAATCATCCGAACCACTGTGGGGACGTCACTTCCTTTCCCTGAGCTTCCGTTTCCTTGCCTGCAAACTGGGGTGTTACCCACTGCTCTGCAGCTCTCAACACACTTCCCGACACTTGGTGAGCGCCCACTTCACCACTCACCTCAGGTTTACTAAGGAACACTTTGACCCTTTCCCCTTGGGACCCTGGAACCGATCCGCACCTTTGAGGCCATTTCTAATGGGCCTGGGTTCCACGGAAGCCACATGCGGTTCTACCAGCCTGGGCCCACGAGCGCAGCGCCCCATGGAACGTGTAAGATCTCGCGGGTAGTCCTGCTCAATCACTCACCAGTCGCACACGCAACCTTGGACGAATCAGCGGGCCTCCTTATCTGTTCACCAAAGATATGAACCTTATTCAAGTCTTGTCCCCCTACTCTTACTTTATCAACAAAATCAAGGTGAGCGCGTGTCTCCCTGCCCTCCCCACCTCCAGCTGCAAACACCTTCATCTCCTCTCCGCCTGTCCTCGCCCCCCTCTTCAAACCTCCTCCTCCCCCGAATTACTTCATTTGGTGGCACACGCACGCACTTGTCCCCCAGGCCACCTCTGTCCATCCCCCAAACCTAAGTAAGCACCAAGTTCTGCCAGTTTTACATCTGAGATGTCTCACTCTCCCTCCATCTCACTGCCATCATCCTTGTTCAGGTCACTGTCACCTCTTGCGTAGACTGACTCCTAACTGGTCTCCCCGCCACACGATTATTTCGAACCGAGAGTCATTTGGTCTTCTCCCTCCAGATCACTCCTGTTCCTTCTGTCTCCCCATTTCTGTTCGTGGTGACATCAGTCTTGCCACTGGGTTGCTCTGGACTGTTCCCTCTCCTGTAAATCTTTCCTCTGGCATGAATGCCTGTCTGATGGGTAGCTGGATCCAGTCACTTCTGAGCTCCTTTCTAACTCTTCCTTCGCCCAGCACACATGGAGTGCGACCACGTGCCAGCACGAGCAAGGCAGTGTGTGTATAAGATAAAGAAGCAATCCCAGTCCCAACCCTCAAACTCAGGCCAGTACCAGACCAGCTCAGTACCGCAAAAGCCTTTGACTGGTCTGTCCATCCTAACCTCTCACTCAGAAAAGCGATCTTCTGAGCTCACCTCTTGACTGTGCCCAGAAACCCTCTACCACCTGACCATGGCATACTTTTCTAGATTTATCTCCAAGTCCACCTTCTTGACCCTCTGCCTGCCCAAACTGGTCCCCTCAGGCTTCCGGACCTGTTTGCACTCGCCTCGTTTCTTACTCACTCGGGCTGCTGGCCGCACCTGGAAACTGTTGCCTACGCCTCTCTGGTCACAGCGACCAGTTTGGACACCGGCCCTTTCATCAAGAACAAAACCCAAGCAACGGACAATCATTTCTTTCAATAGTCTCGATGCTGTCACCACTCACGGCTTCCTCTTTTCATTACTTTAATCTCACACATCTATGTCTTTTCTCACCAATTCAGGGTGTAAATTCCTCAAGGAGGCAATTTCTTCCACTTCTCCCCGTTCCCCACAACAATGAGCAAGCGGTAAGGTTACGTGGGCTCAGTCTATAAAACTGTGCTCACTGACTTGGCCAGTACACGCGAGGCCCTGGGTCACGTGAGGATGGACAGTGATCATATGAGCGAGTCCCGTCAACACATATGGACACAGACAGTACCTTCTGCCACCTTCCCACTTCCTGTCTGTATATCCACGTACGCGCACCCTACTCGAGTGATGTGCTGTTTTGTCCACGTCTACATTCTAAACTGCTCCTTCTCCAGCCTTCTGTTTCTCTTAGTGACCGTATCCATCTGCCAGGCACTCAGGCAGGGACCCAGAATCATCCACCCATGTTTTCTCTAGCTCACGTCCCACAGCTAAACACCCACTGAGCCCTGTGTCCTTTACCCCCTAACCGTGTCTCAAACCCACCCCCTCTCTCTCCCGACTACAGCCCTGGGTCATATTAGCAACTTTTCTGCTTTATGGGAAAGTAATCACCTCCTCAATGGTTTGCCAGCCTTCAGCAATATCCCCCTCCAGCGTGCAGAACTGACCCCTTCACTGTGGACTGAAACTGCCCAACAGACACCCTTGGCCTGGCCTACAGGCCAACAGCCAAGTCCTCTGCACACCAGCTGTGCGAGTCCTCTTGCCGCCCCTCACTTCACCTTTCTTACCTCTGAGATACCAGACCCCATGTGGTTCCCTGAACAAACCTAGATGTTCCCACCTCCGTGCCTTTGCGGATGCTGTCCCAATCTCCTGCCAAGCCCTTCCCCCCCAGTCTTGGCCTGGCTAACGCCTCCCCTCACGCTTCACCTCCTCGGGAAGCATTCTGTGGTCTCCTTTGCCCACCAAGGCTAGGTTAACAGTTTTTGTGCTTCCATCAGCCAGCGCATAACAATCACCACACTCAACAGAGTGGGCTAAAACGATCTATGCACACATCGCAATCACCAGTGCCTCCCCAGAGCCTAGCACAGGACCTGGGACACAGTAGCGGAGCGGAGAGAGTTGGTTAAAGGCGGGAAGCAAGACTAACTTCCCTTCCCTAGGCTGGTTTCCTCTGGTCTTCCCCTGACCCAAAATCTCAGGTCGGCCTCGCTGCTTCACTACTGCCACCTAGGGGTGAAAGGAGGTAACTGCACCTCTTTCACCATTCAGCATTTAATTTGATTCCATTGAATGAGATGGGAACACAGGCGAGGTAACAGTTGACTCCAGCGTGGGTAGAGAAAGAGTGGCAGTCAGGGGAGGCTTCAAATGGTGAGTGAGTTCTGACCTGGGCCACACAGCATGAGAAAGAGATCTCTAGGTGGAGGAAAACGGCATTCCAGGCAATGGGGGCAACAGGCAGAGGGTGTCAGAGTTTAGGGCCTATGTGCAGGTGAACTCAGAAAGGAGGGGAGCGTTAGAAAGTGCAAGACCTGGGACCCCAAACTTTAGCTTTTAAGCCACCTAAAGAGGTTAAAAAATTAATTTTTTTTCCACCCAAAGACTCTTAATTGCGAGTAACATAACCAGATCTGCATTTAAAAGAGACAGCTCTTGCTGGAGTGTGGAAAGATTATAGAGATGGGAGGCGGGAGTGAGAGAGGCAAAAGCAAGGCATTAGGAAGATGGTATTTTCATAATTCTCCTCTCATTTTCCACTTGCTGCCCCATGACCTCAGATTGAACACATCCAACCTGAAAGTCCGCCTCCTCAAAACCAAGTGCTTCAACATAAACGTGATTTATTTCCACATTTTGAGATGTTCTTATATATTGGCTTCTTCATAGGCCATGAAGTCGCAGAATTTTATAACAGATCCCACCACAGAGCTTTGCACACTGAAAATGCTCAATGACAATTGAATGGAATGTCTCTCGGGGTCCCCCAGACCCTGGGATTATAAGAACAGTAAACCCCAGTAGTTAAGAGTAAGGACTCTGAGTCAGAGGGCCTGAGTTCAAATCCTGCCATCAGCCACTTTCCTGTGTGAGACTGGTCTCATTAAGTGACCCATCGAAACCTCAGTTTCTTTGTTCCTAAAATGGAAATTACAACACACAGCACCTACCTCAAGGGCTGGAGATAAACATCTGTGAGTAGAAAGCACACAGTAAATCCCCACTAAATATTACTGTCAGCTACTTATAACATTATAAATTCAGTGTCTACCAGGCACAGGTCACACACGATGCAAGGCGCTTCCCACACCCTTAAATCTGCAGGGCAATATTCTAATCCATCCCATTTTACAGATAAGAAAACTAAGGCTCCCACAGTTGAGTTTGTTCAACGTCTCGGGAGCACTGGATTCCAAGGCATCAGAGATGGGGCTAGGGGACCTGTTAGTGGAAGATCATTTAGTCCAGTGGTGGTTCTCACACGTGTGAGTGTGTATGTGTGTGATACTCTGGGCAATGTCTGCAGATATTTTTGATCTTCACAACTGGGGAATGAGGACACTGCTGGCGTCTAGTGAGTAGAGGCCAGGGATGATACCCAACATCCTACAACACACAGGACAGCTCCCCCCACCCCAAACCAAGAATGATCAGACCCAAAATGTCAGTAGTGCCAAGGCTGAGAAACCCTTCTCTAGTGAATCCTCCTCCCCATCGTCCCACTTCTGGAGCATTGGCTATCCGGATCCCCCATGAATACTTTCAGTAAGGGGGGGTGTGTGCTCTATTCCTCCAGGGGCAGCACCTGCAGAAGTCCTTACCCACCTGCCCTACACACGGCAGGTATTAGAACCCATTTTAATAAGCCTAGCAGCAAAGGACGCCGGAAAAGGAAGAGCATCCATACCCCATTGTTCAATTGCCTGCAGTTTGTGTTTTCAACACACACACACACACACTTTACAAATCCAAACGTCCCACGCCCCAAAAATTGTTTGTTAGAGATGGCGTTCAAAAAAAAATTTTTTTTTCTAGGACTCTCATACATACTGAAGGGTTTGCACACTTCTAGGAGGACCTCAGATCGGCCGCGGTCCTCTGACAACGACCACAAAAGAATGTGTAGGATTTCCCGGGGGAGCGAGCCCGTGGGCCGTGACCTCTGCGCGCGGAAGACGCCCACCCCACTCCCTCGCCTCTGGCTTCGCTCTCCCGCCCCCGGATACCCGGCCTGCAAGGCTACTCGGGCCCGGCCTCGGAACCCGGCCGCCAGGCGCGTGCCCACGCCGTGCCCCCCTATCCCGGCCCTCCCGGCGGCCGAGGAATCCGGCCTGGGGCCTGTCGCCGGCGCCCACACCGGCCGGCCCCAGCCCGCTCGCCGAGGCCCGCGCGCGTCCCCTCCTGGCCCGGCGCGGCCTGGGCCTCCACCGGTGCAGGCCCGCGAGCGCCCGCGGCCCGGCCAGGCGAGATCAGGCCTGCCGCGGCCTACCCCGTCGGGCACCGCCAAAGGCCCCCGCCTCACCTGGAAGTGGGCGGGCGGGCCCGGGTCTGCTCCGGGGCGGGCGGGCGGCGGCGACGCGGCGCTAACGGCTCCGCTCGGCCTCGGTAGCGGTGGCGGCGGCGGCGGCGACGGCGACGGCAGCGGCGGCTCCTCCTCAGCGCGCACGACCCGCTCCGGCCCACGGCCCGGACACGCCCCCCCGGCGCGCGCGCCCATTGGCCGGCGTCCGCCACGGCGCGCTCCTCATTGGTCCGCGTTGCTGTCGCGGCGAACCGGGGCGCACGGCGGGGGCGGGACTTCCGTCTGGCGCCGCCTGAGGAGGGATCGGCTGCAGGCAGAGACGCGGGTGGCCAGCGATGGCCGCGGAGGGGGCGGACTGGGGCCTGGACCACGGAGGCCGATGGATGGCGGTGGCCGAAGGGCCATGCCACTTGTCGAGGGCATGCTGTGGGTCTCGCGCCTGTCTGTCCCGCCGCCGCCGCCGCCGCGGCCGCCGTCACCACCCTGCGAGGTAGGAACGGTAAGCACGCCAGGGCTCTCGGGACAGAACTCGGGTTCGAATCCCGGCCCCGACGTTTCAGCACTACGTGCCGTTGGGCATGGGCTTACGTCACGTCGCCGGGCCTCAGTTTCCTTATCAGGTGTAGTGAGGAAGTGGGGCCTGGGACGTGATCAGTGTACCATCAGTGTTGATTATTAGAACTAGCGGGTTTCCAGAGGCTCTGCCTAACATCCATTCATTAAAATTTAATTGAGCGCCTACTATGTGCCAGTCACTGTATGGACAGTGAACAGACAAAAATACCTGCCTCTATTTGGCTGACATTCTAGACTGGCGCTGTCCATGAGAAATGTAAGCGAACCACAAATGTTACCCACGCGCATAATTTAACATTTCTCGTAGCCATACTAAAGGATAAAAAAAAAAGAGAAAGAGAGAGAGAGAGAAACAAGTGATGTTAATTTTAATCATGTGTTTTATTTAATCCAATTTATGTCCAAAATGTTATTTCAGCGTGTAACCAATATAAAAAGGTATGAGATCTTTTTACATTCTCTTTTCTTTTCATGCCTTTGAAATCTGGTATGTCTTTTACACTCACAGCCCATCTGAAGTTAGACTGGCTACGTTTCAAGGGCTCAACAGCCACAACTGATAGCAGCTACCGCATCGGACCATGCAGAGCTAGATGGGGAGGCAGGAAAGAAATCAAGTGGATTCCACACCAAGTGGTGAAAAGTGGTAAGACTGAAAAGTAAATTGGACATAGGGCAAGGGTGGGGTGTGGAGGTTGCAGTTTGAAAGAGGGCTGTCAGGAAGGTTGAGAAGATAGGATTTGCAGAAGGACCCCAAGGAGTCAAGAACACTGAACCAATAATCATGCCATTTATGGTTTTGTGCAGTGTTCGTCCAATAGAACTTTCTGTAATGATGGGCATGTTGGTTTTTTTTTTATCAGCACTGCCTAATTTAATAGCCACTAGCTCCATGTGGCTTTTGGGCCCTTGACATGTGGCTGGTGGCACTGAAGAACTGAGTTTTTAATGTACTTAATTTTTATTTAATTTAAATTTGGTCACCTAGAGCTCGTGGCTCCCAGAGTGGATGGCATAGATTTAGTAGAATGTCGACAAGTCCAGTGCTCTGAGTTGAGCTTGTACTGTGTGCTGAATGCTTTATGTGGGTTCTATGGAGTCCTTACAATAGCTCTGTGAGAGGGGAGCTATAGTCACTGTCACCATGATGAATAATGTAGTCTTTCATTCATTCGTCTGTGCTTTATCCTTGCTATCATTAATAGACTTTGTTTCTTAGAAGAATTTCAGATTTGCAGAAATGTTGCATAGAAGATACAGGGTTGCCATTTTCCCCATACCATTTCCCTGTTTGTAACATCTTTCATTAGTATGATACATTTGTTACACTTAATGAACCAATATCGATACATTATTGTCAACCACAGTTCATGTTTGTTTAGATTTCCTTTGTTTTTACCTAATGTCCTTTTTCTCTTCCAGAATCTCATCTAGGATACCACATTACATTTAGTTGTCTTCTCTCTCTAAAAAGAGATATAATTGACATACAATATTGCATTCGTTTTATGTATACAACATAATGATTTGATACATGTATATATTGCAAAATGATCACAATAAGTTTGGTTAATGATTAACCTCCATCACCACACATAGTTACAATTTTTTTTTCCCTTGTGATGAGAACTTTTTAAGATCTATTCTTGGGACTTCCCTGGAGGTCCAGTGGTTAAGAATCCGGGCAGTGGGCATGGGTTCGATCCCTGGTCGGGGAACTAAAACCCCACATACCGCATGGTGCGGCCAAAAAACCAAAAAAATCCCTTTAAAAAAAAAAATTTATTTATCTGGCTGCACTGGGTCTGAGTTGCGGCACGCGGCATCTTCATTGCAGCTTGCAGCATGCAGGATCTAGCTCCCTGACCAGGGCTCGAACCCGGACCGCCTGCATTGGGAGTGCGGAGTCTTAACTGCTGGACCACCAGGGAAGTCCCAAAATCTATTCTCTTAGTTGTCCTGTCCCTTTAGGCTCCTCTTGGCTTTGTCAGGTTCTCCAACTTTCCTCGTTTTTGACGGTCTTGATGGTTCTGAGAAGGGCTGGTCAAATATTTGGTAGGGGGCTTCCCTGGTGGTGCAGTGGTTGAGAGTCCGCCTGCCGATGCAGGGGACACGGGTTCGTGCCCCGGTCCGGGAAGATCCCACATGCCGCAGAGCAGCTGGGCCTGTGAGCCATGGCTGCTGAGCCTGCGCATCTGGAGCCTGTGCTCCGCAATGGGAGAGGCCACAGCAGGGAGAGGCCCGCGTACCGCAAAAAAAAATATTTGGTAGGATGTCCCTCTATTGGCATTTGTCTGGTATTTTTCCGTGGTAATACTGGGATGATGGGTTTGAGGGAGGAAGACCAAAGAGGTAAAGTGCTATCCTTATTACATCATATCAAGGATACATACTATCAGCTTTATTTATGCATGTTGATATTGGCTTTCATCACCTGGCAGAGTTAGTATTTGTCAGGTTTCTCCACTATAAAGTCACTTTTCCCCCCTTTCCTTTGGAAGGTAGTCACTATGTGCAGCCCACACGGAGAGTGGAGATGTCTGTTCCCCTTCTCAAGGGTGGATATCTACTTAAGTTATATGGAATTCTTCTGCATGAAAGACTTACCTCTTCTTCCCCCCATTTATTAGTTTATCCAATCTTTTTTTTTTTTTTCTTTTGCCGCGCTGCACAGCTCTTGGGATCCTAGTTCCCCAACCAGGGAACGAATTCCAGCCCTTGGCAGTAAAAGCACTGAGTGCTGAGTCCTAACCACTGGACTTCCAAGGAAGTCCCCAGGTTATTCTTGTTATCTCTCTCAGCACATGCTCTGAGGGTCCGTGAGATCAGGAGACAGAAAGATGACTCAGCTTGGGTTCCTGCTCTCGAGGACATCACTGCTGCAAGGGAGAAGAGGACGTGTAGACACATAAACCCAGTTAGTGTGACGAGGGCCAGGCACAGAGCACCACCTCTCATGAGGGCAGCGTCTGGGCCAGAGGACAGCAGGAGCAAGGGTCTACCAGCCAGAGGATGTGGGAAGTGGGGCTTCCAGATAGAGGGACCAGCCAGAGCAAAGGCACAGCTTTTGTTCCCGAGCGTGGTTCAGGAGCAGGGAGCGGTGGGACACGCCAAATGCAGGTCATGAGGAAAGAGGATGGTGAGATGGGACTGGAGAAGTGTCTGTCTCCAGCTGCAAAGGGCCCTAGAGAGTCAGGCAGGGAAGGTGGGATTTTATCCATCAGACCAGGAGCCGGCAGACTACAGCCCGATTCCACCCATGGCTCTTCTTTTGTACCGCCTGTGAGCTACAAACGAGTTTTACACTTTTTTATTTTTTAATAAATTTGTTTATTTTATTTATTTATTTTTGGCTGTGTTGGGTCTTTGTTGCCGCACCCAGGCTTTCTCTAGATGCGCAGAGCGGGGGCTACTCTTTGTTGTGGTGGGCGTGTTTCTCATTGCGGTGGCTTCTCTTGTTGCAGAGCACGGGCTCTAGGCGTGCAGGCTTCAGTAGTTGTGGCATGAGGGCTGAGTAGTTGTGGCTCACGGGCTCTAGAGCGCAGGCTCAGTAGTTGTGGCGCATGGGCTTAGTTGCTCTGCGGCATGTGGGATCTTCCCTGACCAGGGATCAAACCCGTGTCCCCTGCATTGGCAGGCAGATTCTTAACCACTGTGCCACCCGGGAAGTCCCTACATTTTTAAATGGCTGGAAAAAAACAAAAGAAGAATAGCATTTTGTGACATGGGAAAATTACATGACGTGCAGTTTCAGCATCCATCAAGTTTGATGGTAACACAGCCGCACCTGTCGTCCACATGTTGCTGGTGGCTGCTTTCAGGCCGCAGGAGCAGAGGTGGACTTGCTCAGGCAGGGCCCGCTTTCTGGCTACGTAAACGATGCAGTGACACAGGGTCTTGCACTTCTGCTGTCACTGTTCTGAAATTCTTAATCTATGCATGAGGAGCCCCATGTTTTTATCTTGCACCAGGCTCTATAAATTGTGTAGCCAATCTTGGCAACAGAGATCAGATGGCCCACAAAGCCTAAAATATTTACCCTGGGGCCCTTTTCAGAAAAAGTAGGTTGGTCTTGCTGTGGTGAGCAGAATAACTGCCCCACAAGCGGTCCAGGTCCTGGTCTCCTGGACCTGTGAAGGTGTTCCCTGACCTGGCAAGAGGGACTTTGCACATGGGATTAAGGATCTGGAGATGGGCAGGTGACCCTGGATTATCTGTATGAGACCAGTGTCATCACAAGTGTCCTTATCAGAGGGAGGCAGGAGGGGCAGAGAAGGAGATGCAGCAGTACTATAAGCAGTGATGCCATTGACATCTTTGAAGATGGAGGACGTGGCCATGAGCCAAAGAATGCGGGCGGCCTGTAGAAGCCAGAAAAGGCAGGGAAACAGATTCTCTCCTAGCACCTCCAGGAGGACCGCAGACCCACCGGCACCTTGATTTTAACCCGGTAAGACTAACTTTGGACTTCTGACCTCCAGGACTGTAAGATAATAAATGTGTCTTGTTTTAAGCCACCAAGGTTGTGGTCATTTACTGTAGCAGCCACAGGACCCTGATATTCCTGCCACAGGCACTGGGCACCTAAAAGAATTTGTCTTTCAGCCAAAGAGAATTTTAAATGAGACACTTAACATGATTCTTTGCTTATTTGTTAGAAGGAAGGGACCCAGAGGCAGGCGGGGTGTGCACTCTTCAAAAGAGGCAGGCTGTCAAGAAAACCCCACGGGAGAGCTGTCAAAGCAAGCATGGGTGGGATGTGGAGAGGAGGAGGATTCCAGATGTCTTAGAGGTGGGATCTCTTGGACTCAGTGACAGTCACGTGTGGAGAAGGTGGTGGCCCGAGTCATTAGGCACAGTGATGGGGAAGCCATGACATCTGGACCACGTACAGGGCTCCGAGTGTGTGTGTGTGGGTATCTTGGGGACATAAGAAATGGGTTTAGGGAACTCCCTGGCGGTCCAGTGGTTAGGATTCAGCACTTCCATTGCAGGGAGCACAGGTTCGATCCCTGGTCGGGGAGCTGAGATCCCGCAGGCTGCGCAGCACGACCAAAACAATAGGTTTAAATGTCAGGGGTGCCGTTCACTGGTCAGCCCCCAAACAGAGCCGAAGCATTGAAGCAGAGCACCCATCCTGCTCTGGACAGAAGCCGGGCAGCCTGGTCGAGCCCAAAGAACCTTCTGGCACTTGAGCTCTTCGGGGCCCGACTTCAACTGATTCCATCGCAAGTGCTGAATAGGTGAGTTATTTAGAAAACCAGAAAGCTGTACTGACCTTTCCCTGGACGGTTGAGTTTAGTTTTCGGTGGGCAACCCTTTGGGGCTCATGGCCCTGATTACTTCAGTGTTGGAAGAGTGGGTGGCCACGGGCGCTGGCTCCTTCCGGGTGTGGGTCGCCCGTGCTTCCTACTTGTACACATTTCTCACCCGAAGAGCCTGGCCCTGGAGCGGGCACAGAAGCACAGGGCTTTCGTCCAGGAACTGCTGTGCTGATAACCTCCCCGAGCCTCCGTGTGCTTATTTGTAAAAAGCAGGGGGCACCAGGGACACATGTAGAGCAGGCCCCGAGCAGAGCAGATGATGCCTGGGACAACCATTGTGGTGCAGCCCCATAAAGGAAATTCTATGCTTAGTGCCCGGGAGAGCAGGAAGGGCTCCCCAACTCGTCTCCAAATGCCCCAGCATGAGATCACACGGGTCACTGACCTGAGTGAGCGTGGCGAGTGTTGGTTTCCAGAATTACCTTTCTGGATCTGACCCATGCCCCTTACACTCGGCTGACCTTCCGGCAAGAACAGCAGTGGCATTTTGCATTTTATCTCCTACTGGGTCAAAGGTTAGAACAGCTTTGATTCTGAGGGTCACCGTGTTATTGACGATGATCACTTTCACTTCCACTATCATGTCACCCTCCTCATTTCTGCCAGTGACCAGGTAGTAACTGCTGTGTCACTTTTTTTTTTTTTTCCATTTTTAAGATTTCTGGTTTTTTTTTAAAAAACCCAACTGTTCTTTTTCATGCCATACAGGTTCTCCTTCTTGCTCTGTCTCTAAATGTTTTACATTTCTCTGCTGGGCTTTTTGCAGTGCTTCTTAAAAAAAAAAAAAAATTAAGCAGAAATTCAGTGGTTTCTAGTATATTCACACTATCTCATTCCAGCACATTTTCTTCACTCCAAGAAGGAACCCCATGCCCATTAGCAGTCCCTCCCCTAGCCCCTGGCAACGATTAATCTACTTTCTGACTCCATGGATTTGCCTGTTCTGATCACTTCATATAAATGGAATCATACAATATGTGGCCTATTGTGCCTGGCTTCTTTCCCTGAGCATCATGTCTTCGAGGTTCATCTGTGCTGGAGTGTGATTTAGTACCTCCTTCATTTTTAGGACTGTGTAGTATTCCACTGTGTGGATGGACCACATTTTGTTGATCCATTCATCCATCAATGGACGTTTTCTGGGCTGTTTCCACCTTTTGGCTTTAGTGAATCATGCTGCTGTGAACGTTTATGGACAAGCGTTTGTATGAACATGTGTTCTCATTTCTCTTGGGTAGATACCTAGAAGTGGAGTGGCTGGATGACAAAATAACTTTAACTTTTTGAGGAACTGCCAGGCTGTTTTCCCAAATCTTTTCTTTATAAATGAGATGGAGGCTGCATGCCTATCAGTCGTTGGCTCACCTGGCTGTGACCGTTCTCCAGCCCTGTTCCTTGTCCAGCCTCCCATGGGAAGCAGGCCAGGGGCCCGTGGATTTGCCAGGGTGCCTCCCACCTGTCCCAATGTGCCGGGCAAGTGCAACCAAGGGTGGGTGTTCCCATTACGGGGCCTCTGCCCCACCCTGGCAACTCCCACATTCCATGTAGCAGGAAACCCTCAAACCACCCAGCTCCCCAGACGAAAGGTCCAAAAGCACAGCTGGTGGCATGTCTCGGAGTGCTCCACGAGTGCTAACCTCTGATCTCCCGTAGTTAAGAGCAAGCTGCGCCGGAGGAAAAGCCAGGTGTGTTATCAGCTGTTAAAAGCTCACGCAAATTGCTAAGAACCGAAGGAGCAAAGATCAGAAACAGACAGTTCACGGGGGTGGGGGTGGGGGAGTCAACAAACCTCAGAGTGGCCCTCGGGTGCGGGCTGGTTAAGAAGATCATTCCAGGGCTGCCGGGACCCGGACACTGGCTTTCCTCAGGGTGGTGGCCATGATAATCAGAAAATTCCAAAACCTTTGGAAGATACTTACCCAGCATCTTACAGGGGTCATAGTCTCACCCTTTGGTTAAACCACCGAAAAGTGTCCTGAGCCCCCAGTGGAAGGGCTATTCTTACAGCCTTTAATGAGTAGGAGTTGAACCCAGGCCATGGCAGTGAAAGCCCAGAGTCCAAACCACTAGGCTACCGGGGAACTCCTTTCAATGAGTAAAAGGTTGGCAGTGATCTAGACGCACAGTGACGCAGCTGGCTTGGGGAATCGCGCGTCCTCTAGAAATGATGGGCAGGAGCCCCGCAACCATGTGGAGTAAGAGTGCCTCTCAGGCGTGGGCTGAGCACTATGGGGACGCAGTTTAATCCTCACCATAAACCTGTGAGTTGGGTACTGTTGGATGGGCAGGAGGAAGGACTGAGCAGGACGCAGATAACTCGGGGGTGGGCGTGGGAGCTGGGGAGAGGGGAGGGGCCGGGGGGATGGTTTTCCTGGACCACTCTGGGGAAGGAGAACCCAGCTGTGGTGGAGGCTCGTGGTTTCGTGGTAGCATCTGTGGGGTGTTATTTCCACTCCTCCACCCAGCCAGGGCCCAGCGGCTTAAGATGCTCGAGGGTGAAGGGAAGCGGGCATCCTCAGTGGTGCAGTTAAAGTGATGGCTTCAGGTTCACACGGGAGGAGGAGGAAACCAAGGCCATGGAGAAAGGGTCCATCTTCATCTTTGTCCCCCCCCCCCCACATCCCTAGGCACCCAATGGGCTGCCACCTTGCTCAGGTGCATCCTGGGTGTGTGAGTTCACTAGGGCTGCCAAAAGAAAGCACAGGCTGGGGGCTTAAACAACAGAAACACATTTCCTCACAGTTCTGGAGGCGAGAAGTCCAGGGTCGAGGTTGGTTTCATTCAGAAGTATTTCTCCTTGGCTTGCAGACAGCCATCTTCTTCCTGTGTCCTCACGTGGTCTTCCCTCTGTGCATCTGTCTGTGTCCTAATTTCCCCATTTTATAAGGACACACATATGACTGCATATTGGATTAGGGTCCACCCTGTACTCATTTTTAACTCTAAGACCTCTTTAAAGACCCTAAATGCAGGGACTTCCCTGGTGGCACCGTGGTTAAGAATCTGCCTGCCAATGCAGGGGACACAGGTTCGAGCCCTGGTCCGGGAAGATCCCACATGCCGCGGAGCAACTAAGCCCATGAGCCACAACTACTGAGCCTGTGCTCTAGAGCCCACGAGCTACAACTGCTGAAGCCTGTGCGCCTAGAGCCTGTGCCAAGAGAAGCCACCGCAATGAGAAGCCCGTGCACAGCAACAAAGACCCAGCACAGCCAAAAATAATAAATAAATAAATAAATACATTTATTAAAAAAAAAAACCCTAAATGCAAAGACAGTCATATTCTGACGTCCTGGGGGCTAAGCCTTCAACATATGAATTTGGGGGAGGGGGACACAATCCAGCTCATAACACTGGGGGAGCATGTAATTCTGCCACAGCCCACTGGGTGTGGGCGGGGGAGCTCAGGTGGCCCTCATCACACACAGGCACTGCCCAGTCTTCCATAGGCCAAGGGGATTCTGGGGTTTGGGTACCGCATTCTCTGGTGGATGGAGCAGCCCTGGGGCTCCAGTGGGTGGACGGGGAGCCATACCTTAGGGGCTCTGACACAGCCAGGGGCCACGTGGAAATGCCCAGAGGCTGGCCACAGCAGGGGCAGGAGCCAGTGGTGGTGGGAGAGGTGGGCCGTCACCCCAGACCAGCCCTCCCCTCCAGGAGCAGCGGTTTTCCTGGGCTCACCCCAGGGAAGTCCCACTGAATACATGCTCGCCTCCCCCTTTTACCGGGGCCATTGCGCAGTTGCACCGGGGCTTCCTCTACCCAGATCACCGCAGCCCGCCTTCCTCCCACCCCGCCCCTTCCTCCCACCCCCTCGTCTCTCCCCCCAGAAATGCAGCCCCTCTGTTCCCACGCCATCTTGGGAGATGGGGCGCCGGCACAGGGTTTGGCTCTCGGTTAAGCGGTCAGCAGAGTGAGAGCCCTGCCCTCCCCAGCCTCTGCGGGCTCTTTGAGGGAACTGCTGGCCTTATCACCCCCAGCGGCCAGCACGGAGCCTGGCACCCAGTAGGTGTCAAAGGTCTGCTGACCTAATGAACCAGAAGCCAACTTGCTCTCAAGGGCCAACGGCAGTAAGGCACTAGCCCGGTTTCACCATGTCGCGGCAGAACCCACCCCGCTCCGTCCCCCCCACCCCAACAGGGGTCCCCTCCTCAGTGGGTGAGATGGACATCCACTCCTGCCCAGACCCCAGGAAGACCCGTCGGAACTCAAGGGGCCCGTATTTGAGGGACGTCACCGACCTGAGCCCTGCAGGGTGGCGGCAACAAGGAGCTGGAGGGGGGAATCCCCCGCACCAACTCACCCCTCTTCCTGTCACGAGCCCTGTCACCTGCTGTCTAGTGTCCCGTGGGTGAACTAGATTGTTCCCCGTCCAATGACAGATGCATCGACCTTAGCACACCGTCTGACTCCCTTCCCTTCCCGGTGCTGCAGGGACCCAGAGGTCAGAGTGGGTCAGGCCTGGGGTGGGGCTGCGGAGCGGGGCGCAGGGAGAAAGCACTACTACTCAGCTCTGTCTCCCTCCCAGGGCCCCACATTCCAGAGGTAGGAGCCTTCAGCCCACACACAGGCTTCCGTTCTGGGGTGGGCCAAAGGTCAGGAGGAAGTAGAAACAGCTTTTCCCCAGAAAGGTGGGGTAGGGGTAGATGGGCCACAGGTTGCTGAACAGAAACCCTCCATGCGGAGAGAAGGGGAGAAGCCCCTCTGGGTTTGGAGAGACAGGGCCAGAAAGTGGCCGCAGTAGGGCTTCCTGCTGTTAGGGCCAGAGGATTCTTCCTAGTGGAGACAGAACCCCGTGCATTGCAGGATGTGTAGCAGCATCTCTGGCCCCCCACCTCCCCACCCCAACTGTGACAGCCAAATATCTCTCCGGACTTGGGCAGCTGTCCCCTCGACCAGGTTCCTGTGCTGATGTTAAGGGCCCTCAGGTCACAGCCAGGTCAGGTATTCAGGGAGCCTGCTGTTTTATGTGCCCTAGTCCCTCTACCTGGAACTCTCTGCCCCCCATCCCCCTCCCTACTTGCCATCTTCCAGAACTGAGTCTACATATCACTTGCCCCCAGGAGTGTTCCCCGTCCCCCTTAGGAGGTTGACCCCCATGGGTGCTGTGGTAGGCCAAATAATGCCCTTCCCGCAAGTTGTCTCTGTGTCCTGACCCCCAGAACCTGGGAATATGTGACCTTATACAGCAAAAGGGACTTTGCAGGTGTGATTAAGTTAATCACACCTGGAGATGGGAGATGATCCTGGATTATCCAGCGGCCCCAGCGTCAATCATGGTGGTCCTTATGACAGGGAGGCAGGAGGGTCTGGGTCTGAGAAGGAGATGTGATAACAGAAGCAGAGGTCAGAGAGAGATTTGAAGATGCTCTACTGCTGGCTTTCAAGATGGAGGAAGGGGCCAGGAGCCAGGGGATGCAGGCGGTTGCTGGAAACTGGAAAAGGCAAGGAAGCCCATTCTCCCCTAGAGCCTCCAGAAGGAACGAGCCCTGCCGACACCTTGATTTTAGGACTTCTGCCCTCCGTGACTGTAAGAGAATACCAGGAATCAGGGCTTGGGTGGACCAGACAGACCTTCTCAGGCTTAGAACACTGAGATGGAGAAACAGACAAAATGATCACTTTTTCTGCCCAAATTAAAAAAAAAAAGTTATGCACGTAAAGACCGAAAAGCCCTAATCCTTGCTTCACGTAGTTGACTTTGAAAGGCTTCCCACATTCTCCAACACGTCCTGGACCAATTGTTTTCCCCTCATCCCTAGGAGAAAACATCTCATTTTTATAGCCATACATCTTTTTTTTTTTTTTTTTGCGTTATGCAGGCCTCTCACTGTTGTGGCCTCTCCCGCTGCGGAGCGCAGGCTCAGCGGCCATGGCTCACAGGCCCAGCCGCTCCGCAGCATGTGGGATCTTCCCGGACCGGGGCACGAACCCGTGTCCCCTGCATCGGCAGGCGGACTCTCAACCACTGCGCCACCAGGGAAGCCCCTAGCCATACATCTTGAGTTGGCAGAAGTTCACAGCCAAACAGACATATAGTCTACGAGGCACCTCAAGCTCTTTCATCAGCTAAAATACCAAAGCAGGGTTTGTGCAGCCTCAGCCCTCCCAAAAAAGGACCAGGGACAGAACCTTGGGAAAATGCTCTTGTCACAGAGATGACGGACACAAAATGGGTTGTAGATAAAATTCATTGGTACAGGACCTGGCAGTGGAT
Organism: Tursiops truncatus; assembly: GCF_011762595.2. Classification (NCBI taxonomy): domain Eukaryota; kingdom Metazoa; phylum Chordata; class Mammalia; order Artiodactyla; family Delphinidae; genus Tursiops; species Tursiops truncatus. The sequence goes on along the minus strand of NC_047036.1, from coordinate 165,413,549 downwards.
ATAGAATTCATCAGCACAGGACTTGACATGCAGCAGGCAGATTTACAGTTGTGGTTGCAGTATTCACTATTAACAGCTGAGGGATCAGGGCCAAACAGCGTGGCATTTAACACACACATACACACTCAGCAACACGGCACGTGAGACAGAAGTGAAACTTGGGTCGCCCGATTTCTCACTAGAGCAGTTGTTCTCAGCAGGGGGCAGGGGAGACAGGGACTTTTGTCTAGGGGCATTTTGGGTTGTCACAGCCAGGAAACAATGCTTAGCGGCATCTAGTGGGTGGTGGCCAGGGATGCTGTTCAATATCCTATAATGCACAGGACGGCCCTCGACAACACAACACAAAACAACACAAAAGTATCCAGACCCACAGGTCAGTAGCACTGGTGGCTCTAGGCTTCCATTTTCCTGGCTATTGAGGGTCCCCTGCAAGTCCATATGAATTTTAGGATCCGCTTTTCCATTCTTGTGAAAAACAAAAATGGTCATTGATATTCCATAGGGATTGCATTGAATCTCCTTCTATTCCTAGTTTGTTGAATTTTTTTTAACATAAAAGGGTGTTAGATTTTGTCAAATACTTTTTCTACAACAATTGAGGGGATCATTTTTCCTTCATCTTATTAATGTGGTGTATTAATTGATGGATTTTCATTTATTGAACCACCCTTGCATTCCTGTGATAAATCTACTTAGTCAAGTGTATAATCCTTTTAATATTCTCCTGAATTTGGTTTGCTAGTATTTTGTTGAGGATTTTTGCATCTATGTTCATTAGGATTATTGGTCTGTAGTTTTCTTGTGATGACTTTGTCTGGCTTTCGTATTAGGGTAATGCTGACCTCAGAGAATGAATGAGTTAGGAAATGTTCCCTCCTCTTTTTCCTGGGAAGAGTTTGAGAAGGATTGGTGTTAATTCTTCTTTAAATGTTTGGTAGAATGAACCAGTGAAGCCATCTGGTCCTGGATTTTTCTTTGTTGGGAGGTTTTTGACTACTGACTCAATCTTCTTACTTGTTATAGGTCTTTTCAGATTTTCTATTTCTTCTTGAGTCAGTTTTGGTAGTTTGTTTTTAGCGGTTTGCCAGTTTCACTGAGGCTGTCTAATGTGTTGGTGTACCGTTGTTCATAGTATTCTCTTGTAATCCTTTTTTATTTATTTCTAAAGCTCAGTAATGTCCCCACTTTTGTTTCTGACTTTGTTTTTTTTTTCTCTCTTCTGGGTCCCTGTTTTGCATCATGTTAGCATTCCTCACATGCTATGGCAACCCCTTTGTTAGAAAAACAAAAATGAAAAATCTCCACGACAGTAGGCACCAGTCTGTCTTGTCACCGCTCTAACTACCCAACCTGGCACATAGTAGACCTCGGTAAATATTTCCTGAGTTACTTCTTGCTAAGGTAGGGCATGAGAAGGATTGGGAAAGAGGCTTCCCCACAGCCCTCATGGGAGGACAGCCTGGTGACTGTTGAGTCTTCTTGTGCCTGAGCTGATGCCCCTCCAGTGCATCTTCCACGTGACCTTGGCAGAGCTGTGACACAGGCCTGACCACAACCCTCCCTCTGGCTAAATCCCTCAGCAGCTCCCCAGCGCCCTCTGGATGAAGATGGCCCTTCTTAGCTCAGCACGTGAGGCCCTGAATAGCCTATCGCCTCCCACCTCATCTTCCACTATCCTCCCCCCCACCCTCGCACCTCCAGTCCCCAGCCATCCTGAACGCGGTAGGTCTCTCTGGTGTCCTGCTCCATCTGGCCGCTAACACCTGCTTGTCTTTAGGTCTCCATTCAAGTTATTCCCCCCGGAGACCTGATAGGGTGCCCTCTGAACCCCTACAGCCTGCCTGTGAATGTTTTTCTAGAATGCTGACCATGTAGCCTTCCAGCATCCCACGAACATCTCCCCCACTAGCTGTGAGCCCCGTGTGGGGAGTGATGCATCTGTTACCTGCCCTCTGTCTCCAACTCTCTGCATATCACTTGACACCTGTTTTATTTATTTTTATTTTACTTATTTTAGTTTTTGGCTGTGCCGCACCGCATGTGGGATCTTAGTTCCCAATCAGGGATCGAACCCACGCCCCCTGCATTGGAAGCACAGAGTCTTAACCACTGGACCACCAGGGAAGTCCCCCTTGACACCTGTTTTAAACTGTAGCTTTTATAATTATTCAGGTATGGTGAGGCCAACAGATCAGGAGACGATTGCCACTAAAAAGGCACCTTGTTACTCACAGAGCCCAGAAGGAGGGGGCACACACTGTGCCATGCAGGGCCACATGGGGAGGCACCAGGGCCAGTCAGGAGGCAGAGGGAGCGAGGGGGAAATGTGGGCAAGAGGCTTTATTGTGATTTCTGTGGGAAGGATTGAGTGAGGCAGGGTAAGCAGGCTTAGGACTGGCTAGTTTGAATAATTCCAGCAGGCTCTGGGGTACAGAGACTGTCCCTAGTTGTCTGGCACCTGGCCCTGGGGTGATCGGGGCTGGAGGATAGACGCCTGATGGACGAGGGGGTTAGAGTATGGGCTCTGGATTGTCTGGTTTGCATATGAAAGGTGCCCTTATAAGGAAGTCATTTACTATCTTTGGGAACCTGCTAGCCCTGGGAGGGATAGTACTTCCACCATCAGTAAGGCCCTGGCTGTCAAATCATCAGAATAAAAAACACATGCTGGGAGCACAGAGGATTCTTAAAGCAGTGAAATACTCTATATGACACAATAATGGTGGGTCCATGTCATTATACATTTGTCCAAACCCGTAGAATATACAACAGCAGGAGTGAACCGGAATGCAAACTATGAGCTTTGGATGATAATGATGTGTCAGTTCATTAATAGTAACAAACATACCTCTGAGATGCGGCATGTCGATAATGGGGAAGGCAATGCATGTGTGGGAGCAGGGGGTATATGGTAAATCTCTGCACCTTCCCTTCAATTTTGCTGGGAAAATTAAACTGCTTTAAACAAAAATGTCTTAATAAAAAATAAAAGGAATTGAAGCTAGAGGTAGAACATATAGTAAGTTCAAGCACTGTAGTAACCACTCTACTCAATCCCAGCTCTACAACTTACTCGTTCTGTGCTGTTTCCTTATCTGTTAAGAGTGATAAGAGTACCTTGCTCATAAGAACGTTGAGGTTTAAATGAATTAATGTTTCATTTATAGTAGAATCCAACATATGCAAGCCTTACATGCACTGGCTATTTCTCCCAAAATATAACTGTTAGATGGTGTCTCACTTTGGTTACAGAAATAAATGTCTTGGGGGAGAAAGATGATACTTATAACGTAAACTCTAAGCACATCAACACAAAAATAGGTTACTTTTTCCTGTTACAGATCAATTTACATTATATTAAGTTCTAGTAACAAGTTTCCTGCCATCTTTTGTAAAGAGAGAAAGAGGAGACAAATTGTATGAGGGGAAGCTTACATTCTACACCACTCTACTGGTAGAAGAGACAGGCTTAGGCTCTTATGGGAAGACCACAGAACCATTAGCAAAACATTCACGTGTTCACGTATCATAGACAGTGACTTAAGTTTGTATCAACTAGTGTTTTTCCTGAACCAAGGTAACTAAAATTTAAAATGTAGAACTTTAATGTACCCAACTGTACAAACTGCCAGAAACTATAAACTACTTTTCATTTTTAACATTTTGAAATCCTCATTCTCCTACAAACACAAAATGAAGCCAACAAGGAGAACCAATTCTTTTTTTTCTTTTTTTTTTTTAAAGATTTAATTTTTTATTTATTTTTGGCTGCGTTGGGTCTTCGTTGCTGCACACAGGCTTTCTCTAGTCGTGGTGAGCAGGGGCTACTCTTCATTGCGGTGCGTGGGCTTCTCATTGCAGTGGCTTCTCTTGTTGCGGAGCACGGGCTCTAGGCACACAGCTTCAGTAGTTGTGGCTCACGGGCTTAGTTGCTCTGCGGCATGTGGGAACTTCCGGACCAGGGCTTGAACCTGTGTCCCCTGCCCTGGCAGGTGAATTCTTAACCACTGCGCCACCAGGGAAATCCCGGAGAACCAATTCTTCATCACTTAAGTTTGTGAAACAGATCAAATGCTTTGTGGGCATAACCAAAGGTAAAACCTTCAGTAGCTTACATTTTGTTCATGACGAGGCCGGTGTATAAACACTACCTAAAAACATAGTAAATTTTTCCAAGAGTAACAATAACTATTAAACTAAAAAGAGTTAACAAGCATTCAACAGTTCTCAAACAGATACTCATCAAAATGAGGGAAGTCTAATGTGTCATCTGCTAAAGAATTCAACGCTGAAGTAGAAAAAAAACTCATCAAAAATACCAGTCTTCATAACAGCACCACTTCTATAGTGATTTGAATTAGTAGCTGAGTTACTAAGGTTTGAGGGTGGCAGTCTTGGGGGAGAATACTTTGCTAAGGACTCAGTACTGCATAAAAATGATTTGTCAAATTTACTCCCAAACCTCCCCCTCCCTTTTTTTCTGATTGCAAAAGTAACACATGTTTATTGTAAGGAAACCTGGGAGAATACAGGAAAACACCAAGAAAATTTCGGAGCACTCATCTTAACCCTTAGTGGTAATAACTACTGCGAACATTTTCATATTTTTATGCATTTAGACTTTAAGAAATAAATATGAGATTCTGTTGTACCTATTTGTTAATGATCTGTGTTAATGTTTAATGAGCATTTTTCCATCTTAGTTTTTGACAACTTTTAGATAGCTATATAATGTTACATTGTGTGTATTACCACTGTTTCACCAATTTATATTTTGAGGTAATTTGTATTGTTTTGGTATTGTTAATTATCCTTATTGATAAAAATATTCACAGAAAAATAAATAAAAGGAAAAAGAAACAATGTAAGCTTTCGAATTGACTCTAACCTGTGGCTGGAGATGCATTCTCCAACAAGAGAGACACCAGCCACGTGGGGCTATTTAGCCCTTGAAACGTACTGGAAATGTACAGTAAGCCACGTTTTGAAGACTTAAAAGGGAAAATATCTCATAAATCATTTTGATTTGATTATATGTTAAAATGATGTTATCTTGGATAGGGTTAAATAAAATACATCATTGAAAACAAACCAAAAAAGACACACTTAATACAGCACCCAAGCAGTATATGTGGAATGGAGTCAGACCTGGACCTGGAATCTGACCCCCCGCTTACTTAGGTAAATTAACCTCTCTGGACTTCAGCTGATTGCTTTTTTTCCGTGTCAGGTGGCGATAGATATGAATCCCATAGGGTTTGCTGTCACCTCAAGTCACTCTCTTCAGAGGAGCCCAACCCATCCCCGGCATCTCCCTGTCATGCCTTGCTTCGCTATTTGCTACCTGTGTTCTGCACTGCTTACCCTGGTACCCAGCCCCGTACCTGGCATACAGCAGGCACGCGCTACATGTCTGTTGAATGAATGAGATAACAAATGGCCTCAAACAGGTATCTGGTGAGGATCAGTGACATCACTGTCAACTTCCATGCCTGGGACACATCTCCTTGCTCCCTGCAGTCACCCCAGGACTTAGCACGTGGCTGGTATGTAAGAGGTGCCCAGAAAACCTGTGTGGAGGGTGTGAGTGGAGCTCAGTAGCTTCAAAGAGGGACTCACAACCCTATGGGACCCTCTCCTCAGGGCTCACCACCCTTGCCCCTGCCCCGGCCCCAGCTGGCTCAGCCCCCACGTGTCCATAGGAGGAGAAGAAGCACAAGGACCGAGGCCAAGGCCACGAACAGTGCTGGTTCCAGGTCCCCTGGAACACAGAGGCAGCTGGTCAATCTGGGGAGGGAAGCCCCTCAAGGCCGGCCTTTCAGGAGGCAGCTGGGCCATCCACATCGGGAACACAGTGAAATGGGCCCCACAGGGCCAGTCTAGAAACCAAGTCCCTGAAAGTCAGGCCAGAGGCTTGCAAGGCATCCTTAAACAAACAAACAAACAAACAAAAAACACCAATTTTCCCTCCTTCCTCCAGTTGCCTGGTAACCACTCTGCATCAGGACCAGAGTGAAAGGCAGCTGGGTACGTCCAGGCCTGGCAGACAGGGCACCCAGGGTCTGATATGCTCCCCATAAGATGCACAACTATGTAGAGTTGTTGGGGGGTGGGTTTCCAGCTGCTTCTCTCAGAGGCCACCCGAGCTGGGCCCTGCAGGCACCATAGGTTCAGGAGGGTGGTAGGCAGCACTGGGGTGGGGGGGGGGTTTGATGCAAAAGCAACTGCAGGAGGACCCCTACTTCAGATGGTGGTGCTTCCTCAGCATCCTTTCTGATGAGCTCTGCTCAATGGCCTTCCCCCATTAGGGGACTGTCCCCCTTTCCTTCACAATATTTAAGAAATAAAAGTCGGATTTTCCTGGCCAAGAATAAAAAGTTAGAAGGGGGAATGACTTGGCCTCTCTATTTTATTTCATTTTGGATGTGCCGCACGGCATGTGGGATCTTAGTTCCCTGACCAGGGATCGAACCCGCACCCCCTGAATTGGAAGTGTGGAGTCTTAACCACTGGACCGCCAGGGAAGTCCGACTTGGCCTCTCTGACCCTCGGTCTCCTTCTCTGTAAAAGTGGGTCAACCGTTGAGCACCTGGGAAGTTCCTCCAGCAGAGAAATGAGAGGGAGCCGGTATTCAGTCCGCCCCAGAGGAGCTCACTCCAAAGGCAGTAGTTGGAATTTCCCCTCACCAAGCCCACTGGTTGCCCCAGTCTGCAGTACAGCCATCTGTGTGCACCCACTAGAGGCACCCTGAGCTGAGCTGTGCCCTTGCCCACCCCTCCCCCACCCCGGGGGCACTGCAGCCTGCCCTGCAGTCCTTAGGGTGTGGTCAGCCCCTGCGTCTGGCTCAGCTGCAGGCTGGAGGCCACGCACAACGGCCCCATTCTCTGAGCTGCTGACCGAGAGGAAGCTTCTGTCCTCTGTGCCCGGTTCACACGTGCGGAGAACAGAGTCCCCTTGCTGGAAGCAGTTTACCCTTAATGCCTCCAGCAGCTGTAGGAATGGAGGCTTCCCCTCTCGCAATTTAGCCCTGACCGTGGAGCAACTGCGGTCCTCCGAACTCTGGGTTTCAACCCAGAGCCATTAGTCCCTAAGCATCCCGTCCTCTGCCGGGACACCTGGGTTCTGAGCCGGGTCCAAGAGCGCACAATCCCTGTCTGCCCCGCGCGCGTGCTGGTTCCTCTCACCCCTTCCTCCCCGTTAAGGCTGCCGGTGGGACAAATTGTGAGGTGCAGGGAGGTGGGCTCGCTCACGGGGGACCTCAGCCAAGGTTTCGTAACGCCACGTCTTGGCCGCTGACCGCTGGCGGGGCAGGCAGGGGCAGTGGGCCGCAGCGGGGAGGCTGGCCCCAGCCCGCCACGCCGCGTCCCCACGCCCTCAGCCACGCGGAGCCGCGTCCTGGCCCAGCCTTACCCACCCCGGGAGCAGCCACTGCCACCGGCACAGGACCGCGAGGCGGGCCGCCGAGTCTCGACGGCTGTGGAGGGGCGGGGCGGGGCCCGTAAGCCCTGCCCTGGCCTAAGCCCCACAGAGAAAGCCCCGCCCCGGCGCCCAGTGCCTTTCATCAGGCCCCGCCCCCTGTGCTAAGCCCCACCCATCCGGCCAGACCCAGGGAGTGGGTGGCGTGCCCCACCCCCTGCCAGGGCCTCCTGGTGGAGCGCGAGAGATGAGAAAGCGGTACAGAGTGTCATAAATACTCAGGGTGGTCCATAGCTAAGGATGCAGACAATAAAAAAGTTAAAAGCAATCAGCTGCGAGCTCTCTGCAGAACCCCCTTCCCCTTCCCCGACGCTCCCCACCCCACCACCCCGATCCCCACACCCCTGTTCCGGGTGGGCCGCGCTAACCCAGGAGAAAAAGAAACTACTTCTAGTTGGGTTTTGCTTTGCTTCCTGCCTGCGTGGTTACCTGGGGCTCCCTCTTTTCTTCCAAAACCAGAGCATTGCTTTATTGTGGTCGTTAATAACAGTTCTATTGAGATTATTCTCAATGTAATACTGGGGAAAATTCATGTTCCATACGTTGCATGATAAAAGAAATTTTTACATATTGAGATATAGGGAAGCCATTCTGGCTTATACATAAGTTAACTTGAATTTGATGCTACCTAAAATAGCCTGTTTGTGGCCTATCAAACATGCACTGCCGTCTGCTTCAATTATTAAAGAAAAGGGCACATTGACCAGAAGTAAAGAATGTCCATGTTAAAAATAAAGATTAAAGCCCCTCCTCCTGGGATGCCAGGGCTGGTCCTCCTTCGATGTAAGACTCCCTTCCAGGTGCCAAGGTCATACTGACTTGTTGTGTACATGCTGGTCTGTTTTTCTGAAACCTTGAAGAAATATCTCCCTGACTTGTTTCATATTCTTTCTTCTGACAAGATATAAAACTGCCCTGAAAACCCTGCTTCTCTGGAGCAGTTTCTCAGAGTAATCTGGGAAGCGGGCTTCTGGGCTAGTCCTCAGTTTGGCTCAAATAAAACTTTCTATTCTTTTCTTTTTTAAAAAATTAATTAATTAATTTGGGTTTTTTTGGCTGCATTGGGTCTTCGTTGCCGCGTGCGGGCTTTCTCTAGTTGTGGCGAGCGGGGGCTACTCTTCATTGTGGTGCACGGGCTTCTCATTGCGGTGGCTTCTCTTGTTGAGGAGCACGGGCTCTAGGGCGCGCGGGCCTCAGTAGTTTTGGCGCACGGGCTTAGTTGCTCCGTGGCATGTGGCATGTGGGATTGAACCCATGTCCCCTGCATTGGCAGGTGGACTCTTAACCACTGTGCCACCAGGGAAGTCCCCAAACTCCTTTCTAATCTTAATATTGATTATCTTCGCCAACATCACCCATTGAAAGTGTACAATTCTGTGGTGTTTACTATATTCACAGAGTCCCTTGACCATCACCACCATCTAATTTCAGAGCAAAAAGAAACCCATACCTTCCCTTTCGCCCTCACCGCCCCCCATTCTCCCCTCCTCCCAGCCCATGGCAATAACTGATTTTACTTTCTATTTCTATGGGTTTGCCTGTTCTCAAAAACAAGGCTTTTCTGTGACACGATAAGTCATCCCATTGTGTGGAAGGAGAGAAAAATGCGGTGAAATCAGGGCCCCGTGGGAACAGGCGGCTTGGGAGTGGGGAGCAGAGGTGGAGGCTTGCCCCCTGCTCTAGGCTGCCTGGGTCCTGCCCCTGGGAAGCCAGTATCCACCTAGAGGTGCAGCAAGAGAGGGGCCAGGACAAGGAGGAGAAAGGACCCTCCAGGGAGAAAGCCGGGGTGCTGGCTGAGGGGCCTGGGATAGGGGGCACGTGAGCCTTCAAGGGGGCTCGTTGAGGTCAAGGCTGTGACTGTCCACCTGCATCCGTCCACCTCTCATCACTGAAGGAGCCAAATCCCTGTCCGTCCGTTCCCCCCCCCCGCCCCGTCCGAGTACTTAGTTGAAGGTGTCATTTGTTTTCTGCCCAGCTCTTTGATTTGGGTCCTTTTGCCCCTCGCGCCCAACTTCCAACAGGTGCATCCTGACATTGGAGAGAGGAGCTAGAAAGACATGGGGAGAACAGAGGAGGGCAGGGCGGGAGGGAGAAGCTGGGAGGTGGAGTGGGAGAGGAGGTGGGGAGGGAGCGGCAGGGCGGGGCTCCATCTATAAAGGGTGAAGCCTGCTGGCGTGGCAGGCAGGTCCACTCCAGCAGATACCGGCTCCAGGGACCCCACTGGCTTTGGTGAGTCCTCCCCCCAAGACCAGCAGCAGGTCCCTCCAGCACACTTGTCCCCATCCTATGCCACCTGCCTCCCTTGCAGAGGGCCCTGGCTCGAGACGGGGGTGCTCCCAGTGCCTGCCACTGTCCATGTTGGGTCCTCATCAACCACCTACCCGCCCTTCCTAGTTAACCCTCAAGGCGCCGGAGGAGGAAGACCAGCCTGCACTATGAATCCATGGCTCCTGGTCTGCCTGGTGGCCTGCTTCGTGGGTGCCTGGGCTCCCACTGTCCACGCTCAAGGTACTATCTCAGACAATACCTACCCTCCCCCCTGGAGTCCCCCTCTCCCCATCCTTCTTGTGCCTCCCCTGCCATGTGCCTGTCTCCTCCCCCAGAAGCCTCCCCCATCCCTTCACCACTGAATTCACTCTCGGGTGGACAGCTCCCCCCAGCAGGCATGCACAAACTCCCAGCATTTGTGCAGCTCCTTGGGGGTGCATGGTCCTCAGCCCCTCCTTTCAGAGCCCCTGGGTGCCTCCTCCACAGTCCATGACCCAAGGCCTCCCTCTGGACTCCAGCCAGCCCAGGGACTGCGGGCAGCGGGGCCGCTTACCCCCAGGGACACACTGCAGTGACCTGAACCTGCAGAGCCAGGGGTAGGGGTTGAGATCAGAACCTGGGAGACCAACAACCATGTGTCCCCATCTCAGCTTCCCCTACTCCGGCTACCTGTGCGGTCCGGCTGAGAGTAGCTGCTCAGCGTTTATGAGCCCCAGTTTCCTCATCTGCAAAGTGGGGCTCCAAACTCCTGTTGCAGAGATGGGACGTGAGGATCCAATGGGCTGATTCCCGCAAAACTCTTGGCCCAGTGCCTGGCAGCAGCACTGATAACCATTACTGTTATCAATGGGGAATTCCTCTCCTCCTCTCCCTAGCTTAGGCATTTGGTGATATTAGTGACCAAAGGTTATTCTGACTGCCCCCAGTGTCCCCCAGCTCTGCCGCTGCGTTCTGCATCCCGCTGGGCCGGAGGAGGCAGCTGAGCCCCAGCAGCTGGCCAAGCAGGGCCCCTGCCCAGGTGGAAGCCCCATGGCCCCACCCACCTGCCCCTCATTAGCTCTGAGAGGCCCTAGCCCTGACCCCAGCAGACCTTACCCTTTGCCCAGGAGGTGACTGGGCTTCGTTCCTATTGTCCTGCTATTAAAAGTCCATTTCAGGCGCCAGGCCCAGCCTGGGCCCATTGATCCTGGGGCCAGCGGGGCCCTTAGTCCCGGGGAACTGCCTGCCTGGCACTGCAACACAGGGTCCATCTGACTCCACTGACCCTTGCTCTCAGGGTCAAGGTGGGGGATGGAGGGAGCCTCCAAGCCCTTCCCACGGCCCTCCCAGAACTGAGATGTGGCCCCTGGAGGCACGGGTGGGCAGAGGGACGGATCCCAGAGGACCCTGAAGGCCCAGCACCGTCTCCACATTAATTCATCCTCTGCTCATTCCACCTGCTCATTCTTCCAGAACCTTCTGGCACCACCACCTCCTCCTCGTCCAACCATGCCCCCCTCCCCTTCTCAGGGCGCTGCACCCCCTCCTTGCCCTCCGCCCCAGAGCAGGAATGGAAATGGCCTTGGTCCCCCATTTATTTCGTGGTCCTGGGCCCTACCCAGCAGGGGCCTGCGGGGCCCTCTCCAACTCCCGCTTCCTGTCCCCTTATCAAGGACCAAAGGTGAGCCGAACGGCCTCCTTACCGTCTGGGCTGTCCCCGGGCCTCCACAGGGCATGGGAGGGTTGTGGTGTGCGCGCGGGCTCGCGGGTGCCCAAGGCTGTGGGCGTTCCTGAAGAGCGCATGCGCAGCCGCACACGCACGTGTAGAGATGCGAGCCTCTGGGCGGCTGTATGGTAGCAGGTGCTTTTGAGGACTGCTGCCTGGCTTACCACGGCCCTGCAAGACGGTCCATGCTCCGGTACGCCCAGAGTTACCATCGCCAGGACGTGAGCGGGAGCTGCAACCTGCCTGCGGTGATGTGAGTGGGACCATGGGGGAGGGGGTGGGGACTCTCACGCAACTTCGCTCCCCGCTTACACCCCCATCCCTGCAGATTCTTCTTCCCCCAGAAAAACAAGATGGTGTGTGGGAAGCCAAGGGCCAGGTGGGTGCAGATTGGGATGAAGATCCTGGATGCTCGGAAGAAGACCCATTTAAAGCCCCACCACGGCACCCGGAGAAACTTCCAGGGTGGGTGAGACCCCAGCCCAGCATCTAAGGGGCCGACCCTCCCTGCTGCGGGCCCCTGAGCTTCTCAACCCCCAAAGGAGGGGATGGCAGGCCAGCATCTGACAGCTGCCTGCACCCCAAGAAGAGTCAGTGGCTTGTGAGTGGGAGGCTTGAGTGAACATGCAGCTCTTTTAGTCAAGACACTTTCAATTGCTAGAGATGGAAAATTCAAGCAAACGGGAAACTCATTGGCTCAAATAACCACCCAGTGGCCGGCATCCGGCTGGGCTGGATCCACGTAATCCAAAGGTATTGGTGGAGCTCTTATCTATTTCTCTTGCCTTCTCTCTGACAGCCCCTCATCCTGGGGTGAGGAAGTTGAGCTCTGGAAACTCCACACTACCATTGTCGAAGTTTAGCGGTCCCACCAGAAACAGCAACAGGAAAACCTCCCTCCTGAGAACAGCTAATCCAGGTCAGGACTCTTGAGCCTGTGACCATTCCTCCCCTCATCACTGCTGAGGAATGAGGGCTCCTGATCAGCCCGGACTGGGTCAGGGGACTCACCTCCAGGACCACAGAGGGCTGGCTCTGTGGTCAGCCCCACAGATTCGCATGGGGGGTCCTAGGGGGCTGTTCATTATTACCCTGCTCCGTCCAGCCCAGGGGGCTTCGGCAAGTGCTGAAATGAAACGCCAAGTGCGTGGACTGAAAACTTCAGGGCCCCTGACTCCACTCCAGCGCCCCCTCCCCTGCCGATCCGCCCCGTCCCTCCTGCAGGACCATGAGCCCGCACTTCTCTAGGATCAGCCAGCACGAGATGGGCTGGACCTCTGTCTGCCACAGTTATCACCCTGCAGCCTCAGCTGCCCCAGCCCCTCTGTGCTTCAGGGCAAATCTCAGACCCCGCACCTGAGGCTGCATCAGTTCCCTCCCTGTCACCCCTGCTACCTCCTGCTCCTCAGATAGCTGGAACAAGGGAGCTCTGTTATTTCAAGCCCCGTGCCTACTCCAGGCACCAGAGTCACACCTGCCTGGGCAACGATTCTTGGAAAGAACCATCACTATAGTTGCCCACCAGTAGGGACACACCTGCCTGTGTCCCTCTGGGTCTTTGCAAAGCTTCAGTTCTTTCCCAGGATGTGCTTCTCTGTAACTTTTAAATAAACCATTGGTGGGATGTCATTCCTGTCTCTGTCACCTTTCATTGTGGGGTGCGAGTCCCCAGCCTGTGTTGAAACCCACGTGATCCCCTCCCACCCCAGGATCTGTGCTCTCAGCCTGGGGTGCTGAGCACTGGGGCCTGGGGCCAGGGTGCAGACTCAAAGGAACTTCCAGGCCCCACTACACTGTATGGGTACCCAGAGCAGATGCCATAAACTCTCTGAGCCTCGGTTTCCCCGCTGTGAAACAGGGGTGATAACACTGCCTGCCTCATACAAGTCTGTGGGGACTAAATACACTGCCGTTTGTGACATACAGCACACGCACAAGCTACATGTTAACACAGTGAGTATCCCATCCACTGAGCTCAGCCATCAAATTCAATAGATCCAGTCCAACCTGGAGCCAGGACACTGGCATGGCTGCCCAACTTTGAATCTGGATCTTCTACCTGTAATCTGGTGTCACCTCGGCCAAGTCATTTAACCTCTCTGAGCCTCGGTTTTCCTATCTGTAAAATGGGGATGAGAATAACAGTATCTATTCCATGGGGTCATAGTGATGATGTAGTAAGGAAGAACTTTTTTTTTTTTTTTTTTTTTTTGCGGTACGCGGGCCTCTCACTGTTGTGGCCTCTCCCGTTGCGGAGCACAGGCTCCGGACGCGCAGGCTCAGCGGCCATGGCTCACGGGCCCAGCCACTCCGCGGCATGTGGGATCCTCCCAGACCGCGGCACGAACCTGTGTCCCCTGCATCGGCAGGCGGACTCTCAACCACTGCGCCACCAGGGAAGCCCAGGAAGAGCTTTTATATTCTATTATAAGTTAATCACTAAAGGGATGTTGCCTATAAGCTTAAATTATACATAATGGCCCATCTTGGGCCAGGAACCCTGCTTCCCAGGTAATGAGTGCTGAGCTAAAATACCTTTGTTTAGCTCACAGGAAACATCCAGGCCAGGCCCACCTGTGAATGTCTGCAGGAAGAAATGAACACATCCCCTCCAGAAGCTGACCAGAACAAGGAAATTGGTTTGACTTTACTCCCTCCCCTTTTAGTATAAAAGAAGCCTGAATTCTAACTCAGGCAAGATGGTTCTTTGGGGCACGAGTCCACCACCTTCTCGGTTTGCTGGCTTTCCGAATAAAGTCGCTACTCCTTGTCCCAACAACTCGTCTCTCGATTTACTGGCCTGTCGTGTGGCGAGTAGTATGAGCTTGGACTCAGTCACAAGGACTGAATGGGTCAGTAATTGTACAATGCTTAGAATGGTGCCTGGTACATAGTATGGGGTCAGGAATCATGAGCCATTATTATCAGTAATGGTGAACCCACAAGGGATCCAATGGTTGCCACTTGCAGCCTGGCTTTGTGCCAAACTCCCAGGTCTGAAGTTGGTAGAACCTACCTGCACCCTGGGATGGTGTCCCCCACCCCCAGGTGCAGGATGGTCTTCACCCACCTCTCCCGTACACACATCCTCTTCAGAACCCTAGGCAGAAGTGCATCCTTTCCAAAGCTGCTGCCCTCCTGGGGCCTCCTGCTACCCCGCCACGTGAGCCTTGCCCGGCCCTGCCAAGGGCAGCGTCTCCTTACTGCCAGAACCTGCCAAGGGACAGACTTAACCCAAAATAACTTTATTGTTGTCTCTGCTCCCGATAGAAAAGCACCCTCAGAACCCTAGCCCAGCTCCCCGTGGGAGTGAACATGGCTGCATGTCAGCAACACTGGCTGGGGCCCCGTGGGCCCTTCTGCTGGGAGGGACGAGCCCTAGGCCCACCCTAGCCACCCGTTCCCATGTCCCGCCAACCCCCAGGGCTGAGCCCCCGTGCAGTGCAGAAGTTTAAGCCTGAGACTGACCAGATACAGTGAAACCCAGGGCCCTCCTTGACCCTGGCTGTTGAAGTGGAGGGGGCACGCCACAGCAGCTGCCTGCTGTCTCCAGGAAACACCAAATGGTGGGGTCCCTTGGATAGAGGCTGGGCTCGCTTGAGGTCACAGGATAGCATTTCGCTCTTCCTGAGTTTTGGGGTTCCACCTGGTCGGCCACTGCCACCGGGGATTGATCCCTCCCAGCTCTAGTATTTCCCGCCTCTGGAGAGGAGGACCGCATAGGGACCCTGGGGCCCATCGACGCCAGGGCTTGTCAAGGGTCTCCCGGGGTGGGGCAGGGGTGTAGCAAACAGAGTGACATCCTGTGGAAGGAGGCGGGGGGGTGGGGGTGGTGTCCAGGTGGTGAGTCTGGGAAGCGGGCTGCAGGAGGGGCCTGGGGCCAGGTGTGAGGCGTGGGTGCCTCTGGACTACAGCAGCTGCAGCTGCACCTTTAGCCGCAAGGCCTGGCCTGCCGGCCACCCCTCAGGCTGGGTGCCCCAGGCCCCAGCCACGCTCACCACCTCCAGCTGGTAGGTTCCTGGCCCCGGCCTCCGACGCCCCAGCTGCAGGGAGCTGAGGCCGCGGAGGTGATGCATGCGGAAGAAACCTTGCTCGTTGCCACGGGCAATGATGTAGCGGACGCGGCCCCCCAGACCCTCCAGCGCCGGCCGCAGCTCTAGGATGTGCTCGGCCCGGCTCAGGCGGGAGAGGTTCAGGCCCAAGGTCAGCGGAGCCTCCGAATCAAGGCTGGCCAGGCTCGCCTGGGGAGAAAGACCAGGTGGATGATGGCAGGGGCTGGGAGAAATCAGAATGCGGTGGGTAGGGGGCCAAGAGGAGAATTTTAGGCAATCTCTAAAATGGAGGAAAACACAGACCACTCCCTGCCCTTGACTCCTGTATAGCCCTCCCCACCCATAAGGCCAATGGTCAGCTTGGGCTATAGTAGAGGATAGAGGTGGAGGCTGGTTCCCAGGTGGAAAGGAAACTTTTTCACAGGTTGACTCCAGACCCCTTGTTTCAACTGAGGGGCCTTAGTTCAATCCCTGCCAACCTGGTGGAGGAAATGGAGAATTTTCCCTCAGATACCCAGACTGGGAGGCAGTCAGATGGCATCTGGCCCCAAAGCACCCAAGGTCACTCAAAGGTGGTCTGGGGTGGCTGGAATCATGACCAAGGGCCTTGCAGCACGAGCCAGCCCCAGACACAGCGAGAGAAACACAAGACGCTGCTGGGCCATACAAAGGAGCTGCCCAGTAGCTATCCAGTTCCTGGAGGCTGGCTGCACTTCCTGCATCTGCGCTCTCTGAGACCCCCCCCTGTGTGCAGATGACAAACCCCTCTTTATCTGAGCTCCTCAGAATGCTTCCTGATCCTGGCAGCTGGACAGGGCCCTGAATAAGCCAGCAAACCTCAAAGGCAGGCTGACGGGGGCTGGGTGATGTATCCAATCCCACAGGAGATTATCTGTGCTTTCTTCTCCTTTGCTCTGGGCAGAGCTGTTTGTTCTGCCTAATTTACATGCTGATGGAGTGTTTTGCTGTTGCAGGAAAGTGAAAACTATTCGTTCCCCAGCCCTTCACCAGGACTGTTGCTCAGACATGTGCTCTTACTGACACCTGCTGGCAATCCGTGGGTATTGCAGGCAAAGCCACAGGACCCTGCCTGCCTTTGCCCAGATCTGCTTGTGTCCATGCCAGGAGCCCTGACAACCTCTCCACTCACTCTTACTGAGTAGCAAGGGCTGGTGACACAGTGGCAAACCTGACAGACACTGGGCCCTATACCTGTGATGCTTACAAAAATAACGGTAACAATGGGAATAATATGTACACACTCTTTTTCCCAGAAAGGGGAAACAACTAGAAGGAAAAGGAAAGCAAAGGAACATTCATATTTAGATAATCTAATATTGAGAGCCCCTCAGACCCAGCATTCCTTTCCCACTTCTGCCTTCATTTTTTCCCCATAGTATTTATCGTGTATCATATTTATCATGTGTTACAAAATATGATGTGTTTTACATATTTCTTATCTGTCTCTCTATTAGAATATCAGTCCTATGGGGACAGGGACTTTTTTTTTATTGTGTGTTTTATGTGTTGTTCACTGTTGCTCCATTTTCTTGTTTGTTTGCTATGAATCCAGCACAGAGTAGGTGTTCAGTAAAATCTATGGAGTGAAGGAGTTTGGTTCCAGATGTGGGTAATGGCTTCTGTGCTCAGTGATTTTTTTTTTTCTTGAAATAACAGAAAGTAATGACCTCAGAAGGTGGTGGCTGCAGAGGGGCCCGGGATGACTGCCATCCTGCTCTGCCAGGTTTTAGTTCTGTAACTTGGGCATGTGACCTAACCTCTCTGAGCGTCAGATTCCCCATCTGTAAAATGAGGATGATAGTGGTACCTACACCTCCCAGGGCTGTTGTAAACATTGAGAGGTTGTGAATGAATGCAGAATGCTTGGAGCAGCACGTGTACCCAGCAGGTGCTTAATAAATGGTTAGCTTTCATATTCTTTGGGGCATAGTGGCAAGACCAGGCAGCAGTGGCCGCAAGGACTTTTCAGCTGTAGGACAAGCAAACTGAATTTGTGACAAAACTGCCCTCCCTGCACAACCTGGTGGGGTCAGGGTCATAGCTGGAGTGGCCCCAGGGGACAGAGGGACTAAACCACAGGGCTGCTCTGCTGTTCTTGAGAGCATGGCAGGTGGGGTGGGGGAGAGACAAGGAGGGCTCAGGAGGCCTGAGCATAGCTCCAGGAGCATTGTGGGTGCAGGAAAGAGGTGCAGAGGGTCTGAAGAAAGGGGATGATGGAAGCGGTTAAGCTAGCTGCTCTGAGCGCTATTGGTGCTAAATCCAGAGGGGCTCTGAGGGAGGGCTCTGCCAGCCAGGAGGTGACAGGCGACAAGTTCCAGGGTGCAGGCAGGGTTGGGGGGCCCAAGGCATTTTTCTTGCATTGAAGCTCCATGGAAGGGATCCACGGGAAGCATCACACCCAGGGCCTGTGTGGGAGGTGCTTGACTTCTCATCTGGAGCAAGGTGGGGTGCTTGGGGGCCTGTGTCCCCCAGAGAGCCCCCAAGGGGAATCCTCAGGCTGAGGAACTACACGAAGACCCAGAAAGGCACCATGACTTAGGGGACAAGCTGTGACCTGGAGCCTGGTCCTCTTACCCATGGCCGGTTCCCTGGCTGTCCCTGCCACTCACTGTGCCCCATGCCCAGTGCATTCCCCATGGCACCTGATAGTCCCCACGGGGGCTGCGCCGTGGCCGGTCACGAGGGGGCTGGCTGTTGATCTTGCATTCATAGCAGGCTTCAGGTGAGAGCAGCTCCTCATCTGGGGCATCCTGAGGTCCAGGGCTGAAGCCCAGGCCAGAGACACAGTGCCTGAGCCAGGACAGGGGTGGGAAAGTGTTCAGGGCAGGCTGATGGGACCTCTCCTACCATCCTCCCACCCCCTACAGTCCATTTGGAGCCACTCTGCCCGTGGGGGCAACTACGAGTGTACCAAGGTGCCAGTGCGGATTTGCATGTGCCTACATGTGTGTGTGTGCATCCCTTGGCTTTCCTGGGTGTAGGTGTGAACCTGCGTGCGTGCAGGGGTGTAGGATATACCTGAGTGTACCCAGGGGCGTATGCGTGTATGAGCCTGCGTGCACCCTGGATGCTGACGTGTGCTTGCACGCATGTGCACATTGGGATATATGAATGAGGGTGCCCGGGCATGCTGGCACAGGTGTGAGCCTCACACACACTCACATGTATTACAGGGAGGCGTGCATCCTGCACTAAGCACACACAGGACAATTACTCCACGTGGGGTGTGAGCTTGTGTCTGCACAGGTACAGCTGCCACGGGGCCTCTGCACCCATTTCTCTTTTTTGTTTTGTTTTTGTTTTTGTTGGTTTCTGTTTTGGTCATGCAGTGTGTGTAGCATGTGGGATCTTAGTTCCCCAACCAGGATCAAACCCACGGCCCCTGCAGTGGGCGCGCAGAGTCTTAACCACTGGACCACCGGGGAAGTCCCCTGCATCCATTTCTCCATGCACACGTATGTACGTGAACGTGTGCACAGGCCCGTGTGTGTGTGTGTGTGTGTGTGTGTGTGTGTGCGCGTGCGCGCACTCCCAGGGTTCGGGTGTCTGTGTCCACCCCGCTCAAGCCCCTCACCCTTGCCCAGCCCGGAAGTAGCCTCGGGGGCAGCCGCACAGGAAGCCACCGGGGGTGTTGGCACAGCTGTAGCTACAGGGGCCGCCCCGCCCCGCACACTCATCCACGTCCTGGCAGCCCCCGAGGGCCTGGTTGAAGTCAAAGCCGGAGGGGCAGACGCAGCGGAAGCCGCCCAGCATGTTGCGGCAGGAGGCGCTGCCGCAGGCCGCGGGTGACAGGACACACTCGTTCTTGTCTGTAGAGGGGGAGGGGCAGGGGCCAGCCTTCGCATCTCCAGATCCCTCCACATGCATCCCTCCCGTGCCCACGTGGCAACTCTGGTTCCCCCTTCAGAGCCCAAGGCCAACGTCAAAACCTCCATCAAGCTCCCGGTGAGCCTCTGGACTAGGTCTGCTGTCCCCTACACTCCTTTATCCGCCCCCCAGCACCCCCCGCCATCCTGTAATTCTCCTTTAAAGCATTTCTCAAAACTTCCCAGGAATGTTAAACGGTGGGATGGTCTAGAACAAGGTTTCCCCACCTCGGCACTATTCTCGTTAGGGGCCGTTTCATTCTCTGTGATGGCGGCCGTTCTGCACACTGCAGGGTGTTGAGAAGCATCCCTGGTGTCCACCCACTAAATCCCAGTGCCCAGTTGTGACCATCAAAAATATCTCCAAGAGGGCTTCCCTGGTGGCGCAGTGGTTGAGAGTCCGCCTGCCGATGCAGGGGACACGGATTCGTGCCCCGGTCCGGGAAGATCCCACATGCCGCGGAGCGGCTGGGCCCGTGAGCCATGGCCGCTGAGCCTGCGCGTCCGGAGCCTGTGCTCCGCAACGGGAGAGGCCCGCGTACCACAAAAAAAAAGAAAAAAGAAAAAAAACTATCTCCAAGACACTTCAAAATGGTGCCCAGTTGAGAACCACTGGCCTAATTAACCCCTGTCTCCCCTGGAAGACTGGACAATGGGAGGGCAGGGATGGAGTCTGATCTCAGCTCACTTCCGTATCCATGGGTCCTGGGCAAACCGTCGCAGAAGGAATGAATGAGTAACTAATGTGGAGCAGGCTGAGAAAGAGGGCTTGGCAGCAGAGGCAATGGTCTGCGGGGTCCCCAGGGGACAAATACTGAGGGACAGAGGAAAAGACGGAGAACTTAGCTGAGGACCCACCAGGAGGGGCAGGAGGATGAGCTGGAGAGAAGGCAGTGCCGAGGCAGTGGGAGGGAGGGGAAAGCCGAGTCACAGAGGCTGTGGGTGGAGAGTCCAGGAGGGGCAGGCAGTGGTGCCCAGAGCAGAGGACGTGGAAGGCGAAATCTGAGGAAAGGTGATGGAGAGGATGCAGGAGAGTGGTCCCTACATGGGTACAGAGTGAAAGCCCGACTGCAGAGGAGGAACAAAGAGAGGTGGTGAGGACGAGGCTGTCATTGGGAGGCCCCGGAGCAGCAAACAGAAGGGTGCAGTGGGCAAGGTCGGAGGGAAGGCAGAAGGCTAGTTCCCCAAACCAAGGGTGTCTGCAACAGCTATGACAAAAGATGCAGCATGCATGCACCCACTTCCGTTGCCACATCCATGGCAGACGTCACTAATCAATCCCAGCACTCCTTTCCCAGTGATCACAGATACTATCTCAGAATCTCCACTGAGCCCTCCAGACCATCACTCCCTAAGAAACGGCCACCACTTTGCCAGGCTGACTCTGCAGACCCTTAACTCCCCAGCCTGCCCAGCAGCAGGGAACTAACTACCTTCCAGACCAAGCCATCGGCCTTGAGGTACTTGTGCTTATCACAACATCCTGCCATGGGGGTGGTTCCCAGTTGCCCACTTTGGACAGATTCTGGTGGGGGGTCGGCTTCCTCCCAGCCCCCACTACTCACCCACACACTGGCCCCACTGGGAGTGTGGGGTGAAGCCCTGGGGGCAGCCACAGCGGTAACCCCCCAGCTCGTTCTGGCAGCCGTGCTGGCAGCGATGAGGCCTGTCACATTCATCCACATCTGTGAGATGTCGAGGGGAGAGAAGGCTTGCCAGGCAGCCCTCAGGACCACCCCCAAGGCCTAGACCCCACCCAAAGCCCGGTTCTACCTTTGCAGCCGTGGCCTGAGCTGTCCAGGGTGAAGCCTTGATAGCACTCACAGCTGAAGCTTCCTGGGGCATTGTGGCAGTGTCCACGGGTGCCACACGGGCCAGGCTGGGCCAAGCACTCGTCATTGTCTGCAGAGGACATAGAACGGGCAGGGCCACCTGCTGGTTAGGGGGTTCATGTCAGGCACCACGATACCAGGCCTACCACCTGATCAACTGTTCCAGGCAAATCTTTTACATACACACACACACACACACACACACACACACACACACACACACACACACACATTTTTTGGCTGCACCATGCAGCTTGTGGGATCTTAGTTCCCAGACCAGGGATCGAACACACAGCCCCGGCATTGGAAGTGCGGAGTCTCAACCACTGGACAGCCAGGGAAGTCCCCCAGGCAAATCTTAAACTCTCTGGGCCTCAGTTTCCCTCTCTGTGAAAGGAGATCCATAACGGTTCCCACTTCACAGAACTGTCACAAACACTTAAGAGCACGCACATATAGGACTTTGAATCTCATCTCTACCACCTCAGTGCTGTGTGACGTAGGGCAACCGACTTACCCTCTCTGTGCCTCAGTTTTGTCAGCTGTAGCATGGAGATGATAATATCTACCTCATTGTGTTTTGTGAGCATTAAATTAACCTAATCACATGAAGCACTGGGACAGTGCTCAACCTAAGAGTAAAAGATTAACAAAACCCCTTGTCCTTCTCTGTGGGAAAATGACCCGGGGTAACTGTTGCACTCTGTCCTCATGGAAACCTGACAATTGTGGGATGTCAGCCAGAGTTATGGATTGAATGTGTGTGTCCCCCCCTGCCCCACCCCCAATGCCACCACTGCCAAATTCCCAAAACCCTAACCCCCAGAGTGATGGTATGAGGAGGCGAGACCTTTGGGAGGTGATTAGGGTTAGAAGAGGTCATGAGGGTGGGGCCCTCCTGATGGGATTGGTGCCCTTATAAGAAGAGACATCAAAGAGCTTTACTCTTGTTCTCTCCCTACCACATGAGGACACAGGAGGAAGGTGGCCGTATGCAAGCCAGGAAGAGGCCCTCATCAGAACCTGACCCTGTTAGCATGTTAATCTTGGACCTAGAGCCTCCAGACTGTGAGCAATGTCTGTTTTGTAAGCCACCCAGTCTATGATATTTTGTCATGGCAGCCTGAGCTAAGACAGGCCTGGTTATCAGGCAACATTGCTATGGTGGTCATGGTCCACGGTGGTAAATTGCATTGGGATTGGGGTCATGGAGAATGAACCCTACATTTCTAGGGGGAACCCTAATTTAGGCTTCCTTGACTATGGAGATTTTTTTTTAAGTTTTAAAATTTTATTTTATTGAAGTATAGTTGATTTACGATGTTGTGTTAGTTTCTGGTGTACAAAAGTGATTCAGTTATACATAAATATATTCTTTTCCATTATGGTTTATTGAGTGATATTGAATATATCAATACTTCACTACGCTATACAGTAGGACCTTGTTGTTTATCCATTCTACATATAATAGTTTGTATCTGCTAGTCCCAAACTCCCACTCCATCCCTCCCCTCCCCCTTGGCAACCACAGGTCTGTTCTCTATGTCTGTGAGTTCATTTCTGTTTTGTAAATAAGTTCATTTGTGTTCTATTTTAGAGTCCACATATAAGTGATATCATATGGTATTTGTCTTTGTCTGACTTACTTCACTTAGTATGGTAATCTCTTGGTCCATCCATGTTGCTGCAAATAGCATTATTTCATACTTTTTTATGACTGAGTAGTATTCCACTGTATATATACCACATCTTCTTCTTCTTTTATTTTTTTTATGGTATGCGGGCCTCTCACCGTTGTGGCCTTTCCCGTTGTGGAGCACAGGCTCCGGACGCGCAGGCTCAGCGGCCATGGCTCACGGGCCCAGCCGCTCCGCGGCATGTGGGATCCTCCCGGACCGGGGCACGAACCCGCGTCCCCTGCATCGGCAGGCGGACTCTCAACCACTGCGCCACCAGGGAAGCCCACATCTTCTTTATTGAGTATGGAGATCCTTGACACCAGGCACAGCCCTGTGGGAACCTGGAATCTCTCTTGGGTACAAGAGGCATTGGGACATGGGGCTTCTAAGCCCCTGTGTGCACACGCATACAGCTGCACACACACAAATGCCATAGTAAGTGTGCTCACCTTAAGAAGGAGGGAAAATAACTTGACTGTACAGAAAAAGGAGAAATGCCAGTCATTTCGTGGCTAGGAATGCTCACTCCTCCCACAGATATGCACACGGCTCACTCCTTCACCTCCTTCAAATCTTTCCCCTTTCAGTGAGGCTTGCCATTTTTCCTGCAGCCCACCTAGCAATTCCACTTCTGGGTGTATTTATCCAAAGAAAATGAAAACACTAACTTGAAAAGGTACCTGCACCCCTATGTTCACTGCAGCATTATTCAGAATAGCCAAGACCTGGGAACAATCTAAGTACCCAAACATGGATGAATAAAGAAAATGTGTTATATACGTACAATGGAATATTATTCAGCTATAAAAAAGAAGGCGATCCTGCCACTTGTGATAACATGGTTGGACCTTGTGGGTATTTTGCTAAGAGGAAATCAGTCAGACAGAGAAAGACAAATGCCGTGTGATCCCACTTATATGTGGAATCTAAAAACAAAACAAGAAAGCCAAGCTCACGGATACAGAGAACAGACTTGTGGTTGCCAGAGGAGGGTCTGGGAGGTGATTGCAAGGGAAGAAGGTGGTCAAAGGTACAAACTTCCAGTTATAAAATAAATAAGTCATGGGATGTAATGTACAGCATGGTGACTTGAGGGCTGTATAATACTGCATTGAGGGCTTCCTGCATTGAGGGCTTCCCTGGTGGCGCAGTGGTTAAGAATCCGCCTGCCAATGCAGGGGACACTGGGTTCGAGCCCTGGTCTGGGAAGACCCCACATGCCACGGAGCAACTAAGCCCGTGCACCACAACCACTGAGCCTGAGCTCTAGAGCCCAGGAGCCACAACTACTGAGCCCGCATGCCACAACTACTGAAGCTGGCGCGCCTAGAGCCTGTGCTCCACAAAAGAGAAGCCACCACAGTGAGAAGCCCGTGCACCGCAACAACGAGTAGCCCCCGCTCGCTGCAACTAGAGAAAGCCTGTGCACAGCAATGAAGACCCAACGCAGCCATAAATAAATAAATAAATAATACTGCATTGAATGAGATAATGCCATTTGCAGCAATATGGATGGACCTAGAGATTATCATACTAAGCAAAGTAAGTCAGAGCATGACAGATATTATATGATATCACTTATATGTGGAATCTAAAAAGATGATACAAATGAACTTATTTACAAAACAGAAACAGACTCACAGACTTAGAAAACTAATTTATGGTTACCAAAGGGGAAAGGTGAGGGGGAGGGATGAATTAGGAGTTTGGGATTAACATATACACACACAAAAATAGATAATCAACGAAGACCTACTGTATAGCACAGGGAACTCCACTCAATATTCTGTAATAACCCTATATGGGAAAATAATCTGAAAAAGAATAAGTATGTGTCTATGTATTACTGATTCACTTTGCTGTACACCTGAAACTAACACAACATTGTAAATCAACTATACCCCAATATAAAATAAAAATTAAATTAAAAAATCTGTTAAGGAAAAAAAAATAATACTGTACTGTATGTTTCAAAGTTGCTAAGAGAGTATATATTAAGAGTTCTCATCACAAGAAAAAAATTTTGTAACTATGTGATGATGGATGTTAACTAGACTTACTGCGGTGATCACTTCGCAATATACATAAATATCGAGTCATTATGTTGTACACCTAAAACTAATATAATGTTACACGTCAATTATATCTCACTTAAAAAATAGAATTATATTGTAGCCCTCCTGATTGCCTTCCCCTGCTTTCTACTTTTTCTTTCTTTCATGTCCCACATCACCTTCTAACACGCTACAGTGGTAATCTGTTATGTTTGTTTCTAGTCATTCCCTGGCAGAAGGGATGGTTCATGAGGCAGCAAGCTTGACCCTTGTGTTCAATTGCTGTGCCCTCAGGGTCTAGAACAGGACGAGGCAAACTGCTTCCGTAAAGGGCCAGGTAGGAAATATTTTTTACTCTGTTGCAATTACTTGGCTCTGCTGTTGTAGCAAATGCAGCCACAGACAATACGTAAATGAATGGGCATGGCTGTGTGCCAATAAAACTTTATTGACAAAAGCAAGCAGGGGGCCGGGCTTGACGTGGGGGCTGGAGTCTGCTGAGCTCTGGTCTAGAGCACTGCCTGGTAGGTGTTGGCTGAGTGGATTCGTGGGAGCCTGAAAGAAGCCACCCGTGTCTAGGTTCAGCCCTTGGGGGAGGTCTGGTTCTCCCAGGTCACAAGACACTAAGAAGTGACAGTTGGATTGCGTGACCCCCTTGGCTTTTGGGGGCACCCTGGGGAGGCCCTCTGCAGAGAGACTCGGCAGGTCAAGGGTGAGGGTAGGTGTCCTGGGCCAAGGTCAGAGAGACTCCTGAGGGTGGTCTCCCAGGTCCCTAAGGCAAGGAAGGAGACTGACGTCCCAGTTGCCACCAGGACGTAAGCAGCGACAGAGCAAGGGCTTTGTTCTAATCACCCCTGTGTCCCTGATGTCTGGCACACACTGTGCATTTGCCACTTATTTGGTGAAGGCTGGGGCCAAGCACCAGCTGCGAGGGCCGAAGGGGACTCACCAAAGCAGGCCTGGTGGCGCTGGGTGAAGCCAGGGGGACAGCGGCAGGTGAAGGCACCGATGGTGTTGACGCAGAAGAACTGGCAGTTGTGCTGCCTGGAGGAGCACTCATCCACGTCTGCAGCACACAGGGTCCCAGCGGGCTCAGGGCAGGGCCCGCCGGGACTTGGGGCTTCCCAGGGGAGACACCCTGGAGACGGCACCCGACCCCATGCAGTGGGAGGGTGTGAGATGCCCCTGTGGGGGACAGGGACAGAGCCCCATGGTGCATAGGTGGGGAGAGAGGGACGTCACCTCTGCAGATCCTGCCATTCTCCTCCAGCAGGTAGCCTCGGGGGCAGGCGCACAGGAAGCTGCCCTTGGTGTTTTTGCAGAGGAAGGGACATGGCGTGGGGACCTGGCTGCACTCGTCCACATCTAGAGGGGACGCAGCACTCAGGAGGGTCAGTCAGACATTCCTGGGGGCTCAGGGGCTGGGGTCCCCACCCCCACCCTGCTGAGGCCTCCTTCCCGGACCCCAGCTATTCAGAATCTGTGGGCTTACACAAGGAACTGTTTTTTTGTTTGTTTGTCTGTTTTCTGTAAAAAGCCAGAGAGTAAATATATTTGGCTTGGCGGACCAGACAGTCTCAATCCCAGCCACTCAACCCTGCCTCTGTAGCAGGAAAACAGCCACAGAGGGTAAGGAAACAAATAGGCGTGGCCGTGTGCCAATAAAACTTTATTAACAAAAATAAGCGGAGGGCTGGACTCAGCCCTTGGGCAGGAATTTGCCGACCCTGACTTAGATGAACACCTGCTGCACAACGTGACTGAAAAACTTAGGATGCACCAGATAACAGGAGGAAAGTGGTCCACATGGGCTGGGGGTGGAGGGAAGAAACAAGGATGCTTTGCCTCTGGTCTCGGTTTTCTCACGGGGGTGTGTGCCAGGCGCTGCACGGAGAGGCTCACGGGGTGGGGCAGGGGGCTCACCCACGCAGGCTGTGGCAGTGGTGTCAGGCGCGTACCCAGACCGGCAGTGGCAGCGGAAGGAGCCAAGGTTATTGATGCACTCGCCATGGGGGCACAGGTGAGCGAGCACGCGGCACTCATCCACGTCTGAGGACAAGCAGGGCTCAGCTGGGGCCGTCCCCCCTGGGTCACCAGGGCATGCCGCCTCCCCTGGGCCCACCAGCCCTCTCCCGGGAGGCAAGGCTAGCCTCTGCTTCCCCTCCCGGCACCCCAGAGCTGGCGGCCTGGCCCCTGTGGACCCCACCCTGAGGCGAATGAAACTCCTTCCGCTGGACGCTGAGAATCCCCGTGGTGGGGACACACCCACACCACAGCCTCATCAGCGACACCTTCTCAGGGCACCCCGTCCACATACATGGAAGCAGAGATGGACGCACAAGCATTGCACACCAGTCATGCGCTCACTAATGAGCCTGCATACACAGAACAAAGGACACACGCACACACGCTGGCTCACACACCTGCTCCCCTATCCCACCCAAGTTCACGCACACACGCAGAGCGACCAACAGGCTCTGGTTCACGCTGGTCCACACACCTGCCAGCACAGAGATGCACACACTGGCTCACGTACTCTAACACCGGCTGGAGCACAGACACACAACCATGAACAGATCGCCACCCACCTCGGCCGTCGGCGGTGTAGCCCGAGCCGTGGGGGCACAGCTCCTTGTGGGCGGCAGTGCTGGGCAGGGGACAGAGCTCGCAGTGGGGGCCCCAGCCGCGGCCACCCCCGCAACAGCACTCGGCCCTGGTGACCGCCTCGCCGCCACTGGACTGAGCCTGGCACGTGGCCTGCAGCACCTCGGAGAAGCAGGGCCCTTGCCGGGTGTCTGGAAAGAACGGGTGGGGATGGTGGGTGGAAGGAACGAGCTGTCTGGGTGCCCCTTCCCTGTGGCGTCCAGCGGTGTTGAGAGTCTACACGTGGGCTCCCAGCATCTCCGGCGCATCTGTGCCCGTGCACGGGGTGGCATCTTGCAAGCTGTGACTGCTCAGTGCTGTTAAATGCCCTCTCGGGGCTGGGGCTGGGCTGTGGCGGAAGCTGCAGACCCCAAACCGGAGAGGTACCCCTGGGCTGCAGAGGATGGCTTCCTGAGGTCAGAGGGCAGCATCCCTCTGGCCGCAGAGAGAACAAGGGACAACGTGGAGGCAAAAGGTGGTGGCGTCCAGGAGAGACAGTAGGGACAGAGCGAGGGGTAACATCCAGGGAAGTGGAGAGGAGGACATTGGGTTACTCCAGGAGGCTGGCTTGGGGGTCTGGGTGGGAGGTAGGGCATCGCTGAGACGAGGCTTGGGGAGCAAAGATGCTGAGCTGAACCTGGGGTGCATGGGGGATGGGGGTGTCCAGGAGACAGCTGGATACACACGCTTGATCTGAAGCTGCGGGGTGGAGACTGTGCTCGGGGTCGGGGGAGAGTAAAAAGGGAGAAGAGCGGCAAGGACTGTGGGGACAGGGACAGACAAGTCTCCGGGACAGACGGTACCACTGGGTCGCCCTCCAGGTTTAGCTCTTAGGAAGTGGTGAACCTGGGGAGGGCCGGTTCCTGGGTGTGATGATGGACAGGGCAGGGGGGAGATGCTCTAATCTTCCAGGGGGTTTGACTGAGGGGACAAAGGGAAGCTGGGGGTGTGCGGTGGACACGTGTGTCCGGATTGGCTCAGTGACCCCCTCGGTGGCCCTGGCCCCGTCCCCGCCTTGGGGAGCTCCCGGGTGGCGGTGCCACATGCTGGGTGGCTATGTCCCCCGTACCTGGGTCTGGCCACACTCACCGTGGCACTCAGTGAAGTCAGGGCTGGGCTGGAAGCCCTCGTCACAATCACAGCGGAAGCTGCCTGCGGTGTTGACGCAGCGGCCATTGGCACACAGGCTGGGCTGGGCATCGCATTCATCGTCATCTGAGGCGGGAGGGATGCGGCAGGCCGGGGGGGAGGCCAGAGTCCCTCGAGCTGGCCTCCACCTCCAGGGTCAAAGTCTGCCCCCCCACACCCTCTGGCTTTGAACTCTCCCATCCGTCGGGGGCAGGGAGACCCTGCATGCCTGAAGCCCTCCTGTACCTGTGCAGCCCTCCCCAGAGCCCAGCTGGGGCCGCATGCCCGGGGGGCAGATGCAGGTGAAGGTGCCGATGAGGTTCTTGCACGTCATGCCCCGGGTGTGGCAGTCCTGCTTGCCGTCTGCACACTCGTCCACATCTGCGGGCAACCCCAGACCAATGGCGGTGAAGACCAGACACACCATGGACCAGCTCCGGGATGTGAGGACCTGGACCCCACCCCCCAGTGGCCTCGGTGGGCCAGAGTGAGGTCCTTGAAGCACTGCCAGGCGCCCGTTCCTCCCCCGACCGTCCCAGACCTCCTGGGAAGCCAAGGGGGGCGGTCACAACTGCCCCCAGCACCCCCATTCCTTGCTTACATCAGGGTCTGTGAATCTGTCTGGCCTGCACTGTGGTCCCTGGAACACTGACTCTGAAATAGCCCTTGAGGGACCAAGTCACAGGCCAGGGTTTCTACCCTCGACACTGGACATTTGGGACTAGAAAATTCTTTGTGGTGGGAGCCTCTTCTGCACACCGTAGGATATTGAATAGCACCCTTGGCCACTCGATGCCTGTAGCACCCACCCACCCACCCAACTGTGACAATAAAAAATGTCTCCAGACATTGCCACATGTCCCTGGGTCAGGGGCACAATTGCTGTCCCCACTGTGCTGGCCCACTCAGAGCATGTCCAGCCGCAACTGGAGACGCCTCGAAAGCCACACTCACTGTTCTGTTAGATCGGGGAGCCAAGGAGATGCGAGCACCCCCTTTCATAACTATAAAAGCAGAACCACTGCTCACAAAAGAGCACCCATTGCACCCTCACTCGCCTCAGCTCTCCCCTCACTTTATCACTTATCGCTCATTCCCACCCTTGGAGGCAGAGGTCTTATGTCTCCATTTTCTCTCGGGACCGAGGCACGGGGAGCCCCAGGGCCCTACCCATAGCCCGCCTGCCCATACGGGTCCTACCTCGGCACATGGCCCCATCCTCTCGCAGGGCATAGCCAGACGGGCAGGTACACACATAGGAACCCTCAGTGTTGTGGCAGCGGAAGGCGCAGAGCAGGGGATTCAGGGAGCACTCGTCAATGTCTGGGGAGGTCAGTGGAGGTGCCGGCTGGGTGGGGTCTGCCTGCAGGACCCCCTGTCCCTCTCTCAGGCCAGCCCCCCTCACCCCTATCACACAGCCCAGGTCTGGGCAGGCAGGGTCGTACCCTCACAGGTCATCATGGGACCAGGCTCAAAGCCATCAGCACAGGCACATTCGAAGCCTCCAATGATATTGGTGCAGGTGCCTTCCCCGCAGGGGTGTCCGACAGAGCACTCGTCTGTGTCTGGGGTGGGGGTAAGGGGGTGGTCAGAGCCTGCAGAGGGCTCCCACCCTTGACATGATCCTGTCTGCCTCCTGCTGACTTCCTACAGAGTGGATAGGGCCAGATCTGCTGCACCTTTAGGCTGGACGGGGGCTTCCCTGGTGGCACAGTGGTTGAGAGTCTGCCTGCCGATGCAGGGGACGCGGGTTCGTGCCCCGGTCTGGGAGGATCCCACATGCCACGGAGCGGCTGGGCCTGTGAGCCATGGCCGCTGGGCCTGCGCGTCCGGAGCCTGTGCTCCGCAACGGGAGAGGCCACAACAGTGAGAGGCCCACGTACCGCAAAAAAAAAAAAAAAAAAAATGCGTAATAGACTGGACGCAGGGCAGGCATGCAGTATGTGTTCAATGAATAAATGAATAAGTGAATGAGTAAATGAGTGAGTGAATGAATGAGTGAAGAGCAAGTAAATGAATGAAAAGTGTGCGAATGCGTGAATGAATAAGTAAATGAATAAATGAATGAGTGAATAAACAGCAAGCAGCACGAGTGGGTGGGGGAGAGTGACAGTGGCTGAGCAGCAGGGTGCTGCCTTGGGTGGTGTCTGCCCTCCCTGGCTCCTTCCTTCCCTGGGAAGCAGGCTGGGGCGTGCTGGTCACTCACCCACGCAGCTGACACCTGTGAAGTCCAGGCTGTAGCCAAAAGGACACTCGCAGCGGAAAGAGCCATCGGTGTTGACACAAAGGCCGTTAGCACAGACGCCAGGGTTCTCCGCACACTCGTTCACGTCTGCAGGTAGCGGAGGTTGCAGGCACGGCATCTGTCATGCCCTGGCCACACTCAGGGTCTCTTCCTTCCCTCCAGGGGGGTGGGGTCCAGGGCTACCCATGGGACGAGGAGGGAGCCTGAGACTTGGGAACCAGGGTAGAGCCCAGACAGGGCTGGGCGGGAAAAGAGGAGACTGCGGTGGCCCAGGGGGGCTCTTAGCACGTGGGCGAGGGGCTCACCTTCCCGAGAATCATCTGGGCCTGGGACTGCCCCGTGGCCAAAGGGGCACAGCTCCTGAAAGGCGGCTGGACACCGAGAGGGGAAGGGAGGTGAGGGCCTGGGGCCACGTGCAGCCCCCAGGATGCCCCTGTGTGTAGGGAAGGCTGAAGGAGAGCAGATGGGAGCAGGCAGGCAGGGTCAGGGGAGACTGGACGGGGGTGGGCGCTCACCACTGCCCTCCTGAGGACACAGCTCGCAGGGGTCATTCCAGCCCTCGCCGGGCCTCTGGCTGCAACAGCACCGGGTCTTGGTGGTGTTGAAAGCTTTGGGTACCGAGCACTTTCCAGCCTCGAAATGGGTGAAGCAGAAACTCTGCCGTGTGTCTGTGGGGTGATTCCCCAGAGAAAAGCTAGGAGGGCTAGCCACCCCAGTCCTCATGAATAGGGTGGTCCTGACCCTACCAGCGACCAATCAGAATGCTCCAGAATCACTCCATGGTGATTGGTTCAGGGACGGACATGTGACCCACACTGGGCCAATGAGGGTCAGTCCTGGGGTTTTTGCTGAAAATCTGAGAATCCCTTCCAGCAACACCCCACATTCACATCTGTGGGGGTCATCTCAGGCTGGGAGAATGGTCAAACCTAGCCATGTTATTCTTGGATCAGAACTCCTTTCCTGGAGAGGCAAAGTGACTCATTCCAGAAAGCCAGAGGACCCAGATTTCAGACTCCAAATCCTCATTACTGACTCCCAGTCCTTAGCCCTGGAACACTACCGGCCTGAGATGTCCTTACAGATAGGCTGGGGTTTGGTTCACCACTGGCCCCCATAACAACAAATACTTGTTGAGTTGCCCTGCCCTCTGCCTTGCTGCCCTAACCTGGGAGAGAAGAGGCCAGCTCAGCCTGGGTGAGGCTAGCCCACACTGGACCAGGCTCCTGGAGATACATACAAGAAACTGCAGCCCCCTTTCTGGGTGACCCAGCTCTTCCTCACCCCACCTCCCACCTCTTCCCTAACCCTGTGTGCTCCCTGGCCCCAGACTCACCAAAGCAACGGTGCCCGTTGTCAGACAGGACAAAGCCAGGCGAACAGAGGCACTGGAAGCTCCCGGGGCTGTTGGTACAGGTGCCAAAGAGGCAGAGGTTGGGCTCTTCCAAGCATTCGTTGATGTCTGGAGGGGCAGGGACATGAGGTGGGTGGGGTGCAGCAGGCCCTCCACTGGGGTGGGCGGCCTCGGCTGCTGGGAGGGGCAGATGGAGTGGGGGGCCCAGGCAGGGAGGGTCCAGGGACTGACGCAGGGTGGGGGTCCCCAGGGCTCAGGATTAGCGGAAGCACCAGGTGGGCAGTGTGTGTGTGGGGGGTCTTTCCTAGAAGGTGTCTCCAGGGTAGGGGTCATGGTCTGGAAAAGTTCATCTTTAGAGAGTAAATTTATACAGAGCTAACTAAGTAAGACTAGATAAAATTAGCCTACAGTGGAAGAAGTTAGCTTGCGTTGTACTAGGCTAGCCCATCTGCGAAGCCCAGGCTGGCCCACATTAGCCCAGACTGTACAAGCCTAGTCCAAGTGGATGAGTGGACCAGAGGTGTTCAGGCCAGACTGGTCCTTGACCACCACTCATCAAGCGAGAAGTTCCATGTTTGGTGCAGTGAGACCCACACCCATGCCCATTCTATAGGATTCACGAGGAAGCCTGGGGGCCCCAGAGAGAGAGCGCCCTGAGCCAAGAGAGCATCCTAAG
The DNA here is from genome assembly GCF_011762595.2 of Tursiops truncatus. Classification (NCBI taxonomy): domain Eukaryota; kingdom Metazoa; phylum Chordata; class Mammalia; order Artiodactyla; family Delphinidae; genus Tursiops; species Tursiops truncatus. The sequence goes on along the minus strand of NC_047036.1, from coordinate 165,380,547 downwards.
AACAATAACAGTATATGGAGCTGTACGGGGTGCTGTGCTAACTGCATCTCTTCACTCACCACCACCCCAGCTGGCATTCCCATTTTACAGATGGGGGAAGAACAGAGGCCCGGAAGTACCTCCCTGGCTCCAGAGCTGGGAGGTGAGGCCAGACACTCACCGACACAGTGGTCACTCTGAACCTGGAAGCCGGGGGGACAGATGCAGCGGAAGGAGCCCTCAAGGTTCTGGCAAGTACCTGGCAGGCAGGTTCCCGCGAGGCTGAGACACTCGTTGGCGTCTGGGGAGAGGAGGAGGAGGGGTCCCAGCAACAGCTGGTGGCAGGGGCTTGCCTGGGGCTAGGACCGGCACCTATGGTCACTGCATGATGGCCAAGGCCCCCAGACAAGCCTTTCTGGATCCAGAGGAAGGGCTGATACTCAGGAAAACAGGGACATCTGGAGAAGAATATTCTCGGTCTTGATGGGGGTTATAGGTGGAGCCAGGGGAAGGGGAAGCAAAGTTCCTAATCTCAAGCCACTCACACACCCCTTTCATGGTTTTCACGGCATCCATTCAACACCTCTATTATACCATACTTCATAAAACTTAGAGCTTCAAGACAGCCTCACCCTAAATCACAAACCCTGTGAAAACATGGGTGTGATGTGCTGGTTTTATACCTTAAAATCAATGCATGCTTACGAAATGGAACCATGTTCACTTGGAAGTACCAACTGAAGGTAAACTTAGAGTAGGGGCAGGCTGAGATGGCTTCCAGCACCATGGTGAGACTCACCTATGCAGTTCTTCCCATCACTTGTGAGCTCAAAGCCATCCTGGCAGAGGCAGTGGAAGGAGCCTGCTGTGTTGAGGCACTGGCCAAATCGGCACACCTGCCCCACGATGGTGGTGCATTCATCCATGTCTGCAGATGGAAGATGGGCCACTGGGGTCACCCACATAGCCTAGGGCTCTGAGCCTCCCTTGCTCTTCTGTTCACAGAGTTGATGGCAATGACTTCAATTTACTGAGCACTTATATACCAGCTGTATATTAACCCTCCAACTATCCTATAAAGCAGACACCAATATTCTCTAATATGAGCATCTTAAGGGTATGAATTTGCCTGTACATACTACCTTAGCTGCATCCCACCAATTTTGTTGTGTTTTCGTTTTCATTTAATTCAAAATGTTTTCTAATTTTCTTTATGATTTGTTCCTTTTTCTATGGATTCTTTGGGAGTGTATTATTTAACTTCCAAACATTTGGGGATTTTCTGGATATCTTTCTGTGCCTGATTTCTAGTTTAATTCACTTACATTCCAAGGACCTATCTTGTGTAACCTCAATTTTTAAAATTTTGTTGTTTACCTTATGGCCCAGAATATGGTCTTTCCTGGTGAAGGTCCATGTGCACCTGAGAAGAATGTATGTTCTGGGATGTTCTATAAATATCACTCAGGTCTAGGTGGTTCACATGATTGTGCAGGTGTTCTATATTCTTACCGATCTTCTACTTGTTCCCTCTATTATTGAGGAAGGAATGTTAAAGCCTCTAACTGTAATTATGAATTTGTCTATTTCTTTTTCCGTTCTATCAATGTTTACTTCATGTGTTTTGAAGCTCTCTTGCTAGCTGCATATGCATTTATGATTGTTATGTCTTCTCAGAAAAACGACCCTTTAATCAATACATATTGACTCTCTTTATTTCTGGTAATATTCCTTGTTCAGAAGTCAATCTGGGGGCTTCCCTGGTGGTGCAGTGGTTGAGAATCCACCTGCCAATGCAGGGGACACAGGTTCGAGCCCTGGTCCGGGAAGATCCCACATGCCACGGAGCAACTAAGCCCCTATGCCACAACTAATGAGCCTGCGCTTTAGAGCCCGCGAGCCACAACTGCTGACCCTGCATGCCACAACTACTGAAGCCCACGCGCCTAGAGCCCATGCTCCGCGACAAGAGAAGCCACCGCAATGAGAAGCCCACACACCGCAACGAAGAGTAGCCCCTGCTCGCTGCAACTAAAATAAAAGCCCGCAAGCAGCAACGAAGACCCAACACAGCCATAAATAAATAAACAAAAAATTAAATAAATTTATAAAAAAAGAAGAAGTCAATTTGGCCTGATATTAAGATAGGTAGGTACTACTATTAATCTTCTTTTTACAGAGAAGGAAACGGAAGCACAGAAAGGTAAACGACTTGCCTAGGGTCACACAGCTGGCAGATGGCAAAGCTGGGATTTGAACTCACACCACCTGACCTTGGAATCCACTTTCAACCACTGCACTGAACTGCCAGCATCACACCACCCACGTCTTGTCTTCACTGTTCACTTTTCTCTCTGTACTGTCCATCTCCTTCTTATCGACCTGAGTGTAGGCTCTAGTGAGGGACCCTTGGTACTTGACAATCGAAGGGGTTTGGAGAACTTTACGGTTAACTAGTTTTCAATCCCCTGAGGTTGTTTTCCTGAAGGTATCCCTGGGGCGAGATCCTGTATTTCAGAGGGGTGTCCTCAAGCCAAGGACCCACTTTTCAGTGGGGGTGCACTGAGGCTTGCCCACCAGCCTGGGCAGCTCACCCACGCAATGTCCGTTGTGTGTCGCCACAAAGCCAGGGAAGCAGAGGCAGCTGTAGGAGCCGACGATATTCTTGCAGGTCCCATTTCCGCATGGCTGCTGGTCACACTCGTCGACGTCTGCCAGAGCAAAGCCCCTGATCCCCGCCCAGCTCACCCAGGGCATCGGGCAGCTTGGGCAGTGAGGGCCTGGCTGGACCCAGCCCCCCTCTCCTGTACTTCACCCTGCCCAGGTGGATGGGAAGTGATGGCTGGGAAATATCCCTATTTATCACTTCCATTCTATAGATGGGAAAACTGAGGTGCAGGGAGGTGAATAAGTCATTTACCCAAGGTCTTAGGTGCCAGGGCTCACAGCTGTGAGTCTGTGAATCAGGATGGGCAGAAGCACCACCCCCACCCCAGGGGAGGTGTAGACCCATGGCCCCTCGCCCTTGGCAGCCTGGCCTAAGAGGAAGGAGCAGAGGGGGCTCTCACCCATGCACAGGGTCTGGTCTGCGGAAGCCCGGAAGCCACGGTGACACAGGCACATGTAGCTATCAGCTGTGTCCACACAGTCGCCATGGCTACAGACGTTTGGGATCTCCCGACACTCATTCCGTCCTGAGGGAGGGCAGGGAGTGTGGTGCCCCGCAGAGTCCCCACCCCACAGTGTGTTGCGAGCCGTCACACGTGGCAGTGGGAGAGCCCGACCGCCTACCCGTTTTAGCTGCTGTCCCAGGGGAAATGCTTCACCTCCCATTTCACCCTCACGACTCCCCTTAACAGATGCTCTCAGCACCCCCACCCCAAAGTACAGCCAAGGAGGGAATTCCCGGGCAGCCCACAGCTTATAACTCCACGCTTCCACTGCAGTGGGGCACGGGTTCGATCCCTGGTCAGGGAACTAAGACCCTGCAAGCCGTGCGGCACAGCCACCCCGCCCACCCCCCAAAAAAAAAGTACAGCCAAGGAACAAAGCCCGGACAGAGCCGTGCCCTACCCAAGTCACAGCGGGAGGCAGAGTCTGGCTTTGTCCTACACCCCACTCCCTCACCTCCCTACTGGGGTCCCCACTTACCCACACAAGCACCCCCTGGCGACAGCTTGTACCCTCGGGCGCACTTGCAGCGGTAGCTGCCGGGGATGTTGATGCAGTTGGCATTCTGCTGGCAGGGGCTCTCCCCGCTGGCACACTCGTCCACATCTGGGGAGTACAGCCAGCGGGGTGGGGTTGAAAGAGACGCTTCCCTGCAGAATCAAACCCTAAACCCAGCCCTCCCCCCCCCCACTTCAGAGCAGGTGGTCCCTCCAGAACCACACTGAGCAGGGTGATGTGGGATGGAGCCCCTCGGAAAGGTGTTAGCCCCATACACAGAGGGGGAAACTGAGGCTCACGGGGTTTAAGAGACTTGCCCAGAGAGCACAGGCTGGGAGGGGGGACCAGCATCCCACCCGGGGCTGGGGAGGCAGGGGGGCGGCACCTTCGCAGACCAGCAGCACCCTGTTGTAGCTGAAGCCCGTGGGGCACTCGCAGCGGAAGCTCCCAATCTGGTTGATGCAGACGCCACTGGCACAGATGGCAGGGATCTCCCCACACTCGTCGATGTCTGGGGAGGGCGCCAGCCGTCAGGAGCAGCTCAGCTCCCGGCAACGTCTGGGGACCCTGACCTAAGAGATCATGCGGTCTAGGAGAAGATGTGTCCCCCAACCAGCACACACTTGAAAAATCCTGCAGTGGCCAAACTATATCTGCTCGCACCGGAAAGAAATCAGGATGTGGGAGGGAAGGCAGGGGGAGAAAGCCTCTTTCTCAACAAAAATGCACATTTGCTGTGACCCAGCAAGCCTGCTTTGTGGGGTCTCCGGGAACGAGGCAGTCCCGTGTGTGAGCAGGAAGCTGCACGGGAGGACCTGTGGTGACGTTTAGCGAGAAACTGGAAACATCACCGGAGGAATGGATGACAAAATGTGGTCCCTCCCTACAAGGGAATACGATTCATCCTGAAAAAGGGGTGACACACTGACACTCACTACAACGTGGAAGAACCTTGAAAACATGATGCTCAGTGAGAGAAGCCAGTCCCCAAAGGACAAATACCGTACGATTCCATTTATATGAAACGTCCAGAACAGGCAAATCCAAAGAGATGGAAAGCGGAATAGTGGTTGCCAGGGGTTGGGGGAAGGCAGAACAGGGAATGGCTGCTCATGGGGACAGGGTTTCTTTTTGTGTGATGAAATGTTCAAACTTCAATTGAAGTGATGGGGCACAACTCTGTGAATATACGAAAACCCACTGAATTGTGCGCTTTTGATGGGTGAAGTGAATTATATCTCAATAAAGCTGTTGTTTATATAAAAGAACCTAGAATCTGCCTATGTGTCCATCCATGGGGGACTGACTTATGACCTGGGATGTGTCCATGTATGGAATACTACAAAGCAGGGCAAAGAGGGAGGCAGTGCTGCATGTAGTAACCTGGTTGGTTCTTCACGACTCTTTGCTGGGTGAGAAAAATAAGTTGCAGACAAGACATAAGAAAGCACAGAATTTATGTCCAACTCCCCAGAAAACAATGCCATACATTTTCAAGGGTGGATCTCTATGTGTGTTTAAATGCATGAAGAAAGAACTAGAAAGAGGGCTTCCCTGGTGGCGCAGTGGTTGAGAGTCCGCCTGCCGATGCAGGGGACGCGGGTTCGTGCCCCGGTCTGGGAGGATCCCGCGTGCCGCGGAGCGGCTGGGCCCGTGGGCCATGGCGGCTGGGCCTGCGCGTCCGGAGCCTGTGCTCCGCAACAGGAGAGGCCACAGCAGTGAGAGGCCCGCGTACCACAAAAAAAAAAAAAAAAAGAACTAGAAAGAAATACTCCAGGTGTAAAGCATGAATTATAAATCAATAAATCTATTGTTCATATAAAAGAACCTGGAATCAGCCTGTATCCATCCATGGGAGACTGAGTTATGACCTTGGGAGAGTATGAAGGAGACTTAGATTTGAGGGGGTGACTGGAGGGGGAGTTGCTCTTATCTGCTCTGTTCCAATTGTTGAAAATAAGGAGAATACAACGGTGGAATGAAAACAACTGAAAATAGGTTCATCAATGAAACACCGCACAGCTGAAATTTGGCATTCAGGTATTGAATTGCACAAAACCTCATTTAACTTAAAAAGGGAGCGTTCTGCTCCACTGCAACACGGATGAACCTTGGGGGCATTATGCCGAGTGAAATAAGACAGACACAAAAGGACAAATACTGTACGAATCTGTTTCTATGAGGTCAGATTTACATACAGAAAGTAGAATGGGGGTTCCCAGGAGCTGGGGGAGGGGGATGGGAGTTAGTGTTTCATGGGGACAGAGTTGCAGTTTGCGAAGATGGAAAGTTCTGGAGATGCATGGTGGGGATGGTTGCACAACAGTGTGAATGTAATCGATGCCATTGAACTGGACACATAAAAATGGTTAAAATGGTAAATGTTATGTGTATTTTTACAGAAGTTTAAAAAATGAATAACAAGTTAATAAAAATACTCTCATTGCTTTTTTTAAAAAAGGGTCAGGATTCCTGGCCTGGGGAGTTGGAAGAATGAGGGTGTGGGGTAGGGGAGGGTGGAAGGGAAAGAGCTGTGGGGGGAGAGGAAGAGAGGGGGCAGGGCTCTGGGCACAGAGTGACCTGGGGCTACAGACAGGAGGGTGGTGGTCACTCACCGAGGGGCTTCCCTGTGTGGATGTCAATGACGAACCCGGGAACCTGGTTTCCACACAGGATCTGGTAATCCACTGGGCAAAGGAGAATGGGGAAGGCAGGGCGCTGGGGCTGCAGCCTCCCTGGGAGGACACCTCCTCCTCCTCTGATCAGCTTGTCCATCCCTGTAGCCCAGTGCTCACCTGGCCCCTGACAACTAGTCCCTCTCCCTCCCTCCACTCTGACCAGCGCTGGGAGGGTTACGGGTGCCATTCGCCTGTGTGGTGTGATCTTCTAACACATAGACATGACCTCCCTCATCTCTTCCCTGCGTGAGTGCCACCAGCTACACCCCACTGTCCTCACTATAAAATGCAGACTCTTCAGTATGGACCTCAAGAACCTTCACCCTCAGTCCCACCTTTCCTCCAACAGCATCTCCTGCCCTCCTGTTATATGATTTCATTCCATGTCTGGATGTGTCCTGCTCTGTCATGCTACCGGAACTTTGCATATGCTGTTCCCTTTGCTGTTCCCTAGCATAGTCCACTTCAACCTTGAGGACTCTGGGCAGCCCACCACTCTGGCCCTGGACAGCTGATGACGCCATCCTTTGGCTCTTCCAGGGCAATTCACTCTCTGACTGTATCCCACTGCTGACACCAAGATGCTGCTTGCCCGACCTAGATTCCCAGGTGGGTGGGTGTCCCTGGACCCACCTGATAGACATGGGCAGGCATTTGGGCAGTGCCACCTTTCCCCAGGTCCCTGCCCTGCTCCTCACTCGCTCTTCTGCCTGTATCATGATGAGAACAGACCAATCTCAGTGGCCCCTATGCCTAGTGTGGACTTCTGTCTCATCATATTCAACCTGCACCTCAGATTCAGGTGCCTAAGATTCAGGTAGGTACCTAACTCCCAGCACATAATCTGTGAGTGACATTTGATCTGTCTTGACAATCTCATGACCAGACTTGGCTGTCTGCAGTTTCCTCCCAGACTGCACAGCTTGGGTCTACCTTATTCTTATTTCCTAGAACCCAGAACAGGGCCCGGCACTCAGAGACAGCCAGTAATGACCCCTTCTCATACCACTACACTGGGCTGAATAATGACCCTCCACCCCCAAAGTTCATGTCCACCCAGACCCTCTGAATGTGACCTTTTTGGGAAATAGGGTCTTTGCAGATACAGTCAAGTGAAAGTCATCCTGGATCAGAGGAGCCCTGATGCAATGATTGGTGTCCTTATAAGAAATGAAGAGACATGTGGAGACACAGGGAGAAGCCATATGAGTTGAAGGCAGAGATGGAGGAGACGCAGGTACAAGCCAAGCAATACCAAAGAATGCCTGGAACCACCAGAACCTGGACGAAGCAAGTAAGAATTCATCCCTAGATCCTCTGAAGGAAGCGTGACCCTGCCCACACCTTGATTTATGACATCTAGCCTCCAAGACTGTGAGAAAATACGTTTCTGGTGTTCTTTTTTTTTCTTAAGCCACCAAGTTTGTGGTATTTGTTGCCACAACCCTAGGAAACTAATTGTCTTAGTTCAGGCTGCTATAAGGAAATACCATGAACTGGATGGCTTCAATAACCAACGTTTACTTCTCACAGCGCTGCAGGCTGGGAAGTCCCAGATCAAGGCACCAGCAGATGTGGTGTCTGCTGAGAACTCTTCCTGTCTGTCTTCTTGCTGTGTCTTCACGTGGCAAAGAGAGAACGTTTCTTGTGTCTCTTCTTATAAGGGCACTAATCGCATTTAGGGGCTCCATCCACATGACCTAATTAACTCCCAAAGGCTCCACCTCCAAATGCCATCACACTGGGGGTTAGGGCCCCAACATATGAATTTGGGGGGAACTCAAACATTCAGTCCATAGCACTAATAAACTTGTAACCCCCTAGTTATCCCCTCTACTCACCGCTCCATTCCTGCAGCTTTTTCTGATGCCTGGACTGGTTGCTAGATCATCCTAATAGGTCTCATCCCAACTCCCAAAAAGTTCTTCTGCTCAGTCCTTCTTTCAGGACTTTGCTCCTGCTGTTCCTTGCCTGGAATACCCTTCCTCATCCTGACCGACATTTCTGTAATCCTCCTCAGAGCTTCTGCAAGCTTGCTCCGCCCGCAGCTCATGGGGCCCTGGTGCCTCCAACCAGCTGTGCTTTTCTCTCTGGCCCTAGGCACTCACTCACTGACCCCCGCACCCCACCAAATAATCTGTGAGTGTTCAAGGTTCTTTAGCACAAATGAAAGCCTCACTGATCCATCCTGAATTCCCCGAGTCTGTGAAATAGAAGGATGCCTTGCCCTCCTTAAAAGTATTGATTTTTCCATATGTTGACTGGGATGGAACTTCAACTCTTCAGCTCTCATCAAAACAACAGACTCATCTGGGAGTTCTAAGTGCGGTATGCCTCATTAAACACTGCATTAAAAAGGGCCAAGCTGGAATGAAGGCCAGGGAGGGGCACTTACGGCTGGCAGGAGTTGGGCAGGCCTCGCAGGGTCTATTCCAGGCCTGGCCAATGTTGTAAGAACAGCAGCACGTCTTCCGGGTCACGTTAAAGGTCAGCTCATTCCGACATGTACCGTTATAGTGCCGGAAGCAGACACTCTTCCTCATGTCTGCAGTTGGGTTGGGGTGAAGGATGCAGGCAAGAGACACCAGAGGAAGAGAGCCAGAGAGATAGGAACTCATTCATAAACCCATTTGGAGATTACTGGCTTGACTTCTTCCCAACACACATGAGGGTGCCCTTCATGTTTAGCCCTTCTCGGGCAGTGCACAACCTGGACAACCATACACGGCAGCCCTGGGTCCCTGAGCCCTGCAGCCTTGCTCACTGCTGCATACCAGCATCTCAAATACACTCACCCTCCCTCTCTCCTCCCACAAACATGCCTCTCCACACTCTTCCAAGGCTTGGAGACTCCCAGGAGCCCCTCCCACACCCGAGTGCTTTCCCCACAACGGCTGGGGTCCCCCATCATCACACTTCGTACCCATGCAGTTGTTGCCACCGTTGACTTGCAGGTATTCCGCTGGGCAGACACAAGTGTAGTTCCCCAGAGTGTTGTAGCAGGTACCAGGGCCACAGATGCCCGAGTGTGCAGAGCATTCATCGATGTCTGCAGGGGGAGGGAGGAATTGTCTGCATCCAGGAATTGTCTGGATAACTCCCCACCCCAGGTCTGCTAGAGCCACTTCACTATGCGGTTGAGTTGAGTTTCAAGATTAGGTTAAAATGCACGGACATCTTAGTGATGCGTAAAGACACGGCACAGTATTAGGTGGGGAAAAAAGTTTACTATGATCCCACTTCTAGTAAGAAAAAATATGATCTGAGCTCATTTAATGATATTATCACCAAGAGTGGGGCAATCATGTGCTTCCCGGTGTGATGCAATAGGAAGCAAGAACCCTATGAATAAAATATTCTTGAAAGAAAAAAGTTGATTCTCAATCTCATTGATCCCTTAGTCCAGAAGCAGCACACATTTTCTGTAAAGGGCTGGAAGTAAATATTTTTTTCAGTTTCGCGAGCCAAACAATGGTCTCTGATGAGCTATTCACTTTGCCGTGGTAGTGTGAAGGCAGCCAGCCATAGACAATGGGTAAACAAACTAGCATGCTGTGCGCCAGTAAAACTTGATCTATGGCCCCTGAAATGTGCATTTCATGTCATTTTCATGCGGCACAAAGTATTATTCTCCTTTTGATTTTTTCCAATAACCTAAAAATGTGAAAAGCATTCTTAGTGGGCTATACAAAAACAGGTGGTGGAGTATTAGCAAGCTAGGAGTGACATTTCCAAAAATGGCAGAATAGGGAATGTCAGAGCTTTATTCCTCCACAAAAACAGCTACTGAGCTGAGCAAAAACTGACAAAATGAACTTTTGAGGAACTCAGGAATCCCGTCAAAAACTTACAAAACCAGGGGATCTGATATATAAAATATCCTAGAGAACCCACAGAATGAAAACTATTAGCGCTAATAAATGAAGCGGGCACAACGCAGAATGCAAGATCAACACACTGACATAGAAATTTCAGTTGTATTTCTACAAACTACCAAAAAGCAACTGAAAAGGAAATTAAGAAAATAATTCCAATTATAATAGAATCCAAAAGATTAAATACTTAAGAATAAATTTAACCCAAGAGGTGAAAGACTGGTACACAGAAAACTATAAAACATTTCTGAAAAAAATTAGAGAAGACCTAAATAAATGGAAAGACATTCTGTGTACATGGATGAAAAGACTCATTATTGTTAAAATCGCAATACTCCCTAAAGTGATCTATAGATTCAATGTAATTCCCATCAAAATCCCAGTGACTTCTCTTCTTTTGGCAGAAATGGAAAAGCTGATCCTAACATTCATATGAAATTGTAAGGGACCCCAAACAGCCAAAACAATATTGAGAAAAGAAAATAAAGTTGGAGGAGTCACACTTTCCCATTTCAAAACCTACTTACAATGCTACAGTAATCAAAACAGAGTGGTACTGGCATGAGGATAGAACTATAAATCAGTGGAACAGAATTTAGAGACCAGAAACAAACCAAGACATCTACAGTCAATTGATTTTCACCAAAGTGCAGAAAGAAGTCTCTTCAGCCAATGGTGCTGGGACAGTTAGATACCAACAGGCAAAAGAATGAAGTTGGATCCCTACCTCACACCATATACAAAAATTAACTCAAAATAGAAGACCTAAACATGAGAGCTAAAACCATAAAACTCTTGGAAGAAAACATAGGGGTAAATCTTAATGACCTTGTGTTTAGCAAATGGATTCTTAGATATGACACCAAAAGCACAAACCACAAAAGGAAAAATGAAACAGATAAATTGGATTTCATCAGAATTTAAACCTGCTGTGCATCAGCAGACACTATCGAGAAAGTGAAAAGACAACTCACAGAACTGGAGAAACTCTTTGCAAATCACATATCTGATGGGAGTCTTATATCCAGTATATATAAAGAACTCCCACAACTCAACAACAGAAAGGGAAACAATCCAATTTTAAAATGGGCAAAAGACCTAAATAGACATTTCTCCAAAGGTACTCAACCTCATTAGTCATTAGGAAAATACAAATCAAAACCACAATGAGATACCATTTCACACCCACTAGGATAATATTTTACACAATGGAAAATAACAAGTGTTGATAATGATGTGGAGAAACTAGAACCCTCTTATGTTGCTGGTGAAAATGCAAAATGCTGCAGGTGCTGTGGAAAACAGTTTGGCAGTTCCTCAAAAAGTCAAACATAGAATTACCATATGACTTAGTGATTCTAGGAGTTAGACAAAATGTTTGACAAGGACTGGCTACAGAATTTGTCCAGGGCAAAGTATATGAAGAATTTCAAGATGGTGACAGCAGAGCATTAAACTAAGCGGGGGTGGGAGGGGTGGGGGAATGGCACCCTTTGGAGTACAGGGCCCTTGAGTCTGAAAGCTGGGAAATGCTGCAAGCCTGCAGCCCTCAAGGGCACAAACTGGCCCTGCGAGGCTCCACAGCCAAGGTTAACATTCAGGTTGAAGTCTCCCTGCCCTGTGACAGTCAAGAAATGCAACACAGGGCCATATCTGAGGACAGGACTTTTCCCTTTTTCCCTTGAGAGTCTACGGAATAGGGGAGGCAGGGAGGGATGAGATATTTTTCAAGCGTTTCGGGTTCTGACTCTGGTTTGACAGCTCCCACCTCCATGTAGAAAGGAAATTGGGCTTTCAATCTTAGATCTCTCCCTTCTTTCACCATTTCCTTGAGTTTCTAAAGAGTGCTGATCAGAGTGAAAGATCTACTGTCCTCGTGTGCTGATGTCAGTGTCTGGTTGCATGCAGGTGCTCAGTTAATATTGTTGAAAAGAAGAAAAAGAATGGATTGGTGGACAGATGGATGGATGGATGAAGGAAGGAAGGAAGGAATTTCATATATTGCATCAAAAGAGCTCAGACTCAAGGATAAGGATGGCTGGGCTCAAAGCCAGTTTCAATCACTTACTAGCTGGTACCTCTCAAGTGACTTAACCCCCTTGAGCCTTAGTTTCTGCATCTGAAAAATGGGGTCATAATAGGAACATCTTTCTCATGAGGCTGTTTTGGTGAATGAACGAATGGCAAATGCAGATGTCAGCACCGTGGTGACATGCAATCACAGACACCAGTTAACTGTTGATTGTTACTAAGACGCAGAAGAGGACAGTAAGGAGACAAGTGAAAAGGAAAGGTATGGCTGTTCCTTTGGTGTCTTTCCCTTCCCCCTCTTAGCTCTGGGCCTTGCTCAGCTTTTAATCAAAGGGAAGAAGGGCATGGTCACCGAGATAAAGCCAGGTCATTTCTGAGTGGGAAGGAGGCTGGAGGTCAGGCAATGGGGAGACGGGGAGGGGGCAGCGGAGCAGAGGGTAGATTGGGACATTCCGAGGAAACCTTCCCAACCCTTCTAATGGGCCCCAGGCAACAAAGCAGGTGAGAAGACTCCAAGGGGCATGTGAGGCCCCAGTACCTGAAAAGGAGGTGAGGCTGAGCAGGAAGGCAGGGAGGATGGGGTGGGTTCAAGCTCACCCTCACAGATGCGGGTGTCCTCATTGAGGTGGTAGCCAGGTGGACACTCGCACTGGAAGCTGCCGAAGGTGTTGACACAGTTGCCCCCCTGGCACAGCCCCGGCAGCTCCTGGCATTCGTCAATGTCTGTCAGGAAGTGAGGAAGCTGTGATTGGAAGGTAAATCCAAGCAGAGGACTTGGGGGACACCCATGCCTTGCCCTGGGCTCTCCAGGGTCCTGGAGAGTCAGTCCTGCTTCTTTAAGAATACTCAGGGACTTCCCTGGTGGTGCAGTGGTTAAGAATCCGCCTGCCAATGCAGGGGACATGGGTTCGATCCCCGGGCCGGGAAGATCTCACATGCCATGGAGCAACTAAGCCCTAGCACCACAACTACTGAGCCTGAGCTCTAGAGCACGCGAGCCACAACTACTGAAGCCCACGCGCTGCGAGCCCGTGCTCCACGAGAAGCCACCGCAATGAGAAGCAAGCACACTGCAGTGAAGAGTAGCCCCCGCTCGCCGCAACTAGAGAAAGCCCACGTGCAGCAATGAAGACCCAACACAGCCAAAAATAGATTAATTAATTAAAAAAAAAAGAATACCCAAGAGCTGTTGGATATTTGGAGGCTGCACCCAGACTCTCCTGGGTCTATGTCACCCTGAATTCATCCTCTTTCCCTTCATTGGATAGAACATCCTTTCATCTATCCATCCATCACAAAGTTCCGTCTTGATGGAATTCTCCAATCTCATTACCCCCATGGATAGATGGATGGATGGATGGACGGATGGATATGGGAGGATGGATGTGTGGATGGGTACATGGGTGGATATGAAAAGTGCTAGATGGGTGAATAAGCAAATGGGTCAATGGACGAAAAGATAAATGAGTGGATGGATGGGTGGGTGGGTGGGTGAGTAGATGTACGAACATACTTATATATATGGATGGATGGATGGATGAATGGATGGAAGGAAAGAAGGAAGGAAGAATGGATAAATAGGGTATGGACGTATGGGTGGGTAGAGGAGAGATGAATGGATCGATGGGTGGATGGGGGCTGGATAGAAGGATGAATCAATAAACCAACAGGTGGAAGAGGAGACGGCTGAGAGGATCTGCCCCCAACCCCAAAGCGGCCCAACTCTGTTCCTCGCTGAGGGGGGAATGAGAGGAAGGTCAATCAGTGGATGGTCTACCAGGAACTCACCTTCCAGAATGACGGTGATGGGATTGGGCCGGAAGCCCTCACCCCCCGGGCACAGGGTTCTGTACTCAGCTGCAAGGGAAAGAGGTGCTTGTGAGGGGCTGTGGGATGGGGCATTTGGGCAAAGCTCAGGGGAAGCAGGGGAGAGGAGGTCCCCTAGAAAGGGCTCAAGAGTGGGCCTTACATCCCTTTAGCACAGAAATTACATCCCTTACCTCCTCAGCCTCTTGGGACCAAGAGACATTGAGCCTCTTGGGGGATCAGCCTCTTGGGACCAAGAGACATTGAGCCAATCCTGGGGGATCCAGTGTGTGTGTGTGTGTGTGTGTGTGTGTAAACATGTGCTCACAAGTCAACATGTGAGCAGATGGATCTTGTGGTAGTAGCTCAGGGTAGGTAGGGATTCTTTGTGATCCACAACCAGACCCTAGTGTGACCACAAGTTTCCCCCATGAAAGGAAGACCCTGGATGTACACACACACACACCTGAATAGGTGGACAGCTGCCTCCCTACTTGACACCTGACGACTTTGCAAATGCTCTTCCCACTGCACCCCACACGCTTTCCCCTACTCTGCCTGGAAAACTCCTACTCACCCTTCAAAACCTCATTCAAGTCCCTATGCTGGGAAGGCTTCCCTTACCCCCTTCCTCTCCATGGCTTCCTCCTGACCCATCACTATGCCTCAAACAGACCCTTCGGATAGTTCTACTCTCAACAGTCCAGGGACTGTTGGTTTACGGGTAAGGGGCAGTGTACAGCAGTTGCAGTCCATCCTTCTCTAGGTCCCCACCCCTACAACAGGACACAGAGGAATGCTCAATGTTTGTTGATTGACTGAGTGAGCAAGCGAATATAAACACACAAAGAATTTGCAGGAAGAGATGGCAGAAGGAGACTTTGGGGAGAGACCTAGATGATGAACTGCTGAGAATATGCTGTGTGACCCAGGGCGAGCCCTTCTCCCTCTCTCATCCCCAGTGTCCCTCCCTTAGCAGAGATGACCCACTAAGCCCTGCGGGAGCCTGGACCAGGCCTAGGTCTCTGCCTTCCCCCGCCCCCACTCCCCCAGGGACTCACTGGTATTGGCCAGCGGGCACAGCTCACAGGGGTTGCCCCAGGCCCGTCCCAGGGAGCAACAGCAGGATGCTCGGGTGACGCCAACCCCGATCTCCACACTGCAGGAAATGCCACCGTCCCCTCGGTCCTGTGTGTCCAGGAAACAGTTCCCGACCCGGGTGTCTTAAGAGGCGGAAAGGGATGGTTAGCAAGTGGTGGGGGAGAAATGGTGTGTGTGTGTGTGTGTTTGCACTTCTGTGTACGTGTAACTCTGTGTTACTCTATGTGTGTCTGTGTGTGCATGGGTGCCTGTGTGTGTGACTGTGGAAGTGTGTGCATGCATATTTCTGTGGGCATGTGTGACTCTATGCATGTGTCTGTCCGTCTGTCTAGAGCAGAAGGCTGTATCTCAACAGACGATCGGGATGATCACTCTGGCCAAGGGCCTGTGTGTCAGGAGCAGGTGGATCTGGGTGACCCAGGCTATGGCCCCATCCAGCCCACTGACCCCAAAGCCCCACCCGGAGTGGAGTGCGTGCTCACCCACGCAGCCCACCCCGCTGGGGTTCAGCTCAAAATCCTGGGGGCAGTTGCAGAGGTAGCTGCCGGGGGTGTTGACACACAGGCCGTTGATGCAGTTCACGGGGTCTGCACACTCATTCACATCTGTGGGGTGGGGGCACCGTCAGCAGGGAGCCCTCCCTTGACCCACTTCCCTCCTGCCTTCTTCCCAGGGAGTCGAGCCCTGGCTGTTGGGGGCCAGGCTTAGGGGCCAGGTCACATCCTCCCCCGGGAAGAAAGTCTGATGGGACAGCAGCCTCTGGGGTCTGCCTTGTCCCAGGCGACCCCACGCCCTCCCCTGCTCTGTTCTACTTGGCCTGGAGGTTTGCCCTTGACAGCTCTCCCTGCCCCAGATTCCACGAGCTAAGCTACAAAAAGCAACATTCAGGACATGTTTTGAGCCAGGGGCTGGCAGACTACAACCTGTGGGCCAAATCCGGCCCCCTATCTGTTTGTGTGAATAAAGTTTTATTGGCACACAGGCACGCTCATTCATTCACTTATCGCCTGTGTCTGTTTCCGAGCAACAGGGCAGAGACTGTATGGCCGAAACCTGAAAATATTTACTGCTGAACCCTGTTTGGGACACATGAGCTGCACGCCCCCTCCCCAGCCCCATGGACCCCACACCTGTGCAGTTGCCACCTCCGCGGTCCAGCTCGTAGCCCTCATCGCAGACGCAGCGGAACATGCCTGGCAGGTTCTCACAGCTCCCGAACACACACAGGTTCCCGAGAACACACTCGTCCACATCTGGGGGGGGACCCCAGCTCAGCGCAGCCCAGCCCACCTGGCATCCTGCTCCTGTCACCCCCAGTGCCAGCGGCTCCAGGGACCCGCCCACACCCCAGCAGCCCCAGACCTCACCCTGGCAGGCGTGCTGGTCCTCGGTGGGGTTGAAGCCCATCTCGCATTCACAGCGGTACCCCCCGGGGGCATTGAGACACTGCCCATTCTCGCAAAGGTCCACATTCTCCGCACACTCGTCCCTGTCTAAGGGGACCCAGAGACAGAGGGCTGGGGGTTAGCTGGCCAGAACCCACTCAGGGTGGGCAGGTGGCCCCTGTCATTCAAATCCTTCAGTCACCCAGGGTTCCAGGGAGCTGGCAAGTAGCCCGGGGAACTTGGAGGGCAGGTGACCAAGTCAGGGCCAGGGAGCAGATAGGGGACCTGGTCACTCAGGATCTGGGGTGGAGGGCCGCCAGGAAGTAAGCAAGTTCTCCTGTTCCCCACATCCATAAGGCTCCATGCATTCTGAGTCCAGGGGAGAAGACTGCCTCCAGGGACTCAGGCTCTGGCCTGTGGCCCCAAATGCTGAAGGCATGTCCTCTCCGGCACCCACGGGGTGGGTGGGTGGATCAGTGCAAGTTGGGAAGCCAACTGACCACTGTGGCCACCTTGGAATCCAGCCCCCATGGCTGTGCCTCTCAGGCCCCTCCAGCCCTCCCATCCTAACCCCTGACCTCACCTTCGCAGAAGTAGCCGTCCCCAGCAAAGCCCGGGGGGCAGGCACAGCGGTAGGAGCCGGGGGTGTTGAGGCAGTCAGCTCTCGGGCTGCACCCATGCTCCTGGAAGGCGCATTCATCCAGGTCTGCAGGAGATGGGACCCGGAGTCCCCTGGGTGTGTGCACTGAGGGGCTGCAGGGAGGCAGACCCTCCAACCCCAGCCCTGACCGGCCCCCCTGGACATGCCTGAGCCCAGCCACCCCTCCCTGCCACCTGCCTCCCCCTGCACCGCCCCACCTACCTCTACAGCTCTTGCCCGGACCTCCGGCCCTCAGGCACTCACCGTGGCATTCGAAGCCATCCCCCACCCAGCCTGGCTGGCACCTGCAGCTGAAACTCCCAGGGACGTTGAGGCAGGAGGCGTGACCATCACAGCTGTGTCCCTCAAGCTCACATTCGTCCACATCTGAGAGGAGAGGGACCCAGGCATAGGAGGGGCAGGACCAGGAGAGGGGGTGGAGGATGCAACACCCCCGGGAAACCTGGGCCCAGTAGAAATAGGGCTTCAGGTACAGAGTGGCAAGACTCAGTGCAGGAGCAAGGGAGAGAGCAAGGATCTTCCCTAGGGCAGGGCTGGCCCAGACATGTCCCCACACCACTGCGGGAGCTTCCCCCTTCACCCAGAGCCCAAGAGGAAAACCCCCAAACCCAACAGGGCATGACTCCTAGAAGCGCCCAGAAATGGTCTGAAATGGCAGCATGAGAAACTTAGGGCAGAGACTAAGAGGAACTGTCCTAATGCACACGCTCCCTCTCTAAAGCAGGATTTCCTTCTAAAGCAGTGTGTCTAATCCTCAACCAATTTTGCATCACACTTGTCTCGGCCATGTTCATACACCGCCTAAATGAACTGCTGTTCGCTGAAAGTTTCTTTACACTGTCTCCCATTTTTACTCACGTGAACATATTTTAAAAGAAGAATAACAACGATCTCTAAGAAATCACGGGTTTGATACTGTTTTCCAAGGTTTCTTTCCAGTATGCATTAAAATAACTATGTAATTATGGCAGGTAGAATTATGTTCTCCCAAAAAAATGTGTTCCAATCGTAACTCCCAGAACCTCTGAATGTGGCCTTTTTTGGAAATAGGGTCTTTGTAGGTGTAACCAAAATCAGATGAGCTCATCCTGGATTACAGTGGGTTCAAAACCAATGACTGGCATCCTCATAAGAAGAGGGAAATTTGGACACAGAGAGGAGAACACCCTGTGATGATGGACGTGGAGATTGGAATGGTGTGTTCAAGGACGCCAAGGACCAATGGCCACCACCAGAAGTGAGGAGAGAGGGATGGGAGAGATTCTCCCTCTGGGGCCCCAAGAAGGAACCAACCCTGCCGACACTATGATTTCAGACTCTGGCCTCCAGAACTGTTAATTCTAGAGAGAGTAGATTTCTGTGGTTCTGAGGCACCAGGTTTGTGGTCAGGGGGTTCAGCAATCCTGGGAGGCTGAAACAAGAACTACGGAAGTGTTTAAATGTTCATCCCTGTACCACTTAAGAGCATCAGGCTAGCATGCTCTGGGAACTGGTGTGGATACAAAGGGACCCAGAGCTCCCCCCGGCAGAGCTGTTAAGGGAGCCCCAGGAGCACGTGATCGGATCCTAAGTTTTGCTTTAACGTGAGGCCCCACCAGTGGAAATGTGTAAGAATGAGGTCTGGCTGTAATCTGCTCCAAGGGATGGGGCAGACCCCACGAACCCTAAGTTGGCCCCTCGGGGGCCCCCTCGCCTGCTCCACTGACCACCAGCTCACCGGAGCAGCCTGTGGCCCCCTTCCTGACGACGTAACCCAGCTGGCAGTGGCAGACAAAGGAACCCCTTGTGTTCTCGCAGACCCCATGGAGGCAGATGTAGGGGTTCAGGTCACACTCGTCCACGTCTGTGGGATGACAAGAGAGGAAGCAGGTGAGGGTGGGGATGCAGCAGCATTGCTAAGTGCCCTGCCACATGGGTCCCCTGCATCGGGGTTCTCTTTGCCCATCTTCAGGAGTGGGGAACTCCCCCAATTCCACCGCTGGGCAGCCGCGAATGTTCAGTCAACAGTCTACAGCACATATTCCGTGGAACACACCAGACATGCGTTCCCAAAAGGATTTTATACCAATACATTTAGACAACGCTGAGTTAAACAAAGCTAACTGGATATTTTTCTCCTGCAGGCCTTTTCAGAGCCTTTATGCCAACGTGGATCTGCAAGAAGGGATGGAGGAAGCAGCATTTCCTATTTAACTTGGTCCTAAGCCCCCTTTTCTTCAGTGTTTCCTAAGACACCTGTGATCGGGAATGCTTTAAGCTGCCCTGGGCTGGACACATCTCCCTGGGAGGGTTATGTTTTTTACTTCCTGGTACTTCCTCACACTGGCCCCAGCTCTGCCCTGATGGGGCACCCAGTAGACATCTGCTCCCTGGGCCCCGTGATGACCTGCAGCCAGGACAGGACGGTGATCACGGCCCAAACAGCTTGGATCCCCAAGCAGGGCTCAGAGAACACAGTGTCTTTCCATCTAGCTCACCTTCCTCTGCAGAAAACCCCTTGGTCTGCAGTGATCCTATACATTGCTTTCAGAACAGGGCACACGCCTCTGCGTGCACAGGGTACACGGTAAGTGTTCGATAACTGTTCATAAAATAACAAGGTTCAAGGGCCTCTGCTGCTGTGAATGAGATCCCACGGGTCTTGGTGCAGGGGCTCTAGGCACAGGTGGCCAGGAGCAGACTGCCAAGTGCAAAGCCTCATCTCCCCTGCCCGCGTGTGACGGGGATGGGACTGTCGTCTGTCTTGCCCACGTGGCCTCCTTGTGGAAGGCCTGGTGGGTGAATTGTGAAGCTGCCTCCTCCACCTGTATGTAGTCCCAGCTCCTCACCTACACACGTCCTCATGTCCAGTGTGGCCACAAAGCCGTCGTAGCAGAGGCAGCGGTGACCCCCCGGCACGTTGATGCACTGGCCCCCGTCACAGATGTCCGGGTTCTCCTCACACTCGTCCACGTCTGGGGGAGCAGGGTGGGGGGCTGGGCTGCAGGCAGGCAGGGATGGAGGGGGAGTCCCAGGGACCCTGCTGCAGGGTCAGCGGCCTGTCCCGGGTCTGGCCGGCTGCGTCTGGGTCAGGAAAGGCGTGTTCCCCATCCCACGCGGAGGGAGGGGGCCGCGCCCACCCACCTGCACACGCCCTCCCATCAGGCATCAGCGAGTAGCCGTGTCCGCAGCCACACCGGTAGCTGCCCTCGGTGTTAATGCAGTGCACGTGGCACCCACCGTTCCCAGAGCGGCATTCGTCCACGTCTGCGGGAGGCAGGGCGAGGTAGAGGTCGTGGCGGGAGTGAGGTGGGGGTCGTGGCGGGGTGGGAGGCAGGGCGAGGTGGGGTGTGGTGGGAGCGAGGTGGGTTGGCGTGGCAGGGCGAGAGGCAGGGCGAGAGGCAGGACGAGGTAGGCGCATGGCGGGAGCGAGGTGGGTGGGCGTGGCGTGGCGGGAGGCAGGGCGAGGCGGGGCATGGCGGGAGCGAGGTAGGGGCGTGGTGGGATGGGAGGCAGGGGGAGGTGGGGGCGTGGCGGGGGCGGGTCAAGCAGGGGTCTGACTAGGGGGCGGGGCCAGCAGAGGCAGGGACTTGGAGAGACTGCTGTGGTAGTGGGGGCCTCGGCTGGGGCTGGGGGCGGGCGCGGTCTCACCCACGCAGCCTTGGCGGTCAGGTGTGCTCTGGAAGCCGGCGTGGCAGGAGCACTGGAAGGCACCGATGACGTTGACGCACTGGCCGTGGGGACACAGGCCGTCACTCAGGGAGCATTCATCAACGTCTGCAGGGGGAGCACATGGCTGGTGGGGACAGCAGGTAGGGGAGGGGCCCCAGGAAGGCCCGGCCTGTGTTCAGCCGCCATCTGCAGGACCCCGAGGCACTGGGACACGTGTGCACTCCGATACATTCATGCTCCTGGCATCCACACGCCACCACAGGTGTGAGTCCACACCTCACCCTTGTACAAACACGCACCCACACCCAGATCCACGTGCCCACACACGTGCACACCCACAAGACCACGTGCACACCCACAAGACTCACCCAAAACACACCCTCAGCAGATAACACCCACACCCTGATCCATGCACCTACGTGCACACAGCTCACACACAAACACACCCTCACACCCACTCACATGCAAACACAATCACCCTCAGTAGACACACCTTCACAGCCACATGCACACTCATAAGACTCAAATACACTTCATATCCACTCATATGCAAACACACTCACCCTCGACCCACACCCACATGCACACAGCCCCGTTCACAAACACACCCACCCGTGTGCAAACACACATCCACACCTAGACACACATTCTCTCACAAGCTCATGTAGATGCACAAACACCACATCCCCTCACATAAGAACACGCATCCTTGTGTAGACACACGCTCACAGACTCACATATAAACACCCATGCACACACTCACTCTTGTACACATTCCCAGATACACACCTGCATGCTCACACAGACACACAAATACACACTTCCTCCGCCTCACGTCATATCACACGGACACACAATGCCCTGCACCCATGCTACCTCATGCATGCGACCGCTCACATGCATAGAGACTGACACACGTGTGCACACATATACATAAGTATGTACTGAGGGAGATGCACAAACACACACTCCCATCATCTCCCTCATGCAGCCCACACTCACCCTCACAAGCAGTGCCCTTGGCCACCAGCGCATGTCCAGCGGGGCACTGGCACTCATAACTCCCATCTGTGTTGGTACAGGTGCCTCCCCGGCACAGCAGTGGGTCCCGGGCACACTCATCCACGTCTGGGCGTGTGGAGAGAGAGAGAGGAGGTGTGAGGACGCTGACCTGGCAGGGTGTGATGTGGCTTGTGGAAGCTTCTCCCTGTGCCCCTCTCCCCCAACCCTGTCACCCTGGCTGAAGCCGAAAGGGCCTGGAGTTTGGGGACTTGGGTGACCCATGGGAGTCAGACTGGGAGGGAAGCTGGAATTCTCAGAATTATCAGGGACACAGGCTGACACTCCTGGAGCTGAAGGAGGCCCTGAGAAGCACCCCCTGGAGGACACAGAGGGAAGGCAAGGCCCAGCCCCTCCAAGCATCAGCACAGGGAGTGGGGGACCTCACCACCCACCCCCACTCTCCTCCCACTCCAGCCTCACGGGCCTCCTTCCACCCCTCAGGTGCTGTTCCCCCTCCCACCCGGCCCTCCACACAGCAGCTCCTTCTATCCTTCACGTCCACCCCAGGGCCTTTGCATGCACTGTTCTTTCTTCAAGCCGCTCTTCAGCCCCTCTTCACCCCAATTACTCCCATTCTCTCAGCCCCACAGAATGGGATACATCCTAGGGGTCTACGCTCCCACTGCACCATACGGCCCTTTCAAGTGCTTGTGACAGTGGCTGTTTATTTTGCATTTGTCCGGAGATTTATTTTATTAAACATCTATCTCCCCATTAGGTCACGAGCTCAGAGAAAATGGCCCTCTGCTGCCGAGCTCTCTGTGGTTCCCCTGAGTAGATGCACATGAAATGTTCACTGAATGAAAAAGTGAATGAAAGGGGAAGAGGCTCCTCTGTCCCGGGCCCCCTCCTCTTCTCATGCTACGACCCCCCCCGGGAGGCCTGCCCGAATCTTGGTTCCCAGGCTTCTCATCTGAATGCCACACCCAATGTCCAGCAGCCTACAGGGATGACGCCCACACTCGCTGTGTCCCAGCTGGATCATGGCTCCTCCCCACTCCGGCCCCCTCCACCTAAATCCATCACAGCAATGTCACCCCCATCCCTCGGCTCGGCCCCGAGACCCCCGAGCATCACCCTGCCCGGGGTGGCTGCCTACCCATGCAGTTCTTCATCATCATGAAGCCACTCTCGTAGCCGTGGAAACACTCACACTCGAAGCTGCCCGGAGTGTTGACGCAGGTGCCCTGGCCGCAGAGGTCAGGGGAGATGCGGCACTCGTCAATGTCTGTGGAGAGAGTGGGCACGGGCCGGGCCTCCACATCTGCAAACACCCAGGGGTGCACAGGAGCCCCAAGCTGCTGAACCCAGGTTAACAGAGGTGCCGTGACTGCACCCCAGACGAGGGTAGGGAATTTCCTTCCAGCCTGGAGGGCCCTGGAGGCCACCTCTGCCAGCCCCTCCTTTTATAGCTGGAATCCTGAAGGCCCAGAGAGGGTGTTGAGCTGTCCTCGGTCACAGAGCAGGCAGGTAGACAGGCAGGAAAAGGCCAGTTCTTGTCTTTCAGGTGCCTCTAGTTCATGGCCCCCATCCCTGTAGGCGCCCCCCAACCGCCCAGGAGGCAGACGCGGGCACGTACCTGTGCAGTTCCTTTCCTGGGCGTCCAGGGCAAAGCCCCCAGCACAAGAGCAACGAAAGCTGCCCACGGTGTTGCGGCAGGTGCCGTGTGCACACAGCCCGGGGAAGGCTTTGCACTCGTTCACATCTGCAGCATGGGAGCACAAAATGTCACGCCGCCCCGATGTCTCTGGGTCCCCACCTCCTGAGCGTTCACCCCTCTGGCCACAGATGTTTGCTCTCTCCCAAACACACGTCCCATCTCCAGGCCTCTACCCACACTGTGCCCTCTCCCCATCCACCAGGTTCCCTAAGCCCAAACACACCTTTATAGAAGGGCTGGCCTGAGAGGAAGTCCCGGCTGGCAAAGCCCAGCCCCCGGGGACACAGGCTGGCAAACGCTGGGGACTCAGGCTCAGGGCACGCCTCGCACGCGGCCCCCCACGCGGCTCCCAAGGAGCAGCAGCAGACGTCCATCCGGTACTTGCCGGGCAGGGCGGCCCCACATTCATCCTCATCCCAATGCAAGAAGCAAAGCTCCAGGCGCACATCTGCAAGGAGGGGCAGTCACCAGTCCTGTCCCTGCTACACTGTGCCTGCCAGGACAGGCATTAGGGCCTCCTTCAGCAGCTTCTTCTGAAACTTCCTCCCCAACGGGAAGAGTGACTTCCTTATGCTGAGATTCGATATCATCCAATACTTCTTTTTTTTTTTTTGGCAGTGCTGCGTGGCTGACCAGGAATCGAACCTGGGGCCCCCAGCAGTGAGAGCACCGAGTCCTAACCACTGGACCACCAGGGAATTCCCAACAGTTACATTTTAAAAATGATATCATCCAACAGTTACATTTGAATAATGGTATCATCCAAAACTTACACGATAATAACTTGCACGGCTAGGTGCTTGCTATGTGATGGGCACGGTTCTAAGCTCATCCATCCATTGAATCCTCAAAATAACACCAAGAGGAAAATATTATCATCATGCCCATTTTA
Source organism: Tursiops truncatus (assembly GCF_011762595.2). Lineage (NCBI taxonomy): Eukaryota > Metazoa > Chordata > Mammalia > Artiodactyla > Delphinidae > Tursiops > Tursiops truncatus. Next base: position 165,356,097 of record NC_047036.1, on the reverse strand, counting down.
CAGGCAAGAAAACTGAGGCACAGAAGGGTTGGGTAGCTGACCTGAGGCCAGTTAGTAAGAGGTAGAGCGGGGTTCAAACCAGACCATCTGGCTCCAGAGTGTGTGTGTTTAACCTGTAAAACTCCCTTAGAATAATCTGGGAGTGGATAAGCCTTCCTCAGCACCAGACATGAGGGTCTAAGAATGGGGCTGGTTAACTACGGCCTGGGGTGCCAGCCTCCTGTTTTTGTAAATAAAGTTTTATTGACACACAGCCACATCCATTTGTTTCTGTACTGTCTGTGGGTGTTCTTACACTACACGGCAGAGCTGAGTAGCTGCAACAGACTGTGAGGCCCCAAAAGCTGAAAACATTTGCAGAAACAGCTGGCTGATCCCTGGTCTAAGACAACTTCTCACTCTTTACAAAAGGAACATACGTTTAAGGGGGTCCATTTGAGGACGAGACCCTGTTACAGAATCTTTAGGAAAAAATAAAGATAAGCAGAAGCGCCGTGACACACAGGGATCTGTCTTAAGTTCCCATGTACCCGGTGGCTTGGTCCAGGGCTGACCAGACTGAGCCATTTCACCCGGCCGTGAATTCAGCAATGGCTTTTTTCTCTTTACTCAGTTACTTTCTTTCCTTGCTCACCTTTTGGAATCAGCAAGAAGACCCGCTGCACACCTGAAGCTCAGTTTAGAAGGAAATCGAAGTTTAGAAGGGTCATCAGGGCCCATCTGCCTGATGTTGGCCAGGCTCCAAGGTGACCCCGAGGAGGCTACCAATGGATTGATGGGACTACAGGAGGAAAAGCTGATAGAACTCGGAGCACTACCTGCTGGCCGGCACATGCTTTTGGCCAAGAAATGTCCTGTTCGAGATGTTGATAGGGACAAAGCAAGAGGCCCTCATCGAGGGGGAAAATATCTCAGAGCCTTTGAGACTGAGGGTAAGCCATTCAGGGTGAGGGTTTGAGCCCTGGGTGCTGAGGAAGGTTCACCAGCATCACTTAGCACTCATGCTAGGGGCACCTCCTGCTCAAATCCCCCCGTGTAAACCTTACTCGCTAACAAGAAAGAATAAACGAAGGTTGCAAGTATTATTCCACGAGACTTTGCCATCTGCAATGAGCTTCCTTAGAAGGGCAGTTGAGAAGATGCATCCCCCAAAACAAATGTCTTTGGAGACACGTGGGCAGGAGGTGGGCAGTGAACAGAGGGTCCTGGAGGAACCCCGAGATCCCACTTGTTCCTAGGAGGGGTCTCCAGCCGCCGGGAGTGGAGGCAATGAAGGGCAGGGGGCCCTGCATGGGGACCCAGCCCGCACTCACCCACGCACAGCCGGCCCGTGGCATCCAGCGTCAGGCCCTCAAGACACTCGCAGTGGAAGGAGCCAGCGGTGTTGAGGCAGCGCCCATTGGGACAGACCCCCGGGAAGACCTCACACTCGTTCACATCTGGGCAGCAGCAGACAAGGAGGAGAGGCAAGGGCTGGAGGCTCCCAGAAGCTGTTCCCCTGGGGCCTCAGGACACCACGTGGTCCTTGGGGAGGGGGAAGGGGCAGTGCCAGCCTCGGGCTGGCAGATCGCGGGGAAGACCCAGGTACCAAGGAGGGAGAATGTCTCGATCTCAAATGACTTCAGGGAGGGGCCCCAGGCAGCCCCCATGACACTCGTCCACGCGTGGCTTGGAGGGCGAACCGAAGAGGGTGGGGATGGGGGTTACCTTCGCAGCTGAGCCCCTTCACGCGGGCGAAGCCACGGGCACAGGCGGGGTCTGTGGATGGGGAGAGGAGTCACTCTCTCCACTCAAACACAGGGGATCTGTCCCCCCCCAGTTGTCCCGATGGCGTGGGAGCCCCCGGAGCCCCCCCTCAGGGCATTACCCATGTCACAGCGTTCGCAGGGGCTCCCCCAGGCAGCCCCGAGCGTGGCGCAGCACTCAGACCGCAGGGTGGCTCCGTGCAGGTTCGCCTCGCAGCGGCCATCCTGGACCTTTAGCCAGCAGGTGCCTTTGGTGCTGTCTGCGGGGAGGGGCTTGCTGTCTCACCTGGCGGGCCCACACCTGCACGCCGACCCGCATAGACCCAGCCTACTCCGGGGCGTCGGGGTCCCCGCTGCTCCGTGGGGCCTCTCACCTAAGCACACGGTGCCGGAGGGTCCCAGGCGGCTGCCGGGAGCGCACTCGCAGGCGTAGGAGCCGGCCAGGTTGCGGCACACGCCGTTCACACACGGATTGGACAGGCACTCGTCGATGTCTGCAGGGACGGCCCCCCCCCCCAGCCGCCCCACCCCACAGTGAGTACTGAGCTGCAGGAGGGGGAGCCCCACCTGACCAGGGGCCCCTCCTCCCCACGGCTGCCAAAGTCCAGAGGCAGGAGGCGCAAGCGGTCAGAATACAAGGAACGGACTGCGCAGGCTCAGACGCACGTGAGTTTGCACTGAATCGTCTTGTGCACCTGCACAAGCACGCTGACGTGCAGGGTCCTGGGAGCGCACACAGGTAAAAGTGCAGAGGGATAGGCACGGTGGGGAATTGTGGCCCTCAAAGGGTCGGTCAGGGCACAAGACAGGTGAGAGGCAGGAGGAAAACCCAGAGGGGATGGAGGCCTGGGTGTGGCCAGGGTGGGGGAGGGGTGTCAGCTGGAAAGAAGACAAAGGACCAGGGGAGGGCTGGGGCCAGACGAAAAGCTTGTGCGTGACTGTGTGCGTGTGCGCGCGCGCAGGCATCTGTGAGTGCCAAGGGATCTATGCGATGGGCAAGGTCATCACAACAACGTGTGTGTGGGCAATGGCGAGCATGCACACTTGAACATGTGTATGTGTCAGTGACTGCACGCGTGGGAGAGGGAGGATGGGCACGTATTCTTGTGTATAAGCGTGAGTGTGTATGAGCATGTGAGTGTACAACTGTGCAGGTATGTGAGGGTGTGTGTGACTGCACACGTAAGTGTGTGTGGCTGTGAGCCTAAGTGTGTGAAAGGGTGAAAGAACGTGGGCACACACAGATCTTTGAGAGTGTGCACGTGAGGGTGTGTGGCTGTGGGAATGTCTGTGAGTGTGAATATGGGTATGTGAGTGTGTTTTGTGTGAGTACCGGTGTGTGTGACTGAGTGATCATATGCACACATGTGTGAATGTCAGAGGGTCTGAGGGTCTGCATAAGGGTGTGCCTTTGAGGGTGTAACTGCAGCTGTGAGCATGCGTGTAAAGTGTGAGAATAAGTGTGTGAATGTGGGTATTGTGTGTGTACCTATGAGTGTGTGTAACCGTGAGACTGTGAATACATGTATGCCTTTGAGCGTGTCTGTGTGCGTGAATGCAGGTATACATGCGTCTTTGAGCATGTGTGTACCCAGAGCACGCAGCATGCATAAGTATCTGCATGTACGTGTGCGTGGCTGTGTGCCCCGCGACCCTGTACCTTCGCAGGTCTCCGTGTCTTGCCAGAAGCTGAAGCCCTGGGGGCAGGAGCAGCTGTAGCTGCCAGGGCTGTTCCGGCACCGCCCGTTGTCACACAGGAGGCTGTTGAGTGCACACTCATCCACATCTGCAGGGTGAGGGGGGGAGAGCGGGGTGAGGGGTGTGCAGTGGGGGCGGCCCACCCACCTGCCCGTCCACTTGCCGGGCACGCTCACCCATGCACTCCTTGCCGGCTGCGGCTGCCTCGTAGCCCAGGTTGCAGATGCAGCGGTAGCTGCCCCGCAGGTTCTCACACATACCGTTGGCACAGACATCAGGATCGAGGGCACACTCGTTGATGTCTGCACCAGGAGGAGGGCGTCAGCAGCTGCCCTGGCTCCCTGGAGGCTCCAGAAGCCATGTCCCCCGGGGCCAGAGCTCCAGCCTAGACCCTGCCTCCTTCCCCTTGAAACCAGGGTTTCTCAGCACTGTGGATATTTGGGGCCAGATCATCCTTTGCTGTGACGGGGGGCGTCCTGTGCATTGTAGGATGTTGAGCAGTATTCCCAGCCTTACCCAGGAGATGCCAGTAGCACCCTCCCCAATATCTGTCCAGACATTGCCAAATGGCCCCTCGGGAGGGGGGACAAAACTGTCCCCAGTTTGGAACTCACGGAACAGATGTTTATACGGCAGCGACATAATTTTGCAAAAAAAAGTGCAATCATAATCACTACCATTATAGGATGTTTACTATTTTGTGCCAAGCGTATTAGCTCATTTGATCCTCACAACATCCCTGAAATGGGTCTTACCGTTATCTCCACTGTACAGACAAGGAGGCACAGAGACGCTAGGTAACTTGCCTGAGGTTATTCAATCAATAAATAGTAGGGCCAGAATTCGAACCCACGCATCTGGCTCCAGAATCTGTCCCTTTAACTGACAGGGGGTGGGGGAGGGGTGGACATCTGTCCTGCCCTGATGGCCTAGCAGTGGATGGGAAATCTTTATTTCTTGCTCAGGCAGAAAGGCTGTTTCAGGAAGGGATGGTGTCACAGGTTGGAGTCCTAACCCCCAGGATCTCAGCATGTGACTTTATTTGGAGACAAGGACTTTACAGAGGTGATCCAGTTAAAACGAGTTCATTAGGGTGGACCCGCAATCCATTCCAATATGACTGTATCCTTATAAAAGGGGGAAATGTGGGCACAGACACACAAGGAGAACCCCATGTCAAGAGGAAGGCAGAGGGGTAATTCCCTGGTGGTCTAGTGGTTAGGACTCTGCATTTTCACTGCCGAGGGCACGGGTTCAATCCCTGCTCGGGGAACTAAGATCCCGCAAGCTGCACGGCGTGAAAAAAAAAAAAGATGAAGACAGAGGGCATAGGGATGAATTAGGAGTTTGGGAATAGCATACTCAGTACTATATATAAAACAGATAACCAACAAGGACTACGGTATAGCACAGGGAACTCAATATTTTTAATAACCTATAAGGGAAAAGAATCCGAAAAAGAAGAGATATGTATGTATAACTGAATCACTCTGCTGTACACCTGAAACTAACACAACATTGTAAACTTAAAAAGAAAAAAAAAGATGAAGACAGAGGGCGTAGGGATGAATTAGGAGTTTGGGAATAGCATACACAATACTATATATAAAACAGATAACCAACAAGGACTACGGTATAGCACAGGGAACTCAATATTTTTAATAACCTATAAGGGAAAAGAATCCGAAAAAGAATAGATATGTATGTATCTACGTATGTATCTACTAGATATGTATGTATCACTTTGCTGTACACCTGAAACTAACGCAACATTGTAAACTTAAAAAAAAAAAAAAAGATGAACGCAGAGATCGGGGTGATGCTTCTGCCTGCTGAGGATTTAAGAGTGAAATGCTAGAAGCTGTGGGAGAGTCACGGGACAGACTCTCCCTCACAGCCCCGGAAAGAGCCATCCCTGCTCACACCTTGATCTCGGACTTTTAGCCTCTCCAGAGCCGTGGGAGAATAAACGTCTGTTGTTGAAGCCTCCCAGCCTGTGGTACTTTGTTACGGCAGCCCCAGCGACATGACAGTGCCCAACCACGACCCCACCCCTCTGTCCCAGCACTGCCCCGCTCACCTCTGCCATCCGTGGTGATGCCAAGACCGCTGCTGCACAGGGCCTGGAACTCGGCTGCAGTGGCGGAAGCAGAGCGAGAGGGGTCAGTGGCCATTGCCGAACCCAAACCACGCCCAAGACGTGGCCCCTTGGAGATGAGCGAGGGTCTGGGACTAAGATGCCCCCCCCCAATGGGAAGAGCAACTTCCTTCCGTGTCTTCTTGGGGAGAGAAATCCCCACCCCCCCACCCCATAGGAGCCAAGCCGCCCCCCCACTGTCCCCTCCTGCCCCCTGGGTGATCAACTAGAAGCAAGAACTAAAGGAAAGCGGGTGGACGTGGGGCAGCCGACCCTCACCGGAGTTCTTGGCAGGACACAGCTGGCAGGGCTCCCCAAACCCGTGGTCGGGGCTCGCACAGCAGCACTCGGATTTGGTGACGGCACCGGGGAAGGGGCGGGCACAAGAGCCCTTGTTGAGGGTCCCGTAGCACGTGCTACGCACGTGGGTGTCCACGCACACGCGGCCATCAGCGCCCACCGCGAGCCCCCCCAGGCAGTGGCAGCGGAAGGAGCCCTCGGTGTTGGTACAGTGGCCGTTCATACAGATGCCCGGTGTCTGGCATTCGTCGATGTCTGCGGGGGGCCGTGGGCGACTGCGGCAGGTCCCAGTCCCCCGCCACCCGCCCTTGCCGCCTCCCCTCACCTCTTCCTCCCCAATCCCCATCACTCCCCTGTGGTCCAGCCTCCAGCCTCACCCACGCAGTGGCGGCCACCGGGCGCCAGCAGGAAGCCGGGTTTGCAGAGGCACGAGAAGCTGCCGTCCTCGTTCAGGCACACTCCGTTGGCACACATGGTGGTGGTGGCACACTCGTTGTGGTCTGGGGACACCGGGAGAGGCTGGTTCCCAGCAGGGTCCCAGCAGTCACCCCTCTTTGGGCCAGCCCTGCCTGGTAGACCAGCCCCGCCCCCTCACTTTTCCAGGGGCCCTTCCCAGGGCAGTTCGAGCCTGACAGGACGAAATGTGACTGTCGGGGACTATGACGGCCCCCAAAGTATCAGTTTTGAACAATAAAGGACTGTACCAAAAGGAAGGAAGGAAAGAAGGGAGGGAGGGAGGGAAGGAAAGGAAAGAATAAATGAAGAAAAGGTCCACACCAAAACTTGTACATGAACATTCATAGCAGCTTTATCCACAACAGCAAAGAGTGGAAACAACCCGAATAGCCATTAACTGATGACGTATAAACAAAATGTGGTCCTACTCGTATAATGGAATGTCATCTGACAATAAAAAGGAATGACGTTCTGACAACTGCTACAACACGGGTGGACCTTGAAAACATGATGCTCGGTGAAAGAAGCCAGTCACAAAAGGCCACGGAGTACGTGATTCCATTTATACAAAACGCCCCGAGCAGGCAAATCCATGGAGACGGAAAGTCGATTAGCCTAGTGCCGAGGGCTAGGGGGGAAGAGAGAGGATTCTGGAATGACGGCTAATGGAGAGGAGGTGATAAAGAGGTTCTAAACTTAGATTGTGGTCATGCTTGTACTAAAAGCCATTGAAGTGGACACTTTAAATGGCCACTCGTATGGTATGGAATGATATATCAATAAAGATGCTAAGAAGGTTTTTTAAAAAATGAAAGAGGGCTTCCCTTGGTGGCGCAGTGGTTGAGAATCTGCCTGCTAAGGCAGGGGACACGGGTTCGAACCCTGGTCTGGGAAGATCCCACATGCTGCGGAGCAACTAGATCCGTGAGCCACAACTACTGAGCCTGTGCGTCTGGAGCCTGTGCTCCGCAACAAGAGAGGCCGCGATAGTGAGAGGCCCGCGCACCGCGATGAAGAGTGGCCCCCCGCTTGCCACAACTAGAGAAAGCCCTCGCACAGAAACGAAGACCCAACACAGCCAAAAAGTTAATTAATTAATTATTTTAAAAAAAAGAAAGAATGCACAGGGAACTATACTCAATACTTTATAATAACCCACAAAGGAAAAGAATCCGAAAACGAATAGATACATGTATAACTGAATCACTTTGCTGTACACCTGAAACTAACACAACATTGTAAATCAACTATACTTCAACTACAAAAAATAAATTAAAAAAATAAAATTTATATGTACCAAGAAAAACACTGATTAAGGATTTCAACTCTTACTGGTTACAGACTAGGCAGAGATCTGAAGGAAATATTAAAGACTTGACGGTAGGGCTTCCCTGGTGGCGCAGTGGTTAAGAATCCGCCTACCAATGCAGGTGACACGGGTTTGAGCCCTGGTCCGGGAAGTTCCCACATGCCTCAGAGCAACTAGCCCGTGCACCACAACTACTGAGCCTGGGCTCTAGAGCACACAAGCCGCAACTACTGAGCCCACGCGCCACAGCTACTGAAGCCTGTGCGCCTAGAGCCCATGCTCCGCAACAAGAGAAGCCACCACAATGAGAAGCCTGTGCACTGCAACGAAGACCCAAAGCAGCCAAAAATTAAAAAAAAAAAAAGAAAGACGATGGTAAAATTATAAAACAATGAATTAATCAAAATTACTTTCAGTAGGTGATATCTAACTAATAAAAAACAATGCAAATAAAAATTATAATGATTTATGCACAGACATAAATTACTATACCTAAAGTTAATGCTAAGAAAATAGCTAATTTAATAATCAACTTTCTAAACGTATCTAAAAATCAACAGAAAGTAAATGCTCTGCAAAAAAAAAAAAAGAATGAAAGGAAGAAAATCCTTCCTGATGAGGGAAGACTACAAGGCAGGTCCCCTCAGAGAGGGTGACAGAAAAGAATAAAGGGAGTCCCCGGTGGCCCCTACAAGCTGTGGGGAGCTTGGGTGGCACCCCCATACCCCACAAGGAGCCTGAGATCGGGGCGCTCTCCACGGTCCTGACCCACCTCTCTCGGAGGCCAGACTCTCTCGAGGACAGGTGAGGGGCCATGAGTCAGGGGCAGAGGCAGACGCAGACAGCTGATGGCATGGTCTTACCCCAAAGGCCCCTTCCTGGGATTCAGGGTATGAATTCAGGAAGGAGAGAATGAAGGAGTGAGTAGGGGCTGGATAGACCACAAGGAGGATCTCAGATGGGCTGGTTCGGCTCAGAAAGGGAAGCAGAGGACCCACCGTGAGGAGGGAGGTGGGTGATGCAGCACGAGTGGCAAGACGCAGAAGGCAGCTACTGGGGCCCAGAAGCCGCTTCCCCACCCGCTCACCCTCAACTCACCCACACAGTTCTTGCCATCGGGGCCGAGCTCGAAGCCTGCATTGCAGACACACTGGAAGCTGCCTGCTGTGTTGACGCAGCGGCCGTGGTGGCAGAGGCCACTGCTGGCGATGCACTCGTCCATGTCTGGTGGGGAGGCAGGCGGGCAGTCAGCAGGCGTCCTCCTGGCCCCCAGGCTCTAATTCAGATGCAGGTTCCATCAGTCAGGCTCCCGGTCACCCCCACTGTCCGATGGACGGCCATACCCACGCACTCCTGCTTGGTGAGCGTCGCCTGAAAGCCCTCCCAGCACCGGCAGTGGTAGGAGCCGGGGGTGTTGACGCAGTCTCCGTGGTGGCAGGGGCTGCTGGCACACTCATCCACGTCTGCAGGCAGAGGACCCTGAGCCCCAGCCCGCCAGGGCGCTCCCCCGCCCCCAGCCCACCCCTGCCCCAGCCGCCGCTCACCGATGCACTCGCCCCGAACGTCCTGGGTGTAGCCCACGTTACACTCGCAGCGGTAGCTGGAAGAGGTGGGCAGGCAGCGGCCATTGAGACACAGGTTGGTGAAGTGTCGGCAGATGTCAATGGTCTGGTTCAGCGTGGCTGTGCCTGTGAGTAGGGCCGACGTGGGGCACCCGAGCATGTGCTGGCCCCCTGGGTCTGGACCTCACCTCCGGGTTCAGACACCCACTCAAGAAGCTGGAACCCTACCCCTACGGCCAGGTTCTCCCACTTCAGCCGAGTCCTGCCCCACCTCCACCCTGGCTGAGACCCCCAGCCCCCCACGCCAGCCCTAGACCCTCACCCAAAACCCAAACCCTGACCTGGAGGCCTGGATCCCCAATCTACCCCCAGCCCCAGACCACTGTCAGTACTTTCATCCCTACTGCCCAGGCCAGGACCCACACTCCAAAGCCCTGACTCTCTGTCTCTGAGGCCTGGACCCCCTTCCCCCAAGGGAGGAGTCTTGGATCCCAAGTCCTCACCAATGTTGGTGTCACCAAGGCCCAGGCTGGGAACCCCACGCCCACTGGATCCGAAGCCAGGGAGGCCGGGGAAGGGGCCTGGGTAGGAGGGCAGCAGCGGGAGCCCCAGGGCACACAGTCGCTGGAACTCATCTGCAAGGAGGCGGGGTTGGAGGCCAAGCCTTCGGTTGTGACCCGGGATCCCAACCCGCAGGCCAAGCTCTGGGGGCAGAGGAAGGTGGGAGGTGGCCCCAGGCCACTCACCAGAGCCCCGCGGCGGACACAGCTCAGGGGCCGGGCCAACTGCCCAGCACCTGCCCGTATCACAGCAGCACTGCCTATGCGTATAGTGGCCCGCGAGGTCTCCGGCACAGCGGCCCACGATCAGCGCCGAGAAGCAGGTGCCGGCACGGTGGTCTGCAAGGGGGTGGGGGGTCGGGAGGATCCGTTACCAGACTTCAAACCGCAGCTCTACCAGCACCATCTGCAGGACAGACCTCCTTGCCTCTCTGTGCCTCAGTTTCTCCATCCATGGGTAGGACATGGCTCAGAACACCCACCTCACCTCGGTAGAGTGTTGCAGAGTGCACCGTATCCGGCACTCTGGCCAATCCTCACCGAGTGAGGATCTTATTACCAAGATTTCCAAATTACCCCAGGGAGGGAGACTTAGGCTCACGCTGAGCAAAAGTGTCCCAACATCTAAAGCTGGCATTGTTAGGAAGCTCCCTGTCACTGTGGGTATCCAACCACACTGAGTAAGACCCCTGGTTCAGGGGGTTGCCCCGGTGAGAAGTCATGCTGGGCGCTCAAGCAGAGATGCTGGGATCTGTATCTGTGTGTCCCCCGCCTACCAGCCCTGGGCATTCTGGGGAAACCTAAGAGGCTGTGAATTTGAGGAGGGGCTGGGGAAGCAGACTGGTGGACTGATGGCTGCAACTCTTGGAGAGACTGAGGCAGAGACTCCCCAGGTATGAAAACCACAGACGCTTCCACTGTGCCCTCGAGCCTGATGGCGTTACACGGTGATCATATTTCTCAAGCTCTGACTCTAAAAGAGCATATTTTTAGGTTTGAAAACCCACAAATGTTGGCCAGTGGCCCACAGCGGAAAAACCCCTCCCACCAGCCGGGAGGGCCCTTGCAGCTGTCCCTGAGCTGCCCGAGGCGGAGAAAACAGCAAGCTTTTCCACCTCCCCAGCCATACCCCGTGCACCTGGCGGGAGGGTAGGGGGGTGGTCCCCAGGTGCATGTGTGGGAGTCGAGGCTCTGCACTCAGCCCCATCCCTGGCCCACGAACAGGACTGGGCCTGCCCAGGCGAGGAGAGGTCAACAGACTTGTTCAAGGTCACACAGCTGCTGGAGAGCTAGGCGGGATGAAAACCCAAATCCCTGAACCCCAGGGGACCTGACCAAGCAGCCGCTTCCCAAGTAGGGAAGACGAGACAAAATGTAAGAATTTTGACAAAAATGATGCTGCCTTTGCTTATTAAGCACCTACTGTGATCAGGCCCTGCTAAGCAGTCACAGACCCAACTTCCCTGCTCCCCTGTCTTTGTGAATGTGTATTGAGTGCCCCCTACATCCAGCCCTGGGCAAATCTCTTCATAAATTGTTATTTAATCCTCCCCATGTGGTTTAGAACAGCCATTATCTCTATTTCACAGATGAGGCAGCTGAGGCCCAGAGACGTTAAGTCACTCGCCCAAGGTCACGGAGTATGCAAGCAGCTTAAGTAGCAGTTGGAACTCAGGACTGAATTCCAAGCCCATGTTCAGAGGACACCTGACCTTGGTTCAAATCTAGGCTCTGCTCTTTAGTGGTTGGGAAATGCGCTACAGTCCAGGGGACGTGCCCAGAGGTAGCCTCCCTGCCAGCCAAGATAGCCCCCGGAGGCGGAGGAATAAATAGGTCTGGCGCTGGCCATGGTACACTGGCAGAACTCCAGACACAATATTCCCTGTCCTGGCTGGTAGAGACCCAGCCTGAGATGTCCGAGTGGTGCTGGAGACCTGCCAAGCCCACCCCACCTCCCCAAACCAAGACGCTATCCATGCCCCACCGCAAGTGTTCCTGGCCAGCCCTGTTGGCCACTGGCAACCTGTGAAGTCTAATGACCAGCTCATCAAGACAGCAGGACAGGGAGTGAGAGCCCAAGGATCCTCCCGCCCCAGCCAGGAGGGTGAGCCTCCAGGGGGAGGCACAGCCCTGACGACCCCACCCTGGCTGGGGGCAGGGAGCGGGGTGGTCTGGGGAGCTGGGGTGTGGGTAGCTCTCTCTTCTGGACTTGTGGATTTGGCTTAAGCAAATCTCCCCTCTCTGGGCCTCAGTTTATCTCAAACACAGTGTGGGGGAAGACGGGGTACTTTTAAAAAGTCTTTGGGAGCGTAAAGAGGGATACAGGGAGGGGGCCAGAGAGGCTAATGGGCAGAAGAGCGTAGAGACGGAGGCCAGATAACCAGATGGGCGTCAAGATGGGGGCATAGAGGTGGGGGCTAGAGGGGCGTAGAGGTGGGGGCTAGAGGGACAGAGGGGCATAGAGGCGGGGGCTAGAGGGGCACAGCGGCGGGAGCCAGAAAGGGAAGAAAGGCAACCAGTGAGCTAGAAGGGCATAGAGTCCGAGGGGCAGAGGGGCACAGCCAAGACACCGAGACAGGGGACCAGAGAGCTGAAGGGCATAGAGATGGGGGCTAGAGGGCTTCTCAGACTGGGGTCCAGAGAGCACAAAGGCCAATGGGTAGGGAACCAGAATTAACGAGGGGATGGAAACTGGGGTCCGAAAAAGACAGAAGGGCATAGAAATAGAAGGACTAGAGGAGCCCGAGGGCCAGAGGGTTGCAGAGATAGATAAGCAGAGGGTCTGTCTCCTACCTGCCCTCTGCCCCTCCAGCCCCCCTGGGCCCTGGCTCACCCAGGCAACGGGTACCGTCCAGGCTGCTGGCATAACCACGGGGACAGGTGCACACGTAGCTCCCGACTGTGTTGGTGCAGTCGCCCCCGGAGCAGAGGCCTGGCACGCTGATACACTCATCCACATCTATGCAGATACATGTCCGGTTAGAGTCCAGCCCCCCAGCAGCCTTACCCCACCTCCACCTCCTCCTCCTTGAAGGGAGCCTGAGCCGCCCAGAGCGGAGAGAAGGTCCCAGCTTGAACCTCTCCCTGTCGCCCACCTTCACACTTGGCGCTGTTCTCACTGAGCTGGTGTCCAGCTGGGCAGCGGCACTCAAAGGAACCCACAGAGTTAACACAGCTGCCCCCCTGGCACAGGCCTGGGATAGCCTGGCACTCATCCACGTCTGCAAGGGGATGAGAGGCACGTCAGAGGGAGAAACCAAGGCTGCTGAGGGCTCCCACTCAGCCCTGGCTCCCAGGACCTCGGTCCTCACGCACTGGGCCCCCCACTCACCTTGGCAGGCCCCCGTGTGTATATTGGGGATGAAGCCCCGGCGGCAGGGGTGTGGCTGAGCAGAGCAGAGCTCACATGGGAAGCCCCAGGCCCGGCCCACAGTGGCACAGCAGAGCGCCTTGGTGCAGACGAGGCCTGTCAGCTGGTGCTGGCACCCCTCCAGGCCCACTCGACCAAAGCAGGGCCCTGTCCGGTAGTCTGCAGGGCAGATGGATGTGGGCAGCTGGCCTCAGCCTGCCCCCACCCCATAGTCTTCTGCATTTCCATCCCAGCAAGCCCAACTCAGGCCTCTACCTCTCTCGCCTGGACCACGGCGGTAGCCACCTTCCCAGCCTCCCTATACCAACACACCAGGTTTTTTTCCTGACCACAAGCCTTTACTCATACTGTTCCCCTTCCTTACCTGATGAACTCCTATTCACCCTTCAAAACCCTTTCTCTCCAAAGCATTCTCCAACCAACCTCCAAGAGAGGCCAGGACCTCCAAGCTTACAAAACCCAGGGCATGTCTGGAGACCCCCACCACTCCCCCAGGCCCACCCTCCCTTCAAGCCCGGGCAGGGACCCATGGAGGCCCCGCTAGAGAGCCTCTCTCATCCTTGAGCACACATCTGGCTCTGCCAAATCTCCCAGACCCAGCATCCGCCCAAATGCTCTGAACCCACAACTCTGCATCCCTGACACCCCCTCCCCACCCAGCTGAAGGTGGTCTCATTGGCCCCCCCACCGCCGTGCACGGGCCCAGATGTGACTTCCTGGCTCCATCCTCCAGATGGCTCCAATCAAGGGGCTGGCACTGGACCAAGGGAAGCCCCTTCCAGAAGGAGACGCCAAAGCCAGCCCCCAGGCCTGTATGAAGGAGGGGAGACCCGCGACAGTCCTGACTTCCTAAAGCAAAACACAGCCCCCAGAATCTCACCTCAGTCATCCAGGACCCTGGAACCCCACTCACTCCTGCCTAGGCACCCAACCCTGCCTCTCTCTGGGGCCCCCACCCCCGCTCCAGGCCTCTCCTCTCCCACCCTCTCCACTAACCTTCATTTTCCCTCAGCCATCCCGACTGCTCCCCAAGTCGGCCCGAATTCCAACTCTGTTTTCTCGCCAAATCCCTTTTCCAAACGCTCACTCTCAAACCCAGGTAACCCCCAGCCCCTCCAGCTTCTGATTCATGGCTATACTCTCTCCGACCCGGCTTCGGCCACAGATGGGCCTCCATCCCCAGCAGCACCCTTCACACTGGGGTGAGTCCCAGGGTCCTGCCCATTTTTGCCTTCCCGGGCTCCTTGGACACACAGGGCACTCTGATGGCTCCTACAGCTACAAAACTCGCCAGCCTGGGCATCCCCAACGCCACCTGCTTTTGTTCACTTTCTCATTCTCAGCTGCCCATGGTCTCCATTTCTCTGGTGGACCCTTAAATCGCCCTCCCTTTTCTTCCCCAAGAACCTCAACTATCCTCTGGGCTTCAGCCCCGTGGATGGGGCAGCCCCAGGCCTGGCTGTCCAGCTGCCTCCTGGGTGACCCACGGGCTCCTTGGCCAACACTGAGTCTCAGGGTCTTCCCCCTCCCTACCCCCGGCTGCACCATCTTCCCTCCCGTTTTCAGAGCAGACCTGGGATTTGTCCCTGCTTCCATCCCTCCCCTTGCCCCCCCCACCCCCCAACATCCAACTTCTCACAAAACATTGTTCTTTCCACCGTGTTTGTCTTGGTTACAGCCTCCCAACAGGTGACCTCCACCCACCTCAGCCCGTGGGATCATTTCAACAGTGAGGATGAAACATGAGGGGGCGTGTCCATCTCATGAACTCCGACTTATCCCTTCTACAGGAAGCCCTCCGTGACTCCCTTCCCTGGAGCACAGTGTCTCTGCCCTTCACAGCAGCAGGGACAGCAGGAAGGAGGTCAGCTGGACCCTCCCAGGGCCTGGCCACGTCTCAGGGGCTGCCAGGAAGCCCTCCTCCCCCCAAACCCCTGCCCCGCGCTCAGCTTGGTACCTTTCTCACACTGAGGCCCCATGAAGCCGTATACACAGGCACAGCGGTTCGGCCCGATGCAGCGGCCCCCGTTGTGGCAGCCGTGGTCACAGACGGCTGTGGAGGAAGTTGGGGGGGGTGTGTGGCCTGAGGTCCCCCAGCAGCAGAGGGTAGCTGGGGCCCCGGGCAGGCCCTCCTTCACGCAGGAATCCCCATAATCCGGCCCAGACCAAGAGATAAGATTGTGACAATGAGTGTGTCCCCTCCAATCCCGGTCCCAGAGGAGTGACCCGTGGGCGGTGGGCGGGTGGCAGCGGAGACCTGACCTCTGGGGTCCCAAGCCCAGGTGTGCGCGACGGGTACTCACGTTGCCCACACACGGTGCCCGTGTAGCCCCTCTGGCACAGGCAGGACTCCCCTCGGCAGCTGCCCCCATTCATGCAGCTCACACTGCACCCCGACCCTGCGGGCGGGGAAGAGGGACACACAGGAAGGCCCCGAGATGCATGCACAAGGCGCCGGGACCAGGTGCGCCCAGCCTGGCTCTGGTCCCTCAGCAAAACCCGCCTGGGCTCCCGGAAGCTTCGGGAAGCCTCTCACCTTCTCTTCCCACCCCTAGGGGGTCACTTGCTTTCTTTATTTTTTTTTAAGCTTATAATTTTTTTTTTTCATTTTTTACTTTTTTTTTTTTTGACCTCGCCACGCGGCATGCAGGATCTTCCCCGACCAGGGATCGAACCCAGGCTCCCTGCGTTGGGAGCGCAGAGTCTTACCCACTGGACCGCCAGGGAAGTCCTGGGGGGTCACTTCCTGCTCACCTCGGCTCATCCCGCAGCTGGGGGCCAGCTTCCCATCAGCACAGGCGCACAGGTTGGGTCGGGAGCAGAAGCCCTCGCCGCAGGCGTGCCTACAGACCGCTGGAGAGTAACAGGTGACGGTCAAGGCCAGGACCCGAATCCTCCGCCATCCCCACCCCATGGGTGCCCCGGGGGCCGAGGCTCTGCTGGAGCCATTGGGAGACAGAGGTGCTCTTTGGGCCAGAAACGCTGAGTAGTAAGGACAGAAGCTGGAGGTGCTGGGGCACTGGCTGTACTGTTGGGGAGGAGGCGAGGGGGCATCTCCTGGAAGCAGAGTCGGATTCTAGACACATTAGAATGGGGTGCGTGTGGGAGTGGGGAAACAGAGAGATTGAGAGACACACACACACACAGAGAAAAAGACAGACACAGAGAGACAGAGACTCAGAGAGAGACCAAGACAGAAGGAGACAGAGACTGAGACAGACAGACGGACCAACAAGCAGACAGACACAGGGAAGTTGTACGACAAAGAAACACGGGCGGGTGGCCTGGGAGCCTGCAGACAGAAGCAGGGGCCATTCCTGTGGCTTAGCCAGACGTCCCAGGCCAAGTCCACTTTTAAACAAGGCTGGACTTGCTGGCCGTAAGTAAGAGAACTGCCCCAGTGTCCCCTGCCTGCACCCCCCACCTCCAGAAGGGATCGACACTCACGCACAACACACTGGTTCCCACCAGGCAGCGTCCTCCAGCCGGGGCAGCAGTAGGCATGAAATCGGGAGCCACACACATTCGGCCTTCAGGAGAGCAGGCATGGCTGGTGAGCCCCTGCCCAGCTGGACATCCCCTGGGCCTCACCCCCCGCACCTAGCAGGACAGCCCAGCCCAGCCCACACCCCAGGGGCTTCTCGGCATCCCGGGTACCACACACCCCTGCAAGAAGCCTGGGCTGCCACGCCTGCGCACACGTCCGAGACCTGCAGGCTCCACAGCCCCATCCCAACGGCCTTGGACACCCGCCATGCACGACAGGGCTGTCCAGGCCAGCAAGAGCTGAGCCAAGGGGTCCCGGGCCATGGTGTGGGTGCCGGCCCCTCTCCTTGTCAAGCACAGACCCTCCAGAACCATGACGTGTCCCTCGGAGGCTGCGGAGAGGAAGCAGAGTCAACCTCAGCAAGAAGCCCTTGGCCACGGGGCACCCACGAGAACCAGAAACAGTGGGACCGCTGCCGGGATGGAGAAACTGGGGGCTTGTGGGAGCCCAGGGAGGCATCCAACCCCGACCCACAAGCAGGTGAACAGTCACGGGAGGCTTCTCGGAGGAGGTGTGATGTCTCAGCGACGGAGTCATCCAAGAGAAGGGTGTCGGGGCGACACAGCACACTGAGAGCAGAGGCAAGAAGATCGTGGACCGCTGAGTGGAGGGGAGGGGGTGGCAGGCAGCCAGGGTGTTTCAGGAGTGCATACCTGTGTAATGCAGCTTCTACTTGTACGTCAAGGGCAATGGAGAGCCCTTGAAGGGCTCTAAGTGGGAGGAACAAGGGCAGAAATGGGTGTTTGATGGAGTGTGGAAGGACTTGCAGGGGCCCCAGAGGAAGTACGCAGTTGAAGAGGCTGGGGCAGGCATCCAGATGAGAGGAAAGGATTCCAGGAGCAGGGGGCACAGGCTGGAACTTCCCAAAGGACAGAACATCCCTCTGCCCAGCAGGGAAGGGACAGCTTTTGTGCCCACTTCACAGAGGAGCAAACAAAGGCCATCACACATTTAGCGAAGGGCTGAGTGGGAGCTGAAGCCCAGGCAGAGGTGAGGGAGGGGAAGAAGATCAAGGGTACCCTACCCTCCAGGAGGTGGCTGGCTCTCTCCAGGACCTGGAAGGATGGGAGGGAGGCGATGGGGACACGGCCACTCCTGGCAGAGGAGATGACCAGGCAAAGGTTAGGAGGATGGAAGCTGAACCCTCAGGGAACAAAAGGCAGACCAAGTGGCCTTCATGGGGGGCCCCTTTCAAGTCCCACTTTCCACACCAGGGAGAAGAATTGGGCCTGGGTGCAGAACAGACGGGGAGTCTGCTGTGTGCCCTTGGGTCAGTGGCTGCCCCTCTCTGGGCCTTGGGGTGACATGAGAGTCTGACCAGGTGGTCCCAAGGTCCTCGGAGAAGGAAAAGACCTTTGTCACCTTTGACGGGGAAGCGAGAAAGAATCGGCCCGGCTGGTGAGGGGCACCCCTTTCTTGCTCCCAGGCTGTCCCGGCTGGTCTGCACTCCGAGGACGCGTTCTCTAGGCAGAATTCAGGGCCCACGGGGCCTCCATCTCCGGCCTGGCTTGATCCAACTCCTCCCTCACCCCCCACTTTGCCTCTGAGAACCGCGCCCAGGAGTTTGTGGAATGAATGAGCGGGGGGACGGCGCGCACTGCACGGGGTAACTGGGGGAGGCGGCGGGCAGGGAGCGAGGAATCCCGGGCTCCGCCGACGAGGAGGGGGCACGCGTCCTCAGAGCCCGCCAGCCGCGTTCTCCACCGGGCTGAGCCGGGGACGCAGGCCCGGGAGCCGCGACCACGCTCGGCCCCGCCCTCACCTGCGGGTCAGAGCCCGGCTGTGTCCGCCGCCCGCGCCCGCACCCGCACCCGGGCCGAGCCCCTCCCGCCCGCGCCAGGTCCCCGCGCCCCACGCCGGCGCCGAGCGTAGCGCGGGGAGGGGAAGGGGCTGGGTCCGGGGCTGCCTGCTGCAAACAAAGGAATCCCCTCCCCCTCCGTCGCCCCGGCCCCCTCCTCCCGCCCTTGCCTCCCCCCGACCCGCTGCTCTCCGGTTTCTCCGCCCGCCGATGGTCCCGCGCTTCCCCTACCTGCCAGCCGGCGCGCGTGGAGGCAGGCGCGGCGAGCGGACGCGCGGGGCTCGGCGTTGGAGGGCCGGTTTGGCGCGGCGCCGGGGGCCCGGGGCGGGAACGCGAAACCGAGAGGCCGACCCCGCCGAGTTCCCAGCCCAGAGCTGCCACACGGGGGGAGTCGGGGGCGGGAGGAGTTGGGGGAGGGCGCGTTTGCACCTCTGAAGCTCCCGGGGCGGGGGCCGGGGGCTCCGATGCCGGGCGGAGGGAGGGGCTGGAGCTGGGGGATGGCCTGGGGCTACGGGAGAAACTCCGAGGGGCTGAAGAAATGGGATGGGGGGCACAGAGCCGTAGGCGTGGGCTGAGACGCGGCGTGGGGAGGCTGGGGGGACCACGTTTTCACATAGAAATTGAGTGGTGGTGCCCTGAGATGGGGCTGCGATTTCGGGTGGCCTGGAAGAGAACCAGGCTTGAAAGGTCCCGGGACTCACCTGGAGGCCCACTCCTACGTCCTCCCGAGCCGCCGCCTCCTCCCTCGGGCAAGGAGAATTCCAAGGGTGACTTGGGAAACTTACCTGGCGCCTGGGGCCTGGATTCTTAACTAGACTGACATCCGGAAGCCCCTAAAAATGTAGGCAAAACGATGGCCAAAGATGAGTTTTCTAGAGAGGAGGTCCACATTTTTCATGTGATTCTCAAAATGGAGAGTTTAAGAATCCCGAAGTTCTAGACTTTCTGAGCCTCAGTTTCTCCACCTGTCACAGGGGCTGAATTTCAGAATTTCTGCTCCCTAGCTGGAGCTTATATCCAAACAAAAATTTCTAGCTTTCCCCACTACTTTCCCACCTCTGAAAACAGACACCACCAGACCAGTGAGCCTGAATATGGGGATTAGTCAGAAGGTGTTTGTTGGACCTGAGGCTGTTATTCCACTCAGCAAACTCCTATGCATCTGGCAAAGCCCAGTTCAAAAATCCATTCCCCACACCGAAATTGTTAGTTTACCCTATTGAATTCCAAAGCTGATTGTGCTGATCATGCCTCCATCAAAGTACTTGTGGAATGAAATAAATAGCAAATAACAATTTGAGGTGATATTTAGCAGGTGCTTATGTTCCAGACTTGGTGTTAAGAGTTTCATACACATTATCTCATTTAATCACCAAAAAATCTCTACGAGAGCGATAACTTTTATAATCTCCCAATATGGGTCCCAAGAGACAGACCTGGACTCTATGACACTCCTGGGCCAGAGAGAAGGAGGGGGGAAAGAAAGGAGCATTCTTTTTTTTCTTTTTTTTTACTTATTTATTTTTGGCTGCGTTGGGTCTTCGTTGCTGCGCGTGGGCTTTCTCTAGCTGCGGCAAGCGGGGGCTTCTCAGGGGCTACTCTTTGTTACGGTGCGTGGGCTTCTCACTGTGGTGGCTCCTCTTGTTGTGGAGCACGGGCTCTAGGCACGCGGGCTTCAGTAGCTGTGGCACGCGGGCTCAGTAGTTGTGGCTCTCAGGCTGTAGAGTGCAGGCTCAGTAGTTGTGGCGCACGGGCTTAGTTGATCCGCAGCATATGGGATCTTCCCGGACCAGGGCTCAAACCCGTTTCCCCTGCCTTGGCAGGCCGATTCTTAACCACTGCGCCACTAGGGAAGCCCAGAAAGGAGCATTCTGCCTGGGAATGGGAGCCTTGAAGGCTCAGTGGAAAAGAGCAAATATGAAAAGTTGGGGGAAAGATAGGCTAATGCCTAGAGACAGGAGAGTATGGAACATGCGCAAATTGAGCAAAACTGGAGCTTTTGGGGAGGGGAGAAAAGGGAAGGCGGGCAAGAGGGAAGCTGGAGGGGTAAGCAGAGGCCAGGAGCCCTCAGTGGCGTCCCCCCACCTCTGAGGGGAGCCATGGTGGGCTTCCAGGAAGAGGAGTCACTCTGAAGGCTGCTCTGTGGGGCCTAGAACTGGGTCTGGGGAGCAGTGAGGGCTCCAGGGCTGGGCTAGGGGGGGCATGAGGAAGAGCGAAACTTTGGAGACAAGATTCAGGGCATCCTGACTGAGGGAGAGGGGTTTCCGGGGCCGGTGAGGACGGTCAGGAGGGGTGGTGAGGTGTGGGGAGAGTCAGCTAGGAAAGGAACCCCAGGATCCAGTTGACAGAGGTGTGGAATTCCAGCGTGGGAAGGCCCGGGGGCTGTCGTGGGTGAACCAGCTCTCAGGGACACCTGTGTCACCGCTTCTTAGGCTCCTTTGCCAAGGTCCACCCTGGTCTGCTCTTCAGCCACCCAGTGTGCCTTACATGGGCACTGGGCTAGGTTCCGGCTGCCCCAGAAGCAGCCCAGCATATGTGTGGAATGTGGGGAGGTACAGTCCCACACCAGGGACACGGCATGACCAATACTTCGATGGCTAAACCCCGAGGTAGGCTGGTAGATCAGGCAGTGCTTCCTTCTAGAATTCTCCCTACCCGCTCTCCGGAAGCCAGGGGAGAAGGAATCCATCAGGTGTGGCGAGACAGAGGCGGTGTGGAGCTGTTGGAAGTCTCAGTGACACGTGGAAGTTCTCAGTGACAGCGGGGAGTGAGTGTTTTTTGCCACTGCACCCTCCTCACTACCGTCACACCACCTTGCCTTCCACTGCCTGAGTCTGTTACACTGGTGTCCATTACCGATATGATGACTCTGTTATATCACACTGTCATGAAGAGACATTTAGGCTCTCACTCCCCCTCCAGCATCCTAGTGTACCCCAACACTGTCCTAAGGGTAGAGCATTCACACAGTCTCCCTGTCAATATTGCATGACCACCAAATTCTTACCACAGGGTCACCTGTCAGTGTCACCCACTGCTGTCGCCCTCTCACTGTCACCCATCCATGGGACACCTTGCCGTTTTCTGGTTTGCTCCACTGCCTGGGACATTCATGTTGTCTCCTGTCACCATTATACCTTTAACTTATTGCTGTGACATTGTCACCCATTAACAGTTGTACCGTCACCCAGAGTGTCAGGATTCTTAAACTGCAAGCAGCAGGAATCGGTCACGGCAGAAAGAGCCGTTGGTCAGGTGCAGAATCCCCGGGAGGCTGGAGACCCAAGCCTGGGGCTTCTGCAGCTAGCAGAGTCACCACCAAATCACCCGCAGATCGCGTCCCACCAAGACACCATCCATCCCCTCTCTGCTCCCCGGGCTCAAATGGTGCTTAATGATCCTGGACACCGGAAACCAGCGCCAACCTCAGCAAAACGGAGTCCAGGGGGCCCCGCTTCTGACGCCAGCATCCATCAAAGTTTGGGGCAGAGTTACCTGGCTGGAGGACTGTGGGGGGGGGGCGTATGTCCCCACCTTGCTTCAAGGGGCCTGGGAGAATGGGGATCTGGTGTCTTGTTTTGTCATGGAATCCGCCTCGTGAAGGGAGCACTTCCCAGACCTGGGGAAGGATCATCTGAGTCACCTGATGGCCAAGGAGACGGCAAAGATCCTATATGTTGTGTTGTCCCCGTCTGGTCATCAGTCACTCTTCCTGCCCCACCATCTCCCTACTGTCACCCATTACCACGGCAGTGTCTTAATACTGTCATCTCTCACTGCAGCACTCTCCTTACCGTCCCTTGTCACCATCATATGGCTGCCCTACCAACATTACACCAATCCCTAGGGTATTTTCTTATTGCCATGTTACCTGTTGCTGTCATGCTTACCATGTCACCTGTTACTGTCCTACTGTCTCCATCACCCCCTGTTCTTGTTCATCGTCACCTGTCCCTGTCACATTGCCACACCATTCCTGCTACACTGAGGACCTCCCTGCTGTTATCTGTAGGGTCAGTATGGAACGTCTAAGTCATCCCAGCTCTATTCTTTCTCCCCACATCCCCCTGCCCCAACTTTCTGTGCTGTCCTGGAGTCGCCTCTTGCAGACAGAACTCAACTGTGTGCGTCCAGGAGCAGAAGATTCCGAAATGCCCCATTAACGTGGGCCTGAGGGAAGGACAGCCAGGGCTGGCACAGCGTGTCCAGGAGCACAGGGCCAGGGCTGGGGACAGAGACACAGTGGGGGAGATGGGAGTGCAGTGTGTGCTGTGTGGGGTACACTGATCCTGCCCAGGCCTGGTGGTCTGGGGACAGAGTTCTCTTTGTCTGAGCACGGGAAGCAGCTGGGCTCAGGGAGGATGGAGCACATGGCTGGGGATTTTGGCCGGATGCCTGGGAATGAGGCTGGGGAGGTGGCCGGTCCTGGAGTTCCCGGGAAGGTCAGGGGCAGGCTGGGAGGGGCAGAGACAGCAGCTGAACCCCGAGGGCTTCCCCATCTGGTTCTCCAGGAATGACAGCTCCCCGCCCTCACAACCATTCTCACAATAGACCTCCGAGGCAGGCTCTGCTATCCCCATTACACGGATGGGAAAACGGAGGCACAGAGCCCCAAGTCACTCACCCTGTCCCCAGGGCCAGTAAAGATCACAGGCAGAACTGAATCCAGGTCACAAAGCCCCAAACCTCAGTCTCCTGGGCAGAGGGAGGCAGCAGAATCCTGTGTCTCTTTGATACACAAACATATTTTCTCTTTAACAATGAACACAAATGTTAACCCCCATACGCATTGTTCCATCCTTCCTTTTTTTCTTTTTGTAAACATTTATTTTACTTGTCAACCAAATAAGTGCTTCTTAATGATTATCATTTTTATTGTATTTTAAATTATATATGTATGTATATATATTTTAATTTTTTTAAATATTTTTTTGATGTGGACCATTTTAAAAGTCTTTATTGAATTTGTTACAGTATTGCTTCTGTTTTATGTTTTTTGGTGTTTTGACCATGAGGCATGTGGGATCTTATCTCCCCGACCAGGGATCGAACCCACACCCCCTGCACTGGAAGGCAAAGTCTCAACCACTGGACCACCAGGGAAGTCCCTATCTATCTATTTATTTATTTATTTTAGGGACCGGGATAAAATTTATTTTTTATTTTTTTAACTTACCTTGAATTTATTTTTTTAATTTAAGTATAGTTGATTTACATTGTAGTGTTAGTTTCAGGTGTATAGCACAGTGGTTCAGTTATACATATATATCCTTTTTAAAAAAAATTTTGCTGAGATATCATTGATTTACAATTTCAGGTGTACAGCAAAGTGATTCACATATGTATATATATACACATGTACTTTTTTTTTTACATTCTATTCCATTATAGGTTATTACAAGATATTTAAGTGTAGTTCCCTGTGCTATACAGTAGGTCCTTGTTGGTTATCCATTTTATATATAGTAGTGTGTATATTTTAATCCCACATTCCTAATTTATCCCTCTCCCCCTTCCCTTTTGGTAACCATAAATCTGTGTTCTATGTCTGTGAGTCTATTTCTGTTTTGTAAGTTCAATTGTATCATTTTTTAGATTCCACATATAAGCGATATGATATTTGTCTTTGGCTTACTTCACTTAGTATGATCATCTCTAGGTCCATCCATGTTGCTGCAAATGGCATTATTTCACTCTTTTTCATGGCTGAGTAGTATTCCATTATATATATGTACCACATCTTCTTTTTTTCTTTTTTTTTTTTTTTGCGGTACGCGGGCCTCTCACTGTTGTGGCCTCTCCTGTTGCAGAGCACCGGCTCCGGACGCGCAGGCTCAGCGGCCACGGCTCACGGGCCCAGCCGCTCCGCGGCACGTGGGATCCCCCCAGACCGGGGCACAAACCCATGTCCCCTGCATCGGCCGGCGGACTCTCAACCACTGCGCCACCTGGGAAGCCCTCGCATCTTTATCCATTCATCTGTTGATGGACATTTAGGTTGCTTCTATGTCTTGGCTATTTTAAATAGTGTTGCAATGAATATTGGGGTGCATGTATCTTTCCTACTGTTTTTTAAATTAAGGTAAAAATTTACATAACATCAAATTAACCAAAGTCCACAACTAGTGGTGTGCAACCATCACCTCTATCTAGTTCCAAGATATTTTCATCACCCCAAAGCGAAGTCAAGGACCCATTATCCCCTCCCCCCAGCCCCTGGCAACCAATAATCTACTTTCTGTCTCTATGGCTCTGCCTACTCTGGCTTTTTCATATCAGTGGAATCACACAATACGTAACCTTTCAATCTAGCTTTTTTACTATTAATAATGATTTCGAGGTTCATCCATGCTGTGGCATGTATAGGAATTTCCTTCCTTTTCATGGCTGAATAATATTCCACTGTATAGATGGACCATAGCTTGGGTATCCATTCACCAACTGACACACATTTGGGTTGTTTCCACCTTTTGGCTCTTGTGAATAATCTGCTATGAATGTACTTGCTCTTTTCACTTATTAAGACATCTCGGTACTGCTTCTGTGTCAGTTCTGAGATGACTTGCTCCTTCTTTTTTATGTCTACAGAGGACTCTTTGGTGGGCTGAACTACGATTTATTTACCTAGTCGCCTGCTGGTGGACTTACAGGTGCTAGACCTCTGGTCATTTCAGACAGTGCTTCAGGAAATAGCCTGGTACAGGGGTCATCCTACACTAGACATCATGCAGGGTTTCTAGAAATCTTTTTGTTATGGACAATGTCAAGCATATACAAAAGTAGAGTGAATATATAGACAGTGTGATGAGCTTCCATGGCACCATCATTCAGTTTCAATACTTATCAATATATGGTCACCCTTGTCCCCTCCCACCCAGCCAGCCTGTCCAATGAAGGAACAAGGGACAGAGCGGAGGAGCATGGGTAATGACAACTCTCGGCAGGATCAGCTACTGGAGAGCAGGAGCCTGAGGTGCCCAGGGGACCACTTGTCCCCCGTGATCCCTCTGAAGCCAGAGTGATGGGGAGGATGGGAACAGCACATCCACAAGAGCATGCAGGGAGCTCTAGGGGAGCACTAAGAATCCTCTCGGGGTGGCAGATGTGACTTAGCCGTCATGTGGTCGAGTGGTTACTCAGCCCAGGGCAAGGAAGGATGGCCATTGCTGACAACAAAAGTGCTGGCCTGGAGGAGAGATGGAAGAAACGCTGGTCATAAAAAACACTTGGAGATGGCCAACAGGCACATGAAAAGATGTTCAACATCGCTAAATACTAGAGAAATGCAAATCAAAACTACAATGAGGTACCACCTCACACTGGTCAGAATGGCCATCATTAAAAAATCTACAGGGAATTCCCTGGCGGTCCAGTGGTTAGGACTCTGTGCTTCCACTGCAGGGGGCCCAAATTTGATCTCTGGTCGGGGAACGAAGAGCTAAGGACCTGCAAGCATGTTCACATGGCGCAGCCAAAAAAAAAAAAAAAAAAGTCTACAAATAACAAACGCTAGAGAGGGTGTGGAGAAAAGGGAGCCCTCTTACACTGTTGGTGGAAATGTAAGTTGATGCAGCCACTATGGAAAACAGTATGGAGGTTCCTAGAAAAGCTAAAAATAGAGTTGCCATATGATGCAGCAATCCCACTCCTGGGTGTATGTCCAGACAAAACTCTAATTCAAAAAGATGCATGGGGCTTCCCTGGTGGCGCAGTGGCTGAAAGTCCACCTGCTGATGCAGGGGACACGGGTTCATGCCCCGGTCCGGGAGGATCCCACATGCTGTGGAGCGGCTGGGCCCGTAAGCCATGGCCGCTGAGCCTGCGCGTCCGGAGCCTGTGCTCCGCAACGGGAGAGGCCACAACAGTGAGAGGCCCGCATGCTGCAAAAAAAAAAAAAAAAAAAGGATGCATGCACCCCTATGTTCATAGCAGCACTATTCACAATAGCCAAGACATGGAAGCAACCTAAATGTCCATCAACAGATGAATGGAAAAAGAAGATATGGTATGTATATGGAATACTACTCAGTCACAAAAAATAATGACATAATCCTATTTGCAGCAATGAAATAATCCCATTTGGATGAACCTAGAGATTATCATACTAAGCGAAGTAAGTCAGAAAGAGAAAGACAAATACCATATGATATCACTTACATGTGGAATCTAAAATATGACACAAATGAACTTATCCACAAAACAGAAAGAGACTCATAGACATAGAGAACAGACTTGTGGTTTCCAAGGTGGTGGGAGGAGGGATGGAGTGGGAACTTGGGATTTGCAGAAGCAAACTATTATATATAGAATGGATAAACAACAAGGTCCCACTTATAGCACAGGGAACTATATTCAATTTCCTGTGATAAACCATAATGGAAAAGAATATTTTTTAAAAAAGAATGTTTATATATGTATAACTGAATCACTTTGATATATTGCAGAAATTAACACAACATTTTAAATCAACTATACTTCAATTAAAAAATAAATTAAAAAAAAAGTCACTTGGATGTCCAAGGCAGGAGCTCCCAAATGGGAGGTCTTCCTGACACTGCAGAAAGAGAAATTGGAAGTGACAGAGGGGACAGAGCCACAGAACCACAATGGGCAAACATTTCCTGAGCTGAAGACAGGCTTGTGTCTCTGAAGGAAAGGGCTCCTGACTCTCAGACTCCCCCCATTACGCACCCCCGAGAAGAGACACATGCCTACCACATCTGGAATGTCATGAATTGGAAAACCAAGAGGGAGCTTTCTCATCTAGAACCACCAGAAGACAGAAGACAACAGAAAACCATGCTGTACTTTTGAGAGTCTTTTTAACTGTGATGCCAGTGAGATGCTGCCTCGTATCCACCAGGATGACTATTATAAAAAATAAATTAAATTAAATTAAAAACAGACAATAATCAGTGTTGCTGAGGATGAGGAGAAATTGGAAGCCTTGTGCGTTGCCGGTGGGGATGCAAAATGGTGCAACTGCTGTGGACAGCAGCGTGGTGTTTCCATGAAGAGTTAAACCAAGAACTACCCTATGATCCTGTAATTCCACTTCTGGGGACCTACCCAAAAGAAGTGAAATCGGGGTCTGGAAAAGATATTTGCACACTTATGTTCATAGCAGCATGATTCACGCTAGCCAAAAGGTGGAAACAACCCAAGCGTCTATCAAAGGATGAATAGATACACAAAATGTGGTCGATCCATGCAATGGAATAGTATTCGGCCTTATTTTTATTCAAGAACAGAGAAATATTTATGTGATGATTACACAACTACCCTCTAGAAAGATTTTATGTCAGTTTCCTAGGACCGCCATAACCAAGTACCATAAACTGGGTGACTCAGAACAAAGGAAATGTATTGTCTCCCAGTTCTGGAGGCCAGAAGTGTGAAATCAAGGTATCAATAGAGGTGGTTCCTTCTGAGGGATGAGAGAGAAGGATCTATTCCAGGTCTCTCTCTAGCTTTTGGTAGCCTCAGGCTTCCCTTGACTTGTAGATGGCTGTCTTCTTCCTGTGTCTCCATAATACCTTCCCTCTGTGTGTGTCTGTCTCCGTATTAAGCATGTCTCTTTGTTATCTGTAGTTTTCATGCTTTGATACCCGAGGCCTTGCTGACTCAGGGACTGCCCCTCCCAGGACTAATTCCTAGGCTCACCTGCCCGTGCGCCTTTCAAATGCAAACCAACCAATCCAGAGCCCACACCCTCAACCACCTCCTTTATCAAGTTCTCCCCCGCCATAATCACCCCAGGGCCGGGCGCCAGACAGCTAGAGCCAGTCCCTATGCCCAGAGCTTGCTGAAATTATTCAAATTGGCCAATCCCAAGTGTGGTTACCCTGCATTGCCTGGCCTTTCCCCGGGAAACCACAATGAAAGGCTTTTTCCCATCTTTCCCCCTTGCTCCATAGGCCTCCTGACCAACCCTGGTGCTTCTCTGTGTGGCCCTGCATGGTGTGCTGTGCCCCCTCCTTTTAGGAGCTGTGAGTAACAATGTACCTTTTCACTGGCAGTTGTCTCCTCATCTCTTGGCTTTGTCATACCTGCAGATGAGGACCTGCACTTTAAAACAGTCTCTGCATCCTAATTTCTCTCTTCTTATAAAGACACCAGTCATAGTGGTTTAAGACATACTCTAATGACCTCATTTTAACTTGATTGCCTCTGTAAAGACGCTATTTCCAAACAAAGTCACGTTCTTTGTTAGGGTTAGGACTTCCTTTGGGGGTTAGGACTTCAATATGTCTTTTTTGGAGGAAGGGGTGCAATTCAAACCTGAGTGGGTTCTATCAGTTAACATTCACCCGAGCCCCTGAGAGAACCTGTTTGCCTGTTGACTGACACCAGGTGTGACACAGGAGTGTTTCCGATCCCTCTGCATCCAGTGTGTCCTGAGCCCTCCAGATTCCAATCTGGGGCAGCACACCGGCAGAGCCCACGTGGGCTTGCAGAGTTGAGGTCCCCAAAGTGTATAAGCAGCTTGTGCCTGCTGAGGACCTGTTTCATTTCATCTGGAGGAGGCTGAGAAGGTGAGCCCCTTCTCAGGGGACCCTAGGACCACACTCTCAGGGACCTCGTCTGAGGACAGAGTCAGACACAAGGCATGGGCTCAGGGAAGTACAGTGGGGGAGGTGGGTCAACCACTCCAGGTCAAAGTGTGGAGGCCACATTGGAAGAGATATTTGCACACCCATGCTGAAAACAGGATGGTTCACAACAGCTAAGATGAAGAAGCAACCCCAGTGTCCATTGACAGATGAATGGATAAACTAAATGTGGTATCCATATGATGGAATATTTTTAAAATTTTTTAACTGAAGTATAGTTGATTTACAATGTTGTGTTAGTTTCAGGTGTACAGCAAAGTGATTCATATATATATATCTATATATGTATGTATACACATATATAGATGTTTTTTCAGATTCTTTTCCCTTATAGGTTATTACAAAATATGGAGTATAGTTCTCTGTGCTATACAGTAGGTCCTCACATATAGTAGTGTGTATATGTTAATCCCAAACTCCTTCCCCCACTTTCCCCTTTGGTAACCATAAGTCTGTTTTCTAAGTCTGTGAGTCTATTTCTGGTTTGTAAATAAGTTCATCTGTATCTTTTTTTTTTTAGATTCTGCATATAAATGATATCATATGATATTTGTCCTTCTCTGTCTGACTTACTTCACTTAGTATGATCTCTAGGTCCATCCGTGTTGCTGCTGATGGCTTTATTTCATTCTTTTTGATGGCTGAGTAGTATTTCATTGTACGTACATATGTGCCACATCTTCTTTATCCAATCATCTGTCAATGGACATTTAGGTTGCTTCCATGTCTTGGCTATTGTGAATAGTGCTGCAATGAACATTGGGGTGCATGTATCTTTTTGAATTAGAGTTTTCCCCCGATATATGCCCAGGAATGGGATTGCTGGATCATATGGTAGCTCTACTTTTAGGTTTGTTTAGTTTTGTTTTCTTTTTTGGTAGCACCACGGGGCATGCAGGATCTTAGTTGCCCAACCATGGATGGAACCTGCTGCCCCTGCGGTGGAAGCATGGAGTCTTAACCACTGGACCACCAGGGAAGTCCCTATTTTTAGGTTTTAAGGAACCTCCACACTGTTCTCCATAGTGGCTGCACCAATTTAGATTCCCACCCACAGTGTAGGAGGCTTCCTTTTTCTCCCACCTGCTCCAGCTCCATATGATGGAATATTATTCAGCCTTAAAAAGGAAGGGAGGGCTTCTCTGGTGGCACAGTGGTTAAAAATCTGCCTGCCAGTGCAGGGGACACAGGTTCAAGCCCTGCTCCGGGAAGATCCCACATGCCGCGGAGCAGCTAAGCCCGTGTGCCACAACTACTGAAGCCCGCGTGCCTAGAGCCCCTGCTCCACAACAAGAGAAGCCACTGCAGTGAGAAGCCCGTGCACCGCAACAAAGAGTAGCCCCCGCTCACCACAACTAGAGAAAGCCCGCGCGCAGCAACAAAGACTCAATGCAACGAAAAATAAATAAATAATTTTTTTAAAAAAAAGGAAGGGAATTCTGACACTTGCTGCAACATGATGAACCACGAGGACATGATGCTCAGTGAAATAAGCCAGACACAGAAGGACAAATACTGTATGGTCCCACTCACATGAGGTCCCTAGAGGAGTCAAATCCATAGAGACAGGAAGTAGAGGGTGGGGGCCAGGGGCTGGGGGACGGGGTGGGGAGTCAGTGTTTCATGGGGACAGAGTTTCAGTTTGGGAAGATGAGAAAGTTCTGGAAATGGATGGTAGGGATGGTTGCCGAACAATGTGAATGTACTTAATAGCACTAAACTGCACACTTAAAAATGCTTAAGCAGGGCTTCCCTGGTGGCTCAGTGGTTGAGAGTCCGCCTGCCGATGCAGGGCACACGGGTTCGTGCCCGGTCCGGGAAAACCCCACATGCCGCGGAGCGGCTGGGCCCGTGAGCCATGGCCGCCGGGCCTGCGCGTCCGGAGCCTGTGCTCCGCGACGGGAGAGACCACAACAGTGAGAGGCCCTCGTACTGCAAAATAAAATAAAAAATGCTTAAGCGATCATTCCACAATGTATATGTATATCAAAACATCACACAGTCCACTTATAATCAATACAATTATATTTGTCAATTATTCCTCAATAAAGTGGGAAAATTTTTAAAAATAATTTCAATAATGATTAGGATAGTAAAATATTTTAAATTTATTTTATTGAAGTATAGTTGATTTACAATGTTGTGTTAATTTATGCTGTACAACAAAGTGACCCAGTTATGCATGCAGCTCCAGAAACATGATATCATGTTAGTTTCATTGAGGGCTCAGAGTTTTTCTTGGTTTTTGTTTTCTCTCTTGATGGAGGGAAGGCTGGATGTTTAAGCAGCTGTAGGATGAATAATTGCTGGTGGCCATTTTATTTCACAAGTCATGCATTTCCTGTACCTCTGACGGTTCTGTCACATTTCTAAAGTCACAATCCTCTCTCTGTCACTAGAGAGGGCAGACCTGGCCACTGTTTTCTGGGAGACAATTAGGACAGCAGCGCTGGTTGTGCCCGAAACACGGGGCTTTGAACTTGAGGCAATGGTCATGTGGCATCTGTCAGATGCCTTCTGCCCTCTGATTGGCTGGAAACTTCCTCCCAGGTTGGAGGGTGTATTCCCATGGCCGCTGTAACAAATTACCACAAACCCCAAAACGCCAATTTTCAGACTTCCTTGGTGGCACAGTGGTTAAGAATCTGCCTGCCAATGCAGAGGACTGGGGTTCGAGCCCTAGGCTGGGAGGATCCCACATGCCCCAGAGCAACTCAGCCCGTGTGCCACAACTACTGAGTCCGTGTGCCACAACTGCTGAAGCTCACACGCCTAGAGCCCGTGCTCTGCAAAAACAGAAGCCACAACAATGAGAAGCCTGTGCACTGCAACGAACAGTAGCCCCTGCTTGCTGCAACTAGAGAACGCCCGCTCAGCAACAAAGACCCAATGCAGCCAAAAATAAATTAATAAATTAATTTTTTTTTAAATGCCAATTTTCTATCTTACAGTTCTGGAGGTCAGAATCTGAAATGGCTTTCACTGGGCTAACATCAAGGCACCCTCAAGGCTGCAGTCCTTCCAGAGGCTCTGGGGAGAGTCTGTTTCCTGGCCTTTTCCAGCTCCTGGAAGCCACCTGCATTCCTTGGACCGTGGACCCTTCCTCCATCTTCAAAGGCAACAGTGTAGCATCCTCTTATCTCTCTCTGACCCTCCTGCCTCCCTCTTTTTTTTTTTTTTTTTTCTTTTTTGTGGTACGCGGGCCTCTCACTGTTGTGGCCTCTCCCGTTGCAGAGCACAGGCTCCGGACGCGCAGGCTCAGCGGTCATGGCTCACGGGCCCAGCCACTCCGCGGCATGTGGGATCTTCCTGGACCGGGGCATGAACCCGTGTCCCCTGCATCGGCAGGCGGACTCTCAACCAATGCGCCACCAGGGAAGCCCCTGCCTCCCTCTTTTAAGGACCCTTGTGATTCCACTGGGCACACCCATGTAACACAGGAGCATCTCCCCTTCTGCATATCCATAACTTAATCCCGTCTGCAAATATGTTTCCATGTTGGGTACCGTCTTTCACAGGTCCTGGGGATTAGGGTGTGGACATCTTTGGGATGCTCTATGTAGCCTGCCACAAAGAGTTTTCCTGATGGAGAAGAAACCTCACCCGCTCCAGAGGCATAAATGAGATATGGAGTCTGAGCTCTCAACCTCCAGATCTTGTTTTCTTCATCTTCCAGATAGGAAAGAAAATCTCTCTTTTGGTGATCTTCTGGGGAAAATCAAGTGGAATCAAGTTGATAGAAATGTGCAGTGGCCACGTGGTGGCCCAAGACCCAGGCGCCCAGTGACCTAGGCCTGAGGGCATCCTCCATTTCTGTAACAACCATTTACTGATCACCTACTGCATACCAGGTACGGGGGGACAGGAAGGAAGCAGAAACAGCTTCAGGCCCTGCCGTCCTGCAGTTTATCAGAGTCTGAGGAATGTTCACACAACCATTTATTGAGTGCCTGCTGTATACCAGGCATTGTTCTAGGTGCTGGGGGGACACAGTCGCAAACAAAGCAAAGATCCCTGGAACTCACATTCTAGTGGTAGTAAGTGCCATGGAAGGGAGGTACTGGTGCCCCAGGGCCTGACTTTGGCCAAGGATCAGGGCAGGCTTCTCCAAGGCGGTAACACTTGCTCTGAGATTGACCAGATAAGGAGGAGTTAAAAGTGAGGCAGGGCTTCCCTGGTGGCGCAGTGGTTAAGAATCCGCCTGGCAATGCAGGGGACATGGGTTCAAGCCCTGCTCCAGGAAGATCCCACATGCCACGGAGCAATTAAGCCAGTGCGCCACAGCTACTGAGCCTGTGCGCCACAGCTACTGAATCCCGTGTGCCCAGAGCCTGTGCTCTGCAACAAGAGAAGCCACTGCAGCGAGACGCCCACGCACTGCAACGAAGAATAGCCCCCACTGGCCGCAACTAGAGAAAGCCCACGCGCGCAGCAACGAAGACCCAATGCAGCCAAAAATAAATAAAAATAAAATAAATTTTGAAAAAATACTGAGGGAAAGGAAGGGAAGAGCATCCCAAGGATAGGGAACGGCATGTGCAAAGACCCTGTGTGAATTGCGTGGCTGGAGCACCAGGAACTAAGGGAGAGGGGAATGAGAGGTGAGGCTGAGACAATCTATGGGGATTTTCTTGCTATTTTAAAATCAACAGGGAGCCATCGAAGGTTTTCATGCAGGGAGGTGGTTGCAAGTGGGTTCTGCAAAGATTGGGGTCACTGGGCCAGGTGTGGATTAGTCCTGCTGGGAGAGGGAGGACCCGGGTACCCACCCCCAGCCCCACCGTCTGAACCCATCTCTCTAGGGCTCCGGCCTAGCCTGTCTCCCGATGAACCCATCCACCCCACAGCTGCTGTCAGAGTCTCTACTTGCAGCTTCCTGCCCTGACCCCAAGCCTCAAGGATACCACTGGTTCAGTCAACATCTATTAAACACCCACTGTGTGCCAGGAGCTTTACATGAGTTCCACCGATAATCCTACCAGGAAGGTGTGCAGTCCAAGATCAAACGTGAAGACCGAGGCCCAAGGAGGCAGTTGGTTAAGTGCAGACTGTTGATCCCAGAAGCTCAAGCACCACTGACTCTCGGAAGACACCCACGATCCAGGGTAGCCCCTAGGATCTCAGTGAACATTCACTGAATCAATCAATGGATGAGTGAATGAATGAATGGTGGGCAAGTCCACTGTGGCTGGGGGGAAGGAGTGGAAAACATCCTCTCCTTTGGAGAGAGGTGAGTTGGACTCAGATTGAGAGGGGCCTTGAAAGCTAAACCTGGGAGTGTGGACGTGACCTGGTGGCATCAGGGAGCCATAGAGGGTTCTAGGCAGGGAGCCACACAATCTGATTGATGTTGGAGTTGGACCAGATTGCCAAGAAGGGTGGAGTTAATGGAGCCTGCCACTAGGGGGCACTCAAGTCTTCCTATAGATTGTCTTCAGAGCTGTCCTGTCTAGATGGTGGCCGCTGGCCACAGGGAGTGGTTGTGTACTTCAAACATGGCCAGTCCAAATGGAGATTTAAGTTTAAAATACACACAGGATTCTGAAGACTTCATAAGAGAAAAAGAATGTCACATGCCTCACTGATGCTTTTATAAATATCAATGATGTTGGTGATATTTGGGCCACACTGGGCTAAAAAATATATTAAATTTCATCTGTTTCTTTTTTACTTTTTTGTAATGTGGTTAAGATTGTGCAAATGGGTCGCATTTATATTTCTATTGAACGGAACTGGTTTAGAGAAAACAGTTACCGTTTTCAACAGTTGCCAGGGGGCAAACTACCCTCTTTTCCTCTTATTTTCTCTTATATTGGACATCCTTCAAGGTAAGCATCCTACAGTGTTTTCTACCAGGTTATTCTTCCTGCTCATTGACTAAAAGTACATAATACAGGGACTTCCCTGGAGGTCCAGTGGTTAAGACTCCGTGCTTCCACTGCAGGGGGCATGGGTTCCATCCCTGGCTGGGGAGCTAAGATCCCACATGCTGCACGGCATGACCACAAAATAACAATAATAATTATATAATAGTACATACTAAATAGACCAAAAATAGAGAGTGAGGGTTATTGCTTTATAAATTGGAATCCTATTGGATACACTATTTTTTACCCAGGGTATCTTATGGAAACTGCTCAGACCACCTGCTAAGGTCCTAATTCACTCTTTGTAATTGTTTGATAATCTCCCATGGTACGGATGAACCATAATTTGTTCAACCACATTCCCATTAACTGGTTTTCACTTGCTTTATAGGTTTTATTCCCTCTGCTACCTAAAAGAAAAAAAAAGCACTGCAATAAATATTTTTATACCTATGTCCATATGTGCTGATTATTTTATTTCTAAAGGACAGAGTTCTAGGAATGAGATTGCTGGGTGAAAGGCTTATGCATTTTTTTTTTAGTAAATTTATTTATTTATTTTTGGCTGTGTTGTGTCTTTGCTGCTGTGCACGGGCTTTCACTAGTTGCGAGAGCAGGGGCTACTCTTCGTTGAGGTGCGCGGGCTTCTCATTGCAGTGTCTTCTCTTTGTGGTGGAGCACGGGCTCTAGATGTGCGGACTTCAGTAGTTGTGGCTCGCGGGCTCTAGAGCACAGGCTCAGTAGTTGTGGCGCATGGGCTTAGTTGCTCCATGGAATGTGGGATCTTCCCAGACCAGGGCTCGAATCTGTGTCCCCTGCATTGGCAGGCGGATTCTCTTTTTTTAAAATAAATTTATTTATTTATTTTTGGCTGCGTTGGGTCTTCATTGCTGCACGCGGGCTTTCTCTAGTTGTGGCGAGAGTGGGCTACTCTTTGTTGTGGTGTGCGGGCTTCTCATTGCGGTGGCTTCTCTTGTTGAAGAGCACAGGCTCTAGAGCGCAGGCTCAGTTGTTGTGGCGCATGGGCTTAGTTACTCTGCGGCATGTGGGATCTTCCTGGGCCAGGGCTCAAACCTGTGTCCCCTGCATTGGCAGGCGGATTCTTAACCACTGCGCCACCAGGGAAGTCCCAGGTTTATGTATTTTAAATTTTAATAGATTTTGTCAGGCTGTAGATATCAATGAACTGAATCTAAAATCTCTATGGAAAGGCAAAGACCTAGAAGAGCCAACACAATACTGAAGAACAAAGTTGGAGGACTGACGCTACCCAATGTCAGGACTTTCTATAAAGCTACAGTAATCAAGACAGCGTGGAATTGGCAAAAGAATAAACACACAGATCAATGAAACAGAATAGAGAGCCCAGAAATAGACCCGCACAAATATAGTCAATAGATCTTTGACAACGGAACACAGGCAATCTAACGGAGAAAGGACAGTCTTTTCAATAGATTGTGCTGGAATAATTGGATGTCCATATGCCAAAAAAAAAAAAAAGAAAAGAGAGAGAGAGAGAATCTAGACACAGACCTTACACCTTTCACAATAATGAACTCAAAATGCATCGTAATGAGTTACATTGAATACGCAAATTCACAGAGACAAAAAGTTGAATAGCAGTTACTAGAAGCTGCGGCAATGTGGTACAGGAAGTTATCATTTAATGGGTACCATTTCCGTTTGGGATGATGAAAAGTTCCAGAAATAGATAGTGGTATGACTGCACAACATGGTGACTGTAGTTAATGCCACCAAATCGTACACTTAAAACTGGTTAAAATGGTACACTGTGTATTATGTATATTTTAACCCCGGCCCACACACATAGAATCATAGACCTGGATGTAAAACACAAAACTATAAAACTGCTAGAAGGAAACATAGGAAAAAATCTAGGTGCTCTTGGGTTTGGCAATGGGTTTTTAGATACAATATCAAAAGCATAATCCATGGGGAAAAAATTGATGTTGAACTTTAGTAAAATTAAAAACTTTGGCTCTGCAAAAGATGCTATTAAGAGAATGAAAAGACAAGTCGTAGACTAGAAGAAAATACTACAAAACATTTCTGAAAAAGGAGTTGTATCCAAAATAGCTGTTGCCAGGGCAAAGTGTTTAAACCCTTTTGGAGAGCACATTCCTGCCAGCCGTGCCCGAGAACACTTTTTGCCACAGTCTCACCAGAAATGAGTGTTATCACTTTTCAAAAATTTTGCCAGTTTGAGAAAGTGGCATCTCACCATTGTCTCAATTTGCGTGTCCTGACCCCCGGCCCATCTGAGCATCTTTTCATCTGATTTTGGTGACTTGGATTTGCTTTTTTTTTTTTTTTTTTTTTTGCGGTACGCGGGCCTCTCACCATTGTGGCCTCTCCCGTTGCGGAGCACAGGCTCCGGACGCGCAGGCTCAGCGGCCATGGCTCACGGGCCCAGCCGCTCCGCGGCATGTGGAGTCTTCCTGGACCGGGGCACGAACCCGCGTCCCCTGCATCGGCAGGCGGACTCTCAACCACTGCGCCACCAGGGAAGCCCGGATTTGCTTTTTTGTGTACTGCTTATTCATTCTGTTTAACCTTTATTTCCTTTTGGATTGACTTCTTCTCAATTTGTACATGCTGTTTGTCAGCTGAATTATTGATTTCAAAATTTTGTGGTATCTTTTGTCATCCAGAGTTTCCAGTCCTGCCTAGGGAAGTCTCTTTTGTCCTCAGATCACATATATAGCTACTTAGATTTCCTAACCACGTTCTTATTTTTTGTATGTGAGTACTGAATCTATCTGGAACATATTTTTGTTTATTGTATCAGCTGAGGGTCTACCTGTTTTTTTTCAGACGGTTTGATAGCAGTGTACCAGAGTGTATTCAAGATTGGGTCAATACCATTTAAAAAATAAATCACGCTATTCCCTGGGAATTAAAATGCCACCTTTTTCATGTATGTTGCGACACCTTCCTGAATTTTCGTGATTTTTTTTTCCTACTCATCTATTTAATTAGTTCCATTTTAACTATTTCAATTGAAGTATCCCCCTATTTTTTTTTACATTTGTGTTGGCTGGTCTTCCGTATAATTTTTATCCAATTCAGGAAAAATAATTATGCTTTCCACACTGGGATGCTGAATGTAATCGCATTAAGTTTATAATTTTTGGATAACGTATTTTATCGATATTGACCCATCAAAGAAATGCTATGTCTTTCCATTACTTCAGATCTTGCTTTATCTTCTTTAATGAGATTTTATGATTTTTTTATACAGTATCATATATACTAAATATAGTACAATATTTACTGTTGATTTTAGGGTAATTGCTTTTATTATATTTAAGCAATTTCTTTTTTTTTTTAACTGTTACTTCACTTTCACTAAAAAAGACTGCTGAATTTTATCAAATGTTTCTTAGTACATATTAATAGGATCTTGTGGGTTTTCTTGTTTAATTTGATAGAGTGCTTTTTATTGGAACTCTCTGGAATTCCGGAGATAAAGCTGACTATATCAGACTGTAGCTTCTCTTTTGGACAAATGACAATGTTTGATAACATTTAGAATTTTTCTGTGTTCTTAGGTGAGATTGATCTGTATTTTTCCATCCTGTCATTATGGTTTTGGAACTGAAGCTGTGAAATGCATTCATAAAATGAGGTCATAGATTTACTGGGTGAGGTTTCTGTATTCTTCTATGGAATAGGTTGAATAATTTGGATTATGATTATGATTATTTAGAGAAACTTTCTTAATATAGTTCTTTAATCACCTTTCTAATATCTTTTATGTTCATTGACCTAATCAGATGTTCCACTTGCACCAGTGAGCAGAATGTGCATTTTTCTCAGAAATCATTGATTTCCTCTAGGTTTTCCAGAAAGTTGCCTGAGCGGCATATAGAATCCTCTTATTTGACTGTTTGCATCTATGCTGACACCTTATCTCCTTAGAGGTCCCTAATCGTGTTTATTACCTCCCCCCACGCCACCCCACCCCACCCCCGCTCTGATTTTTACAAATTAATCAGGCTTGTGAGAGGTTGTCTATTTCATTGGTTTTTGTTTGTTTGTTTGTTTTTGCGGTACGCGGGCCTCTCACTGCTGTGGCCTCTCCCGTTGCAGTGCACAGGCTCCGGACGCGCAGGCTCAGCGGCCATGGCTCACGGGCCCAGCCGCTCCGCGGCATGTGGGATCTTCCCAGACCGGGGCATGAACCCGCGTCCCCTGCATCGGCAGGCGGACTCTCAACCACTGCGCCACCAGGGAAGCCCTATTTCATTGGTTTTTAAAGAATCCACTTCCTTTCTCACCCTGTTTGACCTTCCTCCCCATTTGATTCATTTCCGTTTTTCCTATCTATTCCATCTTCCTAAGTTCTTTTTGTTCTTAGTCTAATTTGTTAAAACAGTTCCATCATTTTTGTTTTCTTTTCCTCTCTCTCTCTCTTTTTTTTTTTTTTTTCTTTTGCTGATCTTAGTTCCCGGACTGGGGATCAAGCCCGGGCCAAAGTAGTGAAACCGCAGAGTCCTAACCACTGGACCGCCAGGGAATTCCCACATCTTTGATTTCTTTAACAATGGGATAATTAAGGCTCTGAGCATTTCTCCAAGATCAGTTTTATCTCTTTCAGGGATTTTGATATAAAATGTTACTTTCACTGTTTTCTGAATAGTTTACCAGTTCCCTTTTGGCTTCCTTTGTCATTCAAGGCATTGTCCTTTGTCACTGCTGATCTGTTTGGGGCAAGGAGGGTGACAGGAGGGTATGGGGTGGAAGGGTGGGCTTATGAGAGAGCTTATGGGGGATCTTTGCCCACTTCTTTCTTTTACTTCCATTCTAGAATGTTACCCATCCTAGAGAGTTTAGTGTGTGTCGTTTTCTTTGTTTCTGATTCTGCAAGATGTATATTGAGCTATGTGCCTGTGTTTTACATTTGATGTAAAATGATGCTGTGCTCTCTCACTCGCTCTCTCTCTTTCTCCCTCTCTTTCTCATATCTTCCCTTCTCTATTGGCATTTTATTTTCTGATTAAATCAGAATCTGCATTTTTTTCCTTGAGATATCTTTCACATACTATAAAATTCACCCCTTTTAAAGTGTACAATTCCGTGGTTTTCTTTATATTTGCAAGGTTGTGCAACCATCACCACAATCTAATTCCAGAACGTTTTCATCACCCCAAAAAGAAACCTCATACCTCTTGGCAGTCACCCCTCATCCCCTCTTCCCATTGCCTCAGGCAACCATGAATCTACCTTCTGTCTCTGTGGATTTGCTTGTGTGGACATGTCGTATCAATGGAATCACAACATGTGAATTTCGTATCTGGCTTCTTTTACTCACCGTAATGTCCTGAGGTTCGTCCATGTTATACTGTGTATCAACACTTCATGGCTGGCTCATGTGCCATTGTATGGAAGGATGGATCACATTTTATTACCCTTTCATATTTGATAGACTTTTGGGTCATTCCCACTTCCTGGCTATTAGGAGGCACTTTGTTAGGAAGGTTTATCCAGGTTGCTTCATGTGAGGCGTGTCTGTTAACTCCAGCTACATTCAGGACTTCTGGCTGTGCATCTCCCAGCTTCACCATCCATCTACTCCCCCAGCAATGGACCCCAGACCCCTTCAAATCTCTACCAAGCAAAACAAGTATGTGATGAACTTGATTATTCCTCTTTTTTATTTTTTAAAACAGCAATCTGCTGTGTTATTGGTCTACTCAGTATATCTTCTGCTATTTCTCTGAAGATAATAATTCAGTGGGGTTGTGTTGTGCTTTTTTTTTCTCCTTCAATTGTTTTTATTTTCCTGAGTTTGTTTATTTTTCCTGTGTTTATTCTGGTCTCTACCTTTCATTTTGGAGGTTTCCTTAAATCTTATATTTGAATGTGAGGTCCAGCAGCTGAAATGGTAGGGGGTTCATGTCAGTGGGGAGTTTCATTGAAGGCAAACTTTCCCAGAGGTCCCCCCACAAACGTCAGTCGCTATAGGTCTTTTCTCTGAAGCCATTTGGTTTCTCCAGAGAAGACTCACAGTCTCCTGTGTGTGTGGGTAGGAGGTGGGAGGGAGTACCCTTGGCTTTCTTGCGGCCCAGGAGGGAAGCGCTTGTGATCTTCTCCAGTATGGAAGCTGTTAACCTAAAACAATAAAACAGCCAGTTATTTTATAAGCAAAATGGGTTTATTCAAGAGCAGCAAAGAATTGCAATTCGGGACATGCAACTATGATGAACCACATGCAACTCCAGTAAAACAAAGGACACTCTTTTATAGAGGAGAAGGGGAAGTTGGGAGGGAATATTGTAAATAAAAAGGCCATTGGAGGAAACTGGGATTAGAAGTATAGTGGCTTTTCATTGGCTGAGCTGTTGCCAGGCAAGGAGAAATCTTTCTTCTCCCTGCTGGGTAGTAAAGTAGTGTCACTTCCTGCCAGAGATGCAAAGTATCTCTTCCTGCTGGAATTTGTATTGATACATGTGCATGGGAGCGCCCCCTTCTGGCCTCCCACTTCTATTTTAGTGAGGTTTCCCATTATTAATTTTCACAAAGTTTTCACCCCATCCCTTGCTTAAACATGGTTCCTTTTCTTCCCTCCTCACGCCTGGTACCTCCCATTTGGGAGCTAATTTCACAAGAGAATCAATTTCCTACCCCTCAGGAAATTCCTACCATTATTTCTTCAAATATTGTTCTTATTGATAACAGCTATTTATTGCACACCATTCTAGGTCCTGGCAACGTAACACTGAGCAAATCAGACGATTTATACCACTTGGAGCTTGCCCGTTCTAGTTCCTTGTGGAACCTTCTCTGTTGGAATACCTGGATTTATCCTCCATGCTCCTTAAAATTTTTCCTGTGGTTCCCATTTCTCATTAACTAGCCTTATCTATAATGGGTTATTTTTCTAACCATCTGTTTTGTTTCATAATTGACATTTTTCCATGTCCATAAATTTAGACCTCATTTTTAAATTTTTCTCATTTTTTTAAATGGACCGTATAGTATTCTATTATGTGGCCATAGCATTATATACTTAGCCAATATTCTATCGATATTATTGGACATTTAGGTTGCTTCTAATTACTTACTCTTATGATAACATATATACTTATATACATATAACTATATTGCATAAGTATACATTATATATAGATATATATTACATCTATATTATATAACTATATGTAATATATAATGTATAAATATAATTGTATATAATATATATTATATATAACTATGTTTATGTAATATACATATATTATATATATATATAACTTTTATTAAGTCTTTAATAATTTTCTTAAGATTGAATCCTAAACGTTGAATATCTGGGTCA
Source organism: Tursiops truncatus (assembly GCF_011762595.2). NCBI lineage: Eukaryota > Metazoa > Chordata > Mammalia > Artiodactyla > Delphinidae > Tursiops > Tursiops truncatus. The sequence continues at coordinate 165,313,799 of NC_047036.1, read as the reverse complement.
AAGGCCATTTATTCAACTTTTGGATACGTGTGGTCACTCACCTTGCAGAAACGTCCGTCCACCAAATGGGCAAAGTGGGGGCTCCAGTGAATGACATCCCCCCCCCCGCAGATTCCTGGAAAACAAGCACCATTCTGGGGAGATAAATTAATGGAAAAATTCATGTTCAGTGGCCAGAATGGCCATGAGAATAGCCCAGGCCCTGGAGACACTGTCCACAGCTCCAGACAGGAAGGATGGGGCTGGTGGGATTGGAAAATGGTTGTGCCTTGCTGGGTAAGGGACACAAGAAAGCATCTTCCTAGAACCCAGTCAAAGAGAAAAGAACTGTAGCTGGGATTAGGGGGCTTAGCCATGGCCGGAGAATCCGCTCTGGTGAACTCTGCCCTTCTTGTGCCATTCACAGACCGGATGCCTGGCTTCCCCTCCACGTCTGGGGCTTTGATCCAGGACAAGGAGAAGGCCTCTGAGTCTGGGGCAATGGGCAGGCTGGATGAAATCCCCACTCATTACTCTATAGCTCTAGGCTCTCAGGTTCAATCTTCATGACTCTTGATCTCCCATCTGGAAGATGCAAATAATAATAATCCCTGCCTTCTAGGGTCCCCATAGGGATTCGAGGTTACATTTGAGTGTCAAACATCATACATCAACAATAACAGTCATGAAGTAATACTTAAGAGTCAGAATGTACTTTTCCTGTGCCAGGCGCTGCCTTTCTTCTTTATGTATATTATCCAACTCACGGGACAGCCCCTCACAACTGGTGTTGCTGTCATGCCCATCTTGCACAAGAGTAAACTTTGCGTTTGAAAGAGGCTGAATAATTCACTGGCAGAGCTGGAATTTGAACTCTGTCCTGCAATTCCACAGCCCACACTCTGATTCCTGTGTGCTCTTGCCTCTTAGAGGGCACACTTTGTTTTTGCAATCTACACAAAGACAGCCTGTGCCCTGGCTAGGGCTTCCTGCCTCTTCCATGGGGAAGCTTAGACACATTGTAACTAATTATAATCATGATCATCAACCGCTACTATGTCTAAACTTCAGTGGGCCCTGAGAAGATCCAGCTTGTGGGCGTGCAAAGCTGATGCCTTTTCTGATCTCTAGGAACCTCTGGGAGGTTGGTCTTTCCACACTGCAGCCCCTGCCCTGCCCACCTGCTCCCTGTGCCTGCAGTTTGTGGTTCGGCATTGATTTCCCACTCAAAGTGCTCTTTAAAGATGTGGTACAGGGCTTCCCTGGTGGCGCAGTGGTTGAGAGTCCGCCTGCCGATGCAGGGGACACGGGTTCGTGCCCCGGTCCGGGAAGATCCCACATGCCGCAGAGCGGCTGGGCCCGTGAGCCATGGCCGCTGAGCCTGCGCGTCCGGAGCCTGTGCTCCGCAACGGGAGAGGCCGCAACAGTGAGAGGCCCGCGTACCGCAAAAAAAAAAAAAAAAAAAAAAAAAAAAAGATGTGGTACATATATACAATAGAATACTACTCAGCCATAAAAAAGAACGAAATAATGCCATTTGCAGCAATGTGGATGCAACTGGAGATTATCATACTAAGTGAAGTAAGTCAGAAAGAGAAAGCCAAATACCATATGGTATCACTAATATGTGGACTCTAAAATATAACACAAATGAGCCTATCTATGAAACAGAAACAGACCCACAGACATAGAGAACAGACTTGTGGTTGCCAAGGGGTGGGGGGTGAGGGAGGGATGGAGTGGGAGGTTGGAGTTAGTAGATGTAAGCTTTCATATATAGAATGGATAAACAAGGTCCTACTGTATAGCACAGGGAACTATATTCAATATCCTATGATAAACCATAATGGAAAAGACTATGAAAAAGAATGTATACATATATGTGTAACTGAATCACTTTGCTGTACAGCAGAAATGAACACAATATTGTAAGTCAACTGTACTTCAATTTAAAAAAATGTTTTTAAGTCTCTTTAATCTGCCTGGGAAAAGATGAGGGGAGGGCGAGGATGGGAGAGGGGCCCTTGCAGGCAAAACTCCTCCCTTCCCTCCCTTCCCAGGTCCCCTGCCCTGAATCTATTCTCTGACCAGGTAACCTTACACCCTCTTTTGGGAAAAACTATCTGCCTCCTCTTTACCCTGTTCCCAGCTAGCCAGATACTGAGGTTTCTCTGACGTGGAGAGCCTCTGTGATCTGGGTGCCAGCCGAGTTGCATAAACTCAGGTATCTTGGAAATCAGCCCCAGCCATGCCCAGCCCCCTGGGCAGATCCATTTATCTGCCGATGGACACTCGGGTTGCTTCCACCTTTTCGGCTACTGTGGATAATGCTGCTATCAACATGGTGTACAAATATCTCTTGGAGGCGTGTTTCCGTTTAATTCTTCTCCTAAATACTAGCATTTTACAAAACCGTTCCGTGCTTTTGAAACGAACGGTGGAAGTTGGACACCTTTACAAATTCACCGAGGTGTGCTAACTCAGAGGTTAGCATTGTGGACTGCCCAGATTCAGCTCCTGGTTCTGTCACTTCTTCTGTGACTCCAGGCAGATCATTTAACCCTTCAATGCCACCTCAGCTTCCCTCCTCATCCGTAAAATGGGGGAGAATTACAACAGCTGGTTTCCAGATCTAAACGTGGTGTTTCAGTACATGCCAAGAAAAAACACAAACACAGGTAAAGCACCCATCATAGTGCCTGCATCCAAGCCGCTCCTATTAGTGTGTCCCGACCTGCTTCCTCCCACGTGGCAGCTACACAGGGTCCCATATCGTGGAGGGGCCCTTGTTTTTATTTAACTGGACCACAGTGGGCAAACATTCATGTTTTCCTACCACAAATTACGTAGCAAGGAATCTCTTCTCGAATTTCCTTGCACATGCAAGTTTATTTGCAGGATGCATTCCCAGAAATGGGATGGCTGGGCTTCCCTGGTGGCGCAGTGGTTGAGAGTCCGCCTGCCGATGCAGGGGACACGGGTTCGTGCCCCGGTCCGGGAAGATCCCACATGCCGCGGAGCGGCTGGGCCTGTGAGCCATGGCCGCTGAGCCTGTGCGTCTGGAGTCTGTGCTCCGCAACGGGAAAGGCCACAACGGTGAGAGGCCCGCGTACCGCACAAAAAAAAAAAAAAAGTGGGATGGCTGAGCCGAAGGGCATGTGCATTTAACAGTTTTATAGCTGGCCTCTGATTGCCCTCCTCCGAGGCTGTGCCCGGGGCTGGGTCACCCCTGCAATGACTGACGGGCTGGGTCCCCACAGTTCAGCCCACACCTTGTCTTCTCAAACTTTGCTCTTTGCCCATCTGATACCAGAGAGGCTTAAGAGGGCCTGTGAACGGGCCTGGGGACAAGTGAGGCTCTGATGTCCTGGGGGAGCAGGCGCATGCGCGCGCGCGTGCGTGTGTGTGTGTGTGTGTGTGTGTGTGTGTGTGTGTGTGTGTGGTGATCAGTGCCTAAGACCAAAAGGAAGGAATGAGTGAATCACCCCGAAGCCCAGCGAGTTCAGCTTGCAAAGTGCTCTACGTCCCCGGCTAAGAAGCGTGAGCTCTTTTCCGGGCTCTAGGACAGCTCTGGGGGATTCTAAGTGGGGATGAGGGATGCCATCCTGTGTCTCTCAAAGCCATCTCTCTAGCTGCTGGTGGCTGGTGGGCATGGGACTGGGCTGAGCCAGGAGCACCAGGCAGGAAGCTGGTTGAAAAGCAGAAACAGAGGTCAAGTGTCTGGATCCCTGGGGCAGGGACCCTGTCTGTCCCGGCCATTGCAGTGGCTCCAGGAACCTAGGGCCTGTTGCACGAAGGGGCTGATACGCACTTGTTGATGGAATGAAGCCAAGCGTCGCTGGTGGAGTGAAGAGGGGACATCTCCATAGAGCTGGATGGTCAACCGGCGGCAGGGGATGAGGGAGAAGTTGCCATTTAGGAGGATGCTTGGGCCCTTACCTGGGTCGGTGGACAACGTTGAGATGGGTTCTGGGGACATATCTGGGAAGGCGAAGGACATGTGGGTCTCAGGCTCCCTGAGAGACCTGTGCTGCTATGGAGACAGGAGGGAAACAGAAGACACAGGACACACGTGCTAGCTCAGGACCAGGGAACAGGTGTAGCGATAAAGGGCTAAAGGTGAGTGGAGTCACAATGTGAAAGAGTATATTCATCATGCGTTTGCACGTTCTGTATTTTTTGATGCTTTGACATCCGGGGGCCCTGCTGATCCTGGAGACAGGCTCCTCCCGAGATTAGCTAATTCCTAGAGATAGTGAACAGCTGCCTCGGAGAGCACACCTTTCTTTCCTTTGCAAACCAGCCAATGCAAAACTCATAAACACAACCACGTCCTTACTGGGCTCTCCACTCTGAGCCAACATTCCCCTGCTCCAGTCACCCTGAGGCTAAGTGCCAGGAGACTAGGGAGAGCCCCTACGCCACAGAGTTGGCTGAAATTATTCAAATAAGTCAATCCTGAATCTTACCCTGCTCCGCCTTGCCTTTCCCTTAGAAACCAAAATAAGGGGGGTGGGGAGGGGAATGGGAAGATGATGTTGGTCAAAGGGTACAAACATCTAGTTAAAAGATTAAAAGGTTTGGGATCTAACGTCTGGCATGGTGATTATAGCTAATAATACTGTATCACATACTTGAAAGTTGCTAAGGGAGTAGATCTTAAATGTTCTCATCACGAAAAAGAAATGGTAACTATGTGACAGGATGGCTCTGGTGGTAATGGTTTTGCGGTTTACAAGTGTATTGAATCAACATATCATATACCTTAAATGTACACAGTTACGTGCCAGTTGGATCTCAATAAAGCTGGGGAGGAAAAAAATGCCCTGAGGGCAGCTGCAGAGCCTAAAATGCAGTGCAAGTTTCTTCTGAGCCTGGGGCTCTGGGCAACTGCACAGACAGAGCTGGTCTTGGAGCTGCAGTTCACACACGGCAAAGCAAGGAAGCAATTTGGCTTGAGTGTGCCCAGCTGGGCAGCAGCAGAATCACCAACACTTCCCTCTCGACACGGCATCGGGCTGCATCGTAGAGGCTTGAATGAGCTTCTGCAGTTCGGTCCTGGGCGTCCAGGTCTCCACTGGCAAATTCCATAATTACAACTTGCTGTGCTACAACTTGGACTTCCGTTTTGTAAGTCACCTGGTTGGAATTGATCAAGAGGCGCTGGAGGTTGGGGTAACCCAGAAGCGTTTGTTCACACGTGGTTTCTTTCCTAGCACTTTTTGTAAAGAGAAAGTCTTAACGACATAAATAAGAAAAATCTTATTTAAAAAGAAAAAACTGAAGAGCTACAAAAATGTCTCCCTTCAGGGTGAGTAGTTGCTGGGTTCCATGCCTGAGTTTTGTGGCTGGGTTTCATGTGGGGTTCTCTGGCTGGGTTCTGTGGCTGGGTCCTGTGGCTTCATTCTATAGTGGGGGTTTGTGATTGGGTTCTGTGGTTGAATTCTGTGACTGAGTTTTCTGTTGGATTCTGTGGCTGGGTTCCACTGTTGAGTTTGTGGCTGGGTTCTGTGGCTGGGTTTCATGTTGGGTTCTGTGGCTGGGTCCTGTGGCTTCATTCTATAGTGGGGGTTTGTGATTGGGTTCTGTGGTTGAATTCTGTGACTGAGTTTTCTGTTGGATTCTGTGGCTGGGTTCCACTGTTGAGTTTGTGGCTGGGTTCTGTGGCTGGGTTTTATGTTGGGTTCTGTGGCCAGGTTTTACGGCTGGCTTTTATGTTGAGTTCCACAGCTGCATTTCATGGTTGTGGTGTGTGTGTGTGTGTGTGTGTGTGTGTGTGGTTAATCTTACATTTGTTTACTTCTTTTTTATTTTTATTCATGGTTGTGTTTTGCTGCTGGGCTCTGTGGCTGATTTAGGGCCTCAAGAACCTCTACAGCTTCTGCTCTCTTACCTGGGAATGTTTCAAGTTCAGGTGAAGACACTGCAAAGACATTTTCCCCCTAGTTTGAAGAAATAAATTAATGAAGACATCCACAGGCTGGATCAGATTTGAACTAGGTTAAAAGTGACCTCTCTTAGGAGCAAATGTTTTCATCTCAAAGGAAAAGGCAGGTACCCTGAGTTTGAGGCCAGAGACTGGGCACAGAAACCAGGAGAGGTTTACCTGGGGTAGGGATTGGACCAGGATGAGTACTGGCTTTTTTTTTTTAATTAATTAATCAATTTATTTGGCTTCATTGGGTCTTTGTTGCTGCGTGTGGGCTTTCTCTAGTTGCAGTGAGTGGGGGCTATTCTTCGTTGTGGTACATGGGCTTCTCATCGCAGTGGAGCACAGGCTCCAGGCGTGCGGGCTTCAGTAGTTCTGGCTCCCAGGCTCAGTAGTTGTGGCTCACAGCTCTAGAGCACAGGCTCTGTAGTTGTGGCACACAGGCTAAGTTGCTCCGTGGCATGTGGGATCTTCCCGGACCAGGGCTCGAACCCGTGTCCCCTGCTTTGGCAGGCGGACTCTCAACCACTGCGCCACCAGGGAAGTCCTGACTACTGGTTTTATTAGCACTCTGGGTACAAAGTGCTGTGGGTTTTGGTGTCCTGCCCTCCACCCTATTTTTGCCCAAATATTTTTATTATTAAATATAATATTTAACTTACATTTAATATATTATTATAATTAATATCCTAAGATAAACCATACATTATTTATATATTTTACTACATAAATATATAAATAATATCCTGCTATTTTGAAGGTGTGACTTTTCAGAACATGGGATTTTTCAGAAAAACATTCCTGATGTATGAGCACCTACTGTGTGCCAGGCACTTTCTAGGCACAAGGACCCTGCCCTCCTGGATGTGACTGACACTCCAGGGGGATGGGGCGGATTGCATCCTCCAAAAACAGGAGTAACAATCTCTCCCATGCCACTTGCTCTTCTTTAGTGTGAACTTGACACTCCTGGACAAGAAGTGGGGTCTAGGTCTCCTCTTGACCCTGGGCAGAACTCTGTGTCCATCTTAACCAATAGAGAATGGTGGAAGTGACACTACACCACAAGGCTAGGTCATACATGGCAATGCGGCTCCTTCCTGGGATGCTCCCTTTTGGAACCAGCCTCCATCATGTGAGGAAGCCCAAGCCACATGGAAAGGCCATGGGTACGTGTTGCAGTTGACAACCTCAGCTGAGCTCCCAGCCGGCAGCCAGCATCCATCACCAGACAGGAGAGCCAGGAACCTGGAAGTGACCCCAATCCCAGCCTGACTGTGACCCACTGAGAAACCTTGAGCAACAACCAGCCAGCTTGAACAATCATCTACAGGAAGACACTGGAACTCACCAAAAGAGATACCCCACATCCAAAGACAAAGGAGAAGCCACAATGAGATGGTAGGAGGGGTGCAATCACAATAAAATCAAATCCCATAATCGCTGGGTGGGTGACTCACAAACTGGAGAACACTTATACCACGGAAGTCCACCCACTGGAGTGAAGGTGCTGAGCCCCACGTCAGGCTTCCCAACCTGGGGGTCCAGCAATGGGAGGAGGAATTCCCAGAGAATCAGATTTTGAAGGCTAGCGGGATTTGACTGCAGGACTTCGACAGGACTGGGGGAAACAGAGACTCCACTCTTAGAGGGCACACACAAATTAGTGTGCGCATCTGGACCCAGGGGAAGGAGCAGTGACTCCATGGGAGACTGAGCCAGACCTACCTGCTATTCCTATACACTAATGATGAAAAATCTGAAAGAGAAATTAAGGAAACACTCCCATTTACCATTGCAACAAAAAGAATAAAATATCTAGGAAAAAACCTAACTAAGGAGACAAAAGACCTGTATGCAGAAAACTATAAGCCACCGATGAAAGAAATTAAAGATGATACAAACAGATGGAGAGATATACCATGTTCTTGGATTGGAAGAATCAACATTGTGGAAATGACTATACTACCCAAAGCAATCTACAAGTTCAATGCAATCTCTATCAAACTACCAATGGCATTTTTCACAGAACTAGAACAAAAAATCTCACAATTTGTATAGAAACGCAAAAGACCCCAAATAGCCAAAGCAATCTTGAGAAAGAAAAACGGAGCTGGAGGAATCAGGCTCCCTGACTTCAGACTATACTACAAAGCTACAGTAATCAAGACAGTATGGTACTGGCACAAAAACAGAAATATAGATCAATGGAACAGGATAGAAAGCCCAGAGATAAACCCACGCACATATGGTCACCTTATTTTTGGTAAAGGAGGCAAGAATATACAATGGAGAAAAGACAGTCTCTTCAATAAGTGGTGTTGGGAAAACTGAACAGCTACATGTAAAAGAATGAAATTAGAACACTCCCTAACACCACACAAAGATAAACTCAAAATGGGTTAAAGACCTAAATGTAGGGCCAGACACTATAAAACTCTTAGACGAGGGCTTCCCTGGTGGCGCAGTGGTTAAGAACCCATGTGCCAATGGAGGGGACAACGGGTTCAATCCCACGTCTGGGAAGATCCCACATGCCGTGGAGCAACTGAGCCCATGTGCCACAGCTACTGGGCCTGCACTCTGGAGCCCGCAAGCCACAACTGCTGAAGCCCACGTTCCTGGAGCCCGTGCTCCACAACAAGGGAAGCCACCACAATGAGAAGCCCACGTACCACAACAAAGACCCAACACAGCCAATAAATAAATAAATTTAAAAAAAAAAAGAAAGAGGAGCATTGTGTACAAAAAATGTAGAAATGTCAGGGTTTTCCCTTCTAATAAGGAAAACAATAGCTTTTCAGAAGCTTACCATCAATGTCCACTTCCATCTCATTGGCCACACATGGGTCACATGACCACTTCAAGCTCCAAGGAAATCTAAGGACATTTGCATTTTAAACTGAGCATACTGTTGTCCCAGACAAAATCAATGTTCTTTAGGAGTTAAGAAGGAAAAATGAATTGCAGGCAGGCAGCCCAGCATCTTTGCAAAAATAACTGCAAACAAATTTCAGGGGTGTGGCAGTCAGCCTCTAAGATAGGCCCCCTGTGACCCTCACCTCCTGGTATTCAAGTCTCCCCCCCATATTAAAGCAGAGGTGGGATGATCTGTGTGACCAGTGGAATTCTGTAGGACAGTCATATATGGCTAGGTCATAAATGACATTGCAGCTTCCACCTTGGTCTTTTGTAGGGGTTGGCAGGGTTTCTTCTGTAAAGAGCTGGATAGTAAGTATTTTGTATAGCAAGGGCCATGCAATCTTTGTTGCAACGACTAGACTTGCTGTTGTAAAAGCAGCCATAGACAACATTTAAGCAAACGATCATTTGTGCCAATAATGGAAGTTTATGTATAAAAACAGGCAGTGGGCCAGATTTGACCTGCAGGCTGTCGTGTGACCACCCCTGGTCTTTTGGATTGCTTGATCTGGTGGAAGCCAGCTGCCATATTGTGAGGATGTTCAAGCAGTCTTGTGGAGAGGCCCAGGTGGTGAGGAGCTGAGGCCTCCCACCAACAGCCAGCACCAACTCTCCAGTCACATGAGTGAGCCACCTTCAAAGTGAATCCAGTCAAGCTTTTAGATGATGACATCTCTGATTACAACCTCCTGAGAACCGCCTCGCCGGACCCTCCAAGCCAAACTGGATCAGGAAACTCCCAGACTCCTGATCCACAGAAAATTGGAAAGATAAGAAATATTTATTGCTTCTTTCAGCCACTATGTTTTGGGATAATTTGTTACACAACAATTGCTAATGAATACAAAGTGATCTGAAGAGTTAAATATCTAAAAATCGAACTACATATTTTCATGGGACTAAAAAAAAATTAAGGAAATAAAAGTAAATGGATTTCAAATCTCTGAGGTTTCAAATCTCTTTCTAAGCTTAAGAGTAGTGGGAGAAATGGGAAAGGAATGTACTGGGTTATCTCTCTTTAAAATGTAAAGAGCTTGGGACTTCCCAGCTGGTCCAGTAGTTAAGAATTTGCCTTCCAGGGACTTCCCTGGTGGCACAGTGGTTAAGAATGTGCCTGCCAGTGCAGGGGACACGGGTTCGATCCCTGGTCTGGAAAGAGCCCACACGCCTCAGAGCAACTAAGCCTGTGTGCCACAACTACTGAGTCCGCGTGCCACAGCTACTGAAGTGCACGTGCCTAGAGACTGTGCTCCGCAACAAGAGAAGCCACTGCAATGAGAAGCCCGTGCACCACAACAAAGAGTAGCCCCTGCTCACTGCAACTAGAGAAAGCCCGTGTGCAGCAACGAAGACCCAACACAGCCAAAATTAAATAAATAAATACATTTATAAAAAATGAAGAGAGGATTTGCCTTCCAGTGCAGGGGACACGGGTTTGATCCCTGGTCGGGGAACTAAGATCCCACATGCCACAGGGCAACTAAGCCCCCACGCTGCAACTACTGAGCCCGCGTGCTCTGGAGCCTGTGCGCCACAACTACTGAGCCTGCACGCCACAACTAGAGAGAAGCCCACACGCCACAAAGAAGAGACCGTGCCACAAAGAAAGATCCCGCATGCTGCAACGAAGATCCCGCATGCCGCAACTAAGACCCAACACAGCCAAATAAATAAATAAAAGAAAAAAATATCTAGTATATAACCAAACATATTTAAAAATAAAATAAAATAAAATGTAAATAGCTTATATGAATCGATTTTGATGAATCGTCCAACCAAGAGATGGAGAAGATGAACAGAGAAATCACAAGTATCCTGGTGAAACAAGCCAAACAGCAGTGCTGATACACCAGGGAAAAGACAGTCAACTTCGGGAATTCTCAAAGATACTCATTGCTGATTAAAAATGCAACATCTTTTTGTCTGTTTAAACCGTGGCTTTTTAAAAAAATTGCAGAATATTGCTTTGGCTTGCAGCTTTCAGTATAAATGACAGCCTTCTGGAGAGCATTTGGCAACATGAACCAAGAATCATAAAGTGTTTGTCTTTTTCAAGCCAGTATTTCCACTTCTGAGAGTTCATCCTGAAGAAATACGAGAAGTAGGCAAGTATTTACACATAACCATACTCATGGTAGCGCTTTTCTTAAAATTTATTTTATTGAAGTACAGTTGACTTACAATGTTGTGTTAATTTGTGCTACACAGCAAAGTGATTCAGATATATATATAAATATATATTCTTTTTCATATTCTTTTCCATTACGGTTTATCACACGATATTGAATGTAGTTCCCTGTGCTATACAGTAGAATCTTGTTGTTTATCCATTCTGTATGTATTAGTTTGCATCTGCTAATCCCAAACTCCCAATCCACCCCTCCCTCACCCCCTGGTAGCATTATTTTAATATTCACTTAGCACAAAGCTTACAGTGCACAGTTAAGTAAACTGCAATATAATAACGTGATCAAATCGGCTAGGCAGTCATTAAAAATGTGTTTAATGCTTTTAAGTATATGGAAAGATTATTCTAATGACACAGATTTTTTTTTAACAATATGGAAAGTGTTTTCAGACAGTATTCTAAGAAAAAACGATGCATGCAGGTGGAACCCAATATTTTTTTCTAGATTTTTCTGTGATTAAAAATCCCATTGCCAGGACTTTCCTGGTGGTCCAGTGGTTAAGACTCTGTGCTTCCACTGCAAGGCGGCACGGGTTGGATCCCTGGTTGGGGAACTAAGATCCCACGTGCCGAACAGCACGGCCAAAAAGAAAAAAAATGATCTCAATCCCTGGAAAGCAACAGGAATTCTCACTCAGTGCTGGTGGGAAGGCAAAATGATCCAGCCACTTTGGAAGATGGTTTGGCAGGTTTTTATAAAACTAAACATACCCTTACTATATGATCCAACAATCACCATCCTTGATATTTACCCAAGTGAGTTGAAAGCTCTGTCCACACAAAACCTGCACACAGATGTTTGCAGGTTTATTCATAATTGTCAAAATGTAGAAGCAACCAAGATGTCCTTCAGTAGGTGAGTGGATAAATAAACTGTGATATATCCAGACAAGGAAATATTGTTCATCGTGAAAAAGAAATGAACTACCAAGCTATGACAAGACATGGAAGGATTAATTATATTTATAGGAGAAAGAAATTTTTTAACTAATTCTATTTTCAATATAATGGAAAAAATAAAATATTCAGGAGTAAATTTAACAAAAGTGCAAAACTTATGTTCTGAAAACTGCAAAATATTGTTGAAAAAATTAAAGAAGAGACATACCATGGGTAAAAAAAGACAAGACATGGAGGAAACTTAAATGTAAAAGAAGCCAATCTGAAAAGGCTACATTCTGCACGATTCTAACTCTATGACATGGAAAAGGCAAAACTATAGAAAGAGTGAAAAGATCAGTGGTTACCAGAGGTTGAGGGGTAAGGAGGGATGAATCAGTGGAGTGCAGGGGATTTTTAGGACAGTGGAACGACTCTGTATGATGCTATAATGGTGGGTGCGTGTCATTATACATTTGTACCCATAGAATGAACGATACCAAGAGTGAACCCTAAAGTCACCTAGGGACTTGGGATGGTTATGATGTGTCAATGTAGTTCATTGATTGTAACAAAGGCACTTCCTCAGTGCCATGTTGGTAGTGGAGGAGGCTGGTCGCGTGGGGCTGGGTACAGGGAGTATATGGGAACTACCTGTACTTCCTACTCAGTTTTGCTGTGAACCTACGATTGCCCTAATAAATAAAGTCTATTAAAAAAAATAAAATCCTACGGGGCTTCCCTGGTGGCGCAGTGGTTAAGAATCCACCTGCCAATGCAAGGGACACGGGTTTGAGCCCTGGTCCAGGAAGATCCCACATGCCTCGGAGCAACTAGGCCCACGCACCACAGCTACTGAGCCTGTGCTCTAGAGCCCGCGAGCCACAACTACTGAAGCCTGTGCGCCTAGAGCCCGTGCTCCGCAACAAGAGAAGCCACCACAGTGAGAAGCCTGAGCACCGCAACGAAGAGTAGCCCCCGCTCACCGCAACTAGAGAAAGCCCGGGCAGCAAGGAAGACCCAACGCAGCCAAAAATTAATTAATTAATTAATTAACTTTTTAAAAAAGGGAGCAGTGCAAGGGAATTTTGTCAAGTGATGGAACTGTTCTATACCCTGACTGTGATGATGGTTATACACATGTTAACATGCACAGAGCTACATAACAAAGGAAAAAGTCAATTCTGCTTTACAATAAGTTAAAAAATTTTAATGCAAATAAAGAAAATCCTGTTGCCAGATCCTCAGCTGTCCTCAGTTGGCCCATAAGACCCTGTTGTGTTTGGGGCTCTGAATCAACGTGTTATGTCTGGACCTGCTCCAAGCTAGAGATTCTCAGAAAAATGCAAAAGACTGAGTATCTTGCAAATGATTTCTGAGGTCTGAAGCCCACCCAGGGGCCCTTCCTTTTGGAGCTCCACTTTGTCCATGGGACCCCAGGTCAAAATCTAGTGACTCTTCAGATCCACCAGCACCTTATTCACCTGTGGCTCTTCCCATGATTCCACCTCAGCAATGACCCCCTCAGTCACCCTGACACTTAGCCAGAAATTGGTACATATTTCTCTACTCCTTCCTCCAATCAGTCACCTAGATCTGTTGGCCTTACCTCCTGAATGCCTCCCAAAACTTCTTCCAAAATATCTGCCCCAGAAATATAGCTGACAAAGGACCCATGGTTCAGCATATATAAAGAGCTCCTACAAATCAACAAGAAAAAGGCAGAAACCCCAAGGGGGAAATGGGCTCCTCACAAAAGGTCATCTCCAAATGGCCAATCAATTGAACCATTTCTTGTGGAGGCAGCAGGAAAAGTGGAGAGTGGGTTTTAAAAGGAAATAACTTTCTGAGAAGTACCAAGGAACCAGCTATAAGGACTTTGTTGAAGTTCATAAGAGTGAAAACTTAGAAGCCACTAGACTGTCCATTTGTGGGGGAGTAGAGAAATGGAAAGAAAAATAGTCCTGTGATGGAATATTATGCACAAGTGAAAAGGGGAAAATATCTCCTCTCATCTCTGTCGCTACATAAGTGGATCTCAGAAAGATACTGCTGAGAGACTTCCCTGGTGGCACAGTGGTTCAGAATCCACCTGCCAATGCAGGGGACATGGGTTCGAGCCCTGGTCCAGGAAGATCCCACATGCTGTGGAGCAACTAAGCCCATGCTCCATGACTACTGAGCCTGCGTGCTGCAACTGCTGAAGCCCACATGCCTAGAGCCCGTGCTCTGCAACAAGAGAAGCCACCGCAATGAGAAGCCCGCGCACTGCAACGAAGAGTAACCCCCTCTCGCCACAACTAGAGAAAGCCTGCGTGCAGCAACAAAGGCCCAACACAGCCTAATTAATTAATTAATTTTTTAAAAATGAAAAGAAAATACTCCTGAGTGAAAACAAAAAATAAGTCGTGTGATGATAGTACAGTGTGATACTATTTATATAAATTAAACACACACGTGTGTTGTTTCCAGATACATCTCTGTCTGTGGAAGTAAATACACATTATGGAAGTGGTTGTCCCTGCTGGGAGTGCAGTGATTTTATTCTAGGTACTTGTGTCTTTCAAGTGTGTCTCCCCCACAGTGGTCAGAGAGATCATGTCACTGTAGATCCAGAGTAGAATGTAACCTGATGATCAATGCAGCCAGGCACATCAGTGTGATGGAGGTGGCCAAAGGGACCAGAAGGACTAGAGTGAAGATGGCCCTGATGCCACTATATGTCCAGCATATATAAAGAGCTCTTACAAATCAACAAGAAAAAGGCAGAAATGTCATAGGAAAAATGGGCCTTTCACAAAAGGTAATCTCCAAATGGCCAATAAATAAAAAGATGCTTGACATCATGAGTCATCAGGGAAACGCCAGTTAAAACCAAAATGTCATGACACCTACTAGAATGGCTAACGTGAGAAAGACCATACCAAGTGACGCTTCTGCACTGCTGGTAGGGGAGTAAAACGACACAACCACTTTGGAAAACTGTTTGGCAGGATCCACAAAGCTGAATCAACATCTACCCTATGGCTTCTAGGAATAAAGTCAAAGGAAATGTGGACTTACCTTCACTGAGAAACCTACGAGAATATTCCTAACACCTCTGCTTGTAATAACCCCAAACTGGAAACCATCTAAATGCTCAATAAAAGGATGTGTCAATAAATTGTGATGATTTCACAAAATGGAATACTATATCGCAGTGATTCTCAACCCGGGGTGATTTTTACCCCTAATGGGCCATTTGGCCACATCTAGAGACATTTTTGGTAGTCAGAACTTGGGGGGAGGGGCACGTGTTACAGTCATCCCGTGTGTAGAAGCCAGGGATACTGCACAACATCCTACAATGCATGGGACACACCAAGAAGCATTCAGACTCAAGTATTAGTAGTGGTTGAGAGACTCTACAACAATGAACAAGAATTATCACCCAGGGCTTCCCTGGTGGCGCAGTGGTTGAGAGTCCGCCTGCCGATGCAGGGGACACGGGTTTGTGCCCCGGTCCAGGAAGATCCCACATGCCGCGGAGCGGCTGGGCCCGTGAGCCACGGCCGCTGAGCCTGCACGTCCGGAGCCTGTGCTCCGCAACGGGAGAGACCACAACAGTGAGAGGCCCGCGTACCGCAAAAACAAAAAAAAAGAATTATCACCCTGCCTGAAAGAAGCCATAAAGTCCAGCCTCTATGGGAAAAGAATCTAAAAAAAGAGTGGATATATGTGTGTGTATAACGGATTCACTGTGCCGTACACCTGAAACTAACACAACATTGTAATTCAACTATACCCCAATAAAAAAAATTAAATAAATAAATAAAATAAAATTGGATACCCAACCTCAAAAAAAAAAAAAGTCCAAATGACAAGCAAAGTGATTCTATGCTATTCAATGTTAAGTTAGGGGTTACCCTAGGGGTGGAGGGGCACAGCGGGCAGAGGGAGTGACAGAAGAAGACACGGCAGAGGCTTCAGAGGGCCGGTGATGTTCTGTCCTCGATCGGGGTGCTATACAAACATGTTCATGTTGTGAAAACTTTGCAACGTACATTTGTGACCTGTGCATTTCTTTTTGGCATTTGTGCTATATTTGAATAAAAAGTTCTAATAGTTAAAAATCCCCTCCTTCCTTCCACCCCGCTGCCCTATTCAGGTCTTATCAACTTTGTACTAGGTGATTGCCCCTACCTCTCCCCTCTTCCCCAGCCCGTCCTCCAGACAGCAGCCAGGGGAGTTCCTGGGACACACTTATAAGACCATGTCCCTCCCTGCTTTAAACCCTTCCATGACTCCCTATTGCTCCCAAGACTAGATCCAAGCCTTTAAGGACTTTCTTGGCGCCAGCTCTGCTTCTTCTGCAGTCTCGTATCTACCTGTCCTCTCTGCTCCTTGCACCATTAACGAGCATCTCAGAACATGCTGCTTCAAACCTCCAAGTCTTTGCATGCACTGCCCTCTGCCTGACAGCCTGACTGCCCCGACACACTCTTGCCCTCCAAGGTTCAGCTCTGATGGCCCTGCTCATACCTAGGGGTCAGGAGGCTTTTGGATCAGAGATGATTTTCGGGGTTTTGGGTTTTTTTTTTTTCAGTTTTTCCTTTGTCTTTTTTTTTTTTTAACATCTTTATTGGAGTATAATTGCTTTACAATGATGTGTTAGTTTCTGCTTTATAACAAAGTGAATCAGCTATACATATATCCCCATATCTCCTCCCTCTTGCGTCTCCCTCCCACGCTCCCTATTCCACCCCTCATTTTTTTTTTTCCAAAAAGAACCTTTATTCTGTTTATAACAGCCTCGTATGCTCTCATGCTTTCTTGCCAGATGCCTTTGGAGCAGTGCCTCCTTACCCGTAGCGGTCATCTTTTTTGCTGGAACCTTTGCAGCAGCTGCCGTAGCTGCCTCCTTAGCAACAAATGCTTTCTTGGGAGAAGTCTTCAGGGGAGCTGCCCTTTGAAGTTTCTTAACTTCAAGCTTGATTAGTCTGTTCCTCATTTTCCTCGCCTTCGTGACTTTATAGCGATCAAAGTCTGTCATCCTGGCTTTCTTTTCTCTGGCTTCAATCTTCTTGGCCCACCTTGTGGCTGCCCACTTTGCCTTGATATCTGCCTTCTCCCAGGCTTCTCGACAGACTTCTGCCGGGCACTGTGTGGGAACTTGAGGGGAAAGTCAGTGAGCTGCAATGCATTTGAAAGGCATAGCCTGTCTCCTTACTTGAGTGCAAGGTCCATCCACCAAAGCCCTGTTCTGATCAATAATAACTACAATCGCGACCAGCCTCCCGGCATGAGACCCAAAGGAGACGTAGGCCACCCGGCCAACCTCCACGAAGCGCCTGAAACACCATATTGACAGCATTCGGCGAAAAGGAAAGACCACCCCATATTTTTGTTTTGTTTGTTTGTTTTGGGTTTTTTGCCAGACTTTCGGGATCCTACATCCCTGACCAGGGATCGCACCTGTGCCTCCTGAAGTGGAAGCACAGAATCCTAACCACTGGACCACCAGGGAAGTCCCCAGAGATGATTTTCTTCTAGTCAACAAACACACACACACACACACACACACACACACACACACACACACGATTTGTAAAATACAAGAGAAGGCATTGAGTACTACACAAAAGCTTGACCGCTCACCTCAGGACCTGTTTCTCCCTCTGGGACACCCCAGGGCACTCCTAGACTGGGAAGAACTGAGAAATCCTGGGCTTTGAACAAAGACTGCCCCTCTCCCAGTGGGTAAGGGTGAGGTAGGGACCCCAAAGGTCCCGAGCTTGAGCCCTGCCCCTCTTCTTTACCTGCAGCCCCAGTCCCCACCCCTCCTCTGCCCAGCCAGCTCTCAGCTCCCTCCTCCCACCACCATTTCCGGAGGATTCCCCACCCCCACTCTGTAGCGTAGCAAAAGGGGAAGTGGGGTTGGATGGGGAACTTTCCAGGGAGGCGAATTTAGGTCAGTCCCACCAGCAGGTCACACCACCAGTGCTCCCACAGACCCCGGGGAGACTCAACCAAGCCTGTCTCCTGCTACCCCTGCCTCTCAGCCCATAGCCTCACCGGAACAGACACCAGACAGGCTCACTGCCAGCAGAGCACATCACCCAGGTTCCAGCCCCAGCTCAGCCATTCACAGGCTGTGTGACCTTGGGCAAGTGCCCTAACCTCTCTGTGCCTCAGGTTCCTCGCTTGCAAAAGCACAGGAGTACGCATCTCACGGGGCTGTTGAGGGGTCAGATGAGTTCATTTAAAATAATGACTGGGGCTTCCCTGGTGGCACAGTGGTTAAGAATCCACCTGCCAATGCAGGGGTCACAGGTTCGAACCCTGGTCTGGGAAGATCCCACATGCCGCGGAGCAGCTAAGCCTGTGCCGCAACTACTGAGCCTGCGCTCTAGAGCCGCCGAGCCACAACTACTGAGCCTGCGTGCCTAGAGCCCGTGCTCCGCAGCAAGAGAAGCCACTGTGATGAGAAGCCTGCGTGCAGCAACGCAGCCAAAAATAAATAAATAAATAAATTTATTTTAAAAAATAAAATAAAATAATGTCTGCCATGTAAATTCCCCGTGATGGTTTCTGGCTAATGTTATTATTTTGAATAGGCGAGAAACGGAGGACAAGGCCTGCATTTGAGAAATAATCAGTAAATGCAATTTTCCCCTCCCAGTCCTCCTCTTTTTCCTCTCGCTGCTCCTGCCCCAGCAAGCTCTGGAGGCCAAGCTCAAGGTCTGAATTAATCCTTCACCTGCTGACCTTCAGCCCCATCTGTCCAGCAAAGTTGCACAGCGGCCTCCCTTGCCTGGGTGCTGAGGGCGGTCCCTGCCGTTTGGGGGCCCATCCCCCCTCCTCTTGCCCTCGTCCATGGAGGCGGGCAGCCACGGGGCCTCCTACCACCCCACAGCTCTACCCTGGGCTGACACTAGGGACACGCAGACAGACACAAGGAATCTCCAGTGCATGCCTCCCACGGACACCTGGACATCTCCTGTCCAATCCAGCCCCTTCCCTCCCAACCTGCTGGTGTCCTGCACTCCCCACTCAGGGACACCCAGCTGGCTACCAGGCCACAGAGGGACATCGTGCCAGGTGCACAGTCAAAGCCTGTCCTGCAATCTCCCTCCCACCCCTCTCTCTTTCCTTTCCCCAGTCCCTCCAGTATCCAGACACCCTCCTCTCAGAAAACAGGCCCCTTTCACTCTGTTCTCTCCGTGCACTGCCCATGCTGAGCCCCGTGACCCTCCAGATTGCTAATCAGAGCATGATGCCCTCCTATGAAAACCGACTGTGGCTCCAGGAAGTCTGAGCCCCAGGGCCCCTAGGCCTGAGTGGACAGCCTCCCCCAGGCTGTCCCCTTGGGTCACACTGGGCTTTTGTTTTCAGTGCAACCCCCTCTTGCCCAGCCCTCTGCATCCCTGCCCACCTGTCCCTTCAGCTGAGGGACATTCAGTCCTTGGGAAGGTTATCTCGACCTCCTAGCCACATCCTGGACATCCTGTTCTCACCCCCGCCACACACACACACACACACACCCCCACCACGTTGACCTGGAATCACCAAGGGGTCTCCTCATAAGCTTGAGCTCACAGGCCCCAGAGGAAAGACCCTGCAATTAACACTGGCATCAAAACCCCAGAGCGAGGAAATAAAAGGGTTGATTGGAACGAACCATAACTTTCAAAACAGAGTCCAAATTATGACAAGGAATTCATTCACTTTATAGTGAACAAGATGTGGGTTATAACTGAAACTACAGGTAACTCTTGAAACAAATTCATAGGGTGCTTTTTTATGGAGGGTGGGGCATTCCCTCCCATGAATTTGTATTTAATAATTCACATGTAATCTTCCAATAGCATTCTGGAAAGAGTCATTTTGGGGGACAGACAGACACACACACACACAAAGAAAACAAAACATAAAAAGTGGGAGGGTATGGTGAGTTGAATTGTGTCCCCCCCTCAAAAGATAGGCTGAAATCTTAACCTCCAGTACCTGTGAATGTGACCTTATTTGGAAATAGGGTCTTTTAAAAAGATATTTATTTATTTCTTTGGTTGCGTTGGGTCTTAGTTGCGGCTCGTGGGCGCCTTAGTTGTGGTATGCAAACTCTTAGTTGCGGCATGCATGTGAGGTCTAGTTCCCTGATCAGGAATCAAACCTGGGCCCCCTGCATCAGGAGCTCAGAGTCCTAACTAATGCACCACCAGGGAAGTCCCTGGAAATAGAGTCTTTGCAGATGTAATCAAGGTACGATGAGGTCATCTTGGGGTAGAGTGGGCCCTAAAGCCAATGACTGGTGTACTTATAAGAGAAATTTGGAGAGAGCAAAACACACACACAGAGAAGTGAAGACAGGCAGAAACGAGCGATGCTGCTGCAAGCTGAGGAACGCCTAGGAGTGCCGGCAGCCACCAGAAACTAGGCAGAGGGAGGAAAGATTCTTCCCTAGAGCCTTTGGAGGAAGCGTGTCCCTGCCAACACCTTGATTTTGTCTGTTTGTTTGTTTGTTTTAGCCGCACTGTGAGGCTTGCAGGATCTTAGCTCCCTGACCGGGGATTGAACCCATGTCCCCTGCAGTGGAAGCACAGAGTCCTAACCACTGGACCCCCAGGGAAGTCCCTTGATTTTTGGATTTTGAACTTTCAGAACTATGAGAGAATATGTTTCTATCTTTAAGCCAACCAGTTCATGATAGTGTGTTACCACAGCCCCAGGCAAACCACACACAGGTCTCAGGGTCTGATTCATTTTGCATTTGAGTCACGCTCCCTGGAGCAACCAATCCTGCCTTTGCCAATGGCCCCCTTCTCCATGTTTAATTATGTCTTGGACTGACCACCAAGTCTTTCTTTGTCAATGACTTATCAGCGTTTTTGGTCCCTCTCTATAGCCTCTTCTGTCTACTGATTGGAATCTCACCAGGTTGCAAGATTTGTCATATCATTTTGCGATCGACTTGCAGTGTGTTAGCATTGTGTTTTTGTGGAATGTTTATAATATCCCACAAGCAGAGAATGACTGATTCCCACCCCATCCCCCCAAAAAGTCATGTCCCATGGGTGTGGCTCAGTTCTGGGAAAAAACTTGGAGGTTTGAGTGGGGACCAATTTCCTAAATTATCAATTTAGTAGGAAACAGTTTTCATATTGTGACAATTCTAATGTCTCCCCATATTTCAAAACTATCCTCCTTGAAGATGTGACAGCTCTAGGGATCTCCCCAAAACTGCATCTAAAAAGATGGATGATGCAAGTGCTCTTGGGACAACCGGGAACACAAACCTGGATCCCTACTTCACACCACGCCTCAACATAAATTCCTGATGGATCAAAGTTTTACATGGGAAAAATCAGATCATAAAAGCACTATGAAGAAAACACATGGGGACTTTTTTAAAATAATAATTTGAGAGTAGGTAAGGCTTTTTTTTTTTTTGGCTGTGCTGCAAGGCACGTGGGATCTTAGTTCCCCGACCGGGGACTGAACCCAGGTCCTTGGCAGTGAAAGTGCTGAGTCCTAACCACTGGACTGCAGGGAATTCCCTGTAAGGCCTTTCTAAGAAAAATAAATTAAACATAAAAACCGCAAAAGAGGGTTTCCCTGGTGGCGCAGTGGCTGAGAGTCCGCCTGCCGATGCAGGGAACATGAGTTCGTGCCCCGGTCCGGGAAGATCCCACATGCCGCGGAGCGGCTGGGCCCATGAGCCATGGCCGCTGAGCCTGCGCGTCCGGAGCCTGTGCTCTGCAACGGGAGATGCCACGACAGTGAGAGGTCTGCGTACCGCAAAAAAAAAAAAAAAAAAAAAAAACCGCAAAAGAAAAAGGTGGATAAGTCCAACTTCCTAAAATCCAAATAGACTTGTGGGGAGAAAACATTATAAACAAGGTAAAAATACAACTCGGGGGGTACAGAAATATTTATAATAGAATGCTACTCAGCCATAAAAGAGAATGAAATAATGCCATTTGCCACACATGGATGGACCTAGAGATTCTCATAGTAAGTGAAGTAAGTCAGACAGAGAAAGACAAATATTATATGATATCACTTATATGTGGAATCTAAAATATGACTCAAATGAACTTATCTATGGAACAGAAACAGACTCACAGACATAGAGAATAGACTTGTGGTTTCCAAGGCGGTGGGGAGGGATGGATTGGGAGTTTGGGATTAGCAGATGCAAACTAATACATAGAGAAGGATAAACAACAAGGTCCTACTGTATAGCACAGGGAACTACATTCAATATCCTGTGATAAACCGTAATGGAAAAGAATATGAAAAAGAATGTATATATACGTATAACTGAATCACTTTGCTGTAAAGCAGAAATTAATACAACATTGTAAATCAACTACATTTCAATAAAGTAAATTTAAAAAAATGCAACTGGGGTGAGTGTGGCTATTACAGCTCATATCAGAGAATAAGTCATTTCCTTAATATTAAAAAGAGTTTCCAGATGTATTTTATCATAAGTTTTAAAGCCTCTCTAACTAAAACAAAACAAAACTAAAGAAAAAAATTTTTTCCAGGAAAAGAATCTAGAGATCCACCTTTTAAAGACCGAGAGGATGCGCAGCCTCACCCCAAATAATAAAAACGCAAATTAGAACTGCAAGATTTTTAACCTCTCAGATTAGCAAAGTCCGGTAGTTCTGCCACTGTGGAGGGTGGGAGCCTTGCTACAACAGCTGTCAAAATTCTACCCTCCCACACGCCCTGACTAGCAATTCTACTCCTAGGAACTTATGGTGATCTACTCACCCTGACTCAACATCACCTCTGCACCAGGTTACTCATTACACCGTTACCTAGATTAGAAGCAAACTTCTTGTCCGTGGATAGGGGACTTGTTCCCTTAAAAAAAAAACGTGGTGAGAGCTGCCCAGCTCTGTGGCTGCAGTAAAAACCCTTGACTTGAAGAGTGTAAACTGAGGAATTGGATAGCATGTGAATTATATCTCTAAGGCTGTTACGTAATAAGAATAAAACAAAACCCTCACTCCCCCTTTCCAAAAAACAAAAACAACAGCAACAAAAAAGAGACTTCTTTATGTATGGGTATCAAAGCACTCCTAAAAGTATTAAATTAAAAAACAAGATTCAGGTGCCTCAAAAAGTTCACATAGGGCTTCCCTGGTGGCGCAGTGGTTGAGAGTCCGCCTGCCGATGCAGGGGATACGGGTTCGAGCCCCGGTCCGGGAAGATCCCACATGCCGCGGAGCGGCTGGGCCCGTGAGCCATGGCCGCTGAGCCTGCGCGTCCGGAGCCTGTGCTCCGCAATGGGAGAGGCCACAACAGTGAGAGGCCCGCATAGTGCAAAAAAAAAAAAAAAAAAAAAGTTCACATAGAGTTACCATGTGACCCAGCAATTCCTCTTCTGGGTCTATACCCAAAGGAATTGAAAGCAGACACTCAATGAGATAGTTGTACACCCATGTTCATAGCAGCATACTTTACAACAGCCAAAAGGTGGAAGCAACCCCAGTGTCCATCAACAGATGAGTGGATAAACAAAATGCGGTCCATCCGTGCAATGGAACAGCCCGGATGAACCTTGAGAACATGATGCTCAGTGAAGTAAGCCAGACACCAAAGGACAAATACTGTCTGATTCCACTTCTAGGAGGTCCCTAGAGGAGTCAGATCCATGGAGACAGAAAGTAGATGGTGGGGGCCAGAGGCTGGGGGAGGGGGATGGGGAGAGTGTTTAATGGGGACAGAGTTTCAGTTTGGGAAGATGAAAAGTTCTGGAGACGGATGGTGGGGATGCTGTACAACAAAGTAAATGCGCTTAATGCCACTGAACTGGACACTCGACGTGGTTAAAATCGTACATTTTATGTTACGTCTATTTTAACATCCATTTGAAAATATCAAGATGCAAAAGAATGAATAAGGTGCAAGTTATTCTTTCAAAATAGAGAAAGAAAAGAAAAGAAGATGTTCATTTCTACACAGAGACTCTTTCAGGAAGCTGAACCCATGAATTGAGCTGCTGGGGGCCTGGGAGACAAACATGGTGGGAGAAATTTGACTGTTATAGGAAAGCCTTGGGCAGCTTTTTTTTTTTTTTTTTTGCGGTACGCGGGCCTCTCACTGCTGCGGCCTCTTCCGTTGCGGAGCACAGGCTCCGGACGCGCAGGCTCAGCGGCCATGGCTCGCGGATCCAGCCGCTCCGCGGCATGTGGGATCTTCCCGGACCGGGTCACGAACCCGTGTCCCCTACATCGGCAGGCGGACTCTCAACCACTGCACCACCAGGGAAGCCCCTTGGGCAGCTTTTGAATGGTAGATATTTACTGTTCCAAAGCGGAAACGTTCTAATCAGAGATTGTCATCTCCTATTTGAAAAACGCTTTTAAAATAGTACTCCTGGGAATCCCCTGGAGGTCCAGTGGTTAGGGCTCCAGGCTGTCACTGCCCAGGGCCCGAGTTCGATCCCTGCTCGGGACCCCGCAAGCCGAGCGGCGCAGCCAAAAAATAAATGAAATAAAATAAAATAGGACTCCCGAGTTCCTCCTAATCAAATCTAAGAGAGGGGATGGTGTCTTCGATCGGTGGGTATCGGCATGAGGGCTCCCATCCTGGCTACGTCACCGCGGGCAAATCATCTCCCCTCCCAGAAGGATGATCAACAACCACGTTTTCCTCGGGACCATCCTGGTTTGAGTCCAGGCACCAGGTGGTTGGTCCCAGTACCTCAGGGCTCAGAGGTTTTTATCTGCTGAATCGCACAGACCTTGCGGGCGTGCAGGTGAGGATGAGGGGAAATGGCAGGCTTCTCAGATGCTCTCAGGGTGTCGGAGCACCGGGCAGGAGTCAGGAACCAGGGCTTCCTGTGAGCCGGAAGGTAAGCGTGAGTGGTGAGTGCTGCACACGCAATAGGTACGGGGGTCCTTTCCCTTGTCTCACCGACGGTGGGCCAGGCCAGCCCTGACCTCCCCAGGGACAGAGATGAAGGGGGAAGGAGAGAACCAGCCCTGGGGGAATGGGTGAGTGGAGAGTCTGAGGGAAGGAAGATGAGGGTCCTCTGTGCCCCCACCCACCCAGCAAAGGGAAAGAAAGCTGACAGAGAATAAGAGATCTGAAGGAACTGGCTTCCAAGACAACTCCTCCCCGTGGCTGTGTGGCCTAGGGCAGCTTCCTGCACCCCTCTGGGCTCGAGTCCTCATCTGTGAAATGGGAATTTTCATTGCACTTGCTTCACGGACATGGCTGCATAGGTTCATTTCTGTAAACCTCTCAGCACAGCGCCTGGCATCAACCTGACCGTGGAACTCAAACCCGGTTATAGCCTCTGGGGCTCCGGGAGCTGAGAGAGGGCTAGACTGGTGGCAGAGGGAAGCTGGGTGCTCTGAGCACCTACTCTGGGCAGGTGAGGACACAGGCATGGAGCCAGGAGGGCACTGGGGTGGGGGTAGAGGGGAAGCAGTGGGATTAGAGAGGAGCTGGACGCTGTTCTGGGGGGGAAGAGGGTGAGATCCAGCACCTGCTGGGCAGGGGAAGCTAAGGCTGCGGTCTGTCCCTGCTCAGATGCATGTACACAGGCACCCACAGAAACCTAGACAGACAATGGACACACAGACACCCCCAAAGACGGACTGACACACAGATGGACACACACACACCTAGAGACACACCCAGACAAATACACAGAGACACACAGAGACAGACATACACATACACTCCCAGATACACAAGAAAACACAGAGAAACACACAGAGATTTAGATGGACATAGAGACACACAGACACATCCAGACAGGCACACCCAGCAAGCGCTCTTTCTAAGCCTTTTCTCAGGCAAACTCCACTTCTTGCCTTGTCTCCCTCCATCCTCTCTGCCTTTAATGAACATTTATGAAGCACCACTGTAGGCCGGGCCATGTTCTAGGTGGCACAGGGTGGGTTTGATTAAGAACCAAAAGGCCACATGGACACACAGGAAGAGTATTTCAGCAGAGGGAACAGCCAGTGCAAAGGCCTCTCCTGTCCCCCATCCTCCCCCATCCCATCCCGTCCCCCAGCCCTGACTCAAGCCATTTGGAATGGGAGGAAATACGGAGAGAGTGGTTCCCGTAGGATCCCCCTACCCCAGTTGGCCTGGTTATCTTCCATTCCATAGAAGAGGATGCCACGGGGTTCAGAGAGGCTGTGTCATATACCCGAGGTCACACAGCACAAATGTGGGCTCAGAGCTGCCTGAATTGAGGGCCTCTGTCCAGCCACGGGCCTGAGACAGCAGACACCTGCCCAGTGTGAGGGGCTGGAGTGAGAGTCACTAGGGTGGACACTCCAGGGCACGGAGAGGCAGTGACAGACAGAGAGACATCTGGGACTTCAGTCCGTACCCCACCAGAACAGGGGAGCAGCGGCCCCTGAGACCACTAGAGGGGGCAAAGGGTCCCAAGGAGTGGGTGATGGGGACACATAGCAGGGGTTGTGGGTCTGACCTGGATGGGTCCTCAGGATGCTGATTTGGAAACTGCGTCAAGATAGGAGGGGGTCTGACAGTGCAAGCAGGTCTCTGGATGGGAGGTTGGGGCTCTGTCTGAGTCTCCTATTGCTACAGTAACAAATCATCACAACATGGTGGCTTAAAACAGTACACATTTTACCTGATAGTTCTGGAGGTCAGAACAAAAATGGGTCTCACTGGGCTAAAATCAAGGTGTCAGCAGGGCTGGATTCCTTCTGGAAGCTCTTGGTGAGAATCTGTTTCCTGGACTTTTCCGGTTTCTAGAGGCTGCCTGCATCCATTGGCTCGTGGTCCCATCAGCCATGTTCAAAATCAACAGTATAGCATCTTCCAATCTGTCTTTCTCTGACTCTCCTCCCTCTCTCTTATAAAGACCCTTGTGATGACATTGGATCATTCCCCCCCCCCCATCTCCAGATCCTTTAACTTAATCACGCATGCAAAGTGCCTTTTGCCTTGTAAGGTCACATATTCACAGGTTCCAGGGGTTAGGATGTGTGGGCATCATTATTCCACCTAGCACAGGGCCCATCGTCCAAGGTCCAGGGTCCAGCCTCCAGTCCTGACCATGATGGCCCCGGGGTCTGGAAAAGGCCAACGTGCTTGGGACCAGCCATCTGACTAGGGGGTGCAGAAGGGACAAAGAAGCCCTCAGCTTATTACCTGGATCAGGGCTTATCAGCTTCCCCAGTCCTACTTTCCTGTCCCACACTCAAGCACAGAGGGTATGAAGGTGTGGAGGGGAGGAGGACGCAAGGGGCTCCCCCTGCCTCCCTAGGGTCCCCCTTCCCACCACCCAGACACCCTACATTGGACTCACCAGCTTAGAAATGGCTCCATCTCTCCACTCCCCACAACCAGGCCCTGGCTCCTCTGATTCCCACAAACCCTGGCGATTTTACCACTTAATCCCTCCAGAGTTCCTCCCTTCACTCCTGTCTGCAACTCCCAGACCACAACCCAGCCACTCCTGCTGCCGTCTCATTTTAAATCTGATTGTGCCTCTCCCCAGAGAACCCTGGAGGGCCTTTAGTGACTGGTCCTGCCCTACTGTCCTCTCATGACTCACCGTTGGACCCTAACTCAGCTAAATCCCCCACCCACTCATCTCTCAGGTTACAGATGTCATCTCCTCCTGGAAGCCTGCCCTGAACACTCCATGCACACAGATGGAGTGGGCTGGGGGGTGGGGCCAGAAGGGCATGGAGTAGCCCAGAAGCAGCCCATCTGCAGAAGGTTCGGCCTGCATCTCTTCCTGCCAGGCTGAGCCCTTCCTCCAGCCTCCCCACCTTTGCCCATGCAGTACCTCCCACCTGAAATCTCTCCCTGACCCCGGCCCACCCAAATCCTCTATTGAGGGCCTCCCCTCCACATCTCCAGGAATCTCCTGCTTCTCCTCTGGGGTCTGGACCACCCCATTCCACCATGTCTCTGGTGTCACTATTAATCCAGATGGCTGCCACGTTCTGAGCACCCCCAGGTGCAAGGCGCCGTATACCACAGTCCTAGTCGCAACGCTGAGAAAAGAGGCTTTATCATCTGCCTTTTCCCTATGTGCAAAGGAGCTCTTGGAGGGCCGGGAAGAAAATAAAAGGGTGAATGTGGACAGAGGGGTTCTGAGGGCCAGGCTGACAGCTGAGCGAGAAGGACGCACACATTTGAAAAGAGAAGGAATAGCCCAGCAGAGGGAACAGCAAGTGCAAACACTGGCAAACTGGATCAAGACGGACAGCTTCATCCACACTTGCAGCAGAGGTCTCTGCTGCCCTCCCCCTTTCTATGTGTGGAAATCAAATCTCAAAGATGTGAAGCAACTTGCCTAGCCAAAAAAAGCCCGGGCTTCCCCCACCTTGCCCTGGGTCTGCTTCAGGGAGAGACATTGTCCAAAGGTGAAGCCACGTGCCCAGACGACGTGGGGTTGGCCAGCGGCTCTGGAACCCCCTTCCCTTCAACTGGCGACAGCTGGACCACGAGTCCCTTAGGTGCTGCTCAGATGCTCACAGACCACCTCTGCCTGATGCGGGATTGTCCTGCGTTCATGGCTCGCCCAGACTCCCCGCCCCTGTGCGCTGGAATCACCTTCTGTTCCCCCCGACCAGAGGGAGCCTGGGGCTTTGCCACCCCCCACTCCGGCCTATCTCCCAGCCTTATCGTCCCAGCTCTGCAGCCTGACCCCTGCCCCCCCACCGAACCGCACCCTTTGCCCAGCTGCCCTCCACGCCTCCCAACTCCCAGGGTGGTTCCTTGGGTTCCCAACTCTGAGGTTGGACCCATGAACCACGAATTGGACCAGCTTGACCTGAAAGCTGGGACAGGTCCCCAGACTTGGGGCACCGGGGGTGGCCTCTGAGGCCTGGGGCGGAGTCCGGGCCTCCGCCACAACGACCAGCGGTGCGCTCGGGCGGATCAGGGCGTCCGTGGTGTGTTGGCAGATGCGCGGTTGGATCAGAGCCGCGCCAGAAGAGGGGACCCGGGAGGGGGCTGGGGAGGACCTGCAGCGAACGGAAGAGAAACCGGGGCTGACTGAGCGCTCAGCGGATGGTGGTAGGTTCAAAGGCAAGAGATAAAGCACAGGAAAGAAACCTGCGGCTGGATTCCTCCAGAGAGCTCAGCGGATGGTGCCAGGTTCAAAGGCAAGAGATAAAGCACAGGCAAGAAACCTGCGGCTGGATTCCCCCAAGGCGCGCCTCGGTTGCGGGGGTGGGGGCGGGCGGGGCTGGAGGCGGGGCCCTGTAGCGCAGGCAGGGGGCCCAGGAAGCGGCCTAGTCGCACGGAAGGGGCCGAGCTCCGTTAGGACCCCGCGCCCCGCTGGGCTCAACCGGTCCCCGCCCCGGCCCCGCCCTCCAGGCCCCGCCCTCGATCCCGCCCCGCGCTCCCCTAAAGCCTGCTTCCCCGCCCCCGGCCGAGGCGGTGCCCGGAGCAGAGTCCGGCTGCGTCGTGCGGGCGGTACGCGTCTCCTTCTCCTCTGCATCTGCGCCAGGCGCGCTCTCTCCCGCCCCGCCGCCGGCCCCTGGTGCTCCCGGCAGCCTGAGCCCCCAGGTAAGCGAACCCCCTGCGCCCCGAACGCGGACCGGAACGCCACTCTCGCGGAGAGCTCCGGCCCCGCCTCCAAGGCCATGGCGCCCGCGGCGGCCCCCAGACGCATGCAGTCCCCCATCAACTCGCCCGGGACGGCCTCTCGGGGCTTCCCATCTGGTCCCAGGCCCAGGCCGCCTCCCCGATAGAGCCCAGCTCCCCCGGGGGCCCGGGCGCCGGGAGCGCCCGAGGACGGGGCTGCGTAACGGGCGGGCCGGAGTGGGGACGAGCCTAGCACGGTGACGCGGGGGAATCCGGATGTGTGAACGCGAGGACCGCGACGGGGGGTGTCGGTCCGTCACCAGAGAATCCATACCTAAGGGGTGCCACCGACGTGCCAGGTCTGGGGATGCAGCCGGGGCCGTGGCCTCGGAGCCCGCAGCGCGGCCGCGTAGACGGCTGGGACCCGCGGAAACAGACACAGATCATTCCAGCCGTGCTAAGTGCGGGAAGACAACACATCTGGGAGATGGGTTAGGGTCAGGGAGGCATTCTCGGAGAAGGTGTCATCCGGGCCTGAGGGGACCAGCCAGCGAGGGGTTTTTAGGCCCAGAAAACAGCAAAAGATTCTGAGGCAGGGCCCAGGCTGGTGTGCTTGCTGAGCGGAAAAGAGGCCAGCGTGGCTGAAGTGCAGTTTGCTGGGGATCCGAGGTGAGAGGAGGTTGGCCCCCGGGGCCACGAAGATAAGAGGCGGATGTGGATTCCGTTCTCAAGTCTGTGGTGACCACGTAGGCTTAGAACAAAGTGAGTGACCGGATCCACTTGTGTCTTAAGAAGACCCAGCAGCTGCTGTGGCCAAAAGAGACCGGAGGAAACCCTGGAGGAGGCTGCTGGTTTGGACCGGACAGGAAGGGGGGGATGGAAAGTGGGTGAATTTGGGTTCTTTTTGTCAGAAGAACACTGCCTGTATTCCCTGCCTGCTCAGAAGTGGGGCAGGAAGGAAAGTGCATGGAAGAGATTTCTGGCACCGGCAGCTGGGAGTGTGGAAGGATAGGAAAACTGAGGGAGAAACACATCTGAGGGTGTGAAGCTGTTGTGACTGAGTCCGATTTCCAAAACCTGTGAGATACCACCTGAGGGGGAAGGTGCCTGAGGACCTGACTCTGAACCCAGGCCAAGTCCAACGTGACTGAGTGCAAGGGGGCAACCTGGATCTGTTGTATGGGGCCACCTGAAATAGAAATTCTGGAGGGTAGTGTTGTCTTTGAAGCCCCCCGACCCCACCCCAAGTCCCTAGCCTCAACTCAGCCCCCTTCCAGAAGGAGCTGCTGTGAATAAACTTGACAGTGGTGGGAGTGCCCAGAGCCTCACTCAGCGCAGCTGGGTCCCTGTAGGCCCAGCCAGGCTGCAGGGAGGAGGCAGTTGGGACCTTCCTTGCCTGCCCTCCCAGCTCACCTACTCCCAGCTGGGAGCCTTGGTCATTGAATTGGCCTTGGGGCCCCAGAGAAAGTTTTCTGGACTTCAGTTTTCCCATCTATAAAATGGGTCAATAGTACCTGTATCTGGGAGTGTTGTTCTGATCAATGGAAGTCTCGGCTATGAAATAGGAAAGGGCTTGGCCAATCCCAGGGCCAGCCTTATGCCTCGGGGGATGGAGGAGGGCTGCAGCACTGGTGGGAGTTCTGGGCCCGGTGAGCCTCCATTTCCTGCTCTGAGAAATGGGAGGAAGGCATAAGGGCGTCCACCTCCAGAACCCACAGTCTGCAGACTGAGTGAGTTAGGCGTGTAAAGTGTTCAGTTGGCCGAGCGCCTGGTGTGACGTGGTCACTGGGCACAGGAGCCGCTGGGATGAGTGTAGCTGGCCGTGGGGAGCTGGCTAGGGCTCACTCCTCCCACCACCCCTGGGATGCCCACAGCAAAGCAGGCACCAGGCGGCACGCTCTTCTCTTATCTGGGTACCACAGGGTTTCCCCTTTCCGGCTGTCTGGAAGCTGCCTCTGACCTTGTCCTGCCGGTTTGAATGTAGTGCTCTCAGGCTAGTGACTTCACCTCCTGGTTCAATTTCTTTACCTATAACATGGGAATAATAGCAGTCATCACCTGAGAGGTGTCCGGCTGGTAATAAGCACCTGTGAAAGCAGAGGGGATGCCCGGGTGGAAGCAAGGGGAGCCCCGAGAAGTGACCTGATTCAGCCTCTGGAAGGGTGCGGGAAGCCTTCTTGTAGGAGGTGACCATCTGCCAGGTTACTAAGGATTTTTAAAAGTTCATGGGCAGAGAGACCAGTGAACAAAGATGTGGAGGGGAAGCACCACAGCATGCATGGGAGGAGCTGCAGGCAGGAGCCAGGAACTCGGCATGGGAGTGACTGCACTGGTCCAGACCCTGACGAGGCTGGACCAGGTGGAGGTGTGGATGAGAGAAGTGGGTGCATCCTGGATAGACTTGAAGTTGAGGATGGGGTGGGGATGGAATAGCCACTGATGGCTAAGCAGGTTCAGGCGCAAGTCAGCAGTCTATTTCCCAGCATCTGGAAATTGTGATGCCGCTAGACACCCAGGTGGAGACCAGGTTGCGGGGGGCGGGGGGGCTAGAGCTTGGGAGACATCCCCGCCCTGGTGGGATGGATTGGAGAGAGGGTGGAAGGAAAGAAACCAGGAGTGGGTGGCAAACCAGAAGCCAAGGGAGCAAGGGCTTCAAAGTGGAAGATGAGATCAGTCTCTGAATCCCCTGCTTGAATAATTTCTCCCCATGGCAGGGGTCTTACTCCCTTATTTGGTTGCCGTTCCTTCCCCAATGCCCAAGCCATTCAGACTGGGCTTCTTTTTGCTATCCGTGAATCGGCCCCTCAGACCCAGCCTGGCTCTGACCAGATTGACACAGAGGAGGCCTTTCTCCTCCGTCAATCTGGCCTTTGTACCTTTGTTAATATGATCCTGTCGCACCAGTTCTCCACACTGAACCAGCAGGATCTCACCTCTCTCCCCGCTTCCTCCTAGGCTCCCCAAACCATATTTTGCTTCAGGGCCCCATGACTGTATCCAAGGAGGGGTCAGGCCCCTGCCAGCGACCCCCTGAGGATCCCCCCCACTACCCTGTGCTTGGCCCCAGCTCCCTCCCACCCTGTCATTGATTCATTCAGCACGTACTTCTGAAGCACCTGTGCTGGGAGGCACTGGGAACTAGCAGTGAACAAAATGAAGCTTCCCTGCCGCCCCCCCCACCCACACCTCATGGATGGAGCTGACGTTCTGGGAGGGGGGCAGCCGGGAGAGGGAAGAAACCTGAAGGATGAGAAGGAGCCAGCCAGGTGGACATCTGGAGGAAGAGCATTTCAGGCAGAGGGACTATCATGTGCAAAGGTCCTGAGGCACGACCTGGCCTGGTATGTTGGAGGTATAGCCGAGAGGCCACTGTGGCTGGAGCAGAGTGAGCCATGGGGAGAGTGAGGAGAGGGGCAGATGAAGAGACTGAGGGTCCTCAGGGCCCCTCAATCCAACAATTGCAGACCCTGGTTGGGCCCTTGCTTGAGGGGTGCAAGGTTGTTGGGCCCCACTGCTATGCGGTTTGCAGGGGTGTTGCTTTGGTGTGTTGTCCCCTGTGTGGAGTGGTCAGTGCACCCTGAAGGCGGAGGAGGCTGGCAGGAGGAAGGAAGAGGAGGCCAGCCCTTTCCTGGTGGGCAAAGCTTCTCCCCTTCCTCCTGCACGTGGCGGGGGGCTCAGCTGACCTGGGAGAATCCCTGGAGGGGCTGGAGGGAATGGAAGGAAGTAGCCAGGGAGAGGGTGCTGATGGAGACAGAGAAGGGGGCCAGGGAGGCGGAGGAGGTGCAGAGCCCAGAGCTGGGTGTTGGGGCAGGATGTTCTCAGGGAGGTGACCAGAGATGGTAGGCAGGGGCCTGGCTGGGCCTTGAAGATGAGCAGCAGAAACCAGAGCAGGTGTGTTTTGAGGATGGCCCCCTCCACCAGCCTGCTGTCACTCCCCTTCCAGGTGTAGGAGAAAAGACTCAGCATCCCTCCTCATCCCACCCCCCACGCCCGTGGACAAGGACCTGGTCACCTGGGCCTGCTCACCCTTCCCACCCACCCCCCCTCATCCAGGTATGCACCAAACCCCTCCAGTTTCAAAGGCTTTACAGAGGGAATTCGGACACTTGGGTGCCGGCACCTAGATCAGTGGTTCTGTGGAGCCCAGACGCTGTGGCCTGGACCGTTCCCCGACCCCCTCCAAATTGGGGATGGGTGCACCTAAGGGCACCTCCCTTTGGCCCTGGCTCAGCATTTTTTTTTTTTTTTAGGCTGCACTGCCCACGGCATGCGGGATCTTAGTTCCCCAACCAGGGATCGAACCCGTGCCCGCTGCTTTGGGAGCGCCGAGTCTTAACCACTGGACTTGCCAGGGAAGTCCTCTTGGCTCAGCTTTGACCGTGATCCTGGCAGGAGTGATGGGGCCACAGCTGGATCAAGGCTAACCTATCGGGAGATGGCAGGGGACAAGGGCAGTGACGGGAGGGGAGAGCAAGCAGGACGAGCTCTGGAAATGTCAGCCTCTGGGTGTCATTTCTCCATCTGAGCTGTTGGCTAGGGCAGGTCTAAATATAAGGTTGTCACCTCCCTGCCCTCACCTCTCTTCACTCCCCGCTCTGTTCCAGCCCCAGGGGCCTCATCTTCTATGCCTTGAATCAACCAGGCTTGGTCCTGCCTCAGGGCCTTTGCACAGGCTGTTCCCGCTTCTTAGAATGCTCTGTCCCCACGGCCTCCTCCCTCATCTCTCTTTTTTTTTTTAAATAAATAAATTTATTTATTTATTTTTGGTTGCTTGGGTCTTTGTTGCTGCGCGCAGGCTTTCTCTAGTTGCGGCGAGTGGGGGCTACTCTTTGTTGCCGTGCATGGGCTTCTTCTTGCGGTGGCTTCTCTTGTTGTGGAGCACGGGCTCTAAGCGCACGGGCTTCGGTAGCTGTGGCACACGGGCTCAGTAGTTGTGGCTCGCGGGCTTAGTTGCTCCGTGGCATGTGGGATCTTCCCGGACCAGGGCTCGAACCCATGTCCACTGCATGGGCAGGCAGATTCTTAACCACTGCACCACCAGGCAAGTCCCTGGGCCACAGATTTTAAGGCAGTTCTTGGAGGAGGTATCAGGCTGTCTCTCAGGTGTCTGCTTCCTCTAACGTTGTTCTTCTCACTGGCAAAGTAGTGACTCTGAATTCTGAAATGGTCGCCTTTTTTATACAACCAAATTCACGTGACTCTATAGACATGTTGCAGTTTATGGAATAGGATGCATTTATTTGACCTCAGAGCCTGTATGAAGAGCCCAGGGAGCAAACCTGAGTTGTGGGTCCTGGCTTCGGTGAAGTTGACTCTGAGGGTTAAGGATTTTCAGGATCTTTTCCAGGGGTACAGCATGAAAGTCTCGGTGCTTGAGTTGAAAGAATTAGGCAGATGCTTGCGGTGACTTCTGCTAGCCAAATAGGCTGCAGATGCTTGCCTGTTTCAACCTGTTTCAACCTATGACAGCATTCAGCCAGGACTCTGAGATGAACCAACTGAAATTTTGGAATTCGCTGAAAAGTCATGACTTCGGACCTTGGGAAGTCTAAAAAGGACACGAGACGGCTTCCCTGGTGGCACAGTGGTGGCCAGTGCAGGGGACATGGGTTCGAGCCCTGGTCCGGGAAGATCCCACATGCCGCGGAGCAACTAAGCCCGTGCGCCACAACTACTGAGCCTGCGCTCTAGAGCCCACGAGCCACAACTACTGAAGCCCACGTGCCTAGAGCCCGTGCTCCGCAACAAGAGAAGCCACCGCAATGAGAAGCCCGCACACCACAATGAAGAGTAGCCCCCACTCGCTGCAGCTAGAGAAAGCCCGCGAGCAGCAGCGAAGACCCAACTCAGCCAAAAGCAAATAAATAAAATAAATAAATGTATAAAAAAATAAAAAGGACATGAGGCATTTGCATACAAGGCTTGCTCATACATTACCTAGAGATTGGTCACAGAATATTTAGAAACCATCACTGCAGCCATGGCTTTCATTCAGAGTAGTTCTTTACAGAGAAACAGAGGCTAGCTGTCTCTCTCTGATTACTGAAATATTCTCTGATTACTCCCCTTTGTAAATGTTACCAGCATTTGTTTGTATTTTGCCTAGACATTCTCCACTGCCTTACCCATGCTGATTTAACTTGGCTGCCCTGAGGAGGTAATTTTTGAGCTCGAGGCCTGAGTTGGAGCTGGTGGTGGACACCCACAGGAAGTGGAATTTGTTGATTGCCTCCCCTCCAGATCCCTCTCTCCACTGGGGAGACAGACACATCCCTGGGCAGTTACAATGCAGAATAACCTGGGCCAAACAGAGGGACCACAGGCTCTCTGACCCAGCCTGGCAGTCCTGGAAGACTTCCTGGAAGCAGTGACAGGCAAGCTGCTTACTTGAAAGGTTAGGGGAAGGTGAATAGTGATCCAGGTGGAGGAAACAGCCTAGACAAAAGCTATTGCATTGGCAGTTCCCTGCCGGTCCGGTGGTTGGGACTCCACACTTTCACTCCCGAGGGCCTGGGTTCGATCCCTGGTCGGGGAACTTCGATCCTGCAAGCTGAGCAGCATGGCCAAAAAAAAAAAAAAGAAAAAATTAGGCATCTGGGTACTGCATTACAGCGATGTTTCTGAGATGTGAACAGACCCTGGGAATCAGGCCATGGACACTAGGCTGAGAACCAGGGAGTCTGGTAGCTGCAGGAGGTCAGCAGGGTAGAGGGGGCGTGGGCAGGGCCAGATCACAAAGACCTTGGTGATGAGTGCCAGGCGCAGACGGAGGGGTGCCCCCCACGTGGGCCCCCTCTCCAGGGCTGGGGAGGGACAGGCCTGTAGAGTGAGCCTCTGTGGGGTTGCTGAGAGAGTGATGGATGGGAAAGAGGAAGTGCTTAGTCCCCAGTTACACAAACACCCCTGGTTCTTCTTTTTTTTTTTTTTAACACCCCTGGTTCTTAAAGGGCCACGGACAGACTCCCCCTGGGAACCTTTCCCTGCGCCACCCCTGATGAGCCATCTCACACGTGCCCTGCTTGGCTCCCCGCCCTACCTAGGTGGGCAGGCAGGCACTGGGGTGATAACTCCTTCAGTGAAGGCGCTGCTAGCCTGAGGCCACCCGCCAGGAGCAGATCCTCCCAGGCTGGCTTACTCTGAAGTTCACGGTTAGCCTCTGTCCTCTGGGACCCTGACAGGTCTGCAGGCCCCTGTTCAGCTGTATGTCAAGTCAGGGGGTACTGGGGCTCCCAGCTCTTGAGGCCACGCCCTCTCCCCATCCATCCTCACCACTCTTCCTTCTAAAATGATGCCTTCTCCGAGTCCCCCATGCAGAATTTGCCTAAAAAGATCTTCTGGTCCTGTCCCACCCCTGGGCTGTGTGTCCCCAAATTCCTGCCCAAGCCAGTAGTTCCCAGATCAGGCTGCCCACCCCAACATGCTCTAGCCCCACCCCCTGAAGACACCCCTACCCAGCTGTGCTTCCCAGCCCCCATCACCTCTCAGACGCCAGCCACTGGTGACCTCTTGGGGGCAGAACTTCGCTAATCTGAAATCCCAAGGACAGCCCACGTGCCGGGGTTGTTCACAGGAGAATCACCCCCTTCTGTGGACATCGAGGCCCAAGGCTCCCATTGCTGCCCCTGTGTCTTTAAGGCTCAGGTGACAGGCACTTGTCAACTTTCCCTTGAACAAGGAGGGCTCAGACCTGGGCTGGCAGGCTCACCAGAGTTCAGTACCAGCCAGGACCGAATGTCATCTTCTTTTCCTCGTGTTTGTTTTATGGCCACTGTCTGCACGTGATGCTGAGAAGCTGGCTTTCTCTTTCTCTTTTTTTTTTCCATTATAGTTTATTGCAAGATATTGAATGTAGTTTCCTGTGCTATACAGTAGGTCTTTGTTGTTTATCTATATATAGTAGTTTGTATCTGCTAAGTTCAAACTCCTGATTTATACCCCCCCCCACCCCTTCCCCCTTTGGTAACTAAATTTGTTTTCTATGCATGTGTCTGTTTCTGTTTTGTAAATAAGTTTCATCTGTATCATTTTTTTTAGATTCCACACATAAGTGATATCATAAAATATTTGTCTTTGTCTGACTTCACTTAGTGTGATAATCTAAGGGCCATCCACGTTGCTGCAAATGGCAGTGTTTCATTCTTTTTTATGGCTGAGTAATATTCCATTGTATATATGTGCGGCATCTTCTTTATCCACTCATCTGTCGATGGACACTTAGGTTGCTTCCATGTCTTGGCTATTGTGAATAGTGCTGCTATGAACATAGGGGTGCATGTATCTTTTTGAATTAGAGTTTTGTCCAGATAAATGCCCAGGAGTGGGATTGCTGGGTCATATGGCAGCTCTATGTTTAGTTTTTTGAGGAACCTCCCTACCTGGTCTCCATAGTGGCTGCACCAATTCACATGCCCACCGACAGCGTAGGAGGGTTCCCTTTTCTCTGCGCCCTCTCCAACGCTGGCTTTCTCTTTCGGGGAAGGAGATGTGGATGGAGGGAGGCAGCCTGGGCAAAACCCGGAGGCAGAGAGACCAGGGCAGAGATGGCCACAATGATTGAGATGAGAGACGGGGCCTCGTCAGCGGGAATCGAGCAGAGAAGGGGGGACTCGCTTGATTGTTATGGGGGAGATGGATGCAATTGTGGGACCTGGTGAGTAGCTGAGTGTCCAGGGTGATGGGGGGTGGTGAGGAGGGATTGGGATGACTCCCAGATTCCTGTCCCCGAAGACTGGGTGCATGGTGGGATCTTAGCCAAGAAGCGTGCTCAGGGTGGAGGATAACTTGAGTGTGATACATCTGGGCAAAGTGTAGCCAGGCAGTGTTGGGTTAGCCGGTTTGGCATCGGGGGAGAAACCTGGCAGCTGCAGGAATCTGGAAAACCAGAGCACAGGCACACCGATTGTGGCTTCCGGGTGGGTGAGATTTCCCAGGGAGAAAAGCTGGTATGAGAGGGTACAGGACTGGCATCATTTAGGGCCAAAGGAGAAGAAAAACATCTTGCATTAGGTTAGGCAGGCTGCCACGGTTGTTAGGAGAGCCAGACAGGGGGGCAGACATACTACTAGGAGGTCAGGAATCCACGGACAGAGAGTTGACCACTGGGATTGGCCTGGGCCAGGGGGCGGTCACCGGCGACCCAGGCAAAGTCCAAAGTAGCGAAGCAGAGATGGGGAGAATCACAGGCATAAAGGCAGCAGGTCCCGTTTTCCAAGAATGCGTAGGCTGCCACTGCTGGGCTGAGGTTCCGTGAGCCCATGTTCATCTAGAACGCTGGCTGGTATTGAGCTAAGTTCACGTGCAGCCTGGCCGTTTACCAACCGTGTGACCCTGGGATGATAAGTCAGTCCATCCGTGCCATGGGGACAGTAACCGCATCTCCCCTGGAGCGCAGGGAGGTGGGCGCTTGGGGCAGTTGGCGCGGGGCCTTCCTGGAGCTAGCGTCTTTGGCAACACCTGGGGTGGTACCAACACCGGTGTGTGGAGCAGTCGCTGCTATGGGTGTGAACAAGGCCTGCTGTCCCAGGAAGCAGTTTGGCTTTTGCTCCTACTTCATTCTACCTGAGACCGCCTCCATGAATGCTGTCATCTGGGGGCAGCAGAGGGGCCCAGCAGCCAGCTGGTGGGAGAAGTAGGGCAGGTGTTAGACCAGTTTGGGCAGAGGTGGGATGCCGTCAGAGTGCAACCTGGAGCCCACAGTTCCCTCCACCCTGGAAGGTGGGTAGCAGCAGCATCTTGGGGGCTGACCTTGACTGGGAATTAGTTTCATAAATGGTGAACCGGGAATGGGGGGCTGCTTGCCAGCCGGAAGTGCCCCCTCTGAGCCCCTTTTTCTTCTCTCTTCTGTTTGGTATTTTCTTTTATCTCTCTCCAAACTAGTTAGCTCTGTCTTCTACAATCTCCAATCAACTATCAACCCCACAGTGGGAAACAATTTTTTTTCCTTTTTCTCTGGATAAATAATGCTTCCTTCTTTGTTTGCCCTTGCACCATGTATATTGCATTTTATTTATATAGTTCTTAAGGTATAGTTGATGTACAATATTGTATATTTAAGGTGTACAACATAGTGATTCACAACTTTTAAAGGTTATACTCCATTTATTCTTATTATAAAATACTGGCTATGTTCCCTGTGTTGTACAATATATCGTTGTAGCTTATTTATTTTATATATAGTAGTTTGTACCTATTAATCCCCTACCCCTGTCTTGCCCCTCCCCCCTTCCCTCTCCCCACTGGTAACCACTAGTTTGTTCTCTGTATCTGTGAGTCTGTTTCTTTTGTGTTATATTCACTAGCTTATTTTGTTTCTTAGGTTTTACATATAAGTGATATCATAGAGCATTTGTCTTTGTGTGACTTACTTCACTAAGCACAATACCCTCCAAGTCCATCCATGTTGTTGCAAATGGCAAAATTTCATTCTTTTTCATGGCTGAGTCCACGGTGAATTTTTTACTTCAAATATTGTATTTTTCAGTTTTAGAATCCCCATTTGGTGCATTTTTATAATTTCTGCTTTTTTTTTTTTTTTTTTTTTTTGCGGTACGCGGGTCCCTCACTGTTGTGGCCTCTCCCGTTGCGGAGCACAGGCTCCGGACGCGCAGGCTCAGCGGCCATGGCTCACGGGCCCAGCCGCTCCGCGGCATGTGGGATCTCCCCGGACCGGGGCATGAACCCGTGTCCCCTGCATCGGCAGGCGGACTCTCAACCACTGCACCACCAGGGAAGCCCCCTTGAGTATATTTATAATAGCTGCTTCAAAGTCCTTATCTGCTCATTCCAACATCTGGGTCACCTCAAGGTCAGTCCCCATTAATCTCCTTCTTTCTTGAGTATGGGTCATGTGTTCCTGTTTCTTCACATGTCAAGTAATTTTGGATTGGATTGT
The DNA here is from genome assembly GCF_011762595.2 of Tursiops truncatus. Classification (NCBI taxonomy): domain Eukaryota; kingdom Metazoa; phylum Chordata; class Mammalia; order Artiodactyla; family Delphinidae; genus Tursiops; species Tursiops truncatus. Next base: position 165,273,473 of record NC_047036.1, on the reverse strand, counting down.
ATGCTGGACATTGTGAAAGATAAATTGTAGACACTCTGGATTCTCTTGTGCTCCTCTGAGGAACATTGATTCTTTTTTTTTCATAGGCAATTAAACTGGCTGGACTCAAGTTCCAAAGTCTGTTTTCCTGTAGTGAGAGGCAGGTGTTATCTTACTTTTAGCTTTAGCCGGGCTGGTGGGAGTCTGCCTTGCACATGGTTTAAGGGTTAGCAAGAGACTTGCACAGCATTTTTGGATAGAATTTGGACTCTTTTTTTTTTTTCTTTTTTTGGCTTTTTCCTTTCCTGCATGTTCTACTCCATTGTTGAACTGTTGTGGTCTCTTTGGGCTCTGTCTTCTCATTTTTCAATCTAGTTTCTATTTCCGGTAAATAACAGTGAAAAATGGGAAGCTCGTCCCGTGCTGTTCCCTTATGCCAGGTATAGACTCCCCTCCAACTTCTACCTATCTTTGGTCACTCTCTAGAGCAGTACTGCCCAGTAGAATTTTCTGCAATGATGGAAGTGTTCCATATCGACACCAATAGCACCCAATATGGTAGCCACAAGCCACACGTGACTATTGAGTGTAGAAATGTTGCTGATACAACTGAAGAACAGAATTTTAAATCGTATTTAATTTTAATTAATTGAACTTTAAATGGCCACATGTGGCTAATGGATACCATATGACAGCACCAGAGCTTTCAGGTAGTTTTTTAGTATGTAGTCCGGAGTTTATCATTGTTATCTCTGAGAGGGCGGTTCTGATGCAGCTAACTCCGCTATTACCAAAGACAGAACTCTTCTGGTGGTTTTCCATTTACATGAGTTACATATGAGGCCATTAGTGTCTGTCTGCATTTTGCTTTCATTTTTTTCCACTCAGTGATCCTCCCAAGTCCGTGAACATAGAGCTTTTCCTCCTCCCCTCGTCCCAACTTGATATTTTCTTAATTGAAAAAAATTTTTAATTGTGGTAAAACACATATAACAAAAAGTTTATCATCTGGACCATTTTTAAGTGCACAGTTCAGTATTGTTAAGTATATTCACATTGTGGTGTAACCAATCTCCACGACTTTTTCATATTCCCCAAACAGAAACTCTCTCCCCATTAAACACTTAACTCCTCACCCCCTCCCCCAGCCTCTGGCACCCATCATTCTACTTCCTGTCTCTATAAATTTGACTCCTCTAGGGACCTCCTATAAGTGGAATCAGACAGTATCTTTTTGAGACTGGTTTATTTCACTGAGCATCATGTCCTCCAGATTTATCTGTATTGTATCTTCTCCTTTTTTTTTTTTTTGCGGTATGCGGGCCTCTCACTGTCGTGGCCTCTCCCGTTGGGGAGCACAGGCTCCGGACGCGCAGGCTCAGCGGCCATGGCTCACGGGCCCAGCCGCTCCGCAGCATGTGGGATCTTCCCGGACCGGGGCACGAACCCGCGTCCCCTGCATCGACAGGTGGACTCTCAACCACTGCGCCACCAGGGAAGCCCTATCTTCTCCTTCTTTTAAACACTTATGTAATATTTCATAGTATGGAATCCTGAGGTTTCTGCTCCCCAGCATTGGACATCCAGGTTGCTTCCAGCTCTCACTGGAAGGGAGAGAGGGGGGAAGTCCAAAGGGACATAAGGAAATATGGGGGAGTGATGGATATATATGTTCATTATCTTGATTGAGGTGATGATTTCCACCAGTAGGTACATATGTCAAATGCATTGAATCACACACTTTAGACATGCATGGTTTCTGCATGTCGTTCAATAAAGTCGTGTTGGTTTTGTTTTTGTTCTTTTTTTTTTTCAACTGTAATAGCCCAAGCTCCCCTTACACTCCCATCTGTACACTTTATCCCTCCCAGTCCTGTGCAGGTAACCTATCAGATCCTGCTGCCTCACCCCCGCTTGCCTCTGGGGCTGGGCCTGCTCATTTCCCTCCTCAAACTTCCAGAGACCTGCTCCCCTCTCCTCCCTCAGTCCTTCTTGAAACCTCCCTGACCGAACCCCCAACACACACGCACACTAGGTGATGCTGGGGACCCCAGAGATCTCTTCCTGGTCTGACCCTCCCTGTCTGGTAGTGGGAGAGACTCAGCTCTCTAAGCTCCCTGGGGCCAGCCAGGGCTGAACAGAAGCTTTGAAGAAAGACCTAGGGTGGGGTGGGGCAGGGCTAGGGAGGGAGCTCTGCTTCCTTAGGGTGGGAGGGGTAGAAAAGGCCTCTTAAGGAGCGAATTGAATCTGACCCAGGTCTTAACTGGCCCAGTGAAGGGGGTGTGGGCACTTCCGGAAAAAGGCACCACCTATGTAAAGGCCTGGACTGCTGGGAGATGCTCTTGGGAACCCTAGCACCTGGGTGTGGGGTAGTGCAGGAGTTATAGGAGGGAGGGAGCAGATTCCAGGAGGTCGGGGACCCCACTGTCAGCCCCCAGGCAGCTGCAAAGCAACCCTCGTGGCCCCACTGTTGGTTGCTTTACTGGGGGGCAGTAGGGGGCTGCATCACCAAGGGGTGGCGGTGTAGGCTGTGGTGAGGAGGGGTGGCCAGTGGGCTGCGGATTCTGGGGGACATGGCCTGGCTCACCCAGACCCCTTAGTCTGCCCGGGACAGGGTTGGGGGGTGGTATAGATGTTAAGAAAGCAAAGTTCAATCCTGTGTGAGCTTCTGGGGCCCTGAAAAGGCTCGGGGACAGCTTAGGGGTGGTGGTGGTGTAGGACCTTGTTCCCTGGGAAACCTTGATAGGCAGAGACAGGCCTGTGAGCCCTGAGCTCACTGGTGGGCAGAGCAACTCCCTCCCCATCCTGGAGAGCTTCTAGCTCCGACTCACTCCCTTGTTGGCTGCGTGACCTGCGTCCAGCTGCTCCTTGCTTTGAGCCTCTGGCTTCCCGGTTCTGAAACAAGGAGGCAGTGGACCTACACCATGGGGATCAAGCTAACCTTGCCCAATAAAGCAGGTGGTTTCTTTTCCTAGAAAGTTTGACCACCTGAGCCAGAGTCCTCCCATCCACCCACCTGGCCATGTGTCTGTTCTACCTGCTTTTTCATCCACTTAGCAAACGTTTAGTTGGTACTTACCATCGTCCTGGGCCCTGAGGATACAGCAGTGACTAAACAACATTCTTGCCTTCCTGAGGCTTATGTCTTGGGATGAGGCAGACAAACAAGTGAATAAGAAAACAGATCAAGTGGGGGGAGGGGGCTGAAGCAACGAAATAGGGTAAGAAGATGGTATAATATGGTGGCTTCTTTGGTAGTGATCTGAGAAGGCTTCCTGAGGAGGTAATTCTGAACTGAGATGTGAATGATGAGACAGAGGTTGTGTGGGAGGACAGCACATGCAAAGGCCTGAAGCAGGAATGAGCTTGATGAATTGGAATCCCACCAAGCAGCCATTACAGTAAATTGAGCTAGTGTGGGGGAGGTGGGGGTGGGGTGGGGATACTAACAGGGCCAGAGTGTGGAGGGCAGGAGTGTGTCTAAATATGAGGGGCCGAGTTGAGGCAGAGCCCTGGACTTGGGGCCCTCCTTAGGGTCCTTGAAGGTGGTTTCTCCTGGACTGGCTGCATCTCTGGTCATTAGCACCCCGCAGGGACCCTGCTCAGAGAGGCCAGAGTGGAGGAGCCAGGGCCCAGTGCAGGGGCGGCTGTGGTTATCTACAAATAACCCCCACTTAGTCCATCATGTGTTCCCTGCCTGGGCCTCCAGCCGAAGGAGTCAGGTGACCCCGGGCAGCAGGCGAGGCTGCAGGGGCCGGGTGAGTGTGCATGTGTGTGTCTGTTCTTCCCTGGGCAACCCAGACATCTGGCGTATGAATTGATTTCCTTCTTTCACAACCCCGGGCAAGTCCTACACTTCCAGCTAGATTTAAAATAAAACCAACCTTTGTGCACAGCCCTGCTGTGCTGGGCAGTGCTGGGGCCTTTGGGGGTCCAGGGGAGCGACAGGGATCCTGTGCTCATTGCCCCCTCCACGTGTCAGCACAAAGCCCTGCTCTCTCACGCTCTCTCTCTCTCTTCCCCAATCTGGGGATATTTTTAGCCACTAAGAAGGATTATCAGAGTCTGGCTCCCAGGTGGCAGGGGCAGGGCTGGGAGTGGGACCAAAGTGCCTTTAAGAAGCAGCGGGGCTGGGAGACCCGGCTGGGGAGAGGGGGCAGGGTGCGGTGAGGAGGACGAAGTCTCAGGCTGGTTAGGCTAGACCGGCCACCCATTTGGCGATTCTCCAAGTGACTCCTCAGCAGCCCTGGGTGAGCCAGCGCGGGCTCATTCATTCGCTACAGCTTTAAGGAAAGGCTGCAGAGGCCGGGGTGGGCGTTGGGGGAGGGGCGGTGGGGTGTGTGTCCGGGAAGAACCACTGGGAACCTGCGCAGACCAGCACCCTCCTTTCCAGACTGCTCCCCATGGCCCCCTCCTCTCTACTGCTCATAGTAACTGTGTTGTACTTAGTGCTCGCTCCACCCCAGGCATTATTCCCAATCCCTTCCGTGTGGAGGCAGGGGGCATTGTTATTCCCATTTTACAGATGAGGGAACTGAAACACTGAGTGGCAAGGTCAATGACAAGGTCAATGATGGGTAAATTGCAGGAATCAAAGCCACTGCAACAGCAGCATGGAGCATTTACAAACTGCTTAGCTTCCTGAGCCCCCACGACGGTGCAGTAAAGCAGAAGATCTGGCTGTACCCATTTTTCAGATGGGGCAGCTGAGGCCCAAGGAGGCAGAGTGTCACAGGGAATGAGCAGAGGAGCCGGGGTCCAAAAGAGGAAAAACGAAAGTTGAGGAGGAGTGCCTCCCTGACCCTCGTTTCTGCCTGCCCGTCGGGAGGAGGGCATCTGTCAGGGGCAGGAGTGGAAGAGAAGTTTGAACCTTGCTGGTCATGGATGCCTGGTTACAGCCGTACCTGAGCCCCTTCTGTGTGCCAGACACTGCCCATGTGTTCCACATGCAGGCTCACTGGCCTGCGCGACCACAATGCAAGGAAATGGGTGACTTCTCAAGCCTCAGAGTCTCTTCTTTATCAAGAGGGTAAAGGGGGTGGGCAAACAGACAGACACAGGTTACAGAAAGGGTAGGAGGTCCAAGGCCAAGACCTCTGCAGTTAGGTTGTGTCAGTCTGAAGCCCCCTTGGAAGGCTCGCAGGTTTGGAAAGTGCATTTCTGTTTTGCCCTTCTGACTTGAGGATCAGAAAGGACGATGCCTGCTTCAGCTGAGGGGACTGGGGTTTGAGGATGGTCATGCTTCCTTCCTTTTCCACCCTCCCCCCCACCAAAAAGACTGCCTGGCCAGCTTCCAATGTCACAGTGAATGAGGCAGAGCTGGCAGAGGGTGCTTTAACTGGATCTGAAGTAGGGGCAATCGGGAGGTGCCTCCAGGAGGAAGTGGCAACTGAATTGGGTTTTGAAGGATGCATAGGAGTTTGCCAGACAGACATGAGGGCTGAGACCTTGCAAGCTTTCCCCACCATTTTATGTCCTCAGCACCCAGCATGGGACAATAAATATTAGATGGGCATTCTAGGCAGAGGACAGTATTTGTAAAGGCTGGGGTGTGTGAAATCATACAGTGTGTGTGATTGTATCAGTGTGTCAAACAGTGAATAGTGGGCTTTGAGGCTGGGGACATGGGCAGAGGCCTGGGATTACGAGATGCCATCGCTCTTGTGTGTTCTCACTTGTCCCCAAAGCTCATCATGACATGCTAGCACCATGGCTGTGGTGGACCCGATCTTGGGTGGGGGGAAGAACATGGGGCTGGGGGCTTGGACCCCTGGGTTCTGGCTCCAGCTCTAGCTGGCTGGGGGCCTTCCCAGGATGCCCAGCCCACTTATATCTGCACTGGGCATCTGCACTGCCCACTTATATCTCTAGCTGGCTGGGGGTCTTCAGATGGGTGGGAGGGCCCCTCAGGAGAAGGCTATAGATGCCCTGTGGTGGGTGTGGCTCCTGCTAGGAGGCTGTAGAGAGTGAGGCCAGGAATTACGGGCTGGGTGTGTGCAGTTATGCCCCAGTGGGTGCATGGGATCAAGCGAAATTTGCCTGTTAGTGAAGTTGGTTTCTTTTTTTTTTAAACCATTTTTAAAAAATTGAAATATAGTCAATTTACAATGTTGTGTCAGTTTCAGGTGTACAGCACAGTGATTCAGTTATGTGTGTGTTTGTGTGTGCGTGTGTGTGTGTGTATATATATATATTTTTTTTTTCAGATTCTTTTCCATTATAGGTTATTACAAGATACTGAGTATAGTTCCCTGTGCTATACAGTAGGTCCTTGTTGTTTATCATTTTATACATGGTAGTGTGTATATGTTAATCCCAAACTCCTAATTTATCTCTTTTTAGAGCGATCAACCACCTGGGCAGAAGTTCCCCCATCCACCTGTCCAACTGTCTATTCTGTCCGGGCCTCCTGAGCCTTGTGGGTCTAAACTAGCTACTGTCACACGCCTGTCTTTTTTTTTTTTTTAACATTTTTTTAAACTATCTATTTGCAGATGATATAATCTTTTTTTTTCTTTATTTTTTTTGGCTGTGTCAGGTCTTAGTTGCGACACACAGGATCTTCGTTGAGGCATGCGGGATCTTTTCATTGCGGCCCAAGGGCTCTTGCGGCGTGCGCGCTTCTCTCTAGTTGTGGCGTGTGGGCTCCAGAGCGCGTGGGCTTTGTAGTTTGCGGCTCGTGGGCTCTCTCGTTGAGGCGCCCAAGCTCAGTAGTTGGGGCACACGGGCTTAGTTGCCCCGTGGCATGTGGGAATCTTAGTTCCCTGACCAGGGATCAAACCCGCATCCCCTGAATTGGAAGGCGGATTCTTTACCACTGGACCACCAGGGAAGTCCCCACACACCTGTCTTAAAGAAAAATGCACAACAGGAGCGCTGTGAGTTTACGTTTTGTTGGGTCTTTACTGGGGACTATAGCCCTGAAGAAGGCCACTCAGTAGCTCTAGGGAACTGCTCCAAAGAGGTAAGGGAGGAGCCCGGATATATACAGGGGTTTTTGCAACAAAGACCAGGTAGTCAGAACATCAGAAGATTACTGTTAATTAAAAGAAAACCAGATAGCTCAAGTTAAGGAATTCTGGGCTTTTCTCTGTATGGGAAGATGCAAGAATCTGGGCTTACTGAATTCATTTCCTTGATATGCACCTCAGCTGTCTGGGCCAGTAATCTGTGCTTTCTCATCCTGAGTCTCCTCGGGGTGCACTGTCGTGGGTGGGTGTAGCTAGATGGCAGGCATCCTGCTTCCATCCTGAGTTCCCTCAGGACTCACCGTGGGGGGAAGGGGGACAGCAGCTGTAATGTGGCTTGTTGGCTGCAACATCCTTTGCTTACTGATACAGCAGGCAATATTTTTTCATGGACACATCCCCCCCACTTGTCTTGTCCAACACCAAACCCACCTCCTGCCCCCAAATCCATTCACCATCCTGGTTCACCCAGTTCCTCAGACTCTTGAGAATGTTTCTTTTTCTGTATTTGACTGGTGATATTGTGATTTATAGTGAGAAGTAGATATTTGGCCTTCCTCGGTTCCTGGCACAGAGCTTTTAAAACCCTGAGAATTTCCTAAGTGATAAGAGGAACAAAGGTGCCTTTTGTTATGTTAATGAGGCGACTATTGGAAAGCCCCCCACTCAGGTCACCTAAGGATGGGACTGGTTGCCAGGGGAACCAACCTCTTGATGAAGGGGTTGGAACTTTCATTCCCACCCCTGGACCTCCAGTGGCCAAGGATTTAATTACTGCGACTATGTAATGAAGCCACCATAAAAACCCTTAAGGATGGGGGTTCGGAAAGCTTCCAGGTTGATGAACGCGAGATTTGTGGAGACGTGCAGGGACTGGTGCATCTGGGGAGGGCGTGGGAGCTCCGCCCCCTTCCCCATACCTTGCCCTATGATTCTTTCCATCTGACTATTCCTGAGTTATATATCCTTATATAATAAATCGGTCATCTAGGAAGTAAACTGTTTGTGTCCTGTGAGCTGCTGTAGAAAATTAATCAAACCAAGGAGGGCTCGTGGGGACCTCCATCTATGGCCAGTTGGTCAGAAGCTTGGCGTCTGAAGTGGGATGGGTACAGCCTTGTGCGACTGAGCCCTCAACCGGTGTATCTCCAGGTAGATGGTGTCAGAGTTGAGTTGAATTGTAGGATACACAGCTGGTGTCAGAGGTGATGTGGGGAAAAAACCCACCTGTCGGAATTGAAATCAGAATCATCGACCTTTTTTTTTTTACGTATTTTATTGAAGTATAGTTGCTTTACAATGTTGTGTCAATTTCTGCTGTACAGCAAAGTGATCCAGTTATATATATATACCCACACATTCTTTTTCATATTCTCTTCCATTATGGTTTATCACAGGACATTGAATATAGTTCCCTGTGCTATACAGTAGCACCTTGTTGTTTATCCATTCTATATGTAATAGTTTGTATCTGCTAACCCCAAACTCCCACTCCATCCCTTCCCCACCCCGCCTCCCCTTGGCAACCACAAGCCTGTTCTCAATGTCTGTGAGTCTGTTTCATAGATGAGTTCATTTGTGTCATATTTTAGCAGAATCATAGACTTTTTCAAGGCAAACATTTTTTTTTTTTTTGAGGGATAGGAGTTTATTAATTAATTAATTTATTTTTGCTGTGTTGGGTCTTCGTTTCTGTGCGAGGGCTTTCTCTAGTTGTGGCAAGCGGGGGCCACTCTTCATCGCCGTGCGCGGGCCCCTCACTGTCGCGGCCTCTCACGTTGCGGAGCACAAGCTCCAGACGCGCAGGCTCAGTAGTTGTGGCTCACGGGCCCAGTTGCTCCGCGGCATGTGGGATCCTCCCAGACCAGGGCTCGAACCCGTGTCCCCTGCATTAGCAGGCAGATTCTCAACCACTGCGCCACCAGGGAAGCCCCAAGGCAGACATTTTAATCTGCACAGAGAAAGGGCCCACAACATAGATGCACAACTCAGTGAATTTTCTCAATAATAATGCACCCTTAATGGTGTCCACATCCTAATCCTGGAACCTGGGGATACGCTACCTAACGTGGCAAAGGGAAAGTGAGGTTGCAGATGGAATTAAGGTTGCTAATCGGCTGACCTTGAGATGGGGAGAACGATCTTGGATTATCTCGGTGGGCCCCCATTCTGGCCTCCAAGGCCACTTCCTGTATGGCAACCAACCCACCCCCCACCCCCCGCCGCTTGCCATCTCACCTAAAATAAAAACACGGGCCATAGAACTCCCAGACTGCACGAAATGGAGTGTAAAATGGTACACCCGCCTCAGAGCACAGTTGCTTATGAAGGAAAACATGCAGAATGACCCAGCAATTCCACTCCTCCGGATGGACCCAGGAGACAGGAAAACTTCTGTTCACACAAGACTCGGATGTGAATGCTCTGAACAGCTTTGCTCGTAATTCCCCAACGCTGAATGCATCCCAAACACCCAGCAACAAGCAAGTGATAACCAATCGTGGTATATTCATTTGGTACCAAAGATCAGGGAATAAGAAAAAAAAGAAGCTCGGGACTTCCCTGGTGGTCCAGTGGTTAAGAATCCACCTTCCAATGCAGGGGTCACGAGTTCGATCCCTGGTCGGGGAACTAAGATCCCACATGCTGCAGGGCAACTAAACCCGCATGCCACAACTACTGAGCCCCAGCGTGTGCGCTCTAGAGCCCACACGCCACAACTAGAGAGAAGCCTGCACGCCGCAACTGAGACCCGGCGCAGCCAAATAAATAAATTTTTTTTTTTTTTTAAAAAAGAAGGAAGCTACTGATCTTGGAACAATAGGGATGAATCTCGAAAATATTACACAAGTGAAAGAAGCTAGACACAAAGACGGGGTTTGTGATTCCATTTATATGAAGTTCTGGAACAGACAAAAGTAATCCCTGATGGAAAAAAAAACGGGAGCAGACGTTACCTTTGGACAGTAGAGATGGAGGCTGACTGGGAAGGGGCCCAAGAGAGAACCTTGTGGAGGGATGGGAGTGTTTGTGGCCGGAGGTTGGTTTACACAGGTGCGTGTATTTGTCAAAACTCAGCAACTGTACAGTTAACATGAATGCATTTTGCTCTAGTAAATTTTACCTTGAAAAAAAAAAAAACACATTCGTCAATATCGAGCTCTCGTTAATGATCTGCCCGCTGAAAATATTTAGGGGTGATGTGACTTGATGTCTGCTGCTTTTAAAATTTTTTTTCTTGAAATATCCTTGATGTACAATGTTGTGTTAGTTTCAGGTGTACAGCAAAGTGATTCAGTTATATATATACACATATATATATTTATTTTTTAGATTCTTTTCCATTATACGTTATTACAAGATATTGAGTGTAGTTCCCTGTGCTATACAGTAGGTCCTTGTTGATTATCTATTTTGTATATAATAGTGTGTATATTTTAATCCTAAACTCCTTATTTATCCCTCCCCCCACCCCAGCTGCTTATTTTGAAATGCACCGAGAAATGCACTGGTGGGTGGATAGAGGGATGGATGGATACGTGGGCAGATGTGTGATGAAGCAATAGACCAAAACGTGAATGGGAGAGTCTGGTGGTGGGTATATAGATGTTCACTGTAAATTCACCTTTTCTGTGGGTTTGAAATTTTTCATCATAAAATGTTGGAGGAGATCATCCAAATTCCACAGGTCCTGCATGACCTGCCCCGTCCCCTCCCCCCGCTCTCCCCTTGCTCACTCTACTCCAGACACACAGGAATCCTCACTGGTCCTCCAACACTCAGTTTTACTCAGTCCTGCCTCAGGGCCTTTGTACCTGCTGCTCATTTCTCTGCAAAGCCCCTCCCAGCCCCCTTTGCAGCACCACTACCTTCTTCTGCACAAACCCAGGCCCTCCTCACCTCTAGGTCTCAGCTCAGAGGGTGTATGAGCTGAGACCTAGCTCAGACCTTCCTTGGTAAATCGCACCACCCTGTTTCTTTTCTACCAGGCCCATCGCACTGTGTTATTTATTTAGGAGTCTGTTTACTTGTGTATTGGTTGCCTCCCCCTGCTGGGCTGTGAGCTTCATGGTGACAGGAATGTGTCTGCTCTGTTCCCTGCTTGTGTCCCCAACATCCAGCCCCAGGCTGGCATGGACAAGCCACTCAGAGGGTATCTCGTGGATGGATGGATGGATGAGTGGATGGGTGGGTGGATGAACAGGTGGATGGACAGATGGCTGTACGCATAGAGGTACAGGTGGGCAGGCAGATGGCTGGCTGGATGAGCGGATTACAGGTGGATGGATGGACGGATGGGTGGATGAGTAGATGGACAGTGGGTGGGTGGATGGATGGATGGACAGACAGGTAGATGGATGGATGGATAGGCGGATGGATGGATGGGAAGATGGACAGATAGGTGGGTGGGTGGATAGATGGCAGCCTGGCTGGCTGGCTGGCTGGGTAGGTGTACAGGTGGGCAAGCAGACGGTATGGCTGAATGGATGAACAGATGAATAGGTGGACTGATGAACAGATGAGTAGATGGACAATGGGTGGGTGGGTGGATGGATGGACAAACAAATGAATGAACAAACTTTGCAAGTGGGCACCAGTGTGGGGTTGGGGCACTTAGTCTTAAATCTTGGGAACAGGAGAAGCTATGTGGGCTCCTCAGGACAGCTGGGCCCCACTGCAGCTCCCCAGCAGCCCTTGGTGGAAAGTTGGCCCACCTCGGCCACTGCTTCAGTATCTGGCAGCAAGCTCGATCACGCAGTAGGCTGTCTCGCCCAGCTGCAGCCGGGCTCGTGGGATAGCGAGCGAGAGAGCCGACATTCACACCTCAAGGGGAGTCCGTGTGCGGACGGTCGGCCAGGGAGAGAATTGTGGATTTCCTTAAATCCTTCATCTTTGGGGTGTATCAGAGGCACCTTCCCACAGTGGCAGAAAACCTTCCCGGACATTTTGAGAACTCCAGTTCGTGACCCCGATCGGCCACTCCCTTGATTCTGGCCAACGTTCTCTTGTCTGTAGAGTACAGAATAATAACTCCTGTCATGAGCTATATTTAAGGGTCAGTAAGCACTGGGCTAAGCACTTCGTGTGCCGTGTCAGGCTGGGCTGAGAGGTGGGTATTACTGTCCCTATTTTACAGATGAACTTGAGATTCAGAGAGGTCAGGTCATTTGCCTGAGGACACCCAGCCCAAGTCTGTCCTTAACACTGGCTCTAATAAACTTCAGGTTGCTAGGCGCTGGGGGGTGTGAGGGCGAGGTGCTGGGCCCTCCCACTCTACCTGTCCTGTGTGCAGAGTTCTCCATTAACTGGACCCCTGTGTCCACAGTATGTGGTCCAGCCTGAATGAGTGGCTATGGCAGGAGAGGTTCTGGCTACCACCCAACAACTCATGGGCTGTACTGGAGGACCGCGATGGCCTGGTCTACGCCCACCCCCGGGACATGCTGATGGCCCTGCCCCTGGCTCTGGCCCTGGTGGCCGTGCGCTTCACCTTCGAGAGGTGAGTGTCCGCTGTGCCCTGGCAGGTTGACCCCGTCATCGCTCGTGTGTGCGCAGCACCCGCCCTGTGCTCTCCCATCTGTGTGATTTCATCCTCATGTGTCCCCGGACGGAGCCTGGCTTTGAGTCAGAGTGCTTTTCTGGGCTTCATCCTGCCCCCAGCTGCCGCCACCCCCACTCCGATGGTCTCTGATGCCTGGAATGCTGGCGGCAGCTCAGGTCTGGGTGTGCTAGCATCTTCAGAAAACAAGTGGGGGCCCTGGAGGGGACGTGCCTGCTTGGCTGACCTAGGATGGGTCTGCAGAGGCCAGTGAGTCAGCGAAGGAACTCCTGCCCACTCCCTCCTCCCTCTGCCCTGTATGGGCACCTCTCCCCCATCCCCACCTCCTGTCCTCTCCCTTACCACCTTTTTCTCCCGCTCCCCTTTCTAGCCAAAGGAAGGGGCATAGGCACTCCAGCCCCCCCCCCCCCGCTTTGGGGCCCTCCCTCCACTCACCCCCAGCCTCCTGCAGCCTGGCCCCCGGCCCCCGAGTGTATGCCGCCTGCCCAGGTTCCCAGCGCCCTCCTGGCTGCCAGACCCCGTGGATTTTTAGTCATTTCTCATGTGACCCAAACGCTGCCCCGAACTGGAGTTCCTCCTCCTTCTCTGGCTGTCCAGCTCTTGGGTCCCTTCCCTCTGACCTAGGTGGTCCCACCCTTTTCTACCTGACTAATGCTGCGGCCACAGCTCCCAGACCTGCCTTGCCCCCATGGCCAACCCCCACCGGGCCTGCCCCCGCTTCCCCCGGCTTCCCCCTCCATGCCTGAGGGCCCCTCCCCCTCCCCTCCCTCCAGGTCCCCCACCTTCTTTGCAACCCTCTGGCCTTTGCACTCACTCCCCTGCAGTTCCTTCAAGGCTGGGTTCCAGGGAAGCCTGCCCTGACCCTCTCCCCACAAAGCCCTTAACCCCCTCTGGCCCTCACTTCGGGTCCTTCCCTCTGTCCCACTCTTTGACCACAGGGACGTGCGAGCGTTCTACACTTTGCTTTGACTCTCCCACTCACGAGGAGCTTCCTAGGGTCTGGGCTCCCAGGACACAGGCTGGACATGGGGAACCCAGGGCATGTCCACTGACACTGCATTTACCAGACACACTTTGGGTTCTTCCTCTGTGCCACCCATTGCTCTAAGCAGTTTGTTTGTCTTAACTCAGCCCTCACCCAGTGAGGTGGTACTGTTATTATCCCCATTTTACAGAAGAGGAAATGGAGGCACAGAGAGGTCAAATGACCTGCCTGAGGTCACACAGCAGGTAGTTCAGCGAGGATCGAGGCTTTGCCTGAGGGATTCTGGGAGGCCCAGTTCAGCCAGGCCTTGAAGGCTGGGTCTATTTTCCCACCTATTTAGCCAGTGGCTCCAGCTGAGGTGGCAGTGTTAACTCCTCCCAAAGGCATCCCTTGCCTTTCTAAAGGGCAGTGGGGTTGGAAGTAGCTTTTCTGGGGTCAAACAAAGGCAGAGGTTTTCCCTGTTAAGGGAAAATGAATCCTGGGTTTGCCATTCACTTGCTGTGTCACCTTGAGCGTGTTTCTGGCCTCTCTGAGCCTCAGTTTGCCCATCAGGACAATGGGAACAATAATAGTGTTAAGTGAGCCAGCACACGAGGTGGACTTGGACGCATGCTTGGCAGATCCTAAGTGTCCAGTAAATGGCAGTCATGTCCCAACCCCACCCCCGCCTGCCCCCCACCACAATTGAGTCTGGAATAACTTCCTTGCTGGGCTGCTCTGAGCCTCAGTTTCCCCCAATGAAAGGTGATATTAGGATGGTGGACATGCAGTTTGGTCCCGACCCCTGGTCTTGAGGGCCCCTCTGTGGGCAATGTGGTAACTGACTCACCAGGGTCCCGGCTCCTCCAAGTGTGCACAAGGGGTGGGGGGGATGCTGGGTGGAGGGAGGCCTGAGAAGAAGCAGACCTGCTTCTGCCCATGCAGGGGGCCCCCAGCCTGGTAGAGGGGCGGATCAGGACCCAGGCCATCATGAGACAGGCATCGAGGGGACTCTCATCCCTGGTTTGGGATGGAGTGAAGGTGCCTGGGTACCACCAAAGTTGTTCATGCCCCACCTTGAAGACCAATCCAGCTTCCTCTCTGGGCGCAGTGCAACAGCCAGGCTATCACCTCCAGGGTCCTAAAATGCGGCCCAGTGAGCCCCCGTTTCCCCACCTGGACTGACAAGCTGTGTCTCCCCTACACCCAGATTCATAGGCCTGCCCCTGAGCCGGTGGCTGGGTGTGCGGAACCAGAACAGGAGGCCGGTGAAGCCCAATGCCACGCTGGAGAAACACTTCCTTATGGAAGGGCAGAGACCCACAGAGGTGAGATCCCCGACCCCCTCCTCCCTCCCCATTGGCCTGCTTGGGTCCCCTGGGGGAGGTTCTAGAGGGGGTGTTTGTGAGCAGAGCTGGGTTTTTATAAGGCCTCTTTTTGGGGAGACCCCCACCCTGTGAAACCCCCTACTCCCCCATCTCCAAAGGTAGAGCACCCCACAGGCGAGGTCTGGGGCTATGGGGGGGGGGAGCAGAGCTGGGTCCTGCCTGTCCTGGGACAGGGGCAGGAGGCCACCTCTGTGACCCTGGCCCCCATCACTCCCTCCCCAGCCCCAGATGAGCCTCCTGGCGACCCAGTGTGGGCTCACCCTGCGACAGACCCAACACTGGTTCCGGAGACGCCGGAACCAGGACCGGCCCTGCCTGACCAAGAAGTTCTGTGAGGCCAGGTAAGCCCAGGGTGGGGCCGGGAAGGGGGAGTCTGGGGGTGCGGCGGGGGGTCTGGTCCTTTGGCAGCTGCCTCAGGGGCTCCCTCCCCGCCTGCAGCTGGAGGTTCGCATTCTATCTGTGCTCCTTCATCGGTGGAATCTCGGTTCTTTACCACGTGAGTGTACCTGACAGCTCACCTGCCCTATCCCTCGAGCACCTCGTATGCGCTGGGCCTGGATTGGACTGGGAAGGGGTGTGTGGGGTTCGGGCAGAGGGGGAAGCATGTGCCAAGGCACAGAGAGGGAGGGTGGAGGGAATGAGGCCAGGTCGTGGTGAATGTTCACTCCATGGGTGCCTGTTGAGAGGACCTACTGTGTGTCGGGGCTGGGGATTCTGAATCAGCCCCTGGTCTACAGTGAGAGCGGAGTTGCAACCAGGCAGGAAACAGCCGGCCTGAGTGACAGCAGCATGTCAAGGGCCAGGGAGGCCTGAGGAGGCCCCAGGCCTGGGGTTGGGGGGTTGGGGGGGCTGGGTTCTAACCTCTGGACAACTTCAGACTCCCGTGTCCCCGCAGGAATCGTGGCTGTGGACGCCGGTAATGTGCTGGGACAGTTACCCACAGCAGGTGAGTGGGAGGGGTGGTGTTTGGAGGCTAGTGGGAGGATCAGGGCAGAGTTCCTGTGGCCACAGGCAAGAGCGCCAAAGCTGGAGATCACACCATCATTCCCCCCCCCCCGAATCCCACTCTATTCTTTGGCTCCCGTGTGGAATGGAGAGGGGCCAGGAGTCAGGACACCCTGGAAGCAGGAGCTGCCACAAAACCACTGCCCTTGATTACCTCTAAGGATGGGGAGCTCATGCCTTCCTCACTCATTGGGATTCATGTGTCATGGGTTTGAGCAAATAGGGAGGGCCCTACCCCATGCCCCATGTCCTGTGGGAACCTCCACTCCCCACAGCTAACCCTGCACTCCCTGCCACAGCCCCTGAAGCCGGCCCTGTACCACTGGTATCTCCTGGAGCTGAGTTTCTACCTCTCTCTGCTGATCACGCTGCCCTTCGACACCAAGCGCAAGGTGAGGCCAGGCCAAGAGTCTGGCCTGGGGCGGTCGTGACCCAGTTCCAGGAGGAGAGGGGTGGCCTCACCCCACTCCCAGAGACCCTTGGTGTCTCAGGCAGGAGGCGTAGGGTCCACATGCCAAGCAACCCCCTGGGAGGGCCTGCTCCCAGCCCTGCGGGGTGGGGCCGCTCCGGCCCCCCAGCCTCATCCCGTCTATGACCCTCCGTCTCCCGCAGGATTTCAAGGAGCAGGTGGCACATCACTTTGTGACCATCACCCTGATCGTCTTCTCCTACAGCACGAATCTGCTGCGCATCGGCTCTCTGGTGCTGCTATTGCACGACTCCTCCGACTACCTGCTGGAGGTGCGCCTGGCGCAGCCCGACCCCTCCCAGCCCCCCGCCCTCCCAGGTGCCCCTGGTGTTGAGGCCCACCCCCTGTCAGTCTTCCTGGGAGGTGAGGCCCAAGCCCCATCATCCGCAGACCACGCACCCCAACTCACTTGGCCCAGGCAGAGGCACCTTTTCCCTGGGCAGAGGCCCCGCCCTTTCTCGGCCCCGCCCCGCCCTTCCCGCCGTGCTTCCGCCGCAGCCCCACCCCCAGGTCTATTTCTCTCTGCTGTCCCCTCCAGGCCTGTAAGTTGTTCAACTACACGCACTGGCGGCGCGTGTGCGACGCTCTCTTCATCATCTTCTCGTTGGTCTTCTTCTACACTCGCCTCGTGCTCTTCCCCACCCAGTGAGTCAGCCCTCCCGCCGGGGGTTGGGGAGGTGGGGGCCGGCGGTAAGGCGGAGATCCAAGCCCGCCTCACCCTCCGTTCCTCGGTTCCCGGGTTCCCCGATCCAGATAGCTGGGGTGTGGGCTGGGAGGTTTCCAGGAGGAGGCAAGGAAGGGTGTCCCCGGCACAGGGCGCAGCATATACAAAGGCCCAGAGGTAGGAGAAACAGAAAACTGGGCTTAGTCATCATGCCCTGCCGCGTGCCTGGAACATGGGTTGGGAGACAGCGTCGGGCCCCACGCGCTAAAGTCTTTGCCCGGCAATTTGATGAGCCTGTTGCAACAAGCAGAGGGAACAACATGAAGGTCCCTGCTCACCTGGAGCTGACACTGGCAGGTGGGGAAATATAATAAGGCAAACAAGTAGACTGCAGAATATGTGAGGCAGTGATCGTGCTAAAGGGAAAAAAAGTTGGGAAGGTCACAGGAACTGTGTGGATAGCTGGAAATAGGGTGGTCGGAGAAGGCCTCACTGACAGCGTTCATATAGAGACTGCAGGGAGGTGAGGGAGAAAACTACTGATCACAGTGGGAAGAGCACCTGCAAAGGCCCTGAGGCAGGACCGTGCCCAGCATGTCGGAGGAACAAAGAGGAGGCCCGTGTGGCAGGACCAGAGTGAGCAAGAGGGAGAGAGCGAGGGGAGAGCACAGAGCTGACGAGAGAGAGTATGCAAGGTCTTATAGGCCTTGGGGAGAAGTTGGCCTTTTATCCCAAGCCAGGTGGGAGCCCTGGAGGGTTCTGAGCAGAGGATGGGGGGAACCTGACTCGAGTACTCACAGGCTCCCTCTGGTGGCTCCGGGGGGAATAGCCGGTAAGAGGTTGGAGCAGGAGCTGGGGGACCAGGGAGGAGGCGACAGCACTGGTCCAGGTGGGCAATGTTGGGGCTCGACCAATGCAGTCGAGAGAAGTGGGTGGACTCGGGGATGACTCAAGGGTCATGAGATGGGAACGGGCTCAGAGTTACTGCTTGAGGATCAGGAGCTTAGCTCTGGCTGCGCCGGGTTTGAGGGGCCTGCAACATGCCCCTCAGGCACCACCACCGAAAAGTGGAGGAAGCAGTCGACACCAGCCTGGGGCTCTGGGAGAGACGTTCATGTCCAGTGTTTGCAGTCGCGAGACTGGACAGGGTCACCGAAGACCAGGTGTGGATAGAGAGGCCCAGTCCTGGGGCCCCCTGATGTTTGCAGGTCGGGGGAGCCTGCAGAGGAGATGGAGAGGGAGAAGCCATGAAGTGGTCTCATGGGAGTGTGGGTCCCTGCAGGCACGTGAGGAAAGAACATGAGGAGGAGGGAGGCCAGCCGGGTGCCTGCTGTCTGATCAAGGCGGGTCACTGATGACCCTACAGCTGATCTGGGTGAAGGTGGTAGTGGGAGGGAAGGGGGAGGGATCTGAGAAGGTGTGAAAGGACCACCCAGGAGAGCTGCTGGGACACTAAGCACCCCCTTGGGGTTTACAGTCACGACCGGCCAGTTGTCCAGCTTGTTCATTCTTTGAATTTAACATAACCAGGTGGGGGGGGGTACTTAAATGCCCAGCTGAAGGGCACAGGTATCATTCTTCGGGGGTGGGTAATGGGGAGCTATAGAAGGTTCTGGAGCAGGGAAGGTCACGCAAGTTAGAGATTCCTAGGACTGGGGGCAACAGCAGCCAGTGAACCCCTGCCTCTCTCCCTCCTGCCCACCCACCGTAGGATCCTCTACACCACATACTACGAGTCCATTGCCAACTCGGGCCCCTTCTTCGGCTACTACTTTTTCAACGTGCTTCTGATGACGCTACAGCTGCTGCACGTGTTCTGGTCTTGCCTTATCCTTCGCATGATCTACAGCTTCATAAAGAAAGGCCAGGTAGGCGGTCCAATGGTTAAGGCTCCCCACCTTGTCAATGGAGGGGGTGTGGGTTCGATCCCTGGTCGGGGAACTAAGATCCCACATGCCGTGCACGTAGCCCAAAACTTTTTATAAATAAATATTAAATAAGTAAATACATATAAAATAATTTTTAAAAAAGAAAGAAAAAGAAAGACCAGGTAGGGCCGGGCAAGGGTTGGCTAGCTTGTGCCTCCCTGGAGCCCCCAGCCCAGCCCAGCCCCGCCCCGAGCCTCTTCCCTTCTCCCTGTTCCCCAGATGGAGAAGGATGTTCGCAGCGACGTGGAAGAGTCAGACTCCAGTGATGGGGAGGCAGCCCAGGAGTACCCGCAGCTGAAGAACAGGGCGGCTCACCGGCCCGGAGCAGCCCCCACCGATGGCCCTCGGAGCCGGGCAGCCAGGCGGATGGCCAACGGGCACACGCCAGCCACGTAGCCGGCCGAGGACTGACCACAAGGGGCTGCCCCAGCACCCGGCAGCTCGGATTCGTGGGGCGGCTGGACTGGGGACCCTTGGGCCGATTCTGTGGAGACAGGGAGGGCCCCACCCCAGGGACTGATGACCTGTCTCCAGCCCCTTCCTTCTGCCCACCCTCTCTCCTTCCCTCAGGCAAATGGACAGAGCTGCAGCCGGGGGAGAGGGGGGTACAGGCAGCCCGGCAACTGTGAAGAGCCCCAGGCTGAAAGGGGGTCCAATAAAACTTGACCGGAGCCAACTTCTCTGCCTGAGAGCTTGTGTCCCTGTCACAGCTCCTCATCCATCCCCAGAGGCCCCAAGGCAGCCAGGACTTACATACCTCACCAATGGGTCACTCACTGCCACCCCAAGACACAGGCCCACCCCCAGGGGACCCAGACAGTGCGCAGCGCGTGGGGACCCCCTGGGGTGAGTCCCCACCTCCCAGCAGAGCCTCAGCCAAGCTACCTCCTTCCACCCCAGGGCAGCCCTTGGTCAGCTACTCACAGACCTTGCGTACAGATGAGCAGGTGCTGGGCTCAGACAGGTGGAGTCCTTTGCCCAAAGTCACACAGGTCCAAACAGAAGGGCGAAGGGGAGACTCACACCTGTTCCTGCAGCCCCTGCTCAAGCCTGGCAGATCCCCATCCTCAGGGTCCCCAGGACCTCCCTGGAGACAGTGAAATAGGACTTCGTGGGAGGGCAACTTC
Source organism: Tursiops truncatus (assembly GCF_011762595.2). Lineage (NCBI taxonomy): Eukaryota > Metazoa > Chordata > Mammalia > Artiodactyla > Delphinidae > Tursiops > Tursiops truncatus. Next base: position 165,253,421 of record NC_047036.1, on the reverse strand, counting down.
CTGCAGGCTTCCCAAGGGTTCAGCCGGCTGATTTCACTGTCTCCTCAGGAGCTCTGCAGGAGGGTGCCCCCCACACACACCCCAGAAATCACTGCCACAAGGTCCCACGCAGGGCCAGAATGTGCTGCCTTCAGGGGAACACCAGAGACAGGAGTCGGAGAAGAGAGAGAAAGGGTGGGGGGACGGGTCTCACCTTCTGTGCTTCTCAACAGAGGAGAGGATGGGAGCGGGGAGAGATGGCAGAGAGGAGAAAGGTCCCTGCTGTGTCTCCACTGAGAAACAAGGATGGAGGGAGAGGAAGGTGTTGCATGTGATCCAGCAATCCCACTCCTGGGCATATATCTGGACAAAACTATAACTCAAAAAGATACATGCACCCCCCCCATGTTCATAGCAGCACTATTCACAATACCAAGACGTGGAAACAACCTAAATGTCCATCAACAGATGAATGGAATAAGATGCGGCACATATATACAATGGAATGTTACTCAGTCATAAAAAAGAAGGAATAATGCCATTTGCAGCCACGTGGATGGACCTAGAGGTCATCATACGAAGTTAAGTCACTAAGAAAAAGACAAATATCATACAATATCACTTACATGTAGAATCTAAAAACAAGGATAGACATGAACTTATCTACAAAACAGTAAGAGACCACAGACATAGAAAAACAAGCCTGTCGTTACCAAAGGTGGGGGGAGGGATAAATTAGGAGTTTGAGATTGGCAGATGCAAGCTGTTATATATAGAATGGGTAAACAACAAGGTCCTACTGTATAGCACAGGGAACTGTATTCAATATCCTGTGATAAACCGTAATGGAAAAGAATATGAAAAAGAATGTATGTGTATGTATAACTGAATCACTTTGCTGTACAACAGAAATTAACACGACATTGTAAATCAACCATACTTCAATAAAATAAAAATGTTTTAAAAAGAGGCAGGTGTTAGAATCACTGGAAAGAGGGACTGGAAAGATGAGAGAGGAGGGAACAATTAGAAGAGCTGAGATGTCATGGGAAGTAGGAAACAAACAGGAAAAGAGGAAGGGACAGTGGGGGAGGTGGAAGAAAAGGCGGCATTGGAGAGACACCGGAGATGAGAGGGGAGAGAGCAGACTAGGAGCTTGGAGGATGTGATGTCAGAAGATGGTGAGACCTGGAGGGAAGAAAGGGAGAGGAAAGAAGAGAGAGAAACGGGAAAAGAGGAGAATACCGAGGTGTGAAGGGGTTCTCAGACAGAAATGTGAAAGAAGAAATGTGAAGAGAGGGAGAAGTAGATCCTCGGAGGAGGAGCGAGGGATGAAAAATGAGCAGGTGGTCCACGGGAGGGAGATGCGAATGGCTTGGAAGCAGATAAAAAGATGCTCAGTCTCACTCCATTTGAGCGAAGCGCAAATTAAACCTACAATGAAATGCCAATTCTCCCTGGCTATCCCCGGCAAAAATACAGAGTGACAGCATCCTCTGTCGGTGAGATTTGCAGGGAAAACGCCTCTGTCCTGGAACATGCCCCTCCCACCACCACCACCCTATCCTCTTTATCCCTAAAAATACGTCTAGATCTTCCTAGTACACCTACAACTCAGTAGAAGGACAACCGACCTAAAAATAGGAGCAAAACCCACCATGGACACTTACAGAAGAGAAGATACTTATGGCCAATAAACGTATGAAGACATACTCAAATCTCAGTGATAATCAGGAAAATGCAAAGCAAGGTGGTGAGGTACCATTTTAAGCCCATTCAACTGGCAAAAATAAACTGGCCAGGGAATTCCCTGGAGGTCCACTGGTTAGGACTCCACGCTTCCACTGCAAGGGGCACGGGTTTGATCGCTGGTCGAGGAACCCCGTATGCCACATGGGGTGGCCAAAAAATAATAATAATAATTTTTTAAAAATAATAAATTGGCCAAAGCAAGTATTGGAGAAGATGGGAATCAATAACCTCACATATATTACTGGGGAGGGGGGAGTGTAAATTGCTACAATCATTTTGGAAAACCACTCACCATCATGTCAAATTGTTGACCGTTCTATGAAGTTCAAAAGCAACTCAAACAAGATGATGTATTGTTTAGGCATACACATCTATCTAGAAGAATTATTTCTTTAATAAACAGAAAACATAAACACAAAATTCAGAACTTATCAAAGTTACCTTTGATTTGGGGAGGGGGATGGCACCCAGGTAGATATAAATTACTGTCACTGTTCTAACTTTTGAGGTTGTGAGGTATAGTGACAGATACTCATTTTATTGTTAATAAATACAACTTAAGGGACTTCCCTGGTGGCGCAGTGGTTGGGAATCCACCTGCCAATGCGGGGGACACGGGTTCAATCCCTGGTCTGGGAAGATCCCATATGCCGCAGAGCAACTAAGCCCGTGCACCACAACTACTGAGCCTGCACTCTAGAGCCTGTGAGCCACAACTACCGAGCCCACGTGCCACAACTACTGAAGCCCACCCGCCTAGAGCCCGTGCTCTGCAACAAGAGAAGCCACCACAACGAGAAGCCCACACACCACAATGAAGAGTAGCCCCCACTCGCCGCAACTAGAGAAAGCCGGCGCGGCAACGAAGACCCAACACAGCCAAAAATAAATAAATGAAATAAATTTAAAATAAATAAATAAATACAACTTAAAAGGGATATGCAAAAATACATGCAGCAGAATGGGAGACACTATTTGCAAACCATATATCTGAAAAGGGTCTAGCACTTAGAATATATAAACACTTAAAAACAACAAAAAAAAATTTTAAAGATGGGCGAAGGACTTCAATTGACATTCCTCCAAAGAAGATATACAGCCGATAAGCACATGAAACGGTGTCTTAAGGAAATCTAAATCAAAACCATAAGATACCACTTCACACCCATAACCATAAATATAGCAAAAAATAAAATAATCACTGTTGGTGAGGTTGTGGAAAAATTAGAACAATTCTTGTATGTTGTTGGTTGGAATGTAAAATGGTTAATTACTGTGGAACATCGTTTGGTAGTTCGTTGGAAAGTTAAACAGATTTATCATCTGACCTAGCAATTCTACTCCTAGGTATATACCCAAAGGCTTGAAAACAGGGACCCAAACAAATACTTGTATATGAATGTTCATAGCAGCACTGTTCACAATGGCCAAAAGATCAAAACAACACAAATGTCCATCGGTAGGTGAATGGATAAACAAAATGGGATATATCCCAAAACGGAATATTATTCAACCATAAAAGCAAATACTGATACACGCTACAACGTGGATGAACTTCAGGAACTTTATGTTAAGTGAAAGCAGACAGACAAAAGGTCACACATTTTATGACTGCTTTTATACGTAATGTCCAGAATACCTAAACCTATAAAATAGTACAAAAAGAATTTGAAAAGGAATAGATATATGTATAACTGAATCACTTGGTTGTACCCCTGAAACTAACACAACACTGTAAATCAAAAGTAGAGGAAAGGGCTTCCCTGGTGGCGCAGTGGTTGAGAGTCCGCCTGCCGATGCAGGGGACACGGGTTCGTGCCCCGGTCCGGGAAGATCCCACATGCCGTGGAGCGGCTGGGCCCATGAGCCATGGCCACTGAACCTGCGTGTACGGAGCCTGTGCTCCGCAACGGAAGAAGCCACAACAGTTAGAGGCCCGCATACCGCAAAAAAAAAAAAAAAAAAAGTAGAGGAAAACTAAGAATTTTATCTTCCAGGATGGAAGATAGCTAAGGAGTATCTCTCTCAAAGCAGAGTAAAGAGAGAACTTCTCTCTCAAAGCAGCATAAAGAAGAAATTCTCTTCTTCTTCTTTAAACCACATGGAATATAGATCCCTACAGACCAACATCTGTCTAAAAGTAGTAAAAAGAATTAAGAAACTGAAATAGAAAGGATTATTTGAAAGAAAGGAAGGAAGGAAGGCTGGAACATTTCCAAAACTGAAGAAATTCATGAGCCCCCAGATTGAAAGAGCCCACTGTGAGCCAAACGAAGTGAATTCCTTAAAAATTCCACACTGAAACTTACTGAGAGGAAGTTCCAAGCCATTAAGGATAAAGAACAAAACCCCAAATCTACCAGAGGAAGAAGACAGCTTTTCTACAGGAGATGAGCAGTTGGAGAGCACAATTTTTAATCTGTACAACAGATGCCTGACAATAGAAGCGAATCCTCAGAGCCCACAGTATAAATATCTCAGAACTGAAAATTCCATACCCAGCTAAACTACCACGTTAGGATAAGGGTGCAATAATGACATTTTCAGACAAACAAGATCTCTCATGTTCTCCCCTTAAAGAGTCTTCATATTCCTTAAGCCCTCTCCACTGTCCAGTACCCAGGCATCAGCTCCCAGAGCTCTGGGTTGGACATATAGGCTCTGTGCAACTTTACCTGTTTTTGTTTAATTGTTTTTACTTTTTATTTTGAAATAATTTCAGACACAGAAAAGTTGTGATGATAATATAAAAAAAGTCCCGGCGGGGAGGGGTGGGTGGGATGAACTGGGAGATTGGGATTGACATATATACACTAATATGTATAAAATAGATAACTAATGAGAACCTGCTGTATAGCACAGGGAACTCTACTTCACTTCGCTGTACAGTAGAAACTAACACAACATTGTAAAACAACTATACCCCAATTAAAAAAAGAAAAAGTCCCACATACTCTTCATTCAAATTTCTCTAAGGTTAACATCTCACCACATCTCCATTATCCCCATCATCTCTATTATCTCCAACTCCATCATCTCTATCTCTATCATCTCCATCTCCATCATCATCATCTCCATCTCCTCCATCATCTCCTCCTCTTCCTGCACCTCCTGCTCTCCTGCTCCTCCCGTCCCATTCATATATATATATATACACACATACACACATACTTTTTTCTGAGAGAGTAACTTACAGACATGATGCTCCTTTGCCCCTAAACGGTCAGTGTGTGTTTCCTGAAAAAAAGGACATTTCCTTACATAACTACAGTAGAGTTACCAAAGAAGGAAAGTAGCGCTGTTACAGTACTATTATCCAATATGCAGACCATCAGATTTTTCCATTGTCCCACTCATATGCTGTATAGGATGCAACCCAGGGTCACATGGTGCACTTAGTTATAATTTGTCTCATCAACTCTCTCTTCAGTTTCATTTAATCTGGAACAATTCCTCAGGCTCTACGTCTTGTGTGACTTTGCATCCTGATCAACAGAAGTCAACCCTCTTCGGACACACACTCTTTGTCACATCCTAGGTGAATATGCAGTGTCCCACCAGGGTACTCGATCTGGCCACCTGTGTCCCAGGAGAGGTTTTGGCTCATGCGTGGAGGCCAGGGCTGTGTGGAGCCTGCTGGGTGGAGCTGAGGTCTCTGAGAGCCTCCAGTGGAAGCTCAAAGCCCTCAGACCACTAAGAGGAACCCAGGTACATCCAAGGGGAAACTGAAGCATGGAAGTAGTGTTGCAGCTACAGGAGCAGAGGGGAAGGACCAGCCTGGACTCCCCTAGGACAAGCTGGTGAACAGGGATCCAGGGCTTCTCACAGATCCAGACAGTCCTGTGTCCCCTCACAAGGAATATTCCCTCTAGTGCTGCCCCCTGCCTCCAGCCAGTTCTCCTTCCTGTGCCAGTGGGCTCCCCCTTTCTCTAAGACATGCAGACACCCTCAGCACCTTCAGCCTCGCCCACCTCGCCCAAGGCGGTGAGCACCTCTGCTTCCTGAAACATGACGGTGAAATTCCAGCCACCCTCCCAGAGAGAAACAAGGTTAGGGCATCTGGTCTTTTCTCTGTTCACCCACCTCTGATACAGCACTCCTGGATCTTGCCTGACCTGAAGGTGTCCTGTCCATCTAGTGCCAGGTGCTCTTAGACCACTAGTCCCTCAGTCTGACATAGGAATTTTGGTAATTTCCATTCACGGAGGCCCACGCTGGTTACATCCTGCAAGTGCTGATGTTTGTTCCCCAGCGTGTGTCTTCGTATGTTTTTCTCCACATTCTAGTGACTTAGGCATGCTGTCCTGTGTGTCCTCATGTGTCCTGTGGGCTCATGCATATTATCACGTGTGTGTTTGTGTGCTTCGTCTATAGAGGATATGTTTTATTCTATATAGAAAGTTTGTGCGCATCTTTATTGGGGGCCTATATGGAGGGCCCACGAGCCTTCTCCGAGGTGCTGAAAGTTCACCATTCAAGACCCACATCCACTCAATCTCTCAACCGAGGCAAGGCTTCCTCCTCCAGGAAGCCTTCTCAGATTGCCCCCACCTCCTCTTCAACTATGGGATGCAACATCCATTGCCTATGTCTTCAAGCCCCCAGCCCTTCCCCACCAGCTGGCCCTGCAAAACCTGGCCTCACCTGTGCAGACCCTAGATTCACAACCCAGGACTGAGAGTCCATCAGCCTGGCCAGGACCTACTGACCAGACAACAGGTACCCAGCCAGGCAGTCCTAAGGAGGGAGGCTGCACTCAGCAGGAGAGGTGAACTGGCACCAGATCAGGAAGTGCACAATACAATTTTTTTTTTTTTTTTTTTTTTTTTTTGGCCAGTTAGTGCGGCATGCGAGATCTTAGTTCCCCAACCAGGGATCGAACGAGTAACCCCTGCATTGAGAGCGCAGAGTCTTAACACTGGACTGCCAGGGAAGTCCTAGGAAGTGCACAATAGAGAAAACCCAATGACACAAGAAAATAAGGAAGTAACACAGATTAAAGAAATCAACAAAACAGAGGGTAAAGGAACAAAATGGCCAGAATAAAACCAAACTCTGGCTCCTTGGGAACATTAATAAGATAAACCCCTGAAGAGAATGAGCAAGGAGGAAATGAGGAGAGTTTTAAAAATATATATGGGAAGGTTAAGAATAACTATACGTCAAAAAGACAAGGGATGACAAGTGTCGGTGAGGATGTAGAGAAAATGGAACCGTAGTTGGTGGGAATGTAAATTGGTGCAGCTACTACGGAAAACAGTACAGAGGTTCCCCCCAAAATTAAAAATATGACTACCGTATGATCCAGCAATTCCACTTCTGGGTTTTTATCTGAAGGAAACAAAATCACTATCTTGAAATGATATAGGCACCCCTCATGTTCATAGCAGCATTATTTACGACAGCCAAGATATGGAAACAATCTAAATGTCCACTGACAGACGAATGGATAAAGAAGACGTGGTATAGGGGACGTCCCTGGTGGTGCAGTGGTTAAGACTCTGCACTCCCAATGCAGGGGGCCCGGGTCAGATCCCTGGTCAGAGAACTAGATCCCACATGTATGCCGCAACTAAGAGTTTGCATGCCACAACTAAGGAGCCCATGTGCCGCAACTAAGGAGCCCGCAAGCCACAACTAAGGATCCTGCCTGCTGCAACTAAGACCCAGAGCAACCAAATAAATTAATTTTAAAAACGAAGAAGATGTGGTATATATACAATGGAGTATTACTCAGCCATAAAAAGGAAAACCTGCCATTTACAACAACATGGATGGACCTTAAGGGCATTATGCTAAGTGAGATTAAGTCAGACCGAGAAAGACAAATACTGTATGATCTCACTTACATGTGGAATCTAAAAAAAAACCAAACTCATAGATAGAAAGAACAGATTGGTGGGTGCCAGAGGCAGGGCAGGGCATGGGGCAGGCAAAATGGGTGAAGGCGATTTTAAAAAACTATATGAACTATAGGCTGATAAATTTGAAAATCAAGATGAAATGAATTCATTTATGGGGAAATATAAAATGCAAAAACTGTACCAAGAAGAATCAGAAAACTTGACTAGACCCATAAATGTTAATGAGTTGGAAATAATGGGGGGGGGGGAACTCCCTCTACCTAACACACAAAACTTAGAGGATTTTACAATCAAGTTTTATCGCCATTACAAGTAGCGGATAATTCCCATCTTATTCAGATTGATACCAAGAATTAAAAAAAAAAAGGTGGGGGGTAGAGCAGAATACCCAACTTCTCTTAAGAGGATGATATAGGCTACACACCCAAACCAGATAGGGCTACAACATGGATGAACCTCGAAAACGTTATGCTAAGTGAAAGAAGAAGCCAGACATAAAAGGTTACATATTGTATGATTCTGTTTATATACAATAGCCAGAATAGGTAAATCGACAGAGACAGAAAGCAGATTGGTGGTTACCAGGCAGAGGGGGAGGAGAAGGAATGGGAGCGTATGTTTGAGTACTGGGTTTCCTTTTGGGACCATGGAAATGTTTTGGAACTAGACAGAGGTGGTGGTTGTGAGTACACAACATTGTGAGTGCACTAAATGCCCCTGAATTGTTCGCTTTCAAAAGGTTAATTTTGTTGATGTGAATTTCACCTCAGTGAAAACAAAAACAGATAAGAATACGGAACAAGGTAGGAAAATTCTGACCAATTTTCAGTGATGACCATAGAAGCAAAAATCCTAAATAAAATACTGCTACCCACAAGATATGGAAGCAACCTAAATGTCCATCAACAGATGAATGGATAAGGAAGATGTGGTACATATATGCAATGGAATATTACTCAGCCATAAAAAAGAATGAAATAATGCCGTTTGTAGCAACATGGATGGATGTAGGGATTATCACACTAAGTGAGGTAAGTCAGACAAAGACAAATATCATATGATATCACGTATATGTGGAATCTAAAAAAATGATACAGGACTTCTCTGGTGGTCCAATGGTTAAGACCCCATGCTTCCACTGCAGGGGACACAGGTTCGATCCCTGGTCATGGGAAGCTCCACATGCCAACCAAAAATAAAAAGATACAAATGAATTTATTTATAAAACAGAAATAGACTCACAGACATAGAAAACAAACTTATGGTTAAGAAGGGGAAATATATATATATATATATATATATATACACATATATATATATATGAATCACTTTGCTGTACAGCAAGTGTGAAACTAACACATTGTAAATCAATGTTATACTTCAATAAAAATTAAAAAAAAATACTCTTACTCAAATCTCGCAGTGTTGGGAGAAAATTACATCATGACCAAGGACAATTTGGCCAGAAGAGCATAGATGAGTCAGTCTCAGAAAACCAAGGTAACTGATCTCTGTCAGCAGATGGACTTGCTTCTGACATAGGCGCTTGTTTTTGCTGCAGAGTCATATGTGTGTTCTAGGAACTCAGACCTGAGAGCGCTATGGCTTATGCAGGCAGAGGGCTGGGACAACCCGCTCAACCTCCTTGCAATCCTGGAAGCAGAGCATTAACAAAAGCAGAAAGGAGCTTAAGAAAAACACTTGCAGGGTTTAAAAGTTACATTTTTAACTGTTACATTTCTAATAAGCATGAAGAAATATAGAAACTCGCCTTTTTAAAAAATTCAGAAATTCTGACATGTGCTACAACATGGATGAACCCTGAGGACATTATGCTGAATGAAAGAAGCCAGTCACAAAAGGACAATACTGTATGACTCCATTTATGTGAGGTCCCCAGAGGAGTCAAATCCATAGAGACAGAACATAGAATGAGGGGTGCCAGGGGCTGGGGGAGGGAGATGGGGAGTTAGAGTTTAACGGGGACAGAGTTTCAGTTTTGCAAGATGAAAGGAGTTCGGAAGATGGTTGATGGTGATGGTTGCACGAGATGAATGTACTTAATACCATGGAATTGTGCACTTAAAAATGGTCAAAGTGGTAAATTTTGTGTTATATATATTTTACAATTAAAAACGTACAAAGGAGGAGAAGGTTGCTTAATGGAAAAGAGAGTGAGGAAGGGTCGAGGCAAAAGCGAATGCATAAAGGCTGGGAAGAAGAGCAAAATAAGCACGTGGTCAAAAGGAAACCCTCGGGACTTCCCCGGTGGCGCAGTGGTCAAGAATCCGACTGCCAATGCAGGGGACATGGGTTCGAGCCCTGGTCCGGGAAGATCCCACATGCCGCGGAGCAACTAAGCGCGTGCGCCACAACTACTAAGCCTGCGCTCTAGATCCTGGGAGCCACAACTAGTGAGCCCACATACCACAACTACTGAAGCCCTCGCACCTAGAGCCCATGCTCCGCAACCAGAAGCCACCGCAATGAGAAGCCCGCGCACCACAACGAAGAGTAGCCCCTGCTCGTCGCAACTAGAGAAAGCCCACGTGCAGCAACAAAGACCCAACCAAAAATAAATAAATAAATACATAAATTTATTTTTTTTTAAATAGTTTAAAAAAAAAAAAGGAAACCCACGGCTGGGTCAGCATGAAGCGCAGGGAGACAGCGCCACCTACTGGTGGCTTCCTGTGTTCGTCAAGGGGCTGAAAAAACATGCTCAGAATCCACTGCTATTTCCTCCTTGTACTGACATCATTCCCGTTTACCAACAATTTTGTCAGAACAGACAGTATCACTGAGACAATAGAAACCAGCAGGAGAAAAATAACTTCCAAAGCCACCACCCCCTTCCAACCCGCAGACCTGCATCCAGATCCACGCGCCCGCCCAGCTCTCCTTCCTGCTGCTGTGAGTAAACAATTTGCCCTGATCCCAGGCAAACCTAGGCCATCTCCACCAGCTCCCACCCTACCTGCCTATTTAAGGAGCCACCTGAACAGTCTTCCCTCTGAACTAGATTATACCCACAGACATACAAATATGCTGATTCATTTTCCACTGTTTTGTTTTATTATTGAGATGAAATCGACATAACATAAATGTGGTTAAAAATCCACCTTCCGGGCTTCCCTGGTGGCGCAGTGGTTGAGAGTCCGCCTGCCGATACAGGAGACGCGGGTTCGAGACCCGGTCCGGGAAGATCCCACATGCCGCGGAGCGGCTGGGCCCGTGAGCCATGGCCGCTGAGCCTGCGCGTCCGGAGCCTGTGCTCCGCAGCGGGAGAGGCCACAACAGTGAGAGGCCCGCGTACCGCAAAAAAAAAAAAAAAAAAAAAGGAATCCACCTTCCAATGCAGGGGATGCAGGAGGTTTGATCCCTGGTCGGGGAACTAAGATCCCACATGCCGTGGGGCAACTAAACCTGCGTGCTCTAGAGCGCCACAACTAGAGAGCCTGTGCGCTGCAACTACTGAGCCCGCACACTCTGGAGCCCGCACGCCACAACTAGAGAGGAGGCCACACACTGCAAAGAAAGATCCCAGATGCCGCAACAAAGATCCCACATGCTGCAACTAACACCTGACGCAGTCAAGTAAATAAATAAATAAATACCTTTAAAAAATAAAATAAAATTTCAGTGCACTTAGTACATTCATAAAGCTGTGCAACCACTGCCAATATCTAGTTCCGAAACATATTCACAGTGCAAATAAGCACATGAAAAAAGGCTCCACATGTATCATCGGGGAACTGCAAATTAAAACAACCGTGAGAAAACAGTACACACCTATGAGAACGGCCAAAACCGAGGAAACCGATGACTCCAATTGCTGGCGAGGATGTGGAGCAACAGGAACTCTCGTTCATTGCTGGAGGGAATGCAAAACGGTCCAGCCACTCTGGAAGGCAGTTTGGCGGCTTCTTAAAAAACTAAACACACTCTCACCATATGATCCAGCAATAGCACTCCTTGGTCCTTACCCAAAGGGGTTGAAAACTTATGTCCACACAAAAACCTGCATATGGATGAATTCATAATTGCCCAAACTTGGAAGCAACCAAGATGTCCTTCAGCACGTGAGTGGACAAACTGTGGTACATCCAAACGATGGAACGTTATTCACTACTAAAAAGAAACAAGCTATCAGGCCATGAAAAGACATGGAGGAACCTTAAATGCACATGACTAAGTGAAAGAAGCCAATCTGGGACTTCCCTCGTGGTCCAGTGGTTAAGATTCCGTGGTCCCAATGAAGGGGACCCAGGTTCAATCCCTGCTTGGTGAACTAGAGCCCGCATGCTGCACCTAAGAGTCCGCATGCCGCAACTAAGAAGTCTGTAGCCAAAACAAACAAATAAAAAAATAATAAATATTAAAAAAGAAAAGAAAGAAGCCAATCTGAAAAGACTCCATACTGCGTGATTCCATCGCTATGACATTCTGGAAAAAACAAACATATGGAAAGGGTAACAAGATCAGTGGTTTCCAGAGATCAGAGGGGAGGGAGGGATGAAGAGGCAGAGCATAGAGGATTTTTAGGGCAGTGAAAATGCTCTGTATGATACTATAATGGTAGATACATGTCATTATACATTTGTCCAAACCCACAGAATGTACAACAACAAGAGTGGACTTGAAGGTAAACTATGGACTTCGGGTGATAATGACATGTCATTGTAGGTTCATCAGTTTTAACGAAGGTACCACTCTGGTGGGGGATGTTATATTTATAAGGAGGGAGGCTATGCATGTATGGGGGCAGGGAATATAGGGGAAGTCTCTGTACCTTCCTCTTCATTTTTCTGTGAACCTAAAACGGATCCGAAATATAAAGTTTTTTCTTTTTAGTTCTTTTCCTCACCGCTTACTCATTGAGCTGTTGCTTCCCATTTGCCTGCTCCCCCAGCCCCTGGCAACCATTGATCTACTTTCTGTCTCTATGGATTTATCTATTCCGGACATTGCACACACTAAAGGGACTCATACGCTCTGACTTTTTCTGTCTGGCTTCTTTCACTTGGCATATGTATTCAAGGCTCAACCACGCTGTAGCGTGTGTCAGAAATTCCTTCGTTCTTATGACTGGATAATATTCCGTTGTCTGGTTGGACCACATTTTGTGTGTCCATTCATCCATGGATGGACACGTGGGCTGTTCCTATGTTTTGGGTAGTGTGAATAACACTGCTATGAACAAGCACACACAAGTATTTGTCTGAATACCTGCTTTCAGTTCTTTCGGGTACATTCCTAGGAGTGGAATTCTGGGCCATATGGTAATTCTGTGTTTAACTTTTGAGGAAACGCCAAACTCTTTTCCACAGAGGCTGCATCATTTTACATTCCCACCAGCAATGTACAAGGGTTCCAATTTCGCTGCACCCTCGCCATTACTTATTTTCTGTTTTTGCTTCTCTCTCTCTCTCTCTCTCTCTCTCTCTCTCTCTCTAATTATAGCCATTCTCATGGGCATCTTCCATTTTAAAGGGAAAAAAAGACTCTGAGCACCCTCACCGTCTGGCCTCTGCCCTAAGTCTCTGCCTCCGCCCAACCCAACCCCCCCCCAAGCAAAACTGTAGAAAAAGTCATCCATACACCCTTTCTCCTTCACGTTTTATCTTCAACCGGTGGAACTGTTTTTGCCGTCGTCACCAATGACCTCCACGTTATTAAACCCTACGGTCTCCGTCTACGTCCGGTTTTACCTAGCGCATCGCAGCCTGTGACGGGATGGCAGACTTTTGCTTGATTCACTCTGTTCTGAACTCTCCTGGTTTCTCTTGCCACCTCTATGGTCGCTCCTTCTTTCCTGATTCTTCCTCAGCCCCCAGAAACCTCTAGATATCAGCCACACTCCCTCCTCCTTTCCAAACCACGGCCACCCACTGGGACAACTCTGAAATTCATCTCTCCAACCCAGACAGTAGGGCCAGACGCCTTCCCGGTCTCTCCACGTGGGGGCCACGCAGGTCCAAACTTAGCTCCCAGGGGTCCCCCCCTCCACCCTCGCCCGCCCCCCAGCGTCCTCCCCATCAAAGTCGGCTCCATCCTTCCGCAGCTCAGCCCGGATACCTGGGAGGCGCGCTCGTTTCCTCTTTCTCACGGCCACATCGGATGCGCCACCCAATCCTGCAGCTCCGTCGGCTTTTCCTTCGAAACAGATACAGAATCCGACCACTTCTCACCACCTGCACGGCCCTACCCCGCGAGAGCACCATCATGCCCTCCCTGGACCAGGGTGGTCGCCTCCTCTCTGTAGTCACCCCCAGGCTCCCATCTCTGTGCCTTCCCACCGTATAGTGTCCCCCCCCCACTATAATCAGAAACACAGCCCCCACTTTGGGGGACTCTTTTTTATTTATTGCTATATCCTGAGTGCCTAGAACAGTGCCTAATACCTAGCACTATTCCACAATTTCTTTTTCCCACGTGCGCTGCTTTTGGGATCTTAGTTCCCCCACCAAGGATGGAACCCGGGCCCTCTGCCGTGGAGGGGCAGAGTCCTAACCATTGGACCGCCAGGAAATACCCCAACAAATGTCCTTTTTTTTTTTAAAACATCTTTGTTGGAGTATAATTGCTTTACAATGCTGTGTTAGCTCCTGCTGTATAACAAAGTGAATCAGCTATATGCATACGTATATCCACATATCCCCTCCCTCTTGCGTCTCCCTCCCACCCTCCTTATCCCACCCCTCTAGGTGGTCGCAACTTACGGAGCTGATCTCCCTGTGTCATGCAGCTGCTTCTCACTAGGTATCTATTTTACAAACAAATGCCTTTTTTTTTTTTTTTTTTTTTTTTTTTTTGCGGTACGCGGGCCTCTCACTGTTGTGGCCTCTCGCGCTGCGGAGCACAGGCTCCGGACGCGCAGGCTCAGCGGCCATGGCTCACGGGCCCAGCCGCTCCGCGGCATGTGGGATCTTCCCGGACCGGGTCACGAACCCGTGTCCCCTGCATCGGCAGGCGGCCTCCCAACCATTGCGCCACCAAGGAAGCCCCAAACAAATGTCTTTTTAAACGTGAGATATAATACACGTTTTATTCAGTTAGGGTTGCCCTACCAAAATAATACAGAATGGGGTGGGGCGGGCGGGCGGGGGCTTAAACAACAGAAACTTTTTTTCCCTCCCAGTTCTGCAGCCTGGAAGCCCCAGATCAAGGTGTCCGCAGGGCTGGTTTCTTCTGAGGCCTCTCTCCTTGGCTTGCCCTGAGTCCTCATATGGTCTGGCCTCTGGGCCTGCATCCCTGGTGTCAGAGTGCGCAAATGTCCCCTGCTTATAAGGACACCAGTCAGATTGGATCAGGGCCCACCTGAATGGCTTCGTCTCCATTTAGTCACCTCTCTAAAGGTCCTGTCTCCTACTACAGTCACTTTTTGAGGTATCGATGGTTAGGGCTTTGACACATAAATCTGGAGGGGACAAAATTCAGCACCCATAAAAATGTACGCACATATCATAAAATTCACCCACTTAAAATGTGCAATTCAATGCTTTTTAGTATACTCCCAGATAATGTGAAGCCATCACCAATCTGAGAGCATTCTCATGACCACAAAAAGAAACCCCATATCCTTTTAGCCATCACCCCCTTTCCCCGCCTATCCCGCAGCCCTATGCAACCACTAATCTCCTTTATGTTTCTGTGAACTTACCTATTCTCGATATTTCATATAAATGGAGTCATACACTACGTAACGTGTTGCTCCTAGTTTCTTTGACTTAGCATAATGTTTTCAAGATGCGTCCATGGTGCAGCGTGTGTCAGAACTTTATTCCTTTTAGGGATGAATTACAGCTCACGTTATGGTCCTACCACATTGTGTTTATTCGTCATCCACTGATGGACATACGGGTTGGTTCCACCTTTTGGCTGTTAGGATTGGACCACTATGGACATCTATGGACAACAAGTATCTCCTGAATAAACGAAGAACCTTTCATAATCTAACCCAAAGAACTGCCTAAAAGTAGAAACTTCAGACTGTGCCAAGACAGTAGAAGGAAGTATCAGAAAGATCCTTTTCTTCCCTAGTTTTTTTTTTTTTGAAGGAGAATGAATCAATAATAATACGAATTAACGTAAGTGTTGTTTCAGAACAAACTGGACCTACAAATTGTTGTTACTAAACCAATTTGATAAAAATCAAAAACAAAATGCATAGTCTAACTTAAGCCAGAAGGTTTCAAGACTGAACTCGGGCCCAGCAGTGAAAGCCTGAAATCCTAACCACTAGGCCACCAGGGAACTCCCAGGAGGGATCTTCTTAAACAACAAGGACCTACTGTAGAGCACAGGGAACTGTATTCAGTATCTCGTACTAACCTATAATGGAAAAGAATCTGGGGACTTCCCTGCTGGTGCAGTAGTGAAGAATCCGTCTGTCAATGCAGGGGACACAGGTTCGATCCCTGGTCCGGGAAGATCCCACATGCCGCAGAGCAACTAAGCCCGTGTGCCACAACTACTGAGCCTGTGTTCTGGGGCCTGCGAGCCACAACTACCGGGCCTGTGTGCCACAACTACTGAAGTCCATGCGGCTAGAGCCCATGCTCCTCAAGCCACTGCAATGAGAAGCCTGCGCACTGCAACAAAGAGTAGCCCCTGCTTGCTGCAACTAGGCAACGAAGACCCGACGCAGCCCAAAATAAATAAATAAATAAATTTATTTTTAAAAAGAATCTGAAGAATATATATATATTCCTAAATCACTTTGCTGTACACCTGAAACACTGTAAATCAACCATACTTCAATTTAAAAAGATAAAAACAGAGGGATCATCTCATTGCCAAAACACCCTTTAAAATCTAAATCAATTATAAATCAACTGTACTTCAATTAAAAAAAAAAAAAACTAAATCAGAGAATGGTCACCTCTGCTCAAAACCTCCCAAAGGCTCCCCATCTCACTACATACCCTCTGTGCCTCCCACCCCCCACCCCGCATTCTCTGCCATCAAATCTTATGACCACCACCACCCTCACTCCCTGCAGACCTACTGTTTCTGGAACGTGTTGCTGTCTCAGGGCCTTTGCACGGGTTGTTCCCACTTCCGAGAATGTTCTTCACCTATACGCCTGCACAACTCACCCATCCTCTTACTTCCCTTCAGGTCTCTACTCAAGGGTCTCCATATTCGAGAGGCCTCTCTTGACCATCTAATATAAAAATAGTGACCCTTCTTTCCCCCAACCTGGAATGTCCATCCCTCCTACTCAGGCATTTAGTCCCCAGAACAGAACCATGATGTACTGGTTTGTTGGTTGATCCTCTGTCCCCTCCCCCCAACCTCCACATCATGGGGGATGGGGTTTTGCTCTGTTCAAGGCCAAGTCTCCAGGTACCTATAACAATGCCTGGCACCCGGTAGGTGCTCAATGAATGTTTGTCCTCCTGCAAAAATTAACCTTCAAATGCGATGCGATCCCAAAGTCCCAACTAGATCTTTTACCAGGTGCCGAGGAGCTCAGGAAAAGATTCGTGTACGACTAGCTGCAGGTGATGTACTATGTTATGAATGTGCTGAATGCTGCTGGATTGGTCACTTTAAAATGATTACATTTCGGGAAACTCCCTGGCGGTCTAGCGGTTAGGACTCTGCCCTTCCACTGCAGGGGGCACGGGTTCAATCATTGGTTGGGGAACTAAGATCCCACATGCCGCCCAGTGTGGCCAAGCAAATAAATAAATTAAATTAAAATAAATAAATAAAATGATTACGTTTCCGGGACGAAGCGAGAGAGTGGCATGGCCAGATAAACACTACCAGATAGCTAGTGGGAAGCAGCCGCATGGCACAGGGAGATCAGCTCGGTGCTTTGTGACCACCTAGAGGGGTGGGATAGGGAGGGTGGGAGGGAGACGCACGAGGGAGGCGATATGGGGATATATGTATACGTATAACTGACTCACTTTGTTATACAGCAGGAACTAACACACCATTGTAAAGCAATTATCCTCCAATAAAGATGTATAAAAAAAAAAAGATTACATTTCTGTTATGTGAATTTCACTTCAATAATAATAATAAAGTACAGCGTAATACCGTCGCACACCTGTGAGAATGGCTAAAATCAAAAAGACTGCCCACATCAGGTCATGCCAAGGCTGCAAGGAGATGAAAATATAGACATTACTGGGGGCGGGGGAAGGAAAGTAAGGGCACATCCACTTCGGAAAACACGTTGGCGATTTCTTTAGAATTTAAATATACACCTACCATATGATGCAACCACTGCGCTCCTGGGTAGTTTACCCGAAAGAACTAAAAGCAGATGAACGCGCTTACACAGAAATGTTCTCAGCAGCTTTATTTGCAATCATAAAAAACTGGAAACCACCTAGATAGCCATCACCAGAGGAATTAGGTAAATGGATGTGGAACAGCCGTACAGTGGAGTACAGCTCCACCGTAAAAGCGAGCTCATTTTCCTACATGCAAATCACTTTTCCTACATGCAAATCACTTTTCCTACATGCAAATTATTGTAAAATAATTGTGTCAGGTAAAAACTGCCAGACCAAAAAAAAAGAAAAAGGTACATATTCCATGATTCTAGAAATGCAGCTAATCTACAGTGTCAGAGCCAGTTGGTGGTTGCCTGGGTAATGTGGTGGTAGGGGTGGGAGCGGCAAAAAAAGGGACACAAGGAGACTTTTGGGGGAAGAACCTGGCAAACATGATGCTCAGTGAGAGAAGCCAGACACCAAAGGCCACCTATGGTACGACTCCATTTATACAAAATGTCCAGAAGTCCAGGGAGACAGAATGTGGATCTGTGGTTTTTGTGGTTGCCGGGATGGGGGTGGGGGAGAGGAGTGACCGCTAACGGGGAAGGGGTTTCCTTTCGGGGGGAATAAAAATGTCTTGCCACTAGACAGGTGAGGGTTACACAACACTGCAAGTGTACTAAACACATTGTAGGCTTTAAAACATTTAATGGTTAATTTCATGTTATGTGAGTTTTCCAATTAAAAAAAAAAAGAGAAATGGTGAGAGCTGGATAAAGATACACACACGCACACACACACACCCTGGAGCCCCCCTCCCCATCTTCACCACTGCAGCCCACACACATCCCCGCCACTCCATCCCCTCCCTTCTCAGGCCCATCAGAATTTCCCCAGGTACTGGGACCCGTGCCCACTTGACCATGTCCCCCTCCTTGTGGGCTCCCCAAACATCCCTCCCTTTTCAACCTTGACCCTCTCTGGAGTTTCTTGGAAGCCAGTCACTGGGCTTGCTGCCTATAGGATGGGGCGGGCAGCTGGCAGCACAGGGTGACCCTACTTGAGAGAACAAAGGCAGCTGAAACCCGGCCTGCTCATGCATGAAGGGCGTTTGCACCTGTGGCTGCCCCAATGTGCAGGTGACAAAGCTGGCCCTGAGACAGCAAAGCCACCTGCCCACAGCCAGTCAGCTGGCTCCAGTGGACAGGAGTCGCCCACTCCAGCCTGCCCATTCCCAGCTCGTGCCCTCTGCCCCCGTGGTGGCCCCAATGAACTAGGCCTCCCTGGTGTTCGTGCCCTTGTGTGGCCCCCACCTGTGCCCCCAGCACACACCTGGGCTGACCTGAGACCCTGCTGAAAGCAGCAGGAGCGATGCTGGCCCAGTTCTGGACCTGAGCATTTGAAGCATTAGAAGGGTTTTGGCTCTGCGCTTTGGGGAAACCCGAGTCACCAGGAAAGGGATGCGGCCGTCCTGCTTGGGTGCCCACGTGGAAGGGCCATCCAGAGAGGCCACGCAGAGAGGGAGAGGCGTCCCCATCCACCCATGCGCCAGACACGACATTGGCACCGTCCAATGACATGGTAACATCCAGCCAGTCCAGCCCCCAGATGCCAGCAGCCACCATTCACGGGGAAACAAAGAGCCGCCAGCCAGGCCAGTCAACGTGGAACCACAAAAGGGAATATGCCGGTGGTTGTGCGGAGCCCGTCAGCACAGGGTGGTTTGTACCACTGATCACTGAGAATCCAGCTGACACCCGGGAAGATCCAGACCCTAGACCTCAGCTCAGGTGGCGTCTGACACCGGCCTCACCCCCCTAACATGCCCTGTTGGCCCACTGCAGCTGTCCACACCTGAACAAAAACGAAGGGGGAAAAAAATCTAAAAACAAGAAAATGCTACTCTCTGGCATAACTCCCTCCTGCCAACTAGAAGAAGCCCACCAGGGTTCCAGTTCTGCAGCAGGAAACCTCGGCCCAGCTCTGGGGCTGGGAGGTATCCAGCAGGCGCCGGGGGAAGGCCTTGCACCCCAGGCAGCTGGGCACCCTCTGGTCCACCGTCAGTCAAAGTCCCCCAATCCTGGCTGCAGCCCACCTCCCAAGCCCCCACGGCTGCCCGACAGAGAACTCGGGCCCCTCACAGGCTTCCTGAGGCCCAGACTCCAAACCCCATTGGGAATTCCAGATCCCACAAGACATGCTGCATGGACCAAAACAAACAAACAAACAAACCTCCCGTGGGGGGCGGAGCCCCAATGCTGAACTTTCCCACCCTTCCCACCCCCAGGAAGATCTACCTTCTCCCAGCATGTTGTCATCAGGGACCAGCTCCCTGCTTGCTGGATGTCAAAGCCGCGAGACCCTGTATGGGACCCTGGGTGCTCCCCTGGGCTACCAGGGCCCCGGCCACCGCATTTGGAGATGAAGAAAATGAAGGCCAAAGAAGAGCCGTGTCCTCATCACCCAGCAGTTACGGGTGTATCAACTACACTTTGTGTATTCTTTTTCTGTGGCCGCGCCACACGGCTTGCAGGATCTTAGTTCCCCAACGAGGGATTGAACCCAGGCCCTCGGCAGTGAAAGCGCGGAGTCCTAACCACTGGACCGCCAGGGAATTCCCAGTTTCTGTATTCTTGACACCCTGTCAGCTGAGGCCTCACTGACCAGGAAGGGGCTGTCCCTCGAGGGGTTAGCGAGTTCCTGGAGATGACAAACAAGTAACCAGTGAGTGTACCTCTCCTATGCATACCAGGCAATCCAGAGCCACTGTGCCCCTTCCCTGCTCACCCCAGGGCCACTGTAGTGTGAGTGCCTGACATTAAGCAGGATCTTCGTTCCCCGACCAGGGATTGAACCCGTGCCCCCTGCAAGGGAAGCGTGGAGTCCTAACCACTGGACTGCCAGGGAAGTCCCTGACGTTAAGCTTTTGATTGCCAACACCCACCATGAACAAACACACAGATAGCTGCACGGCACAGCTACTAGCAACACAACCTACCTGGTTATTAGCTACCCCAACCTAGGAAGGTCCCCTTTTCAGAAACCCTAGGCAACCTTGACAAGTGACGCCTTGAACGACCCCGCTTTCCCTTTTGGCACCCTAATTCCAGCTCTTATGCTTTATATTCAATAAAGAGTGAATCCGAGACTCCGACCCCCGGACCCTAATAAAGGCAGAGACTCAGGTCTGCGTTCCCTCCCTCTCTCTCTCCCCATGATCTTGCTCCGTGGCCCTCAGAGGGGGTGCCTGCTGTGTACCCTCCAGAACCTGTGAGTAACGAATCTTGTTCTGCCAAGTTCCCTGATGGTTTTTCCTGAAGTACGTCCTGTGATCATGATAAGAACCACGAGGGCCGGCCTAGCCACAATGCTGGCTCTAGCTGGGGTAACGTCTGTGAGGGCCTTGCTGTAAGTAGTAGGGACCCAGGTGTCCTCAGATGCTGCTCTCTGAAAGCCTTGCCGTTGATAGGCTGAGATGTACACGATACTCAGTGCCGACACCCCAGAGCCCATGGAAATTACTCAGTCTAGCCAGTTCCAAGCCTGTTTACCCTGCCTCACCCATTCCTTCCAGTGGAAACCACAATAAAAGCTCCTGTCCATGTTGTTCCCTCTCGCTCTGCCTCCTGCTGGACCCTGGTGCTTCCCCGTGTGGCTCCACATGGCCTGTTATGCCCTTCCTCTTGGGATCGGTGAGTAACAAAGTGTCTTTTCCGTGGCAGTCATCTGCTGATCTGTTGGCCTTGCCGTAGCTGCATAATAAGAAGATCTACATTTGGAAACAGGGTGGAGACCAACCTGGGGACACCCAGCTTCCATCTCAAAGAGAAGAAGCCATAATGGATGGAGGTCCCCCAGCCCAGGACTCTGGGAGGCACTGCCCAAGGTCTGCTCCATTTGGGGGATGCAAACTGTCCTGCTGCCCCCAGCCCCACTGTCCCCTGCTCTGGATTCCAGGAAGCCAGAGGCAGGGTCCCCAACTCCCACCCTCTCTGGGCTTGGGTGCTCCAGAGGAGGGGCTGCAGCAGAGCCCCCAGGCTGCCCAGGCAGAGGGAGACAGAGGCCCAGAGGCAGGCAGAAGACGTGAAGTAACTTTAATCACCATCCTCAGGAGGGGGCAACAGTAGTATCTGAGCAGGGGGGCCAGCCCGGGAACGACCTAGGGCCAGCCCCTCGGCTCTGGCTGTGGCACGTTCCCCATCCAGGCTCCTCGAGTCCAGCGGAGGGTCTGGACACTCCCAGCCTCCACGATCACATCTGCAGGAGCTCAGGTACTTGGCGCCACGTGGCCAGAAGAACCCAGGTCTGGGGGCTGGTGTGCCAACAGCCACGCGCGGGTCCCCATACCTGCCATACTCGGGACCGTGTGACGTGGCAGCAAGAAATCATCCTCAGAGAACTGAGGCCGTCCTCTCTGACTGCAGAGACCCCTTCACAGACACCAGCAGCCCCAGCGGGGACAGGCGTCCCTGGGCACAGAGCCGTGACCACATGAAGAGGATGGCGGTGGCCAGACCTACACTTAGCACCACTGTGGGGGACAGAAAGACAGGAGTGGGTGAGGGGAGGGGGTGGCAGGAGGCTCACACCCACCGAGCTCCTAACACACTGGAAAGGGGGTTCTGCAGCCTGCCGGCTCCCAGGAGCAGCTGCTCCAAGCCCCAGGGGTGGGAGGACCTGTTTATCTTACCAGCAGCTGCAATGATCCCATAGGCACTTCGGTTTCCAGACTGAACTGAGTCCTGGTCCCCGACAGAGGTGACTGTGGCATTCCTGAGATAAGTGACACTCTCCAGGGTCACAGGGGTCCCCACGGACGTGGCACTCCCTTCTTGGAGGGTCTTGGTTCCTGCAATAAGTCCAGGCATTCAGTAGCTGGGGAGCGGGCACCTGGGGCATGGGGGGATGAACAGATGCTTCTGGTGCGCAGGGGGGACCTTAGGGCTCACCCTCCATCCCAAATTCAGTGAGGTTGGTGAGCCCTGCTGCCCGAGTGCCCTCGTGCAGCCGCCATGGGAATACGGGCACAGGCAGACACACGTGTCCACGCTCCCAGCCTTGTCATACACTGGAAGGTGTCAGGCGTCCCTGTCTACCGACCCACCCTCCCCGCCCCCACAGGCACACACCACAGCCAAGCTCATCGCTGGAGTCGGAACAGTCCGGGTGGCCATCGCAGAGCCACGTGCGTGGGATACAGGAACCGCCCAGCGGGCAGCGCAGCTCTCCCTCCGGGCAGGGCTGGTGCCCGCAGTTGAGAACATTCTTGTTGATGCCATCAGGGCAGTCATCGATGCTGTCACAAGAGCAGGGGCTGCCAGTGGGTGGCTTGCACTGCCCATCCTGGGCACACGGCTCAGTATCTGGGGTACAAGGTGAGTCAGGTCTCAAACACCCAGCCAAGAGGGCCCAGGTACTCCCCACAGCCCAACCTCCTGCAAGCCCCGCCTTCCGAGAACAATCGACCCTATATGTTTCGCCCATCCCAAAGGCTCCTCCCCCTGCTTCTGTTAGCTCCACCTTCCAAGGACTCGCCTCCCCGCAAGCCCTCCCTCCCGACCCCACTAACTCCGCCCCGCTGCAAACCCACCTCTCCCCAGACCTCCTTCTTTTCAGGCCCCGCCCACCCCAGAGTGCCCTGTCTGAAAGCCACATCCCTTCCACAAGCACCTCCTCCCTGTGGCCCCACCCCTTGCAAGCCCCGCCCCCAGGGCATGGCCACTCACTGCACTCCTCCTCGTCACTGCCATCAAGGCAGTCCTTGTCAACGTCGCAGCGCCAGGTGAGGGGCACGCATAGGCCATCACTCCTGCACTGGAAGTTGGTGGGCGGGCACGAGGCTGCGCTGGGGCCTGAGTGATGCACACAAGTGAGGCCTGGGAGGTCTGGACCCTCCTTTGGAAGCACAGTGTCACAGGCTGCGACCACCAGGAGACAGGCCAGGTCCCAGGAACTACATTGGTGGTCACCCTTTGCTAAGGATGCACTATGTGTGGGCCTTGGAGCTGAGCAGTTCACAGCCTCACCAAGAGCCCTACTGGGCAGATTCTACTCCCATGCCCATTCTACACAAGACACTTAGGAGAGGTAAGGCCTGAGGCTACAAGCTAGTGGCAGAGTCGGGGTTCGAACCCAGGTCTCACTGATCCCGGGGTCTTTACCCGGCTCCAAATGGCCAGATGGTCTCCCCAGGAGTCTCTCCAAGTTCCGTGGTTAAACAGACTGGGGGAGGAGCCATCTCTGAAGCTGGCCTGGCTCAGGCCCACCTGTCAGGGTCAGCAGGGCCCATTATGTCCCAGCTGCTCAGCAAAGGGGAAACTGAGGCCTTGGGTAGAGGACCTGCTTAGTCACTGTGGCTTGTCGACTCACCCACTAAACTCCTCCCAGATCTGACCACTTTCCCCATCCTGAATGTGCCACCACCTCTCCAGATTCCCCACCCCCATCTCCACTCAGACACCAGAGACCTCTCAGCACCACACCATTTGGTCACCCACCCTTGCCCCCCTTTGCTCAAAAATAGCCCTTGGTCAGAAATAGAGACACAGATGTAGAGAATAAACGTATGGACACCAAGGGGGGAAAGTGGCAGGGTGGTGGTGGTGGGACGAATTGGGATTGACATATATACACTAATATGTATAAAAGATAACTAATAAGAACCTGCTGTATAAAAAAATAAAATAAAATTCAAAAAAACCCAGAAACCCAGCCCTTGGTCCCATGACCCTCTCACAACCAAATTCTACAACCTCCATGTGGCCCGCAAGTCCTGAGCAGCCCTGAACCCTCCCTGGACCTCCCACTTTCCCCCTCTTCATCAAGCTCCCTCTGACCCGGCCACCTTGATGCTTCTGCAAGAGGCCTGGCCTCGTTTTCCCCCTCAGGGCTTTTGCCCATGCTGTTCCCTGGCCCAGTTTGCCCTCTCCTCCCTCCTCTCTGCACCTCGTGATTTCCTCCTCAGACTTCACAGTCTCAGCTTATTTCCTGGGATGGGCCTCAGGCCCCTCTCAGAGACCCCTGAAGCTCAGCCTCCCACTTAGAACAATGGCCCTTGAACTGGCACCCGCGTAGACTGGACACTTAGTGGTGGTCAGGGCAGTGACCTTTTGACTGTAAACCCGGGGCAGCGCCTAGTGATAAGTGGACACAGGTCACACAATGGTCCGGGCTGAGTCCAGCTGAGATGTGAGCCTTCCTAGACCCAGAGCAGGATGAACACAGAAGGGCCTGGAAGCGGGGCCATCAGGCGGGAGTCCAAGGGACAGAGGAAGGGAGTGGGCTTTATGGTTTCCTCCTGGGTGCAGCAGGGAGGGTGGCAGATACCTGGCTTGGCCCCAGCCTAGTCCCCCTCCATACAATCCTGGTCCTCTTGTCCCTTCCACCTTTACTCACGAGGGCCTGTGCCTCCAAGCCCCCACTCCCCACAGCCAGCCCCTCCGCAGGCCGGCCTCCAGGCCCAACTGTGCCTGTGGGCCACACAGTCCCTAAGCTCTGTGGAGCCAACTGCAGCTGACTTCCTTCCCTGCCCATGGGGATCTGGCAACCTAAAGCTTCCTCCCCAGGACTTGCCACTCTCCCTAGCAACCTCTGACCTCCTTCCCCGGCCTGCTGGAGCATGTGTCCTTCTGTAAAGTGGGTGGGCAGCAGAACAGAGTGGACCTGGCTTCACAGGGCTTTGGTTTGGAGCAACCAGTGGTTGCACCTCCCAGCCTCAGTTTCTCCACCTGTAAAAGGGGCACGCTGGGAGTTCCTACCACAGTGTGCTAAAGAGAAGACACTGCTTGCGTGTAGAGTGCGGTACTTGGTTAACGTGAGTCCTGATCCTTGTAGGAACCAGGACCATTTAGCCTGAAAAGGCAGGGGCTTTGGGGTGAGATGGGGAACCAGATAAGACGGTGTGTGAACCTGAGTCACAGCTGAAAGTCAGGGGCACCTGTGAGCACAAAGAGGTCACTCTAACCTGCCCAGCTGCCTCTGGGTACCTCTGAGAGGGCCACCAACATCATTTAGGCCAAGGCAAACGTGTCCAAGGGCCTGGGGTCACAGGGAAGACCTTTTTTTCTCTAAGGCCGGAGAAGGAAGGTGCAGAGATTCGGAGGGCGGGAAACGGTCGCCGAGCAAACTCAGCCACATGGCCCTAGGCGCCAGGGTATGGAAGCCGCAGCTGCTGAAGGCGCCAGGAGACCAGCTCCGTAAGGTTGGAAGTCGGAGAAGCAGAGCCTGTAAAGAACGTTCCTGCCCACGCTGGAGTGAAGGGTCGCTTAGAGGTGACACCGGGGCTTGACAAAGCAAAGCGAGTGTAAGCAGGGCCGAAGCAGGGTAGTTAAAGACTGGCAGAGCAACCCAGGCGGAGGGTCCCTCACTGGGGAAGGCTCATTCAAGGGCCTGGGTCCCCTAGAGCCACGTGCAGGGGGGAGTGACCGGGACAGACGTGCGGCGCAGCCAACGGTAAGGCGCTGCTGGCGGGCAGGGGCGGAGCTAAGCTGCAGGCTTGGAGGGCGCCAGGGCTGTACGGAGCACACTCACCTGGGGCCTGGGTCAAGGACCATGCCGGGATCGAGGTCGGGGCGGCCTCCAGGCCCAGCCCGAAGCTGAGCAGTACCCGCAGCGCTAGGCCGAGGGCCGCAGCCCGCTGCGCTCGGCCCCCCGCCATCCAACCGCTCATCGCGCCACCCCTGCCAGACGCCGGCTCCGGCCAAGACCAGTCCCTGCCTCGCTCTGATCCACGTACGCGCGTGCGCAAAGGTCCGGGGGGCGGGGCCCACGCCCCAGGCGGGTCCCGAGGCGGCCACGCGTTATGGGTACCGTAAATGTCCGAATGCGAGGGGACCCACTATTTGAGGCTCTTTCCCACTGTTCCCTGTGACAAGGTATATCGAAAGGTATTGGTCCTACTTGAAATTAGAAACTCCTGGAGGTGCAAACGAACTAGTGCCGACAAGTCTTGTCAACTTACAATATTTAACATTCCACATGCACCAAATACTCCTGCCTAATTATCCTAATATGGCAGCCACTTCGCCCAGGCACGCCCTCCTCCTGCTTCTCTCGAGCGCCCGACTTAGTTACTTTGGTTTATAGTCTGATTCCCCACCAGAACGTCAGGCCCAGGAGATCGGGAACGCTGTGTTGCTCATTGTATCCCCAGTGCCTGGAACTGAGCCTGACACATAGCAGGCTCTTAAATATTTGGTAAATAAATGAAGGAAATGTTGGTTCTTGGTTTTCATCCTGGGTCCTCTATCCCTTGCACCTGGATGTTCTCACCGATGCTCACTACCTCATTAACCCGCATAGGCTCCTCAAAGGGAGGCGGGTCTTATATTTTACTCTGGGAACAAGACAGCCTGGGCTTTCTCTTCTCACGCTCACCCAGTAGGCACATAAAATACAAACCTTCTGCAGGTTTTCTATCCAATTGGCTGCTGTGTTTTATCTACAGCTCTGCCCCTAGGAGAAGCAGCGCTACTGCCAGCAGGCCCCCCAGACAAGTCACTGTCCTCAGCGTTGTAACAGCTGTGCAAATTTCCCGTGAAGCAACACAAAAGCACAGAAAGGCCTCTATTTGCAGGTTGATGGCATCCTTATTCAAAAGTGTTAGAGATTATAGCTGCCTTTGGAGCGTATGTATATATATACATATATATAAATTTTTTCATAATCTCCAATTCCCAGGAGACATGGGGTAAGAGGCAAAGGTGCACTGGTGCAGAGGCAGTTGGAAAGGGCAGCAAATAGGACTGCCTGCGGCAGGGGAAGGGAGGGGAGGGGAGCGTCCCACACCACCTGTGAGGCTTGGCTTCTTGGTGAGGTTGGCATCTGGGGTCCAGGGAGAAAAACTGAAGAAATTGTGGATTCACCCAGCTGACAATATGTAGCGGCTGAGTGCAGACTCATCAGCGGCTAGGTTCAGGGCCACCTCTCAGTGAGCCTGAGAGTTCTTTGTCTCTTCACGCCTGTTCTTCTGTTGAGGGTAAAAGGGTTTGACAACAGCTATAACCACAGGCTTGCTCCGGGAAGGTACCAAGATCACAGATATAACGCATTTAGAACGGTACCTGGCATAGAGGAAGTGCTCAAGAGGTGTCAGACCTCTTTCTTACTGCAGTCCCTCGCCAAACTTCAAGTCTGGGTCATAAATCCTTTTTTCTTTTTTTTGGCTTATACGGTAAACGACAATTTATTTTCTCACGGTTCTGGAAACTGGGAAGTCGAAGACCATGGTGCCAGCAGATTTGGTGTCTAGTGAGGGCCCGCATCCTCAGTGACAACCATCTTTTCACTGCTACCTCACTTGGCAGAAGGGGGCTGGGTCATAAAACTTTGTTCAGAAACTTTCAATGGCACATCTTGCCTGGGGTCTTTAAAAGCCCCAGCGTTACCCTCCTTGTGGCCTCTGCACACCCTGCCCAGCTCTCCTGATCTTTCTGTAGCTAATTCATCCTTTGTTCCAACCAGAATCCCACCTCCTCCAGGAAGCCTTCCCAGCCTTTTCTTCTCATAAGCATTTAGCATTTGTACCACTCACTCTTGGGGCACTTATACCTCCTCCTGGGACTGTGACCCTTTTCCTGCCTTGCTCCCAGCTTCCAAAGGCAGGCCAGCCTCGACACTCTCCAGGCATACAGCTGATCTTCACCCACTGATGGGCTTTGGGGTTCTTCCACAGGGCAGCCACAACACTCCCCCACCTGAGGTCACCGCATGGCTCCCCTTCGCTCCTACAACCAAATCAAGGCCATTTCCTTTTCAGCTTTCACTCCCTGCTTATTCCTCCACAGAAAGAAGCCCCTTCCTTTCCTGGGCTGACTCCGCCTCGCGTCCCCCAGGCCCACACAGAAACGTTTCTGGCTCAGGGAGGCCTTTCCCCACTGGCCTAGGTGAGCCTTCCCTGTGAGCCACCTCACTGTCCTCTGCCGTCCCTGCTGAGCGGCAGGGTGGTCAAGGTCAGGCAGGGGCCACAGTGGGAGCCTGCTGGTGAATGTCCGCACAAGCAATGGCTGGTTAGGAGAGCTCTCGGGAGACAAGGAAGCGAGCTGTTTTTGTTCCGCCGCACTGTCCTCTACAATCAGTGCCCCCAAACACCTAGAGGTCCTGGAACCCGCTCTGACACTCTCAGAGTTAGAGCCAGGCCCTCGTGAAAGGGACGGTGACATCTCTGTGCCCAGTGACAGCACCGTCACCCTGGAGCTCGAGAACCACTATCCTCCCCTGCTCCTGGAGCGTTCATGGGATTAAGAGATTCGGCACCAACTTCACCCTGAAGTTCAAGTAAGCCTGTGTGTCCTTTCAAAAGTAAAAACAGAAGCGATTCTGGAGAGCTCAATATATATTTTTTATAAATTAGGTCACGTTCTCCCCAGAGGGAATCCAAAGTCCAAGGAAAAGGAAGCACTCCAGTGGCCCTGAGGGCTTAGCCAGGCACCCTGGGGCACAGTGTCACAGGTAAGGCTGATCCCTGGACAGCTCCCACCTCTTTATGGGAGGAGCTGGCGTCACAGCCTTCTTCTCAGTGGCTGCTACAGCCGAGCTGGAAGATGAAAACAGACTTGAGTTAGGCCCAGGTTTCAGAGAACAGTGTGGAGGAAGCTGCGGGAGACCCCCCTGCCCCAGCAGGAACACATCTGCTGACACCATGGATCTGGAGGCCAGGGTGCAGGGTGTTTCAGAATGCCCAGAGCCCTCCAATGGGGTCCCCCAAAGGGTGAGCTGACAAGCCCCGAGCCCTGCATGAACCCCTGGTCGGCGTGCCTTGGCTCCTGGTCCCAGAACCAGCATGAATAGCTGGGCTCCTCCTCCAGCACCCCTTCCCACTCGCACCCCACTCCCGCTGCCCCAGAACAGGACACTGGCAGAAGGGCCAAGGACCAGCACTGGGGGTCTGGGCAAACTGCTTTGAAATCATGCGTCTACTACCTGCCAGCTGTGTGACCCAGGCAGGGCACTTGGTCTCTCTGTGACTCAATTTCTTCTTCTGCAGCAGGGGCCATCGCTGCCTAACTCATGGAGTTATCAGGAGGCAGATATGGCACTGACTCCATTCTTGAGCTTACAGATTTTAATTATGAGGATTAATCCTCAGAACGACTCTGCTATCGACAGAATGGGTCCCCACAAAATCCATATGTTGAAATCCTACGCCCCAATGTGATGATGTTACGGGGTGGAGCCTTTGGGAGGTGACTAGATCATGAAGGTGAAGCCCTTATGAATGGGGTTAGTGCCCTTATAAGAGACCCTAGAGATCCCTTACCCCTTCCAACATGTGAGGACATGGCAAAAAGATACCATCTGTGGGGACTTCCCTGGCGGCCCAGTATTAGGACTCAGCGCTTCCACTGCAAGGGGCATGGGTTCGATCCCTGGTTGGGGAACTAAGACCCCACATACTGCATGGTGTTGCAAAAAAAACGATACCATCTATAAACAAAGAAAGTGCCAGACACCGAATCTGCAAGAACCTTGAACTTGGACTTCCCAGCTTCCAGAACCAAGAGAAACAATTTTCTATTGTTTATAAGCCACCCAGTCTTGGGATTCTGTCCCAGCAGAACTCTCTAAAGTAAATAACATTATTGTTCCTGGTTAATTAAGAGACAGTGCCTGATGCCAGGGACCAAAGTGGGTTTTGAGGGGCCTGAGGTTTATACAATTCTCTCTTTAAGAAGAATATAAAATTAGAAAAACAACAATCCCTGGGCTTCTTCCAAGGCCCTTGAAGGGCCCTTGGAGCTTCCTCTGCTTTTTGCAGGAAACGCACCCAGGGTGGGTGGGGATTCATGAGCTCTCAGATGGAAAGCCCCCGGCAGTACATTTCCTGCCACAGTTGATGCTCAACAGACTTGGGACCTTGAAAAGCACAAGCAGGAGAGAGGGCTGGTCGCAGGAGGGGTGTTGAGGCATCCTCACCTCTCTGCTGGCTTCCCTGACGCCAGCACCTTCTGTGAGGACATGACGATCGAGGGCGGCGTGGCTTCCCGGCGGCCATCACGTGTACAGTAGTAATTGTTGGAAAGTTTGTGGCTGGGGCCCACGGGGAGCTTGGGAGGAGGCTGAGTTCTGAGGAGAAAGAACATGGGCACTGAAACAAAAATGACAAGTCGTTCTCACTGCGCGGCTGTGCTAGAACATGGGCCCATCACCTCAGTCACGAGGCTTGGGGTCGGCAGCCCCTTGGATGTGCTGCAGGCCAGGGGTAGCCCTTGATACACTGCCATGACCATATGCCTGGGGAGGGTCCAATGCCCAGAAGCAGGTGGGAGCCCCTGCATTGGATGTGAAGGTGCTGGAAGGCCAGGCCTGGGTCTGCCCCACCACAGGTCCCCGACCTGCCCCAAACGTGGCAGGTATGGAGGACCCTTTCATGAGGGAGACCTGTTCCCACCTCTCCATGGCCCAGAGCTTGGCAGCTGGCCTCATTTCCACCACAGGTCCTCGGGAAATGAAAAGGCTGGGGCCTGGGGCTCTGCCCATCACCTACCAAGTAATCGTGGTCAGCAAACGCTTGGGAAACAACCCCAGACTTGGCTCATTCTGAGGGGTTTTGTCCCCAAAGGCCAGGCTGCAGAACCTCTGGGTTTCCAGTTCTCTCAGGAACTCTCTGAAGAACTCTTACTGGGATCAAGCCTTATTACTCAAAGAGCATTTTGTCCTCTGGGGTCTCTGCTGCCACCTCGTGGTCACTGCCACCAGAGGGGGAGTGAACAGAGCTCTGTCCTCGCTTGACTAAACCCTGGGGTCAATATACAAAGTCTGAGGCCTGAAAACTAATCGCTAACCTCGCTAACAAAAGACACTAACAAAAAACAAAATCACTAACAAAAGATGTGCTTCCCTGGAAACCATTTAGCATTTGTACCACTTGCAGAGATGGAGGGCAGAAAAGATAGAAAAATCATAAACAGATCGGTTCTCATTCATCTTTTTTGTTTGTTTGTTTATTTATTTCTCTGCGTTGGGTCTTCTTTGCTGTGTACAGGCTTTCTCTAGTTGTGGTGAGCAGGGGCTACTCTTCGTTGCAGGTCACGGACTTCTCATCACGGTGACTTCTCTTGTTGCGGAGCACGGGCTCTAGGTGCGCAGCCTTCAGTAGTTGTGGTGCACGGGCTTAGTTGCTCCGCGGCATGTGGGATCTTCCCGGAGCAGGGCTTGAACCCGTGTCCCCTGCATTGGCAGGAGGATTCTTAACTACTGCACCACCAGGGAAGTCCCTCATCTGGGTTTTTAACCAACTTTTTTCTGATAATCATTTTGCCAGGACTTAAGTTTTTCTTAAAACAAGTGATAGTCATTGTACCAAGGAGAAAAAAAGAAATACAGAGAAAAACAAAGTTTTAAAACTTAATATTAAAAGCAGTATCCTAATTCCCTGGCAGTCCAGGGGTTAGGACTCGGTGCTTTCACTGCTATGGCCCGGGTTCGATCCTGGTCAGGGAACTAAGATCCCACAAGCTGTGTGGCATGGCCAAAAAAAAATTTTTTAATAAATAAAAAATAAATTAGGGACTTCCCTGGTAGTGCAATGGTTAAGAATCCACCTGTCCATGCAGGGGACACGGGTTCGAGCCCTGATCTGGGAGGATCCCACATGCTGCGGAGCAACTAAGCCCGTGTGCCATAACCACTGAGCCTGAGTGCCACAACTACTGAAGCCCGAGCGCCTAGAGCCCGTGCTCTGCAACAAGAGAAGCCATCACAATGAGAAGCCTGCACACCGCAACGAAGAGGGGCCCCTGCTCGCCGCAACTAGAGAAAGCCCGCACACAGCAACGAAGACCCAATGCAGCCAAAAATAAATAAATATACTTTTTAAAAATTAAAAAAAAATAAAATAGGACTTCCCGGTGCCTCAGTGGTTAAGAATCTGCCTGCCAATGCAGGGGACACGGGTTCCAGCCCTGGTCCAGGAAGATCCCAACATGCTACAGAGCAACGAAGCCCATGCGCTGCAACTACGGAGCCTGAGCTCTAGAGCCCGTGAGCCACAGCTACTGAAGCCCGCGCGCCTAGAGCCCACGCTCCGCAACAAGAGAAGCCACCGCAATGAGAAGCCCACGCACTGCAAAGAAGAGTAGCCCCCGCTCGCCGCAACTAGAGAAAGCCCGCGCACAGCAATGAAGACCCAACGCAGCCAAAAATAAATAAATAAATAAATTTTAAAAAATAATTAAAATAAAATAAATAAAGGCAATATCCTGTGTTGAAGTTAGAATCTGCTTAAGCCCTGGAGTACAGAGATGACCCTCTGTTGGCCAGGGACCAACAGAAAACAAGCACACAAAGGATAAAAAGAACCAGGGCCCAACAGAAAGGCCGAAATGAATCACTAGGGGGCGCCATTACCCTTTAAAAAAAAAGTTGAAAATTTTACAAAACTGTTTCCTCAACTGTATCAACTAACCTGGATGGAAAAGCAATTTAAAACTTTTGATATTTGGAATCAGTCGCAACATGCAGGCAATCACACAGACTTGGTTATTTTAATGTTATTGTTTTTCTTTTCATGCTAACCCTCCATGGCTGCCTTACCTTTGCCTGCCACTCATACACATATCTCTATTCCCCATTCCTCAGAGTGTTTCAGCCACACTAGCCTCCTTCCTACTTCTGGCTCTGTCGGGCTGCACAGCCTTGGCACTTACTGCTGCCTCTGCCCGGAATGTTTTAATAACTATCCTTTGGCATTTCAGGTGACTCAAATGTCAATCCCTGAGGCCTTTCCTGATTACCTGATCTGAGGTAGGCACCCTCCAGCTTATTCACTTTGTTTTGTCTTCAGAGCATTCTAGAACAATGTTTTTTACTTGCTGTGTTTATTTCCCTACTATGTTATGTTTCTCCCTCCTCCCCAGGATATGAGCTCCATGAAAGGAATGAGAATTTTTTTTGTTAGCACTGGTATCCCAGAGGGCTGAGGACACAGCAGGGGTTTGTAAATGTCAAGTAATTTTTGGACTCAA
Source organism: Tursiops truncatus (assembly GCF_011762595.2). Lineage (NCBI taxonomy): Eukaryota > Metazoa > Chordata > Mammalia > Artiodactyla > Delphinidae > Tursiops > Tursiops truncatus. The sequence continues at coordinate 165,219,623 of NC_047036.1, read as the reverse complement.
ATGAGTTTGAAATCAAGACACTTCTGGGTTCAAATCCCAGCTGTTACTTGCTGGCTTCTGAGTGATTTTAAGCAAATGATTTAGTCTCTCCGAGCCTCAAATATTTTCATGTGTAGCTTAGGGATGATAACACTAACAGGGCCACACTTAGGACTGCAAATCACACTGAGGATTCCCACTCATAATTCAAGCCCCATCTGGTTGTTCCACGAGCACCACTCTCAGACATAGTCCAGCAAGATTAAAGGCAAACCTCTGCCTCTACTAGAGGCGGCTAGAGGCAGGATTTCGGCCCAGTGTTTCAGGGGTCTAAAAGAACAGGAGTTTTGTTTTTGATGGAAGGACAGGATTGCAGTCCGGGCAGCGAGCGGGGCTTGCTCACCGCTTGGAGATCTCCTGGTAACGCAGCTGCAGCTTCGCCTGCAAGTCTTGCTGTGGGAGAAAGAGAGGAAGGAGGTCAGCCCGCAGGGCACCCCAGAAGAGAAGGCCAGCGAACGTGGGGCAGTCCAGGGCTGGACAAATGAAGGGAAGGCGGGAGATGGGCATTTGGCGACAAGGATATGGGCCCTGGAGGTGAACAGGAAAGCTGGAGGCCGGGGCCACAAGATCCAAAGTTAAGAAGGACTAGGTAAATCCCAGGCCTGAGTGGGACCCCAGCCAAGAGAGGGCCAAGGGCTGGAAGTGGAGGTGGGCGTGCCCTGGGCTGGAAAGGTCAAGAGCTGGAGGCTCCGGGCTGAGAGCGGGGCCCCGGCTTACAAGGGGAATCTCGGCACCACTGGCCTCGGCCCCAAAGATGCAGGAGGGGGGTGAGTAACGGGAGCGTGTCCGGGGCGCACGGAGCCCACAGCCCCACCCTCCCCAGTGCAGCCCTTCCCGCCCCGCGCACCCCGGATGCCCAGTTCCGCAGCCGCTGGATAAAACGAGTAGCAGACGCCATCTTTCAACCCTGCGCTGAAGGGCGCCGGTGACGTCTCTACCAGGGCTGCTGGGAACATGGAGTATGTTCTCGCGAGAACGGGAGTGGGCGGGGCTAGGACGCCTTATAAATGTTCTCTCCGAAGCACGTGACTCCTCTCCGCCCGATCAGTCGCCGTGCCGCCATTATGGATACGAGTCGTGTGCAGCCCATCAAGCTTGCCAGGGTGAGGCGGAAGCCCGGGTTTGAGGGCCCGGATGAGGGAGGAAGGAGTAGGGGAACCGGGTGGTCCAGATCTGATCCCAGCTTCTTTACCCCAGGTAACCAAGGTGCTGGGCAGGACCGGTTCGCAGGGACAGTGCACGCAGGTGAGCTGGAGAGACGAGGAGGCGGGGTCTGGGTTCTTGAGTCTCCGATGATGACTTCTGTGCCCTGGTATCTGAGAACCGATACGTACCCTTTTTCGGAAAGCTCGCGGACGGTCCGAGCCTTTGCCGAGGCCTTGCCCCTCATTCCTTGGGCTCTGACATACCTCGTTCTCCTGGCTCAGCCAATCCCAACGACCACTGTGTAGCTCCACGCCCTCACGATTGTGCTCCCGTCCCCGACGGGCCCAGAGGGGCAGTTGTCCCCCACCAGTGGCTTTTTCTGGCGCTCGAGAGCTTTGTTCTCCACGCTTCGGCCCCTCTCCGGCTTCTTTCCCGGCCCAGACCTACTTCCCAGGCTCAGCCCCCTTTTTAAGTGTGTCTAAGCAGGCACGTTCTCTGAATCCAAGTCAGCTGGCTATCCCACGGTGCCAGTTTGTGGCCGACACTGACTTCTTCCCGGTCCCCCACCCCCCGTCAACCCCATAGGTGCGCGTAGAATTCATGGACGACACGAGCCGTTCCATCATCCGAAACGTGAAAGGCCCCGTGCGCGAGGGCGACGTGCTCACCCTATTGGAGTCAGAGCGAGAGGCTCGGAGGCTGCGCTGAACTTGGGACTGGTGAGTGCACAACTGGAGTGGGAAACAGTAGACCTTTGGCAGGTGGTAGGGAGGTTTCGCCAAGCATACGGATGAGGGGCTCTTGCAGGGGCTCTTGGTGGCGGGGTGTGAAGAAAGGGTTTGCTGAGATTGGCAAGACGGGGGAGGGAGTTTGCCACTTGGCTGAGAGGGACCTGTCAGCATCTCATACTTGGGTTTGTTTACAGGGTCCTGGATGTATGGGTCGACTACCTGCCGCACGAGGATGATCTGCTGTTAATAAAGCGTTTATATTCTGTGTAAACTTGGGTTTTTGTTTCAGTTGCCACTAAGCTTATAAAACCCTCCCATGGGACCCTCAGATGGTCTGCACTGACCCACTGCACTCTGGAAGGGGGGTGGGGGAGTTGTCTTCCCCAACAACGCGTTTTCTTTTTGAGGAGGGAGAAGCACGTGTCTGTGTGTATCTCCAAAACAAGACAAGCTGAGTTAGGAATGTTTTATTAAGGAAAAAGTTTGGAGACGTGAGTGGACCAGAGTGCCTCAGGTCCCACCTCACCCTGCAGAGTTCAAGCTGAGCCCCTCTCTGTGGACCCTGACCCTTGCTGTGCCCCGAGGTTGAGGTGGGCGAGGGAAAGCTCTCCCCCAATCCAGGTCCAGTGTGTCAGGCCAGTCACTGAGGTGGGGGGTCCTCTCCACCGTCACTGCAGCCTCCTTCACTAGGCTTGGCCGTGGGGCGGTCAGAGGGCAGCTGGTGAGAGAGGTTGAGGGGGGCTGTCAGTCTCCTGTAGGCAGGACACTGGCTTTCAGCCCCCTTAGACTCAGGGCTGCTTAGCCTAGTGGAGGTCTTGCCTCTGTCCACTGGGCTTGCCTAAGCAGGAACCCCACCTTTTACAGCAGAGCCAGAGCACCTGGCTTTGAATCCTGCCTCTGTCCCACGTGACCTGGAAGAGGCACTTGGCCTCCCTGGCTCCTTTCCCCCATCTCTACAGGAGAGTGCGGGATGGCTAGGCTCACAGCATGAGTTGGTGTTTTGCTTCGTTTTGTGTTATTTGGTCACGCTATGAGGCATGCGGGATCTTAGTTCCCTGACCAGGGATTGAACCCGTGCCCCCTGCAATGGAAGCGTGGAGTCCTAGCCACTGGTCTGCCAGGGAGTTCCCAGGATGATGTTTAATTATGAAAGTGCTGAGAACAGCCTGGCACTTGCCTTTTGAACATAAGCCTCTGCCCCCAAACCAGCCCTTCCTGCCTGCTGCTGGCAAACTCATTGTCTCCAACCCTGAAGCTCTGACTTGTGGGGAGCTTGCACCCCCCTCCCCTGCCCCCTTGACCTAAAGGGCCCCTTATTCCTTTGCTGTGAGCCTGGGGGCAGTAACAGGAGTCCCCTGACATGACATGGTCTGACCTAGGTCTGACAGCTCTACTCTGATCTTAATGGCATGTCCCCTCTGGAGGCCTCAGGTTCATGTGAAGGTGTGTCTAGCCCTTGGGTGTTCTGCAGGTTGAACATCAAATCCCAGCCACAGAGAATTCAGACGCAGGTTCCCCACCCCTGGTACTACCCTGGGGTGCATGAAGAGAAGCCACCTTTCTGGGGCTCACTGGGGATCCTTGAGCTGTGCAGCTGGGAAACTGTCTCTTGGGGCTGGGGCTGGGGCTGCACTCACCGGGGGACCGGGCTGGCCTGAGCTCAGGTGGGCATGCAGCAGGGCGGCCACCTCATCCTGCTCAGCCTCCAGGGCAATGGCCAGGGCACTGGTGCCCTCCTGAGGGATGATAGGGACAGTCAGGTCCCTGAACCAAGGTGTGACTACCCCACCAGCCCCATGGTGGCTCACGTTGTCCAGGAGGGCGGGGTCACAGCCTGGCTGGGCCAGGAGCAACCGGACAGTGTCCAGGCGCCCATACTCGCTGGCGCACATCAGCGCTGTGGCCCCATCTGCATCCTGCACGTTCACATCTGCCCCACACGCCAGCAGGGCTGCTACCGTGTCCTGGCGGCCGTGGCTGATGGCCAGCATGAGGGCTGTCTGTCCCGTCTGGGGAATGGGAAAGAAGGGGACAGGGCTGGTGTGGGCTCCGGGGGAAAGAGGGGGGGGTCACAGACATTTGGCTCCAAAAGTGGAAAAGACCCCTGGACTCCGAGCCAGGGAGGAGATATCTACGCACCTGGCTGGCCTTGGCATTAACACTGCCCATGCGGAAGAGTCTCTGGACCACGGCCATGTCCTCCTCTCGCCCCACAGAGGTGAGTGCAGCCAGCATGAGGGCGGAGTAGCCAGCTCGATTCTGGTGGTCAATCTTGCAGACCCCTGGGAGAGAGAAGAGGGGTCAGTCCACCAAGAAGCCGACACCCGCTAGTCCACTCGCCTCCCTCCAAGCCTCAGGTTCATTTGTTCAGTCAGGTTGGTCACTGAGGGTCATGCGTGATTTTCCTGTTCCCTCTGCCTACAAGGCTCTCCCCACAAGATCCACATGGCTCCTCCCTTACCTTCAGGGTTCTGCTCGCATCTCATCTCAGTGAAGAGTTTCCTCACCTTCCTATTTCAAACTGTGTTGGGGGCTTCGTTCTGTCTGCTGCTGTATCCCCCAGTACCTAGAGTAATACCTGCCACCTAGTAGCTGCTCAATGAAAGATAAACGGACGTTTCTATTTTCACAGCTACTACCCACCAAGCCACCACTGTTGCTCCCCCAGAGAAATGCCAGCCGGGCCCCCCTGGTGTCCAAGTCCACTCCAGTTTCCATGCAGCAGCCAGAAAGAGATCAAAAGAAATTCGGGCCCATCACCTATTTAGAGCCCTCCTGTGTCTCCCCACTGCACCTGAAATACAGGCCGTTGTTCACCACCGCCTCCGAGGCTCTGTTATCAACTTCTGTCCCTTCCTCTGGAGTTGGCCTTTCTCCCACAAGCCTATGTTACAGATTGAATTGTGTCCCCCCCCCCCGCCGCCATTGCCCCACCAAAAGATATGTTGAACTCCTAACACCCAGTACCTGTGAATGTGGCCTTAATTGGAAATAAGATCTTTGCAAACCATAATCAAGTTAAGATGAGGTCATTATGGTAGGCCCTAATTCCATATGACTGGTATCCTCGGAAGAAGCAAAGACAAAGAGCTATGTGATGCAGAAGGCTGAGAAGACAAGCTGCCTTAAGCCGCGGAACGCTGCGGGTTGCTGGCAGCCACCAGAAGCTTGGAGAAAGGCACAGAACAGATTCTCCCTCTGAGCCCTTAAGAAGGAAACAGCCCTGCCAACACCTTGATTTTGGACTTCTGGACTCCTGAACTGCAAGAAAATGAATTTCTCTTTTCAACCACCCACGTTGTGGTACTTTGTGGCACTTTTTTACAGCAGCCCTAGGAAACTAACAGCCTGGTTACTGCTGCCCATCCTTCCGAACTGAACACAGACATCAGCTCCATTTCCTCTGGGGTCAGTTCTGTTACCATCCTGGCCCTCTTCCTCACAGCACAGCACCTACTTCTGGACCTCATTCCCCAGAATGTTTACCGCTCGTGTACCCCACCATTCTGAAAGCTCCACAAGTCTAGGGACAGTCTGCAGAGATGAATGGGTGGGAGAGGTTTGGGGAAAGGAGTGGATCAGGGTCATGGAGAGGGTGCCCTAGTGAGAGGGGATCTGAGACAACCGGCTGGGGAGTAAAAGGGCTAAGTCAGGATTAAGGGCTGTGTGGCATACTCTCTAGGTGTCCATTCCATCCACAAGCTTCTGTGACCCTGGTGGAGGGTGTTGGGCGCAGAAGGGGGCTCAGAGAAATAACCAAAGTGGGGTCTCTGCAGTTAGCCAGGGAACCCACCTATTTTCCCTCTCCCTTTCCCTTCCCTGAGGCCTTGCTAAGCTAAAGGATCACCCTGTTTCTTGATTCCCTCCCCTGGTTTTATTTTGTCATGGCCCTTACCCCTATTGGAAATTATGTTTACTTGATAATTATCGAGTAAAATTGATAATTATCTCCGCTCCCCCCACACACACACCCAGAGCCCCTGCTCATGAAAGCTTATTCATTCATTCAACAAACACTTGAGGGTCTACTGTGTGCCCCACTGGGGTCTGCCAGGCAAGTAGGGTGAGGTGAGGGAGGGGTATGGGGATGGGTTTGAAAGGGTACCTAAAGGAGTAGTTAATGATAGGCCAGGAGGCAAGGAGACAGAACAGTGAAATGTGGTGGGAGCAATGGATAATGGTCCCATGAGGTTCAAGGACTGTGGGAGTTGGGCAACAGGAGACAGTGAGCTGAGATGCTGGACGGTGAGAGTTCAGGAGAGAATGCTAGGAAGTGAGATTATGGAGGGGGCATAGTTACTGATGACATCAAGGTGTCATGGTGACCTTACAAGTGTAAGGCTGATGTCAGGGTGAAGGGAGAGGAGTAGGTCAAGGAACTGCGAAGGGACTTCCCTGGCGGTCCAGGGGTTAAAACTCCACGCTTCCACTGCAGGGGGTGCAGGTTCGATCCCTGGTCGGGGAACTAAGATCCCACATGCCTTGTGGCATAGCCAGAAAAAAAAAAAAAAAAAAAGGAACTGAGAAGCCAGGAAGTGGGAGGGGTCATCCATCAGGAAACTGATATTGGTGAGGATTAGGCTGGAGAGGAGGAGAACCAGCCAGGAGCTAAGATTCAAGAAATGAAGAGTGACGAGGTGAGAGGGAGAAGTCAGAAGGGGCGGAGGGAGTAGTGGTCTGATCAATTAGAGGCTCCAAGATGGGACTAAAGGAGGAAGGGGAAACGGTCTGGAAGTGGAGATAAAGAACAAGGAGGACACAGCCATGTCCAGGCCCTTCATTCCAGGGAGATGAGAGGAAACAGCCCCTGCGTGAAGGGTGCACTGTGGGCTCTGGGTCCTGGGGGAGGGGAGGGCCAGAGGGGCTGACTCATGTGAGAACCAGAAGGCCCACGGCAAGGTCTGGAAAGTTGGAGCTGAAGGGGGGGGTTTCAAATGCAGGAAATAAGAGGATCCAAGGAGCCTCGGGCCTTGCAACCAAGATGACTGCCTTGCCACCCTCCATAACCCCAGTCCTCAGCCCCCTTTAAGACAGGAGCTGCCCAGGAAATACCTTTTTTTTTTTTTTTTTTGGCCGCGATGTGCAGCATGTGGGATCTTAGTTCCCTGACCAGGGATCGAACCCACACCCCCTGCATTGGAAGTGTGGAGTCTTAACCACTGGACCGCCGGGGAAGTCCCAGAAAATACCTTTTGAATTCATGCATTGTCCCTTCCTCCCAAGCCCCAGCTCCTTGTCCAGCCCAGAGTAGCTGTGCCCTTCCCCCTGGTCACCAAGACCTGCAGAAATGGGATGGATCTGTGTATTTAGGGGGTGGCATGCAGGATGGGTCAGCAGGACCTGCCTCAGCCTGCAGTGAGAAGGAGAGGCAGGGCAGGCCCCAGAGGATACTGGACCTGAAGGAGGACACCCAGGAGAGCTCTTGGTGGGCAATCAGTTTGTCTACTGTCCACTGTCCCCTCTGCCGTGAGTCCCATGGGGGTGGCCCACCCCCATCCTGGCACTGCACTGGTGCCTGGAAGGCTCTCAATATATGTCTGTGGACTCAGCAACACCTGGATGTGTGTCTCTCTGCTCCAGAGGGGGAAACGTTGAGACAGATGATAGAAATGTGTGTGAGATGGGGCCAACGCAGGACCTGGTGGTGGAGGACTGCAGGCCCAGTGTCCCAGCCCGGGAGGCAGTCACAGCCCTGACCAGTCAGTACCTCCCCTGGAGGCTGAAGAGGCAGTGGATGGATACTGGGGCTCAGGAACAAGGTGAACGCCAAGGCTGGAGATTCAGGGACAGAAGGCAGGGGGACCATTGACTGACCTGCGTGCCTCGTGCTGTTCTACGTGTGTGTTATCACAATTGCCCAGGGAGGGAGGCGCTGTATCCCCCGTTTCACAAAGGAGGAAGCTAAAGCTGGTGAAATGAAGTAATTTCTCTACATTTAGGTCTACCCAATCCCAAAGCCCAGAATACCCTCCTCCTGCAAAGTGAGAGGCAGGTCAGGGCAGAGCTCACAGCTCAGAGAGGTCAATCTATCCACAACGGGTCATGTAACCTCCAGAGAAGGGCCAGTGGTGCCCTCTGCCTGGCCAGCCCTTCTCTGCATCCTTCTCTAGGTCCTCCCAGCCAGGACCTGCCCAGATTCTCCCTTCCCTGGCTCCCTATTCCCTGGTGCCCTCCCCACCCCTCCTCAATGCTAACCTGTATCCAGCAGCAAGCTCGCGATGGCCAGGTTCCCATGGGACACGCTGTAGTGCAGGGCTGTGTTCCCGTTGCCATCCGTCAGGTTCACCACGTGTTCCAGCAGCTCACGTCCCAGGCGCACCACCGCGCCCAGCACCCCGGCCACGGGCTCCGCTTGAGAGCGCCGCTGGCTCGACACTCGAAACCACTCCTGGGCCACCAGGCGCGCCGCGCCCTGCCAGGACGGGGGAAAGACTTCGGCGAGGGTCCAGGAAGGGGTGGCAGGGAGGGTGTGGGGGCGGGACTGGGAACCCAGGCAGGGGAGGATGGTCACTCCTAGGGCCACACCCCTTTCGAGGAGGGAGTGCAGTTAGTGTGGGTATCCGGCTCGAGGGGGCTGGGATGCTCCCCTTCTGAGGAAGAGCCTGGGGAAGAAGCTGAAGTGGCGGAAGGCGGTGAGCGCTTGTCTTTGGGGAGTCCGGGAGTGGGGCTGGGGCTTGGGGCGGACCCCTTTTAGGAAATCAGGGAAAGATCAGCCCTGTCCTGGGGCGAAGAGCCCTTTGGAGAGCTTGGGATCCGTGCAGGGCCCTGGCGCGAGGTGACGGAACTTGGGACCCTCCTAACTCTAAAGACCCCGATGCTCTTCCCTAGGTAGGCGTCAGAGGAGGTCCCTGGCGGGCCTATGACTCCTGCGAAGGCCTCTCCCCGCACTCACACTGTCGCGGGCGACTCCGCGGGGCCGGCTCAGCTGCCGTTGCAGCGCTGCGCACGCCTCCCTCAAACGCGGGCTCAGCTCGCACCTACTGCCGAGGAGACGCAGACAGGGAGAGGCCAAGGAGCGGTTGGGATGGGGAGTGGGGAGACGGGAAAGAGAGCAGCCGTTCCTATTACGTGTCCGCGGCGCTGCTCACCTCCCCTGCGCGCCCGGCTGAGGCTCTGGCTCTGCCTCCGGCTCGGGGTCCCGGGCCTCCCCGCCGCTGGGAGGGCCATGGGTCCCGGAGTCGGATCCCCCGCCGCTGTCGTCTCCTGAGCCCGACGAACTGCTCCTCGGGAGCTCGGCAGCGCCGTCCTCGCTGTCGCTGTCGCCCTCGCTGGATGAGCTCTCGTATCTGGGGGCAGGGTGAGAGGCATCTGCTGAGCCTCCCCTGGGGGCTCATTCTGGAGTCCTGCGAGGTGGGAGTGGCTGTTCCCATCTTACAGATGAGGACACTGAGGCTTGCCAAGACCACGCCGCGAGCGAGGGGCAGAGCTGGGATTCAAACCCCATTCCAGTCCCAGAAGATGCTGCCATGGGGAGGGGGAAAGTGCTCACTCTCCGTTGAGGACCCCAACAAACTGCAGGCTCTTGGGTCCGGGGCTGGGTTGGGCGCCAGGTGTACCGTCTCTCCTCTTCATAATGGATTTGAGAGTGCCTGGCGGAGATCAGATGAAGACAGTGAGTTAGAATTCGGTGGCCAGCAAACCAGGGCTCAGCGAGGGACGGGGAGGGGACTCACCCGCGGGTGCCACTGCCCTGTCCCCATCCGTGGGTCCGGGCAGGTTCTCCTGCGTCGGGGCAGGGGCCTCCACAGCGGGCTCGGTCTGCGTGGCCCTCTCGGCACAACCCCACGGGGTCTGGGTGGCAGCCTCGCACGGCTGGGGCTGGGCCGCCACCGCTGCCTGTGCCTCCTCGGCTGCCTGTGCCTCCTCGGCAGCCTCGCGGGCCTCCTCCAGCTCGCACAGGCGACCCCGCAGGAGCTCGCTCACCCCGCGCTGATGCTCCAGGCTGGCGCGAAGCAGCTCCAGCTCGCGCTCGGCGGCCGCGGGCAGCCCCAGCAGAGCCTCCGTCACCCACACTTCCGCCTCCAGGGTCTCGGGAGCTGCCCCCACGCCGGCCTCCTGGGTCTCCGGCAACGCCTGGGCTCCAGCCTCTTGAGTCTCCGGCACGGTCTGGGTGCCTGTATCCCGCGTCTGGGGCGCCCCATCGAGGACCTGCAGCGCACCCTCACTGAGGCTAGAAGCCGACCCGTCGGGGCCATCAGCCCCGGGGCTGGCCCTGGCGCGAACGCCGCGCTCAGAGGTGGCCAGGCGCTCGGTGAGCCGCCGCAGCTGAGCAAGCTTGTCCGGGCGCGCCTCGGCCTCCCCGTCGGGCTCGGGCTGCCGGCGCCCGGCAAACAACCGCGCCTTCTCGGCGCGCAGCGCGCGCACCTGCTCCTGCAGCTCGGGCAGCGCGCGCGCCTGCTCCTCGAGCTCGCGCAGGCGCCTCAGCGCCGCTGCCATCTGCTCGCGCACCAGCTGCAGTTGCGCGGGGCCGGGCGAGGCCAGGGCCGGGTTGGGGGCGGGACTGCTGTGGCCGGACCCGCGCGGGCTGCGCGGGATCGTGCGGCCGGGGCTGGGCACGCACTCGTGCGCCTGCGCTAGCTCCAACCGCCGGCTGGTCTCCAGGAGCGTGTGCTCGACGCGCGGATTGCGCACGGGTGCGCGCGGCGATAGCGGCAGCAGCATGAGCCCCGACGGTGCGCCCGGGGAGAGAGCGCCCGGTGCTCCGCCATCGTCACTGGCCAGGGACTCGCAGGATGTCCAGGCGCCTGGGCTGCGCGCGCCTGCGAGGCCGGCCCGTGGCGCGCGGGTGCGGCGCGCAGGCTGCGGGCCCGGGGCGCGGCGGGCGGCGGGGCCGCGCTCCAGCTCCTCCACATACTTGAGGAAGTCCAGGTCCAGGTGGAAGCCATAGGGCGTCTCCACTGAGTAGGGCGAACTCGGGCTGCGAGCTCCCCCAGTCACGCTGGGGCACAGGCGAGGGCCGCCCAGGTCTGTGGGCATGACAGGGGCGTGGAGGGGCGTTAAGCCGGAGAGACCCGGAGAACGCGTCCCCACTGCCCCACGACACGCGTGCACGACTCCACCTGCACCAAACCCTGCACACCTGGATTGCACACCCAAGGCTTAAACGCCTCTCTGCTCCCAAAAAGTCGAGGGTTCACGCGTTAATTGAGCACCTACTATGTACCAAGCACTTTTCTAGGTGCTGCGGACATAGCAGTGAACAAGACAAGCATCCCTGCCCTCTTATAGGAGACAGATAAACACAATCGTTCCAAATGGTGCTTAGGGCAATAATAATAATTCCAAGATGAAATAGAGAATAACTGACAGACGTGGGCTCTGGCTGTCAGGGCAGATTTCCTGAGGAGGGGACTTACAAGCTGAGCCCTGAATGAGGGGGAGGAAGCAGCTGAGACAGGAGGTTCCTAAAAGAAAACAGCCCATGCAGAGGCCCTGGGGTGGAATGACCAGGGTGGGCCTGAGTAAGAGCCAGTGGAGGTGAGGATGTGCAGAGCAGAGTGAAGGAAGGGAGGGGGTAGAGGAGTAGAAGAGGTGGGCTCGGACCAGATTGTGGGGAACCTTCTGGGCCACCATGAGGAGATGGAGTTTTATTCCACCTGTGACAGGGCACCAGAGGGAGATTTTAAGCCATGATATTATCCACCTTTATAAAGGGCCCTCTGGCCACTCTGCAAAGGAGGGAGCTGCAGGGCTGTGTCTGCATCTGGGTGCCAAGTGTGGATCTGTACACATGCAAAGCCCATTTTGCACACTTACCAGGCAGGTTCTGATTCAGGGCAAACTTGGCCATGTTTCCTGGAGTAGCCCCCAGAGGGGGTGAGAGTGGGGCTGGGCCCTGTCCCTCTGGCTGTGCCTCTGGGGTCAGTCCGGACTCTGAGTGAGTAAACGGACCCAAGAGGTCGTCTCCACCACCACCCCAACACCCCCACACACAGGCCCTCTCCTCCCTCCTCCCTCAAGTGGCCTTGAAAGTTTGGAATGGGGACTTCCCTGGCGGCGCAGTGGTTAAGAATCCGCCTGCCAATGCAGGGGACACAGGTTCAAGCCCTGGTCCAGGAAGATCCCACATGCCGCGAAGCAATTAAGCCCGTGCACCACAGCTACTGAGCCTGTGCTCTAGACCCCATGAGCCACAACTACTGAGCCCTTGTGCCACAACTACTGAAGCCTGTGCGCCTAGAGCCCGTGCTCTGAAACAAGAGAAGCCACCGCAATGAGAAGCCCGCACACCGCAATGAAGAGTAGCCCCCGCTCACCGCAACTAAAGAGAGCTCACGTGCAGCAATGAAGACCCAACGCAGCCAAAGATAAATAAATTAAATAAATAAATTTATATATAAAAAAAGAAAGTTTGGAATGAATGACTGTGGGGACCCTCACATGCCAGGCCTCAGCCTGCTGGGCAGGAGGAGGCAGGAAGGGCATCAAAAGGAGAAGAGAGGGGAACTCCCTGGTGGTCCAGTGGTTAGGAATCCGTGCTTCCACGGCAAGGGCAAGGGTTCGATCCCTGGTTGGGGAACTAGGATCCTGCATGCCACATGGCGTGGCAAAAAAAAAAAAAAGAAAAAGAAAAAGAGGATGATCAAGAGAATGAGAGCAGCCGGGGCGGGGGCAGGGTGAGGTGCATTCCAGACCTGCTGAGTTTTCTTCGGTCCCTGGGGAAAATTAGAAATTGAGGGCTACCCTGGTGGCGCAGTGGTTGAGAGTCCGCCTGCCGGTGCAGGGGACGCGGGTTCGTGCCCCGGTCCGGGAAGATCCCACATGCCGCAGAGCGGCTGGGCCCGTGAGCCATGGCCTCTGAGCCTGCACGTCCGGAGCCTGTGCTCCGCAGCAGGAGAGGCCACAACAGTGAGAGGCCCGCGTACCAAAAAAAAAAAGAAAGAAAGAAATTGATGCTCAAAGGGGTGGAGTGTGAACATTCAGAAGAGGAAGGCGAAGGTTGGAAGCCCTTCGAGGGCTCATGTACATCTGAATTTATACCAGGGTCACTTGTGAGATCCTTTAGGAATGATGGAGAGCTGTGGGCCAGATGCACAAAGGATGCAAATCAATGGATACCAGTCTTCCTGGGATGTCTCTACTGGAGCGCCACAGGGCTCTGCCCTTGGCTTGTAAGAGATTGTAGTGGAACCACAAGCACCCAGGTTGTCAGCGCTGTGGCTAGGGAATTCCCTGGTCGTCCAGTGGTTGGGATTCGGTGCTTTCACCGCTGAGGGCCCGGGTACAATCCCTGGTCAGGGAACTAAGATCGCACAAGCCGTGCCAGGTGTTGAGGCCAAAAACAAGAAAAACAAACAAACAAACAAAAAACTCGGAGCTGTGGCTATGCTTAGGGCTAAAGGGATACAGACACTTCAGGTGATGTGATGGAGGCTCTAAGAAACTGGGGAGATTGGGCCACATCTAATAATGTGATATTTAACAAGGACAAATATTGAGTCCAGAAATTTGATTCAGAGAGTATAGGGCAGGAAAGATGGGGCTTTGAAGAGCTCACGTGAAAAACCCTGAGGGAAGGGAAAGCAGTTTCTATCGAGTGCCTACTCTATGCCTGGCCTGACTAAATGTAACCCCCCCCACAAGTATAATCCTGCAAGGTAGGATGTTTCCCCCTTTTCCAGATGGGGGAAATGAAGGCATAAAGCAGTTAAGTCAATTGCCTATGGGAAATGCCCTCAGGCTGGGCTTTCATCTTCTGGCGGGGACCTCTTGTCTGCCCAGCCCTCCACCAGCAGGTGCCTGCCAGACCCGATCTGTACTCTTCCTGACCTACTGCCCATCTGTGCTAACCACCTGGTAACCTTCCCAGTCACCCCTTCTGGTCTCTTGCACTCCGGATGACCACCTGCGTGCCTAATACCCACCAGCAACTGAGCACCCATTGGTCTACCGGACTCATTCTTCTCCACAGCTGGGGGAACCCTCCCACTCACCACTCTGTCCAGCCTGGGTCCCTGACACCTCCCCTAACCCACCCCAAGGAGGGAGAGTGACGGGGAACTTCCAGTCCTGAAGCAGCTGTTTCCCGTCCCCTCACACTGGCTGTAAGGGGCCGGCCAGCAGGGCAACACGGAGGACAACCAGTGCCTCTCAGGACTTGTTTTCAGGAAACTGCCAGGGAAGAGCTGGGTCATGGAAAAAACCTGGGCTGGGGCTTAGGGGTCTGGGCTTGCCTCACACACAGCTGGCCGTGTGACTCCGTGGGGTCAGCCCCCCCACTCCGGGGACCTGGTTACACCCAAATCTGAGACCCTGGGAATTCAAAAAAAACAGCTGTGAGTCATTCCTAAGACCCAAACCAGCTGGAGCCGCCAGACCCAGAGACTGACCTGAAAAATGGGTGGATGCCCCAAGAATGGTAAATAAAAATATGCCAATGACTTTTGCCATTTACTATGGGCTAGCCTCTATTCTAAGCAATTTATGGGTAACTTAAAAAAAATCCTAGGTAAACCCTTTGAGGTAGGTTATTCTTTCCCCCTATTGTGCAGATGGAGAAACTGAGACACAGGGATTAAGTGACCCAGCCAAAGTCGGACATGGGCAGAAGCAGGATTTGAACCCTGCAGCTTTGCCAGTGTTTCTGCATTGACCCCTCCACTTGACGGCTTTCTATAAACAGCCCTCCTGCCTGTCCCCTGCGTGTGTCCCCGATGGGAAGAGCAGGCCCAAACCGTGGCGGCTCCAGGGGCTGCAGCCTCACCGGAGTGGAGGCGTGCAACTGCCCTCCCCTCTCTTCCGCTCCCTGCCCGAGCTGGCAAGCTTAGATCCGGATCCTCTGCCTGAGACCCCCTTATTAGGCCGTCAGAGCCGACGCCACACGCCCCCACTCCCGCCCCAGGGACTATTTTGGGACTCAGAGCTGTGCTCACAAAACCTGAGGGGTGGGATACGAGGCGGGCAGTGCAGATCCCGGTCTTGGGGAGGGGGCGTCTTCCCGGACTGAGGCTCTGGGTGGTGGCACCCCGTAACTTTGGGACGGGACTCTCAGACCCCTGAAGTGGGAGTGGAGGCTGATGATGGGGGGAGGGGGAGGTCCTGAGGTCAGCACCCCCCACCTCCCTGTCCCCTCAGGACGGCCTCACGGAGACAGAGCAGTTTCCTACAGGAAACGCCGCCGGGCGGTTCCATCCGTTGTCCATTGTCTGCCCGCCCGGGGGCCATCCGTCCCTCCCCCCAACACCGTTTCCGAATCACCCCCCATCACACACACACACACACACACACACTCAGGTCCAGCGCGAGGGAATGGACCCGGGTCCCCAAGCTGTCCAGGAGCGACTCTGTGAAAGCATCCCGAAGTCGGTTGCGGCGCCAGGGGGCGAACAAAGCCCCCCACTTCGCTCCTGAAGGGCGGGAAGTAGGAGACCGCAAGAATCCGGAGCCCCCCGACTCTGCTCGCCGCCCACCCGGGACTCCCAGTGTGGGAGGGGTCCCAGCCAGAGGACACAGCGCCCGCCCCGTCGCAGCGCGCTGAGCCCGCAAAGGGGCTAGAAGCGCAGCGCCCCGTCCCGCTGCGTACCCTGATCCCCCCAGGACCCCATCGGTGCCCCGAAAGCTGGCGCTTTACCTGAAGCCGCAGCCGCAGCCGCGCCCGCACCCGAGCCCGCCCCCTCGAAGCTCGGGGACCGGTTATCAAGGCCTTGACCCTAACTGACGGCCACGTCAGCCAACCAGCGTTCCATGCTCTCCGAAACTGTCCAATGGTGAGGCGAGGTGGACCGCACTGTCCCGGCGCTGAGAGTGTGGGGAGTGGCTTGGGGTGGGGCCTGGAGTGACTGCCCTTGAGGGCGTTCGGGTCCGTAGTGGGGAGAGCAGAGGCCGAGTGGTGCCCAGCTCAGGGCTAAAGGGCTTCGATATGATCCACAGGGGACAGGGAGCCTCGGGAACACTCTAAGCATGACAGTTACCCGGTGGGATTTGTGTATTTGGAAGATACCTTGCGTGGAAGCTGACGCTCCTGTCCCAGTGTCTGGGTGAGGGACCTGGACCCTGGATCTTTCCCACCGCAGCGCCTTTGCGCATGCTGCTCAATCTTCCTGAACTGTTCTTCCCTGCACCTGTTCACTTGGCCACCTTCTCCTACCTTTGGGGGCTCAACCTGTGTGTTCCAGTCCCCTAAAGGCCTAATGTGGACCTTCTCCAGCCACTATCTTTCCAGTCACTCTGTTTTATGAATCTAATAGCTATATACTTTCAATATCTGAAAACAATCTATTATTTATTTGTTTCTTTGTTTGCCATCTGTCTCCCCATAAGGACAGGGAACTGATTGATTTTGGACACTGTTTCATCCAGTGCCCCAAGCACACAGTAGGTACTTAATAAATGTTTGTTGAAGAAACAGACTCACAGACATAGAGAGCAGACTTAGTGGTTGCCAAGGGGGAGGAGGGGTGGGGGAGGGAAGGATTGGGAGTTTGGGATTAGCAGGTGCAAACTGTTATATATAGAATGGGTAAACAACAAGGTTGTACTATATAGCACAGGGAACTATTTCAATATCCTGTGATAAACCATAATAGAAAAGAATATGAAAAAGAATATATATATATATATATGAATCACTTTGCCGTGCAGCAGAAATTAACACAACATTGTAAATCAACTATACCTCAATAAATTTTTTAAAAAATAAATTTAGTTATTTATTTTTGGCTGTGTTGGCTCTTTGTTGCTGTACGCGAGCTTTCTCTAGTTGCGGCAAGTGGGGGCTATTCTTCATTGCAGTGCACCGGCTTCTCATTGCGGTGGCTTCTCTTGTTGCGGAGCACGGGCTCTAGGCGTGCGGGCTTTAGTAGTTGCGGCACGCGGGCTCTAGAGCGCAGGCTCAGTAGTTGTGGCGCACAGGCTTTGTTGCTCCATGGCATGTGGGATATTCCGGGACCAGGGCTCGAACCCGTGTCCCCTGCATTGGCAGGCGGATTCTTAACCACCAGGGAAGTGCTACCTCAATAAAATTTTTAAAAAATGTTTGTTTAAAGAATGATTTGAAATTACATTGAACTCTTTAACCCATTTGGAAAATATTATGATCGAAAGTGAATCTACAGATTTTTCCCCTATTAATTTAGCATTTATTGAGCACCTACGGTGTTCCAGGCACTGTGCAGGTCCTTGAGGGGAACATAAACCCTGCCATCCTGGGCCTCAAAGCTGAGAGGAGGAGACAGATTTTCAAGCTATGGTTTATGGTCAGGGGGTAACAGGGATGGGAGCTGGAGTCTATGGGAAGAGAAAAGAGGACACATCATTGTCGTAGAGGATCTGGGGAGACAGCCTGTAGGGATGACACTTAAGGAAATGTACTCCAGACAGGAGAAAATGCACATGCAAAGGAAGATATGGTGAACTTTGACTAAGTCAAGATGTTGGTGGGAGGGGAGCCGGAGGGACAGGCAGAAGGGTGTGTCTGAAGCAGCTCAGACTTTATCTGATAAAATGGGGCCCATTGGAGGCAAGTTACTTTATTCCAAAGATTCATCTCTCTATTTGTCCCAGTGTCACTCTGTTTTAACTACAGTACTTTAGAATATATTTTAATATCTGATACTCCACTTTTTGCAAAATTCCTGGGCTATTTTCACTGTCTTTTTTTTTTTCCTTCCCAATAAACTGTAGAATCCTGTCAAGTTTCCCCCATAAAAACTATAGTGGAATTAAAAAAAATTTTTTAAATAAAATAAAATGCATTACAAAACAGAAACAGGGACTTCCCTGTTGGTTCAGCAGTCAAGACTCCACGCTCCCAATGCAGGGGGCCCGGGTTTGATCCCTGGTCAGGGAACTAGATCCCACACATCACAACTAAAAGTTCCCACATGCCGCAATTAAAAAAAAGAAAAAAATCCCACAGTCCTCAATGAAGATCCTGCAGGCGGCAACGAAGATTCTGTGTGCCACAACTAAAGACCAGGCTCAGCCAAATAAATAAATAAATATTAAAACAACAACAAAAACAGAAACAGACTCACAGTCTTCAAAAACAAACTTATGGTTACCAAATGGGAAAGGTGGGGGGGAAGGGATAAATTAGGAGTTTGGGATTAACATATACACACTACTACGTATAAAATAGATAAGCAACAAGGACCTACCCTGTATAGCACAGGGAATGCTACTCAATATTCTGTAATAAACTATATGGGAAAAGAATCTGGAAAAGAATGGATACGTGTATATGTATAACTGAATCACTTTGCTGTATACCTGAAACTAACACAACATTGTAAATCGACTCTACTGTAATATGAAATAAAAATTAAATTAAAAAAATTTAAAAATGCACACATACACAGAAAGCTAGATCCAAGAAACCACATAAAAATAAATGTATAACTTAAGGAGTTCCTAAGGGGCAGTTCTCAACCAGGGGCGATTTTGTCCCTTGGGAGATATTCAGCAATAACTGGAGACATGTTGATTGTCAGGATGGAGTGGGGGGAAGGGCTGTCCTTGGTCTCTAGTGGGTGGAGGCCAGGGATGTTGCTAAACATCCCGCAATGTACGGGGTATTCTCCCACAACCAAGAATCATCTGGCCTGAATGTTGATAGCGCTGAGTGTGAGAAGCTCAGCTGGAAGGCAAACATCATTTTAACCCCCACCCAGGTCAACAAAGAGCATGTCACCAGCGACCCCAGAAGCCCCTCCAACAGGCTGCATCCCAATCACAGTGCCTCCTCGCTCCGCAAAGGAACCACTGTTGTGACTTGTGTGATAGTAACTGCCTGGCATTTCTGAATAGTTTATCATGGAAGTTTGAATCTCTAGACACTGTGGTTTAGTCTTGCACATGCAAAATATATATATATATATATTTATCTTTTAAGTCTCTTAATTCATGGGTTCCCCTCTATCCCTTCCCTGCCTTGCAATAAATCGATTGCACAACGCAGGCTGTTTCCCACGGTCTGGGTGGTTCTGATCCCATCCTCGTGGTGCACGCTGGCATGGTTCTCTGTCCTTCATCTTCCAGGCAAATTTGCAGTTGTTTCCAGAACTGGGATTAGACTAGGGTTTGATGCCTTTGGCCCGATTGTGGGTGCTGTTCGTCCCATCAACATCAGGCTCACACTCTTTGTCTCTCCTTGCATGAGGCCAGCAGCCATTGAGAACTAACTTGGTGGTGAATGCAGAATAGCGATGTCCTCCTCCTCGAATTTCGTCCTTGTTTATTAGCTAAAATTCTTCCCTTGCAGATGTTTCCCTTAGGTTCCATTTGGTTACCTAGTGGTTACCTAGTGGCACATTCATGTAGGAGTGCTTGATTCTTTCCCTTTAGAGACTACTTACCTAAATAGTGAATTAATTCCCCCATAATCCTCTGAAAGTGATAAATTAGGCTGGTTCTTTTTTTGATTGAAGCATAGTTGATTTACAATATTGTGTTAGCTTCTGGTGGACAGCAAACCCACATGCACCACAATGAAGAGTATATATATATTCTTTCTCAGTCGTTTTTTTTTTTTTTTTAACCACGCTGCAAGGTTTGTGGGACCTTAGTTCACAGACCAGGGATTGAACCCACACCTTTGGCAATGAAAGTGGGGAGTCCTAACAACTGGACCAGCAGAGAATTCCCGAGATTCTTCTTCATTACAGGTTTTTACAAGACATTGAATATAGTTCCCTGTACTATACAGTAAGTCCTTGTTGTTTATCCATCTTATGTATAGCAGTGTGTATCTGTTAACCTCAAACTCCTAATTCACTCCTCCCTTTCCATAGAAAAGTTTGTTTTCTATGTCTGTGAGTCTGTTTCTGTTTTGTAAATAAGTTCATTTGTATTATTTTTTTAGATTCCACATATGTGATATCATATAATATTTGTATTTCTCTGTCTAATTTATTTCAATTAGTATGATAATCTCTAGGTCCATCCGTGTTGCTGCAAATGGCAATATATCATTCTTTTTTATGGCTGAGTAATATTCCATTGCATATATATACCACATTTTTATCCATTCATCTGTTGATGGACACTTAGTATGCTTCCATGTCTTGGCTACTGTAAATAGTACTGCTATGAACATTGAGGTGCATGTATCTTTTGGGTTTTTTTCCTTTTAATATTTATTTATTTTTTATTTTTTGGCTTCATTGGGTCTTAGTTGTGGCATGTGGGATCTTTCCTTGTGGTGTGCAGGCTCAGTAGTTGCAGTGTGCAGGCTCTGTTGTTGTGGCGTGCAGGCTTAGTTGCCTCACGGCAGGTGGGATCTTAGTTCCCCACCAGGGATCGAATGGGTGTCCCCTGCATTGCAAGACGGATTCTTAACAACTGGACCACCAGGGAAGTCCCACATGTATCTTTTTTGAATTAGAGTTTTCGTCTTTTCCAGATATATTCCCAGGACTGCTGGATCACATGATAAACCTATTTTTAGTTTTTTTAGGAACCTCCATACTGTTCTCCATAGTGGCTGCACCAATTTACATTCTCACCAGCAGTGTAGGAGGGTTCCCTTTTCTCCACACCCTCTCCGGAGTTTATTATTTGTAGACTTTTTTTTTTTTTTTTTTTGGCTGCCTTTTGTCTTCATTGCTGCACACAGGCTTTCTCTAGTTGCGGTGAGCGGGGGACTACTCTTCGTTGCGGTGGGTGGTGGCTTCTCTTATTGCCGAGCATGGGCTCTAGGCGCACGGGCTTCAGTAGTTGTGACTTTCAGGCTCTAGAGCCCAGGCTCAGTAACTGTGGCGCAGGGTTGCTCCGCGGCGTGTGGGATCTTCCTGGACCGGGGCTCAAAGTCGTGTCCCCTGCATTGGCAGACGGATTCTTAACCACTGAGCCACCAGGGAAACCCTATTTGTAGACTTTTTGATGATGGTCATTCTGACCAGTGTGAGGTGACACCTCATTGTAGTTTTGGTTTACATTTCTCTAATAATTATAGGCTGGCTATTTCTTTAAGTAGTTATGAGCTTATGGATTTAAATATGTTGTGCTCCAATCCTTTATCCTCACTGGTGGGCCCACCTGGCCAGTGGGAGCCTCTACTGGTTGGAACTTTTTGGAGCAACTCTGATAGTTTTCTTGCTGTCTCCTATGACCAGATGTTCCAGGCACATCTTGGACATTTCCTGTCCCAGACCTGGCATCAGCCAGAAACTCTGGGGGCTTTTTTTGGTGGCAAAATTATATTCATTTGGGTGTTAGAAATGCTCATTTGCTATTGGGTTGGCCATGTGTCTAGACTTTCTTGGTCAAAAGAGCTAAAAGGGGGCTTCCCTGGTGGCACAGTTGTTGGGAGTCCACCTGCCGATGCAGGGGACATGGGTTCGTGACCTGGTCCGGGAGGATCCCGCGTGCTGCGGAGCGGCTGGGCCTGTGAGTTATGGCCGCTGGGCCTGGGGAGAGACCACAGCGGTGAGAGGCCCGTGTACCGCAAAAAAAAAAAAAAAAAAAAAAAAAAAAGAGCTAAAAGGAGGGGAATATATATATTATATAATATCTGTATATATAATACAGAGAGAACATATAATATATTGTCCTATAATATAACACACAATTATATGTCATGATATAATCTGTATATAATATATTATAATGTGTATGTAATATATTATCATGTACATTTATGCATATACATATGATATATATGTCCATATTCTATTATGTACAATACTTTATGAATTCATTCTCATATTTCCAGTTCAATTTCAGGACTACATGATTTTTACTCAACCTCTCTCTGGTTGGTAGAATAACATCTCCCCAAAGATGTCCATATACTAACCTCTGCCACCTATGAAAATGGTACCTTACATGGCAAAAGGGACTTGCAGATGTGATTATGTTAAGAATCTTGAGATGGGGAGATTGTCCTGGATTCTCCAGTGGGCCCAATGTCATCGTAAAAGTCCTTATAATTGTTGGCAGGAGGGTCAGAGTCAGAGAAAGAGATGTGAAGACAGAAGCAGAGGTGAGAGTGTTGTGATTGCTGGAAGGGGGGCCACCAGCTGAGGATTGCAGGTGGCCTCTAGAAGCTAGAAAAGTCAGGGATATGGACTCTCCCCAAGAGACTCCAGAAGGAATGCCACCCTGAGGACACCTGGATTTTTAGCCTGGTGAGACCCATGTTGGACTTTTGAACTCCAGGACTGTAAGATAATCAATTAATGTTTTGAGCCACTAAATTTGTGGTAATTTGTTACAGCAGCAATAGGATACTAATACTATCTGTTTCTTCTTTCTTCCATAAAAATCCTGGTTCTTAAGAACACAGATGAAAACATAATTACAATGTCTCAGAATCATTCATTTGCTTTAATGAACACTGCTCACACAGTGGTCTCAAAAAACAATGCAAATACTACCATCGATATGTTACTAAAACTGTTTTAAAGTATCTCTTGCATATACTCTCCCCTTTTGCCATCATATGGATATATTTGTACTGCATCTACACTGAGAGAACATTTATCCATTACATACGTCACCCTTCTTTGTTTAGTGCCCTTCGGTCTTAGGTTTACAAGTAATGTTATGTTTCACACTCTTTGCAGTCATAAACACATGTCTTTCTAGACATTTGTTTATCTGAAATGGAATCCTCAAGACCTCATGCAAACCATCTTCCCTTAGCTCTCACATGTTGATAACAGTCTATATCCTTTATATGTGAAAGTCAATTTTGCTGGATATAAAATCCTTGGCTCCCATTTTCTTTGCTAAAATATCTTTAAACATGTCACTCCATTTTCTTCTTGCATTAAAGCATTGCTCTCAAAAGTCTGATGAGAGGGACTTCCCTGGTGGTCCAGTGATTAAGAATCCGCCTTCCAATACAGGGGACGTGGGTTCGATCCCTTGTTGGGGAACTAAGATCCCACAGCAGAGGGGCAAGCCCGCATGCCTCATCTACTGAGCTCCCGCGCCTCAATGAGAGAGCCCGCCTGCCGCAAAATACAGAGCCCACGTGCTCTGGAGCCTGCGCACCACAACTAGAGAGACAAAGCTTGCACGCCACAACTAGAGAGAAGCCCACATGCCTCAACACGTGCTGCAACTAAAACCCAATGCAACCAAAAAACAAAACAAAACAAAACCTGTATATTAATTTAGATATAATTGACATTATAAAATAAAATTCAGTCATTTCATCCATAAACATGACATATCAGTTAATTAATCCAAGTCTTATTTTAACCTCCTAGTAAAGTTTTAGAGTTTTCTTGAAACAGACCACACCCTCCTCCTTAAGGTTATTCTCTTTGGGGGAGAAAGATGGCTGCTTTTTTCTTTTTAATATTTATTTATTTAGGCTGCGCTGAGTCTTAGTTGCTGCACATGGAATCTTTAGTTGCGGCATGTGGAATCTGAATTGCGGCATGCATGTGGGACCTAGTTCCCCAACCAGGGATCGAACCCAGGCCCCCTGCATCGGGAGTGTGGAGTCTTACCCACTGGACCACCAGGGAAGTCCCAAAGATGGCTGCTTTTGTAGATAGAAGCTCTGTTTCTTATCTTTTCCTACTTGGATGCTTTCACCATATTGGAATGCTATTGGTATTGTGTATTTGTGTTCATTTGTTGTGTCCTATCTTTCCTAGAAACACTGAACGAGATAAAAATGGGGATGTGAGAGAGAGATGGAGCTGGAGGTGGAAGGGGAGCCAGATGGAGGTGAGACTTGGGAGGTGAGAAAGACAGGGCTTCAGCCTGGGTGGAACTATAACCAGGTCGAAAGATGGAGGGACCAGTTTGGGGGCATAGGCATTATCCCTCCTCTGTACAAACCCTCTCATGGCTCCCATCTCACAGAATGTAAGAACTAAAATCCTTAGAGTGGCCCACAATGCCCTGCATGACCCGTTTCTATCACCTCTTGACTTCCTCTCTCCTCCCACTCACTCTCCTGCTCACTCCTTCTGCTCCACTAGGCACAGTTCTGCCTCAGGGCCTTTGCACCTGCTGCTCCATCTTCCTGGAATGCTCTTCCCATAGATGTCCACACAGCTTCTGCCTCACCTCTTTTGATCTCTGTTCAAATATCACAATGAGGCTCCCCTGGCCACCTTCCCACGCTTTCTCCACTCAAGACACCTCTTTGGCCTGCACTAATTATTTTCCCTAGCACTTATCACCTTCTTATACATGTCTATCTGTTCCTCACTGGAATGTCAGTCCCATATGAGCCAGAACTTTTCTGTCTGTCTTCTACACTGCCTGGTCCCCAGAGCCTCAAACAATGCTTGGCACACAGAAGGTGCTCTATAAATACTTGTTTGCTGAATGAAAGGAATGAAAGGTGAATTTGGACTCCATGTGGACCAAGGATATCCGAGCAGCATTGGAAGAATGTCCCAGCCTCTCCAGCTAGTGTGGAAGTATGTAACAGGGAGAAGGCACTTTGATTGGGTGGATGAAGGGGAAAGATGCAATTATCTTTGATCTCTCTCTCTCTCTTTTTTTTTTTTTGCACAAAGTGTAAAGGTTTTTTTTTTTAAATGTGTAACATAGGCAAAATTATTTGTCAATAATTTTTTAAGGAATTTCACGTGTTCTGATTCTTTCCCCTGCCAATCACCTTAGTGCCTCCAAAGTCATAATCTTCAAGATAAGACAGCCCTTTCAAAAAGAAGTTTTGCTCAGTCCACAGTTGTCATGTCAGTTGGTCCACAATTCTTTTAGTTGGGCTTCTTTGCTCTCCAATGGAATATGGACACACTTCAAAATTCCCCACCTGTAATCTTTGGGATCCAATTTCCTCAAGCAAGTTACTTTAGGACCACGGTTAGGGTCAGGAGATGGATCTGCCTGGTTCTGAATTTGACACTCTAAAAAGGCATTATGTTCAAATTATACTCACTTCTAAGCTATCACACCCTAGAACAGTACAGATCTTTGGGATGGGATGTGCCAATAACTTTTTAAAGTCCAGACACTGTGTTCTGAAGGTAAAAGCCTTAATGAAAAAGCCATTTCAGGGACTTCCCTGGTGGTCCAGTGGTAAAGAATCCACCTTACAATGCAGGGACTCCGGTTCGATCCCTGGTCGAGGAACTAAGATCCCACATGCCGCAGGGCAACTAAGCCTCCAGGCCACAACTACCGAGCTCGCGCACCTCAACGAGAGAGCCCGTGTGCAGCAAATTACAGAGCCCTGGGGCCGGCTCACCACAACCAGAGAGAAGCCCGTGCACCACAACCAGAGAGAAGCCCATGTGCCACAACAAAAAGAGCCCTTTGCTGCAAAGAAAGTTCCCGCACACCTCAATGAAGACCCCGCGAGCCACAACTAAGACCTGACGCAGCCAAAAAAATAAACAAAATAAATAAAATTTTTAAAAAGCCATCTTCGTTTCATATCAACATTAAAAATAGAGCACTAGGGGCTTCCCTGGTGGCGCAGTGGTTGGGAGTCCGCCTGCCGATGCAGGGGACGCGGGTTTGTGCCCCAGTCCGGGAAGATCCCACATGCCGCGGAGCGGCTAGGCCCCTGAGCCATGGCCGCTGGGCCTGCGGGAGAGGCCACAGCAGTGAGAGGCCCGCTTACCACAAAAAATAAATAAATAAAAAATAAAAATAGAACATTAAATGAATGTATCTGATAATTTCCCTCATATCTTAAGCTTTCAAATTATCAACTCTACAGTGCCAGAAGCAATCTTTGTTTACCAATACACCCCCATCACTTGAATCTGTTTTAAGTATCATGTTCCTTCTTATCTGTATCAAAACTCATACCGAACAATGTGTTCTGGGTCTCAAAAGAGGATTAGATCTCTTAAATAACCTTTTGTTTTCCTCCAGATTCCTAAGACCATTGATGGTAGAACACATGACCCTTCTCTGTTCCACCCTATCCCAGGCTGAGGCTTGAGCCAAAGGAGAGGAGAGCTAGTCTCCTGGCCACTCCATGACGCACGTGAGCCTCTTGGGAGCCACCTTCAGCTCCTTTGCCAGTTCAAGGGCCTACTGGAAACTCCGGAGCAGCCCTGCCCTGGTCTGGAATGTCCAGCTGTCCCAGAGAGTCTGTGTCTGCCCTTCAACACTCACATCCCCAGCCCTGAGGGCTCATCAGCCCCAGTTGAGGGTCTCAAAGGGCAGCATCTCCTTCTGCCCAGTCCCCCGCTTCGCCCTCCACCCTCCTCCCCAGGCTCAAAATCTAACTGGTCCGTCCACATCCTATTAGTTTCACCACCTGAGTAGTTCTGGAATTTATCCGTCTCCCCATCTAGTTACTCAAAGACCCCACCATCCCAGGCCTCCCTGCTGCCCTCCTGCCCCCCACGCCCATCCCCAGCTTTGAACAATCCATGTTTATCCCCAGGCAGGAACGTGCTGGGGTTTCACATATGCGGATGTATCTCTTTCTGAGCCTGGTTGAAATTTACATGGATGTGCATTTCATTGTTACTCTTCCCACTTCACATGTATGTTAGAAGCAACCTTTTCAGCCTGTTCAGTATCTATTTAAAGCAGTTATTAAGGGACTTCCCTGGTGGCACAGAGGTTAAGACTCTGCGCTCCCAATGTAGGGGACCTGGGTTCGATCCCTGGTCAGGGAACTACATGCCGTGTGCATGCTGCAACAGAGTTCGCATGCCACAACTAAGACCTGGCACAACCAAATAAATAAATTAATTAAATAGATATGAAAAAAATTATTAAAATCAGGACAGTTGATTCAGGCCAGAATCCTCAATGGATGAGATAGTCAGTGAAAGTTCCGTGAGGAAACAGGATATTTGTGTAGTTTCAGTGTAACCACCCATAAAATACACATTCATGACAGAGGAAAAAGTTATCACTTCACAGAGGAGAAACAGAGAGATAATGCTTCATCAAGTGATCATAGTTAAAATGACCAGGAATGGGGCAAATGGACAAATCAAATCCTAATATACTGCATAGAGAAGGACACACCATCACTTCTGTGGTATTTCTTCCATAGATGCTTAACCTGAATCTATTCATGAGGAAAATCAGACAAATGCAATGTCCCCAATGTCCCAGACAGGGACGTTCTACAAAACGACTGGCCTATGACCTTCAAAAATGTCAATGTCAAAAAGTCTACAAATAACAAATGCTGGAGAGGGTGTGGAGAAAAGGGAACCCTCCTACACTGTTGGTGGGAATGTAAATTGATACAGCCACTATGGAGAACAGTATGGAGGATCCTCAAAAAACTAAAAATAGAGCTACCATATGATCCAGCAATCCCACTACTGGGCATATATCCAGACAAAACTCTAATTCAAAAAGATACATTCACCCCAATGTTCATAGCAGCACTATTTACAATAGCCAAGACATGGAAACAACCTAAGTGTCCATCAACAGATGAATGGATAAAGAAGATGTGGTATATATAAATACAATGGAATACTACTCAGCCATAAAAAAGAATTAAATAATGCCATTTGCAACAACATGGATGGACCTAGAGTTTATCATACTAAGCATAGTAAGTCACAAAGGGAAAGACAAGTACCATATGATACCACTTATATGTGGAATCTAAAATACCACACAAATGAACTTATCTACAAAACAGAAACAGCCTCACAGACATAGAGAACAGACTTGTGGTCGCCAAGGGGGAGGGAGGTGGGGGAAGGAAGGATTGGGAGTTTGGGATTAGCAGATGCAAACTATTTTATACAGGATGGGTAAAAACAAGGTCCTACTGTATAGCACAGGGAACTATATTCAATATTCTGTGATAAACCACAATGGAAAAGAATATGAAAGAATATATATATATATATATATATAAATATATATATATATATATATAACACTGAATCACTTTGCCGTGCAGCAGAAATTAACACAACATTGTAAATCAACTATACTTCAATAAAATTTTTTTTTAAAGTCAATGTCATGAAAGACAAGGAAAGGAGAAAGGACATTCCAGGCATGACATTTGTCTGCAATGTGTGATCCTGGATTGGACCAGAGACCAGAAAATAAAAATTACTAAGAAAGACATTATTGAACCTTTGATAACATTTGAATATCTGTAGTTCAGGTAGCAAGATTAGATCAGTATTAAATTTCCTGATTGTGATCATTATACTGTAGTTATATAAGCAATGGTTCTCCACTGGTTGGGGGAGGGGCACTGTCTGTCATCCAGGGGACATTTATGTAATGTATGAAGACATTTTTGGCCGTCACAGCCAGGGTGTGTGTGCTGCTGACACCTAGTGGGTGGAGGCCAGGGAGGCTAAAAATCCTGCAGTGTAGGACAGCCCTCTACAGCAGAGAATTATCCAGCCTCGGTGTCAATAAGGTAGAGAAACCCTCCATAGGAGAAGGCCCTTTTTCTCAGGAAATATAAATTGAAGTATTTAGGAATAAGAAAGAGTCATGTCTGTAACCGGCTCAAAAAAGGTTCAGAAAGAAAATGTGTATCTATATCTATACCTCTCTCTCTATATATACACACCTAGATGTGTGTGTGTCTTCCTTACAGCAAATGCTAACCTGTTGCCACATTTGCGTATTTTTTTCTCTGTCTGATTCTGCCCCCAGCCCCCCACCGCCAACCCGAACTTCTTAGTGTTCCTCGAACTCATCAGGCACATTCCTGCCTCAGGAACCTCAGGGCCTTTGCACTGGCTATTCCCTCCTCCTAGAATGCCCTTCCCCCTGATATTTGCCTGACTGACCTCTTCACATCCTTCACTTCACTACTCACACACCCAGTGAGACAGTTCCTGACCACTCTAGTTTAAATTGCCAACATCCCCCCATTCTGTATCTCCCTTCTTCGATTTATTTTTCTTTTTAGTACTTATCACCACGTAACATGCTATATATTTTCTTTATTTGTTTACTGTGTCTCTTTCACACAGCCATTGTGCCAGCTCCATTAGGGCAAGGCCTTTGTCCCCGGTGCTTAAAAAGGGGCCTGGGGCTTCCCTGGTGGCGCAGTGGTTGAGGGTCCGCCTGCCGATGCAGGGGACACGGGTTCGAGCCCTGGTCTGGGAGGATTCCACATGCTGCAGAGCGGCTGGGCCCGTGAGCCATGGTCGCTGAGCCTGCGCGTCCGGAACCTGTGCTCCGCAACGGGAGAGGCCACAACAGTGAGAGGCCCGCGTACCGGGAAAAAAAAAAAAAAAAAAAAGGGCCTGGCACACAGTAGGCGCTCAGTTCATTGATGAACGGATGAATTGCTGGTAAGTAAAAGAGATGGCCTGAAAGGAGGAGGAAGTTGGGGGCGGGGAGGAGGGAGTAAGAGGAAAGTTGCTACTCATCACCTCCACATCTCCCTTTGCCTCCTCCTTTGAATCCTTCATCTTCTAGGACAAGACCTCGAGGCCACTTCTGGGGGGCCCCTCGGCCCTCAGGAATCGCGCACAGGGGGCGCTCAGCAGCCACGGGCACTTTCCTTCCCTCCCGGGAGCCCGTGACAGCGGAAAGGAACGCGCGTGAGCTGCTCTCTGATTCGCCACCAGGAGGCCACTTCGGGTAAGAATTATTCTTCAGAAAATTTTTAAAAGAAAGGAAGGAAGGAAGGAAGAAAAGAGAGAGAGAAGGAGAAAAGAGAAAGAGAGAGAAAGAAAGAAAGGAGAGAGAGAAAGAAAGCAAAGATAGAAAGAAAGGAGGGAGGGAGGGAGGAAAGAAGGAAGGAAAGAGGCAATCTCTAGCTTTTTCTTATTGTTACAAAAATACTTTCTTAAAATTAGCACATTCATGGGATTTCCCTGGTGGTCCAGTGGGTGAGACTCTGCGCTCCCAATGCGGGGGGCCGGGGTTGTATCCCTTGGTCAGGGAAGTTGATCCCACATGCATGCCGCAACGAAAGATCCCTCATGCCACAACTAAGACTTGGCGCAGCCTAAATAAATAAATATTTTTTTAAAATTAGCATATTCATCATAGAAAATTAAGAAACTAAAGAAAGAAATAAAAATTGCTGCGCTAGCCCATCAAAATTGGATCTACCAGGGACTTCCCTGGTGGTCCAGTGGTTAAGACCCTGCGCTCCCAGTGCAGGGGGCCCGGGTTGGATCCCTGGTCAGGGAACTAGATCCCTGATGCCACAACTAAAACCCGGCACAGCCAAATAAATAAATAGTGGGGGAAAAAATTGGGGGACTTCCCTAGTGGTCCAGTGGTAAAGAGTCCGCCTTACAATGCAGGGGATGAGGGTTTGATCCCTGGTCCGGGAACTAAGTAAGATCCCACTAAGATCCCAATTGAGCCCCCGGGCTACAACTACTGATTTTGGAGAATTTTAAACCAAAAATAGTAGCAAAATGTACTTGATGCCACTAAACTGTACACTTCAGAATACTTCAAATGGCAAATTTTATTTGATGTATATTTTTCCGCAATGAAAAAAAAAGTAGATTGTATAACATGAACACCAGTTATCAACTCAGTCTTGTTTCATCTCCTCCCAGGTTCCCACTTCCTCCCATCTGGATTACTTTGTTTTTGTTCTTGTTTTTTTTTAAGTGTTATTTTGGTGAAATCACATACAACTTAAAAAAAATAAACTTATTAATTTATTTTTGGTTGCATTGGGCCTTCATTGCTGCACGCAGACAGCGCTTAGTTGCTCCACAGCATGTGGGATCTTCCCGGACCAGGGCTCAAACCTGTGTCCCCTGCATTGGCAGATGGATTCTTAACCACTGTGCCACCAGGGAAGTCCCTGGATTATTTTGAAGCAAATCCTAGATGGTCCCTCACCTGTAAATATTTGAGCGTGCATTCTAGGAGATACGGACTTTTTTGTTTTGGGAATCATTTCTTTTTAAAATACCCATAATAGCATTATTATACTTTAAAAACTTATTATCGTCAAATGTCCAGTAAGTGTTCAAATTTCTAGTTGTCTCATAAATGTTATAATTTGTTTTATCTTTTGTTTTATTATTTTAGAGATGTTTTGAATAAAGATATTTAAATATCCATACATTGCATTTGGTCAAAATGTTTTAAAATCTCTTTTGATCTAAAAATTTTCTCACCAGCTCTTTATTTTTTATTTCTTATTTATTTATTTGCAATTGACTTGTTAGAAAGAAAAAGATTTATCCTCTCACAGTTTGGATTTAGCTGACTGCACACCTGTGGTGTCATTTAAGATGTTCTCCGTCTTCCATATTTTGTAAAATTTGTTATCTAGATCTAGACCAATGCTGTCTAATAAAAATATAATGTGGGGCTTCCCTGGTGGCGCAGTGGTTGAGCGTCCGCCTGCCGATGCAGGGGACAAGGGTTCGTGCCCCGGTCTGGGAAGATCCCACATGCCGCGGAGCGGCTGTGCCCGTGAGCCATGGCCGCTGAGCCTGCGCGTCCGGAGCCTGTGCTCTGCAACGGGAGAGGCCACAACAGTGAGAGGCCCGCGTATCGCAAAAACAAAAAAACAAACAAAAAACCAAAAATATAATGTGAGCCACAAATATGAATGACGTGCAATTTAAATTTTTCTAGTAGCCACTTTAAACACAAAAACAAAGAAGATGAAATTTATTTTAATCATTTTTTATAATTACTTGTATTGAAGTATAGTTGATTTATTTATTTGTTTCTTTATCTATTTTTAAATTTTTTGAGCTGCACCACTTGCCCCCAAGGGATGGAACTCTTGCCCCCTGCAGTGGAAGCACAGAGTCCTAACCACTGGACCGCCAGGGAATTCCCAAATATAGTTGATTTATAATGTTGTGTTAATTACTGCTGTACAGCAAAGTGATTCATTATACATATATATACATTCTTTTTCATATTCTTTTCCATTATGGTTTATCACAGGATATTGAATATAGTTCCCTGTGCTATACAGTAGGACCTTGTTGTTTAGCCATCCTGTATATAATAGTTTGCATCTGCTAATCCCAAACTCCCAATCCTTCCCTCCCCCAGCCCCTCCCCCTTGGTAACCACAAGTCTGTTCTCTATGTCTGTGAGTGTTTCTGTTTCGTAGATAGGTTCATTTGTGTCATATTTTAGATTCCACATACAAGTGATGTCATACGGTATTTGTCTTTCTCTTTATTTTGACCAGTTAATTTTAACCTAACATATCCAAAACTTGATGATTTCAACATGCAATGAATATTAAAAACTTAGATATTTTAACACTTTTTTTTTTTAACCAACTCTTCCAAATCTGGTGTGTTGTTTACATCTAGAGCACATCACATGTCAACTTGGAATGGCCACGTTTCAAGTGCTTGACGGCCACAGGTACCTCATTGCTGCAATTTTGGATTTTGGACATTCTAGAGAATTTTTTAGGTTCAAGTTCGATTTTTCAGCACAGTGACTTCATTGGTGGTGATGGGCACTGCCAGTAAGAGATGCAGAGCTGCCTCCTTTTTGTGATCTGGGCATCAACAATTATCTTAATGAATAAATGAATGTTCTCACAGAAACCCTGCCTGAGATTATTAGTCCATTTCTCTGTTTCTCGCCAGCCTCTTTTCTCATAAACACGTTTAAAAAGAAACATTGGAACTGAAACACTTTGCTGTACACTTGAAACTAACACAACGTTGTAGATTAACTGCACTTCAGCTAAAAAACAGGAACGGAAGAAATATTGGAACGCTACTGGATACACAGTTTGGATTTCTTGTTTAACACATCCTATATTTTTCCTAGGTCACTAAGTACTTCCTTGAAATAGTTTGCAATTTGAAATCTTGTTGCACTTGATGGCTGTTCCTTCATGTTGGAACACTTAGGTTGTTTCCAGACTGTCAGCCAATCACTGTTACAGTAAGTCATTGGTTAGGGAAGTGGTGTAACTGATTCATTAAGATGTTGTAATTTCAAATAACTAAGCATGAAAACAAAACCATAAATGTTCTGCAAGGAAAAAAAGGGAGAATTTTATCTTGCAATAAGGATTTTATGTGACAAAACCTAGAAGACTTTTTTTTTGGTCTTTATTTTTTATTTTATTATTATTTTTATTTTATTTTATTTTATTTTTAGCGGTACGCGGGCCTCTCACTGTTGTGGCCTCTCCCGTTGCGGAGCACATGCTCCGGACACGCAGGCTCAGCGGCCATGGCTCACGGGCACAGCCGCTCCGCGGCATGTGGGATCTTCCCGGACCGGGGCACGAACCCGCATTCCCTGCATCGGCAGGCGGACTCTCAACCACTGCGCCACCAGGGAAGCCCTGGTCTTTATTTTATTTTATTTTTTTTGTTTTCCCAGCGAGTTTTATTTGGGCAGACCTGGGGACAGGGAGGTCCTGCATCTAAAAGAAGGTGTTGGGCCTCTTGGTGGTGAAGCGTGGCTTGTGCTGGCGACGGAGGACCCGGTGGGGCAGTGGGAATTTGATCTTGGAGTCGTAGAATTGCTTGACTGCTGGTCGGCGGCACTTGCTGGCTGCGATCTCCTCCACCTTCATGATCTGGATCGAGTGGGCCCGGGCACGGTGCCGGGCGCCCATGTCTCGGTAGCACTGGGTGACAGCACCGGCTGTGGTCAGGTCCCGGTACTCCCGGTACATGTTGTGGGTGCCACTGCGGGAGTCATAGCGCAGCCAGATGCCGAAGTTCTTCACCCGCAGGGGAGATTTTTCAAACACCTGTCCACAGTAGACAATTTCCCCTGAAGACTTCTTCATCTTATTCAGCTGAGATACAAAGTACCAGAAGCGGGACTTGGCAACAACACGGTTAGGCGCAAAGATCCGCATGCGACAGAGGGGCGGCGTGCGGCACTTGGGGGTCGGCAGGCAGCGCCCCACCACCTTGTATTCTCGAAGCGTGCCCGAGGCCTTCATAGCGCCCTACCCACGCTCGCCGCCAGCCTCGAAAAGCTGGTCTTTATTTTTTTAATTGAATTATAGTTGATTTACAATGTAGTGTTAGTTTCAGGTTACAGAAAAGTAACTCAGTGATACATATATATGAATACATATACATTTGTATATATAAATGTACACATATACATTTATATATATATTCTTTTACAGATTCTTTTCCACTATAAATTATTACAAGATATTGTATATAGTTCCCTGTGCTATACAGCAGGTCCTTGTTGGTTATCTATTTTATATATAGTAGTGTGTATCTGTTAATCCCAAACTCCTATTCTATCCCTTCTCCTGCACTCTAGAAGACATGTTTAAAAACTGATTAGTTTGCTCTCTCTCATACACACATAAAATTTCTGTATGGCAAAAAATATTTAAAGCAAAGTCAGAGACAAATGAAGAGCTGAGAAAAAAGCTTGCAATTCATATCACAAAGACTTAATCTGCCTCGTAGAAATCAATAACAGAAAGAACAACACAAGAATTTTTTTAATAGGGCAAAGGAAATACAAATGGCTATTAAGCATCTGAAAAGGTCATCTCATACTAAGACAGATGAAAATTTAAACTATGTGAGGTGCTGTTTTCCACGTATCAGAGTGGCAAAACTCCAAAGTTTAATAAGGTAATTTATTGACAATGCTGAGAGAAAATAAGTGCTCTCATAAGTGGTCTCTCATTGTTGGTGCCAGTGTATACTGGCCCAACTCCATGGAGGGCAATTTGGTAAAATTCATCAAAATTACGTATATATATCCCTTTTGACCTAGTAATTCCACTTTGGGAAATTCTTTCTCCAGGTATAATTGCACATGTACAAAATGACAGTCTGCAAGGTTATTCATGAGTGTATGGTTTGTAATAGCAAAGGATTAGGGACAACGCAGGTCCCTTAACCAGGTCCCTTAATAGGGACCTGGTTAAATACAGTACAAGTATAAATGGAATACTATTCAGCTACTATATAAAAAATGAGGAACCTTCTATGGGCTGATAAGAGCTCTGAGATTTATGTCAAGTGAAAAAAGATACAAAACAGTGCATGTGACATGCTATCTTCTGTGTAAAGATAGTGGGGAAAATTGCTTATATCTGTATAAATAAATGCAAGAATGACAGAGGAGAAACTATTGACAGTGATTTTGGGTATGAGTGAGGGGAACTGGACAGATAGGGGACAAGAGTGTTAGGGAGATTGAAATTAAAATTTTTAATTAAAAAAATTTTCCGGGGCTTCCCTGGTGGCGCAGTGGTTGAGAGTCCGCCTGCCGATGCAGGGTACACGGGTTCGTGCCCTGGTCCGGGAAGATCCTACATGCCGCGGAGCAGCTGGGCCCGTGAGCCATTGGCTGCTGAGCCTGCGCGTCCAGAGCCTGTGCTCCGCAACGGGAGAGGCCACAACAGTGAAAGGCCCGTGTACCGCAAAAAAAAAAAAAAAAAAAAAAAAAAAAAAATTTTCCGTACTTCCCTGGTGGAGCAGTGGTTAAGAATCCGCCTGCTAATGTAGGGGACATGGGTTTGAGCCCTGGTCGGGGACAATCCCACGTGCCACGGAGCAACTAAGCCTGTGTGCCACAACTACTGAGCCTGCATGCCACAACTACTGAAGCCTGTGCACCTAGAACCCATGCTCTGCAACAAGAGAAGCCACCACAATGAGAAGCCTGCGCACTGCAGTGAAGAGTAGCCCCTGCTCACCGCAACTAGAGAAAGTTGCGCACAACAACGAAGGCCCAACGCAGGCAAAAATAAATAAATAAATTTATTTAAAAAAATTTCCTCCAAGAGAAATGAAAGCACTCTCCCATCAAAAACTTGTCTGTGACATTGGATGCAACTAGAGATTATCATACAAAGTGAAGTAAGTCAGAAAGAGAAAGACAAATACCATATGATATCACTTACATGTGAAATCTAAAATATGGCACAAATAAACTTATCTATGAAATAGAAACAGACTCACAGACACAGAGAACAGACTTGTGGTTGCCAAGAGGGAGGGGGGATGGGGGAGAGAGGGATTGGGAGTTTGGGATGAACAGATGCAAACTATTATATATAGGATGGGTAAGCAACAAGGTCCTATTGCATAGCACAGGGAACTATATTCAATATTCTCTGATAAACCACAATGGAAAAGAACCTAAAAAAGAATGTATATATATGTATAGCAGAATCACTTTGCGGTACAGCAGAAATTAACACAACATTGTGAATCAACTATACTGCAATTTTAAAAAATTGAAAAAAAAAGTGTATGTGAATGTCGATAACAGCTTTATTTTTAATAAACAAAGACTGGAACAACCCCAATGTCCTTCAACAGATGAATGTATACAGAAACTGTGGTTTATCCATATCAACGTTAAAAATAAATATACTATTGATACACACTCCAACAGAGATGAATCTCAAAATAATTGTGTTAAGTAAAAAAAAAAAGCAGGCAAGAAAGGAGTACATTCTATGTACTCTATGTGATTCCATTTATATAAAATTCTAGGAAATGCAAACTTACCTGTAGTGACGGAAAGCAGGTCATGGTTACCTGGGGAAGGTGGGAGGAGCCAGTGGGAGAGGTTCTTAAGAGGCACAAGGAAGCTTCTGGGTGTGATAGAGATTTCCATTACCTTGATTATGGTGATAGATTCACAGGTGTTTACATAGGTCAGAGTTGATTAGATTGTGCACCTGAAATATGTGCAGATTATGGTATGTCAATTACACTACAATATACTGCCAAGATGCTTTCCCCACCATTTTTGTCTTAGTCCTCTTGGGCTGCTATAACAAAATGCCACAGGCTGGGTGGCTTAAACACAGAAATTTATTTCTCACAGTTCCGGAGGCTGGGAAGTCCAAAATCAAGGTGCTGGTATATTCGGTTCCTGGGGACAACTCTCTTCCTGGCTTGCAGATGGCCACCTTCTCGCTGTATTCTCATATGGTGGAGAGGGAGAGAAAGCTCTCTTCTGCCTCTCTTTCTAAGGGCACCAATCCCATCATGGGAGTCCCGTCCTCATGACCTAATCATCTCCCAAAGGCTCCACCTCCAAAGACCATCATACCTGGGGATTAGGGTTTCCACATAATGAATTTTAGGGGAACACAAACATTCAGTCCATAACAATTTTGAAAAGGAAAATGTTTAGACATACAAAAAAACTTCAAAAGTGATTATGAATAAACCTGGATAAACATTCTCAAACAAAGTTTTAGGTGGACACACAATTAGGAAAAGGGAGACTTCTCCAGCTATGGTTTTTATTTTATTTATTTTTAAAATTAATATTCTCTTTTTTAAAAAAATATTTATTTGTTTGTTTGGCTGAGCCAGGTCTTCGTTGCCGCATGCGGGATCTTTAGTTGCAGCATACGAACTCTTAGTTGCGGCATGTGGGATCTAGTTCCCTGACCAGGGAGTGAGCCCAGGCCCCTGCATTGGGAGTCTTAGCCACTGGACCACCAGGGAAGTCCTCCAGCTATGATTTTTAGAGTTTTGGGTTTTGGCACAATGCAAATGCCTTCCCCATTCAAAATTGTAACTTACAAAAACAGACAGGATTAAAAAAAAAAAGATTCATTAGTTTGGAACTAGAGAGAACTAGGTTGAAATCTTGGCCTTTCTAAGCTGTCTGTCTTTGGCCAAGTATGTGAACATCTCAGAACATCACAGTTTTCCTATCAGTCCAAAAGGGAAAAGAATGCTTTCGTTTTCAAGGCTGATTAAAGGGTGATAAAACATAGACTATGCACGTGCCTAATGGGATAAAGGTGAGTGCTAAATTAATGTGCACTGTTATAATTATTATTCTTACCCTAGTGAGTTCAGGGCTGTTTGCCCTGGTGTCCAAAGGCGGCAGGTTCACACACACGCAAGCTCCCAGGCTGGGAGGACTCTGGGAGACGGGTGGCGATGGGGAGAGTGTCTTGGGCAGAGGCCACTCCATTCCTTTCTGGAGCCCCAGCCCAGAATCTGAGTCATTCTTTCTGCTCTGAGATTCTGAGGCTCCTGCCCTAAAACTGACCTCTCCTGATGACCTGATGTGACTAAAGGCTGACAGGAAAGGGCATGGGCAGTTGCCAGGGGTGGCGGGGGCCACTCCTGGGGGGCCAGCAGCCTTGTTTTGGGATGTCCACATACAATGTCCCTCTGGGCTCGTCTGGGAAGAATCAGTCACATATCCCACGCTACAATGCATTATTCATGCTCTTCCCCAATCTGGGTCACCCAGTCCATATCCTTTTCATCTGGATAATCTTACTGTTCCTCAGCCCCAGGGCCCCTGCCCAAAAAGCCTTACCTGCTGGGATAGGTCCCTTCTCTGACCTCTTCTAGGCCCCTGTGCTTCCCCATTACAGCACTGATCATCCAATATTAAAGTTAAGTGGTTAAACAGACATAGAGAACGGACTTGTGGTTGCCAAGGGGGAGGAGGGGTGGGACAGGGAAGGACTGGGAGTTTGGGATTAGCAGATGCAAACTATTATATATAGGAAGGATAAAAAACAAGGTCCTGGGCTTCCCTGGTGGCGCAGTGGTTGAGAGTCCGCCTGCCGATGCAGGGGACACGGGTTCGTGCCCTGGTCCGGGAAGCACCCACGGAGCGGCTGGGCCCGTGAGCCATGGCCACTGAGCCTGCGCGTCCAGAGCCTGTGCTCCGCAACGGGAGAGGCCACAACAGTGAGAGGCCCGCGTACCGCAAAACAAACAAACAAAGAGAAAAAAACACAAGGTCCTACTGTATAGCACAAGGAACTATGTTCAATATCCTGTGATAAACCATAATGGAAAAGA
The DNA here is from genome assembly GCF_011762595.2 of Tursiops truncatus. Classification (NCBI taxonomy): domain Eukaryota; kingdom Metazoa; phylum Chordata; class Mammalia; order Artiodactyla; family Delphinidae; genus Tursiops; species Tursiops truncatus. The sequence goes on along the minus strand of NC_047036.1, from coordinate 165,181,156 downwards.
ATATGAAAAAGAATGTATATATACATATAACTGAATCACTTTGCTGTACAGCAGAAATTAACATTGTAAGTTAACTATACTTCAACAAAATAAATGTAAAAAATAAAAATGCTTAAAATAATCAAAATTAGGTCAAAAGATACAAACTTCCAGTTATAAAATAAGGAAGTCCTGGGGTTGTAACATACAGCATGGCAACTATAATTAATAATACTATTATATATTCAAAAGTGGCTAAGAGTAAATCTTAAAAGCTCTCATCATAAGAAAATAATTTTTATTTTTTGGCCGCTCCGTGTAGCTTGCAGGGTCTTAATTCTGTGACCAGGGATTAAGCCCAGGCCCTCAGCAGTGAAACCACAGAATCCTAACCACTGGACCACCAGGGAATTCCCAAGGAAAGAAATTTTGTAACTCTGTATGATGATGGATGTTAACTAGACTTATTGTGGTGATCATTTGGCAATGTATATAAATATCGAATCGTTATGTTGTACATCTGAAACTAATATAATATTGTCAATGATGTCTCAATGAAAGAATTTTTTTTTTTCTGCATTGGGTGTTCGTTGCTGAGCGCGGGCTTTCTCTAGTTGTGGCAAGTGGGGGCTACTCTTCGTTGTGGTGCGAGGGCTTCTCACTGCGGTGGCTTCTCTTGTTGCAGAGCACGGGCTCTAGGCCCGCGGGCTCCAGTAGTTGCAGCACGTGGGCTCCGTTGTTGTGGCGCTCGGGCTTAGTTGCTCTGTGGCATGTAGGATCTTCTCAGACCAGGGATCGAACCCGTGTCCCCTGCATTGGCAGGAGGATTCTTAACCACTGAACCACCAGGGAAGTCCCAAGAATAAATTTTTAAAAATCACAATTAACGGTGCTAATATGGGCAAACAGATTTGCCCCCTGGTACTATGCCCGGAGGTCACAATATCACTGCCAAAAAATGCATAGTAATGAGGAGGAAGCATCAGACAAATGCAAAGTGAGGAACATTCTACCAATAACTAGTGTGTGCATTTCAAAAAAGTCAATATGTCAAAAAAAATGGTACAGGGCTTTCCTAGTGGTTCTGTGTTAAGACCCCACATTCCACTGCAAGGGCCATGGGTTCAATCCCTGGTCGGGGAAGTAACGCATGTCGCAAGGTGTGGCCAAAAAAAAAGAAAAAAAGGTACAAATGAACTTATTTACAAAACAGAAATAGAGTCACAGATGTGGAAAACAAACTTATGGTTACCAAGGGGGAATGGAAGAGGGATAAATTGGGAGATTGGGATTGACATATACACACTACTATATATAAAATAGATAACTAGTAAGAACCTACTGTATAGCACAGGGAACTCTACTCAATACTCTGTAATGACCTATATGAGAAAAGAATCAAAAAAAGAGTGGATATACGTATATGTATAACTGATTCACTTTGCTGTACACCTGAAACTAACACAACATTGTAAATCAACAATTTTTAAAAAGTCAATGTCGTGAAGGACAAAGAATGATTGAGGAACGGGTCCAGATTATGGAGGACTAAGGAGACACAACAAGTAATTGCACCATGTGATCCTGGATGGGACCCCAGAGGGGGAGAAAACAGCTGTAAAGGACATGATGAAACTGGAATCTGGACTGAAGATTAGATAACAGCAATATGTCAGGCTCAAACTTCCTCAAGTTGCTATCTGTGCTGCAGTTACGTAAGTGAAAGGCCTTGTTCTTAGTAAAAGCACTAATCATGTCTGCAGCATACCCTCAAATCATTCACACACACAAAAGTGTGTGTGATTATCTTTTTTCTATGTGTATTTTATATATACATGTATATGTGTGCATTATATATGTGCATCTGTATAATAGGTGTGTGTGCATATTATATGTATTTACATGTGTCTCTCTGTATATAAATGTTTCTCTCTCTCTCTCTCCTCCTCTCTTTTTTTTTTTTTTTTTTTTTTTCGGTACGCGGGCCTCTCACTGCTGTGGCCTCTCCCGTTGCGGAGCACAGGCTTCGGACGCGCAGGCTCAACGGCCATGGCTCACGCGCCCAGCCGCTCTGCGGCATGTGGGATCTTCCCGGACCGGGGCACGAACCCGTGTCCCCTGCATCGGCAGGCGGACTCTCAACCACTGCGCCACCAGGGAAGCCCTACTCCTCTCTCTTTTGTACAAGAATCATCTCTGTTTTATTTATTTCACAGAGTAATGATTTTAATCGAATACATTTGGGCACAGTAAATATTTGACATGAAAAGTAGTTGTATCAGAATGGGCATCAGAAAAATAGCAACTCATCTTTACACATAATAAGTGGAAAATATTTTTTCTGTCTGTTCATGTAAGTGTTACAAATCCTGAGAATGTTATACACTGAACTAGGTACTACCTTATAATTAAATCTTGCATACATATATATATATAGAGAGAGAGACAGAGAGAGACAGAGAAGAGAAATATATATGGAATATATATATATATATATATTTGTGTGTAATATATATATATATGCCTCTCTTCCTTTATGTGAGGGAGGATCACCAGGGAAAAGAACTGCTCAGCTGAGTCCACTGGATGTGGTTTTGAGCCACTAAGTTTGGGGAATGTTTGTTACACAGCAAAAGAAAACTGATTGGGCTTCCCTGGTGGTGCAGTGGTTGAGAATCTGCCTGCTAATGCAGGGGACACGGGTTCGAGCCCTGGTCTAGGAGGATCCCACATGCCGCGGAGCAACTAGGCCCGTGAGCCACAACTACTGAGCCTGCACGTCTGGAGCCTGTGCTCCGCAACAAGAGAGGCCACGATAGTGAGAGGCCCACGCACCGCGATGAAGAGTGGCCCCCTCTTGCCACAACTAGAGAAAGCCCTCACACAGAAACGAAAACCCAACACAGCAAAAATAAATAAATTAATTAATAAACTCCTACCCCCAACATCTTCAAAAAAAAAAAAAAGAAAAACCACAGCTTTAAAAAAAAATATGCTCCTGATTTCTAAAAAAAAAAAAGGAAAACTGATACACTAATGCTGTTAAATAATAAAATATGTTCTATCCTCCCAGTTTTTAAAATATACCTTCAAAACAATATGAAAGGTCAGATCCAAATTTATTATTTCTTTTTTGTTTTAATAAGATTTGGGTTTTTTTTAGATTAGAGTTTTTAAATTGTGGTAAAACATACATAATAGAAAAAGTTTAACCATTTTAATGAATACAATTCAGTGGCATTAAGTACACATACAATGTTGTACAACTTCTACCTAGTTCCAGAACTTTTCCACCAGCCCAAATGGAAACTCAATGGTCTTAAAGGAAGTCTATGGGCTCCAGTAAATATACCCATTGCTCCCACAACTCCTTGCCTGGTGGAGGCATTCACCCTCCAAACTGCAGTGCCATAATAGAGGTCCCTCTTGTCCTGGTCTGAGGCTGGCACTGGCAACAGAAAAACACCAGCCCAAAGGCAATGATCAGAGGCTTAAAGGATCTGCAAAAAAACAGAACATGGAATGGCCTGTGTCGCACAGCAGTGATGGGGCGGGAGGGCTTCCCTTGGCCAAAGAGGGCAGCTCCCCTTCAGCTTTGGACCGTTGCAAACAAGCAGGACTGCAGACCACTCCTGTTGGACCTTCCAGTTTTTCAAGAGAAGCAGAAATTCCGGATTTTCATTAGAAATCTCCTGATACTCAAAATTCTGGGCAGAACAAACCAAGCGTATCTTCAGGTGGAGTTTGGCCTGTGGGGTCCAGCATAGGATCATGCAGGATCTGTGCCTAAAACATGGGTGAGGGAGACTTCCCTGGTGGTCCAGTGGGTAAGACTCCATGCTCCCAATGCAGGGGGCCAGGGTTCGATCCCTGGTCGGGGAACTAGAGCCTGCATGCATGCTGCAACTAAGAAGTCTGCATGCTGCAACTAAAAAGATCCCATGTGCAGCAACGAAGACCCGGCTGAGCCAAAAAAAAAAAAAAGGGTGAGGGATGGGGTGGGTGGGAGAGCAGAGCTGGCAGAGGGGGCTTGGCTTCTGTGCAAATTTGAGCAGGAGACGGGATTGCAACTCATGGGAGCAGCATCAGTTGCACTCCATGTCCGCCACTGGCAGAACTCAAAATAAAGCATGGTTGGAGCAGGTTTAAGCTCAATAATAATCCTAGTCTTCCTGGGAAACTTTATTCCCCCCACACCTCCTCTCTCAGACTATGTGATCTCTCTGTACCTCTGTTTCCCCTTCTTTAAAATAGAGACCTTACAGGATATATTAAGTGAATGAATATATATAAAATACATAAAATAATGCCAAGTGCAGGGTGGGCACTACTTAAATGTTGGCTACTGTATTAGCTGCAGAATGAGTGGCTTAAAACAACAAGACACATTTATTATTTCTTACTTTTCTGTGGGTCAGGAGTTTGGGAGCAGCTTAGCTGGGTGGTTCTGGCTTGGAGTCTCATGAGGTTGCTAACAGATGCCAAGTGAGGCTACATCATCTGAAAGCTTGACTGGGGCTGGAGGATCTGCTTCCAAGATAGCTCCCTTGTGTGGCAGACAAGCTGATGCTGGTTGTTGGGTGGAGGCCTCAGTTCCTCACCTTGCAGATCTCTCCAAAGCGTTGCTTGAGTGTCCTCACAGTATGGTGGCTGGCTTCTCCCGGAGCAAGTGAGCTAATCAAGAACAAGAAGGAAGTCACATGTTTTTTATAACCTAACCTCAGAAGTCACACACATTGTCATTTCAACAATATCCTCTTGGTTATATGATGGAGAGGAACTACACAAGAGTGCAAATATCAGGAAGCAAGGATCACTGCGCTATTATGAATAAAGGTAGCATGGCTGCTAAGAGCAGAGCTGTGAGTCAGGCAGGCTGGTTTCAAATCCTAGCTCTTTCTAGATAACTGTGAGAACTTGGACAAGTACTTAACCTGTCTTTCACTGCATCCTCATTTATAAGATAGAATAACAGTATCTGCTTCATTTGCAGTTGTTATTGGGATTAAGGGAATATATAATCACTTTAGAACAATTCCTGGCATATAACAAGTACACAATAGTGCACAACTTTTTTTTTTACTTGAGTTGTACACTTCATTATTTATTTATTATTTATTTATTTATTTGGTTGTGTCAGATCTTAGTTGTGGCACGTGGCTCCTTAGTTATGGCACGCAAACTCCTAGTTGCGGCATGCATGTGGGATCTAGTTCCCGGACCAGGGATCAAACCCGGGCCCCCTGCATTGGGAGCATGGAGTCTTAACCACTGCACCACCAGGGAAGTCTCTGCTGCTACTTTTTTATACACAGCCCCTCCAATGACAGATCAGCTCCTCCCATACAACCCACCAGAAGCCCCAATGATTGAAGACTAGTAGAGAGGGACTGAGGGGTCCCCAGTAATTAGGTCCTAGAGATACATACAGATGGAAAGACACTGTTCATGAGACTGTGTCCTGCTCCAGACTGAAATTTCCCAAAGGCAGGGATTTTCCTTTCAGCTGCCCACAGACAGACAAAAAAAAAAAAGTCAATTTTACTGCTTCGCTTTCTGATGAGAGACTCCAGCCCGCATGTCACCTTTCTAATACCATTTACTTCACCCAGAGTAGCCTACATTGGGTGGAGGGGGCATCTTGCCCACCATTATGGACCCAGCATAGTAACCAGCACACAGCAGGTACCAAAGAAACAATTGATCATGGTGATATGTTATTGCTGGGTCAGAAATATATTCCACAGAGCAGTTTTTTAAGATATAATCCAGGGCCAGCTCTGGGTCCCTGGACAAATTCTTTTGTAGCCTGCTCACTGCAGGTGCCTCTAAGAGGCTTGGGTGTACTTTGTGCCCTCTGAAACACAGCACAGAGGTAGAAGCTCCTTCAGAGTGGATCAGAAAGAGGCCTTCAGGTTGGGAAGGTAATTGATCATTTTTCTCAGTGCAAGAAGCCAGGGAGGAGGAGAGCTCACTCTTGGATAGCTATGTCCCCCACTCAGAAGGAGGCCAGGGGCTGGGGGCTGGACAGGCCGGCTGCCAGGTCAGATGGTGGCTATCTGGATCTATTCCTTGCCAAGGTTTTCCTCTGTGCCCTTCCCACCTGCCTGTCACTGCTGCCGGGATCTGCTATCCTGGCATCTGGCCCAGCCAAGTGTATGGGGCACACAGTGTTGGATTCCAGAGGCTGAGCTGGCTCGGAGCCCTGCTGAGTCAACTCTGTTTTTCTTGCCTGTTCTCTGAGCCATCGTGCCCTGGGTTTTTCCTGGCAGGCAGGTTTTCTATGCCAGCCTCAATTTTCAGGCAAGGTATAGGGAAGTTGGTGGGAATGGAGGGGGAGAACTTTGGTAAAAGTTTGTTGAATAAATGCTTAGCCTTGTGAAATGAAAGTGGTCCACCTCACAGCCTCACTCAGTTCTTCCTCTGTCCCAACTCTTTCCCTACCCGAGGGTCTCTCCACCAGCCTGGGAACTCCATGTAGGAGAGCAGAGGACTGTTTATTGAATGAATGAATGAATGAGGGAGAATGGGGAGACCTTCCTTCCATGTATCCCCTCTTTCTGTTCCAAGGTTCCTGCTTTGATTCAGGCAAACACTCTGAAGACCCTGAGGGTAGAGAGTGGGCAGTGGGGAGAGAGGCACCCGCTGGAGACTGAACAAGACAAATCTGGTCCCTGCCACCTGGGCACTAAGTTGTGCGGAGTGGGATGAGGGACGTTAAAGAATCCCACAAACGCATCTGCAACGACCAAGCCTTGAGCGGGAAGGAGCGCGAAAGCCCGAGATGTCTCCCCGGGAGACCAGCCTGGTCTTGGGATGCTCTCCGGGAGGCGTTCCGGAGGCGGGGATGTTTGAGGGGTCCCGGGTTTCCGCCTAGCTCTGCTGGACTGAGCGTACCAGGACCCTCTTCCCCAGCTTTTGACTTGGGGAGGGGGTCAGGAATGCAGCCCGCACGCCCCGTCCCCGCTGACACCAGCGCCTTTTCCCCACTGGGCGCGGCGGGGGCTGGGGGGGGGGGGGCTCGAAATTCCGGCGCTTGGAAAGGGACCGCGGGGAGAGGAAGTCACGTCTCCCACGGTCAGCAGAGAAGGCACGGCTGACCACGCACGTCCGGGCCTGGTGGGAGGAGCCAGAGTTTTGCACCTCCCAGGGCACCCCTCACCCCCAAAACTACCCGGCCTCCAGCAACTGAACCCCACCCCCGGCCCCACGCCCCGTCCCCGGAACTCCACGCGCCCCGCCTCCCAGGCTCCGCCTTCTACTCCCGCACTGTGCTTATAATAGAGGGCGTAGCGGGCACAAGCCAAGCTGTGATTCGAGTCTTTGCTCTCTGGCTTCTGCACCCAAGCGAGTCTCCACCAGGGCCCCCGCGTCTCCACCCCTCTCATCTCGACCTCCGAGTCCCCCTTGCGCCCCCTCACCCCTGCCTCTCCGATCTCCGCGTCCCGGCGTCCACACCACCCGGAAGGATGCGCTGTGCGCCAACAGCCGGAGCAGCCCTGGTGCTGTGCGCTGCCACCGCCGGGCTGCTGAGCGCGCAGGGCCGCCCGGAGCCTCCCGAGAAGCCGCGCTTCGCCTCCTGGGACGAGGTGAATGTGCTGGCGCACGGGCTCCTGCAGCTCGGCAACGGGCTACGCGAGCACGTGGAGCGCACCCGTGGGCAGCTGGGCGAGCTGGAGCGGCGTCTGGGCTCGTGCGGGGCCGCCTGCAAGGATCCTGAGGGGTCAGCCGCACCTCCGTTCGCCCCGGAGAATCTGGTCCCTCCCGGCGGCGATGCAGTCCCGGAGACCCTCCGCAGCTTTCAGGTACGTACGCTCCTACTGCCCTGGAAGTGTGTGGACGGGAGGGGGCGCATCCCGGACTCCCTGGGCTCTTCTGCCCAGGCCTCAAAGGATGGAGAGTTGGGAGTAGGACCGGGGATGAATGGAGAAGTTGGCGGCGGAAGGCCAGATCCTCACCAGGGTTTTATACTCTCCCCAGACTCAGCTCAAGGCTCAGAACAGCAGGATCCAGCAACTCTTCCAGAAGGTGGCCCAGCAGCAGCGGCACCTGGAGAAGCAGCACCTGAGAATCCAGAATCTGCAGAGCCAGGTGCCCGATGCTTGCCCCAGGTGGGGAGGGAGGTTGAAGTTGGACCTATGGGTCTGGACGTGGAGCTAAGCAGGTCGAGCAGCCTGAGCCAGCCAGACCTGACCCCCTCCTCCTGTCCTGTCCCAGATGGGCCATTTGGCCCCCATGCACCTGGGCCACGGGGTGGCCAAGCGTGCCAGGAGGAAGAGGCTACCCAAGATGGCCCAACTTGCTGGCCCAGCTCAAAATATCAGCCGCTTGCACAGTGAGTGTCCAGACCTTTGCTGTTCTCCGGAAACCACACCCCCACTATTCTTGCCCCCCACCCTTGTCAGGTCCACCTTACTGAGAAGGAGAGAGGCCCCGGCCCTGCGTCCCTGTGGGCTGACGGGGCTCTGGTGAAGGGATGACTGGGACACCCCCTCCTCAGTCCTCTCCCTGCCCCACGGGGCCACCCCACCCTTCTTCCCAGCAAGCCACTGGGATTTCCCACGGGCCACTAAGTGGAGCAGCAGGTGGCTGGGAAACAGGGTCCAAGGGGGACTTGAGCTGCAGGGGTGTGGGAAAAGGGGTGGTACAGCTCAGGGTCACCTTCCTGGAGGTTGGAACCTTCTAGGAGGGACAGGATGGGGGACGAAAGGGTGCCAGCTAGGGAGGCTGGAGGCTGGAGCTCTCGTTGGGTGAAGAGAGAATGGCGGCCTGGGAGAAGAGGTTCTGATGTTTGGCCAACACCCACCCACCATGGGCTTTTAGAGTGTGGATCTAGGAGGGGAGGCTAGGGCAGGGAACCCCCATCTCCTTGGCCAGACGCATCACTCTTGCAACTCTTACAAATCCAGGCCTCCTGACTCACACACCTCTTCCGTCCCTCAACCTTCTATTGGCCCGGAAGTCCCAGATCAGCCCTTCCCACGCCCCCCCCCAAGTTCTGGTTCCTTTATTGTGTATGCCCCATGCACCCCAGATCTCCTAACATGTCTGTAGGTATCTGACACAGATTCCCAGCTCCCGGTGTCTCTGTCCTACTGCTCCAGAGCTGGCTGGCTTCCTTGTGGTCCTCCTACCCCATCACCCACCTTGGCATCAGCAGCAGTCTGCAGCCAACTGGGTGAAAGTTCAGATCTCCCTCTTCACACCCTCGGGCTGGTTGCTGGCTTCACGCCCTCTAGTCTTGAGGGCTCTGGCACCTCCCCATCCCACCACTTTCCCTCCCCTCCCCAACCAGGAAGGGTCCATTACACCCTCCCAAACCGTAGCCCTGGTATGAGTGGCTTCTGGGTGGGGCCCGCAGGCATAGATCCAGGCTGGGGAATGTGATGGGGAGGGGGGGGGGGGTCATGCGTAGGTCTGGGGACTCCAGGCTCGCCCCTGCCAAGTATGGGAAAGTTCAGAGCTGTGGAGACAAACAGCTGGTGTTAATGGAAGCCACATTGGTGGTTTGGCGGGCTGCCTGTTGTGATTGGAAGAGAGGAAAGTAGGGGAAAGGGGAGCTGCTTCAGGGCCCAGAAAATGCCTCCAGTCATCCGGGCCCGCCCTCACTCCCACAGTGTGGACACATTCACCCCGCGACCTGAGCCTTCCCCTCCCCCTGCGACCTTTCCCCTACTTTCCGGGCTGGGCTGGGGCTGGGCTGGGGCTGGGCTGGGCATGGGACGGGCTGGGGGCGGGGACTTCCCCGGTCTGCCGATGTGCCCTGGCCATCCTTCCGTTTTTTCCTCCCTCCTCCCTCCTTCCCTCCTCAATCCTTCCCCCTCCCTCTCTGATACCTGGGACCCCAGGCAGGGCCTCTGTGGTGTCCCCAAGCCCCATCCAGGCCTGATTCCCCTCCCGCCACTGGACAAAGCAGACCCCCTCCTGTTTATCGCAGTTCTTGCCCCATCCCCACTCTGGTCCAGCTCCTTCAGTCATTCCTTCATGGCATCTTTAGTAAACACCTGCTGTGGGCTGGGATCAGCCTGGGCACCGGTGCCAGATGGTGGGCAAAGAGCCATTCATTGTCCCTAGCCTCATGGACCTCCTTCAGTGTGGGGAGTTGGAGAGAGACCATCAGATGACCCCAGTGTTGGGGAGTAGGAAGTCCTCAGTGCCCCTAACCTGGTCTGGGTGGGATGGTCAGGGACATGATCCCTTTCAGAAGCTGGGACCTTTAATATGAGGCAAGGAAAGGCATGAGGGAAGTGGGTCTCAGAACAGTAGCACGTGCAAAGTCCCTGTGGCAGGAGGGGGGTGTGGTACCAGGAAGGCTATGTGGCCAGAGGGTGGGTGTGCAGTGCAGGAGAGGGAGGATGGGTATAGCAACCAGTCCTGGGGTGCCTTGTAGACTGTGTCGAGGAAAGGCATGGGGTGCTATGGAAGACTTTAGGCAAGTGGGGGGTGTGTCATGAGCTCTAGATTGCCCCGTCCCGTCCCTGTCACCCGCTGCCCAGCCCCCAGACATGCCTGTTTCCTGGAACCCCCAGGACTGCTCTCTGCTTCAATCCCCCCACCCTTGTCTGCCCTGCAGGACTGCCCAGGGACTGCCAAGAGCTGTTTGAAGAGGGAGAGAGGCAAAGTGGATTGTTCCAGATCCAGCCCCGGGGGTCCTCCTCATTCCTGGTTAACTGCAAGATGACCTCAGGTAGGGCTGCTCTGGCCCCCCAGGTACCCCAAATATCATGGGCCCGGTTGTCTTTCTGTCAAATGCAGCTCACCCCCCCTCCCTCCCTTGCTCCCCGCTTTCTCCTTCCCTGCTGGATCCTTGGGACAAAGATCCAGGCAGAGCCCTCCGCCTGCTGACCAGCCCATCTTCCTCCTTTAACCATCTTCCTCCAGTCCTGCTGGGATGGATGAGAGGAACATTGCTCTCCCTTGGTTTAGACGTGGTTTGGGGTTTGGGAGCCAGATGGGGGAGTCAGGGTCTCTTGTAAAAAAAATCCTCCTGGTGACTTTGCACCTTTCTGGGCAGATGGAGGCTGGACTGTAATTCAGAGGCGCCAGGATGGCTCAGTCGACTTTAACCAGCCCTGGGACGCCTACAAGGATGGCTTCGGAGACCCCCAAGGTGGGTGTTTCCTGCAGGCCAGAGGCACAGGGGGAGGAGGGGGCCACGGAGGTGGGTCGTTCTCACAGATGGGCCTTTCCCACTGTAGGTGAGTTCTGGCTGGGCCTGGAGAAGGTGCACCGCATCATGGGGGAGCGTGGCAGCCGCCTGGCTGTGCAGCTGCAGGACTGGGAGGGCAATGCCGAGTCATTGCAGTTCCCTGTCCACCTGGGTGGCGAAGACACAGCCTACAGCCTGCAGCTCACGGCGCCCGTGGCCAGCAAACTGGGTGCCACCGCCTTCTCACCCAGCGGCCTCTCCCTGCCTTTCTCCACTTGGGACCAAGACCACGACCTCCGCGGAGACAAGAACTGTGCAAAGAGCCTCTCTGGTGAGCAAGCAAGCTCTGTCCCTCCTTGTCTTGCCCTTTGCCACACAGCTGGGACCTCCCCTCCCTACCTTTCTGCATCCGTCCCCTGCCTTCAACTCCATCTATTCCCTCCCCACTTTTCTCCTTACGTGCAGCATACCCTTGGGCAACTGACTTAACACTCACTTACTCCATCTTCAAAATGGGTATAACCATACCGTCCACGCCATAGGATTATTATGAACATATGATGAGTTGACGTTTGTGGGATGGTGGCTGGTGTGTGGCAAAGCCATCGAGACAGACCCCATCTTGTTCTAATGAAATCGGAGGCAGAGCCCGGGCCCTGTGAAGTGAAATATATGAAACTGCCTTTTGGTGGGTCAAAGAAGGATGGAATAGTGGTTAATTTCATATGGTTCAATCTAATATAAACTAGTGAGATGCATGACAGTCATAGAGAGGCTTTGATAAATGTTTGCCATGTGCCAGGTGCGGAGAAGTCACTCGCCAGGGTCACAGACATAAAAGCTGCAGTTACCAGGAAGGGGGGTACCCAGAGCCCCTGGGGTGCCTTTGTCACAACCTGGGGTTCCTCAGAACACAGTTTGACAACCACTGCCAAAGACATCTCATCTAAAGTGTGTGACATCCAACACCCAGCCTCATCCCCATCCCGGGCCCAGTGGAGGCCCAAGGACCCATGGGCCTAACCAAGTCCCCTTTTTTCTGACCCCGGCAGGTGGCTGGTGGTTCGGTACCTGCGGCCACTCCAATCTTAATGGCCAGTATTTCCATTCCATCCCGCGGCAGCGGCAGCAGCTTAAGAAGGGCATCTTCTGGAAGACCTGGCGGGGCCGCTACTACCCGCTGCAGGCCACCACCATGCTGATCCAGCCCACAGCGGCCGAAGCAGCCTCCTAGCCTCCTCGCTGGGGCCTGGTCCCAGGCTCCTGGAGGACAGGGACTCTGATTCTGGCCCAGCATGTGGCCACTCCCTGCCTGGGCAGGGGCTCCAAGCAGGGGCCACCTGAAACCTCATGGACAGAGAAGATGTCCACGACTGGAGATGCCCCCGCGATGAGTGGGGGGGCTGCAGGAAATGCCCTCTGAGAAGAACAGAGCTGCAGGGCTGCAGGGCACAGACCCCGAAAGCGTGGGACATGGGGGCATTGAAGCCCACTCCTCGCCCGCCCGAGGAGTATGGGACGCAGAGGGACCACTCGGGGGCAGCCAGGCCGGCCCTTGATGGCGGATTCAGTCACGTTGACTGGCTGGGGGACCAGGACTCCCGTAGACCCCGGGCGCCCTTGTGGTGCTGTAGCGTGTGGGTGCTATAGGCGAGCCCACGCCGACGGCATCTGGGCTGAGCCCACGGAATTCTTGGAATAAAAACAACCTCAGAACATTTCGTTCCTTTTCGTCCTTTGTTTTTGTTTTAAAAAGTGGACAGTTTTCAAAGTCCACATAAACATGTTCCCAGGGTGGAGGGTGAATGCTTCCGGGGCTCTTGAGGGCAATGCTGGTTATCCCTACCACCTCCGACAGCTGATTTCAATTTCCTTCACTTATGATTTCATGATGTGTATCTCATTTTTTACTTTCAAAGTTACAAAATAAAACCCTCATTCAGTCCTTCTGGAAGCAGGTAATAGAGAAAATAAGAAGCTCTTCCTGACCATACTTAGGCATATGAATCACTATTAACTTTTTAGTGTCCTGCCATCTGATAGAAATATGATGTGAGTTGTGTGTTTAATTTTTTTTGTAGCCACATTTTTTTAAATATTTATTTATTTTTGGCTGTGTTGGGTCTTCGTTTCTGTGCGAGGGCTTTCTCTAGTTGGCGGCGAGCGGGGGCCACTCTTCATCGCAGTGCGTGGGCCTCTCACTGTTGCGGCCTCCCTTGTTACGGAGCACAGGCTCCAGACGCGCAGGCTCAGTAGTTGTGGCTCATGGGCCTAGTTGCTCCGCGGCATGTGGGATCTTCCCAGACCAGGGCTCAAACCCGTGTCCCCTGCATTGGCAGGCAGACCCTCCACCACTGCGCCACCAGGGAAGCCCTGTAGCCACATTTTTAAAAAAGAAAAAAAAAAGAAAAGTTTTACAAGAAAGTAAAAAAAAAATTTAGGAATATACTTCATTGAACCCAATATTTCCAAAATATTACTGTTTCAACATGTGGTCAATATAAAAGTTATTGATAAAAAAAAGTTATTGATGAGATATTTGACGTGGCTTTTTGTACTGAGTCTTCCAAATTCAGTATGGATTTCACACTTATGGCGCATCTCAGTTTGGACTGGCCGTATTTAAGGGCTTAGTAGCCACAGTGGCCAATGGCCACCATCTTGGACAACCCAGCTCTACTGTGTGACATTAATGCAGTGTTTTGGGTAAATTCTTCCCATTTTTGGCCATGTCTGCAGAAGTTTCCCTTTAAATTGGCTTTAAAATATATATATATGTATGTATATATATATATATGTATCTTGGGACTTCCCTGGTGATCCAGTGGTTAAGAATCCACCTTCCAATGCAGGGAACGCAGGTTCCATCCCTGGTCAGGGAGCTAAGATTGCACATGCCACAGGGCAACTAAGCCCGAGAGCCACAACTAGAGAGCCTGTGTGCTGCAACTACTGAGCCCGCGCACTCTGGAGCCTGCGTGACACAACTACAGAGAAGCCTGCTGGCTGCAACGAAAGGTCCCACATGACGCAACTAAGACCTGACGCAGCCAAAAATAAATAGATATTAAAATATATATATATATATATGTATCTAAAATTCAGCTAATATTTCTTGAGCACCTACTACAGGTCAGGCCCTGTCCCAAGTGCTTGGGCTACTCTAGTGAACAGAAAGATCCCTGCCTGCACCAAGCTTGCCTTCAAAGCCCCTCCCATTACAGAGAAGGTGACCTATAATTGATGGTCCAAACTGGAGACACTGTTGAGAGTGAAAGGCGGGGTGTTGTTAATAATTACGCCAGATGACAGATGTAAAGCAGCTCACCCCCAGGCATATAGGGACTTACTGACCCAGTTTCTAAAAATGTAGTCATATATCTTACAGTGTGTGGAAAACCCTGCCATAAATAGGTTAGTAAAACTAAACTCGGTGAAAACAAAACAATGTAAATGCTTTCAAATTCCAGCTAGAGGGAATTCCCTGGCCGTCCAGTGGTTAGGACTCCATGGCTTTCACTGCTGTCAGTGTGGGTTCAATCTCTGGTGGGGCAACTAAGATCCCACAAGCCCCGCCACCTGGCCAAAAAAAATCCAGCTAGAAAACTGATCTATGGTGAAAAAAAAACCCCACAATAAACGAATAGTGGTTGCCTCTGGAAGGGTGGGAGGTGGGATAGGGATTGACTCGGAAGGGATATAAGGGAACTTTCCCAAGTGACGGTGATGTTCTGAACCTCAGTAGAGGTGGGTTACTCCCGTGTTCACCTTTGCCTAGGTGAGTATACACTTAAGATTTGTGCATTTCATTGTATGTAAATTTCACCTAAAAAAAAAGCTACAACAGTCATAAAAAGACATGGAATTCTAGTTAATGGTATGCATGCTGAAGTGTTTTAGAGGTGCAGTGAACTGATGTCTTCAATTTTGTTTTTTTAAATTTTTTCCAGCTTTATTGAGATGTGATTAACACACAATAGGACTTCTCTGATGGCGCAGTGGTTAAGAATCCGCCTGCCAATGCAGGGGACACGGGTTGGATCATTGGTCCGGGAAGATCCCACATGCCGCGGAGCAACTAAGCCCGTACTGAGCCTGTGTTCTAGAGCCCACGAGCCACAGCTACTGAAGCCCACGCACCTAGAGCCCGTGTTCCACAACAAGAGAAGCCACTGCAGTGAGAAGCCTGCACACTGCAACGAAGAGTAGCCCCTGCTCACTGCAACTAGAGAACGCCCGCGTGCAGCAACAAAGACCCAATGCAGCCAAAAATAAATTAATTAAAAAAAAATAAAACATTGTGTAAGTTTAAGGTGTATGACATGTTGACTTGATACACATATACTGTGAAACGATAAGCACCCTAGCATTAGCCAATGCCTCCATCACATCACACAATTACCTTTTCCTTTTTGGTGGTGAGAACATTGAAGATCTACCCTCTTAGCAGCTTTCAGGTACACAATACAGTGTTACTTGTAATCACCATGCTGTCCATTAGATCCCCTAAATCTTCAACTTCCTTTGAAATGCATCAAAAAATTAGATGACGGGTGGCTAGAGGAATGGATATGCAATAAAGCAAAATGTTAATAGTGCGATCTGGGTCTGGGTATTCTCTGTACAATTCTTTCCATTTTTCTAAATGTTTAAAAAATTTCACAATGAAATGTATGTAGGGAAGAAAATCCTAACGAGATCCTGTTGCCTTCTAAAGGCTCTCATCCTTCGTCTGAGCTCAAAAAGGGAGATGAGGATTAGATAATTGTTGAAGAGATATGAGCAAGAGAGAGTGAGCCTCTCTCCTTGATGGGTAATAAAGGTCTTCAAGAATTGAAAAAAAAGGGAGAGGGATAAATTAGGAGTTTGGGATTTGCATATACATACAAGTATATATAAAATAGATAAACTACAAGGACGTACTGTGTAGCACAGGGAACTCTACTCAATATTTTGTAATAAACTATAAAGGAAAAGAATCTGAAAAAGAATATATATGTGTGTGTGTGTGCGTGTATAACTGAATTACTTTGCTGTACACCTGGAACTAACACAAAATTGTAAATCAACTATAGTTCAATAAAAAATTTAATTCATTAAAAAAAAGGAATTGAGGGCTTCCCTGGTGGCACAGTGGTTAAGAATCCGCCTGGCAATGCAGGAGACACGGGTTCGAGCCCTGGTCCGGGAAGATCCCACATGCCACACAGCAACTAAGTCCCTGCGCCACATCTATTGACCCTGCACTCTAGAGCCCGCGAGCCACAACTACTGAGCCCGTGTGCCACAGCTGCTGAAGCCCGCGCGCCTAGAGCCTGTGCTCCACAACAAGAGAAGCCACCGCAATGAGAAGCCTGCACACCGCAACGAAGAGTAGCCCCCTCTCGCCGCAACTAGAGAAAGCCCGCGCACGGCAACAAAGACCCAATGCAGCCAAAAATAAATAAATAATTTTAAAAAAATTGAAAAAAGGAATTGAAAAAAGGTAGGACTTTCACAGTATGTGGTTCAATGTTATTTAATGCACTGCTTACGATTATCACCCCTATCATATGGCGCATTATCATAGGGCACGTTTGGGACGTTTGCCTGTGCCCTGAGCCCCAGCTGCTGTTTTAATAGAGAACCTATTTTTCCAATATTCCTAGGGGTTCCTTGGGAAGGTAGTGGGGGCCTCTTTCACTAGAGGAGAGCCTCTGTGTTGGGGACACACTAGCTTCCCTGGGGCCCTGGCTGAGCATGGGTGACGATCTCCTCAACACTTGGAGGCCAGACCCTCTCCAGGATCCTTGTTTGGGGGTGTCCTGTATCGGGCAGGCTTGGAGAGTCTCCCTTGAGACCACTGTGGCTGAACTGGTGGGGAGTCCAGTCTGTTGAGGTGGGGGCAGAGCCCTCCCAGTTACGTACTCTTTATTCTCAGGTTCGGCCAAACAGGGCTGATTGCTCCAATGCTGCTGCTTCTTCTGCTATCTCCTCCTCCTCCAACACAGCATTTCCTGCCCCTCCATCACTGGGAATGACAGAAAGAGTAACCACCATGGCTGGGAACCAAACAAGAGCCAGGAAGTGAATCCTGACCCAGCCAACTTCAGAGCTGGCGCCCTTAACCATATCACTCTCCTGCGGAGGGGCCAGGACAGGACACTCAAGCTCTGTGGCCTCAGCTCCTGCATCTGGAAAATAGGGATGGTCTGGTACCCCACCCTCCCATCCGCACCACCCCTTCCTGTTCTCCAGGTACTGTGAGGATTTCATGTAGCATTACATGAAAAGCAGTCTGAGTAGTGTCTGACTCATGGTGAGCACACAACATAAACGTGAGCCATCATTACTAACACTATCATTACTGTGAGCCATGCTGGATGGGCGCTGGAACAACATGACCTAGACAGGAGAAATGCCTTCATGGTGGAGGTCACTTTTGAGTCAGTTTTTTTTTTTTTCTTCTTATTTAAAATGTTTATTAAGAAGGTTTACTTTTTTAAAAAATATTTATTTTATTGAAGTATAGTTGATTTACAATGTTGTGGGGCTTTTTGTTTTGTTTTTTTTGGCCATATGGCTTGTGGGATCCTAGTTACCCGACCAGCGATTGGACCCAGGCCCTCGGCAATGAAAACACGAAGTTCTAACCGCTAGACCGCCAGGGAATTCCCTACAATGTTGTGTTAATTTCTACTGTACAGCACAGTGATTCAGTTATACATATATATGTATAATTTATATATATATACATATATATAAATTCTTTTTCGTATTCTTTCCATTATGGTTTATCACAGGATATTGAATATAGTTCCCTGTGCTATATAGTAGAACCTTCTTGTTTTTTTTTTTTGTTGTTTTTTTAAGGCCTTTATTGAATTTGTTACAATATTACTTGTTTTATGTTTTGTTTTTTTGGCCCCAAGGCATGTGGGATCTTAGCTCCCTGACCAGGGTTGGAACCCACACCCACTGCATTGGAAGGCGAAGTCTTAACCACTGGACCACCAGGGAAGCCCCGACCTTCTTGTTTATCCATTCTATGTATGATAGTTTGCATCTACTAATCCCAAACTCCCGATCCATCCCTCCCGCATGAGTCAGTTTTCAAAGGATAAAAATTCTACAAAGATGGGGGAGGGGTGTGGCACCGCAGCAGGAGAGCACTGTTTGAGAGCAAAAGCCTGGCTGCCTTGGAAGGAAGCACGGCTCCTGTCTGGAGAACCAGTGCATTGCCCCACCTGGCTGCAGCGAGAGGCAAGAAGCTTGGGTGGTGAATGCGGGTGGGGTGGGGAGGGGGTTTGGGTGGGAATGTGCTGGGCTTCAAGCCAACAGCCCAGGAGTGTGCAAAGGCCACTAGGGTCCTCCCTGGACTGGCTTCCAGACTGCCTCAACTTTTCCCCTAAGCTCATCTCTGGGCCCTTGGACTCAACTCTCCAGCCACTGTGGCCTCCTGGCTGTTCAGAGCCATTGGGCTCTCTCTCACTTCTTTGTTTTGTCTGTCTAAAATGCTGTTCCCACCACCTCCTCCCCCTCCCTCGGACTCAGTGTAAATGCCACCTCCTCCGGGATGCCTTCCCTGCCTCCTTAACTAAGTAGATCCGCTGTCACATAGCCCAGTTTATTCCTGGGCTCACTGCACTCTGAAATTTCTTGTGCGTGCTGTTGTTTACTTGCTTCTTGTCTGCCTGTTCCACTAGACGTCAGCTCCCCAAGGGCTGGGACTTGTCTCCTTCAACTCTGCATCTCCAGCCCATAGAGCATTGCCTGGCCTGACTTATGTTTTAAAAGACTCTCGGGGGTGGGGGGGATAAATTAGGAGTTTGGTATTAACATATACACACTACTATATATAAAATAGATAACCAGGGACTTCCCTGGTGGTCCAGTGGTTAAGACTCTGCGCTCCCAATGCAGGGGGCCCAGGTTCGATCCCTGGTCAGGAAACTAGATCCCGCATGCCGCAACTAAAAGCCCGCATGCCTCAAAGAAGATCCTGCACACCGCAACTAAGACCCGGTGTAGTCAAATAAATAAATAAATAATTTTAAAAGTATATAAATAAATAAAATAGATAGCCAACAAGGGCCCACTGTATAGCACAGGGAACTATATTTAATATCTTGTAATAACCTATAATGGAAAAGAATCTGAAAAAGAATATATATGCCACTGAATCACTTTGCTGTACATCTGAAACTAACACATTGTAAATCAACTATACTTCAATTTAAAAAAAAATTATTTATTTATTTTTGGCTGTGTTGGGTCTTCGTTGCTGCGCACGGGCTTTCTTTAGTTTCAGTGAGCGGGGGCTACTCTTCGTTGTGCTGCACGGGCTTCTCATTGTGTGGCTTCTCTTGTTGCACAGCACAGGATCTAGGTGCGCGGGCTTCAGTAGCTGTGGTACGCAGGCTCAGTAGCTGTGGCGCACGGGCTTAGTTGCTCCGCAGCATGTGGGATCTTCCCAGACCAGGACTTGAACCCGCGTCCCCTGCATTGGCAGATGGATTCTTAACCACTGTGCCACCAGGGAAGCACCCCCAATTTAAAAATATATATTTATTTATTTGGTTATGCCGGGTCTTAGTTGCAGCAGGCAGGCAGGCTCCTTAGTCGTGGCATGTGGGCTCCTTAGTTGCAGCATACAGGCTCCTCAGTTGTGGCACACAAACTCTTGGTTGTGACATGCATGTGGGATCTAGCTCCCTGACCAGGGATCAAACTTGGGCCCCCCGCACTGGGAGAGCAGAGTCTTAACCACTGCGCCACCAGGGAAGTTCCTATACTTCAATTTAAAAATACATAAATAGGAATTGCCTGGGGTCCAGTGGTTAGGATGCAGCTCTTTCATTGCTGAGGGCCCAGGTTCAGTCCCTCGCTGGGGAGCTAAAATCCCACAAGCCATGCGGCGTGGCCAAAAAAATTTTAATTTAATTTTAAAAATAAATAAATAAAAGACTCCATGTGGCTGCT
This sequence comes from Tursiops truncatus, assembly GCF_011762595.2. Lineage (NCBI taxonomy): Eukaryota > Metazoa > Chordata > Mammalia > Artiodactyla > Delphinidae > Tursiops > Tursiops truncatus. The sequence goes on along the minus strand of NC_047036.1, from coordinate 165,161,067 downwards.
ATGGGAAGAACAGACTGTGTGAGGTGAGCTCAGATCAGGGAGCTTTGGGAGCAGGAAACTACACAGGTCCGTGAAGTGATGACAGGGCCAGTATAGGGGTGGTGGCAGTGGTGAGGGTGAGAAGTGGTCAGAAATTTAAGAGGGAGGAGGGACAGAGTAAGGCAACTGAGTGAGGGGTTGGGAGAGAGGGGCAGGGGAGTAAAGGACGAGGAGGAGAGGGGAGTCCACCACCTCTGGCTTTGATGATGTGGGTGAATGGATGGAGTCACAGGAGGAGGAGAGGATATGGGAAAAAGAGGCCAAATTTGTGTTTGGGATGCCTGATGGACATCCCAAGGATGAGGTCCAGGAGGCAATAATTATTATTATTATAATTAGCACATGAGCTATACTTACATGATCACTAATCAAACATTTCTGTGACTTTCCTGGTAGTCCAGTGGTCAAGACTCCGCACTCCCAATGCAGGGGGCCTGGGTCTGATCCCTGTTCAGGAAACTAGATCCCTCATGCCGCAACGAAGATCCCACGTGCCACACTAAGACCCGCGCGGCCAAATAAATAAATAAATAATTTAAAACAAAACACAACGTTTATTGCCCACTGAGGACACAGCAGCGACTGCCACAGACACAGCCCCTGCCCTCACACGGCTGATGTTCTGTTGGTGGGGGACAGAAACTAAATAGGATTGTGAAAATTTAAAAGAAGAAACCTTAACTAAAACTGGAGTCAGGAAGTCTTGCAGAGGGAGCTCTTATGCTCTGCCACTCCTCAGTTACCCCAAACAGGAAGACATCAATTACAGACCCCAACCAGAAGAGATGTACGTACCTTGCACTCCCAAACAGTAACTGCAATTACTTTACTAAAACTGGAGAAGAGATTTTCTTCCCTCCCAGCAACAAGCCCAGCCAATGGAAACACCACAGCTTAGCCAATGAGAAGCTGCCCTCACCTGAACGCTTACTTTCCTCCGAATTAACTTTCATTTCACTATTGTCCATGACTTCTTGTCTCACCGTCTTTTCTATAAAAGACTTCCATTTTGTACAACCTCTGGGAGTATCTCTGCTTGACAGATGAGATGCTGCTTGATTCATGAATCTTTTAATAAAGGCAATTAGACCTTCACACTTAGTAGAAGTTTGTTTTTTAACAGGATCGAGAAAGAAATGCATACTTTAATGTCAAGTAGGGATAAATCCTTGGGGTGGGGGTGGAATAAAACAGGATAAGGGGACAGAGAAGGGGAGACAGTCTGACACCGAGTAAGGATTTACAAATATTTGTTAAAGACTTAATGACAGACAGTGGGTGGTTGATTTAGTATGTGTTTAGGTCAACGATCTAGTCATACTCCAAAGATTCCATAAGGTGAGTTTCTCCCGTTTTACAGAGGGAGAAAACTGCAACCCAGAGAGGAGAGGAGACCTCTAAGCTAAAAAAGTCCCCACTCAGATGTTCCCCCAGAAACTGCCATTTCTGGGGGCAGCGGGCGTGGGGGTGGGGGTGGGCGGCCCGCAGAGCAGCGCGCATTGACCTATGACGTCATCGGGACGGTAAATAGCGTAACACTACCTGGACGTAGCCCCATTTCCCCTCCCGGACAGGTCCTCTGCTGGTCCGGTACTGCCTGAATCAAACCCCTCATTGGCTACTCTCTCCGTCAATCCGTTTCATTCTTCCAGTTTTTCCGCCCCGCCTTCCAGATCTCGCCTGTGATAGGCTGGCGAGGCCGTCACTTCATAAAGGTCCGCATTCCTTCCGCCTTTCTCCAGGAGACCGAGAGAGAAGAAGGTGGATCTCCGGCGGCGCCCACCCCGGGGGCTCTGATTCCGCCTCTTATTGGCTTCTCTGGGTGCCGGTCGCTACGCCATCCATCGCTGATTGGCCATCCGGCCGCCACTCTGCGCGGCGCCGGCTCCGCCCCCGTCGGGTGTTTGTGGTGGGGCTGCGAAGTCGCCAATCCCGCCGGAAGCGCCAGGACAATGGGGACTCGGGACGACGAGTACGACTACCTATTCAAAGGTGCGGTTGGTGGGGCACAGACGGGCGAGCGGGCGGCGGCGAGGCGCCGGACAAGCACCCAGGCTGCGCTCCAGGCCTCTGGGCCCAGGCCGGAGCCCGAGACTTGGGGCCTGGCAGGCCAGGCAGCCGGGATGGCCAGTGCAGGCCGGGCTTGGTCAAGTTCGGGCCGAGATGCGCAGCCATGCGGGGCAGGCTGTCCAGAGAGGTTTGGGGGCCCGGGATGCTCCGAGGCGGGGCCAGGGCCCAGGGGGGTGGGGCCCGGGGCAGTGGGAGAGGCCGTTAGGGGCGGGGCATTCAGAGGGGGCGGGGCCTCCCCAGCATTTGGCGGGCCGGGCTGGGTGGAAAGCTCCCTTCGTGATGGGGGCGTGTCCGTTAGAGGCGGGGCTAGGATGTGGTGGGCGTGTCCAATAAGTGGGCTAGGGTGGGCGGGTGGGGGTGGTGCTCTCATGGAGTAGGAGGGGCCAGTCTTGATTGGTGGCAGTGCATCTGGGGGCGGAGCCCTGGAAGGGAGGGGCGGACAATGGGGGTTGAGGTGCGTGTGTGGCAGGGGTGGGGGTGTTTACCCTGGATTGGGGAGCAGAGTCGGAATTGCGTGTAGGGGCACCTGGGGTGGTGGCGGGGGACTGTGTGTGCTGAACCCAGGCCTGGTGGTTAACAGCAATAATTGTCTTAACTCTTAGAGCTCTTGAGAGCGCTGTCAAAGCACCTGCACTTTTCTAAGCACTTTACACACATGAATTCATTGAAATCCTCAGCACAACCCTGTGAGATCTATATTATCCAGCATCTCTCTTTATGGACCTGGAAACTGGAGGGACAGTTTAAGTATTAAAGCAAGATTTGAACCCAGACCACTTAAGGAGTGTATCTGGGGGGGCTTGTGGCCAAGATCTGGGACTGGGGTTGTCAGACGGTCTCCTCCAACCTGCTGGAGGATCTTCCCTGCCAAGGCAACAGAGGACTCTAGGAGCCTCAAGTAAGGCCTAGGAAGGTCAGGCAGCTTAGGGGTCACTGACTTTCCAGTACCTTCTGTGCCACCCTAGGCTTTGGCCAGGTCTTGTGCTGCTGTGCTGGGCTCCCTGGCTGGCATTGGTCACCCTTGAGAGCTAACCCCTGGATGCACACAGGACACCTTTGCCATGCTGCCTGCTGCGTGAGGGTGTGCTTCCCATGCCAGCCATTGACATCTTTCCCTCGTTGGGGGAGCTTGGCCATCCCTGGGAGTGTGGCCTGTGTGACACTGTGTGTCTATGGTATTATCCCTGGTTGGGTCTGGGGTTCTGGGGACCTTGGGAATGTAGAAAATGGGATGGAGCACTTCCTACCTGGGATATCCACATGGTAAAAGGTTTCTGGGCAGAACGAGTCCCCATGCAAAGGTCTGGAGTTGTCACACAGCACCATGGGCTCGAGGAGCTGCCTGCAGGCTGATAGGTTGCTGCCAAGTGAGGCTGTGTGGTCGGCAGGCATTGGGCCCAGGCCCTTGTGCCGACTGAACCTTGGGGTCTCACTTTAGAGGCAGAGGAAGCTCTGTCAGGGCCTTGGGGACGGATGATAGGTGGACTGGACGCCAGTCCTGCTGCAGCTGGTGCCTGTCTCTACCCAGCCCACCCTGAGGCAGCTGCTCCCCAGGTCCTGGCTGGCACCCACCTGGATGTGTTACTACAAGGGCAGGGGGCGTTCCTCCTAGTGTTTCCGTGGTCATTCCCCACTTGTTATTTTCAGCCGTTTGCTGTTGTAAATAACCCAGCTCCAAGTGTTTGCACGAGTCATCGTTTGCCCTTTGGGTTATTTCCTTGAAGTATGTTCCCAGAAGTCCAGTTATTGGGTCAGGGGCAAGGGAGCAGGCTGTGCGCTTCTCAGGATTCATCTCCGGAGTCCTCTTCCTGGAAACACTAGTACCACAGCTGGTGTGGGGGGGGGGGCGGGGGCGGTGCCTGCCTGCCCCGCTGCCCTCTCCCACTGGGCTCCTTTTCTGAGTAGAGCAGGTGCCCTGCTGACTGTCTCAAGCCAGGTCAGAAGCGAAAGTGTAATTCACAAGGTCAGTGTTTACCAAACGGGTCCTCTGACTCACTTTCACACGTAACGCCTTGTTGGAGGACCCTCTATTATCTTTTAATATTTGTTTGTTTGTTTTTATAAATTTATTTTTAATTTTTGTCTGTGTTGCGTCTTTGTTGCTGTGCACATGCGGGCTTTCTTTAGTTGTGGCGAGCGGGGGCTACTCTTCGATACAGTGCGCGTGCTTCTCATTGCAGTGGCTTCTTTTGTTGTGGAGCACAGGCTCTAGGTGCATGGGCTTCAGTAGTTGTGGCACACAGGCTCAGTAGTTGTGGTGCATGGGCTTAGTTGCTCTGCGGCATGTGGGATCTTCCCAGACCAGGGCTTGAACCTGTGTCCCCTGCATTGGCAGGTGGATTCTTAACCACTGCGCCACCAGGGAAGTCCCCTAATATTTGTTTTTAAATCCACTCAGTTTTTGTCTCACTTAAATAGGAAAAGGAAATTCTTTCTGACTCATAGAAGGAAGGAAGGAAGCCAGCAGGTAGGCAGGCCGCCACCATGGCATCACTGGCCATAAATATGGCAGGTAGACTGAAACGTGAATACACTGCACCCCACAGACCCTCCTGAGACCCCGTGGCCTGCAGAGGGTCAGGCCTAGGCAGTACAGAGGTGTCCAGGACACAGCTGTGCCAGAAGGGTTGACAAGGACCAGAAGGGTTGACAAGGACCGGTACTCTCACCGTACATCTCCCCAGCCCTGCTGCCTGGTGCGGGGAGTCCTTCAGGAGTGGAGGGGGGCTGTGATCCTCTCATCCCCCATCCCGTGCCCAGCCTCCCCCAGGCTTCAGTCACCTTCCCCAGGCCCTGCCCTGGGCACAGAGGGACCACACCTCTCACGTGGGACGCTGGCTGCCCCCTCTCTAGCCTTCCCACCACTGACTTGCTTTTTTTGGCAGCCACGTCACAGGTTGGCTCTCCTGACCCCCCAGCAGAGGCCAGCAGATCCCTGTGGGTGTTCCACCCCCCCCCCAGTCCCCGTGTGGCTTGTTTTCCTCCCTGCTCATCCCCCGCCCCCGCCAGGAGTGAGGCTGTTTATTTGTACCTAATTATAGATCCTCACATTTATCCTGCTAACATTTTATCCTTTTCAGCGAGGGGCCATTTTCCCAGCCTGCCGATCAATCCCCGGGGGCGCCCCAAACTCTCCTCTGATGGACTGGGCGGCAGGGGCCACAGTGCGAGCAGCTAGGTCCCCAAGGGCCACCAAGGCCTTCCCAGAGCTCCCACCACTCACTCACTCCCAGGGAACAGGCCGGCCCCAGTGCTCACCAGGTGCTCCCGAGGCAGCCTCCTGGCTCTCTAGCCTGAGCAGACCTCACACCTGGCCGGCTGGTCTGGGACCCGAGCACACCAGCTCCCCCCATTATGAATGGTGGCCCTGCCTGTGCCCCGGTTTGGGGCACCTGTCCTCTGCTCTCTGATTCCCCCGGGGAATAGCTCCTGGGGGGAGGGGTGGAGCCCTGCTCTGCCTGGAGTCGGGGAGCCGAGCGCCCCCAATGGCCACTCGGTGACCTGAGTGTCAGAATGGGGGCCCCAGATGTGCCACGCTGTCGTGGGGCGGGCCCGAGGACCAAGGGCTTCCAGGAGCTGCCAGCTCTTTGTTTTTGCCAACTGGGCTTGCCTGCTCTGCCAGCCAACTGGTGTGCCCAGGGGGACCGTGTCCCGGCCAGTGATGCCACCAACTCCTGTGGAAATGCTGGGGGCTGCGTCCTCAAGGGCCCTTTCTTTCCCGGAGACAACAGATGACTTGTATCTTCGACAATGCCATTCTCATTCCCAGCCTGCACACGGGACCAGCCCGGCCGCTGCCCTGCTGGCCACTTCTGCATTGGGCACCGCGTGCCAGGGACCGCGGGGGCAGCCCCGCCTCCCCGCCATTTGTCCGGGCAGCGGCTGGTGGCCGTTGTTCTGCTCTGGCCTCCACTGTTCTCACTGGGTGACCTTGGGCCAGGGAACTTGGTCACTCTGTATTGAGCGTCTCCAGCTGTACACGATAACATGAACATCTGTCGCTGGGGTGGCCCTGAGAGCTCCGTAACAAAGCCTTTAGGGCTGGGCCCGGCCTGAGGGCTGAGGAGATGGTTGGCTGGGCCGGGGCAGAACCCCGATGTGGCAAAGGGGATCCCGAGGCTGGACAGCTGGACAGGGCTGGGAAGGGAGTGAGAGGGTGGGGAGGATACAGGCAAGGGCCCAAAAGGACCCTCCTCCTCATTTCCTGTTCTGTTCCTGAGGATATGAGAAGTATGTACAGACCTCCCTGGCTTTGGCCAGCTTCCTGCAGCTGCCATGGGCACGAGGTGACAGGGTGAGAGTGTGGACAGTCAGTCCAGTCATGGCCCCACTGGCATGGCTGGGCGCCCTTGACCCTCAGCCCCAGGCCCATGTCCATTCACCTCTTTCCACCTTTCTCTGAAGTCAACTTGGCATTCTTATGCTGGGTGCCCCCAGTGTCAGGGGAGGACGCTGACACTGTCATCACAGATGTTGTGGGCTAGGCCACGTGGTGGTTTGGGAGAAGAGGAGAAGCCTGCACCCAGGGATTTTGAAGGACAAATAGGAGTTTGCTAGCTACTCTAGGGGTTCAGGATACCCCAGATGGTGGGAGAGGAGGAAGCTGAACCCAGACCCCTGAGCTCAGCCCTGGATCCAGAAAACCTGCGTTCACATCCGGCTGGACCACTCTCCAGCTGGGTGGCCCTGGGCAAACTGCTGGTCGCTGCGCTTGGTTGGGGGATGGGAGTGAGCCTGCAGTCATGCATGGACTCAGAGCCCAGCTCTGCCTTTGGTGACCACGTGCCTTAAGCTGGTCATTCCCCCGTCTGCACCTCAGTTTCTCATCTGTAAAATGGGTCATGTGATGCATATGTGAGATGATGGCACGGGACGTTCTTCCTGTTCTTGTTGTTCTTGGCTCTAAAGCAGCCTGTCCAGAGAGGGTGCTGGGTCCTGGGGGCTGCCTGGCCCGCCCCCTCCTTACTTGTGGCCCAAGGATGGTGTCCTGGCCATCTTCCAGTGTCGGGGGAGGTGGGCCTGGGAAGCTCCGCCAGCCACTTTGGCGTTTGTTCATTCGACAGGCATTGCTCAGGTGCGTCCCGTGCGCCGGGCAGTGCACCAGGTCCTGGGGATACAGCAGGGAACCAGACTGTCTGAGATGGCTGCCCTCGAGGCAGAATGACAAAAAAAAAATCTATAAGGGAAACCTGGTGAGTGTGAGAGGGTAGGGAGAGCTATGGGGGAAAGGTAGGGGAGGGGAATGGGGAGTGTTGGGGGGAGTGGGTTTTGGGGTTTTTAAAAATATATTTATTTATTTGGCTGTGCCGGGTTTTAGTTGCGGCGTGCGGGATCTCGGGATCTTTAGTTGCGGCATGCCAGCTCATAGTTGCAGCGCGCGGGATCTAGTTCCCCGACCAGGGATCGAACCTGGGCCCCCTGCGGTGGAAGTGTGGAGTCTTAACCACTGGACCGCCAGCGAAGTCCTGGGAGGGGGGTTTTAAGAGGATGGCTGCAGGGAGCCTCCTCGATCAAGTGCCATCCGAGGGGCCACACAGAGTAGATGAGGGCAGGAACCTGGTGGGTACCCAGGGAAGAACACTCCAGGCAAAGGGTAGCGTTGCAGGGAGGCCTGTGTGTCTGGAGCAGAGTGAGCGAGGGAGAGAGAGGCAGGAGGTGAGGGCAGGGAGGGGACGGGGCAGGTCATGCACGGCCCTGTGGGCTGCCAGAAGGACTTTGGAGGTGGGAGCCCTGGAAGGCTGTAGGCAGAGGAGGGATGGGACCCACGCAGGGTGCTCACAGGCACCCTCTGGCGGCCAAGAGGAAAACAGCCTGTTGGCTGAAGCTGAGAGTAAATGTAAGGGCGGGCACCAGGGAGGAGGCTGTCACAGCAACAGGGAGTGACGGGAGTGATGATGGCCTGGGGTCAGGGAGCAGTGAAAGTGGTAAGAAGCAGCAGGAATCTGAACACGTACACGTAGAAGTTCTCATCAAGGAAAAACTTTACATCGGGGCCTTGGGTGACCAAGTCTGCAGCCCCCGTGGCTCCCCACGAGCCAGAGCCACCCTGGGGTACCAGAGCCTAAGGCCCACACTTGGGGGTCCCTGTGGTTTCCAGCTGGGACGTCGGAAAGAAAGGCTGTTTCTTCTGCACCGCACACACACCTATGCACACACTGACACGAGTCCCCATTGTGTCCTGGGTCTGAGCACAGCCCTCCAGGCCCGGGCCCCTCCAGGACCCTCCAGCCTAGAGCTTGGAGCGGCTGGGCCGCTAGAGGCAGGGCTTCTTCAGGTGGGGGCGGGAAGCTCAATAAAGGGAGGGATGGAGGGAAAGACCCGCCTATGCCTGCCCTGCTCTGCCCTGCGCTGCTCAGGAGGGCCCTTGTTCCCACCTCCCTGCAGGACGATCTGACCCCCCCACCCCCGCCCCGTCTTAGCGTACGAGATGCTGGCTGAGTTCTGATCCCAGGCATTCCCGTGTCCCCCTCCCTGAGGTGGCTCTTGTTACTGTCTCCCTTTTCACACCTGTGGAAAAGGCAGCCCAGAGACGTTAAGTGACTTGCCCAAGGTCACCCAGCCCTGGGGCTTTCTCAGGCATGCCTGGCTGCCCAGGTCACCAGGGCACTCTGGAGGTTTGGGAGTTGATGGATCCCCAAGCTGCCTTCTGCCGGGATGCCTGGATCCCTGTGTCCCATCAGAGCAGGGGCAACCCTGCTCTGAAGGACCCTATTCGCTTCTGTACCAGGAAGCGTGGTTCCTCGGGCCAGTGGCCCCAGGACAGCTCCAAGTCTGCCCCGTCACTGGCTGTCGCGTGTCTGCAGCACCCGGAGCGCCACTGTGAAGGTTCTGTGGGTGGACGTGGGCAGCGCGTGGGGTCTTGGCTCGGGGGCGCTGCCCCCCTCTGACCCAGGGAGGCTCACTCGTATCCCTCCCCGCCCCCACAGTGGTGCTCATCGGGGACTCGGGCGTGGGGAAGAGCAACCTGCTGTCGCGCTTCACCCGCAACGAGTTCAACCTGGAGAGCAAGAGCACGATCGGCGTGGAGTTCGCCACCCGCAGCATCCAGGTGGACGGCAAGACCATTAAGGCACAGATCTGGGACACCGCTGGCCAGGAGCGCTACCGCGCCATCACCTCGGCGTGAGTGGCGGGGCCGGGAAGGCCGAGGGCCCCAAAAGATGGGTAGGAGTTGGGCTGGGGGGGGGGGCGGGGGAAGGGGAGAGCACAGACCTGAGAGCAGGGGGCGCAGGGTGGAGGGACAAGACCCCCAGGAGCTGTGGGACCCTCTGAAAGGCCAGTGCCCAGGCTTGGTCAGGCTGTGACCCCAGGTGGGCATGTCCCACAGCCCCTCTGACCCCTGGCGTCCCACTGAGGCACTGCAGCGTTGCCGGGTGCTGGCTACACGGTGAGGGCTGTTATCAGGCTCTGCCCGCTCCCCAGCCTGCCTGCTCGGCCCGCCCTGCCCAGCCGTGTTCCCAGCCTGCCTTTTCCAGGTGCAGCCCTGGCACCCCTGGCCCTCCTGTGCCACCCCACCATCAGGACCCCCTCGACTGCCTCTTCCCTGACCCTCCCAACTCCTGACCCTTCCCTGTCAGTCACTTGCTGTCTTCTGGAATCCCTCCACCAAGGCCTGGTCACCTTCTCGGCTCCTCGATCCCTTGGAGTGGATGTGCGTCCATCCATTTCCTTGGTGCTCTGGGCGGGCAGGGCCACGGCAGGCATTAGAGCTTCTGCCCTTTCCCTGCATAGTCACTGTTTTCCTCCTCCCCTTTTGATGGCTGATCCCGTGGGTGTCTTCTGATCCCAGATCCCAAACCTCCCTCCTTAGGCCTCCCCATTCCTGAGCTGAATCTGGGGAGTGGAGCCGGGGCCTCAGGACACGCACCCCTCCCTCGAGGCCCTGATGGCCACCCCTCGGGCCAAGGAGCCACTGCCCACAGAGCCTGGGGGGCCCCCAGGGACGCGGGCTCAGCTCACGCCTGGGCCCTGCCCCCATCCCTGCAGGTACTACCGTGGTGCCGTGGGTGCGCTGCTGGTGTATGACATCGCCAAGCACCTGACTTACGAGAACGTGGAGCGCTGGCTGAAGGAGCTGCGGGACCACGCCGACAGCAACATCGTCATCATGCTGGTGGGCAACAAGAGCGACCTGCGCCACTTGCGGGCCGTGCCCACGGATGAGGCCCGCGCCTTCGCAGGTGAGCGCACGCCGGGCCAGAGGGCATGGCCAGAGGGCTGCTAGGTGTCAGTCCGGGCCATCTGCTCTGGCCAGGGCCTCTAGGTGCCACACTTCTGAGAGCAAGACTCTGACTGAAGCATCCGAGAAGCATCTGGAATGCAGGCAGCTCCCCTGCACCAGGTGCATCTTCCCTGGCCGTGCCCATGGCTGCAGGGGTGGGCATCTCCATCCTACCCCTTCGGCCCCAGCCCTTCATTTCCTGGGCCAGGTGAGCGGACAGGCAGCCACGGTCCCCAAGAGGAGGGTATAGGGGACCACCCTCCCCCGCTTCCACCAGCTGACTCACCTGGGCAAATATTCTCTCTTTCAGAAAAGAACAACTTGTCCTTCATTGAGACCTCAGCCTTGGATTCCACCAACGTAGAGGAAGCTTTCAAGAACATTCTCACAGGTGGTCACAGGGCCCAGCTGGGATCACAGAGGGTGGGCGTGGGAAGGGCACCAGCCACACGGGTCACGTGCTCCAGAACGCAGCCCCTGAACCTTCCTTCCTTAAAACTGCTGTTCAGTCTGGACACGAGGACAGACAGGGCACCTTCCACAGCGTGAGGCCAGATCCCACCCCTGCTGGCACTCAGGGCACAGAGACCCTCTCAGCCCAGCTCCCGTAGATGGGCCCTGCCATGGCTTCACTAGAGAACAGCCCACAGGGTCAGCTGGGGAGGCAGGTGGCCTCAGGGTCCCAGAGCCGCTGGGCTTCTGGGAGTTTCTCCTGAGGGAGGAGGGCCTCTGATCTTAAAGAATGCGATACCTGTGCTGGGACTTACATCTGCAAACAGATATGGGTCCTTCCCTTGCTGAGTACACAGCCAGCATTGGGGATGGGCAGGGAGCCTCCAGGAGCCCAGCCCATGGCATGGCTCCCCCTGACGTGATGGGGGCGCACAGGGCACAGTGGGAGCCTTTGGAAGGGGTTCCAACTCAGCATCCAGGGCGCTACCGTGAGGAGGTGACATCCAGATGAGTCCTGTGGGAGGGGGAGGTAACCGAGATTGGGGGCACACAGTGCATTCACCCTGTGTCGTTCTCCCCGCCCCCGCCCACCGCAGAGATCTACCGCATCGTGTCACAGAAGCAGATTGCGGACCGCGCAGCGCACGACGAGTCCCCCGGAAACAACGTGGTGGACATCAGCGTGCCACCCACCACCGACGGACAGAAACCCAACAAGCTGCAGTGCTGCCAGAACCTGTGACCGCCCCGCGCCTGGTCTCAGCGTGCGTGCACGTCCTCATCCTCTGCCCACCCCTCACTGCCCTGTCCTCCCTGCCCACCCCCTCCGCCCCTCTGTGACTGGCTCCTGCCCTCCCATCGAGCTCCGCACGAAGAACAGGAGTTGAGCGGCATCTCCTGTCCTGCCCAAGGAAAGCTAGAAGCCCCGGCTGCTGCACCTGCTGTCCTTGGGTCCCAGTGGGCATCTCAGCGGGGCGGGGAGGGGAGGGTGGCAGGATGGACCGGGCTGGCCAGAGGCCAAGAGGATGGGCACACCGAGCAGGCTTCTCCAGTTTTCCACGGTAGCCTCCGGGGAGCCATCGCCGCCCTCCCTCTCTGGCCAGCTGGCCCAGCTGGCCCCTGGTCCCCACCCAGAGCCCCATTCCAGGCTGAAGCCCGAAGAGCAAGGCGCCAGGGGCCAGGCAGACGGACACTCTTGGCTCTTGGCATCCCGCTCCCCCGCGCGCAGCCAGCAGCGCACATGCCTTCGACCTCTCCCGTGCGTGCGCAACTCCAGCTCCTGCCTGTAGATTTATGCTGGGAGAAGACCCTCTCCCCACCTTACCCTCCTTTTTGCACGCGGCGCGCTCTCCACCCACCACCCCCTCCCTGTGCCCTTCTCTCTGTCTTGTCTCCCTGTCTGGTCAGGAACCTGTTTGCAAGTGAAGCAATATCTCCGTGTTTTGTATATACAACCGCTCTTGTAGCCTTTGGTTTTTTTGTTATTGTAGAGAAACACAGATTCTTTATACACTTTGTAAGATTTATGCCAAACCCTAGCTCTCGATCTCTTATTCTTCCTGTGGCCCCTGCACTGTTGCCCCGATGCCTCGTTTCTCTCGCCCGGTTACTAAAATGTATAATCCGACTTCCTGTACAGAAACCTGCCGCTGCGCCTTTGTCTTCTTTCTCTCCACCAGGCGGCGCTCCCGAGCCAGGGTCCGTCGCTGCAAGCTCCAGCAGCCCTGGCTCAGCCCCACCCCCCACCCCCCACCCCCGCCCCGCGGACAACGCGGAGCACCCTGAGCTGACCACGGGGGTCCTGGGGTGGGTGAGGGTGTTGTTGGGTGGACCTTCTTCTTGCTACCCGTGTGGCAGGGAGGAAGGAAAGGCGAGGGCTTGGGCAGGTAAACTCCCTGGCCCTAGGACAGCCAGCCCTAAGACCAGAGGGTGCCCCTTGGGAAGGGGTGGGCTGTGCCCGCTGCTCCCTGTTCTCAGCCCCCCCCGGTTGGGTTCACTGCTTTCATCCACTGCCCACCCACCTAGCCACCACCTCACCTGTCACCTTGCCCAGGGAGGTTGGCGATGCCAGTCCCACCCCTGCTCCCTCCATCCCAGACTGACCTATGAGGAGGGCCCACGGTGGCGGGGGGGGGGGGGGGGGGGGACACTGGTGATAGAGGAGAAGCGCACAGGCCGGGGGGCAACTGTTGCTCTGCCCCTCCTCAGGACCCAGCTTCTCCCGCTGGTCCGGGTGGCAGGGCTGGCTTGAGGGCCACTTGCCACTGCCGAGGAGGCTTATAGCCATCCCCCCAGGCCTATATGGGCCCTCCACCCTACCCTGCACTGATCACATGACCCAATGTGTGTTTCCTCTCACCTGAGTTCCGGCAGCTGTTCTAGAAGCTCCAGCCTCTGGCTAAAGCCACTTGTGACCTTGACCCCTAGGAGAGCCACCAGAGAGGGGGATGCACGCCCTCCAGGCACTGGCTGCCCTGCCTGGAGGGATGGGCGAGCCCAGATACATCTCTCCCGAGGAGCTCAGAGCCACAGGGAATGTTCCGAAAAGGGGGGTGGAGTAAGTCAGGGTGTGTGGTCCAGGCCAAAGGGGTATCCTGGGCCAAGGACGTTGGTGGGAGAGCTGGGGGTCTGGCGGGAGCCGTTCGTAACAGCCCTTGGGGGCGCTGACTCCCCTGGGTTTGGACAGGGCAGGGCCTGGAGAGGGTGGGTGGTGGAAGGAGAGGTCGGGAGGGCCAGGAAAAGTGGTGAGGCACCCTGAAGGGTTTCAAGCAGCCAGAAGATGAAATCTGGGACTTCCCTGGTAGTCCGGTGGTTAGGACTCCGCGCTTCCACTGCAGGGGGCACGGGTTCATCCCTGGTTAGGGGAACTAAGATCCCGGATGCCCTGCAGCGTAGCCAAAAAAAAAAAAAAAAAAAAAAAAAAATCAAACCTTTCTTGAGCCTCTGTGATTGGCCAGCCCTGGGGCACATACCTGAGAACAAGAATGATGTGACCCTGTGCCCTTGGGTGTCACAGTACAGCGATGTTGTTTCAATTACTCTACATTCAGTGATTTACTAAGCACAGCGTGTTCTCTCTGTGCCAGGCACTTTTTTTTTTAATATAAATTTATTTTATTTACTTTTGGCTGCGTTGGGTCTTCATTGCTGCACACGGGCTTTCTCTTGTTGCGGTGAGTGGGGGCTTCTCATCGCAGTGGCTTCTCTTGTTGCGGAGCACGGACTCTAGGCGCGCGGGCTTCAGTAGTTGTGGCTCGTGGGCTCTACAGCGCAGACTCAGTAGCTGTGGCGCACGGGCTTAGTTGCTCCACGGCATGTGGGATCTTCCTTGGATCCCGCCACCAGAGAAGTCCCGGGAACCAGGTTTTTCACCATCACAGAAGGACTTTAGAAACATGTAAAGGGGCTGAAATAAACCTTGGTGTTGAATTCGAATTAGAGATATTGGTGTGCACTCATGGGTTTAAAGACATAAGATAATATAGGGACATATTGTAACATATTACAATGAGAGAAGCAAGAAATAATGACACTGGCCTTCCCTGGTGGTGCAGAGGTTAGGAATCCGCCTGCCAATGCAGGGGACACGGGTTCGAGCCCTGGTCCGGGAAGATCCCACATGACACGGAGCAACTAGGCCCGTGCGCCACAACTGCTGAGCCTGCGCTCTAGAGCCCCGTGAGGCACAACTACTGAAGCCTGCATGCCTAGAGCCCGTGCCTAGAGCAACAAGAGAAGCCACCGCAATGAGAAGCCCGCGCACCACAAAGAAGAGTAGTCCCCGCTAGCCGCAACTAGAGAAAGCCTGCGCGCAGCAACGAAGACCCAAGCAGCCAAAATTAAATAAATAAATTTGTTTAAAAAAAAAAAACTTTAAAAAAAAAGAAATAATGATACTGTGGTAGGAATGAGCCCACCTGGCACCCAGATCTTGGTTTCTAAATATTATTCCCCACTAAACAGAAGGAAAGCTCCTTGGAGAAAGGGTGGAGTCCAGAACTGGGGCCGGTAAAATTTCAAGAAAAAACCACTCTGGAACATCTTGTTGAGCCAATAAGGAAGGAAGTGCCAAAGATGGAATTAGAAAACAATCATCATTTAGCAACCATTATCTGATAGAAGAGACAGACATGGTGGACACCTCCGTGCCACTCCCTTTTTCCTGCCTTCATTGAGGATGTGCTGCCTGGAGCCACAGCAGCCATCTAGCTACATGAGAAAAAGGCCAAGAGAATCTAGTATCTAGTAATCTAATATCATTTGACCAAATCAATGCCAGCAGCCATCCTCCTCCAGAATTCTTGTAAATAAAAATAAAACCCTCTTTGCTAACAACAGCAACAAAATTTAATTCAGGCAAGAATCATCAATGAATATTAAATCTGGTGGGTGAAGGTCTGTTGAGGAGCAGATATTTAATCAGTTTCATGGTATCTTCCAATAAGGCACTTACCGATAAGTGCAACATGAACTCATGCTGGAGAAACCTGGAAGACACCATTTAATTAATTAATTTAAAAATATATATATATTTTTGATGTGGACCATTTTTATTTTATTTATTTATTTATTTTTGGCTGCGCTGGGTCTTCCTTGTTGCGTGCGCACTTTCTCTAGCTGCGGCGAGCGGGGTCTACTCTTCGTTGCAGTGCGTGGGCTTCTCAGTGCGTTGGCTGAGCACGGGCTCTAGGCACGCGGGCTTCAGTCGCTGTGGCTCGTGGGCTCTAGAGCGCAGGCTCAGTAGCTGTGGCGCACGGGCTTTGTTGCTCCGTGGCATGTGGGAACTTCCCGGACCAGGGCTTGAACCCTTGTCCTCTGCATTGGCAGGTGGATTCTTAACCACTGCAGATGTGGACCATTTTTAAAGCCGTTATTGAATTTGTTACAATATTGCTTCGTTTTATGTTTTGATTTTTTGGCCGCCAGGCATGTGAGATCTTAGCTCCCTGACCAGGGATGGAACCCACACCCCCTGCATTGGAAGGGAAAGTCTTAACAACTGGACCTCAGGGGAAGTCCCTGGAAGACACCGTTTTAACATAATCAGGTTAATATAATTAGGGTAGGTTATAAGTAGTGGAAGAAATCAACATTCTTTGCCTCCTGATACATGCACTGAGAACACAACATCACTTCTGTGGTTTCTGTCCTAAATGCATGTCATGAGGAAATATTAAAGAAAAGCAAATTGAGAGGCTTTCTACAAAATAACTAGCCAGTAATCTCCAAAAATATCAAGGTCATAAAAGACAAGGAAAGAATGAGGAATTGTTCCAGACTGCAGGAGACTGAATTAGACAGCAAAATACAACATGTGATCCTGGGACGGATGCTGGAGATTTAAAGAACTTTACTGAAACTCTGAATGGGATTTGGGAATTACCTGGTGATGTTGGATCCATATTAATTTCCTGATTTTGAAGATCATACTGTGATTATGTGGAAGAATGTGCTTTACTTAAGAAATAAACTGGGGGGCTTCCCTGGTGGCACGGTGGTTGAGAGTCCGCCTGCCGATGCAGGGGACACGGTTCGTGCTCCGGTCCGGGAAGATCCCACATGCCGCAGAGCAGCTGGGCCTGTGAGCCATGGCCGTTGAGCCTGCGCGTCCGGAGCCTGTGCTCTGCAGCGGGAGAGGCCACAACAGTGAGAGGCCCGAGTACCGCAAAAAAAAAAAAAAAGGAATAAACTGGGACTTCTCTGGTGGTGCAGTGGTTAAGAATACGCCTGCCAATGCAGGGGAAACAGGTTCAAGCCCTGGTCTGGGAAGATTCCCCCATGCTGTGGAGCAACTAAGCCTGTGCGCCACAGCTACTGAGCCTGCGTTCTACAGTCTGCGAGCTACAACTACTGAGCCCACGTGCCACAACTACTGAAGCCTGTGTGCTCTGCAACAAGAGAAGCCACTGCAATGAGAAGCCCGTGCACCGCAACGAAGAGTAGCCCCTGCTCGCCACAACTAGAGAAAGCCCAAGGGGAGCAATGAAGACACGACGCAGCCAAAAATAAAAATTAATTAATTAATAAATTTTAAAAAGTTAAGAAAACCAATCGGTTAAAAAAAAAAAAGAAAGAAACACTAGGGACTTCACTGGTGGTCCAGTGATTAAGAATCGGCCTTCCAATGCAGGGGATGCGGGTTCGATCGCTGGTCAGGGAACTAAGATCCCACATGCCTTGGGGCAACTAAGCCCGTGCACCTCAACTACTGAGCCCACTTGCCACAACTAGAGAGAAGCCCGCCTGCCTCAAAGAAAGAAAGAAACACTGAAGAATTAAGGGTTAATGAGACACCATGTGTGTATCTTTTACTCAAAGGATTCAAAAATGTTAACAATTGGGGAATCTGGGCAAAGTGTTTATGGGAGCTCTTGCATTCTTTCTGCAACTTTCATGTAAATTTGACATTATTTTAAGATAAAAAATTAAAAACCCAAATGCACAAAGTTGAACATTTGATGCATTTTGATCTGCAATCATTATCCTTATTGAGGATCAAATTGTCCAGTTTGTGGCCAATGGAAGCTTCTTATTGGCTCCCATTGACATTATCTCACCAGGTAATGTCTTTGATAACTCCCTTTCTGGTACATCAAGATGTGCCATTTTTGCCTGTACATTTCCTGCCCCTGACTCAGAATCAGATTTTTCCTCAGTGTTCCTGGCTTCTTTCAACTGGAAATGGTATTTAGAGACCACGATCTGGGCTTATGGGGTGCTTATTAAGAAGGTTGGTCTTTGTTTCAGACTTTTTTTCAGTGGACAGAGGTAGGAAATGTTTGCTTTTTATAAAGATAAAATATATCATGATACTCCCAATTCAAATTCAAGACCACAGGATTTTTCTTTAATGTGATCAATCTTACATCTGTACCTCCTTCACTCCCTCTGAAAAGCTCAGTTCTTGACACCAACATAATCACTCCTTTTCTTTATCCCAGACTAAATGTGCAACAAGCTCAGAATAACAATTTTAACACCACCACCACCAATATAGTGGTATGTACAATCAAACTGTGGAGTTTTAAAGTCATTAGTTCATCTCTGCGTTGTTTTGTCACCAACTGGATACACAGGTTAATTTGTTTTATCTTATTTTTGTTTTTAGGGATATCTTATATTTAAAATTTTGTTTTAAAGTTATATAAAATATTTACATGGTTGTAAAGTCAGATATCCAAAACAAGGTACAGTTTTAAAAGTCTAGCTTCTATCTTTGTCCCTTCTATTTTACCCCTTCCCTCTATAGGTAACCTTTTAAAAACTGTTATGATTTATTGTTCCTTTTCTTTTTTTTTTTTTTTTTTTTTTGCTGTACGCGGGCCTCTCACTGTTGTGGCCTCTCCCGTTGCGGAGCACAGGCTCCGGACGCGCAGGCTCAGCGGCCATGGCTCACGGGCCCAGCCGCTCCGCGGCATGTGGAATCTTCCCGGACCGGGGCACGAACCCGTGTCCCCTGCATCGGCAGGCGGACTCTCAACCCCTGTGCCAGCAGGGAAGCCCTTATTGTTCCATTTTTGAAAAATGTAAGCTAGTACAGCACAGAAGAATCTGATTAAGGTAATTGAGCTGATCTACATATTCAATAAAGGCAGGGGAAGAAAGGAGTATTGAGGCCATTCTCCATCCCCACCTCAAGCTCTTTGCATCCCACCTCAAGCTCTTCACCATTGTCAGTTCCATTGCTTCTTTAGGGAAATATTTTTGGACTTTCCAAATATTCCATGATATGCCTCCCTCACTCGCTATAATTTATCACCTTTGAAGTTAAGAATTACATAATTGACTGCTTAATGTCTATGTCATTCCCTAGACTGAGGTCCATGAGAGCAGCAATATTTACTCAACATTGTGTCCACAGCGCCTAGCACAGTGCCTGGCTCATAATAGGCCCTCTTATTGATGCTTATTACATCTAATGAATGAATTTGTTGTATGTATGAATGAATGTGAATGATAAATAAATGATGTTGGCTTTATGCTCTTCCACGGCCCCTTAACCTCTCTAGACTTCTGTAGTTCCTCTCTGTAAAATGTAATCGGACGGTTCATCCCTCCCCCAGGATTGGCGAGAAGCCTAAGAGAGGTGACGAACACTTACAAATCCCTTCGCTAGTGTCGCGTTGAATTCTTTTTGTTTTTTTTAACATCTTTATTGGGGTATAATTGCTTTACAATGGTGTGTTAGTTTCTGCTTTATAACAAAGTGAATCAGTTATACATATACATATGTTCCCATATCTCCTCCCTCTTGCGTCTCGCTCCCTCCCACCCTCCCTCGCGTTGAATTCTGTAACGGTATCTATTAACTGGTCTTCTGCAGGTGGCGCCACGTGCCCCGCTCGTGCCCCGAGTCGCCATGGGGAGGGGCCAGGGATGGGGGCGGGGCATAGACTGGGGTGGAGCCAGGACGCAGCAGGGGCGGGGCCAGCAGCTGCGGCGCCGCCGGGCCTGTGCGGCCCAGGACGTCCCCGTCGCCTCTGGCCCCGCCTCCCAGGGCGGGAGTTCTACGGCGACTGGCCAGTGTAGGCGAGAGGCGGTCGCCATTGGTTCGTGGCGCCGTCTGCTTGGCGGGCGGTGTCCCGACGCAGGTGCCGGCCGGAGCGGAGCTAGCGGCGCTGACGAGACCGGCCGGGCCGGGACCAGGGCCGGGGCAAGCGGAGGGGCCTGCGCGGCCGCCCGGCCCGGCCGCGGATCAGGTAGGCACGGGCGGGAGGATGGGGCCGGAGGGTGCCGATCCGCGGGCCGGCCCCGAGTTTGAGGCCCGAGCCCGGCCCCCAGGCGGGACGGCCGGGCTCGGACAGTCGGCCTCAGCCTTCCCAGGGACTAGGTGATCGCAATTTCCGTCTTTGCAGAAGTCAGGAGGTCCTCTGGGGGCCGGCACACAGTAGGTGCCTCTCTGAGCCTCGGTCTCCTCATCTGTGAAACCGGGTCATCCTAGTACCAACCTAATTGGGCTGTTGGGAGGAATCAGGAGGTGGCAAATGAGGAAAGCGCTCTGCACACAGTAGGCGGTCAGTAAATGACCAGTCGCCTTCCCCAACCTCCTCCTCAGAGGGGCTCTGCCAGGAAAATAGTAAATATAATGACCCAGGCACTTGGTTAGCAGAGTGCCTGCCTGTTCGTGTGTGCTCAAAACGGGATAGCCAGAATTTATAGGATTAGGTCATTTAGTCCTCTATCGACCATATTAAGTGGAAGTACTAGAAACGTTCCCTGCTATACGGATGAGGAATCAAGGCTCAGAGAGGTCAAGCCTTTTGCACAGGGCTACACAGCGAGTAATGATCAGAGCTGCGATTAGAGCCTGGCCTTCAGTGCAGGGCCATTCAAGTACTGAAGGGCATACAGGAGCCTCTCTGTGGTAAGTGAAGAGGAATGAATGCATTTGACAGGCTCCATGTTTATCCTAAAAAATAATAACAGTGAGCATTTGTTGAGTGCTTACTGTGTGCCAGGCACTGGCTGTGCCTTGTCTCATCAAACCCTACCAACAGCTCTATAAGCTGATGACGGTAATTATCAATAGAGCTAATATTTATTGACTTTCTCATATTTATGCATGTATGAGCTGGGTTTCACTGGGACCCCCATTATACAGAAGAGAAAACTGAGGCCCAGAGAGCAAAGCAGCTGGACTGAGATGACACTGTGGGGAGCTAGGGCCCTCTGACTCTTCTTCCCTTGGATTCCTGCCCTCAGAAAAAAGGAGTCTGGGTAGGTGTGGAAAGGTTGTGGTTCCCCAGCGCCACCCCAGACAAGCCTAGCCAAGGGGGAGCTTCGCTGGAGGAATTGAGCCTGGCTGCTCCTTCCCAGGAAGCCCTCAGCAGACACAGTCCACTAGCTTCATCAACTTATTTGACAAAGGAGAAAAATGAGGCCCAGAGAAGTCAAGTGTCTTGTTCCAGGACAGACAGCATTAGTAACAGAGTCAGGACTTAAAAGAACCCAGATCTCTTGAGTCCCAGACCCACCCACTGGACTAAGTTCAAATCCTGGCACTGTCCTGACTTAGCTGTGTGATCTTGGGCAAGAAGCTGCCCCTCTCTGAGCCTCAGTCTCCTCACCTGTCAAGTGGGGGTAATTATTGGACTTACGTCATAGTTTTGTTGTGAAGACTCAGTGAAATCCATCTCTCAAGCACTGGGCCAAGTTTGCTTGAGGCATTGGCTCGCTCTGCCATCCCAGCAGCCCCAGAGCTGCAGCCACCCTATCCTTGCATCCAGCCTCGAGTTTGGCCTCTTGCAAGCCCAAGCCTCTGTGCTTTGCACAGATCTCTAGCCTCTAAATATTTCTGATTCCCGTCATGGGTGCTGGCAGACCAGGGTCTGGGGGGCGGGGTCAAGAGACCTGGCTCTCCCAACCCTGCATTTACACAGAGGAGGGGCTGAAAAATTAATGCAGGAACTCTGTACTAGACACAGGGCCAGGTGCTGGAGAGACTGATGAGTGGAAGACAGACGTGGTTAAACCAGTAGATGAAGAAATAAGAGCATTTCATGGGAATTCCCTGGCGGTCCAGTGGTTAGGACTCTGCTCTTTCACTGCTGAGGGTCCAGGTTCAATCCCTAGTCGGGGAGCTAAGATCCCACAAGCCGTGCGGCGCGACCAAAAAAGAAAAAAAGGGAAAGAAATAAGGGCATTTCAGGCCCGTAGGCAGAGAGTCTTCTGCGCTGTTCCTAAGGCCGCTGAGTCACTGGACCCCCTGGGTCTGGCCGTTGCCCGGTTCTTGGATGGATCGAGAGGGAGCCCACTGCGGCCGTATGCCTGAGCACCCTCTCCAGTAGCTGCTGACTCAGGAATAAAGGCGACATTGGCCTCTCAAAATAAAAAGGAAAGAGCATTTCAGAGAGGGGTACATTCTGTAAGGGCAATAATGTGGACACCAATGGCACTTTGACCAGAGTGGTCAGGGAAAGCCTCTCTGGGGAGGTGACCTTTGAAGGGGACACTTATAACAACTGTTTGAGTTCAGTAAGCTTAGAACAGTACCCGGCTTGCAGTAGGTACTTAATAAACAGTAGCTGCTATTATTATTTTGGTGATTTGCAGGCCTTGCATTAGCAGATTTTACCAGTGTTTTTGTTTTTGCCTTGACAGTAAAAGAAATGATAGAACTTAATATACAGTAGCTGTGATGTTTCTTGTGATGCCCAATTACTTGCAGAAATGTGAAGGCCAATCCTTGGAGGGGCAAGAGGAGTGGATTCCCCTCTGCCTGCATTCCCTTGGGTAACCCAGCGACTTCCCTGCTGGCCTCTGAGCTGGAAATTCTGGTTGCAGGCACTCGGAAGGGACAGCAGTGTACACAACATGGCAGGCCTGGCCACTGCCCTGAGGATGTTATCTCAGTCATGCAGCCTTCCTCCCAGCCTCCTCCTGCCTCTGGGCTGACACTTGCTTATGTGGCCAACAGCAGCCCAACTATAGAGGCTCAGAAGGGCCTGCTGAGCCTGGAGGTCTTCTGGCTGAGCTGTTCAGAGACTGTTGATCTGGCAGCAGACTGTCCTGGTGCAAAAAGTTAGCCAATGACTTACACTGCTTCCCTCCCGCCCCTCTTTGGGTCTCAGAGTTTGACTGGCAAGGGTTGGTAAAAAACAATTGTGGGGGGACCTCAGCGAGTGTTTCGGGGGTCTCTGGATCATAGTTCCTAGGGACAAACGGTGGAGTATGAGACAAGTTTGGGACAGAGATCCTTAGCTCCAGAGCACCTGTATTGGCTTCAAGAGGCCTCTGTTACTTTCATGAAATTCTTCAAGGGAAACACACAAGACTCGCTGGCTGGTTCTGTGACGGAAGAAGAGCTTGCCAAGGGTTCCTTTTGTCAGGTCAGACCCTGGGGTGGGGGACAGAATCCTGCTGAAGTCTCCCACCCAGAGCAGACTCCAGATTGCTCCGGTGGCCTTTCCTTGGGGACAGAGGCATGGGTTAGAGCAGCTGCTTTGGTGGGTGGGGACAGAGACTGTCATGGTCCTCCCCAGCCTGGGCCACTTCCTTGATAGCCTGAGTTATCAAGGAGTTCAGAGCCCCACAAGAGGCCGTCAACCAGGAGGGTCAATGTGACTCACCATCCTGGTCTGCTGGGCCAAGTTTCTAGCTCAGTTCTGGCCCACTCAAAGGTGGGCGTGAGCCCAGGCCCAGCAATCCAGTCCATGGAGAACAGTCTCTACATGGTTGGCGGGCATGGTTCTGTTCCTGGAAAGCGCCAAGCACAGGGCCTGCTACACAGAAGGTGTTCAGTCACTGTTAGGTGCTGTTATTATGTCTGGAAAGGTGATATTGGGGGTGACCTGCATGCTTTGCAGGCTGGGCCGGGCTGGCCTTTCTTAGGAGGGTCAGAGGTAATATAATCAAGCCCCTGAGACGTGCCAGGCCTGGGCTGAGCTGCATGTGTGACCTTATTGAATCCTCACAGCCCCCTCCAAAGCCCCATTGTATAGATTGGGCAACCGAGGCTCAGAGAGCTGGATTCGGTGTGTGGCTTGCTAACCTTGCCCTTAATCTTCCTGCCGGCCTCTCCCCAGGCTCCTGGGACCATGG
The DNA here is from genome assembly GCF_011762595.2 of Tursiops truncatus. Lineage (NCBI taxonomy): Eukaryota > Metazoa > Chordata > Mammalia > Artiodactyla > Delphinidae > Tursiops > Tursiops truncatus. The sequence continues at coordinate 165,137,744 of NC_047036.1, read as the reverse complement.
GCCTCGGGCCCTGAGGACGCGGGGCTCCCTGTGGCCATGACGACGGGTGACTGCTGTCACCTCCCTGGCTCCCTGTGCGACTGCTCCGACAGCCCCGCCTTCTCCAAGGTCGTGGAGGCCACGGGCCTTGGGCCACCCCAGTATGTGGCACAGGTGACTTCAAGGGACGGCCGGCTCCTCTCAACTGTCATCCGGGCCTTGGACACACCGAGGTTAGTGGTGGCCAAGCAGGGATCTTTGCCTTCACTCACTTCGCTCTCGGGCCCAAGGGATTTCCTCCCAGCCCTGCCTGGGGTCAGAAATCCAACTGCGGGAATCCCCTGGTGGTCCAGTGGTTAGGGCTTGGTGCTTTCACTGCCGGGGCCTGGGTTCGATCTCTGGTCGGGGAACTAAGATCCCACTAGCCGCGAGCCAGAAAAAAAAACAAAAAAGAAATCCAGCCACCTAGAGGGGCCAGGTGGGCAAATAAACCAGTAATCACCACGTGGAAACTGGCTAGCCAGGTCTGATTCTTCATGAAAAGCAGAAACTCCAGATTACTGGGTGAAATCTGAAGGTCCAATGTTGATGAGTAGCTCACGTCTTGGGGAGGCTGCTTGAGGAAATGGCTGGCTGTGGACTCAGGGTGCCTGGGCTCAGGTCCTGAGTAGAAGCCTCTCTCCCTGTACAACCTGGGAAGAGTTGCTTCACCCCCGTATCTCTAAACTGGGGACACCTTCCTCACTGGGTTGTTTTGAGAGTACGTGGCCGTGGTCCACATAAAGTGCCCGCAAGGGGCTTTGCCACCTCCTAAGCAGTTGATAAATGTATTTAAACCTCAGTGCCAGCCTTCCAGACCCACGTGTGAGCTGAGTCTGCCTGGTTCACCAACTTGTCACCAGTTCCAAGGAAAAGAGATTTAAGGAAACCCCACACAAATTTAAATCCACTTTAACTCATTAAGGTTTAATCTGACCACCAGTTTTTCAAGTTTAATGTCTTTTCATGATGTTTACTTGAGACAATTTAATTCATAAGCTTTTCTTTCCAATTTTTTTTTATTGTTACGATATAACACAATTTAGCTTCTTGGCCATTTTATTTTTATTTAATTTATTTATTTTATTTATTTATCTTTGGCTGTGTTGGGTCTTCATTGCTGCACGCGGGCTTTCTCTAGTTGTGGCAAGCAGGCGCTACTCTTCGTTGCGGTGCGCGGGCTTCTCATTGTGGTGGCTTCTCTTGTTGCAGAGCATGGACTCTAGGTGCGCAGCTTCAGTAGCTGTGGCGTGCAGACTCAGTAGTCGTGGCTCGTGGGCTCTAGAGTGCAGGCTCAGTAGCTGTGGCGCACGGCTTAGTTGCTCCGTGGCATGTGGGTTCTTCCCGGACCAGGGCTCGAACCCGTGTGCCCTGCGTTGGCAGGCGGATTCTTAACCACTGCGCCACCAAGGAAGCCCTCTTGGCCATTTTAAAGTGTACAGTTCAGTGGCTTTAAGTACATTCACAGTGTTGTGCAACCATCACCACCATTCAACCCCATAACTGTTTTGATCTTGCAAAACTGAAACTCTGTCCTCATTAGACACTCACTCCCCAGCCCCCGGCCCCCACCATCTACTTTCTATCTCTGTGGATCTGACTCCTGTAGGGACCCCCTGTGAGTGGAATCAGACAGTATTTGTCCTTTTGTGACGGCTTCTTTCACTGAGCATCATGTCTCTAGGGTTCATCTGTGTTGTAGCAGGTGTCAGAGTCAATTCATAAGCTTTTCATTCAAAACATAAAAAGAAGCAGATGGAAGCCTTGCAGTGCTTTGGAGGGAGCCCACTGCCAGTCACGCTGTAAGTCTTTGCCTGGCATCACTTCTTTCAGGAAGCCTTGCCTAAGCCCAGATGAGATTGGCGTTCTCCTTCTGGGCTTCCTCCAGGGTCTTGGTTTTTATGTCTGCATCTCCATCAGACCCCCTGAAGTCAGGACAGGGTCTGTGCTGCTTGAGCCAGGCTGGGAGCAAGGGGACCCTTGGTGGGCCCAGGGGCCTCCTAGCCAGAGCTGCCGGGGTGGGGGGCAGGGAGGAAGTCTCCCTCCATGGGGTTCCTGGGGGCCACTGAGTGAGTTGACGTCACCTTGCCCCACCCTCCCTTTTTACACCTGGGGAAACCGAGTCCCAGAGGGAGCTGGACCCCTGCCAGTGTCACTGAGCAGAGCTGAGGCTTGAACCTAGGGCTCCCCCTTGGGTGTGGGGGGCAGGAGGAGAAGCCTGTTCGGTCCCATCAGCCTCCCCTGCAGCCCTCAGAGACCCAGGCAAGCAGCGGTACCAGAGCGGCCCCTCCGCGGGCAGCTGGTGGTCAGGACAGCTCTGCCCACTGAGACCGACCGCAGGGCCCTCCTGATCTGCCCCTCTGCCATTTTTTATTTTTTTGGCTGGATTGTATGGTAGTGCTATTTTTTTTTTAATTTTTAAATTTTTTATATAATTTTTAAAGGTTACAGTCCATTTACAGTTATTACAAAATATTGGCTCTATTCCTGGTGCTGTACAAGACATCCCTGTAACCTATCTGACACCCAATAGTTCGTACCTCCCGCTTCCCGACCCTCACGTTGCCCTTCTCCTCCCTCTCCCCTCTGGTAACCACTAGTTTGTTCTCTATATCTCTGAGTCTGCTTTTTGTGTTGTTATACTCACTAGTTTCTTGTATTTTTTAGATTCCACACATAAGCGTATAGTAATTGTCTTTCTCTGTCTGACTCATTTCACTCAGCATAACACCCTCCAAGTCCATCCATGTTGCTGCAAATGGCAAAATTTCGTTCTTTTTGACGGCTGTCTCTTCTGCCTTTTTGTTTTGTTTTGGTTTTGGGCTGCACCGTGAGGCATGTGGGATCTTAATTCCCCGGCTAGGGATCGAACCCGTACTCCCTGCAGTGGAAGCACGGAGTCTTAACCACTGGACCGCCAGGGAAGTCCCCCCTCTGCCTTTTTTTTTTTTTTTCTTGCCGTACGCAGGCCTCCCACTGTTGTGGCCTCTCCCGCTGTGGAGCACAGGCTCCAGACGCGCAGGCTCAGCGGCCATGGCTCACGGGCCCAGCCGCTCCGTGGCACGTGGGATCTTCCCGTACCGGGGCACGAGCCCGCGTCCCCTGCATCGGCAGGCGGACTCTCAACCACTGCGCCACCAGGGAAGCCCCCCTCTGCCTTTTGATGCAGCTCAATCCCAACTTGCCCAGACTGAAGGCCAGGGCAGAACAACCCTTCCTAGAGAGAGGGCTGCTGTTTTCCCAGAGGGTTGTCATCATCCAGGGATGGGGCCCTCTTTACAGCCTCCTGGCCGATCTCCCCAGGAGGAAATGAGGATCCTCCACTGCCACTGCTGGGAGGTGCTGGGATCGGCAGAGGCCACACAAGCAGGTCACTGTCCCCCTCCTTCTCTTCACTCACCCTGTAACTCCTCCTCCCAGCCAGCCTGTGCCATCTGGGAGCAGCAAGGGTGGGGCTGAAAGATACTGTCCCCAGCACCTGGCTGGTTCCATGACCATAAAATCAAGCCTTCCATTTCACTTCAGAGGAGACCCTGATTCCTGGGGGCGCATGGCACCCCAAGTGGGGCAGAAAGTTCTGGACCCTGAAACCTTCAGAGGACAAAGAGGAAGGCCCAGGAGGTATCTCCAGGCCCCAGGACAATCCACAAAGGCTCAAGGCTTGAGGGCCAGCACCTGGGGCCCCTCTGGCCTCTGTGAGGCCTCCATTCTCTCCGCCCCCTGGTCTGTGAACCAGGCCCTCCTGGAAGCTGCCCTGAGCATTTCCACACCCCCCAGCCCTTCCACCTGGCCTCCTCCCGCTGCCCGATTCCCCATGGCTTCCATTTCCATCTCCCTTCTGCCCATGGAGCATGCTCTGGTCAGCTCCACTGGGATCTGTGGATGTCTCACCCGCTCCCCCGTCCCATCTCCTCCTCAACTGTATCATTTGCATAATTTTCCTCCCAGAATTTCGGGAGTAAAGCCCATTTCTCTTGCCCTACTACCGGTGGCAGGCAGCCTAGTGGCTCAGAGTATACAGGCCTGGAGTGACTTCCTGGGTTCCAATCCCAGCTGTGCCCGACGACTGGCTGTGTGACTTCTGCACAAACAAGTTAACCCCTCGATGCCTCAGTTTCCCTGTCTGTAAAACAGGGGCAAAAAGAGCACCTTCCTCCCCGGCTCCCTGTGAGAATGAGAAAAATTAACCCAGATGTTGCCCTCCAAATTGTGCATGGGACCTCATCAGTGCTCAATCATAAATCAGTGTGTGCTTTGTTTTCTTGTGTTTTGTTTTCTCTGAACTTGCACCTCTGAAGTAGGGTTCTTCAGGGACAAACCCCAAAACCGACGTGGCTCTCCCTCAAGGTCCTCGTCACTTCCACTTCCCGGCTTGGTTTCCGGAGCAGGGATCCCTTTCCTGTTCACTTGATGTGTGTGGGGAGTGTGGGAGCAGAGGGGAGCCGGGCATGCCCTTTTGACCTTGGAGGAAAAAGTAGCAGCCCAGGCACAGGATTGAGGACCAGAAAGCAGACCTGAGGGGTCAGCTCAGCTCTTGGGTTTCAAAGCAGCCAGGCCCCGTCCCACAGCAGGAGACACTGAGAAAAGGATAGAAAGTTTCTGAGGGGAAACTGGCGTTATCTGGAAAACAGCTCTCCTGCTCCGCCTCCTCCGTGTGTTCCCGCAGTCCTCTCTCTGGGCAGAAATGTCTGGAAAACAATGACTCATGTGCTGGACAGCCGCTGGGGCCACCAAGGCCACGCCCCTGGCCCTGAGCTGCCCCAGGAAGGACCCAGCATCCCCAGAGACCAAGCTGGGGCCGAGACTTCCCTGAAGCAGCTTCCTGCAGACGCTTTTTATGTCTGTTTTCCGAGCCTCACTAGAGCAGAAGAGCCAGGGAGCTCTTCTCCCTGGACGCACAGGTTTCTTAGGTAGCATGGCCTTCAGGTGCGGCTGGATCCAGAGCTTCTGATGGTGTCCTTGAGACTCTGCTTCTCCTTATCTCTTGGCTCCACCTTCCTCTGTTTCCCTCTGTTTTGGCATCATTTACAGACTCCATGTGGGGACCAGGCTGCTGCCAGCAGCTCCAGACTTACATCAGCCATGCTGCCTGTAGTTCTGGAGTTTAGGGAAAAAAAAAAAAAAAGAATTTCAGGAATCAATTCCCAGTGGCTCTGATTGCATCACACATGCTGTTCCCTGAATCGGCCCCTATGACCAGGGACGTGTGGTGTTTTGATTGGTCAGGCCTGAGGTCATTAGGGGTGTCGTCTTGAGGACCAAGAGTTGAGAGTGGATTGGTTGCCCAGTACAATCATGGTGGCATTGTAGGAGAAGGAGGAGTGGACGCTGGGCAGGCAGGTACAAGTGATGCTCACCCTGGGCTGAAAAAGGTGCCACGGGAAACTTGGGGAGGGAGCACATCACTCCACCTGTGGGAGTCTGTGAAGACTTCCCAAGGGAAAGGATATTTGGAGCCAGGCGTTGAAGGATGAGTAGGAGTTTGCCAAGTAGCAGCATATAGGGGTGATGCTGAGCTTGTGATCCAGTGCATGTGAAGTAGGCATAGACAGGAAACTTGATCGTTACTCATGTGTCCCATCTCTGTGTCTAGCGATGGTCCATTCTGCAGGATCTGCCATGAGGGAGCGAATGGGGAGAGCTTGCTGTCTCCATGTGGTTGCACCGGCACACTGGGCGCTGTGCACAAGAGCTGTCTGGAGAGATGGCTTTCCTCATCCAATACCAGCTACTGCGAGCTGTGCCACACGGAGTTTGCAGTGGAGAAGAGGCCCCGGCCCCTCACAGAGGTATGCTTGGGAGTCTGAGGTTGGAGTGGGCAGAGGGGAAGAAGGTAGGCGTGGGGCAGGAGGAGGGAATTGCCCTGGAGGATCCTGGGGGGCTGGGGAAGCAGCTTCTCTATAGGGAGGAACCTTTCTCCTGTCCCCAGGGTCAGTTCTGCTGATGGGGGTGGGGAACCGGGCCTGAGATTCCAGACCTGACAGACCCTGTGCCTCCTCCCTGTTTTGATCACTTCAGGTGACCCTAAGGCTTAGACCTGAGGAATGAGAAGGGAGTGCCCAACCTGAGGAAGGGCAGTCCTGGCAGAGGGCACAGCAAGTGCAAAGGCTCTGAGGCCAGGAGAAGCTTGGTGTTTTTGACAAAGCCCACGTGGCTGGAGTGGAGCTAGTTAAAGGAGGAGGAGAGTGGCCCAGAAGGAGGGGTAGTGGCCTTGCCGGGGGGCTTTGTGGGCCAAGCCTGGGAGCTTAGACTGTAGCCTGAGTGTGCTGGGTGGGGGTTGAGATGGGATATTCCCAGGCATGACGGGAGCCACATGGCTTTCCAGAGCATTGCTGGTTGCCCGGGTGCCCTCCAGGCTCCTCTCTGCCCAGCTTGGCTTGGCATGGGGCAGCTGAGAGCTGCAGGGGGATGTCACTGTGCCGAGGTGTGGGCTCCTGGAAATGCCCCTGGCCCACCCGGGACATTGGGCTCTTAGGAGAACAGTTGGAGGGAGAGCCAGCCTGCCTGCACCGCTCCCCCCCACACGCTCCCACCCCAGTGCCTTTGCACATGCTCTTTCTGCAGCCTCGAGCGCTGTCCCCCCCATTCTTCACCAGGCCCCTTCTGCTCATTTGGTTCTCTGTGGTGTCACCTCCTCGGCATAGCCTTCCCCATCCGGATCATTCACCCTGTTTCATGCCTCCCCCGACTAGCATGGGAGCTATGGGCAGGGACTTTTTCCTGCCATCAACTGTGGCAGGCAGTGTAGCATAGAGGCCAAGACGCACAGGTCCTGGGACAAGACTTCCTGGGCTCCAGTCCTGGCTTTGTGGACGACTAGCCATATGAGTTTGCACAAATGGGTCAGCCTCTCTGTGCCCTCAGTTTCCCCCATCTATAAAACAAGGTCATGGGACTTCCCTGGCGGTCCAGTGGTTAAGACTCCGTGCTTCCACTGCAGGGGGCATGCGTCTGATCCCCTGCATGGCCAAAAACACCAAAGAACCAAAAAACAAAACACAGGGGCAGAAGTGCCCCGCACCTATCCGGGCCTGGCCTGTCATCGTCATCGTCTCCATAAATATTTGAAAGAAGGAATGAACGCAGGGAGGTGCCAGGCAGGAGGCTGGTCCTGCAGGGCCCAGTGATGAAGATGGGCATCAGCAGAAGGGGCGGAGGGCCTGGCGGTCCTGCACCCCATCCCCCCGCAGAGGCTCGAGGGAGGGCGGTGCATGACGGTCTCTCTCAGCGGCTCCCCCTCCCTTCTTCCCCGCAGTGGCTGAAGGACCCAGGGCCTCGGACAGAGAAGAGGACACTGTGCTGCGACATGGTGTGCTTCCTGTTCATCACGCCTCTGGCCGCGATCTCAGGCTGGCTGTGCCTGCGTGGGGCCCAGGACCACCTCAGGCTCCATAGCCGGCTGGAGGCGGTGGGGCTCATCGCCCTCACCATTGCTCTCTTTACCATCTACGTCCTCTGGACGCTGGTGAGTGGCTGCCTGCCACAGAGCAGGCATCTGCGAGCAGTCAGGCCCGGGGTTTGGTCAGTGGCTTGGAGGGGGTAGGGGGCGCCCTGCCTGCCTCGGTTTGTGGCTGGCCCTCGGGTGGAAGCAATTCCCAGCATCTCATGGAGCTCCAGATTCCAAGCTGGTCCAAGGTCCAGGGAGCCAGGCGTGAACCTTCTGCCCCAAGGATACAAGGGCACGTGATCACCTCTGCTGAGTGCAGGCCCTGCCAGCCACGAGCTCCACCAAGACTGTACTGGCGGTGGAGGGCGGGTGAGGGGGTTGGGGGGGGAGAGGCAGAGGGACACCAAAAGGCTGCGGAAGAAAGAGTAGGAGAAAGAGAGACAGAGAGAGAGGACCATCAAGAGACAGAGAAGGGACTTCCCTGGCGGTCCAGTGGTTAAGACTCCACGCTTGCACTGCAGGGGGCATGGGTTGATCCATGGTCCGGGAACTAAGATCGATCGCCCCACACGGGGGTGGGGTGGGTGCTGAGAGAGAAAACGACTGGGGTTGAGAGAGAGGGAGTGTAGTGGGGTGTTGTCCCCGGCTTCTGGCAGGCATGAGAACCCTCACTCAGAGAGGAAAGGTCCCCAGAGTCTGGCCCCTCAGACAGAACCACTGGCCTCCAGCTGTGGGGCACTCCCTCCTCAAGAATTGTTTCCCAGCACATCCACCAAGCAGGTTTTTTTTTTTTTTTGTGGTAGCGGGCCTCTCACTGTTGTGGCCTCTCCCGTTGCGGAGCACAGGCTCCGGACGCGCAGGCTCAGCGGCCATGGCTCACAGGCCCAGCCACTCCGCGGCATGCGGGATCCTCCCGGACCAGGGCACGAACCCGTGTCCCCTGCATTGGCAGGCGGACTCTCAACCACTGCGCCACCAGGGAAGCCCCAAGCAGGTTTTTTAATACAAGTAGGATGAAATCATAGGTCCTGCTTTGCAGTCTGCTTGTTTTCACTTTGCTAATGTCCTTTAAAAAAAACAAAAGGCAGCCACCCAACAATCCTTGATTGTATGGGCATGCTGTATTTTTTTAACTAATCCCTTTTGATGGACACTGGGATCATTTCCAATGTTTTTTTTTTGTTGGTTTGTTTTTTTGTTTCCCTTCTTTTTTTTGCCGTTATAAACTGTGTTTTGGGTGCCACCTGTGCAAATGTTTCTTGGAACTGGCTTGGTTAAAGAGTATGAACCATTGACATTTATTGGAAAAAAAAAGTTTTTTTTTTTAATAGATTTGACTCATTAGAGCAGTTTGAGGTTAAACAGCAAAATGGAGCATAAAGTACAGAGTTCTCCAAAATCCTCCCCCACACCTGCAGAGCCTCCTGCACGATCAGCAGGGCACCAGAGCAGTGCATTTATCACAGTCGATGAACCAACACTGACACATCATCACCCCCAGCCCATAGTTTACATTAGGGGTTCACTCTTGGTGTTGAACAATTTGTGGGTTTAGACAAATGTATAATGACATGTATCCACCATTAGAGTGTCATACAGAGTATTTTCACTGCCCTAAAACCCCTCTGTGATCCTCTGGTTCATCTCTCCCTCCCCCAAGCCCTGCTAACCACTGCTTCTCTTACTGTCTCCATAGTTTTGCCTTTTCCAGAATGTCCTATAGTTGGAATCATGCAGTCTATAGCCTTTTCAGTGAAAGCACCGAGTCCTAACCACTGGACCGCCAGGGAATTCCCTGTAGCCTTTTCAGATTTGCTTCTTTCCCTTAGTCATATGCATTTAAGCTTCCTCCATGTCTTTTCATGACTTGATAGCTCATTTCGTTTTGGTGCCAAATAACATTCCATCGTCTGGATGTCCCACAGTTTATTTATCCACTTACCCACTGAAGGACATCTTAGTTGCTTCCACATTTTGGCAGTTATGATCCATTGACGTTTGGCCCCTTCCAAGAGGCTTTATCACTTCACTGCCACCCTCTGAGAGACAGAAGGGGACCCCCCCCCCTTCCACACACACACACACACACACACAGAGTCTCTCACCTTTGCAGGGCCCTCAGTGCTGGTGGGGAGGTTCCCCAGGTGAGGGAATGGGTGTGTGTGCACTGTCTGTGTGAGAAATGCCTGGATGCTGCCCCTGCTTCTGCAAGCAGGAGCCTGGTCCTGGTTAGGTCGAGGCAGATGCCTCAGGGGCCCGCTTTTCATCTCTTGGGGGTAGAGGCTGGATGGCCAGAGGCTGGCCCTCCCACTCATCTCCACCCTGCCCTGCAGGTCTCATTCCGCTACCATTGCCAGCTGTACTCCGAGTGGAGAAGGACCAACCAGAAAGTGCGCCTGAAGATCCGGGCCACCGATGGCCCCGAAGGCACCCAGCACTCCTCTCTGGCAGCTGGGCTCCTGAAGAAGGTGGCAGAGGAGACGCCTGTGTGAAGGCCGGGCTGGCAGGGCCAGAGGCAGCTGGCGATGCCCTGGTGTTTGGAAGGACAGAAACTGCCCGACACTTCCGCACAGCTGGAATGCTTCTTAGGCCAAGAGATGCCAAAGTGGAGCTGATTCCGTGATTCCCGTGTGAAGCTATTCTCAGATCGTTTTGCACACTCTTACACACGAGGAGAACAGACGGACGTGGTCCCGAGCTTCGGATGGAGCAGGCACCCTGATCTCATTCTGAGGTCTACCTGGCCCCTCCTGGGCCAGCAGCCATGGCCAGAGGCGAGTCGCGGGCACCCATCGAGCTGGGAGGTTCCGCAAGCTTCTTGCACTTTTCTGCACCTGGCAGGCTCACATTCCCGGCACCCTCAACTTTATAAAGTTGCACCGTGTTTCAAAACCCACCCCCCTACCCCACCCCACCCCCAATGAATAAAAGGAGCCCTTGCTGGACAAAACGGACCTGTCAGTCACGTTTCTGAGGCCTCAAAGTGAGGGCACGGGGACCGAGGGGAGTCAGGACCACACAGAGGTAACAGCAGCAACAACCAAGGCTCTCAGCTGGTTTGAGGGATCACAGGGCTAGAAGCAAAGTGCGAGTTTTCAAGTGAAGAGCAGGTAGCAAGGCTATGTATTAAATGATTTAAAATAAATATACATAAGAATAATGTCTACTTCCTGTGTGTCTCCCGTGGGTCAGATACCCCGCTGGGCCCTTTACACTCACTCACAAGTAATGTCCACACTTACCGAGGGTCACCCTGAACAGGGCCCAGTACTTTTTTTTTTTTGGCCACATCATGCAGCATGTGAGGTCTTAACTCCTCAACCAGGGATCGAACCCTCACCCCCTGCATTGGAAGCACAGAGTCTTAACCACTGGACCGCCAGGGAAGTCCTGAGTTGTAGTTTGGTGCTAGGCTGACTTTCATGACCCTTAACCCTAGCAGAGAGAGAGCAAGTCTTAGACTCAGATCCTTTGACAGAGCGTATGACTGAATTTACACTTTAACAGCATCATTCTCTTATTTATTTTTTACAATAAGCTATTTATAGTAGGGTTTCAATGTGGGCTGTGAGGTAAAGCAACATTTTAACATCCTTTTTCTCTTTGACTTCACTGGGAGGCTTGCAGGATCTTAGTTCCCCAACTAGGGATCGAACCCAGGCCTTGGCAGTGAGAGGGCAGAATCCTAACCACCAGACCGTCAGCGAATTCCCAAAACATCCTTCTTTTAAAGAAAATAAAGTGTCAGTTACAGGAAAGAGTGAAGGAATTAATAGTGCAGGCAATGGCTAAACCCAGGAATCTGGGCAGTGTTGGATTAAATCAACCAGCCTATAGAGGAGCACAGCCTAGTAGAAAGTTTGTCTCCTCAGCCTGGGCTTGGCTTGTGGCTCATCTCCAGTCACACCCACTGCCGGAGAAGGGATCAGAGAAAAGGTGCCTTCTTGTCCCCGCTGCTTTGTATTCGGCCTCCTCTCCATGATTCTGACAGACTGCTGTGGCCTCTTCCGCCATTTCTGAGCCCTGTTGGGCGAGGGAATTCAGAGATTCATGAGGCTTCTTCTGGTCCAGGGGCCCCTCTGGTCTCGAGAGATCTAAGGGGGAGGGGGGAACTTCCCTGGCTGTCCAGGCCAAAAAAAAAAAAGAGAGAGAGAGAGAGAGAGAGGTCTAACGGGGAGGAAAGGAAACTGAGATAGATTCCAGTGGGACCATGTGAAGAGGGTTGGTGTGCACAGGGGATTTTAGTAGATCAGAGATTTCCGGGGGGAGGGGGCGGGGTGGGTGGGTGGAGATGAGAGGAGGGGCTTGCAGATGGGCAAGAGAAAGGAGTTCTGAGACAGGTGAGTCTGGGAAGTTCTTGGGAATGGGAGCTGGAAAGAGAGGGTGGGGCCTATTCTCTGCCTTAGCCTGGGCTATTGGACTTATTCTCCGGGCCTGGAGTTCTCAGCCTGGCTGGATTAAGTATTTAATTTGGAGGAAGGTGTGGCAGGTGAGATAGTTCCTCAGAGCCTGATGAAATGTAGTTATTTTGTGAGATAGGGGGAAAAAAACCCATTTTTCCCATTGTGAGCTTAGAGTTTGGTGGTTAGATGGGAACTTCTTCAAGATCCAGTGAAGCATTTATTTCAAAGTACCAGAGACAACAGAGACCAGGGGTGGCTGCTGGGTAAGGGAGCCTGAGACCTCTGAATGCTGGGGGCTCTGGCCTCTTCCCAGGCCACTGTGGCTGTCCCAGGACATGGTCCTGTAACAGCCCTGAAAACCCATTTGTGGACAGGGCCAAGCTCTCAGGGCAGAGGGACCCACGGTCAGGCAGGAAGGAGCCTCCATCGTGTGATTTCTATCACCATGTTTGGCTTCTTGCTTGTTCATTCACTCAAGAAACATTCATAAGCACATTCAAAGTCTCCAGCTAGGCGTCTGGTTGTTGACGGCTGTTAGTGAGAGAGACCTAGGCCATGGGCTCTGCGCCCAGGACTTCTCAGAGTGGTGGGGAGACAGGTCGGATAGAGCCCAGATATTCTTGGTGCAGGACGATACTTGCTTAGAGAGAGAGCATTTTACACATTTGTCCTACGGCCTGGTCTTTCAGTGTCCTACCCTTGCCTGCCTAACTCCTTTCTAGCCTAGTAAACAGAACTTTCGCTGCCCTTCTGCCCTAGCTGTGATTACAGAAAGCTGGGAGTGACGAGGTCCACGTGTGGGGGGGTGGAGAGATGGTGCCTCTACCAGACCTGGAGAGCGGATGGAGTATCCAGTAGGCGCCAAACGCAAGTTAGTTGCGAGAATGAATTAGTAACAGCTGACGATGCGCGCCTGCGCGCGGCGGGGGCGTGGCCCGGAACAGGGGCGTGGCCCGGGGTTGGAGGGAAGGAGGCGGGAGGCCGCCGCGGCGCGAGCAGACGTTACTGGTCGAGCTGGATCACGTGAGCACGCAGGCGCAGCGCCGCGCATCCCGCTCGCTCACACAAAGCCCAGACGCGGAGAAAATGGCGGCAGGGGTCGAAGCGGCAGCCGAGGTGGCGGCGACGGAGCCCAAAATGGAGGAGGAGAGCGGCGCGCCCGGCGTGCCGAGTGGCAACGGAGCTCCGGGCCCGAAAGGGTGAGTACTCCACGGCTCCTTGTCCCTGGCCGGGCACTTCTGCGGCGGCCGGCGGCGGCTCTGTTAGGTCTTGGCGGCTTCCCACCGGCGCGGCCTCGGCCGGGCTTTCCCCTCAGGGTCTGCCGAGGGTGGGGGCCGCCCAGGCCGTGAGGGATGAAGCCGGGCGGCCCCGGGAGCGCCTCTAGGACAGCTCCTTCTTCCCAGGTCTCGGGCCTCAACTCTCCCGGTCCCTCCAGGCCGGGTCCGACCCCGACCCCGACGCAAAGGCCTCAGGCTGGGCCTCTGCGCGCGGGGATAATGGCGCGCGGGCCACGGAGCCGATGAGCCCCGCAGTCCGCGACCCGCTCGCCTGTCGGGTGACCTTGGTTGGGCGCGTGGTTTCACGTCTCTCCGCAATGGCCTGGGGCCTCAGTTTCCCGATCGGTAAAGTGGGGGGAGGGGAGGGATTGCGCACGCAGGATCTCGCCCGTTGTCGGTCCGGGTAAACGGTAGCAGAGGCGGGTGGGTATCGGGAAGGACCGCGAGGCCGGCTCCGGGAGCCTCCTCCCCCCCCCCCGCCCCCCGGCGCGCGCCGTTCCCCTCCTTTCCAGCCCCCCCTCCCCCGTCCCCGCGATAAGTGCCTCTGTCGGAACCGCCCCTCGCTCCACGCTCTGGCCATGGCTCAAGTCCCTTACCTCCTCCCCAGGTGCGCAGTAGGTATTTGTGGAGAGATCGGACCTGCTGCTCAATGTTCAGCCGTAGAAACAAACTATAGGGGGGAAAAAAAAAGGAAACGTTCTCTTCCGTGTTCCAGGGGAAGATTTTTCCATCATCAGGCGGGTTAACCCATTTCCAAACTCCGTCACCCTTTCAGTCCTGGTTAGAGGTCTGTCTCGGGTCCTCGGTTTTTAAAGTTTCCATAAAGCTTTAAAGCATCACCTTATGTCCCCTTGAACCCCATTCATTCTGATTACAGGCGCCTGAAAGATGGAGAGACGTTTTGCCTCCTCCCGGCAGCTGTCGGGGGGAGGACAGGGGAAGGCTGGGCACACATTTGATTTGCCACATACGTTTTTTTAAAATTGTGGTAACATACGTAAGGTGAAATTTACAGTTTTAGCCATTTTTAAGTGTACGATTCTGTGGCGTCAACTGCATTTGCGGTGTTGTGCAGCCATCACCAGTATCCACATCCAGAACTTTTTCATCATTCCAATTAAACAGTAACTTCCTCTTCTCCCCCTCTCCTGGTTACCTGTGTTATACGTTCTGTCTCCTATGAATTTGCCTTCCCACAAATTTTTAATTGGAGTTCGTGGGGATTAAAAGTGAATGTAGTTAAAACGCTTTGTTAATGAACACTCACTAAATACTAGCTATGTTGTTGAACTTTCTCTCCTTAGGTGGGGAGGAACAAAATACCGTGGTTACTGGTCCTTGGAAATCAAGAGAAAGGCATCTTAGAAGTATTCCCAACCCTTTATTATTGAAAACTCTGGAAAGGGATGTGTTCATTTAAACTTTTTTCATTACCTATTTCCTTTATTTCTTTATCACAGGATGGAGTGCTGCTAGAATCGTGCTAGGTGAGAAGTTATTAGTTATAGATTATAGCATCTGGGGTACATTTTTCAAATTTCCCATTTTCCACTGTCCATTTCCAAATAGTCATTTTGTGACTGATTCCAAATAGTCATTTTGTGACGAACGTTAACACATGGGCTATTAGAAAGAATCTGAAGGTTTCAGAGCTAAAAGAGCCCTTGTTGGAAAGAACCTCAAAGTCTAGGACTGCTTAGTAGAGACTATTTTAGAAAGTTACGAACACTTAGATCTGTTTGGGAGGGCCATTGGAAAAGTTAGTGTTCGTTGTGTTTTTTTTACATCACAGAGTTTTTAAAGCAGAGTTCTTTAGAAAACAACCCCCCTACCCCCACAGGGAAGGCCAAGGAATATTTTTGTAGTAAAGTAATTGTTCTGTGGTATTAGTAAAAGGAGTTACTAGGTAGGGAGCATGGAGGGGCTCCCCTCCCCCCAACCTAACCAGCTGGGGGCAGTTAAGAGGTGTTCCTCTAGGGGGAGGAGGATGAAAGATGATGGAGAGAGGCACAGGAGAGTGTCCAAAGACTAGGGATTTTTATATATTTATATATTTGATATGTATTTATAAAGAACCCAAACTGCTGGAGCACTGGGGGCCAGCTGGTGGGCAATGAATTCCAGACGAAGGAATTTAGATTTTTATCTTGAAAGCCTTTGAGGGATGGGAAATGAGTGAGACTGGATTCTTCTTACCTTTGTCTCCACCAGGAGTGGAGTGTGCTGTAAACCAAAAAGGCAGTGAGATAGCAAGCTTGATGAGGACCCCAGATGGGACAGCTTGTTTTGCAGTTCCTTTTCTTCTGGGTATAAGAGGAGGATTTGTTTTATTTTGATGAGAAATCTGTTCCATCTAAAGACAGTCAAGGGACTTCCCTGGTGGTGCAGCGGTTAAGAAGCCGCCTGCCAGTGCAGAGGACACGGGTTCAATCCCTGGTCTGGGAAGATCCCACATGCCGTGGAGCAATTAAGCCCGTGCACCACAGCTACTGAGCCTGCACTCTAGAGCCTGCAAGCTGCCACTGCTACTGAAGCCCGCGTGCTTAGAACCCGTGCTCTGCAACAAGAGAAGCCTCCACAGTGAGAAGCGCGCTCACCACAACTAGAAAAGCTTGCATGCAGCAGCAAGACCTAATGCAGCCAAAAATAAATGAATAAAAAAAAAAATTAAAAAAATAAATTCTGAAGTTAAAAATAATAATCAAGATTCAGAGTTAGAGTATATTAATCAGGAGGTAAAAGCGTTCATTTTAGAGGACTATGTAGGCTTAGGTTTGATTTTTTTTTTTTAATTTAAAATTTTATTTTTTAAAAATAAAGCTTGCACTGTCCATTTAAAATCAGTGACTTAACCTACTCCACTTTCAGAGTAACCTTGTGGCTGAATCAGAAAACTGAGAGAGAGGCTATTTTAAAAATGAAACTTTGTATTTAGTATAAATTCCTGGGGATGTAATGTTAGTGTTGACACTGTTTTACAGTCAAGAAAAACTTTTTTTTTTTTTTTTTTTAAACAATTGAGAAGACCCAGGTTAAGGAAATTGACCCAAAGAATCTGGGGGAGGCCATCTTGACTCCAGGTCCTTTGCTGCTTCCACACACCACCCTGGTAACCTCTCACTGAACACAGTTATTTAAAGTGTTTTTTTTTTAACCAGATTCTCCGTGCTTTGCAATGATTTGAGTGTTTGCTGTACTTTAAAAAGTGATGGTATACTTGATAATAATTTTGAGGCACATTTGATTGTGAGCTCAAGATTAGAATAGGGGCTGTAGGTTGTTTGAATGCATGCTGCCAGCTCTTTGCTTTCACTTTGCTCTTTGATTTTATTCATGGCTAGGCAGGGAGATGCTAGTCTGCAAAGATTAGGTTGCTTGTTTCATTTAGGAGTTTGCAGATGGTCTCTCCCATTACCATGTTTTGCAGTCATAGAGGTGAAAGCTGAATTGCTCCTTTGGTAGTCTGTAATGAGTACAGTGCCTAGGTTTCCTCAGCCACGGCCCCAGTGGGCTTATTTTAAAGCTTAATCAGTATGTGCAATGGTAGAAGGCAAGGAGTGAATCATTCTCCAGAAAATTTTTGGTACAAAAATATATCATTGCCACAGTTAGTGTGCCAAGTCTCTCCTTTAAACTTGTCAGAGTGGATAAGTAACCTCCTTGCACAGATGAAGGAACTGAGGCCTGACAAAGAGTTGGTGACATTGGGGTTCAGACCTAGATAACCCTACCTCTTAGTCACCCGTAGTACTGCTCCCTTAGGTATTGTGCTTAACATTTACCAACCTGCTTTTTGTTAGGCTGATTGTTGATTCTCAAGACATCCCTGTGAGCTACATGGATACAGGTTATGCTGGTTTTGCTGGTAAAGAACCAGAGATGGAAAGCGCTTAAGTCACGTGGGTAGTGAAGAGGTGGACCTGGAGCTAGAATAGTGCTGTGAATAGTGCTCTCCACATCTTAAATGCATTAGGGGAAACTCAGGATTGAAAGGGTTTCTGTGAAGAGTCATTTTACATAAGGGATGGTTCTCAAGGGAATATGGGGGGTGGGGGAGTCTTTTCCCTCAGGAGATGTGGTCAGGATTTCAAGGTATCGGGGTTGCCGTTTCAAACTACACTTGATTGAAAAACTGTGAGAATAATGAGAGTATTATATGTGAGAGGGAATGCCATGGAGGCGTAAGGGAGGGTAGGGATTCACTGTTTTACATGGTGAATGTGGCAGCCCTTGGTGAAGTAGGCAGGCACTCAATCTTTTTACTTGTGATCTTTATGTACAGTATAATTCTAGTATGGTGGAGCAGTGACATGTTAAATTATCAATTTTCAAAGAATGCAGTCAGTGAAACAATTCCAAAGCCATATTAAACATACTTAATCTATTTTAATGATTTGAGAGGTTCTTGCAGATACTTTGGCCTTATCTTTATTGATGTATCATGAATTAGGTTGATAGAATGTCAGAAAAAGTTTTTTAACATATTGGGTCTATTTAGAACTTCAGGTAGATGATTGGGTGCCAGAATCAGATGGGGTGTTCATTGGGAATTGGGAGCCACTTAGCAAGGAGAATATTGGTAAGACATTTAGCTTGCTTAGGTAGCTTCAGTTTCTTTGAAAGATGACAAATTTGTTACTTTATATAGGAGTTAAAAGTCAAGTTATATTGGGGTCAGGTTTGAAATTTAAGAAACTAGTGGAAACTTAAAAAGTGTATAATTGGGGCTTCCCTGGTGGCGCAGTGGTTGAGAGTCCGCCTGCCGATGCAGGGGACACAGGTTCGTGCCCCGGTCTGGGAATATTCCACATGCCGCGGAGCGGCTGGGCCCGTGAGCCATGGCCGCTGAGCCTGCACGTCCGGAGCCTGTGCTCTGCAACGGGAGAGGCCTGAGTACCGCCAAAAAAAAAAAAAAAAAAAAAAAAAGTATGATTGGCACAATAAACTGAATAAGTTGGAAGTGTACGATTTGATACCCTCACTGAATCAAGATAATAAATACAACCATAACCCCCTTTGCTCCCCCTTTGTAATCCTCTGAGTCCTTTTTTTCCCCACCCCCAGGCCATTAGTATGCATCAGTGGTTCTCAGTGGGGTGATTTCTTCTTTCCCTTCAGGGGACGTTTGGAAGTGTCTTGGAGATACTTTTGGTCTTCATTTTCAAGTCTGAGGAATGGGGCTGCTACTGGCCTCTCTGGGGTAGAGGTCAGGGATGCTGCTGAACATCCTACAGTGTACAGGGCAGCCTCCCACAACAAAAGGATTATCTGGCCCCCAAATATCAGTAGTGTTGAGGTTGAGAAAACCCACTATAGATTAGTTTGCCAGATTAGATTTTCTCAAATATAGTTGTATATGATGAAATATTACCATATGTACTCCTCTTTTGTCTGATTTCGAGTGTAAGTATTTTGAGATTCATCCACGTTGTGTGTAGTTCATTACTTTTTGCTGAGTAGTATTTCAGTGTATGGATATACTATAGTTTGTTTATTCATTTACCTGTTAGTAGACATTTAGATTTCCTTTTGGGATATTACAAGTAATGTTGCTATGAGCATTCGGGTCTAAATTTTTGTATGGATATATTTTCTTCTGGGTAAGTATCTAGTTGTGGATAATGTATGGTAGGTGTGTTTTAACATTTAAGATTCTATAATCTAAATTTGGGGTATTTAGGATAAAGCAGTTTATTTCATCAGTGTAGCTAAATTATAATCTACCTATAAAAATGTGCTTCTAAAAGGTTTTCACAGTTAAGTGTTATATGTATTTTAGGGCTAGAAGCATATTCCCCTAATTTTATCCCGAAGGTAAGTGAGAAAATTGAATTAAACATTTAATAAATGGGCTTTTCTTAAACTGTCACATCATCTATACTTGAACATGCGTCACGTGAGGTTTCTTTGAGGGTGGTTTTCTACAATTCTGTCAAGAATAGAGTTGATGGTGATTATTAGAGTTACAAAAAGGTCAATTTTTTAAGAAACTGGAAGTGATGAGATAGGAGGAAACTTCTCAGAGAGAGGAAATGATTAGCCAGAGAAAGACTTGGGTGTAGTAGTGCTTTGCTCACACCTTGGCCATAACCCATTTGAGCTGCTTTCTTGATGATGAGCCATGTGAGGTGGATTAACCCCAAACCAAATCCCCAGCTTCTGGGGTTAGATTGGGTAGTTTATTCTTAGCAGTAATGATGCATGGCAGAATATGGCCTAGACACTTTGTTACCTACTATGTCTTGTAATTCGTTATTTATACATTTTGTAACTAATAAGGTGAGCTGGGCAGTCTTTGAAAACCCAGGCTGGAAGCATTACTGTGTCATGAACCCTGTGTCAGAATAATGTTTTTTAATGTAGATTGTAGAATATTTGGGTTTCAAAAGAAACCAATTCTAAAATATATTCCTACCCACAGGCCCTCTGTAGGCCCATGAAATGTAGGTTGATCTACATTTTATGAATTGTTGTAACACACTTCCTCCTTATGTAGGGAGGGTGAGATGCATGCTCTGTCTGGCAGACGGGTGCAGGGCTTTCATATGGAGTGGATGGGTGGACTGTGCTTGTGGTGTGCAGTCAGCATGAGGAGGGTCTGTTGTGAGCCTGGGTAGACAGAGTGAAGAATTCTAGGAATCTGGGGATTGGTGTGGCCCTACTCCCCCTCCCCCATCTGCCGGCCCATGTGAAGGTCTGTTTATTGCATGTTGGTATAGTTCAGATCATAGAGGAAGTTGCTTTCCTTAGTTTTGCCTAGGGTAATAACTTCACTGGGTTACCACTTGGCACGGCTGTGTTTGGATATGAGGGACCAGTAGAAAAAAATACTTTGGGGACTACAAAAGGTTGCTGACTTAAATTTTTCCAAGTACACTGAAAATCCTCCAGCTACCATTGATGTTTGAACAATACCCCTCCCCCACACAGGGAAGACATATCTTAGAATAAAGATCAACCCTTTACGTTAAAGAAGGTGGTCTTATAAATCATCAATGCTGTAATCTTGACTTTTTGTTTTCTTTCCATTTTTGTTGTGGATCACAAAGTCTCTGCTAGAATCTGTAGTTTGGGAGTCCCTTGATTATCACTGGTGGAAAGCATAGGGCTTGGGAAGCAGAAAGTGCTGGACTTAGTGCCCTGAGAGGACTTCTGTGGCTGCTGCCTCCCCAGTTGTTCCTGGTCAGCTCTCACAGGTGTCTGCCTATGGTCAAAGGGGGCTCGGAACAGCCACACGCAGCCGGCACAGGGCCTTGCCCTGCTGTGCACACCCTGTCCGGTTCCTGGGCTATGGACTGGGCTTCCAGCCTGTCTTGTTCTGTGCTTTGGGAGCCTGCGTTTCTTGTGAAACTTTTCCTGCCCACTCTTAAGCCAGATTCATACCTGTAGAGCTTAGAAATGTTAACTCCATGGAAGCACCTAACACACAAAGGTAAAGAGGATTACAGGAAAGGCCATGTCAGAAAAACGAATCCACCCTTCTTTGCCAAAGGTGGAATTGTTTGCGTGCTGTCTTTTACCTACCAGCGTTGCTCAGACTTCAGTTTCCCTAGCCTCAAAGTAATAGGGTTGAGTAGAGAATGGTTTCTTTCCCTTAAAAATTTTGTTTTTAAAAATTGTGGTAAAATATATGTAAATTTTGCCATTCTAAGATGATTACGTGTACAGTTTAGTGGCATTAGGTACAGTGTTGTACACTATGCCAATAGCCACTCGCCATTTCCAGAACTTTTTTCTTTTATCATCCCAAACAGAAACTCTAGCCATTAAACAGTAACTCGCCATTCCCACCTCTCCCCAGTCCCTGGTAACCTCTATTCCTTTTGTCTCTATGTCTGGCTTATTTCACTTAGCATAATGTTTTCAAAGTTCATCTGTGTTGAAGCATGTATCAGCACTTCATTCTTTTTTTATGGCTGACTAAGTAATATTCCATTGTATGGATCTACCACATTTAGTTTATTTCATTCATCTGTTGGTGGACACTTGGGTTGTTTTCACTTTTTGCTATTGTGAATAATGCTGCTAATGGTGTACAAGTACCTGAGTCTAATTTTTTTCCGCCCACAATGAAAGACACTTTTATTTGTAAAGCTAAGATTGGTTGGACCTATGTGTACCACCTCATTTCTGTTCCATGAAATGTTATAAATCTTCTTTCTCTTTTCCTGTTTCTGTCTTGGCGTTAAAGCACCTTGGGCAGGGAGTTGGCCTGTCTCCCCCACCTCTGTTAGAGCCCCACAGGAGTGTGTGAAGGCCTAGGAAAGCACATTTGTCTTGGGAATGATTTTTTTTGATAGGTGGGTTTTAAGGAGCGTACTACTGCAATATTCTGCTGTATGGACCACTTTAGTTTGTTTCAAATCAGAATCAATATTAGTCTTGTGTTACATGTAACTTTGTGTGGGATTGTAAACCTGGAAAATCAAATATTGTCTTTAGTATTGTGCTAACATATGGACTTTTTTTCCCCCTCTCTTTTGAATTCAGTGAAGGAGAACGACCAGCTCAGAATGAGAAGAGGAAGGAGAAAAACATAAAAAGAGGAGGCAATCGCTTTGAGCCGTATGCCAATCCAACTAAAAGATACAGAGCCTTCATTACAAACATACCTTTTGATGTGAAATGGCAGTCACTTAAAGACCTGGTTAAAGAAAAAGGTAATGGTACTGGTGGTTGAGTAGGGTCAGAAGGTTGGTGTGTCATCTTCTCCGTGGATAATTCCTTGGTTATTTTTTTGTCAGTGAAGCTGTTCTGGGTAGAGCATGTGTTCTCTCCAGGCTTGAGAGTGAAGCCCCCCCATCCTACTTTTTTATTTTTACTTTTTGTGGTCATGCACTTGTGTGTCAAACAGGTTGTTTGTTTGATCCCTTGGCCTATGAATGATTTTACTGGCTTAATATGGTTAATAGGGCTTTGATTAAGCTTGAGGGGAGCCTCTTTGTGTTAAGGAAATTTTTTGAATTCTTCATATGAGGTGGGAGAAATTTTTTCTTTTTCCTTTTTGTTTTAAAGTTCTGGCGGGAAGGTAGTTTGTTTAAATTTTGTGGCTGTCTTCCTGGGATCAAAAGTTGGTAGCTGGAACTTGTGCTGCTCAGATCCTAAATTATAAAACCGTAGCTTGTATTTAAACTGTTAAGCTTCCCCACCCTGGGGAGGAAAACACAGAGTAGATTGGCAATTGGATAGCTCAAAATAAAGCATCTGCTGTGTAATTTGGTGCCTTTAGGCACACATCGGTCACAGCCCTGGTGTTAAAGTCTGGCCTAGGGCAGAGGAAGCAACTGAATGAAGCTCTGCTGCCACCAGGAGGTCCTAGGGGGTTGGTTGCCCCCATGGTCCTCTGCTTTACCCACCCCCCATTCCCACCCCCACCCCCGTGCACACCACGTGTGTCTTTCTTTTCATACTCTTGTTCTGCTTCTTTTGTCTTCTTTTCCTGATTCTGGGCCCTGCTGGTGGCACACAGGGCTAAAGAGATTGCTCAGCCCAGGTTTAAACAAAATTATTGATAGAGAACCATTTGTGTAATGTGTTGAGGTCTCCCCTCACCCCTACCCCAAGGGAAACCTAGAATCAAATTATTCTTAAATGGAGTCTTTTTGAAGGACTGAAAGGTACTGGTTTTTCTGGAGCATTCATAATGAAAAGAGATTTGAGCTTGATTTGTCAAATGATTAACATTTCAGTGACAGATGCCACTTGGATAGGCCATTTTGGTATGTGTACTGGTGCTCCCAGCATTGGGTTTTGAAATTATGAATGGCCCACTGCCATCATTGTCCCATCACTTAATTCAACCATGACATGCCAGAAGCACTAGGCACCATGAACCTCTGTACAGTCATGTAGGCTGCTCCCATGTAGTATTTCTCCAGGTAACATGGATGGAAAAACGTTTTGGTGTGAGATTTGTTTTCCTGCCTTGATCAGCCAAATCATTCCTGCCAATGCTCCTAGGGCAAGAGTGAAGTTTCTTCTTTTTGTCTGAAGGGCGTGTCATGTGGCATCCCAGATGCAGTGTTCTTGGTTTTTGGGACTGCTGCTTCAATAAAGCTTAGAATTTCTGTTACAGTACAGTTGGGTCTCATTCGAATTAGTTTTTGGAATAACCCCCAAATTTGTGTTCTCGTGATTTGGTTGAACCGCTGAATTGATACTTCCATTGATAATAAGGTATAGTAGTTCCAAGAACCAGGAATGTGGCTTTGAAAATGCAATTGTTAGAATTTTGTAAGAGATTGCAGGCCAAATTATTTTTCCATTTTTAGGAGTGTGTGAACCAGTTTTGGGACATGATGGATAAAGTAGGTGATATTTTTACTGCTTTACCATTCAGTAATTCAGTTTTGGAAGCCTTAAAGCTGGTGGCAGCAGCAGCCATGACGTTTCTGGATGTAGAAGCAGTTCACCTCAATTTCCTATTTTGCACTGTATTAAGTGTGGAGCCAGCCTGGTGGTTTATTTGGATACTTCCAAACTGGTTCTCATATTCCCTTGGCATACTGCTATTAATGCCCTGGCTCAGCCCTTTCAGTGTATTTTTGGTGGTGTAATTTAGAATTACAGGTGTGCAGTAAATCAGTTATTCTTAACAAACCTTAAAATGTTCTTGTTTAGAGCTCCCCTGTACAGGTTAAATTAATTACTTTCCTGTTTAATTAAATTATTAGAAGTATTGGATTGTGGTTAAAGGGATGCATAAGAAAGGTAATCTTTTTATGGTAAATCTTATACTCAGTATGTGAAGTCTAAAGAAATTTACTGTTTACATACGTACGGTTTCTTAAAAATGTCCTTATTTTCATTATGTGGTTTTAAAAAATATTTTAATTCATGTCTTGGTATACCAAAAATATGTTTCAATGATTATTTGAAATCTGAAATATTTACATGAAATGCGTTGCACATGTTTTAAGGTTTTTGAAGACTGTTGTTGCATAGGAAAAAAAGTTGCGGATAGAGGCACTCACACTCTAAAAGTATTAGTCTCAAGATAGTCTCTGAAGTGGGCAAACCACAGAGATTTGGGCTGTTATAATCCAACCACTCTTTATCAGTCTGCATTTCAAGAGTCTATTCCTGATGAAATCATAGTCCTGTTGTTTCAGGAAACTAGTGGAATAGCTAGAATTAGTTGTCCTCGGCTTAAAGATCTGAAAAATGCTCTGTC
This sequence comes from Tursiops truncatus, assembly GCF_011762595.2. Taxonomy (NCBI): domain Eukaryota; kingdom Metazoa; phylum Chordata; class Mammalia; order Artiodactyla; family Delphinidae; genus Tursiops; species Tursiops truncatus. The sequence continues at coordinate 165,113,486 of NC_047036.1, read as the reverse complement.
ATTGCAGCACTGCCTATAATTGCTGCCTGTCAGAACTCAAGTAGTAGTTTTGAGATGGCAAGACGAGTTTTTTTCCTAAGAATAATCATGCCTGAGAGTGCCTCATGTACCCCTCCCTAGTTCCTGATCTTTTCCCCCTCCTTGGACACCAAGTGTATATTCTCCATGTTTGTTAGCATTTAACAGCCTTCTAGGAGATCCTATTAATAACGCATGTATTATGTGAACAGGCCACTTATGCCTTTTCCCCTGGATGGGATCAGAAAGCTTGTTTGGTGGCACTATCATGAAATCAGCATTGCTGACTTTAAAGAGAAAAGGTACTGAGAGCTTTGTTTAGTTCTGTGCCAGGGTGCTTCCCCTGCCCCCTCCCCCATCACATCATTCAGGGACACGGATTAAACAGCCTGCAGAATTGAGCTTGAGCTTTCCCTGAGCTTTCCCCTTCCTGCTCTAAGTGTCTGATGGAGCAAAGGAAAGGTTTCTATTGTCCGTCCTTTTGATCATGCTTATCTTTAACGGAGATACTACATGGAACAAATGACTGCTGTGAACACTGAAGAGTGGATTTGAAACAAAAATTGAGAGCCAGTGTAATAGGAAATTTGAATTGGAGATTGCCAAACCAGGTTTGAAAGTAAACAGTCTCAACAGCTACCTCATTTTCATCACTGGATCGATATTGGGATACACATCTCAAAAGTGTTTGACCACAAGGTCTGAGCAAAAAATTAAGACTTCCGTGAACAAAAGGTGATTGATCTTGGGAATTCTAAACTTAAATAGTGTTGTGCTGCATTACTGAGAAGTCCTGTGTGGATGAAGAAAGCTCGTCGTCGGGCTGTTGTTCTCGTGGCCTAACCAGGGAGCCAGCAGCATTGAGGTGGGGCAGCTGCAACCTAGGCAGGACTGAGCTGCAGGAGCAGTGAGTAGACATGGAGAACAGTTTGAGGAGGAAAGAAAGGAGGGTCAGTGATACAGCTTACTCTCAATCAGTCTCAAGTTTAGCAGCAGTCAGTTTAACTTGTGTAAGCAAAGATTTCTTAAGAACTTAATCCTTCTGTTTTTATTGAATACATCACTTTAAGTCAGTTTCAAATTCCAGCTGACAGAAAACTGAGGCCCAGAGGGCAAGTATAGTCCAGTAGTAAGTCTCTGTTGGCTCTCGAAGATCATCTACATTGTGGGCCTGTGGAGCAGAACTTTATTTTCAATTTAAGTAAAAATCCCTACTCAGTCTGTTTGGCTCCTTCATAGTTTCCTTTGTTGGAAATCAGCCTGCGTTTTGGAAAGGCCTGTTGATGCTAAAGCATTCATATCTGTGGGTACTTGAGTTGAACCTTAATAGTGCAGCCTGCCTGGCTTATTTGTTGGTTTTTGGTCGAGTTAGAGAGGCAGAATTCTGTTCTCGTCCATGGAATTAGGAGCAAGAAGGTGCTTAATCATTTTCTAATTTTTCCATAAATTGAGTAATCATTGTATAGTATAATTATTTTGCCGTGTTTCAAGTTGTCTGTGTATTAAAGAAACAGGCTTTCCAAGTTAAAATATGCATTTATTCCATGCACCCCTCCATTAGAGCATGCCCTGCTTTGGAGCTACTCCCCCACCCCCCTTTGAATTCTTTTCAGTGAAGCTTTAGCCCCTGTACTCCTCTGTGTGTGTGTGTGTGTGTGTGTGTGTGCGCGCGCGCGTGTGCGTGTGCGTGCGCGTACGCGTGTGCGTGTGCGTGCGCGTACGCGTGTTTGTTTCAGCCTTGAGCAGTAAATGAAATGAGAATACAGAAACAAATACTCTTTGTGATATAAGTATGTGCAGGAGTGTTAAAGTAGCTCCAAGGGACTGTGTGAATTCTTTTGGGGTTGCTCATTATCTTACCCTCATGATATGTTTTATTCTTGGGGTAGTATTTTTAATAATCCACCTAAATGTCGGTTAATTTTCTTTGAGCATTTTAAAGTAAAGGTAGGGACTTCTTGGTGGTCCAGTGGTTAAGACTCTGTGCTCCCAATTCAGGGGGCCCGGGTTTGATCCCTGGTCAGGGAACTAGATCCTACTTGCCGCATCTAAGACCCGGAACAGTCAAATAAATAAATATTAAAATATCTTACCTTAAAAAAAATAAAATAAAGGTAGGTGATGACATTTGGCATTAGATTTTTCAGAGTCTTAGTTTTTTCATTTAGATATTTTGATGCTTAAAGCTGCAATAGAATTTGTCTTAGTAGCCTGCTCTTGGGATTCCATGGATTCCATCCATGTTCAGGAATGAGAGGAGCAGCAGTATTTTTCATTAATACCTGTGAATTCCGTGTCTATGAGACTTGCTACTGCCAATTTGTTAACTCTGCCTCAATCCTAACTGATCTGCTCTGGTTGATTTGCTCTTTTAAACTTCATTTCATTGAATGTGACCAGACTATGAATAGTTGGTAAATTTTGCCTTCAAAGTTTTGTTGATAGTTGTACTGACTATACTAAACAGGTCTTTGCTTTAATAATGTAGAACTAAAAGAGAGGTGGTCTTTTAAAGGTTTTCTTATTCTCTTCCTGTACGGAAGTATGAATTGGCAACTGTTGCAGATCCTGTAACAGTGATTTGCTTACATCTCTGAATTGATGTGGTCTCTCAGGGTAGAGATCAGAAAATTATGAATTCATGAGGAGCATGGTCATTATTGATGATACTCGGGAGCAACACTACTCGTGGTAGAGCCACAAGGCTTGCCTAACCTATGGCTAAACTGATAGGTTGGAGGCTTTTTTAAATGTAATTTTTTGTTTTTAATAAACTATACCATTTGGGGAAAAAGAGGGAACATTTTAAGCAGAGTATTGGTGCAGAGGATTGAAGTTGGATTTGTGCTGTCTCTAGAATGTTAAGTAGAAAAAGTCCTAATTTCTAAACCTGGCTTTTTGTAAAAATGGTTATGACCATGGAAAAAAGTTTGGTTTGGACTTGCTTGGTTTCTGGGTTGCAATGACAGCTTTTTGATATAAATCAGTGTCTTTATGGGCACAAACTAGAAACTTTGAAAATGCAACAATATTTGAATTCTGACAACATAGTTACAGCTGTCAGTTAGATACTGTGATTGTTTTAGTTATTTTTAAGGTTATTAGGCGGTAGTCATAGCTCTAGGAAGTAAACTTGGGGTTGGGTCTCTTTACTGTCTTGACACTACTTGGCATTTTCATCAACGTGGAGACAGGGGCTGTTGGTCCTCAAATGGCTGCTGCTGTTGAAACAAATGGCTTTTAACATGGCCTCAGGAATGACCACAACATTTTGGGAATTGCTTTATTTTTGTAAGGATAACAGAAGGCCAATTTGTATGACTGTCCCTTGGCTGTGATCATTTTTCAGTTGTACATAGTCCAAAAGTTAAACTATACCAGTCCCTCCTAATTCGTTTCTTCATTTCTTTGCACTGATTCTCCTTCCTGTTTTGTGCAAAGTGCTGGTTTGGTTTGTAATATTTCAGGAAAGGACAAGGGAGGTGAGGCTGTACAGTTAAACTTTGAACACTTGGCCTTCTTGCTGTCAACTGCCATGCAAATATACTACTAATAAATATGCCCTTCAAATTTTTAAAAATACTTTTACTTTACATTTCAGTCTTTCCTTGGTGTATTAATTTTAAAATCTTCATAATAATTTTAATATCCTTTGAACAAAGGAATTAGACTAGGAAGGACTTGGGCCCATTAAGAGGGTTATTTTTACCCTTGGCTGCTAAACCAAATTGAAAACTGAATGAGAGAAGGCTTTACCATCATAAAAATAATCGTTAAAAAAGAAAAAGTATTTCTTAGAACAAAAGCCCTTTCTTGACTTTGGAGAGCCTGCTTAGATATTGTTTCCACAAAGTTAACACTTAAATTTCTGGGGGTTTTTTGGTGTCTGTGTGCCATCTTCAAGTTCAGCAGCCATTTTGGTGGTTGTCTAGGTGGGTTCTAACATCTGGTTGTGGTGGTCATGAATTGGCAATCCAAACCTTGAGGAAAATCTGCAGAACCTTTTGAAATGCTTTGTTTTTCCCCTTTTGTATAGATTAGCATCCTAAGTGAGTCTGTGTAGCTGTTTAGATGCAAACTGAGCTCTGAGTTTGCATTTATCTGTGTCCTTAAATGAGAAGGTTGAGAGAGCAGCAAGAATACAGCCTGGCTTAATTTTAATTCACTGAAGAGAATCCAGATGCTGCTCTGGTTTTGTGATAGAATATTTACACATCCTACTTGTGACGGTTGTGGAGCCTAGTGCTGTGTGCAGGACCAGCCACAGAATCTGTGGGGCCCAGTGCAGAATGAAAACACAGGGCCCCTTATTTAAAAATTACTGAGAATTTCAAGACAGCAACAGAGCATTAAACCCAAGTGCATGGCCCTCAGTGCAAAGTCCCATGCGATTGGACAGGTTGCACACCCACGTAGCCGGCCATGCCGTGTGTGCACCTTTGAGGATATATATTATACATATACGCGTCTTTGTAGTTAGCGTTCGAGCTCAGTTCAGTGGCATTGCAATTTGTGTGCTGTTCACCTTCTTGCAATATTAAGAGTGTATTTGTAAAATTGTTTTTCTCTTTCCCCAAAAAAGTGAATCACGCAGACTTCTTTCCTGTAGATTTGGATTGCCTCTAGTCATGAATGAGTATTTCAGACAGGGAAATTGATATGGAAATCTGTGGAAATAGCTTGTTTGAGGTGGGAGGAAAATCAAGGACATTGTTAACAAGTTTCACCTACTTTTACTGCACACCTGTAATGCCTAGTGTGGTGGTTTAGAGAATATGGAGTGTTTCTGGGCTTTCTTATAAGGCAGAGGCTCCATACAAGGTTGCTGATGATTGTTCTAAATTCCCATTGTTTTCTTGGCTTTTCTCCCTTGGTTTATGTGTCGTCTGGAAACTGATTTGTAGTTGGTGAGGTAACATACGTGGAGCTCTTAATGGACGCTGAAGGAAAGTCAAGGGTAAGTGTCTGAGAGAATTTCTTCTGTGGATTTACTACATGAAAAATGTAACTGTATGGTGGCGTGGAATCGAATGAAATCAGGAAGGCAGTGAGTGCTCATGTTATAGTAGCTATGTTTGATTTTGCCAAACATTTGAGTGGGGTGGGAGGGGATTTGCAAACGGGAGTCCCGCTTTTCCAAATGGCTGGGCAAAGAGCTTTTTGGTATTCTGTTTGGATGCCCAATTTGGATAACTGGGGACCAATAGCAGCATTGTCTCTTTGTTAACAGAGGAATTGGCTGTGTGTGAATTATGCATGGAATTTTAGCGGTGGTATATTAATGTAAAACGTGTGTTCTTGTCTAGAAAATGTTACTTTTGGTTGTTTGCTGTATTTGAAAGTTGTGTGAACCAAAGATTCTGAAAAGTTGCCTTTGTGCCAGTAAATTGTAAAACAAATACTAAAACTTGAACGTTTAAAATTGGCCTAGTTTAAAGAGAAAATTAACTATTTTCTGTCGTGCAATAGAATGGCTTAGAATAATCAAAAGGATGAGCTTAATTTATGGAAGGGATGGATTTAGGAGGAGTATGATAAGGAATTGATTGAGTACAGAGAGAAGCAGATCTAAAGTTTGTGTGATTTCTCGGAGAACCTGAATTTAGGTCTGCTCATTATAACTTCAGCAGCTATAGTGCAATGCTGGTAATGTGAAGGAAGAGGAGATACCAAGGAGCTGAGCTCTTAATAAGGAAGGCTAGGCAAGACACTTCTGTCAGCTTCCCCTTAGAAGGGTTAATTTAAAAACTGTTACATAAATCATATTTTTAATTTATAACTGTCATTGAAATTTACTATTTCTTTTTCTTTTCTTTTTTTTCCCTTTGCTCTTCTGACTGTCTGTGGCTTCTTCCAAAGGGATGTGCGTAAGTATTGTCTAGTTACTTATTGGCACTTGAGCCTTCTAAGTTGTAGGACTGGTTTCACTTATTTCCTTTTGACTCTTCATAGCGTTGTTGAATTCAAGATGGAAGAGAGCATGAAAAAAGCTGCTGAAGTTCTAAACAAGCATAGTCTGAGTGGAAGACCACTGAAAGTCAAAGAAGTAAGCTCATGAAACACCGTGGTGGATACCATTTGTAGTTGTCGAGTGTCCCTGTTTCGAGTTAGGAAAAGACAGAATAGTCCTTGATGACATTTTACGGAGCAGAACAACCTGTTGTCGTTAACGAGGAGGGTCAGTCACAGGCTTCAGCAGTCATTCCTGTAAGCACTTTGGGATAGTGGCTGAGCACATCTTGAGCCACTGCTGACTGCCTTCCTAACATCTCTGATTTGTATTAGGCCAGCCTGCCTTGGTTTTCTCAGGGGCAGTCAAACTGAGTCCATGGTTTTTTTTTTTTACTGTGTGTGTGTTTGGTTTTTTGTTTGTTTGTTTTAAGGTATTCTACATCTACAGTTTTACTCAGTCTGAACCCTGTTCTTTGCCCATCTTTTTTCTTTTTTAAAATGAGTTTAAATCCTTTTTCATAGCTAATCCAAATCAGGTATCTTCTCTCCCTGTAGGGAAGTGGGAGACTTTTTGTTAATTCAATCCTTCCTTGACTTATTTTTACCTCTTATTCTTGGAGGAAGATCAGTATATGCGAGCTCAGAGAGGAAAGCATGGTAGCGCTTAAGTTCTCTTGTGTGAAGGTAGCACGCAGAAGGGCAAAGAGTTTAAGAATATTGTCAACACCAGAGATGCATAAACCTTTCCAGACTTTACACATGAGTCAAATGCCTGAATACTTGAAGGATGGAGTACCTTGGTGGTCTAGAGCTGTGTTTTCAAACTTTTGGGAAAATCACCAGTTGGGTTTGCAGAAATTATAAAACCCCCTTGAGTTAGTGAGGTTCAATTGTACCAAGCCCTTGAAGATCTTATTTCAACCTGGAAGTTTTAATCATGTCATCCCCCCGCCCTCCCTTTTTTTGTTTTTTTACTTAGTTAATTGAGAGCTAAATTCTACACCCTTTCTTTCTTCCTCATTCTTTTGGCTAGAATTGTTCCTGGCCTGGTGGTTTAGTTTTACTTCATTTGAATTTTTTGTTACAGATTTTGAGAAATGGTTTCCAAACAACCTCTCAATCTCTGAAGTTTTGGGGGTATCACTTACTGTGGGAGCATGGTTTTAATTGTCACTGGGTCAGTTAAATGTAACCCTTTTGTGCTTGTTTTAGGATCCTGATGGTGAACATGCCAGGAGAGCAATGCAAAAGGTGATGGCTACGACTGGTGGGATGGGTATGGGACCAGGTGGCCCAGGAATGATTAATATCCCACCCAGTATCCTAAATAATCCTAACATCCCAAATGAGATTATCCATGCATTACAGGCTGGAAGACTTGGAAGCACAGTATTTGTAGCAAATGTAAGTAAATGGAAACATTGTTTCATAAAGTTTGATTTTCTACTTTAGACAATCTTGTCAATGTGTTATAAAAGTAGTTCTGACATTTGAGAAGAAAAACTTAAAAGAGGGTTATGTTATCTTCTTGATTTATTTAAAAAATCATCCTTGGGCTTGGCTTTGTCCCCTAATGACCACTGCAGTCATAAGCCACACAGGCTTGACCATGGTCCTCTTGGGGCCATGTTTATGGAGTTTTGCTGGTGTATATAAAAGTAGGTGCAGGGTAAAGTGTATGAGCAGAGATTGTGTATTGACATTTCCCTCTTCCTGTTAATGTCTGGGTGAATGGTAATACTTTGCCATTTGCACAGGGAAGTATTTTTAAAAGAAAGTGGATTGGGGAGGATGATGGTAAACCTTATCTGGGGAACAGCATTTTTTAGTATTCACAAAATAAGCATTAACTTGAAAGGTATGAGGTGACTTAAATTGTTATTTCAGAGAAAAGAGTAAGTAGTAGAAGGCAAACTTTCGTAATCCTGTTTGAAAAATTATACTGACATATTTTTGTGACATTATTTTTGTGACATTTTCTAATGCTTGTTTTCCAACCAGAGCATGTCACATTCATGTAGTAAAAATGTTTACAATGAGATTTTCCTCTCCTTTCTCTTGGTTAGCTGGATTATAAAGTTGGCTGGAAGAAACTGAAGGAAGTTTTTAGTATGGCTGGTGTGGTGGTCCGAGCAGACATTCTTGAGGATAAAGATGGAAAAAGTCGTGGAATAGGCACTGTTACTTTTGAACAGTCCATTGAAGCTGTGCAAGCTATATGTATCCTTTGATCGGAATTCAACTCCTGGTGAATTTAGTTTAGCCTAAATGTTGTATTAGTAGGACAGGTTTGTGTGGGGAAGTGGTGATTTTGTGTATTAGTATTTCCTGTGTGACTCGAGAGAATACGTTACTATGGATATTACTAAGGGAATACAAAGTATCTACATAGTATTGTACTTATGTAGATAGAAGAGATGGTTAGAAAACAGGCACATATCCATGAGTGGTCTTTTCCATTGTCTCTTTTTAGAGGAGACTGGTTTGAAGGGAGAAGTCCAAAGAATGTGCCACTGGAGAGAAATTCAGTGTTATTTCATATGTAAGCCCTTATAGGGCCCTATCTCTTCAGTGGATTGACATTCTGGAAGAAGCACTTCTCTCTGACCCTAGGCTGCTCACCCTACTCACCCGAGTTACATCTTTGTAGTCACAGGGAGAATACCACACATGAACACTGTCACTAAACTCAGGCACGATTGTCACTGAGTGTATTACCCGGAAAACATGGTACTCCAAAAAATGGTAGAACACCTGGCTTATTGGACACACACAGAAAACTGATGTCAGTGCTTAATTTAAGAGGAGGATGGTTTGGTGAGAAGTGTAAGGTTTTATGAATGGCGTGCCACACCTAAGGAGTAAGCTGAGGTTTCCTTTTTTTCCCCTTGAGTGTTATTTATTGTCCCTTTAATGCTTACTGTAGGAATAAATACTTGAAAGTATAAACAGGAATCAAAATTGCTCATAAATTCACCACTTAGAGGGACTGGTAGCAGCAGTTGGAGTATTTTTCTCTTAGGTATTTCTGTTATGCTGTGCATGTTTCTAGAATTGCAGGAAATAGCCTTAATTGTAATATCAGCTATGTTTAATGGCCAACTGCTATTTGACAGACCAATGCACGTGAAAATGGTAAGTTAATAGGATCTTTCCTTTAATATACTCAGATAAGTTTAGCAAAAACATGGGTTTATTAAGAGTATACATACACATAGCCACTGTACTTTCTTTATGGATCAGTCCAAGTTAAAGGGTACAGCACATTGAGCAAATTTATGACAGAAATAACTTTTTGCTCATGCACCTCCTCAGATAGTTTTTCCTTTGCACAGTTACTGGCATGGTCAGGAGGTCACTTGCATATCCTGCTTGAGCAAGTGATCAGTTTCACAGAATGGTTTTATATATATAGGTTGCCAGTTTTCAGAGTATTGCAGTACGTTTAATTAGCATCATATCTATTGTGAACATAATTAAATCTGATTCAGAAAGCCTTTAAAGTTCTGTTGAAGCGTTTCAGTATAAACATTAGCCCAGCTATGGCTGTGCCCAAGATGCCAAAGATAACAGTATTAATACAAGCATGACCAGAACGTGCTGAGGGCAGTCTAGTTAGTTAGGGTTCCAAATCAGGAAGGACATAAAAGGAGCTCTAAAGGAATTTTTTAGTTCCTTTAAACATTCAGTTTAGTTTTTTGAATAGATAATTGCTTCACATGATTCAAAAGTCAAAAAGCATGAAAAATTCAGTGTGGGAGTCTTGTTCTTACTTTATGCCCAGGTTCCATCCATCCCCCACAGTGATATGAATGTATATTTTTTAAATCTTTCCCCCTGTACATAAAAGGTAGCAACTAACTCTCACATATTCTTTTTATACTTGCATGTTATTCTGTGGCATGGGTGTATCGTAATGCATCTAACCCGTCCTCTGTTGATAGAAATGGTTTCCATCTTTTGCTGTTGCTAACAGTACTGCAGGGAATACTGAGATTTATTCATTTTCTCTTTCAGGATGAGAGGGCCTTACCAAAGGGAGATTTTTTCCCTCCTGAGCGTCCACAACAACTTCCCCGTAAGTGTCTCAGTTATTATGGCTAAAATTTTGAATTTGATTTATTCTAACCAGAAAACTGCAATTACCTTTGAACTTGTGCCATGTCATTCTAGTGCCGTGTCAGTTATCTTGACCATTCTTGAGTAAAACATTCAAGAAGGTTGTTTGTTTGTTTGCCCTGTAGATTTTTCTGGGTGAAAAAATGAGTAGAGAGATTCACAACTTAGGAAGGATTGTTAGGATTACACTGTGGTGTGAGGCAGGCTACTCAGGATGTAGAGGCTGTAGCTGGGAAGAAACAAACTGCAAAGGGAATTAAAGCCAGGTTGCACTTTGGTTCAAAAGAGATTGGTTATTACCATGTGGCCTAGCAATTCCACTCCTAGGTATACTACAAGAGAGCTAAAAACTTAACATCCACACAGAAATTTGTGCACAGATGTTCATGGCAGCATGATTCCAGCTGATGAATGGGTAAATAAAATGTGATAAATCCACGCAGTGGAATAGTACTCAGCCGTAAAAAGGAGTGAAGTACTGATACATGCTACAGAATGGATGAACCTTGATTCCATCTCTGAGAAATGTCTAGAATAGGCGAGTCCACAACAGGTGGATTGTGGTTGCCAGGGGCTGGGGAAAGGGGTGAGTGAAGAGTGACTGCTTATGGGGATGGGATTTCTTTTGGGGGTGATGAAAATGTTCTGGAATTGGGTAGTGGTAATGGTTGTATAACTCTGAATATACTAAAAATCACTGAACTGCACACTTAAATGGGCGAATTTTATGGTGTGTGAAGTACAGCAACCAGAAGTTTTACATAGTGTTATTTGCAACATGCAGGTGAAAATCTATCCTGGGACAGGGAAGGCTTGTTGGTTGGTTCGTCACCGCGTGGGTGGAAACAGCGCACAGTAGTGAAGTCCTAGGCACTCCCTCTGGCAGGCCCACAGAGAGCAGCAGAGCCTGAGCACAGACAGCCCAGGGAGTGGGGGTGAGGGCCTGCTGTAGCATGAGGGTTGGGGAATCTGCGGTGCGGGCAGGGCTAATCTGTAGAAGGAAGACTGGGTGGTGGGTAAGGGCAAAATCTGCTTGTGCTGTGCTAGGGAGGACTTCCCCCGCTGAGGCTGCTGGGGTGGAGCTGTTTGGAGGGCTGGCCAGTCCCTCCTGTCTGGAGCCGTGGTTCAGCTGTGGGAGATTGAACTGAATGGGAGCCTAGATTAGAACACTAACTCTTCTTCGCACTTTAGGATTGTAGAAGCATCATAGAGGCAGATTTGAGCGGAGGTCTGTGGTTTCAAGAATAGGAGATGGCTTATCTGTTGAAAGTTAAGGACCCCATTTCCTTGTCATAGTCAGTGTGATCACTTGCAGTAATTACCCAGGAACAGGGCGATGGCTCTTGTTGACTTTGGGCCTGGAGGAGGGGGGTGAGGGCTGCTTGGCAGCCTCGTCTGGCACACTGGGCTCCACGGAGCCCATTATCTGTGGCTTTTGGTCTCCCCAGCACATTTCAGAGGGTTGACTTCAAAGTCTTCAGTGCTTTGGGGAGTAAGTAACCTTGGTGAGCTCTTGCTGCTGTTTCTATGCAATTTAAGAACAGGGATTTTAATCAGATTAAATATTTGGGAACCAGTGTCAGGTTGTTTTAGTGAACTTTGTTCCCGTTTCAGAAATCTCACCTGGTCTTGGTTTAAGCCTCCGACCCATGGTGACCCAGAGCACTGTAAGTGTCTTAGGCTGTCAGGCCTTGTTGGCTGCTCCCTGTTTGTGGAACAGGGAGTTGAAGGTGGTTTGGGTACAATGCACGCCTTAGGAAGCTTTCTGGGTAGAAGATACATTCTTTGAATACACTAGCTTCATTGTTGTTAAAACTGCCTGCAGCGGAGTAAGAATAGTGTAAGCCCAGTGTGTTAATTGGCTGGTTTATGACATTGTTTATCGTGAGAAAAGTCCTTTGGGTCTGCAGGTTGAGAGGTGTGGGTTGGGCATATGTGTACTGCTTGCCACCTGATGTCTCCAGTTGCCTGTTTTGATTTTAAACATTTCTCAGTTCACGATTTAGGGAAACAAATCGGTGTTCACAATTCTCGTTGAGTGGGCTGTTCATGGTTCTACTCTGTAGTTTTCACGTGAACTGATTTTTAGTTGCCCTTGTTTTATTTTTTAAATTTAATTTAATTTTTTAAAATTTATTTTTCCTTTATTTATTTTTGGCTACGTTGGGTCATTGTTGCTGTTCGTGGGCTTTCTCTAGTTGCGGCGAGTGGGTTTCTTATGCAGTGGCTTCTCTTGTTGCAGAGCACAGGCTTTCGGCGCATGGGCTTCAGTAGTTGTGGCACGTGGTGCCCTTGTTTTATACATACCTCACACTCTAATCCGTAAAGTTGTATAAGAGCTTATGCCTTAAAAGGGAGAGCTCCTAAATGCGCCCTTGTTGACTCATGGATTAGACCCTGGGTTTGCTGGTGGAGGTGGGTGGTGGGATAAGCATAACAGCTACACGGTAAACCAAGGCTCTTTTTGGCTTTGAGAGTCATGGTTTCCTGAGTAAGTGGAATCAATACTCTGACTTTCTCTTCTCCTTTCAGATGGACTTGGTGGTATTGGCATGGGGTTAGGACCAGGAGGGCAGCCTATTGACGCCAATCATTTGAATAAAGGCATTGGAATGGGCAACATAGGACCCGCAGGTGAGAAATACGGTGTACCTCGACTGGGGATTTTTGGGGAAGTTAAAGTTATTAAAGTTAACTATTGGGATAATTGGACGTTGAGTAGTTCAAATGGAATGAGGCTTTAATTGGGACAAAATTAATTCCCTCCTTATTTATCTTTGATGCATTTTGATAAAAACAGTATTTTGTATTTTTACCAAGTTGAGTGTTCTTTTCTAAAGCTATTATGCTTGCGTTTTATCCTCACGAGACCTTCTGAGCTGAGGTACTCAGTTAAACCTTTTGGTAAAAGGAGGCAAGCCAGAGGGTTGGTCTTGCTCAAGGTCACACTATCAGTTAGTGACAGAAACTGTAGGTCTCCTGATCCTGGGACCACAGCACTGCCACAGTCTATTACCCAGACCCCCTTGGGTTCTCACCTGGTGTTGACATGGCTTCTAGAGGTAGGGGCGTTGGTGGATGCAGAAAGGTATGGAGGGCCTCATTGCATGACCGCATAGCTGTCATAGGCCACAAGGACGAATGATGCACAGTGTTGTCTTTGTTTAAGAAGAAAAATAGCTAATGAATAAAAGCTTTGGCATGTAGAATAAACTTTGAACTTCACTTTTTAGCATTTTCGTTTTCATGCAACGAAGTATTCGTATATCATTTTAAAATATTTCATTTTTATAACCTCAGGCCTATGTCTGTCTTGAAATTCTTTGAATTGCAAGATGGATGCCCTCTACCGTACTACTGTCAGTTCTGCATATCCTTTGACTCCCTCCCAGATTAAACTCTGGGACTGACCAAAACGTCTTGGCCCATCACCTTGGGTGGCCAGTCTGAACACCACATCCCCTGATACCTCAGAGGAAAGGCTGCGGGTGGCGGGGAGGGAAGCCTCAGCGTTTTGAGGAACTGCTTTTTATTTAGAGCATTTTACCTTTAAAAGGGAGTTTTAAATCTACTTCTGTTCCGTAGTTTGTACCTGATATTTATATTTCATGTTTAAAACTGTCTACCTTGGGCATTTAATGAAACTATGTGGACACTATAAAATTTTGAGTCACATGGTGATTATTTTGTTAAAGGCTTAAATAGTTTTCCTGGAATGTACTAGTTTGACAGTTGAAATGGAAGAGCCCCCACCCCATTTTTTGCACTTGGCAATTAAAATATATTTGTAGTCAGGGATATTTTTGCTCATTTGCTGGTGTGGAATTTCTTGTGCTTTTTAAGTTCAAACTTTACTGCTTTGACATAATTTTAGTTTGCATTGACTTTTTCTTTTTAAGGAATGGGAATGGAAGGCATAGGATTTGGAATAAATAAAATGGGAGGTAAGAAATTTAAAATGAAGTACAAATGTAATTACTTTTAGGTGTGGTTTTCCCTCTTTTTTTGCCCCCTTCCTTTTCTCTTAAGCCCTGCATGAAATTCTCACTTAGGTTTCCAAAAAGTTTGAGTCTAGAAATAACTTTTACCTGTTGATCCTTCTAGTGGGTGTCTTGGCCTTTGGTTCTGGCTTTCTCACTAACTAGCTCTGTGACCTTGGGCAAATCACTCCATCTCTCTGGGCCTTCTTTGCTTGTCTCTTCATTGAGGGGGTTGGATCAGATCAGCCTTTTGAAGATAGTGATTTTTAAGTAAAGGCACTAGCCTTTTTTCTCCCAAAGCCCTTAAGTGAGTTTTTGGCAGACAGTGCCGTAGGTGAAACTTGTAAAAACATTTTTCTTTGCTTGTTCAGTCTGAGTCTTGTTAGGCTGGTGCTAAAATGCGAATGTCTCTTTCAGGCATGGAGGGACCCTTTGGTGGTGGTATGGAAAACATGGGTCGATTTGGATCTGGGATGAACATGGGCAGAATAAACGGTAAGATTTGTGTTTCCTTCCTGCTTATACCTACCTTTGTTGGCTGTTGGCTCTCAGGTGACCTTTAGGCAGCAGACCCATTTTTAATAAGTGATTTCTCGCTTCCACTTCTGTACTGAATCTGATATCTTTGAATTGCCTTAAATAGTTTGTATTCCAGAAGCTAGACTTAGTGGCAGGGAAGTGTTAATTCTCTTAGTTACTTAATTCTTGAGGTTTTCTGTGTTTCAGATCTTCCCAATAATTGTCCAATAAAACTTTAAAGCTTTCCTGTTGCCTCCAGCACTTGTCTCCCCTGGAGTGCTGGACTGGGTGAGTTCTTGACCATCTGCTCTGATGTCTCCAAATTGTGAGCAGAGGCATTTGTTTAATTTAGCATTTATATAATGCAAAATTTGGCATACTATTATTTAAATCTTCCAGCCCTCCCAACTTAATAACCGAAATATAATTATATCACTTGTAGTAGTAACACTGTGTTATTTCATTTAGTCCTCGCAAGAACCGCATGACGTGTAGGTACTGTTATCCCCATTTCATTGGAAACTGAGGCCCACAGTGACTTGCCTAAGGTCCGATGGCTAGTAATGGTGGGATATGGACCCCGGCTGTCTGGCTCCAGAGCTTGGCTCTTAATCACACTGAGATTCTGCCTTTTAGAATTGCCTTCAGGCGTCACCCCCCGCCCCCCCGCCCCCGCCCACGCCCACCAGCAGGGCTGTAAAATGCCAGGAGAAACTTGCTGTTATGAAAATCTGTCTTTCTAAGTCCTCTGGGTGTGGGTGGACTCTGACCCACACCTGTGGGAATGCTGCTGCTTTTATACACAGACTTTTCTGGAATGGGAAGTTACTAAGGACTTGGGGTTTCTTTTGTTTTTTCCTTTTTAAATTGAAGTATAGTTGATTTACAATGCTGCATTAATTTCTCCTGTACAGCAAAGTGACTCAGTTATACACATAAGGACTTGGGTTTAAATGTTTCTTTGCTGGTCTGTAGTAACATATCATGTGAAGATGGTACAGAGCAAGCAAGAACCTTACTAGGATAGATATTAACTGTCAAACTGCAAAGAGTGACATTCCTGATGAATAAGCTGCCCTTCTTCATGGAGTGCCTTGTTCTAGATGATGATGAAGAGATTCAGGAAGGTTCTTACCATTAATAAGGAATGAAGGGACAAAGGTCTGTGTTTCCAGTGTGCTTTCAGGCTTGCCTTTAGCTCATGTGTGCATGGAGTTTTTAATAAAAAGTGAGAGTTGGAGAGGTCTGGCTTAATAAAGTGTTTGCTCAGAACAGATGAGCCATTAGAAAGGAGATTTGGGTTGCTGCTCTGAGGAATTGAGTGACGCGACTTAGAAGTAGATGGAAACGAGGGTAGGAACTGTGCTGAGCCACGGGGACAAAGTCTTTGGTAATCTGGCAGGTGGAATGCAGCAGTCACGCTTCTGAGCCTGGTGATTCAAGGTTCAGAGTGCTGATTGTCCTGAAGAGCCACAGTGGAAGATGTGTTCTTACGCTGTGTGCTTATTAGTTGCTCTCTGATACAGATAGATACTCAGAGTCCTCCTTCTCCATCCTCTACAGCAGAGAACAGGGCCTTCCTTGCCCTGGAGCTGTTTTGAGATTTGGGTGGAATTGGCTCTAGAGCCCTTGGGTGCTGCGTCCAAGGAAGGTTTTGATCACTGGGAAAAAGTTGATAGGGATGTTTCAGATTTAACTTAATGTTTAGTTGATTATCATGATGCGTCACATTATAGTCACAGGTGCTGACAACATTAGACTGATCAGAAATCAGATTCTCAGGGCTAGTCAACCAACCAGTAGAGGTCAAATCTTTATAGAACGGGTACAAAAATTTTAAATTGAAAGATCATCAAATATTAAATGATGACTGGTTTGATGCAATATTTGACAATGAAAATTCTTTCTCTGTCTCTCTTGCTCTCTTTTTTGTGTCGGTGGGGAGTACATTGGAGTTCGTACAGGGTTGGTTCCCTGTACTCTACACTCTGTTGACAGTTGGGAAGATAAATTCTGAGGCCTTTGCCAACACATTACTGCCTGCATGTGACTTCCTAATGTGTGTGGGGGGTGTCTTCTTCACGGGCTTACGGTAAGGATTAAAGGAGTGCAGGAGAGCCCCCATCCATTACGGTGCCACTCTGGGATTTCTGTTCTGCATATACAGGCTCGCACAAGTTAGATATATTTCCAGCAGATAGCATGCCACCAACCTATGGGATTCAGTTGGGTGGATTCAAGCTATGAATGTAAAGTCCACCATTGTCATCTGCTGCATCTTCTTATTAATTCATAATGCTAGTCCGCTTCCACGTTTGTAATAGACTCATTTACTTCTTTCAAAGTATAGGGGCTCCAGCTGCATATTTTGTAGTTGTGCAGTAAAAGATGTCCATTATGTAGCACATGTATACCTGATATTTCTAAGGAGCAAGATTAATTAACTGGGTTTTCCAGGGACCTCTCGGTATGGAAAGGAGACAAAGTGTGATGCACATTTTAAGTCTTGCTTTAGATGAATATACAAGGAAAGAAGTAGCCAGTGACAGGAGTCATGAAAGGGTTTCTCAAATAGGTGACAGCTGTGGCGGGGCTTTTCCCCCACAGAAGCTAAGACCTTGTTGTTGTTTTTAAATAAATTTATTTATTTAATTTTGGCTGCGTTGGATGTTCGTTGCTGCGCACGGGGTTTCTCTAGTTGCGGCGGGTGGGGGCTGCTCTTCGTTGCGGTGCGCAGGCTTCTCATTGCAGAGCATGGGCTCTAGGTGCGCAGGCTTCAGTAGTTGTGGCTCGTGGGCTTAGTAGTGGTGGTTTGCGGGCTCTAGAGCGCAGGCTCAGTAGTTGTGGCGCACGGGCTTAGCTGCTCCGCGGCATGTGAGATCTTCCCGGACCAGGGCTCGAACCCGTGTCCCCTGCACTGGCAGGCGGATTCTTAACCGCTGCGCCACCAGGGAAGTCCCACAATGTCTTTTAAAAACAAAGGTCTTCGGACTTCCCTGGTGGCGCAGCGGTTAAGAATCCGCCTGCCAGTGCAGGGGACACGGGTTCGAGCCCTGGTCCGGGAAGATCTCACATGCCGCGGAGCAGCTAAGCCCGTGCGCCACAACTACTGAGCCCGCACACCGCAACAGAGTAGCCCCCGCTCGCCGCAACTAGAGAAAGCCCATGCGCAGCAACGAAGACCCAACACAGCCAAAAATAAATAAGTAAATTAATAAATTTGTTTAAAAAAAAAGACACTGAAAAACAACAAATACTACTGCAATCAGCATAGAAAAAAATAATGAAGTTACCAAACCCCATTATGTAGATGAAACCACTCCAGTTGTCAGTAGAGAAGTCATGTTGTTTGCACACAGGCGTCTTTCTCTGTTCTCATGGCTGTGCTTGTGATTGGAACATGGGTTTTTGCATTGGAGTTAGGTTCCAGCCTTTGCCTCACTCCTTACCAGGCATGTGACCTTGGTCAAGATGCTGTCATTTGAGCCTCAGTTTCTTTGTAAAGGGGCAGTGGTGATGGAGGGTAATGTAGGTGTACAGTCTGGTTGTGAGGATTCCATGAAATAATAGCACATATAAAGCCCTGGGCAGGGCAGGGCATGTGGGAGGTGCCCCAGAAGTGGTACCTGCTGCTGCTGTAACATAGGCAGGCTCTCCTGCAGCCTACCTTTGATGCCTCATGCACTGCAGCCTCCCCACACCAGTTACTGCAGTACTGGGTGCTTGGTGTATCCATTGTGTGACTGTGTGTAAGCTGGAAATTAGTCCTAATGGACTAAAGGTGGGTTGTTTTCAGGGATTCATTTGAGGTGACTTCCTTTTTTAAGGAATAAAGGATGAACGATGGTTTCCTATAGAAAAACTAAAACATGCTGACTTGCTGGTAGCTGTTGTGTGTTTATAGTTTTTTGTTTTTAATGTCTAAAACATGATGGTATTCTTGGAAAGGCCTAGGGTAATATTTTTTTCCACAGAGATGGAGCGTGGCATGGGTGGAGGATTTGAGAGAGACTTTGCCAGAAATGAAATGGGAATGTCTCGAAGCTTTGGAGAGCCCCTTGGCAGAGGAATGGGTAAGAAGGCCCCATGGGCCCCTATGTGGGCGGGGTCAACCCCCCGGGGGTGCAGGCTCACCCTGATGTCGGGAGGTTCTTAGGCAAAGTCAGCTATTTTTCCTTAGGCTTTAAAAAAATTGTATGTTTTCTAGGTCTAGATACGAACTTTTGGTCCTTGAATTTTTTTATTGGTATCAACAGCACCATTTGTCTTTAGTCTTTTCAGATGGCTGCTTTTTTCACATTGGTATAAGGTGTTTTCTTGCTGTGGAGTTAAAAACTGCTGTGTTTACATGACGTTGTGGCTGTGTAGTCACGGTAGAGATCTTCAAGGCCCTGCTCAGTGGGGGTGTGAGTCTCCTTAGTCCAGGGGCCTCTGGTGTTCCAGTTAACAAAGGATGACGGTGTGCTTGCTGATGCAATTGAAAGAGATCTTGGTGAACAGGGAAGTTTCCTAATGTTGGAAGGCCTGGAGTATTGGGTCTGTCTAAATGTAGTTTTGGTTAGTTTGCAAAGCAGTTTCTTCTTTACTTTTCCATGGATGTCTTCCCCTGTTTGGAGTTTAGACGTTTCTGAGAATCTGTCAGCCTGATTCTTAGTTAGTTTGGAATAAGGAGATTGTCTATTCCTGGGCTCTGAAGTTTGTTTCTCTCAAAGGAGATTTAGAGCATGGATAACTCTCTCCCCAACACCCCCTCCTCCATCTTCATCAGCTTCTCAGCCTGTGCAGATAGGCGGCTACTAGGTGATAACCTCAAAGAGTGTTCAGCCTGTCTTTATGGGACACCTTGGGCTAGCTGTGAGGATTTTAAGCTTTTTTATGTCTAGTTTGTATGAGCTGAGCTGTATTTATCTCCAGGAATCCTATCTTCTTTGTTTCCTTCATGGAAACCAGGAATTATTAGGAACTGTTTCTCTCAGAGTAGACTGTTGGCTTTTGTTTCATTTGTCCCCCTGACCATGGTTAGGATAATTAAGTGATTTTTCTTGCATCAAAACTAGCTTTGCTTTCTTCTTTAAAAAAAAAAAAAAAAAGAAAAAGGAAAAAAAAGAGGAAAAAAAGTAGCTGGTACTGAAGATTTACTTTTTCTGTACTTACTTGATATGACTGTAGCTTTATTCTAGATTGTTCCAGAGCTTTAGAATTTGGGGGTGAGTTCATAATCTGTATGTGACTAGGTCAGTTAAAAGTTTCTTGTTGCCATGACTGGCTTTGTTTTTTGTGTCTTGAAATGGTAGGGTATTAAAAAATTTTAATTTATTGTCATTTGGCTGCAAATACTAATTTGTGGATGGATACCTGTGGTGAGAAGAACAAAATGGCACGTGACTTTCCTCCCACAGGCACTTTGTGCTGCTCTTGAGCCTTCAGTCCTTTGCTGCTCTGGGTCCTCTCACCTCACCTCTGTGATGAGGCTTGTCAGCCTTGTCCCAGATCCTGTGGAGGCACAAGAGGTGGACTGGTGAGGTTATTTCACGTGGCATCAGGAAACACGTCCTGTCCTGACCTGAATATAGGAAGGTCATCTGCAGGCCTATCTCCTGCTACTTTGGCACCTTCTTTCTGATTGAGACCATGGTCTGTTTGTCCTGAGGCTTCCCAGAGTGACCATGGGCAAGAGCAAGGAGCTTTTGTTCTCCTGCTACTTATGATCAGACTCAAGTTAGTGAAATGGTCTTTGTACCAAGTAAAATCTTTAAGTCAAGTTTTCAGAGTAGTTGCCTGGATTGTTTTTTTTTTTTTTTCAGATTCAGTTCTTGATCTTTTTTTTCTGTATTATTTACTTGACAGTTGGATCATTTTGGTGTGCTACTTTTGTAGTGCTCTCCCTATTCAGTATCCCTTTTTTCCTATCAAGGCAGTAGTTCTTTGTGCAAACAACTGTACTTGGTGCTCCAGGGCTATAGATAGATATGTGATCCTTAACTTTGAAGGATGTGGTGTAGCTGAGGAGACGGTGCTCAGAGTGGCTTGGGGCAGCACCAGAGATCAGCACGTAGAAGTGGCCTAGTTGAGGGAGCCAGTGGAGATGTTGATTCCCGGGCTCTCGGCAGCTATGTGAGCACCACACAAAGGCGATCATTTTCTGTGTTAAGATTTGAAAAAGCACTGCTCTAGATGCTTGATAGAAGTGTTTTGCTCAGAGAACACAGGATCCAGGCAGGGGTGTAAGAAGACCATGCAGGAGATGCAGTTCACGCTGGAGGGGCTGGACTTCAGCATAGGTAGAAGTGGGGTACTGGCCCACAGAGAGGGCGGACAGCATCAGGTGCAGAGGCTTGGAGATGTCAGTCTATTTGGGGTGGGAAGAACAGAACAGATTATAAAGTTTTAGGTCAGAGCAGGGGGCCCTGTGAACACCCATGAAAATAATTTGGCCTTTCTCTTCAAATCGGTGGTCGGCTGATTGTGAAGTCTTTTGCCAGGGAATGGTTTGATCCAAGTGCTGTTTTAGGAGCTAGAACCTAGGCCTGGGCGTGCTGAGTAGGCTCCCAGGCATCATGGAAGAATAAGCCCCGGTCTTGCTTCCTGGCTGGAGGTCTGTTTTCTTGGTGTACTTTCCCATCCCCTTCCTTTAGCAGGTAGTTGTAATACTTGAAACAGCTGCAGGGCTAGGGTTTAATCTCTCACGGTCATGGTCAAAATATGATATGTGCTCTGTGGCTGTTGTCCATGTTGCTCAGCACACTTCAGGACCAGAGAGGGGGTGGGTACAAGTTTCTTTTATATAGTGAAAGACCCAGAAGAAACTTAAAAGCTAACACTAATGATAGCATTAGACAAACTTAATAGAGGTTTGAATGAACTGCCAGCCAGCAAGCAGCAGTATTGCTGTTTTGGAAAGCTGAGTGTGTTGGGGTTTTGTTTACCTGAGGCTTTGTCTGTCACTTGGTTACCATCACATTTAGCTCCTTCCAGGCAGGGCTTGTAGGCTCAGTTTGCTGCAGTCTTCCCTTGCCTGGCTCGTTGATTAGGTCATATTTCCAGCAGTGCATGCGGTTGCTGCTGGTTTTCTGGGGTTGGGCTCTAAGTGTAGCTACAGCGGTAGTTTGTTGAAGGGTAACTGTGAGGTGCTGATTGGATCTGGGTGGGTGAGTGCACGCTTCAGTCTGTGAGTACTGAGTGTCTGGACCAGCTTTAGAAAACTGTGCTACTGGCCCCATTCTTGCTCTAACCTTCCAAGTTCAGCTCGTGGGTGCAGTACCAGAGGCCCTGCCAACTGGGCCTCAGACTCTGGAGCTACATGGAACTCTAGCATCATGACCCATCATCAAGGACCCTTACAGTTTTCCAGTAAAATGACCTTGTCTGTGTGTATATTTCTCAACCCCTTCCCCTTTCCTTTTTTATTTTTTAATTAGTAGTAGTCCTGCTCTGGAATCTGTAATAAATTTCTATTACCATAGAGGAATTTGGCTAATTTTTTTTTCTTCCTGATTTCCTTAGAAATCCTAAGTAATGCACTGAAGAGAGGAGAGATCATTGCAAAGCAGGGAGGAGGTAGGAAACGCTTAGTTTTGATGTTTTGATTTTTAGAATAGGCCTGTGTTACCGGGGATAGTAGTGTAGTGGTGAAAGCATGGGCTCTAAAATAGACTGCCTGGGGTGGGGAACCAGCTCTGGCTCCTCCTAGCTGTGTGACATTTGGCAAGTTACTGAACTTCTCTGTTTTTCGTACTGTAAAATGGGGATATAATGGTACCTACCTCATAGGGTTGTTCTGTAGAGTAAATGAGTTAATGCATAAAAGAGGACCTACGTATGTGCTGCGTACACGTTAGCCATTGTCAAAATGTCTGTGTAATCTGGGGGCTTTCTTGTTTCTAGTATTATAAAATTGTAAATTGCTAAAAGTAAATATTTCACCTGATTATAAAAGTGTACACCACCTAATCATAGCATATGTTTCCTATGTACACGTGTACTCACAAAAATTCAGAACATTATGAAGAAAGTAAATACCTGAAATCTCATTGCCCTGCGATGAATGCTGTAAATATTTTGGAATATATTTTCCCATTAATACACTTTTTTTTAAGGGGTACCTAAAACTAAATGTACTTTAATTCAGTCTGATTTTTTTTTTTTTTCCTCATGGCTCTGAGCATCTTGGCATTTCCTTGGTAACTCCACTTGCTGGATTTATTTCTGTGGTGGGCTGATTCTAGAACTCCATGTGGGTACCGTTTCTTCCTAGTTCTCTGCTGCTATTGGCATCTGGAGTGTCACCCTCATTTTTGGTACTTTTGGGGATGCTACCCACCCTCTCTAGGTCTCTTACATTTTTTATAGTTGCTGAGATATTTCTGCTGTGAAAGCTTAATATTCTTAAAATTGTGTTTATATTTTGCCACTTGGTGCACTGTTATTCAGCCAAGGAAACAGTCACCGAGAAGTGGCATGACTCGTGCGAGGTCACAGCTTTGGTCAGTTAGAGAATCAAAGAAACGGCTGAATTTCCTCTTTTGGAATTTGCATCTTGGCCTGGGCTGCTTGATTCAAGAATGGGCTGGCTGAGGGCCCAGCTGCCCATTTTTCAGAGGCAGGTGGTGGTGGTCGTGAAGCTTGAGTGAGGGGGACTCTCGGGCTCTGCATGTGGAAAAACTTGGTGGCCAGTGGCCTTGGTGGTGGAGCCAGACCCTCCTTCTCCAGAATTGTAAGCATCACAGGGTCGGCTGTGCACTGCTGACCTGCCAGCATGTGTCCAGCTGAACCATGACAGTGAGGGACTGATCCCAGGCCTGTTACTAAATCTACTCTGCAGTGCCATCAGATTTTTTTCCTCCAAAGCTAGCAAAGTTATACACGGCAAAGTCGGTTGGCGGTTTCCGTGACAGAGTAAGGTTCCCTAGAAGTGGCTGGCTGTGTTCATTTGTACATGAGGATCTGTATTGGTGTTGGTGTTTGTTTTCTTTATCTCTGCCTGATTACATGGCTGTGTAATAACTTACTTATGCCGTGGAGGTGCTAAGGAAATGCAGCCAGACTGGTTACCAGCAGGGCATTGTAGAGGGACAAGTTGGGAGAGGATAGAGGTTGTGAGCAATTTTAATTGTCCCCATTATAATCCATGTAATCCATTATGTCGGGTGACCATCTGAGTGTGGGGTTTCTGTCCCTCGCGCTCCCCCCCCCCCCGCCGCCCCCCAGAGCTTTTATCAATGTCTGGTGGTGGGGAAACTGCAGAGTTCTCAAGGAGTTGATGCCTGTTGCTCACAAAGCTTGTCACAAGTATTAGCACTTTTGAAGTAATGTGGAGAACATTGTTGATCAAAGTTCTCGGGGTGGGTTTTTTCCCTCTTTAAATTTTATTATGGAAATTAACTGTGGCACAGAAGTAGGAAGAATGATGTACTCACTACCCAGCTTTAACAGTTGTCAACATTTGCAGGATATGTAATGATAACTTATTGTGGGACTTAAAATTTCTGAACCGTGATTGAGCTTGTGAAGTGCCCAGGCCTCTGCACCCAGGGAACCCTCCTGGCATGGTGTGCACACAGATCCTCAAGTACCTGACATATGCCTGACACATTTCATGTCTCTGTTTTAGGTGGAGGCGGAGGCAGTGTCCCTGGAATTGAGAGGATGGGCCCCGGCATTGACCGCATTGGGGGTGCCGGCATGGAGCGCATGGGTGCAGGCCTGGGCCACGGCATGGATCGTGTGGGCTCTGAGATTGAGCGCATGGGCCTGGTCATGGACCGCATGGGCTCAGTCGAGCGCATGGGCTCCGGCATCGAGCGCATGGGCCCACTGGGCCTCGACCACATGGCCTCCAGCATCGAGCGCATGGGCCAGACCATGGAGCGCATCGGCTCTGGTGTGGAGCGCATGGGTGCCGGCATGGGCTTTGGCCTGGAGCGTATGGCCGCACCCATTGACCGTGTGGGCCAGACCATCGAGCGCATGGGCTCTGGCGTGGAGCGAATGGGCCCTGCCATCGAGCGCATGGGCCTGAGCATGGAGCGCATGGTGCCCGCAGGCATGGGGGCAGGCCTGGAGCGCATGGGCCCTGTGATGGATCGCATGGCCACCGGCCTGGAGCGCATGGGCGCCAACAACCTGGAGCGCATGGGCCTGGAGCGTATGGGCGCCAACAGTCTCGAGCGCATGGGCCTGGAGCGCATGGGCGCCAACAGCCTGGAGCGCATGGGTCCCGCCATGGGCCCGGCCCTGGGCGCTGGCATTGAGCGCATGGGCCTGGCCATGGGTGGTGGTGGCGGTGCCAGCTTTGACCGTGCCATCGAGATGGAGCGTGGCAACTTTGGAGGAAGCTTCGCAGGTTCCTTTGGTGGAGCCGGAGGCCATGCTCCTGGGGTGGCCAGGAAGGCCTGCCAGATATTTGTGAGAAATGTAAGTGGCTCCTCAGGAACTTCTCAGGGGTTGTATGCACAAGGGAGGAGGGGGCAGGAAGCCAGCAGGACCGAGTGGTAACAGGTCGAAGTCAGAGGGAGAGCTGAGTAGCGTGCAAGGGCCCTTTGCCACTTTCCCCGAAGTTTGGTGTTGGGAGAATGAGGAGGGAATGTGAGAGCTCGTGAATACTCGTGCAGCAGAAATAGTGGGTTTTGTGAAATCCTAAGCTTCTCTGACTACTGGATGGAAAAGCCAGTGATCTGAAGAATTTGAGTTTCTTGAACTGTCAGCTTGATGAGCTGCTAAATGACATGGCACGACAGTTCAGGGGTGGGGGGGAAAGGCTGTATCTGAATTATCTTTACCAGATTGACCACCTTTAGCTACTGTTCAGTGGTTCTGTGGGCTGCTCACCACAGGCAGCTGTGTGTTCTGCTCTGTGCATGGTGCTTCCACAGACAGATGCAGACAGGAGGGAATGAACTTGCTGTGCTAGTTTAGAACCTCACGCAGACAGACTCTGTTCCCTGCTGATCAGTCTCAGTGTGAAGGTCAGCCAGTTTCTCTGTGTGATAAGTTTTAAAGGCACTCTGAGACAGTTGACGTTTGTGCATTAGGATTTGGTTGAATCACTCACCAGTCTCCTTTTTCTCCCTCAGCTCCCATTTGATTTTACATGGAAGATGCTAAAAGACAAGTTCAACGAATGTGGTAAGTATTTGAGAGGCTTTCTAGGTGCTTCCTTGTGTTGTGGCTTGTTGGTGCTGCATTGGAGTCATGCAGCGAGGCTTCCATCCTAGTCTTCACAGACACCTTCCGTGACTCTGGAGGATGGATGGGACTTGCCATTTTTCTGCCTGTGCAAATATTCAAGCAGGTTGTTGAGTTTCCTTTTATGTGTCAGATACTTTTTCACCTGTGTTCTCATTTCATCTTTGTTTTTCTCTTTTTTTCCCCCTTCCGGTTTTTGAAAGGAGGTAGTGTTGACCCCATTTTACAGTCAGGCCAAATCATGTTCCCAAGGTCACATGGCTTCTAAGTGACAAAGCTAAATAAAATAAATACATCTGAGACAAGGTTGTTTTCCACAATAGCACTATTGGTTTGCGCCTCAGAGAGCACTCGCCCAGCAGGTCCCTTGGGTGAGGTTTCACAGGCTCTGGGCACACAGTAGCTTGTGTGCGATGAAGCTAAGGGTCTCTGATAGAGGTTTCCTGGCACACCAGGCAGCCATTCTGGAAGGGTCACTTTGTGGCCAAAAAGAAGTTGTCTCCGGTTGAGGCCCTGCCCCTCACGCCTACCACCTCTTTTCTTTTAACCGTGTCAAGTTGGGAGCCCCAGCCCTAAGCCAGAGGTCTGGGTAGCTCCCTGGATCAAGGCTTCCTCGGTGTTTTCTCATTTCCTTTTGCTGCAGTGACTCAGATTTCACCACAATTGCTGCTTCTCCTGGTTCTTCTCTCGGGTCAACTGTTGAGCCATAGCCTGCCTTCTTGCCCTGTTCTTGTCCTCTTTCCACTCCTTAGTTCCCAAGTTGTAGTGGATATTCTGAAAAGTCAAATTGGATCACTTCCCCCTGCCACAGATGCCCGGAGGTGTCCCTCTGCTGTCAAGAGAAAGCCCAAACTACGATCCCCTGTACGACTTAATGTCACCCTAAGCTGTTTTAGACCCTTCCCGTGAGAAGCCCTCCAGGATGTTGACCTCTTAAGCAGAGTTGATGGCCCTAGAATTGTGAGTGCCAGCACCAGTTACACTGTGTGTTCTTGGCCCTGTGTTTCTGTGGCTCTTCCCTTGTAGATTGTTTCCATGGTGCTTGACACATACCTGGATGCTTAACCGGAGCTTGAATGAATATTTGTAACCTGTTTGCCAATTATTACAAAGCTTGTATTTGGACAGTACAGAAGTGTCCATGGTATTGGCATTGGCCTTGTAAATGCGGTGGAGCAGTGTATTAAATAAGTGAAGCCTCTGTGAAATTTGCCTGTAAAGCTGGCTTCACACAGCGTCTTTTTATAACTCTTGAGAGTAAAAGTGTGCATTTGAAGCCGCCAGGAATGCTCATGGTGGGTCAGATTGTTGTCCTGTGGCAGAAGAATGGCAGTGTGGCTGAGGGCCATAGTAGCTGGGTTCCAGCCGCTGTGTTCTGAGCATTCATGCGCCAGGCGCGAGGGCCACCCTCCCTTTTGACTCTGTCAACCGAAATCCAACAGGTGATCTGGACTGAGTGGAGCCCAGACTGAGGCTGAGCTCTGGGTTTGCCTGATGAGTTGTGGTCTCTTCTTCCCTCCCTGTGCCCAGGCCACGTGCTGTATGCCGACATCAAGATGGAGAATGGGAAGTCCAAGGGGTGCGGTGTGGTTAAGTTTGAGTCGCCAGAGGTGGCTGAGAGAGCCTGCCGGATGATGAATGGGATGAAGCTGAGTGGCCGAGAGATTGATGTTCGAATCGATAGAAATGCTTAAGCAGTTGCCTTTTTTAAACATCGATACCAGACCTCTGAATTTGTATTTTTTCTTGTTAACCATTTTAATTTGTTGGCTGGATGTATAAAGATGTTTAAAAAATTCAGTTGCTTTTTGGGGTAATTTGAATTACTTTTTTAATGACTGGGATTCCATTTGACTGTTTGCATTGAGATTGCAATGTGCGCAATTTTTTTTGTAGTTGTGGCATCTTGTTGACATCGAATATGACTTTGATAATAAATACCAGTTCCTGAAAGCTGCTTGCTTTTGTGTGTGTGTTGTGGGGTAACCGCCCGAGTTTGGGGGAGCTAGAGCTGCTCAGTCTCCTTTCTACCCTTGGAGCTGTGGACCCTTGGGCTGGGAGGCCACTGGCCCCAGCCACTTCAGAAAAATTTCGTGGAAACGGAATCCTGAGTGGACCTCAATCCCCCAGGGCTCGTTAATGGTGCACTTGGCTGTCGGAGCCATCCTGTCTCCCCTGGTGCAGTTCTGTAGGGCACAGATGCTGCATCGGGCTCGTTTCCAGTTAGACTTTTGTCTCAGTCTGCTCTGGCTGCTGTAACAAACATTTGTTTCTCACAGTTCTGGAGGCTGGGAAGTCCAAGATCAAAGCGCTGGGAGATTCAGTGCCTGGTGAGGGCCCGGTCCTAGTTCGTGGATGACACCTTCTAGCTGTAACCTCACATGGCAGAAGGGGCCAGGGAACTTTCTCAGACCTCTTTTATTTATTTTTAAAAAAAATAACTTTTTAGCTTTATTTGTTTGGCTGCGCCACACAGCTTGTGGGACCTTAGTTCCCCCACCAGGGATTGAACCTGGGCCCTCAGCAGTGAAAGTGCGTGCAGAGTCCTAACCACTGGCCTGCCAGGGAACTCTCAGACCTCTTTTGTAGGGGCACGAATCCCATTCATGAGGGCTCTGCTGCCACGACCTAATCCCCTCCCCAAAGGCCCCACCTCCTAGTACCATCATGTTGAGGGTTAGGTTTTCAACGCAGGAATTGTTTTTGGCAGCAAGGACACAAATGTTCAGTCCATAGCAGCTTTTCTTTGCTAAAACAGACCAAGTAGGGTGAGAGTTTCTGAGCATATTTTGTCCTGTCAGAGGTTTAGGCTGAACTTGATACCTGGACTCTTATCAGAACTGGGTCACATTCCCCCCAAGATGTGATCTCATACGTAAGTCCACTTGGGCTGTGTAGCCTGTGAGAAGCTGCAGCTGCTGCTTGTCACGTTGGATGTGGAGGGTCTTCACTCTGGCTGGCGGCTGACACGGGGTACCATCACGGGGACTCCCACCTCTAAGTCTAGCAAGGTGCCAGCTCCCTTGCTACCTTCTCCTGTCCTACTTTTCTCCTTTTTCTGGCCTATATCCTTGAGGGGTGTGACCTTGGAGAAGGGGGGTGACCCCACAGATTCCCCCAGGTGTCTGATCATGGCTCCACTGTGTGGTGCCCATCAGGAGGGAGAGACAAGACAAGAAGCAGGAATTGCTTTAAAAGAGGGGCTTTATGTGGTCTGTGTCCGTGGTCAGACAGGAGCCTGGGCAGTTCTGTGACGGCCAAACTGGGATCCAGGGCTCCTTCGGTTAAGAGGTGGCTGGATTGGTGGGTTGTCCTGGGTCCCCACCCCTGTAGGCCTTATCGTCCCCCGGGGAATGGTTGGTTATCCAGAGGATCTGCTGAGGAGGGGTGACTTCCAGTGACCCTTGCCCCATAAGCAGGTAGCCAGCAGCCCCTGGTGGAGTGGGATGGGACCTTACCCCCTCCCAAGACACTGTAGTCCCTTCCAGTCCACCCGGAGCATCCCCATACATACCCCAGGAACCGACGTCGTCATACACCTCTGTTTCCCTGGTTGAGAGCGCAGTTAAGGTCAGTAAGGGTCACCCCACCCCTCCCCCCTAAATCCCCCACCCCATCAGGGCCAGCACTCACAGGGGCAGTAGAGCTGTTCTGGGTACATAGCCATCTGCAAGGAGAGAGCGGGGGTGGGTGAGTTCTCCACCCTCCCTGGTGTTTGGCGTCTTCCCAGGGCTGCCCCTGCTGGGCTCACTCACACTTGCCCTTGGTGTCCCGGCACAGCATCTCCTCCTTGCTGGTGAACTCTATCACCTCCAGGATCTCCCCACGCCGAAGCGCCAGGTGCTTGCCACCCCCGCGACGGGTCTTGGCGTTGGGGTCAATCATCATCCTTGTCTGAATCACAATCTCCCCCTCAAACTGGGGAGGAAGACATCAGAGCTTTTGGTCATGCTGCCACCCCGAGGACCCCTGCCTGGCTTCTTTCTGAGGATGGAATTTGTGGGGCTTTGGTCAACTGGGGCTGAGCACAGCCCTCCCAGGACTCTTGCTTTGCTTGGGGTTCACACCTTGAACTTCTTCCGGAACTCCCGCTCAGCTTTCTCTGCCTTCCGGATCTGCTTCAGAGACTTCAGGTCCGTGGGCGGCAACTGCTGTGGCTGGGGGCCCTTCTCCTTCCTGAGCCCCCGGGGAGTTGGGTGCTCGTGAGCAAGACGTGCTTCTCAGGGACCCCATTTTACCGTCCTCCCAGAGCTCAGCCCCACCCTGTCCCACTCCCTTTGCCCTCTGGTACCTGGGCTCTTGGTCTTGTGGTGGCCTCCTGGGGGGTTGCTGGGTAGACAGCACTTCATCTGGGACAGTCAGAATGCTGAGTTAGGGCAGGGACCATTGGTTCGGCCTCTGAATCTGGCGGCCTGCTCTTTCCCTTGTCAGTTCTCAGGACCTTGGTCCCCTCCCCACCCCGCTGCCCAGGCCTTTCTCATGAGTTGTGAGTTCTAGTGGATTGCCTTTCATTTTCTTAACTCCTGTCGCAGGACAGGCGTGGCAGAAACGTTACCACTCATTTCAGCTGTCTTGACTGTCATCCCAAGTTGCTTGCCGAGGAGGACCTAAGGGTTCAGAGAGGTAACACAACCTGCCCCAGGTCACCCAGCTGTTAAATGGTAGAGGCAGGATTTCTCTGTAGGCTTTTGAGGCCATTTCATGCCTGCCTTGTAGAGCAGGTGGGGTTCTGGGAATTGTGATGAGATTTGGGTCAAAAAGTAAGGCGAAGAAAAGTATTTCCTGGAAGCAAAGAAGTCTCCCTCTAAGAAGGGGCTGTTGGGCTGGGACTCTTGCCTGGCCTGGCTGATGATGAGACTGGACTGTGAGGGGTCTCCCAGGTGAGGACTGACTACCCCGCAAATGACCAGCTTTCCAGGTATGAGCCCTGTTGGCCAAGGGTGTGGCTTACAGTGAGAGCCTTGTGAACACAAGGGGAGTGAAGGATCCAGAACCTGAAGCCCCTAGCTTTTTGCAGTCCTCTCTGAGTGACTTGAAGTGCTGCTCTGGACATTTCTAGGCCAGCAGACCCTTCCATCAAGCTGCCCGAGGGGCATCTGCATGGGGCCCTTCCACCCCTTCAGACACTGAGTTTGCCTCCAGCCTCAGCTGGGTGGTGCTCGGGTAACGGTGCCACCCAGAGGCTGCCCAGGCCGGAGATGGTCACCCGGCTGGGAGCAGCCTTGACTTCACCCCAGGGCCCCTACAGACCTGCCGCAGCCAGAGAGTGCAGCCCTGGGCACGGCAGTGCGGGGCAGACCCTGGTGCCCTGTGTCCCCAGCTTTCTGGCAGTGTGATCCTGAGCACGCTACCCTCAGCTCCTGAGAAAGAGCTGGGCCCGGCCCCTCCAGAGGAGCCCCCAGCTGTGCAGGGAGCCTCTAGTGGAGCCGCCACTGCTCTGAGTGAGGCAGAGAGTGGGAGGGGGGAGCCCAGAGTCCTTCCAACTGGGGACAGACTTGAGAAGGGCAGAGCTGCCTTTGGGACAATCACTGAGCCCCACTCGAGAAGCGGGGAGATCTGGGGAAGCATGTGGTATCGGCTCAGAACCTTGAAGAATGACTGGCGGTTGTCCAGTGGCTGGGACGGTGAGCAGAGGGAGGAAAGTGCCTCGTCTACTTGGGGTTGGGGAAGGGGAAGTGGTGGGCCATGCCTGCGGAGCTGCTGGAAGTGGATGGCCAGAGGTGCTCCCTCCCCACGTCCACATCCCCAAGAGAGGCCCCCCAGACCCAAGCCACAGAGCTTAACTGGAGCGGAAGCAGGAGGGGCCCTGTCAGGAAGCTCTGTGCTAACAGGGGTGTTGCAAGCAGCCCCTGGGGAAAGCCCAGGAGAAGCAGAAGGGGCTGGGGAAGGAGTAACAGCTGTATAGGCAGCAGACTTTGGAGGGTGGGCTGGTGAGGTGGGAGCGGTAGCTGGGGATCCCAAAGGCACCTCTGATGAAACGTTCCCCTGCAGGAGACCCTTCCAAAGACAGGGCAGGGAAGCAGCCCGGGAGCCTAGGGTCTGGGCTCCTGTGTATCGGCTGTGCGACCTGGGGCAAGTCACTTCTTGCCTCAAGCTTGTCCTCAAGCTTCCACTCCTGTAAAATGGGCAGGACACTGCCTCGGGGGTGGTGGGCTGTGCACATTCGGTGAAGTGCTGGCATGGGAGCCTTGGTGTTTTCACATGGGGTTGGTGAATGCATCATCCGCGAGCTGGGCCTGCTTGGCCTTCATCCTGCTCTCCAGGAGCAGAGGTGTGGAAGGGAGAGAAGCAGCATCCTTGGAAACCCAGAGCACAGAGAGAGAGTTGCCTGGGACTGCAGACCTGGAGGGGTCGGCCACACCCTGTCTCCAGCCCCTGCCTCTGAGTTCAGGCCCAAGTCCTGCCTGGATATCCCTCAGGCACCTCCAACACCACGGGTCCCTTACTCAGGTGCAGGCTCAACATTTGGGCCTCAACCCTGTCATGAGCTCGCTCTCGTCCCTGGTGATGCACCACCAAGTCCTCTTGCTGCTTTGTACCTGATCCTTCCACTGCTCTCCATGTCTTCTGCCACCACCCTGGCCCACACCCCTGCCCTGGCCACACCCTGGTCAGGCTGCTGGCCTCTGGGCTGCCCTTACTCACATTGTTCCACCCACCAGGAGCTGGTGTGACCTTTCTGAAAGGCCCCTCCTCCTCTCTGCTTCCTCCCCTGGCGCTGCTTTCAATCCATCAGGGATATGGATCGCCACTTGGCGTCACGCTAGCAACATGGCAGAACACACCCTTGTGACAAATGTTCCCCAGGTGCCTTGGCAGACTGGTCTGGCTGAGGGCCTGGCCCTGTCACCAACAAACCTCTGCCCTTGGGGCTGGGTCTGGAGTCGTCTGTGGGCTCCACGTCCTCGTACAGCTTGTAGGCCTCATCTGGGTCCCTGCGGGGATACCTGAGATGAGGGCCTCTTTCGGTCCCGTGACCCACGCCTGTACCCCCTGACTCCTACTCACTGTGGGGTGTCTTCAGGCTGTCGAGCCAGGAAGCCGGCAGAAAAGCTCCTCGGCAGAGCTGTGGGGAGATGAGAACAGGAGGGAGGGAGGCGGGCACTGCCAGGGAGCCTCCACACCCTCCTTTCTGCCTGGGCCGCCCTCACCCACCTGTGCCTGCTGCCAAGGTCCTTCGAAATCTCTGGACGTCCCTGGGGCCTGGGGGCAGTGGGGGCTTGGCTGGAGGGGCGCCCAGGCTGCTGACTGGGGGGAGAGGCCTCCGCCGGGGTGGGTGGCCAGGTTTGAGGCCCAGCCTCGAGCCTCCACCGCAAGTGAGGGCTCCAGATCTCTGCTGCCTGGCTCCAAACCCTGGGCTGAGTGGGAACCTAGGGCTGGAGCCTGCAACGGCAGTGGGCAGTGAGCTCTCTGAACGGGAGCCAGGGAGTGGAGGCTTTCTAGGGAGGTCACCGAAGAACTCTGCCTGCTTCCTGGGCAGAGATCTGGGCTTGGGCTGGGAGGACTTGCAGGGCGGCCCCCGCCACTCGGGCTGCAGAAACTCCTTGGGGAGCAGGCTGCACTCGGGCCCCGAGGACGTCCTGGGGAGGTCACCACACTCGGGCCGCGGGGGCTTCTCGGGGAGGTCACTCAGCGGAGGCTGTGGCATCTTTCCGGGGACTGTACTGAAGTTGGGCTGTGAGGAGTGAGGCTGGGGCTCACTGGACTCGGGCTTTGAAGGGGGCATTGGGGGGACCTCAGTGGACTCGGGCTGCGGCAGGGACTTCTCAGGGAGACCACTGACCCCAAGCTGCGGGGGCTTCTCGGGAACGGTACTGAACTTGGGCTGGGGGGGCTTCAGGGTGGCCTCATTGGACTCAGGCTGCTGGGACTTCCTGGGGAATGCACCGAACTTGGGCCCTGTGGGGGGCCTTGGGGCGTGGCTGAGCTCAGGCTGCAGGGGCTTCCTGGGGAATGGAGTGGCCTTGAGCTGTGGGACCTTCTTGGAGAGTTCACTGAACTCAAGTTTGCAGGGCTTCTTGGGCAGATCAGTGAACTCGGGCTGGGGGTGCTTCTTGGGATGCTCGCCTAGCTCAGGCTGTGGAAACTTTTTGAGGAGTTTGTTGAACTCGGGCTTTGGAGATACTTGGGGGAGTTTGCCGGTCTCGGGCTGAGAGGCCTGGAACTTTGCTTGAAGGCTCCGAAAGTCCTGATGACTCCCCTAGGGGACACGGAGTCAGGCAGGGACTCAGACACATGCGGGTGGTGGAGAGACGGACGTGGGACAAGCGGACATGGTCACGGACACGCACCCCCTTCCCCTGGCTCCTGTTCAGTTAGCTCCTCTCCCCCACCTTCTGCCCTTGGCCGCCATCTCTGTTGGCCATAGACTCCCACGTTTTTGTGTCTCTAGCCTCCCGGTGGGTCGCAGGCCCTCCTAAACTACCACACCCTCTGACCTCGCCACTCAGGACCAGGATGCGCACCCAGCCTCATCCCACTCTGGACCCGAGCTCCTGGGGCCCCTGGGGCCTGCTGCTCCCATAGCCCGCCCCGCCCCCTCAGTCAGGGGAGCATCCTCGAGCTCCCCGCCCCCCCCCCCCCCCCCCCCCCCCCCCGCCATGCCCCCAGGCCCTTCTTTTCTCATTTCAAAATACATCCGGAATCCAGCCACTTCTCACCGCCTGCACCACTGTCCTGGCCCAGAGGAGCCCAACCGGGTAAGGCAGTATCCCCTGTTGCCTGGATCATTTAATAGGCTCTTCCTTGGTCTCCTGCCCGCCCCCGCCCCCCGCCCCCGCGTCCCCATCCCTGGTCAGGCCCCTCACAACAGCCGGAGGAGGCCAGTTAACCCAGAGTCAGTTTGTGCACCTCTGCTCAAAATCCGGCCGTGTTCCTTCATTTCCCCACAGTAGAAGCTAAAGATCTCACGAGGAACTTCCCTGGCGGTCCAGCGGCCAAGACTCCGCACTCCCAATGCAGGGGACCCGGGTTCGATCCCTGGTCAGGGAACTAGATCCCGCGTGCCACAACTAACGATCCCACGTGCTGCAACCAAGACCCAGTGCAGCCAAATAAATTTAAAAAAAAAAAAAAAAAAAATCTCACAAAGGCCCTGAACGGTAGATTCGACCTCTCCTACCCAGTCACCTCCTTGGCCTCCCCTTCTCCCATCTCCTGCCCTCTGCCTGGGACACTCTCCCCACTGCATGGCTCTCCTTCTCCTCTTCCAGGTCACTGCTCCCATATTCCTTATTAGAGAGGACTTCCTCCCAGACCACCCTAATTAAAAAGAGAAGATTGGATTCCCCCTTCCCAGGATTCTCTATCCTCCCCAACCTGCCTGATGTTTCTCTTAGTTAGTACCTGACACCTTGTATCATTCTATTTATTTTACTTAATACTTTTTTTTTTTGGGCAGGGGGCGGGCGGCGGTGGCCATGCCTCACGGCATGTGGGATATTAGTTCTCCGACCAGGGATTGAACCCACGCCCCCTGCATTGGAAGTGCAGAGTCTTAACCACTGGACCGCCGGGGAGGTTCCAATACTTGTTTTTTAAATGTGTTTTGACTATTTGTGGGATTTTTTTGTTTTGTTTTGGTCTCTCTCCTCCTCCTTTCCCCAGCCCCTGTGGACTGTCAGCGCCCCAAGGGCAGTAGCTTGTCTTGTGCATTGCTGTCCTCCTAGTGCCTGGCCTGTGCTAAGATGCTCAGTAATTCTTTGTTGAAAATAAAGAACGTACAGGACACAGAGACAGGCATATGGGCGGCCTGACCATCACGTTCTCACACAGACTCACGTGGAGAGACACTAAGAGACCTAGAGGCAAACCTGAGGGCAGGGCCCCACAGTCCCAGACACCCCGACTGATGGTCAGGGATGCCCACCAGGCCCGGCAGGCAGGCTCCCGAGCGTGGGCACGCGCACCAGCCCTGGCACAGGAAGTCCGTCCCAGGTATGGTCTTGACCAGCCCCACATCCTTGGTCACGGACACAGGAGATGCACAAGTAGGCCAGGGCTGCTCTGACCGACAGGTCACCCCAGAGGTGGCCCTGCCACAGCTCCCAGGCCTGGCTTTACCTGGGGTCGAGGAGACCGGGGAGGGGAAGGGTACGACCTCGGGAACTTTGCCCCCGCCTGTGCCTCACTCTGCCCTGATCCAGAGAACAAGGAAAGGTGCCGGGGCCTGAGACGCCTCTGTGGAAGCCCCCCTAACTGGTGGGTTGTGGCAAGGCTCCCAGGTGACCCAGGGGGCCAGAGAAGCCGGGGTCAGCAGGTCAGGCCTTGGGGCGCTGCTGGGGTGGGGGGTTGGCAGCGTGTGCGTGACCCGCTTTGTCGCCCCCAGGAAGGCCCTGCCCCTCACCCTGGCTGCCTGTTACCGGGTTGCTATTCATGGCGCGGGGCGGGGGGTCGTCTGGGCAGTGCCACCCATCTCCCTTCTAGTCGCAGCCTCAGCCTCTGCTACAGGCCCCTCGGGAGCCTGAGCTGTCCCAGAGGTGGGTCTTGGCTGCCTCCTACCTCTGGGCGTTTGTGTCGGTCACAACCCTGAAAACCTGCTTGCCCCTCTGCCTGCCCGCTCTTGGAATGTGCCTTCCAGTTTCCACCCGTGGCATCCCTTGCCTCCGGCCAGTGGGGGGCTCTCCAAGGGCTTGGGGGCTCACTCACCATGGCTGCAGGCGGGTGACGGGCCACAGGGCGAGTGGGACCTGAGCCAGGGCTGCTGCCTTCAGGAAGTGACTGTAGCTTCTGCTCCACGGGCCCCACGGGGTGGGGTCTACTGGCCAGGCGGGAGGGCAGAGGAGGAAGGGGAGGAGGGGGGAGAGCCCCAGCCTGTCTTCAGGTCCTGCTGGGAGCTTCTTGAATTCCTGTCCTGCGCTGCGCTTTGTGCATTTCTCAGCAGACACCCAACAGTCACTCGTTTCTCGACTCTGCTGGCCCCCCCTCTCCCACCCCATGCCCTGCTGTGTGCTGACCTCCGGACTCCAGGAAGGACTCATGCCAGGCCCTGAGGACCTCCTGCCGACAGAGGCAGGCCAAGGCCAACTCCTCCCAGGGCCTCTGCGGGAGGCGAGTGGTAGTTCTCAGCGGGAAAGGGGCACGGCCAGTTCCGGGCCGTGAGACCCCAGGAGTAGAGCGAGCCTGACGGGTGAGGCCCTCCTGCTGGCTCTTGTTGCCTCAGTCCGCCTTCCTCATTTCAACACTTCCCTGTAGCCTGATTTCCAGCTCTGAGCAGGACTTAGGACTTCCCTGTTACAGGGGCAACTGTAACAAGGGCCGAGGGCCCAGGTGGGATGGCACGTTTGGTGGTGGGTGGGTGGGGAATGTCCAAGGCTCCCAGAGGACAAGAGGAGGAAAATGGGGACAGCTGGGAGGCCAGCAGAGAGGGGGTGAAGGTGGTAGGCAAGATTAGAGCTGTGAGGGTGCAGGGTGCGAGGCCAGACAAGGGAGACCCTGATGGCAGGGCTCGGTCCCCAGGAAGTCAGTGACCTCGGGCTCATAGAGAAAGGGAGAAAACACCCAGTGGGAGAGTGCAGAGCCCCGATTCTCAGTTCAGCTATGCCGCCGGGATCTTTGAGATCACAGAAAGACAGAAGCTCCTGCAGATTTTGACTTAATTGGTCTGGGGTGTGGCCTGAGCCTGGGGATTTCTTACACACCCTCAGGGGGATTCTAGTGTGCCGCTGAGGAGCACTGGTGCCCACAAGTCACCCTGAGACCCCGAGAAAGTGTGGGTTGTGTCTCGGGTCTGAGGTGGGGCCTCAGATTCTGAAACATCCCAGGTGAGGCCCATACTGCTGGTCCAAGGATCACAGCGAGAGTAACAGAGATGTACTGAAGTCTCCAGAAAGATCCACAGGAGACAGGGACGGAGGCTGGGCATTGCATCCCAGCAGGAGCCCCTCACTCGCCGCTGCCATGAAGGCCACAGACAGCAGTCGGCAGTGACTCTGCCTGTGTCTGCTCTTAAGAGCACAGCTTGGGGATTCTGGAGCCTCTGTGCCCGTGCATCCCTGTCCTTGAACGGACAGACATGCACGCTGGGTCACATTTCCGGATGTTGGTCCGCCTCCGAGTAGGAGGCTGGGGATGATGAAGAGGTCTGGGTCCTGGAGCGGCTCAGCCTGTTCAACGTGAGCCTGCAGTCTCAGGCCAACCTGCCCACTCTGCGGCGGCTGTGTAAGGTGGGTGCCTGCTTGGACGCGCCGGCCCCTCATTCATTCTCCCTTCAGACCGACACTCTTGGGCGCCCTCTGCCGGGCGGATCCGGGGCCCTAAGAGGACTCAGCTTTCAGGCATCCTGGAGTTGGGGTGCGGTGGAGGGACCCTCTGTGGGGCTCCCAGCTTGGTTGGCCAGAGGGAGGTCAGGGGCTGCAGGAGCCCAGAGGGGACAGTGGGAACAGTAAGACTTCCCAGGCGAGCAGACAAAGGTTGGATGGGAGTTGGGAGGGGGTGAAGGTAGGGGTCAGTTTTCAGAGTGAGCCAACTCCCTAGGCCTCAGGGCAATTTCAGCTTGCTCCAGAGGGCAGCGAGGGGCCCAGGGGTGACTGTGGACCCACTGTACCCATGGGAGGGGCTGTTGCATCTTTGTGGGTGACGCGGTTGGGGGGGGCGGCACCTACCTGGACCAAGATACCTGGGTCTCTCTGGGAAGGTCCTGACAGACTGCGAAGTGGCACTGCCTAGATTCGGGGGTGCCTGAATGAGGGGCTTGATGGGGGAAACTCCAGGGGCTGGGGGACCCTGGTACGCTGGAGATGGGACACCAAGCCCTGAAGATGCAGGAAGGGATGGGCCTAGAGCCATATTCCCAAGGGTGTCTAGGGGCCTTGTGAGTGCAGGAAAAGGAGAGAGTGCCCTTTGGGCCTTGCTGCCTGGGTTTTCTCATCAGTGGTAACTGCCCCGCTTCTGGGGTGGTGCAGAATCGGTGACTTGGAACCGGGCCCGGCTAGAGTCAGGGCTCAGTCAGCTTACCCTCTTAGCCTCACCTCTATCTGTAAAGTGGGCCCCGGGACCCACCTCCTCCCCAGGTTCCTGAGAGGGTCCCAGGCAGCCGGCCACAGGCTTGGTGGTTGGAGTGATGTCAACCACCTGCGAACATTTCCCAAGCCCCCTCCCTCGCTCCCCATCCCTCTTTTGAATCCTCACAAGAACTCCAAAGGATGAGCATTCATGACACTCATTTTAAGGAGTAAGAAACTGAGACGCAGAGAGATTGTCTTTCCCAGGATCACCCAGCTGTGGTTCCAAGGCTTCTGGCTGAGAAGGGGGAGGGGAGCTCACAGGGGGCCTGAGCCCCAGGGTTCCCTGACGGCCCATCTGGCCCTACAGCAGGTGCTCAGTGACAGCCGCTTCTGTGGGGGCCTGGAGGTGCTAGCAGAGTGGGCGCCTGGCCTGAGCCACCTGCGACTCAGCTGCAAC
The DNA here is from genome assembly GCF_011762595.2 of Tursiops truncatus. Lineage (NCBI taxonomy): Eukaryota > Metazoa > Chordata > Mammalia > Artiodactyla > Delphinidae > Tursiops > Tursiops truncatus. The sequence goes on along the minus strand of NC_047036.1, from coordinate 165,074,313 downwards.
CCCATCAAGGACACTGGAGCCCTAAAGCCCCTTGTGAGGCTGAGGGCAGTGGGGCAGGCAGGCGGGCAGGCCGGCTCCTGGGTCCAGGTGGGACGGGTCCAAAGGGTGCCCAGATCTCCCTGTTGCCCTTCCCAGGAGAAGCTGAAGGGCCTTCAGAACTTGGAGCTGTTCAGCTTCGAGGAGTCACAGCAGCTGCGCTAACGGAGCAGGATTTTGAGTCGTTACCCGAGCTTGGCTACCTGGATGGCTTCGATGCTGGGGACCCTGCTCAACTCTGAGGCTGAGGCCAACATGCTGGGGAACGAAGATTCTGAGGAGGACTAGGGGGAGGATGGTAAGGGGGGCGAGGGGAAGATGGGAGGCTGGTGAGGGGTGTGAGGCCTGGGGACTCCACCCAAGGGGTGACTAATGTCTTGCTGGCCGCAGATAAAGGACAACTCTGATGACTTGGAAGATGGAGGAGATATGGAATGAACAGGGTGGGGTGGGGCTGGGGACCTGGTCCTTGGGTTCTTGCTCACAGGATGTCTATGTTCCCCAGGAGGAAGAGGAGAGAGATGCTGAGTGTGGTCCTGAGAAGAGGAGGTGGAGAGGTTCAAGATGGGGCCTTGTGGGCTACTAGGAGAACAGGATCTTCATCCAGAGAGCTGAAGGGAGCTGTGGGGAGCGGTGGGGGTACTAGGCGGGGGAGGAGCACGATCGGAAGAGTTCCCTGTTTCCAGAGGTGTTCAGACTGGGGGGAAGGGCGGGGGGGTGGTTGCCTCCGGTGCTCCAGAACGGGGTGGGGCGGGATTGAAGCTTGGGCTGGAAGGGAGCAAGATGCAGGAAGTAAAGCCGGCCTGAGGGGTGGCTGCCAGCAATGCGTGGGGCTTCCATACCCTGGAGGCTTGACCCTCAGGTTCTGGTGACAGCAGTGTGGGACCAGATTTTGAACTCTGCCCCCAACCTGACTTCCCAGGAAGGAAAGGAAGAAGAGAACCTATATGGGGGAGAGGTGAGAAGGGAGGAAGCCCAGGCTCTCCAGGGCTGGCCTTGACCCACCCTCCTCCTCAGAGCTGGGGCAGGGGGAGGAGGGGAAGTGGGCAGCCGAAGACAGTGAGGAGGATGATGATGAGGCCTGAGCTCCCGCCTGCCAGAGTGCCCAGCCCTGGGGGCCCTGGCACCTCCCTTCTACTGCTGGGACTGCCCCACCACCCTGTCACCTCCCTGAGAGTCAGTGCTGGCCTCAGGACCTGGGGGGCTCCAGCTGGGCGGGCGCTCCTGACTCCTGGAAGTTTTTAAATAAAACTGGAAAACTTCCGTCTCATATGGTTTCTGGAAGTGGTGGGACAGGAAAGAGGACCATCTACAGCTGTCCCACTGCTGAGGTTGACAGGGGAGGTGGGACACAGGTGGGCTGTGAGGGGGAGGCCTGCCCCCTTCCGAGGTGGGAGCGCCCCAGGACTGCACTGGAGGGGCATGGGACCCAGACACAGCACAGGCTGGCTCATCTGCCTCCTTTATTGTCCCGCCACCCCGCCCATCGCAGGCCCCCCTAAAATTACAAAACTACCCACAGCCCACCCGCAACGCGGCGTGGTTCAGAGCGGCGAGAAAACCGGACACTCCCCCTCTGACAGCAGCGGCGACACCTTGGGTGCCAGCGGGGCCGGGTCTGGGTGGAGCAGAGGAGGGGGCGCCTGAGCCTCAGCCCCGCCCCTCGCCTCAGGGCCCCCGCCCTCCCCACCCGTGCGCTCCCGGGCCTTACCCGCCGGCGCGTCGGGGCGCGGCTGCCCGGGCGCCGGGGCCGCAGGGGCGATGGGGCGGTGGTCCTCCAGGTGTAGGGTCATGGCGGGCCGCGAGGCCGTGGAGAAGGCGCACTGCATGCACGAGTAGCGGCCGCGCGTGTGCTCCCACACGATGCGGCTCGGGGCCGCGTGCCCTGCGGGCAGGCGGGACCCCGTCAGCCCCGGGCCCTGGGCGAGGGCGAGGACCGGGGCGAGGGCGGGTCGTACCTTTCTCCCCGCCTCCCCCTCAGCTCCCAGGCGCCGGGGCTCTGGAACGGCTGATCCATTTGTCCCGGGCGTTTCCCCATGTATTTGGGGGCACCAAACTTGACTTATCCTCTGAACCCTCTCCCATCCTCTGAACCAACGTAGGGGGAAGGACTCGGGAACCGGGTGAGAGTTTTACACGGAAACGCCGGCGCAGATAAAGAGCAGGGGCCGTAATTTTTTAAGGCAAAATCCTGTATTTCGGGGGTGACATTTCTGGCCACCTGGGAAGGGGGTGGGCACCGCTGCCTCCCAGTATCCCCTATGCCCCGCAGGGGAGAAATCCCCTCCACCCTCCCCGGTGATCACCTGCACGCACCTGAGGGCGTATCGGAGCCGCCCTGGGGTCTTCGCGGGCTGCCGCCGGCACCTGCGGTAAATGGGCGGGTCAAGGTCAGAAGTTAGAGGGAGCCCAGCCCACCCTTCAGGCGTCCCTGCCCCCACACTCACCTTGGCTCTTTTTCCAGACTGCGGCGCTGGAGGCGGGCGGCCCGGGAGCGGCGGCCAGAAAGGGGCGCGGGCGTGGTGGGCTTAGGCCAAAAGGCGCGGGGTTCAAGTACGGCAGGAAGGGCCCGGTGGGGGCAGGGGCAGGGGTCGTGAACGGCTCGAGCAGCGGGAACTGTAGCCCAGGCGCCAACGCAGGGTCGGACTCCGGGGGGCGCTCGGGCGCTGGTGGCTCCTTGTCGAGGGCGGGGGGTGGCGGCGGGGCTGGGCTCTGCGCATGCTCGGCGCAAACATGCAGGTGCTTGAAGAGGGAGCGGTGCGTGCGGAAGCGCAGGAGGCAGTTCTCACACCTGGGGGCGGCACAGGGCTGGGCTGGGTCTCCTGCGGGACAAGGGAGGGGCCTATCCGTAGTAACCTGCGGAGCCGCCGCTCGAGGGTGGTAAGGGAGCCCGGGCCCAAACAACAGATCCCCCATCTGCGGGGGAGGAGTCTGCCCTAAGCGTCCCCCTACTGTGGTCGCGACCCTTCCGGACCCCTCCAGGTCGGAGCCCTGGGAAGATGAGGAAGGAAGTCTCAATTGTGACTTAGGGGATCGCTTTTTCTCTTGGGAGGTAGAGGGCTGGGCGGAGCCGCGCCAAGAATGCCCCCCCCAAACCCCTTCCGAGCCCCGCCCTCGGGGTCCCTGGAACTTGCTCTAGCGACCAGTGTCTCTTCTGGGCAGGTTAAGGGCAAGGCTTGCCCTAGTTCATGCCCACTTCCCCGACCCAACCCCCTGGACTAGGAAGGGAGAAGAGCCCGGACCCCCGGTAGTGGCTGTCAAATCAGTGGTGGGGGGAGCTGCCTGGTCACCGAGCTCCAGCAGACGTGGGGGTGGATGGGGTCTCACTTGAAGTAGCGATTGGGTTTGTAGTGCAGCTTGCCGTGTGCCACCAGTTCCTGCATGTTGGGGAAAGTCTCGGTGCAGCTCAGGGCGGAACAGCGGAAGAGCTTGCCTGGCAGGGATGAAGGACAGAGGAGTGGAGAGGGGTGGCCAGTCGGCTCTGCCTGCCTCCCGCCCTAACCTGCTTCCCCACCACCTACCCTGGCCCTACCTTCCAGGGACTGTGTGGGTGGGCAGTGGGTACGCAGATGCTGTGCCAGGTCTCGAACGCTGGGGAAACTGAGGCAGCAGCCAGGGCTGGAGCAGGGTATCTGCTTCCCTGCAGGACGCAGAGAAGCGAGGGGAGGGGTGTGTCACCATCCCTTCTCCATCCACGCTGTCCAGGGCCCTACCCCAGAGAGGCATGTATGGGGTTGCAATTACCCTATGATCTCTTACTGGGGCCTTCACCCTCTGCCTCCCCCAACAGAGGGTTGGGGCTGAGTTGGCCTGGTTCACAGCCTGGCATACACCTGGGGCTCAGTAAGTGGTGATTCCCTCTAGATGGGCCCCAAGTCTGGAGATACTCTGTATTCTTCACTTCTATCGTTCCAGGCCTGTGATCCCCCAGAAGGCCCCATCACGGGTCACCTGGTGGTGGGCGTCGTCTGGGAGGCCGCAGGTCCTCACTGGTTCCGGAGACAGTGCTGGTCAGGCCAAGGCCGGGTCCAGGGCCAGCATGGCCACTGTCTGGGGCTGGGGAGGCACCCTGCTGGGTCCCTCCAAGCCCTCCACGTTCCCACACTGGGGGTGTGGCTGCCTGGTCAGAGCCTGGCTCCTCCCCCATGGAAGAGGAAGTGGCTACAGCAGCCACAACTGGGGACACCTCCTTGTCGGTCTCACTGGAGCTGGGCTCTGCAGTGCCCGGCATGTCCGGGCTGGGACCCGAGGTTTCCTCCTCCTGGTGGAAGGAAGAGGTGGGGAGAACCCCTCTGGGCCCAGGGTCTGCCTGGGCCAGCCAGGGGAACTCCACCCCGCCAAGACCACTGGGCATTCCTGAAGCAGCAAATGCCCCGGAGACGTCACCCAGTCAGCCCCCATCCTAAGGAGTGGCAGGGGGTGAGGGTGGATAGAGCTCCTGCCTCCTGTGTCCCCATCCTCTGGGAGGGAGCTTGGAGGTGTTCCAAATGTAGAAGGGGGTACCTTTTTAAGAATCATCTATATGAAAGAAGCATGCCTTTGACCCTAACTTGGAAAGGTGGGAGGCCCCCTACAAGGCAGGGGCGTGGCCCATAGGGAGTGGGCGGGGCAAAGGCGGGGCTCTGAACCGGGCGCGGATAGGAAGATGCTGGAGAGGCCAAAAGTGGCCGAGTGGGTTGTTCGAGCACGGAGATATATCTACCAGCTGGGCTCGAGCTGTGCAGGCGAACTGGGAGTGCTGGGGCCCCGGCCGTATGAAGATCTGGGGCGGTGCCCGAGCCCTGTGGGCGTGGCCCAGTCGAAACCAGGCCCAGAAGTAGGGGGTAGGGTGCTCCCCGAGTGACAGCCAGCGGCGGGCGAGTGCCCGGATGTGGGGGCGGGGTCGGCCGGAGGCTATGTGCGCTACAGGGCCGCTCCCCGCCAGTCCCCGCTGGTTCGCCGCGTCCGCGTCCCCGGCGCCGCGCTCACCATCCTCGGCCTGGTTCGGCTTCTTGTTCCCGCGGCTCCGGCAGCTCCAGCTAAGGCTGCGGTGACTCCTTCGGTGGCCGCAAGCTCGCGCTCACGTCGGCGCCATTTTTCGCCTCCCAGGTCTCGCGAGAACGGAGGAGGGGGCCTGTGCACAGTGCTCCGCGAGGAGGCGGGGCCTGAGATCCGGGATTGTCCTGGATGGCGGAGCGTGCGCCGTGGTGGATTTGCAAGCCGAGGGCAGTCGTGGGGTGCAAAGAATCTGCAGGCAGAGATCTAGGATTAAAATCTCCCCGGGCCTCTGTGTTCTTCTCTGCAAAATGAGCATCTTCATCCTCTCCAGTCCCGTCACCGTACCTCGAAAGGGGATAAACAGCGGTTCTCTTTTTTGAAGAGGTCGTGTTTAGAGAGCCTCGTCTTTGGAGGGAAATTGGCAGTGGCCGTCAAAATATTCAATGCACTTAGTTCTGACGTTGGAACGGGTCTGCTGAGATAGCCAAGGGCGGGAAGCAAGCCAACTGTCCGTCCTCGGGACACCCGGAACGGGTGTAGCCTAAGGATGGAGAGGTGCGTGTTTTCAGGAGGATGGATGGAGAGCCTTGGGTATACCGGCGTGGAATGAGTCACCTATCCAACCTACGTTTCTTTCTTTTTTTTTTTTAATACAGCCTCACTAAGTGTCGCTACATCTCAGAAAGTCACTCTAGAATTTAACACTACTGTTTTTTGTTGTTTTTTTGTTTTTATTTATTTTTGGCTGTGTTGGGTCTTCGTTGCTGCGCGTCAACCTACGTTTCTTGAGTGCCTACTCTGTGCTAGGCGCTGGGGACCCAGAGATGAACAGGACAGACCAACATCCCCACTCCCAGAGTCCGCTCACGGTTTAAAATGGGGAAAGAGACAATGAATCAACACATGCAGCAAACGATCTTACGTTATATTAAGTGCTACAAAGGAAAAACAAAACAAAACCCCAGAAGGATGTGATGGTGATGGGTCAGGAAAGTTTCTCTGTGAGGTGACTTCTTTTTTTTTTTTTTGCGATACGCGGGCCTCTCACCGTTGTGGCCTCTCCCGTTACGGAGCACAGGCTCCGGACACGCAGGCTCAGCGGCCATGGCTCATGGGCCCAACCACTCCACAGCATGTGGGATCCTCCCGGACCGGGGCACGAACCCGCATCCCCTGCATCGGCAGGCAGACTCCCAACCACTGCGCCACCAGGGAAGCCCTGTGAGGTGACTTCTGAGCTGTCACCTGATGGTCAGGATGGAGTGAGCCAATGGAAGGTCAGGAGGCCACAGCACTCTGGGAAGAATGGATAGCTGGTGCAAGTGGCCTGAGTTGGGGAGGGACAAGCTTGTCTTTTTCAAGAAACAATGAGGTGATCAGCTCACTGCTGGAGCAGAGTGGAGGCAGGGAGTGGAGGTCAGAAAGTGGACATGGTGCAAGAAAGGTCATGCAGGGACCTTGTGAACCATGGAAAGAGAGGCATGTGATCTCTATTCTAACCTTGAATCTTTAGCAGGGGAGATCAGATCACCATCTGATCGCCGGTTGTCGTTTGGAGGATGGGTCATTGTGGGGACGGTAAAGTGGATCTTTGATCTCAGATCTCTATAATACATTATTTAACCGTTCAGGAAGTATTTCTTGAGTTCTAGGCAAGTTTAGGCTTTACGTACGGTGTATTTCCATCTATATATACATAAGATGTACCTATCTGCTTTTATACGCTAAGAATACCACTGGAAGGAGATGGACATTAACAAATTGGGGGGGACAGGAATTTTCGAATGAGGGGAAGACAGATTTTTCACACTTTTGGGCTGTTTGAATTTTTTTTTTGGCCGCACCACGCAGCTTGTGCATTGCGGCCAAAAAAATTCCTTGTGTCTTAGTTCCCCGACCAGGGATCGAAGCCGGGCCCACCACAGTGAAAGCGCGGAGTCCTAACCACTGGACAGCCAGGGAATTCCCATGGGCTGTTTGAATTTTAAAAAACTGTTTTCTTTTGATTATCATTAATACAGTTAAAACTCATTAACTGTATTAAAAACTCCTTAATTAAAAAAAAACATCATTTTGATACAGGGTGGAGTTTTGTGTGTGTGTGTGTGTGTGTGTGTGTGTGTGTGCAGGGGAGGTTGGTGCAATCTGGGGAAGGGTGGGGCGAGGTCCCAGAAAGGACAGGGAACCAAGAAAGAGAGAGGAGGGGCCCAACTTAAGAAATTTTGTAAAAGAGTCAACAGGATGTTGCTGAGTGGGGGGGACCAAACTGACTGAGGTTTGCAGTCCGAAGATGCTATAACCTAGATGTGAGATGCTGTCTGTTAGAAGATGTCAAACCCACTCCCTTCTTCACCCCCAGTGCCTCACCCACACCTCACCCATCAGTCTTGCCCGGAAGGCCCCACTTCCTGCAAACAGGGTGCCTGCTGTGGCAGTGGGGCCACAGGGCTGTACCCCAAAGTGCCAGGAGGGGGGGCAGCCTGCATGATGAATTCTAGGGCAGAGAAGGGAGACAGAGGCCCTCATTCCCCTTCAGCACCAGGAAATGCCCAGCTGATGAGGTTGTGGCTCACACAGTCCTCCCCGACTCTGTCCCCCAATCTAAGTCTTGGAGAGAGACACTCACAGTGGTGACTGGGCAGTGGAGGGGCAAAAATCAGAGATGCAGAGAACCAGGGACATTCAAGGGACTGGTTAAATCCTTTTGTATAGTGATTGGCTAATAAAAGGCTGTTGAGACCCAGTTGCAAAATTGGGATTTTTTTTTTCCCAGCCACGCTCAGCTTCCCAGGTAGGTGTAGATTCTACAGAAGGCTCTGCTGACCAGTCTTTCTTTGATACCTCATCTCCCATCCCCCAGGTGGGTAGGTGTCCTCTGCCTGGAGTCCTCCCATCACAGCATAGATCACTCTGTGTGGTGATTTGCCATCAAGATCTGCTGACCCAGGGCTTCCCTGGTGGCGCAGTGGTTAAGAATCCGCCTGTCAATGCAGGGGAGATGGGTTCCCAGCCCTGGTCGGGGAAGGTCCCACATGCCGCGGAGCAACTAAGCCTGTGCGCCACAAATACTGCAGCCCGCGTGCCTAGAGCCCATGCTCTGCAACAAGAGAAGCCACCGCAACGAGAAGCCCGCGCACTGCAACAAATAGTAGCCCCTGCTCACCACAGCTAGAGAAAGCCCGCGCACAGCAACAAAGACCCAACGCAGCCAAAAAATATATGTAAATAAATAAATTAAAAAAAAAAAAGGTCTGCTGACTCTTTTCATCCTTCTTGGCTCCTCCAGCAATGTCCACACTCTTTCTGCATCTCCCTCCCCTGCTCCAAGCCCTGTCCCTTCTCTGGCACAGTCCTGACCCCACCCATCTGGCTCCATCTCTCCCAGACTGACTGCTCTTCGTGGGGCTGAGCACAGAGCGGTTGTTCATTTGGAAAGGTCTGAAAGGCTCAGACTCCGGCACTGGTTTGGAGACAGCTGCGGGGACCAAGAGACAGCTGGAGGGGACTGGTAGCTAGGCTGACCCCCTCTTCACCATGACAATAAGTGCAGAAGGCCAGGGCCCTCGAATGTCAGAAGTGGTCCTGACGCCAGGTGAGTGAGGGCTAAGTAAACACAGACATGGGGTGGGGGTCAGGGTTCAGGGGTGATTCAGGGTGAATTATGGGGGGCCATGTGGGACCTGCCTCCTTTGTCAGGGTCCAGTAGGGTCCCAGTTTGTTTGGCAGGGGGTGCAGAGTCAAAGCTGACAGGACTCACTGGAACATTTGCTGCAGGAAAGCTAGCATGCAGCTTCTGTAAGCTAGCAGGTGAGACAAATTCAAGCTTTGTGAGGGGCAGAAGCATATCTGAGTTCAGGACTTGGCTCTGTGCAATCTTGGGTGAGTGACTAAAACTCTGTGAGCCTCCATTTTTCCATCTGTAAAATGGGATATTCACTGCTACCACCCCACAGGGTTGTGAGAAGGTGGTCCTTGTTGGGGCTCAGTAAGTTAACTCATGTTTTCACTCGGCAAACATTTATTGCCTCAGTGGTGAGAAAAGGAGGGAAGTCAAGCTTGTCAAGGTCCCCCTGACTGTGCCCGGCACTTTGCCTGCAGGACACAGCTCACTTCCTACTCACAAGGCAGCTGGGAGGTAGGTTCTGCTGTTAGCCCTGTTTGACACAGGAGGAAACAGGTGTGCCTTGGGGGAAGCCAGGGCCCGGGGGTGGCTTAAGTGGTGATCCCTAGACCCAGGACCTGGGCTAGGCTGGGCTGGAGGCCACAGGACTGGACCTTCTGGCCAATGCAGCCAAGGGAAATGAGACCCGCATTGCAGGGCCTGGCCCCTGGCAGGATCCAGGCAGGCAGGTGGGATGGCAGGATCCCAGGCCCCTGTCCTGCTCAGATCTTCTCCACGTAGTTTCCTGGGAAAAGGCCCTCCTGGCCATGCAGCCGGCCTTTCCACCAGCCTGAGGAATCTGTGGGAGAGAAGAGAGCGTGAGGCTGAGCCCAGCCCGCTCCGGAGAAAGCCTTTCATGCTGGCTCTGTGTCTGTCTTTCTGTCATTCGTCTGCACTGGCCTGGCATAAGGCAGAAGCTGAAAAGAGAAGACAGAAGGGCAATTCCCCAGCGGTCCAGTGGTTAGGACTCTGCGGTCTAACTGCCGAGGGCCCCGTTTTGATCCCTGGTCCGGGAACTAACATCCCACGAGCTGAACGGTGCGGCAAAGAAAAGAAAAAACATGTCTTTTAGGGGACTTCCAAAAAAAAAGAGAAGACAGAAGGAAGGGAGGGAGCAACGCGTGGGTTTTCCTTGCCACTGGCTCACACTCTGACATTTTCTTGACCATTCACTTGTGCTCGTCCCTCATCCATCTCCTCCTATAGGTCCTTCCCCATAATCCCCTTGGTGGAACCAGGAATGACCCCTAAGGGTTCCCCTACCCACCTGCAGAGGGTGCTGTTGAGTCCCAGGCTCCTCTAGGGGCAACCCAGGGGCAAGGTAGGAGGTCTGGAGGCCTGGGCCATTCAGACATGGCCCATTTCCTACTCACAAAGTGGGTTCTGCTATTAGTCCTAGTGCTTGACAGGTGAGAAGAATGAGGCTGGGGTACAGGGTGCGATACAAGTGAGGCCAGGCTCCCAGGATGGCTTAGGAGGTGACCTCCAGGCCCTGGCTCCTCCCATTTCTGCCCTGGCACACACACCTTCCATGAGGATCTCGATGACCTCGTTCACGTTGAAGCTCAGCTCGTCCACATCTTGGCTCACGTACTGGTACAGTGCCCGGCACCTTGGGCCATGTGTCCGTGGCTGGGGCTTAGGTCGGCCCACACCGGGCACAGGTCTCTGCCCTATGCTGCGCTTCCTCTGCATGCTGTGGGCACATGGAGGCACTCGTCATAGCCCCAGACACTCCCCCACCTCCTGGGGCTGCCCTCCCACACCACCTACCCAGCCATGCCCTGGTCAGGAACACTGAGGAATTCTGTGTTGTGCTCCGAGGGGGGCCGTGCCCGTTGGCGTCTGCTGGCCCCCAAGGCTGAGGACGGAGGGCCCTGTGGTGGCTTCTGGGAGCCCCGTCTGGATGTGAACTCCAGGGGTAGGGGGCCCCCTCTGGCAGAGGGAGGCACCCCATTGCGATCCAGGCCTGCAATGAGATGGGGGCATTTGTCAGGGTGATGCTAGGAGGATTTGGGGGGACTTGGCTCCAAGTTCCCTGTCTGAGGGAAGAGGCAGCTACTCTTAACCCAGTATGGTAAGGAATGGCCTGGAGAGAGAGACCCTGGGGCTAGGAGGCCCTAGAGGGAGACTCTGAAGGGGTAAGATTTTCCCCTACCCTCTTCTGTAGGAGGGCTTTTGTGGGTGGGTCTTGGAGGATGAATAAGAGCTCAAGTGGAGCAGGAATTTGGGAGACAGGCAGAGCAAACAGCCCAAGCAAAGGCCTGGAGGTAAGAACAAATTTGGTAAGTTGGCAAAATAAGATGTAGCTTGCATGACAGGAGTGTAAGGTGGGAGGAGAGAAGAGGTCAGTGGTTAGCTGGGTTCGGATTCTGAAGGGCTCTGAATACCAAACTAAGCTTTGGCTTTATTCTTTGGGAGATGGGGAGCTATGGAGAGTTCTGGACAGAAAAGAAGAGCATGGTCATCTCTGCTTGTTAGATCCTGTCGACAAGAGGTCTGGCTTAGGCCTTGGAGCCCACAAGAGGCAAGGAAGACACTTAGTGGGGGGTGTCTCTTCACCTCTAGGGGGCCCGGGAGCTGCCCGGGTAGGGGCCTGGGCCGACCTTCTGGGTTTTCCCTGGGCCATTCCCTTCCGTGTAGGCTCTGAAAGGGAAAGGGGAAAAGATGTAGGGATTTGAGTGATGACTAGACAAGGTTCTTGGCCACGCCCACAAGTCCAATCCACTCTGTGGCTCCGCCCCGGTCCCTGCTCCCGCGGCTCACCGGCTCTCCCACCAGGAGGGAGCCCCTTAGTTACTGGAACACTGGTTCCGCCCAATAATTGGCTCCGCCCCTCCGGGAACCTATCTCTCATTGGCTTCTGGGTCCACCCACTCCAAGGCTCTCCCCATTCATAGCCGGCTCAAGGGTGGACTCCCTGGCCTCGCCCCTTCCATGTTTCTCGCCCACTCATTGGTCACCTCGCGAGCCCTGCCCTCTTCACGGCCGTGTTCTCTCTTTAGGTCTCTCAAGTCCCGCCCCTCCATGGCCTTCACCCACCCTTGGCCCGCGCCACTGGCTCCGCCCCCACAGCCTTGATTGGTCCCTATGGATGGTCCCGCCCCTAGGGGCCCGCCTCTTCCTGAGCGCCTCTTAGTCTCCGTCTCCCGGTTCGGCGTAGACTCACTGGAGCTTTTGGGCAGTCCATCACCCACGCTGACCGAGAGGGTCCGACCGCTAGCCTTGAGCATCGCCACGTCGCCGGAGCCACGGGAGAAAGTGACGCTGCGGGTGCCACCTCCGCCCCAGCCCTCCTTCTTCACCCGGAACTGTAGTCTGTGAGGAGAGAAGGAAGCTGTGGGGGTCCCCACCTCCCCCCAAGAGGGGATCACCTCCCCATTCCATCCTTGCCGGACCAGGGGTGGGAGGGGGCGAGGCACGGGCGCATTTCGGCCGGTCCGCGAGGCGGAGGAGGAAGCACTGTGCCCAGCCCGAGGATGGTGCAGGAGGTGAGGGTCGTACGTGTCGCTGAAGGTGAGGGGCAGGGGCCTCCGCACCGCCTCCTCGAAGCGCTTGCACAGGAGGCTGACGAACTCGGTCTTGAAGACGCTCTCCAGAAAGCTGTCGGCCGCGTCTTCTTGGAGGATGAAGAAGTCGTCCTGCCTCGTGCTGGGGGAGGGGCGGGAGGAAGGGCAGGTGAGAGTGACAGGTGAGGCTGGCAGAAGGACTGACATTTGAGATGCGGCAGAGTAGGGTCAGGGGTCAGGTAAGGGGCAAGTGAGGGGTTACACAGGTGGGGGGAAACGGGAGAGGTGGCAAGGAGCTGGAAAAGGTGGTAAGGGTCAGGTGAGGGGACAGGTGCTGTTGGCAAATAAGGATCATGAATGCGAGGGCAGGTGAAGGTGACAGGTAGGACCAAGTGAAGGTTGCAGGTACAGCAGCAGGTAAGACGTTCAGGGTGACAGATGGGGTAACAAGTAAGAGGGCAGCTGAGAATGAAGGGGGCTGGCGGGGGTGCCTGTGGGAGCCCCACCTGAGGGAAACTCCCCGTAAGGCCTGGATCTCCAGCTTCTTCTTCAGGACCTCACGCACCTGGCCCTTCTCAGGTCCCTTCTTCACCTTCTCCCGCCCGATCACATATACACACTTGGGCGTCAGGATCAAGTCCCTCTTGATGGCCTATGAGGATGCAAAACCAGAGAGACTGGTGGCAGGAGCCCCGGGCATCGGCAGCCTGGCCCCAGGGGATCAACCCCAGGCAGAGAGGTAGCGCTGGCAGGTCAGGTGAAGGACAGGTCAGGTGAGGGTCCCTCCATGTGAAGCTACATGAGTGGTTACTTTATATAAGAAACAGGAGGTTAAGTAAGGGTATATTGGCTAGAAAGGGGTTTCTGGGCAGTGAACAGGTACAGGGTAGGTGAAGGTATGCCTGCTGGACATGGGCGCCCAGGACCGATGAGAGTTTACCTGTGCACAGGTGCATTTGAGCCAAGTGAAGGTGTGTCTAACTGAGAGGTCTGTCTAGACTGGGTGAGAATGTACCACCTAATGGATAGGTATGTCCAGGATAAGGGAAAGTGAATCTGTGGTCAGGGCTTCTGAACAAGGTGAGTGTGTAATTATGGACAGATGTGTCTGGCCAGGTGAAGATGTATCTGATGGACAGGTGTGTCTGGGCTACACGAGGGCGTATTTGATGGACAGCTGTATTTACATTAGTTGAGCCTACACCTGTGGGCAGGTATGTCTGGGCCAGGGGAGGGTGTACCTCTGGTGGGGAGTGGCCAGGCTGGGGTCAGGGTCCCAGATGTGGCCACCTGCTAGTGCCTCACCTTGAAGCGGCGGTCGTACTTGTTGACCGAGTCAGCAAAGTCCACTCGCTCCCTCTTGCCCAGGAACTGACGCAGCTCCGGCCGCTCCTCCAGCCCCAGGTAGTCCCCAACGAAGTTCCTATTGATGCTGTTCCGTCTCCGCTCCTTCTTGTTCAGCAGGATGTTGGAAGCTGCGGCGACACAGGGTGAGGGGCAGAGATCACAGCCTGGCTCCTCCAGGCCCCTCTGTCCTCAGCCCCAGCCTCCCACCTGCAGCCTCTCACCTTCCTCCCGCATCTCCTCGTACTTCCGGATTGCCACGTGGCGCCGCCAGGCCTTCTGGATGGTGCGGGCAAAGCCATCGAACTTGCGCTCTCGCATCTCCTCCAGAAGGAAGAGCTAGGCAAGAAGGAGGGCCGGTGGGTCCTGGCATCTCCCCGGGGAACACAGTCTCCAGTTTCCCCCGAGCCCACCCCACCCACGTGCTCTTGCTGACAGGCACCCGCACACATGCTCTTACGCTGTGGGCAAAAAATTTTGTCTTTCTCCAAATGACCGGACCCAGGGTCCCAATATGGGGCACAATCTTCTGCATTAAATTATAACTGCAGGTTTGTCTTGCTGGGTTCAAATCCCAGCTCTGCCACTTACTAGCTGTGTGGTCTTACCGGAAACGATAAAACATCATGGTTTCTCATGCTAATTAAGCTATGGCATGTCATCCATGTGAGGTACACTTCAGTTTCAGAGATGTTAGAAATGCAAACCAGTGTGCATCTTGGAAAACCAACAAAGTACTGCAGATGTGAAAATCTGATGGATAGGACTGGGATGTGACCGGCTACCACATGGTTGTGCAGTATACAACCTGCACACCCATCCGTGGCAGCCCTGGAAAGGAAGCTTTCATAGAAAGCAGAGAAAAGTCTTTTGAATTTTTTTTTCTTTTTTGCGGTATGCGGGCCTCTCACTGTTGTGGCCTCTCCTGTTGTGGAGCACAGGCTCCAGATGCGCAGGCTCAGCGGCCATGGCTCACGGGCCCAGCCGCTCTGCAGCATGTGGGATCTTCCCGGACCGGGGCACGAACCCGTGTCCCCTGCATCGGCAGGCGGACTCTCAACCACTGCACCACCAGGGAAGCCCAAGGCTTTTGAATTTTAAGAGTCTCCACCCACAGGGGACTTAGAGAATAAACTATATTAGAGCAGGTCATCTGGAATAATAACTGGTGACTATATCAGGGAAAGAAAACTACTGGATATGAAAATATTACAAATCTACAGTAATAAAAACAATGGGGTGCTGGTCAAAGAATAGAACAACCAGTTGGACCAGGATGGATGATGGGGAAATGTCATAATTCAAATGGAAATTTAGTGACAGAAGGTACAGCATTGTCAATCAGTGAAAATGGGAAAAGTATTGAAAATAAAGTCGGGCTTCATTTAGAAAAATAATTGACATTTCACCCAGAGGGGTTTCTCAAATACACAAATATCACATCACTGCTGAAAGCATGGCTGCCACTTTGCTGACCAAGGTGGCTGATGTCTCCCAGAAACCCCAGGCTTCCCTGCCAGGACTAAAAGAATTCTCACTTTAAAAATATATACCTTGAAGGACTTTTAAAGCTGTGGGTGTTTAATAACTGTTCATAAAAAGTGGAGAGTTCTCACCAGGAAAAAAAAAAATCTCAGGTTCACAGGTTGCCGGGAGTTGACTAGCATTTACATCTTCTTTTGATTCTCAGACCAATACTTTGTGGGTCCATGGGTATGTGTGCAAAGCACATTCAAGTAATGCCTTGTATAGGGTGTCTGGAGGGCACGTAAATGCATTCTGTGGTTTGCCGAGGGAAGGACAGTTACAAGTAAAGGGAGACCAGCCATGCAGAACTGGGGGTGGGCCAGTCAACCAGGACAAGTGTCCTCCAACCTTGTGATTTCTGCCCAGTGAAGAGGATGTGTTTTCAGTTTGGGAAATGTATCTTCCTGTCTCCGGAGTTTTAACGGCATCTCCTTTATGCTGGGACAGGCAGGGGTGGGCGTGCCCCAAATCTGAGCTTGGCCCTGGTGTACTGGGCTGAATAGCGTTCTCCCAAAACTCCTATCCACTCGGTGGGAACTTATGATTGTGACCTCATCTGGAAAGAGGGTCTTTGCAGATGTAATCAAGATAACATGAGGTTATACTGGAGTAGGGTGAGCCCTAAATCCAGCCTGACTGGTGTCCTTATAAGAAGAGGGAAATGTGGACCCAGACACACGGAGGAGAAGGCCATGTGATGCCAGAGGCAGAGACTATACACTAAGGATGTAGAGGTGATACGTCCACACACCAAGGAATGCCAAGGATTGCTGGCAATCGCCAGAAGTTAGGGAAAGGCGAAGGAGGATCCTTTCCTGGAAACTTCAGAGGGAGCGTGGCCCTGCTCTTGGTTTTGGATTTCTAGCCTCCAGAAATGTGAGAAATTAAATTTCTGTTGGGTTAAGCCATCCAGATACTTCGTTATAGTAGCCCTGGGAAACGAATACACCTGGGATGATGGGCCGTGAAGGCCGATAGGTGTGTAAAGCATTCAAGGCATTTTGAGTCCACGTTTAGAAGAAACAAAACCCAAATCTAACATAAGTGCCTTTTTAGTTGAGAAAGGCTCCAACTCCATTAAGTAATTCAATTCTTTGATCAGTTTTTGACCTAGCACAGTTACATTGTTTCCGTTTTACTAAAATTATTCTCATCAGGATCAGGTTTTTTTTCCTGTGCAAAATTTCAGTCTTTTTCCTTATAAAACTTTCCCAGCAAGCTTTTACCTTTGTGAATGTCATTATTTCCAGCTGGTTCCCCTTCTCCACCTCAAAATGTGCAGACTGCAATTTTGGTCAAAATTTGATTTTACCTTCTATCGTCTTAGGCAGCGCTAGCTTTATTTTGTCTGTTTTTTTTCAGTGTCAATTTTTATCTTTTCCTTTCAGAGTCAGATACTACAATCCGCCAGTAACCAGCGAGATGGATTCTCTTTCTCTCTCTTTCCCTCCCATTTTCCTTTTTTTTTTTTCCCTTCTGCTCCCTCTTTCCTTTCTTTCTTATCTATTACCACTTAAATTCTTCCAGGTGCAGTTTTAGCCTTGGACAATTTTGGTTTGTGCTGAGTTTCTACTGCTAACAATATCTACATTGTGTGCTTTTGATTCTAGACTGTTTTTATTTCTTGGAGCAAAGCGCCTCCATAGGGAAAAGCTCTAGGAGGTAGATGCAGACACACTTGGGGGATGAAGAATCTGGACCTCCCAAGATAGATTATTTTTGTAGCTATGCAATCTCTAGAGGCTCCACCCCACTGTGTTATGTTTTTGCTTTGATGAGAGAATAGTTACTTGTAAGTTACAGTAACATCAAGGGAATCATGCAGACAATCTCCTGGTTGTCTTCATAAAGTCCCTGAGATGCTATAGAGCAGGTGCCGTGATTATGCAGGGGATGGGCACCCAGCTGGGCCTGGCCCACGTCCCCAGCATACCTTTCCCTGGTGCTACAGCTTGTCCTGGGCTGGGGAACCTAAGATTCCCTTGGGAATCTGGTGAACCAATACAGCTCATTGAGATGACCATTTCCCTGTGTGCTTTCCAATCTGTGCACTGAAGCAGGGGGCCAGATGGGCCCTTAGGGGATTCCTAGCCTTGTTTTTTCGTTCTTCTTGTCATTGTTGCTTTTTAAAAAACTTCCCCCGCCAGCTTTATTGAGATATAACTGACGTATAACACCGCGTAAGTTTAAAGTGTACCTGAGTTAATTTGATGCACATATATGTTGCAAAATGATTACCACCTAGGTTAGCTAACCCCTCTGTCCTGTCACATAATTACCATGTCTTTCTTGTGGTGAGAACATTGAAGATCTACTCTCTTAGCAAATTTCAGGTATATAATACAGTACTGTCAACCGTAATCACTGCACTGTACATTAGATCCCCAGAACTTCTTTGTCATTGCTGCTTTGTTTGTTTCCTTTTGCCCCTGGAAGCAGAGGTGGCATAATGTCAGTGGTGCTTCTAGCCTTTTCATAAAAGGCTAAGAGCTGGGAATTCCCTGACGGTCCAGTAGTTAGGACTCCATGCTTCCACTGCAGGGGGCACGGGTTCAATCCCTGGGGGGGAACTAAGATCCTGCAAGCTGTATGGAACGGCCAAAAAAAAATATATAGAAAAAGACATATTCTGGATAAGCTGTGAGTTCTTATCTCCTCCAAGGGGATGTCAGCACAGGTGGCCATGCATTTCTTCACCTGCTTCCTGGCCACCATGGACTGTTCAGCTAATTTAGTTTTTTTGAGCACCTACTACATGCCAGGCACCATGCCTCGGACTTTCTGTTTTGTCTCATCCTCGCCCTGATCCTGCAGTGTGGCTATGACTCTCCCCACTTTCCAAATGGAGAAACTGAGGCTTGGAGGGGAGAGGAAGCATGCCCACAGTCGCACAGGGGCCTGAAGAGCAGGACCGTGCAGGTGATGCTGGTGTCTGTCTGTCTGTCTCTCACACACACTTACGGACTCAGGGTTCTTGACGAAGACCTTGGTGCTCCCCATCTGGTACTGGTCTGGCTCCATGTTGACCGCCCGCAGCAAGTGCTGGACCCCCTGACGCTCGTCCCCACGCCAGTGCGGCCACGTCTCGGGGGTCAGAATAGCATACCTGGAGGGGGAGAGCAGGGGAGGGTTTGAGCAGCTAGCAGGGCGGCTGGGTGTTGGGGCCAGGGTGTGTGTGGTGGAGGGCGCCTCACCTCTGCAGGAACTTGGCAAACTGGCGGCGGTAGGCGAAGCCTGCCCGGCGCACCCTGATGTTCTCCTTTAGGCCCAGATACTCCACCTGGTGCTTGACCCTGGAGGGAGGGCAGCCTGAGTCCCCTGGGAGTTGGGGGGAGGTGTCTGGATTCGTGCTGGAGGCAGTTTAGGGGGTGAGTTCTGAGGTCTAGGGAGGGAGGTTCACTGCTGGACACAGGGGCCTGCTTGAGGGTTAGTTTTGTGCATTGAGGGGGCCTCGGTTCTGGGGGATCTGTGTTCGGGGGTCAGTTTCAGTTTCAGGGGGTGGCACGTGGGGTTTGGGGAATGAGGAGGACTGTGTTAGTCCCTGGGGCATCCTACAGACAGTCTGGGGTCCTCCGTTGGGGTCTTGATCAGTGTTAGGTATAACCCTGGGGCCCTGAGGGGTTTTGCATTGGTCCTAGGGGTCGGCTTGGGTGAGCCCTTTGATGGGTCCCATGACCCTGGGGGGGTTGTGAAGGGAGGGTCAGCTGGTGTGGACTGGCCCAGGCGGGGCGGGGGTGTCACCTGTTCTCCTCCCAATCACGGGGCCTCTTGGTCTCGTTGGGCTTGATGCAGCGGATGTAGTGGGGGGTGCACCTCTTCAGCGTGGATACCAAGTCATTGGCTTGTTTCTAAGGGAGCGGGGAGAAAGTGGGGGTGGGGAGCACAGATGGGACCCTCTGGCCCCTCTCTCTTCCCACCCTGAATACAAGAAACAGGACACACTGGCTGGGTGTGTGGCACCTGACGGACCACGGGCTCAGGTGTCCCTGGTCCATTCCATATGTGACTCTGTTAGCACACATCACATGGGGCTGATATCGTGCGTCTACCTGGCCCTCAAACCGAAAACCAGGAGCTCACATGTCTGCCATATTCACCACTTAGCCTGGCACATAATAAGTGCTCAGTGAACTTTTTTTTAAAATTAATTAATTAATTTTGGCTGCGTTGGGTCTTCGTTGCTGCATGCGGGCTTGCTCTAGTTGTGACGAGCGGGGGCTACTGTTCGTTTGTGGTGCGCGGGCTTCTCCTTGCGGTGGCTTCTCTTGTTTAACGTTTGTTGATGGAGTAACTGAGCACGCGGGAACATGTTGCCCAGAAATTTCTGCTTGTCCTTTGGGGCACAGTACTTTGGAAGCAGAGAATCATGTGTGTGTGTCTGAGAGGCTAGGGTTGTGCATTTTAGTCCCTCAGGGGAGACTAGAAAGGAAATTATTCCAGGTGGGAGGATCGGGGGAGCGGCAGGAGAGACCCCGGTGTGTGATCACAGCTCTGGGCCAGTGACTGCGCCTCTCTGAGCCTTGGCCTGCCATCTGCCAGATGGGACTAAGTCCCACGTCTGTAAAATGTCTTGTGTTTGCTGCCAGCACTGATAAGTGCCCCATATATGGTTATTGAAATATTATTAGGATGGGACACCCATGTTCATAGCAGCACTATTCACAATAGCCAAAAGGTGAAAACAGCCCAAGTGTCCATCAGTGCAGGAATGGGTAAGAAAAAACGGTATATCCGTAAATGGAGTATTATTCAGCCTTAAAAAGGAAGGAAATTCTGACACATGCTTGAACCTTGAAGATATGCTCAGTGAAATAAACCAGTCACAAAAGGATAAATGCTGTCTGATTCCATTTATAGCAGGTCCCTAGAAGGGTCAAATCCATAGAGACAGGAACTAGATGGTGGGGGCCAGGGGCTGGGGGAGGGGATGAGGAGTGAGTGTTTCATGGGGACGGAGTTTCAGTTTGGGAAGATGAGAAAGTTCTGGAGATGGATGGTGAGGGTGGTGGCACGAATGCAAACGTGCTTAGTGCTGCTGAGATGTATACTTAAAGATGGTTAAAATGGTAAATTTTATGCATATTTTACCACAATGAAGAAAAAAGTGACATGACCAAAATACCAAAAAAACAAAAAACATTAGGATGATGGTTCACTTCTGGATTTAGGGAGTTAGGAGGACATTAAGGAAGCTGGTCCAAGCTCCTTAACCCCAGAGCTGGATGAAGGCCCTGGTGAACAGAGGGTGCCAGAGGGAGGGGCAGAGGCCCTGGGATGGGGGAGGGATTGACCTTGGAATGAGGGAAATGGACCCATCCCTCCCCATGCCCACCTTGATCTTGGAGCCAGCTGTACTGGGGCGGCCCTTCTTTTCTACATCCAGCTTCTCGGGAAAGAGCATCCGGAGGAAGGCCCTGGGCAGGGATAGAGGGGAGGTCGGAGGTGCAGCTAGAACTTGGATGCCCTCCCAGAGGTGGGCTGTCTAGGTGCCTGGGATGCAGAGGACATGCTGTACAGTATGGTTCTCCCTTAATGCTAGGGGGTGTGATGGTGAAAATCAGAAAGTTGGTTTTGTCCTTCTGGTTCCTTGATTTATTTGTACTGTTACTTTTTCCTCCATGACCATGTATGACTTGGGTAGCAAGTAAAATAGAACAAAGTTAAGCTAAGTGATGCAGCATCTTGGGCAACAGGGGCAGGTCCCCTGGGAGGAACCGTCTTACAGGCACAGGCTTGCACGTGTGTGCAAAGAAATATGGACAAGGATCTTGTCGCTGTAGGTCTGTTTGTGATAACCATAGATGGGCACAACCTAAGTGTCCATCAACAGGGGATCTGTTAAATTCACTCTGGTGAAACCAAGCAGGACCCTGTGGGGCCTTCCCGGAGACAGAATCCCCCGCCATGTCCCCTGCCTCTTGTTTTTAGAAAAGCTTTAGCCTCCCAGGCCTTCTCTGAGCAAATTTAATCAGGAAAGTGAGAACATGCAGAAACAAAGGAAAGCAGCCAAGCAAGACAAAATAATAATAGTTCAGCCGTAAAACAAAGTGAAGGACTTTTAGTTCCTCCTCAAGGGCCATAGATAATATCCTGAGCCATATCCTTGAGTTGTTTTGCAGATATTAAAACCCCCATCAGGTAGAAGAAGGTAATTATATGCTGACCACCAGTGCATAGACCCCAGATTGGCTGGAACCAGAAGGTTGATGATGGAGATTCCAGAAACATCACTCTGTTACCTCACCATCAGCCAATCAGAAAATTGTGCACGGACCTGATCACACACCCTGTGACCCTCTCCCTCACACTGTCTTTAAAGACCCTTCCCTGAAAGCTATCAGGGAGTTTGGGTCTTTTGAGTATGAGCTGCCTATTCTCCTTGCTTGGCCCTGCAATAAACGCTGTACTCTCCTTCACCACCACTTAGTGTCAGGGGGTTGGCTCTGCTGCGCATTGAGCGAGGGGCCCAAGTTCAGTTTGGTAACATTGTTACATTCACAGCTTCTTCCTCCTTCTCAGTGAGATCTTCCCTAACCACCATAACCCAGAAGAAGTGGACTGCTTAATAGATGCAGAGTATGTGTTTAGGGTGATGAAATGTTTCTGAACCTAATCGTGGTGATTGTCATACAACATTGTGAATGTACTTAATACTTAATGCCACTGAGCTGTATACTTTAAAACGGGTAGAAAGGTAAATTTTATATTTTGTGTATTTTATCACAATTAAAAGAAAGCAAAAAAAAAAAATGAAAGCATGATGCCCTTCTCACTGTCTACCCCTTACCAACTTAGTTTTTCTCCACACTCGTCCCAGTGGTTCTCACACCTCAGTGGGCACCAGAATCACCAGGGAAGCTTGTTGAAACACAGATAGCTGGGCCTCGCCCCTGGGGGTTCTCATTCACAGGTCTGGGCTGGGGGCCAATAATTTCTAACAATAATTTCTGGTGATGCTGAGGGTGCTGGTCCAGGGACCCCACTTTGTGAACCACAGCTCTAACTCTGTGCTTTATAATACGGCAGCCATGGGTCCCACGTGGTTCCTGAAGCCCTTATAACGTGGCCTGTCCAAACTGAGATATGCTGTGAGTGCGGAAACACACACTGGATTTCAAAGAGTATGCAGGTTGGAAAAAGAGAATGTAAGTATTTCATCAATAATTTTTTAGTACCGATTGCATATTAAAATGCTACTTTGGGTATACTGAGCTAAAGAAAACATTAAAAAAATTTCACCTGTTTTACTTTCTTAAAAAATTCTTTCACCGTTTAATATTCCACAGACAATTAGTTCTATGGTAAATCTCTTGCTACAATTCTGTTTTTTAAAAAGAACAAACCCTAGACGAAATCTGACCAGCAGATGTGTTTTGTTAGGTACACATAGCTTTCTTTTTTTCTTTCTTTCTTTTGTAAAATACACAAAACAACATACAATTTACCATTTAAATCATTTAAAAATGTACTATTCACTGGTATTAGGTACGTTTACATTGTTGTGTGACACCTTTTTACTTTTTAAGTGTGCTTACCAGAAAGTTTAAAACTACACGGGTGGCAGGAATGGGGATTGACTGCAATGTGGCATGAAGGATCTTTTGGGCGATGCACGTGTTCCAAACTGGATTGTGGTGAGGGTTGTACAACTCTGAACATTCACTAAAAACCATTTCTTAAAATGGATGCATTTAATGGTATGTAACTTATACCTGAATCAGGCCATTTAAAAATAACTACGTGTGTGGCTTCAGTTCTATTGGATGTGGAATGATATTGGACAGCATCGTTCTACATCAGTGGTTCCCAAACTCTAATGTACCCATGACTCCTGAGGTCTTGCTAAAATGCAGATTCTGATTCAGTCCCTCTGAGGTGGAGCCTAAGGCTCTATGTTTGTAATCAGCTCAGAGGATGCTGACGTTATTGGTCTAGTAACCACACTTTCAGCACTATACGAACCACTGTCTTAGAACTTTCACTCATGCTATATTCTATTTGCCTTTTTTTTTTTTTTTTTTTTTTTGGTATGAGGGCCTCTCACTGTTGTGGCCTCTCCCATTACGGAGCACAGGCTCCGGACGCGCAGGCTCAGCGGCCATGGCTCACGGGCCTAGCCGCTCTGCAGTATGTGGGATCTTCCCGGACCAGGGCACGAACCCGTGTCCCCTGCATTGAGGCGGACTCTCAACCACTGCGCCACCAGGGAAGCCCTCTATTTGCCTTTTTTTCCCTCTAGTTCAATGTCTGTCTCGCCACTTGGCTGTCAGCTTGATGAGAGCAGCTGTGTTCTCTGACCTGTTCAGTCCTCTACCCCCAAAAGTTCAAATGATGCCTGGTACACAGCAGCGCTTGAATAAAATTTTGAGGTATAAAAAGATGGAACCCGGTATGCTGCTGTGATCAGGGAGATGGATCCATACATATTAATACAGAAAAATGCATAGCGAGATGTGTTTTCACTGCGTAAAAAGGGAAGCTGTCCACACCAGCACAGATGCTTGGGTTTGCAGAGGGCAGCGTTGGAAGGGCCATAAGGAACTGCTGCTAGGCCTCCCCCTGTGGACCTCGGGCTACTGTTTAATCAGAACCAGTCATTAGAAACACAGCCACCCCCCCAAAGTTTATGGCATGATGGGAGCTCTGGGGAAGACGGGGTGGTCTCTGGGCCTCCCCCGTCCCCACAAGGAGTTGCCCAGAGGCTCCCGCCTGGGACCACTCACTGCTCACTGGTCTGCATCAGCTCTATGAGGTCGGAGAAGAGGACATCACGGTTCCTCTCACAGAAGCCGTTGACATCATAGGATACCTGGAGGAAGGCGGCGTGGCGGGAGTGAGGGACTTAGGCAGAGGGTCGGGGGGGCGTCCTGTGGGGGCCTGCTCTGGGGTGAGAGGACTGGGTGGTGTCTACAGTTCAAAATAGGGGGTCGGGGGCAGCATGGACCTGGGGGCCCTGGAGGTCTGATGTTCAAGGTGGGGTTGGAGGGTTAGGGCTACAGTCTAGGTCAGAGGTGAGGGAAGATGGGGGTTACAGTCCAGATTAGGAGGCGGGGGCTGCAGGCTGGATCCGAGGGATGGGGAGGTGACAGTTAGAGCTCAGACTGGGGGGTGAGGGGCTGCAATCTTGGCAGGGGTGGGCCCCGGGGTTCCACGACTGAATTTGGTGTCAAAAGGTCAGATTGAGCATCTGTATTGGGGTTGGTTGGGGGGCAGGGGGCTGGGGGACTGTGTCAGGAGGGTTACAGCACTGGCTGGGGGCTGGTGGTGGTGGGGGCTTTGGCCAGGCTTGTGGGCTGGGTCTGCCATCCCCAAGGGTGGGGGGCCCTGCATAGTTCCTGTCTGGGCTACTTCCTGCTGAGGGAAAACGGGAGCTCCAGCCCATTTTAGGGATTGGTGGGCTGCAGTATGACCAGGGGACCCCTGAGGTTCTTCGCTGCCCATGTTAAGGTCAATGGGAGAGTCTTCAGTCTTGTAAGCTGGGGAGGGGGACCATGGCCAGGGTCAGAGGCCACTGGATTTCGAAAGCCTTGGCTAGGGGTCTGTAGGTAGGGGGCTCCAGCCTATCGTGCAGGCAGTGGCTGGCAACATGGCCCTGGGGACTCCAAGTTGAGATCAGAAGGAGGGGGGCTGTGTCCTGGTTCAGGGGGATAATGGGGCTAACAGCTCAGATTGGGGCTTGGGGGTCTGCTGCTTAATTTGGTGTCGATGGGGGGGGGAGTTTGTGTCCTGTAAGGGGGGGCACTGTCCTGTTAGCTGCGAGAGCTGTGGGCTTGATCAGGGGCCAGTGGGCTCCACAGCCCTGGCTGAAGGGCCATGGGTTGGGGTGACAGGCCAGTTCTTGGGGGTCAGTGGGAGGGGGTCTGTGTTTTTGGCCAGTCGGGGGAGGGCTGGAGAAGGGGGTCGGTGGAGCTCTTCAGCCCTGGCTGGGGGTCTGGACCGAATCCCCCTGGGGCCCACGGGGCGGAGGTGGGGCGCACCTTGCCCGCGTAGTGGTGGATGACGAAGCCGGCACTCCAGCTGTTGAAGTGCTCGTGGGTGCCCACGGCCGCCTGCAGCTTCTGCAGCAGCGTCTGGTCGGCGCCGCCGCCCGTGGCGTGCATGGTGGCGCACACGTCGTCCAGGACGCTCATGATGCCCGGTGGGTTCTGCGGGAGCGGGCGTCGGGTCGGGTGGGCGGGGTGGGCGGGGCAGGGATCAGCCTGGCCCGGCCCTGCCCCCATCTCGCTCATTGGGGAGGGAGAGGAGAGGCTTCCGAATACAAGAGCAAAATGGTGCTGGTGGGGGGCCCAGCTCGCTGGTGCAGGATAGGGTGGGGGACCCCATAAGGGACCCATGCCTGTATCCCTTCCCCAGACTGAGATGGTGGGGGGACCCGTCAGCTTTGACCCCTCTATCCCCAGCAGCCTGCCTGGGGGGATGTTTGTTGAGTGAATAAGTGAAAGGTGAGCAGGTAAGCAGAGTGAATGGGCAAGGTGGCCGACAGGTATCGTCAGTGGGGCTCCATCTGCCCAAGGGGGAGCATGGGTGAGAAGGGCCTACGGGGGCTGGAACCGCCCCGGCTCTCCCAGCTCTCCCAAGCCCAGCTCCGGGGCCCAGTGAGAACCCCCAGATCTGCCCTGGCCCTCACCAGCTTGTTTTCGATGAGGTCACAGACGATTTTGTTGTTGAAGTACTGGATGGGGGTCCAGCGGATGCCCTCCTGTACGTACTCCTCCTGGTGGCGGCAAAGGGGGCAGGGATGGGACCAGGTGTCTGGGCAAAGGTGCCTGTGTTTCTAGAATTTGAGCTTCATGAGGATGGGTGAAGGAGGTGTGACAGATGTTCCCCCCCACCCCCCATATAACTCCTCTTCCCATCTCATCACTTAGGACTGTCTCTGATAACAAAGCCCATTCCCCCGTGTGGGGCAGGTCAGAAGGTTCCCCAGGGGTCCAAGAATTGAGCCCCAGTTGCCTGAAGTGTGACCTTCTCATGAATACATGCTATTTAGCTCTTTAAAAATAAATCCCTTTCTGGGGACTTCCTTGGCGGTCCAGTTGTTAAGACTCTGCGCTTCCACTTCAGGGGGCATGGGTTTCATCCCTGGTCGGGAAACTAAAATCCCACATGGAGTGGCCAAAAAAAAAGAATGGTGGTTTAAAAAAAAAAAAAATCCCTTTCTCACTTCCTCAGTCACGTCCTGGTATTTGCCCTGAAACCTAGTCTCAGGCTCTGCTTCTATGGGACGGGTTGAATAAAAACAGCAGGGATTTTTGTCTGTCCTGTTCATGGAGGTCTCCCTAGCACTGCAGACAGTGCCTGGTACACAGCAGGTGCTCAATAAATAATTGAGGTGTGAAGGTGTGAACAAAGGAGCTATTCCCTAGCCCTTGTCAAACCTTCAGAGGCAGAAAACCTCTCCTGAAGGAAGGAGCTTGGACAGGTCAGCAGAGACAGGTGCCAGTGTGGGGCTGGGGTGTCCCCGGTTGCTTGGCAACCTTCATGGTCCTGCCCCCACCCCCAGTGTCCCCTGCTCCTGGCCACTTGGATGCCCTTGCCCACCTGTTCAGCCTTCAGGGTGAGTTCGATAAAGATCTGCTGTAGCTTCTCGTTGACGAAGTTGATGCAGAACTGCTCAAAGCCGTTTTTCTGCCAAGAGAGGGAAAGAATGCTTCCCTAAGTGGGCTGATACTGGAGGCTCCGGGGCCACTGGGCCACCCTAGAGTGGCCGTGGGCCGGTGGCAGTGTCATACGTACCTGGAAGATCTCAAAGCCGTAGATGTCAAGCACACCGATACTGTACTCCTCCTGGGGCTTCTGCATGGCACGGTTAATGGCCTGTGATGCGGTGGGGACACTAGGTGAGTGGCCTGCCGCTCTCTTGAAATGCTCTTAGCCATGTTCACAGGCTGGGTACCCTCCCACCAGTTTCTCTCCTGCCTTCCCCACCTCTGTGCATACCCATACCCGCATCGGTCATTCCTATGAGAAATCCAGGTGTGAGAACATCCGGGTTCCTGCCTTGGGAGCTGGCTCTGCCCCTTAACCACTCTGCACCTCTACTTTCTCATCTTTAAAATGGGTAACAGTAGCAACTCTCTTAGAGGTCTATTCTCTAAGAGTTAAATAAACTGATGCTTGGAAAACAGAACCACAGCGGACACGCATTAGGTGCTATGGAATGTTGGCTACTGCAGTCACTATTCTTGACCTTGACGCGTCCCATTCTCATTCACCCCCGTCTAGTCCATCACTTTGTCCTCCTGACAGGCCTCCCCCCAACCTCGTGGCTCTCAAATGCACCCACCCCTGTCCATCCCGACAGCCCCCATCGCAGTCCAGGCCTGGACGTTTCCAATAGACCCCTCCTTCCTGGGCTCCACGCCACAGCCAGGAAGCCCCTAAATCTCCCATCAGATCACCTCCTGCCCTGTTTGATGCCTCCTACGGCTGGGCATTGCTGAGGTCATGCCCACCAACCGGTCATGACAGTCCAGACGCCGGCCCCGCCCCCCGCGCCCCCCCCCCCCCGCCCCGCCCCGCCGCTGGGCTGGTCCAAGCCCAGGGCCTGGTGCTGTCCCCGAGCTCCTCTCCCACCCCCAGCCCCACTTGCCTCTACGAGGAAGTCGAAGAGACGGGAGTAGAGCCCCTTGGCCAGAGCGTCCCGAGTGTAGGCCGCCTGCTCCACGTTCAAGGTCACGTCAATGGACTCGCTGCGCCCGCCCCAGCGGCTGTCCATCTTGCGGCTGGTCAGCTTCTCCTGCAGCCGCCCGCTGTCAATGCCCAGGAGGTAGGCGGGGAAGGCCAAGACTGCCAGGTGATGGGGCGGGTGGGGGGAAGGGAGCAGCCGGTTGGGCTCTTGGGTTTCGTGTGAGCGCCCCCCATCTCTCCCCATGATGCCCAGTGACACCGATCTTGTCCTCATGGGACCTTACCCCCAGGGGGCCACCCAGGGAGGAAGCAGGTCACACAGGCATACACGCCTCCACCCCGCCCTCCACAGCACCCACACTCACGGTCTGCGCTCTCCACCCGGGCATAATTCCCATCTTCGCAGAAGCTGATGTTTCCCAAGTGCAAGATTCCCGCCACAAGCTGCAGGACCAGCTGCTGGACGTTGGCTGGGATCCCGATGACCTGCATGGCGCTCTGGGGGCACAACAGGGGCAGAGCCTGTGCCACAAGTCCCGACCTCCAGCCTGCCCCCTGGCTGAGGTTTTGGGGGCCATGGCACAGACTTGGGGAGTCAGGACACCTGGGCCTCTGTCCTGGCTCTTTCACTCATTGGCTCTGTAACCTTGGGCAAGTTCCTTCCCCTCTCTGGGCCTTGGTTTCCCAATTTGTAACACGGGAAGTTTCCCGGGGCTGCAGGGGCAGCGGGCGCTCACCAGAGTCTCGCTGAAGTCGCTCCGGTCATCGGTGCCGTCGACCTTGTAGGTGTCTGCTTGGTTGAGGTAGTAATAGTAGTCGGGGGTCATGAGTCCCAGGTTCTGCCGCTGCTCCTGAGAAGCCCCTTCCAGCAGCTGGAGGGCAAACGATACTCATGCATGTGGTGATGGACCGGCACAGCCCTCGTAATCCCCGAGGCTCGCTGTCATTGCCTTCCAAATGCTGACCCTCCCACTGTCTCCCCCCGGGCTCCAGGTGGGGCTCCCTCTGCCCCAGCCCCACGGCCCCCTTCCGTGCACCTGGTAGTAGATGTGGAAGTTCCTCTCGTTTTCATTCTGCATGACCACTCGGGATTTCTCCAGCAAGAAGTTGGAGATCTTGCCCCCGTCTGGCTCCCCACCGCGGCTGAACTGGATCTCAAAGTACTTGCCCTGAACCCGAGAGAGTCACGTCAGCCCTCCCAGGGTCCCAGGGCTGCAGGTGAGGAAGGATTGGGGATCGGTCTTGTGAGCCTGGCCTCTTTGTAGCTCTTCCCCACGTGACCTCAAGTTGCTCTCCTCTCCTCACCTCCCACTTATTGTTCTTTTCACCAGCTCTTCCCTCCAGCCTTTGCTTAAGCTGTGTCCTGGGCCAGGAATGCCTTTTCCTCCCTCTCTGATGATTCAAGCCCTCACTTGGGGCATTTAGCCCTGTGCCTGGCACAGAGAAGTATCACAGTTTATTGACAGCTCCCCAGTCCCTTCATCATAACACAGAGGCCTCCATGTCTCTGTGGAATGCTACTGGTTCCAGTGATCCTGGGTGTATCCCGTATGTTGTCCCTGAGCCCAGAGCAAGGGACCCACACCATCTTTGGTCTCTGACACCATCTGGGTTCCACTCTGGCTGGAGGTTGGAAGGCAGACAAGCCCCTTATTTCTCCTTTCTGCCACCTACATCCAATTACAATACAAATGACATCATCATACTACACAATTAAACACCTATAATGTATGACAAATACTTATTCTATTGTATAATAAAACTATATAAAATAAAATAGAATGACATATTTTTGAGAGTCATTCATGTTTTGGTGTGCATTAGTAGTTTGAAAACACAGACTGTGTGATTCCATTTATACGGAGTTCTAGAACTGCTGAAACTAATCCACGGTGAAAAAAGAAAATATCAGAGTGGTTGCTTCTGGGGTAAAGTAGGAGCAGAGATCAACTAGAAAGAGACAAGAGGGAATTTTCTGGAGAGATGGTGATGTTCTGTATATCAGTAGGGGTGTGGGTTGCACAGGTGTATGCATTTGTCCAAACTCAGTGAATGGTCCCCTTCAGATTTATATATTTTGCTGTTACTTTAAAAGAAATAAAAGAGAACTGCAAAATTATATTGGACTATAATGATCTACATGCTGAAGTGTTTGGGGGGAAAGGTATGATGTCTACAGCTTAGTTTGCAGTGCATCAAAAAAAAAAAAAATGGATGACGGCCGCTGGGCCTGTGCGTCTGGAGCCTGTGCTCCGCAATGAGAGAGGCCATAGCGGTGAGAGGCCCGCGTACCGCAAAAAAAAAAAAAAGAAAAAGGATGAATGGAGATACGATTGAGCAAGTATAGTAAACTATTAGTGGTAGAATCTAGGAGATGAGCATACAGGCGTTCACTGTAGTATTCATTCAACTTTTCCATGTATATGAAAAATTTTACAATAAAATGTTGGGGAAGCTACTTCAAATATAATTGTATTAGAAAATATGTTAGAAAATAAAACTAGAGCTAATAACTATAACTAATAATATTTAGGGAAATTAAAAAACATCACTAGTGTCGTAATTCGTTAATCCAGTTCCACGTTCAGGCATTTACTGAAATTATCGAGGTCTATGAGATGGATATTAACATCATCCCCATCCCAGCAGAGGAGCCCCACAAGGTTACATTGTTTTTCTTTGTCCAAGCCACACTTCTAAGCCGTGACAGAAACGGATGACAAATCCAATTCCGTTTACCTACTCTGTCCTCCATTAGGCTCAGCATGGACCTGACACAAAGAAGGTCCAAGAACCATATGATGAAAGAAAGAATGAATGAGGGAATACATGGGACCTGAAATGTGAATAGGAACAGACGTAGCCTGGTTGCAGTCGGGGGAGGAGTGTTCTTGAACACTACACAGACATGTCATGGCCTCCACAGATATGCTGATGGGGGACTCTTTTTCAGATGAACCATGAACAGGAAATGAGTCTCCCAGTAAGGAGCAGTATTTCCTGTATTCTTGAGAATACAGGTGGGAGAGAGAGAGAGAGAGGGGGGAGGTCAGTGAGTCAGTGTGGAGGGAGCATGTGCTCCAAGCAGGCTGCAGAGACTCACAAAGCGACTGGAATTATTGTTGCGCACAGTCTTGGCATTGCCAAAGGCTTCCAGCAGTGGGTTTGATTGCAGGATGATGTCCTTCACATGCTGGGGAAAGAAGCAGGTGGGGGTGGGAAGAGGTCAGACTGACGGGGGGTGTGGGAGCTCAGGGTGGGGGGGATGAAATACCGTGCAGAGTGGGGAAGACTCAGCCCTTCTTTCTGTTTCGCCTTACCTGGACCTTCTGGCCTCCGCCCGACACCTTGGAGATGTAGCCCATGATGTATTTAGCTGCCACCGTCTTCCCAGCTCCACTCTCTCCACTGGGGATGGGTGAGGGAAGGAGTCATGAGTGACCAGGGGGTGGGGGAATTGCTCTTTCAACTGTCTGATCAATCATTCATTCATTCACTGAATGAATGACACCTACTGTGTACCAGGCAATAGTCCAGGCACTGGGGATACAATAGTGAACAAGGCAGATCCAAGTGCCTGTCTTCCTGACATTTAGATGGGACAGATGGGCGATAACAGAATGAATACATAAAATATATCATGGGTCAGATGGTGACAAGAAAAGTAAAGCAGGGCCAGAGGCGGAGAGGGGCAACAAGGCTCTGTTTGGATCAGGAGTTCCTAGTACCCCTCCCTGGGGTGATGATGCTGTTTTAGCGGGACCTGGGCACGAGGGTCTGGGACCCCCACTCCGTACCTGATGATGACACACTGGTTCTCACAGTCAATGAGCATGTTCCGGTACATGTTGTCTGTGAGGGCATAGATGTGCGGGGGATTCTCGTACTGGGCCTGGCGGGGGAGGTCTGGGCTCAGCCTAGGGCTAGGGCCCTGGGGGTCCTGGGGCTGTGCCTCCCACCCGGCCCCGGCCTCACCGCGCCCTGGTAGAGGTCGATCTCACGGTCTGTGAAGTAGGGCATCTGCTTGAAGGGGTTTACGGAGATGAGCACGGAGCCGATGTAGGTCTGGTTGGGGGAGGGTTAAGGGCCATGCAGTGTCCCAGCAGGCTTTGTCCCTCAGATGCACCCTGGGTCTCTTAGGAAAAAACTGATCTGGATCCAGAATGGGGAGAATAGAATATGCTGTGGCTGAGCTATCCCTGGGGCAGAGGGAGCAGTGAGGGCCAGGGCCACCCCCAACCGGGGCCCTGCTGTCACTCCGCTGTCCCCTGTCCTAACACCTAGTGCTCTTACTGCCCATCCCCCCACCCCATTCCTGTGCTCAGTTATGTGTGTCCCTTCCATGCTTCAGTCCCTCTGCCATCCTTCTCTGCTCTCATCCGCACACCATCTCTCCATCCATTGGTCAGTCATCCTCCTGTCCCTCTGTCTTTCGTCTGCCCACCCCGCCCGCGGCCCAGGGTACAAAGATGTAGTCGTCCATGAAGCGCTTGCGGAGGTTGCCCACGATGGCGTCCTCGGTGATCTGGGGCAGCAGCACCATGTCGTCCACACCACTCTGCTTCACGTTGTGGCTCTGCCAGTGGAAACGCTCCTTGCTGCCCTGGGGGTGGGGGCCGCGGGGTGGCGGTGAGCCCCTGCAGGGGGCGTGGCGGGGGATGGTGCCTCAGCACCCCCTGCTGGCTCACCTCCATCATCAGCTTCTGATGCTGTCCCCTTCCCCACCACCTCCCTTCCTTCTTCTGCGTCTCCGGGACACCAGGAGAGGCAGGCAAGGTCTAGTCCCAAAGGAGGAGGCCAGACAGAATGACAGCTCGGATACATCCCTCAACCCTCTCTTTTGGTCCCTCCATGCTTCCACTTAGTATCCCGTTGCCATAGAGGAGACAGTGATGCCTGGCCCAGCAGGGCAGAGTGTGCTTGGGACTCTGGTGGCTGTGGGAGGAGAGGAGGGTATCAGAGAAGGCTTGATGGCGGAGTCCCCACCCTGCTTCTCACGTCCCCAGCCCCGCTCTCCCTACCTTGGCCCAGGCTGAGTCCTTGACTTCTCCATGGCATTTGACCTGCTGCCACCCCTTCCACCTGGAGATGGATTCCTTCCTCCCATTCCCATCCTCCTCCCTCCGGGTCATCCTAGCCCATCCCTCTGAGATTCTCTCAGCCACCATGTGTCTGTGATCTCTGCTTCTGTGCCTGGCTGGGACTCTGGTCCTCAGCTCGCACAGCCTTCCCACCACCCCTGCCGTGGGCTTCTCCATCCTCAGAGAGTCAGCTCCTGCACCTTCCCAGGCTCCCACTTTGCCTTCTCATTTCCTCCCTCAGCTTTTCTTCAGATGACACCTTCCTTAGGCCCCAACGAGGAGACTCAGACACAGGCGCTCCTCAAAACCCTTCCTCCAGGAAGCCTGCCAGGAATGCTCTCTCCTTTCAGCCCAAATGAACTCATCCAGTGCCTAAAACACTCAAGCACACTGGCTCTCTCAGGCCCCCTCTGCCTCCATTCAATATACCCCTGTCATGGAGGAGTCCAGCACACAGAGTGATGGTGGCTTGGAGCTCTCCTGTCTGGTGAACTCATGCTCAGACAAGATGTCCCTCCTCTGGGAAGCCCCTTACCCGCCCCAGACCTGGAGCTCCTGGAGGGCAGGGATTGGGATTGAGTCCTTGCTAGTCCCAGCAGGGAGGACCTATCGAACAAACAAGGGACAAGGGCAAAGAAAGAAACCCAGCTTCAGAGGAAAAACCCCCAAGAGCAAAGATGCTGGGAACCAAAGTCAAGTCTTCAAAGATGACCACGGTTTGCCAGGCAGATTCTGGGGAATGGAGATGGTGCGCTGGGCCCATCTGGGAAGGAATTCAGGCAGGGATCGAGCAGGAGGGTCAGCATGGGCAACTGTAGGGCAGAGGTGGATGAGAAGCCAGTCTCACCTGGGGGCACTGGGGAGCCACAGAAAGTTCCTGAGCAGGGGAGGTGCTTGCTCAAATTCTGGACATGCTGACAACCCTGGGGGCATTCGTGGAAGAATACCCACAGACACTAAGTGAGCCCAGTCTTTGGTGTGGAGTAGATCTGGGTTCTAATCCTGGCTGTGTGACCTAACAGTGCTCAGGGCTTCAGTGGCCTCATCTGGAAAATGTGAGAAGCAGCCTCACTTCCCAGGGTTGATGTGAGGGATTAACGGCTTTGGGGAAAAAAGTGGGGCAGGAGGATGATCCCCGGGCAGAGGGACACCTGCCAGAATTAATATTCACCAAGAATCTACAACCTGCCTGTTGCTGGAGGCAGGTGTCACCAGTATTACTGGCAATCCTCACAGCAGTTCAGCGTGGTGTAGGCTAGGAGGGAGACTGGGACTTGAGAAGTATTTGACCCTTGACCAAGGATGCAGCGAAACTGTTTCCAAGGATGTGGGGTTCGAATCTGGGTCCATCTGACAGCAAAGGCTAGGTTCTTGCATCCATGCTCATGAGTGGTTGCGACCCAAGGGGTGTTTGGGGTGGGATGTGAAAGCCGAGAAAGGTTTTTTTTTTTTTTTTGCGGTACACGGGCCTCTCACTGCTGTGGCCTCTCCCGTTGTGGAGCACAGGCTCCGGATGCGCAGGCTCAGCGGCCATGGCTCACGGGCCCAGCCGCTCCGCGGCATGTGGGGTCTTCCCGGACCGGGGCACGAACCCGTGTCCCCTGCATCGGCAGGCGGACTCTCAACCACTGCGCCACCAGGGAAGCCCCGAGAAAGGTTTTGATCAAGAGCAGGGAGAAAGGGTTCACCAGGCAGAGTGAACTGCCTGGGCAAATGTGCAGAGGTGTGACCGAAGCAGGAAGAGAATTCAGAGGAGGGGGGTGGGCAGGGCTCAAACCCCTGAGACTGCTTCCAGCCTGAATATTGAGAGTGAGGTTTTCATATGACAAATACCATCTCATTTCTCTGTCTATGGCTTCCCATCATTGCCACCTCCATGCATCCACTCTACAAAGAATTCCTGAGCACCTACTTTGTGCCAGTAACTTAGGACTTTGGGAGGAACTCTTTCAGTGCCTCACCGTGTTGCCTCTAAGCCTTTGCACAGGCTGAGCCCTCTGCCCAGAACACCCTTCCTGCCTGGCTAATGCCAACCCATGCCTTAAGGCTTGGCTCAGGGGACGCCTCCTCCGAGAAGACCTCCCTGACTCCAGGACAGGTCAGGTGCTCCCTCGGAACCCCCCAGCCCCCAGGCATCCCTCACCATAGCCCCATCCACGTTCTGGACGTCATGCACAGTAGCTGGGCTGTACTGCTCCTGGGGGCACTTTAAGAATTGTGGGGGAATTCCCTGGTGGTCCAGCGGTTAGGACTCCACACTCCCACTGCATGGGGCAGGGGTTCAATCCCTGGTTGGGGAACTAAGATCCCTCATGCTGCAAGGCGCGGCCAAAGGAAAAAGAATCGTGGGAGCATATTTGGTTGTTCCAGGGATGGGGACATGGCTGGGGACATGGCTGGCATTTAAGGGGGCCATAGGTCCCCTTAAATTTGCACATGTACCTAATTACATTATTTTACAAATACATAATCGTCCTGCCCTCAGCTCCTCACCCCAACCCAGCAGAAGTTCATGTAAGTGACAAACCTGTTTATAACCATTGGAACCGAGAACCAAAACCTATTTTATGTATAAACAGAAGACCTATGTATTTTTTGCATGGTTGATACCCACTGCATTTTACAGGAAAGTTGCTATTGCGTAGCAAGGGAGGATTTAGTTTTGTTCAGATTTCACTAAGAAATGTCCAGCATTCGGAAGCTCATGCTGCTAATGAGGTTAACGTGTCCTGCTTGTGGCGGGGGGGCTGTCTCGCTCGCTGAGACGCACCTGTGTCCAGGTGTGAGCACCTGGCCACTCCAGTGGACGTTCTTGGGCCACCGGCCTGAGCACTTTCATCTTTCCATGCAATTTTATTCTAAATAACTTTCTCCTCGCCTTGCAGGGGGCCACATTAAGTGTTTTTGGAAGATGGAAGTCTGTGTGTTTCACTATTCCATTTCAGCATTTCAAGGGCACCTGCCAGGATGCTTGTTATAAGAAGGGGGTGCTGGATGTGATGCTCTGAGAACCCCAGGATGCAGTGGGAAGGGTGGGGTGGTGGGAAGACAAGGTTGTGAGAGCAGGAGGACGAAGATGTTGGCAAGTGTGCCCAGGGCAGAGGCTGAGGTTGGAGGAAGCTAGGACCTGGGGAGGCCTGGAGGTGACAGGGGCTGGTTGGGAGAAGCAGGGAACTGTTGACCGGACCCCCAGCTGCTGAAGAACTTCCACGCTCACTGGAGACTCAGAGGGACCCCATGGAGAGCGTTGTTGACCTCAGGGTCAGAAGTCGGATCTAGAGGTCAGGGAGAGAGGACTGCTTTTGGGGAAGAGGGAAAGAGACTTCGGGGAGAGGAAGGGTCAGGGGGGTGTATTTCCTGTTTTCAAGATGGGGAGGCTCTCCAGTGTGTTGGTGAGAAGAACCCATGTAATTCGAAATTCAGGGGTGAAGTGGTGTCATTCACGGACATGGTGGGGTTGCTCGTTCCCTGAGTTGGTGTGGGGAGGTTGGGTAGGGGTGTGTAGGGGGAACTGGAAGTGGATTCTCTCTCTGGAGACCTCAAGGGGTGGGGCTTGGGTGGTAACCATGGTAACCGAGAACCATACATAACAATAGTTCACACCCCACTGGCACTTATTCTGCGCCAGACTCTGGTTTAAGCTTTTTTCAGTGAATTACCTCACTGCATCCTCTGGGCACATGCCGAGGTCAGTACTCTGATTAGGTCCATTTTGTGGAAGAGAAAACTGTGGCCCAGAGAGGTTAGGTGTCCTCCGCAAGGTCACACAGCAGGAAGGGAAGCCGGGTCTATGTCGGGGCTGGGGGGTGGCCGGGGTTTGTTCTTCAGGTCATATGAGGACAAGGAGAAGACAAGATTGGTCCTGTCCACGGTTTCCCCTTTGGGGTCACCCCAGTCCCCATGCTCTTGGGACCCTCAGGCTCACCTGAGACTCAAGACCACTTCCTTTCTCTGAGGTCAGAAGCCCCGAGGCTGGCTGTGTCTGGCTGGCTCTCCTGACCCCGAGGACTTGGTTCCTCTTCCTGTCCCTTCCTCCTTCCCCCACCCAGTTGAGTGGGCCTCTGCCTCTAGTGGTCCCTGTTATCTCTCCCACTGTGTCCCGCCCCAGGCACCCGGGACCCCCAGATCCATCCTAGCTCTATGTGATCACAAAAACCACGGGGTTGTTTGTGGCAGAGCGAGAGGTTTTCCTCAAGAGGGTACAGTGTGAGGGAGGAGAGTCGACGATTTTGGCAAGGGATGGATTGGGTGTGAGGCCTGGCTTAACAGTCGGCTCCGTTGACCCCAGGGAGGCCACTTCATTTCTCCAAGCCTCAGTTGCTCCATCTGTAAGATGGATTCCATAATAAATCTCCTCTGTGGGTTTGCTAGGGGAAATAAATGAGCCAGTGCTGAGAAAAGATGCACTGGGGTGCCTCAGGAAATGGCAGCCGGTGGCCCCAAGAGCACTTAATAGAAGTGATCAGTGGCTTGACAGGATAGAGGAGCTGGTCGATGTAGACTCGTTGAATGAATAAATGAACGAAGTATCATTGGGATGAGACTGCCCCCTGCCCTGTGTCATGGGTGTCCATCTCTCTGTGACCCCCAAGTCTCCAACCGTCAAGTTGAAGCTGTTTGTTCCTTCCTTGGAGGGTGAGGGTACCACAAAGAGGTTGTGGTCATAGTTGACCGCAAGTCAAGGATGACTCAACTGGCTGGGGTTCTTGTGAAAGATAGTCAGGGGTCAGAGGTGGCTGGGATGGGAGTGGGGACGTAGATTCTAACTTCAGCTCTTCAGAGAGGCTCCCCTCAACCCACCGCAGAGGGTGTGGAGGGGTGGAGCTTCCCTGGTGCCAAAGGAGGGAGGGCCAAGGTGATGGCTCCTGTGGGGCTGGGGCATTGGGGCCCTCTAGTGAACACACTTCCTGAGCCCCTACTGTGCACGGAAGTAGGTGGGGACCAGGCCTAGACTCTGCCCTTGAGTAGTTCAGAAGCAAGTTGCCCAGAGGAGACAGTGATCCCAGTCAGACGGTGCTAAGGAGAGCTGAGGCAATCAGAGAAGGCTTCCTGTAGGAGGCAGGCTTTGCAACATGAACGTCCCAGACCGTGTCAGGGGTGGCAGCAGGAGCCATGGGCCAGGAAGGCCTTGGGTGTGTGTGGGACACCAGGATCCTAGTTTCTTTGGAATAGAGAATGAGGCAGGGGTGGGCAGCCTGGAGAGTATGGGGGTCAGCCCACACCCCCAGGTGGCCTCTTACCTGGCAGGAGGAGGAGGAGGTTGTAGGTCAAGGTGGCTGTTAAAAGTGTGACCCTGGGGATCACTGAGTTGAAATCCTCTGCTATGTTGGGTTGTACGGCAGCTCGCCTAACCTCTCTGCCTCTGTTTTCTCATCAGGCAAATGGGAATATTGAGGGCCATGGACCTCACGGGGCAGTTGTGCAGATTCAACAAGGCCAAGCTTGTCAAGAAGAAACACTAGCTTCCCTCCATCGGCAGCAGCAGCAGCAGCGGCAGCCTGAAGCTGGCCGATCCCACAGGCACGGGGCACAGGGTCAGGAGGAAGGGCTGGATGAGTGTTTTGCAACTTGCCCTAACTGCTCTGGCCTCCCTGTTCCTGGGTGGTGATGAGCAAAGCCCCAGACTGGAGAAAACAACGAAACAGCCACTTCCTTCCTCGCCGGGGTCCTGTGCACTGTGGCTGCCTGCCAGCAGAGAGGCAGAGGCGAAGCTGCTCTCCAGCCCTGGCCACGCCCTGGCCCCCCGGTGTGCCCCTGGAGCCTTGGTCCTACTCAGTGGGGTTCTGGGGCTACACCCTGTGTCTGTACACCATGCAAACAACATTCTCGTCTCTAAAGGCTCTCAGGTCTCCCCCTCCCTTGGGAGGGGTGTCTCAGTTTTCTTTTGGCCTAAACAGAGGCTGTTCCCCAACACGTGGGGACCCTTGTCCTTCTAGAGTCTTTCTTCCTAATTCTCTCTTGACCTCCCAGCCTTTTCCATCCATCCCCATGGCCGCCGCCCCTCGGTCAAGCAGCCGCATCACTGGTCTCCCTGCTTTATATCTGTACTTTCAGAACAACCACGATTACCCTCAGGTCACCACCATTATCAACCGAGGACAACAGATGGCTGCCTGTACCTGCCCCCCCAACCAAAGCCCAACAGAAACTGCTGATAACCTCAATGCCAGCACCACCAGCTCACATCAGACAGAAAAACACTGACGGATTCCACCACCTGTTTCCCCATCATCACTCACCACCATCACCACTTATTATCACCAGCACCAACAACCCATAATAACCAACCACCATTGACAGTAACAACCGCGATTGCAAGATACTAGCCATCAACAACCACACATGACCCCTTAAAGCAGCAGTCAACCATACCCCTTTCCAAAACCAGGGACGCACCACCACTAGTCCCAAGACCGTCACCCCAAATCAGCAATGAACGACCAACGGCAAACAAACATCATCGTGACCAGCTGACTTCAAAGGATGGCCAGCTGCCATCGTTCCACAGATCAACCCTCCAGCTGAAGACAACCAACCGCCAACCACCAACATTCAACACTCGCCAGCACCAAAAGCAACCATTACTATCACCAGCCTACCCACGAGAACCGTGGGCACCACCAACTTGGGACAACTGACAGCAATGACCACCATCACAGCCAATGGCACCAACAACCCAACTCCTCTACGGGAACCAAGAAGGAGGCACATCCACCCACCACCACCGCTAACCCCCACCGTGAATAAGCGTCACCCACAGCGGCAGTTACCGTGCATTGAGCACGTATTATGTGCTCTTTAAAGCACTTTACGAACATCGTTTCACTGAATCTTTCGACACTCTTCCTGGCACCCATGACACCTCCAGGAAGATGTCAGCACCCCTAGACAGAGGGATTGGCCTCATGGATGGATTCCACTTTTTTTTTTTTTTCTCTCTCTGTGGTCCTCTTGCATGAGTTTCTCCCTTCCCAGACACGGTTGGCCAAGCAAATCATTGACTAAGCATTTCACACAGCTTCCTCAAGAGGGGCTGCTTTTCTCTCAAGTAGCAAATCATTTCCTGTGTTCTTTTGATCAAGGAGTCTACCTGGCTTGGCTCTGTCTGGGAAGAGTTTCCATCCCAAGCCCAGAGCTCTAGCTGGTGGTTTGCTTGTGAATTAATCAAAGGGGTCCTTGGACAGTGATGCCCAATTTATCACTGACTTTCTGA
This sequence comes from Tursiops truncatus, assembly GCF_011762595.2. Classification (NCBI taxonomy): domain Eukaryota; kingdom Metazoa; phylum Chordata; class Mammalia; order Artiodactyla; family Delphinidae; genus Tursiops; species Tursiops truncatus. The sequence continues at coordinate 165,034,335 of NC_047036.1, read as the reverse complement.
AATAAGACATTCTCTCTCAGGCTAAGGCAATCCTTGCCTCCACCTTGGTTAGCCGCCTGCCGCAACTGCCAGAAACACTACAGGTGTCACCACCAGCTCTGTGACTGTCCCAGCCACCCACCCTCATTAACAGAATGACAAAAAATGAAAGCTGAAGTGGTTTGCAGAGGCACGGAGTCGTGGAGTGACATAGCCAGCCCAGGCTCCCTCTTGATGTGTGTGACATGATGCTACTGCATCTAGACCCAGGACCATGACAGTCTCCCCAACCCTGTCACCACAGTCATCATCAGACCTCAGTCTCCCCAGGTGGCAATGCTTCTGGCTGCAGTGTTTTTCCCTGCCACCCTCCCGGAGAAGGGTACCGGTGGTGGGACGGACATGCTGCATCTCACCAACTCCTGCTTCTGTGATTGCTACAGCCAGACCACCCCGTCGCCCACACCAGCATGCTGTCACGCCACCATCACTGCAACCCACCGCCCATGTGACCCATCTGACACAGCTTCCCCTCCCAGCTGTGGACGCAGAGGGGCTGAATCCCAAACCCTCTGAACGTTCCAGTGGAGAGATTCCCCCAGACACCTTCCACATCTTGACAAACTTCCAAATATGACATATGTGGGAACTGAGACTCACAGAGGGGAAGTGACTTGCCCAAGGCCACACAGGAAGGTGAGGCACCAAACTCGGCTGGGAACTGGGTTCCCTAAGCCCCAGGAAAGGGATCTGTCCCTGTCCCTGCAGGCACTGTGTGATCCCTTAGGACCATCTTCTGTCCTCCAGTTACTGCTCCGTCCTTTGGTGCCCCATCCCCATTCTGGCATCCTGTCCACCAGCCGATGGGAGTTTGGTCCCCTGTGAGGGATGCTGGCAGCACCTGAGCTGCACAGAGGGACCCCGAAGGGTCTGCTGTGCCCATTCTCATCATCCCACTTTCTGATGGTGGCCTCTAGGTGCCTCCACCTGGCTGGTGCCGCCACCCCTGCACTTGAGGGCCCACCCTGAAGGACTTACCATGGTGGGGGCTGGTGTCTGGGTCCCTGGGGGATGTCTGAATGGGTCGTGGCAGGGATGCAGGCTCAGGGGGCTCCAGGGGGCGGCTTGGGCATGGCCCTGTTCCTGCTGCTTCAGCGGACTCCCAGACCTAGTTCCTCTTATGACAGCCCCCTTCTCACTTCCTTTGGCGGGAGGGGCCGCGACTAGAGGGGAGGGAAGCTGGGCCTGGGGGGCGGGGAGAGAGCCCAGGCAGGGCCGAGGGAGCTGGTTGTTTGGGGCTCTGAGCCTGAAGGGAGAGCTTAAGGATGGATGACAGCCGCTGTCAGACCCCAGAAAGCCGCTTCTCCAACTCCTCTGGGACGCGGCTGCAGCAAACTGCGCTGCAGGTCAGCTGGCTGCAGGACTGACTGCTCCTTCCTGGGCTTCGAAACCACTTCAGATGTATGTCTCCTCTGGGCATCCCCGAGCAAACTCCCACCTCCAGAGCCGCTTCGGCTGGTCCTTCCTCCAGAAGGGACCTCGGGAGCCAGGTGTGTTTGTGTCAAGGGGAGGGCAGCGGGAGTGGCGGGTACCAAGAACTGAGAGCACCTGGAAGGTCCCAGACTTCGGATGTCACACCTGGAATTAATGACCCCCAGCTCTGTTACTTCCGGATCTCCCCATTTTGTCATCGTAGAACGGCGGCACCTGGCACACGTGGGATCCAAGGGTCGGCCCATCTCCGGATCTTTGGGAGACCAGCAGGAAACGGCAGTTCCTAGAGGCTGTCATCTGATACACATCGAGGAGGTGGCGGGGGCAGAAGCTGACCCTGGGTGAGCCTGGCAGGGAGGGCTGTGACCAGGGGTATCCCTGGGCTCCCGGCAGCACACCGCACCCTGCCTAGAGGCTGGCACGCCTCGGCGCCCCCTAGTGGCCACATCTGGGGAGAAGCCCGTTTCTCCCTGGACCTCCTGCGCAAGTTTGCTCAACCGACTGGCTTGGCTTCCGCAAACCTCAGCAATGCTTCCAGCCACTAGGAGTGAAGAGTCTGGAGGACCCCCACCTCGTTGAGGGCGTCAGGGGAGGCTTTTGGGAGGAGGCGATGTTTGTGCTGAGAGGTGAGTTGGAGTTAACTAGGTGAACAGGGAAGGGGAGGGTACACCTGGCAGAGGAAACAGCTCTAGCAAAGGTCCCAAGATGGGAAGAGGGTAGGGAGATTGAGGGACTTCCGGGAGTCCAGCGTGACTGGAGCCTGCAGAGTGACAGGGAGTGTGGTGGCTGGAAAAGCAGGCGCCAGGCTGTGTTGCTTAGAGCGCCTCCGTGAGAAGCTGTATTTTTGACCTAAAATCACTGGTTTCTAGTCTGTGTTGGAACAAGTCCCCTTTGGCCTGTTGGGGCCGACCCGCGGGGGGCTGTGGTCGCTTGCAGGATCGGGGGTAGGGGACAGCTGAATGTGACCCAGTCTCACTGACACACACCCCCCCACGCACGGAAATCTACACAAGACAGAACTTTATTGATGTAGGGCTTCCTGGCGAGGGGTGTGTGGGCCCCAGGGCAGGGCCTGTAGCACCATGATGGGGGTGGCCTGGATGACACGGTCCCCCTGGGGCAGGCAGGGCACAGGATGGGGTGGATCTTCCCAGCTCTGCCTCCCCCTGTAGCTGGTCTGGTTAGGTGGAGGGTGTCAGGGAGGTCGTGCTAATCCCCTCCCCCGTGGCGGACATAGATTCCCCCCCAGCTCAGAGTGGAGGGGTAGGGCAGTGCTGGGGCGGGGGGCAGGGCACCGGCTGACCCCCTCCCCACCCCCACTCTTCACAGTACATATTCCGATCAAAGGCGGGGGTTGTGCTGGGGGTCTCCCTAAGGGTGGGTGGCAAGAGCATTAGGGCGAACAGTTGTTCCCACCTCAAACCCACCCCAGAGGGGGTCTCATTCTGAACTGGGAGACGGGAAAAGGAGGGGCCGTGGGCGTGGCCAGCCCCTCTCCATCCCCCTCAGCCAGGAGCCCCGCAAGAGTTCCCAATAAATAACTTCCGGCTCCGTCTCACCCTTCACTCCCAGCTCCTGCCCCCCTCGGGCTCCTTCAGGCTGGCCAGCTGCAGGCCTGGTCGCCCCACCCCCATCCCCAGCCGGCCCCCAGCCTTGGCTCCGAGGACCGTGCGCCCTCTAGCGGCCTTGACAGGTTTTGCAGCACATTTGGCGGAAGTAGGCTCGGCTGCAGAACTGAAATTTCAGCACCAGGGGGCAGTAGGCGACCTTGTTCACATCCTTGCACTCTGGAGGGGGCGGGAGAAGAGTAGGTGAGGGGAATCAGGTCTCAGCACCCCTTCTGGCAGCGGCGCGACCGCAGGCTGCACAGCGCTTCCTAGCTCCTCTGTGCCTCGGTTTCCTCACCTCTCAAAGGGGTCTTATACCAGTAACTATGTCATTAGGTTGTTTTGAGGATGTTGGGAGGGAAGTGCAGGTCTGGGGCTGGGACACCGTGCTACACCACGAGAAAAGTGTTCCTTTTCCAGTTATCTGTTTGGAGCTGTAATCCTTGCTCGTTTCCCTTTGTAACAGACTGAGGACCTTGAGCTCCAGAGCAGTCACTCCTCTCAGGGTATTTGTGTAGTTTGTGTTCAGGGTAATTGACAGTCTGTTCATGACAATGGACCAGGGTTCCCAGTTAGCAGTTAATGATGTATGACAGGGCCCGGTGCTAATAAAGGGCTTCACGTGGATTATTTTAGTCCCTCTCCCTAACAGGGCACTCCCTCAAGTGAATATATTAAACGCCTCTTGATAGATAAGAATACGAAGGCACAGAGGTGGAATGTGAATCCAGGCAGTTTGGTTCCGGTGCCCTCAGTAAGTAACCTATTGCTCTCTATGAAACATAAATTTACTTAGGTAGAAAAAAATGGGTATATTTAAAGCAGTGGTTCTCAAGGAGATGCGATTTTGCCTCCCAGGGGACATTTGGTGATGTCTGGAGACATTTTTCAGTTTTCACCACGGGGAGGAGGGGTACTATTGGCATGCAGCAGGTAGCGGTCAGGGATGCTGAACCCCCGACAATGCATAGGGCAGCCCCCGTGACAAGGAATCATCTGGCCCCAAACATGAATAGTGCCTGAGGCTGAGAAACTGATTTAAAGAAAAATATCGGGCAGATAATGTTATACATGGAGATGATCAAGGTGAAGGTCATGGAGGTGGCTGGAGGAATGACCTGAGTTTGGGCCCCCAGAAAAATCAGGTGCCTACAACGCCTGGCGCACAGTGGCACCTAATACATGTTGGCAGGCGGGGAATGGTGAAAGATGGTCTGGAGAAGACAGAGAAAGGCACTTCCGTGGTTGCAGAAGCTCTAGGGCCAATGGCCTGGAGCCCCAGCTCTCCTATCTATGGCGTCCTCTGGACAGGACCCTCCTGGTTCCCTCCCCGCCTCACATACCTTCCAGGCCGTCGCCGGGGGGCGCGCTGTCACACTTGGCCTCGCACTGCTGCGTGGCGGGGGGCCGCAGGGCGTCCGCGCACTCGCGTGAGGGCTGCCCTGTGTGGCTGGAGCAGCGCACCGGGCGCTGTTGCTGCCCGAAGCCGCACTGCGCGGAGCACTGTGGGGAGTCGCGGATGAGCCGCAGCCCAGCGCGGCCACCCACCCTGCCACCCGTGCCCTGGTTCCCGCCCTGCAGGGCGCGCCCGCCTACCTCACCCCACTCTCCCGCCACCCAGCGGGCCGGCGGGCAGCGGCGCAGGTTGCAGCGCATGGTCGCCGGCGGCTTGGCCGCGGGCGGGCAGTGCGTGGAGGGCAGTGTGGCGCGGTGATCTGCGCTCTTACAAAGGACGACACGGTGGCGGAGGCCCGGCCCGCAGCTGGGGGTGCACTGCAGTTGGAGGGGGCGTTTCATGCTCAGTGGGCGCCTCCCTCCCCGCTCACACAAGGAGTAGGAAGGATGCTGGTCCGCTGGGAGGTGAGGACGGTACAGCTAACTTTGGACCAGTCACGGCGCGGGGGGGGGGGGGCTCACTCGGGCTAGCGGGAGTGGGGAGGCGCCTCAGTGTGCACCCGACAGGGGCAACCCAGGCCCCTCCCTGCTCTGCACAGGGCGGGAAGGGGCGGCTGACCTCCGACCAGTCGAGGGCGGCCCACTCTGGAGGGCAGGCCGGGCCGTGGCAGGCCTCCAGCACCGGTGGGCGCGGCTGCGGGCAAGCGCTGTCGTCCAGCGCCTTCTCCTCGGCGGCCGACACGCGGCGCTGGCACACGACGGAGCGGCTGCGCACGCCCGCATCACAGCTGCGGCTGCAGCGCGACCAGTTTCCTACGACCCAGCTGTGGGGGGAGGGTTAGTCTGAGGCAGGACGCCGGGCAGGCCACCCTGAGCTTGGGGCACGAGCAGATCCTCCTCCTCGTCAACAGTTAACATCATTGTGGAAGCTGGCACCGGGATGCCTGCTGCTCCCGTGCCCCACACCTCGAACTCAGAACAACTTTCTTCCGCACCCACGTTGGGGGCTGGGAGGCGCATCATCCCCAGGGGAGTTCACCTGGACTTGGCCAGGGAGCACCATTGCTCTGACTCTGACCTCACCTTAGGGAGCACCCACTCCTCTGATCCCAGTAGCACTGTCACTCCAGTGCTTGCCATCCCGACCCTGCCCCCTGGCAGGCACTCACTCGGGTGGGCAGGGCTCTGTGTTGCAGGCGCGCTGCCTCTTGGGTAGCTTGCTGTGGGCGCTGCAGTGGTGCGGAGCCACGGCTGAGCTGTCCAGCTGGTTGCGGCACTCCACAGCCTGCACCTGGCTGCCTGGGGGCGGGCGAGAGGTCTGCTCAGCCCTGCCCGACCCAGAAGGTCAGCCTGGTGACCAGGACCTGCCCCACCCCGTCCCACCCTGGCCTCACCGCCTGCACACTGGGCCGAGCACTTGGTCCAGGGCGCGTAGTGCCAGGAGTACGGAGGCAGCGCATCTCGGGTGATGGGTGCATTGAAGCGGTAGCGGAGGACCGGCAGCTCAGTCCGGGCCAGCACCTGGGGTTGTAGGCGGGGATCAAATGGAAATCAAGTTCGAGGCCCCACAAGGATGCTAATGTCCTCCTGCACCTTGCTCCCAGCCCTGCTGTTACCATGATGATGAGAGATGCGTTAATGGGTCCCAGGGCTTCTAGGCTCTGGGTCTGATCCGGCCCTTGTCGCAGCTGAAAGGTGGTCCCGGCCAGGGGCAGGCGGTGGGGCTGGGGGGTCCCAGGCAGCCCCTCCAGCAGCAGGGACTCCTGGTCCCCCTTCAGGGCTGGGGGACAGCATAGGGGTCAGAACCCCAGCCACGCTGACGCCGCCCCTGCTGACCCCCCGTCCTCATCCTCCCACCTCTGGCTCACCCAGGTGACTGAGGGAGAGGTTCAGGTCCTGGATGAAAATGTGGACGGAGCCTTTGGGGATCCAGACGACTTCCTCGTACCCTGGACAGTGGAGCTCAGATGTCACCCACTTGGCCCTTCCCTGCACCTGCCTGTCTCCCCCATTCCTGGTCCCTGATGATAACAACTAACCATTACCATGCTAAGCACGTACAGAGACATGCCACCTCATCCGCAGCTCTGACCTTGTGAAGGTAGATGTGTCATCACACCCACTTTACAGATGACAAAACTGAGGCTCAGAGAAACAAAACAAATTGCTCAGGTTCCACAGCTAGGAAGTGGCTGGGCTGGGATTTGAACCCACACTTTCTCACCTCTCAAACCATCAAAGTGGTCCGACCCGCCCCCCACCCCCCAACAAGCAGCAGGGCTGGGCTTGGGCAGAGGGAAGGGGGCACCGCGAGGCCCTGACCCACACAGGGTGACTTGGCGGTTTTAGCAGTCAGAGTCAGGTTTGCAGTGAGCTCCATCACTTACGACCTGGATGATCTTGGGACCCTGTGAACCCTCTATCCCTGCCCACCTGCGTCCCCGCTAGTTTATCTGTACCCCAGGACTGTCCCCTGAACTCCACACTTGGCCCTCAGTGTGCGTTTGGTCCCTTAAGCCCACCTCCCCTCTCCCACCTCACGGGGGTCTCTTCCCTTCAGCCCAAGGTTGGGAGGCATTCAAGTTCACCACACCCTGCAGCTATCCCCACCCCTAGTAAGCTCTGTGCTTTAGCACAGAGGGTCCCTCAGCCTCCTTGGGGGGTCAGGCACCTGCCCCCTCAAGACCCGGTTTGAGGCCCTCAGGATGGGGCAGGGGAGAGATTTAGGCCTCCACCCCCTTGGACACTTTAATTGCCGAGCTTTAGGCACCAAGAACCCAAGCCGGTCCCTGACCCTGACCTGGGGCATCACATCCAGGACCTTTTGGGGTCCCTTACACCCCAGTGGGCCCTCGGCTCTGAGGAGTTGCTGATCTTGGCTACTGTGGTGGGGCGAGCCCCGCCCCCAGCCACCAAGTGGGGAGTGTGAAAGGGAAGCTGGGGGGGGGGGTCTCTCACCGGCTCCAGGCCAGGCTGGGCTGAAGACCCCCTCGATGGTTTCGCAGGCGCTGCCATCACCCCCACACACTCTGCACTTGTCTTCCCGCAGGTCAGAGCCCAGGACCCGGTCGCAGCCCACGTGCTGGGGAGGGCAGTGGTGTGCGTGGGGGAATTCAGGGAGCCGCCCCCCTCCACCTCCGGCCCCCTCTCCCCTCCCCTCTCGCGGGGAGTCCCCTCCACCTTGCACTCGCCGCTGACACAAATGTCCACTGTGTCTGGGCGGCAGGGCGTCCCGTCCACCACAGCCGCCGCCCTCTCCGTGTAGAAGTTGAAGCCTTCTGCTAGGCACGTGAGCGAGCAGGCCTTCACGCCCCCTGGGGGGCACGGCCCCATCAGACTGAGGGCCAGACCCCAGACCCAACAAGGACGGGCAGGTTGGGCAGAGGGAGCGGGGCCTCCCGGTGTTCAGTCTAGGCGCTGCTGGGCCACATCCCGGGCGCTCTGGCTCCTTGGGTGAGGGGAGGGCTCAGGGCAGACCCCATGATATGGTCTCCACCTGCGGCTGTCCCGTTACTGCCCCAAGGCCTTCTGAGTCCCCTGCTCACCTCCCCGGTACGTTTTCCACGTGTAGAATTTTCCACGGAAGGGGACACTGTCAAATTCAGAGCACTGCATTTCCCTGAAGTCCTGGGAGCCTGGGGGACAGTCCTGGGGCACAAAAACGGAGAAGTAGGGAGGCCAGGTGTTGGGGGGGATGCAGTTAGGGCAGAGGCCTGGGGACGGAGAACTAATGCTCTGAGCAGGGGTGGGTTGGAGGAGTGAGGCTGGAGGCAAGGAGGCCAGGGAGGAGGCCGGGGAGGGGGCGTGGTGTCTGAGATGGGAGAAGGTGACTCATTAGAGTTTGTGAGCAAGCGGAGGATAACACCTGGGTTTCTGGTCTCAGACCATGGGGCCTCGAGAGAGCTGGTTTAGGAAGGAGCAAAGCCCACTCTTCGCGAGTGTGGGGGATGTGTGGACGGAAGTGTTGGACAGGAGACTGTGGTCTTTGGGCAGAAGGCAGTGCAAGCAGGGGACGAAAACTTGGCCACTGGATTTTGGGGCAGGGAGCTCGGCTCAGCTTTGGGGCAGGAGCAGGGCTTTTGGGGGGAAATTGGGCAGTAAAGGGAGGAACGCGTGTAGTTGGAGAGGGTTGTCAGGGGCCAAGCAGTTATTTCCAGGTGGGAGACGCATCTACTGCAAAAGTGTGAAGAGTTGGAAGGAGACAGGGCCCAGGGCTGGTGTAGGGAGGTCCGGGAAAGGAGGGGGTGGCCGCTGCAGGTTTCCAGAGGAGACGGTGGCCAGCTGGCCCAGGCTCGTTGGAAGCTGATGTATGCCTTTCTTTTCCCGCATGTAAGAGGGGCCAACGGTACCCGGCTTGGGATCCTGGGGGGACTCACATCGGTGTTGCAGGAACGGTGCCTCCGTCTCTCGCCCAGGCAGTACTTGCCCCCGATCGTCGGCCTGGAAATGGGGGTGGACGGCAAAGAAATGGGGCAGGGGGAGTAGGGGGCGAGGACCGCCCGCCCCGCTCCCCCGGCAGCGGGGCCTGGGGGCTGACCTGGGGCTGTCGCAGTGACGGCTGGAGGAGGACACGCCGCCGCCGCACGTCCGGCTGCAGTCGCCCCACGGGGTCCACGGGCCCCAGGCGCCGTCCACGCCCTCCGGCCGCGACCCGAAGGGGACGCAGACCCGCTTGTAGCACCACTGCGGGTGGGATGATGGGGAGGGGTGAGTCGGGCTTTGCGGACTCTCTGGGGCTTGGCGCTCAACCCTACCCCCACCCCAGCCCCCCAGCCGGAAGTCTGAGCCCTCCTGAGGTGGAGCGAAAGCGGGAGGGGGTGGGGGACGGAGGTGGGGTCTGAAGACCGGGATTCTGTCCGGTAATGTGGGGGCGTGGCTAGGGTGAGACACTGTTCAAAGAAGGGGCGTGGCCTAAACTTAGGGTCCGGAACGGGTGGTGAAGCTAGTGTTGGGACGAGCGTGCAGGGCACGGCTTGAAAGCGAGTGTGGCCTCAGGCCAGGGGTGGGGCTTACAAGCAGTAGGCGTGGCCAAAGCCGATGGAGGGGTCTGGGGGTGGGGGTGGGGGTGTGGAGGCTCTTGGCCTGCGCTCACCCCCTTGTCGATGGTGTGCGTCTGGCACAGCGTGCCCTCGGCGGCCGGGATGCTGTTGGTGATGCACCGGTTGCTCTTGCTCAGACACCACAACTCGCTGCAGACCTCCTGCGGGCCAAGGCGCCCGCTCAGCCTCGCCCCCCTCCCACCTGCCTTGGGAGGACCGAGGCGACCCGCTCACTGCCGGCGGACAGTGGGGCCCCAGCGTTCCTTTCCTGGGTCTCTTTTTGCAAGCCCTTGTGGGGGCATGGGCTGGGACCTCTCCTCTGCCCGTAAGCAGCACTTATAAAACACCTAGGAGTGCCGCAAACTCCCTTAGGCACCACAATCCCCATTTTACTATGAGAAAACCAAGGCTCAGCCAGGTAAGGTCACTCGCTAGAAGTCACACAGCTCCTAAGGGTTAGTCTGGATCCTAACCTAGAACTTAGATCGCAGCGTCTATGATCTCATCCCTCTACAGTTCAACCCGTGGCGCCTCCCAAGTTTCTAGGAGAAACCTTGGGACCTGCTGAGAAATGAAGAGGAAGGATTTTTAGAATGGGCAAAGCAGCCCACCCAAGAGCAGTGGTTGAAAAATCAGGCCTGATGATGGCTCAGGTCAAGGGCCCTGCCTCTAATTCCTTTTCCAGCTGGTAGTTCTCATTGTTTCCCCCACCTAAACTGGGGAAGCTCCCAAAGCTGTTAATCTATGGAGGGTTGAGAGGGGATAAGGGCAGGCTGGGTTTATGTGGAAAGTTCCTCTAGTTCTCCCAGTGAAAAATCAGCCCATCTTCCTCCTGAGTCTTACTTGGGCTGGCCCAGACCCTGGCATCAGGTCCTGTCCCTGGCAGGAGGCTGGACCAGTCCCAGGGAGTCACTCAGAGCCTTTAGGTTCAGGTTAATTAATACCCCTGGACAAGCCCCACTGGGTTCAGGTGTGGCCAAATTTGATCCTCTAGCCTACATCCCGCTCCATATCCCAGGGTCTTTCCTCTGAGAAGTGAAGATTCTTCTGTCCCCTTTTTACAATCACATGTAATCTTCTCTTAGAACCTGATCCTTCCAAACTTTGAAGATTTGGGATTGGACTGAGCAATGGCGGTAAGAAGGAACTTTCCTCTGTTAGCCTCTGAGAGACACCTGCACACACATGAGAAGTTTGGAGGGTTGTTCTCAAACCTGCTCCCTCAGAAGATACTTCTCATCTAAAAACTCAGCCTGGTTTGCTGGCTTCACTTGGCTTATGTTCTCCTGGCCATGTGTAAAAATATCACAGGCCCTGATCCCACTTCTGACACCTCTTAAAGAGAACTGCCTAATCCAGTCCTGCTCTTCCTCCTCTCCACAAGGAGGTGCCATGGTATACATGAATGAGTCCTGGGCCACTCATGGAGACTTCAACTCCACCACTGACTTGCAACACATTTCCCCTCTCTGGGCCTCATCTGTTAAGATGGGCCTTGTCTACATATGGCTGAGGGGCATGTAACAGAGTAGATATGAAAGGGCTTGCATAAACACCCTGTTATTGAGTAATAAGACCACAACTATCTCTGGACCAGGCACCAGGCCCAGCTCTTTACACATATTAACTGGTTTACATGTAGTCAATCATTTACCCCTTTGCCAGGAAGGCCAGGAAGATGTTCCTTGGAAAAATAAAAGGAAGAATCAATTCAACATACAGCCAGCAGTGGTCCTTGCTTGATAATCTGGCACTTTCTCCACTTACCCACCCCTTTATAAAATTTAGATTCATAGAGAAACCTAGATTCCAATCCCAGCTCTGTCATGTTCTCAAATGGTGACTTTGGGCAAGGCATCCTCCTTAGGCCTCAGTCCCTTCTTCTGCAACGTGGGGGCAACAGGGTTGTCAGGAGTTTAACTGAGATGATACATATCACATGCTTGGCATACAGCGAGCATTCAATAAATGTCAGCCATCGTTGTCATCGTTAGGACACCTGGACACAGCAGATGCTCAAGAGTACCTTCTGAACTCTTTAGGAATTCATCAGAGGGAGCTGTAGTTAGTTACCAGCCAAGTTGGGTGGGGTGGGGTGCTGAGAGTGGATTAAACATGAATTGATCCAGGGTTTGTCTCCTTGTCTTGCACTGGAATAAAGCGAGGGCATTTTAACAGCTGCCTGCTCCCTGTTTTGAGTTAACATGGCCTTAGCTTGGGCAAGTCATTCCAGCTGATCTTTTTGAGTCTTGAGGGTGTGGAGAATTGGGACTGCGTCTGGGCTACGAAGGCTGAGGCTGTGAGGAGTTAGGGGGTGTGTTCAGGGAATTGGGGGAGGTAGGCAACGGAGGGGCAGACCCCGGATGAGCCGGTGGTCCCTGGTGGCTGAAGAGGGTCACCAGCTTCCTCGGGGGAGCTGGGAGCGGCATCCCCAGCTCACTTCTCTACGGGTGGATGGGGCTTTGGGAGCTGAGTATAATCCTCCAGCGAGAGTGGGGAGTGATCAGGAGGCTCAGAGCTCGTCCAGCTAAGGACTGGGGTCGAGAGATCTCGTGAACCAGTCAGTGGGGGAAGGAGGGAATGCAGACAGGGTATCCCTAGAAGGATCTCTCCAGTTTTTTGCCAAGTGGGGAAGATGGTTCATCCCCAGGGAAACTAGTTCCACCAAATCTGGATGTTTCGTTAAAAATGGCCCAGTTAGGGATCTTGGGACTTCAGTCCTGCTGCAGCAGAAGGTGGACCCCCAGGCTCTCCCCAGCTCAGTCCCCAAAACAGGGGTCTGGAGAACCAGGAGATCCCGTTCTTGTTCCCGAGCATTGTGACTGTGGGTGACACTCGTATAACCCCATGCACCTCTGTCCTCCCGTCCCCCACTGAGGCCCACTTCCCTTCCCAGCTCTTCCCACCCCCACTGCCCGTGTGTGGGGTGCCCACATGGAGTTTCCCACCCCCGGTGGCCCCCCCACCCTGGTGGTGGTGGCCCCCTCCCCTCCCAGGAAGGAAAGCAGGAAGGCTCTCTCTACCCCGTATTTACACTGACGCGATTTGACTCCATGCTGGAAGCGGCATTGTTCGTCTGCATCATAGGCCTGGCCGGGGGCCACTGTTGGGTACACGAAGTCCTGTCTGGGCGGCCGGTTGTTCAGGCAGAGCCCCAGGCCCAAGCTGTGGCGAGAAGAGAGCAGCTGTCACGCTGGAGGGCTGCAGGCCAAGAGCTCAGAGGCCCCAGCCAGGTGCGGGTCCCGGGGAGCAGCCCTGGGAGCACATGACCCTTCTCAGAAGCGGCCCTGATTGCCAGAGGTCCTCCCCTCCCCCAACGCGAGTGTGTGTCCCTGGGTGGGACAGGCAGGTGGGTCCTCACTCCAGAAAGCTGGTGATGTAGTCACGGCTGCAGGAGGACCACACAAACGGGTTGGTCTTCATGGTGATGTGCGCGGCCATGAGTTTGGCCGGGTCCTGGCCACGGGCCCCGCAGCTGTTCCCCACGCCGTCGTGGTTCATGCCAAACCTGGGGAGAGGAGCGGCGGCTCTGCCGGGTGTCGAGGGACCTGCCAGGCTCCTCCCGCCCGCCCCCTCCCGTGTCCCCGCCTCACGTGTGTCCGATCTCGTGGGCAATGGTGAATGCTGTGGCCAGGCCGATGTCTTCGTTGATGCTACAACTTCTCTCTCGCTCACACATCCCGCCCACGGGGGCCAGGCCTGGGAAATGGGCGTGTGGGGCTGCAGCTGGGGGCTCGGGACTGCGTCGTCGACCCTGTCCACTCTGTCAGGTCCCCACCCCCACCAGGGCCAGTGTCACCCAGCCCACTGCCTTCAGATGTGCCTGAAACCCAGGGGACCCGGGTACCTAGTGTGCCGCAGGGTTTGTTCTTGTAGATGCAGATGTCATAGCTGTGAAAGGAGAGGAGGGCCGTGAGGGAGCTGGGCTGACTCCCTAAGCCCCGCTGCTACCATCCTGCCTGTCTCTGGTGGCTGAGTCCTGCCTGGGAAGCGTTCCCTGCCTCAGAACTGAAGCCTCATGCTCTTGCCCCAGCTGGCCTTGGAGATGCTGGGGTGCATGAATGACCGACTGAATGAATGACAGAGTGAGTGAAGGATGCGTCAGTGTCCGAACAGCGCCACACATCCTCAGGCTCCCCAGCAGCCCCTCCCCCTCCCCGGCTCCCCAAGGGGGTGGCTGCACAGTCTCGGCCTCTTCCATCTCTCGGCAGAAGTGATCCCTGCTTAGACCTGGACAGTCCCCTGGACAGCTCGTCCCCCGGCTCAAGTCCTAGTGGAGCCGTCCCCGCCCCTCACCGTGTGATGAGCACCGCTGTGTCATGGTTGGCCACGCCGTTCTCTGGAATGGCATTGCCATGGCCGCTACGGTTCACGATGGATTTCTGCCACTTACAGAAGCTGTCCAGGGACTTCCCAGCATGGTGGGTGATCTCCAGGGTGGGCTGAGGGTGGACAGAGAGAGGTGCATGGGTACTAGCCACCCAGGGGAAGGTGGGCAGCGCTGGCGTGCAGGGGAAGGTGGGCCCCCCCACCCCGCACCTGGTCCTCCGTGAGCAGGATGAGGCGTGTTACCAGGATATTAACGATGTTTCCCAGACTCGAGTCCTGGAAAAGTTTGGCAACCTGACCTCCAAGAAACAAGAGAGACCGAGTCTTAAGAGGGGCCCAGAGTAGAAAACAAAAAGTGAAACGAGGACAATAGCTTGCTTCGATCTAGTACCTACTGTGTGCTGGGGCTCAGGCTAAGCCTGCTGCGTAGATCTTCACAGGAGTACGTATTATCATTCCCATTTTACAGATGAGCAAACTGATGCTCAGCTGGTTAGGATGCGCAGCTGGCAGGCGCTGGAAGTGGGATTCAAGTCCGGCTAAGCCTGTCTGCCAGTGCGTTTCTTTCCAACTCACCCCTACCCTACTCAGCTTGTCTGTCTACTTGTCCTCCTTCCTCCCTGCCCACCCGCCGGCTGCCTCTGCCCAGAGATGGCCTAAAGGATGTGCTCATCTGGCCTCATTCCATACTGTCTCAAGGTACCAATTTGAGCATCACCACCGGAAGGTGGAAGTGTGGGGGCAGGAAGCTCTGGAGACAGTGGTCAGAGGGGAGGAGGAAGTGCCCGGGGGAGAGTGGGCACAGATGATGGAGGCCACTCTGTGCAATGACCTTGGAGCCCTGAGCCATCACGGTCCCATGTGGAAACCCCCAGAAACCCTGGCAGGTTTTAGGGAACTTTGGAAGCCCAAGGGAGGAAGGCGGGTCCTGGGCAGAAAGCAGGGGTATCAGATATGAAGTTATGTCAACGTAACGGGCCAACTGTCTGCGCTAAACTTCTTGTCTTCCCTTTTTGCTTTAGTGGAACAACAGCATCACTCATCAAGCCCTTACTGTGTGCCAAGTGCTCTAGCTGGCTTCCCTCTCACTATCTCCTACCCTTTTGTGATAGATACTAGTATAGCCCCATTTTACAGAGGCAGAAACTGAGGCTCAGAGAGGTCCACCGTCTTGATCAAGATCTAGGATGCGTGCTGACTCTGAGCGTGGGTCAGCCAGGTCAGCCTGTATGCATTTATAGGTAGGCGCTTGGGCGAGCCCTGCATGAAGACGGATGCGCACCAACGTGTGTACTGCTAACCTGGGCAAGTACCTGCAAGTCGCCCATTTATTTTTTTATACAGCAAATAATTACAGGGCACCTTACTGTGTGCTAGGTGCCGTGTTAAGCTTTAGCAATTCACTGCATCCACCTTAGCCTTATGAAGTCAGTACTATTATTATACCCATTTTACAGATGGGTAAACCAAGGCAGAGAGGTAAAGTAACTTGCCCAAGGGCACACAGTTCAAAAGCGGCATAGCTGAGATTTCAGGCCAGGCTGGTTTGCTCCCGAGTCCATGCTTCTAGCCACTGTGCTAGGCTGCTTCTCCTCCTTCCTGGCCACCAAAAGCCCTCCTTTCTCACTTACCCTGTCCCCTCTCCATTCTCTTTCACTGGCCTCAGGTCAGGGATGGGGGGGATGGTGACACCCCTTTTCCTAACCTCTGGAGCGAGCTCTATGTTCTTGGCGCCCCACGCCCAGGGAGGGGGAGGCACTTACAATGTTCATGATGGCCAGCACATACTGTTCCACGTCTCGGCGCCCGTGGTAGGCCACCATCATCTTGTCAGCCACCACCAGGGTCTCCACATAGCGCTCTCGGCTGACCGAGCGCTTCAGGCCTGGCTGGCCGCGCTCTGTTTCATTCCCGAGGGGCCAGGCAGGTGGCGGTTTCAGGGTGCGCAGCCACCAAGGCCGCCCCTTCCACGGTTTCTCATCTGGATGGACAATTTCTGGTCATTCTGCTGCTTGCTCTGATGGTCCAGCTCCCTGTCTGATGATTCATCTGGCTGTCAAATAGCTCATTCTTTTGCTGCTGGTTCTACAATGATGTGGCTGTCTCTCTGCCAAACTGGTTGGTTGAACAGCCGCCCAGCATCCCATGACAATCAACATGACCGTGCAACTTCCCGACAATTCCACGGCTCGAATGGATGTGTGTAGCAGCCTGCCTCGCTGCCAGAACTGTGTGCTTGTACGGCTCCCTGGCCTTCTGACTGTGCAACTTTTTACTCACCCTGCTGCCAACTGTCTGGCTGTAAAACAATCCACCTGCCTGACGGTCTTATTGCTCGGCTGTCCCAGCGACTGTCCAATTGTGACACCATCCACTTTTCTGTTTCTACAACCCCCTGTGGTGGTGTGTCTGCCACGGTGTGCTACTCTGGGACTCTCAGATTATGCAACTAATTCAATGTTCCAGTGGCTCTGCCTTTCCACTGGACAGACATCATTTTTTTTAGCTGTACGACTGTCCTGGGGAATCTTCTGTTGTCTAGCTAGTTTCCTTACTTTCCCATTCCCTAAATGCCTGATGTTACAACTGTCCTCCTGCAAGTCGGGTTGTGAATCTGATCCTCCGAATGGTGGCTAAGGTCTCCTGGTGTTTTCCTTGTGCAACTGCCCCGATATTGGTTACCACCATCCCGCTGCTTAACTGTCTGATCAGACGATAATCCTAGAGATGGATGGCTTTACACCTGAGCGCCTGCCTGGCTGTCCAGCTGCCCGTCTCACTCACTGCTGGGCCATCGGACTACGGCAGCGACGGATGCGCTGTTCCACTGTCTGCTGCCCTGCTGACTGTCTGCACTGCTCCCTGGTGTAGCTGCCTGCCGACCTTCTGGATGGAGGGACACTGCCAGCTACCTCTGCCTCAAGGCAAAGATGTTGTGCACCCCCTTTGCCCAGCCCCAGAGAGAAAGATGTATGTACCTCTCACTCCACAGGCTGTGTCCAGGTGGGGGTGACGCAGGGAGGAACGCTTGTACACCACGTGGGGACCACTCTCCTCTGGGCCCCGCTGCCCCTTGGGCCCTCCTTGCAGGGGCTCGATTAAGTATTCTTCTTCATCTGCCACAATCAGGCCATGCTGGGGGTTGGGAAGTGGGACAGAGGGCTCGGCTCAGGTTCTGGTTCCCAGGACCCCTGGGACCCTATCTCTGTCTCTATGATTTAATTCCTTCCATTGTACTGGGTTTATGTTACTGTTCCTTGTCCGGTTTCTTCGACGTTCAGCTCATTAATCTTTAGCCTGACCTAAGGCTACACACTTTCTTCTACGGACTGCTTTAGCTGCATCTTAAAATAGCTAATCCTTTCGATTAGCTCGAAATGCTTAAAGAACTTCCACTGTGATTCCTTCTCTGACCTATATAAGTGTTTTTCTTAACTCCCAAACTCGTGGGCATTTTCCCCTACCGCCCAGAACCCTCCACTCACCAGGCCCCCACAGGTGCTGATGGCCACGTGGGAGCTGCTGGCCTGGCCCTGCAGGTGGCCGGCGTAGAGGCAGTGGGGCCGGGCGGCCCTCTGCCAGGCCAGGCCCTCTCGAGTCCAGTACTCCACGGAGACATGCCCCGCCAGGAGGCGAGGGCTGCGGGTCAGGTTCAGCAGGAAGTGGGTGCTGGGTGCTGCCACCTTGTAGAAAAGGCGGGACTCTGCTTGGGGCCCTGTGCCCCGACGCTGCCTCCTGGGGGTTGGGGGTGAGAAGGCCAGCAGTGCCCCGTTGTGGTCCACTCGGGTGGGGAAGGCGATCTCATAGCTCTCCAGACTGGACAGGAACTCATCTGTGGGTGGGGGTCAAAGGCTTGGGGACGGGCCCTGGGAAGGACCCCTGTGTCCTGCCCGCTTGGCTGCAGGGTAAACGATGCTGGCTTCAGTGAATCCTGAATCCAGGTCACCTGCTCCAAGACTCTGGTCTCACTGGCCCCAGGGCCTACCCCACCACGACCACCGGCCCAGCTGCACTGACCCCTCCTCAGTTCCTTGCTCGGTCCCCCACCACTACCCCCGAGCCACCCCTACCTTGAGACCGGAAGGCGTGCGTGACCTCGAACGTGAGGCCCAGCCCCAGGGCGAGGGCCCAGCGGAGGATCTGGCAGGCAGGAGCCATAGAGGCCACGTGTCCACATGTCTCTCCCCAGCCCCGGCTGCCAGCAGCCCCCACAGCGCTGCCTTCCCTGTTCACAGCCTGGGCAGCATCACCGGGATCCTGGGATGGGAGAGCTGGGTCAGCGGGGCCTGGTCCTGCTGCCGGGCAGAGCCAGTGCCAAGGTCCCTCACCAGGCAGACAAAGACACCTGCAGCAAGCCCTTCACTCCCAGCCTCACGGATGCCCATGGCATTCCCCCCTCCACGCCCCTGGTTTGAAGACTCTGAATGCATTTCCTTACTCAGTAGCCTCTCTGTCCCCCCCCTCCCCCCACTTCCCCACTATCCTCTGTATGCTCTTAGGACAGGCGGGGACCTTGACTCCGTGAGCACTTACTATGTGCCAGCGACTGGCCAAGCTTGTTCATGCCATCTCATTTCATTTCTGCAATAACCCAGGGGATTCGTTCATCGGGTGGCGACTGTGTGTAATATGGATACAGTCCCTCTCCTCCCACTCCCCCCCACCCCGTGGGGCTCAGTCTCACAGGAATGACAGATGACAGACAAGTAAACGAAAAGACGTGTAATTCAGATCAGGACACGTTCTTCATGAGAAATAACCAGGAGGCTTGCAAGCAGAGGTGGGAAGGATGAGAAGTGAAGAGACAGGAGACAGTGCAGTGGTCCAGGCAGAGGAACGGCAGGGGCAAAGGCCCAGGGGCAGGCAGGAGCTTGGTGTGGACCCAGGACCACAAAGGGCCAGGGCAGGAGGGCAGCAAGGGGCTGCTGGCCTGGGACACACTTGAAGGCTGGTCAGCGTTAATTTTCAACCCATATTAAACCCGAGGCCAGTGCTCGGAGCACCCCTTCCCCCGGGGGCCCTGCCTTCAGATTCTGTGTCACAGGTAGCACAACTCACCCCACCAGCGGGGCTGCAAACCCCTGCATCGTGGTCTCTCTTCCTGTGACCTCTCCTCCACCCTACATTTCCAGCCCGGCCCCTAGTCCTGCTTCCTCTCATTTCTCCTCGAAGCTCCGGGCCTGCCGGGCAGGTCTGTTTCTCCAGCATCTGCCCCAGGCCGGCCTGCCACAGACACCACTCTGGGCCACCACCCTGTGCCAAACCCTCCACCCCCCTCCTGTCTCCGCCCTCCTTCTCCTACTCTGTGCAATTTCCCCCTTAATCACATACTGTCTTGTTTTCTTTGCAGCCTGGCCAAGTCTGAGAGTCGATCCCCAAACAGGGCAGTTCAGCTCCTGAGAGATGGAGCCAGGTTTCCTCCAAGATGCTGACTTAGAAGCTGACACCCACCCCCCGTCCCCGGCCACTTCTGATTGGACCCCTCCAGCTATGGGGAGCTCACTCCCACTCTTTGACTGTTGTGCTCATTTCAGATGGGCTGATGCTTGGGTTTCTCTTTTTTTTTTTTACCTTTTGGGGTCTTCAGTTGGTGGCGCGGTGTCGAACCTGTGTGTGAGTCTCTCTGGGCCTCAGTGCCTCTTCTGGGAGCCTGGACAGGGTGGGAGGGGGCAGTGAGGAGAGCAGAGCTGGGTCTGGAGTTCAGGGGTCACTGAGGACACCCTGCCCTTCTCCCCGGCCCTGGTGATCCTCCTTTTCGCTTTCATCCTCCCTCTGTTCCTAGTTCCCCATCCCCACCTCCCTCCTCCCAACTTCTGTCCCCTCCCATCCCCATCCCCTCCCCTATTCCATCCTTGACTAGCTCTGGGATCAAAGCCCCTTCTGTGTGTGTGTGTGGGGGGGGTCCCTCGAGCCCCCTCCTGCCTTAACACCCCTCCCCATGCCGAGGTGGCAGCATTCTCATTGCAAGTGAGGCTGGAGCCCCCCAGCCCCCCAATCCTGCCCCTTTCCTCCTTCCCATGCTGCCAGGCCTGGTGCGGAAGCTCAGTGGCTCTGTGGCTCTCTGAGTCCTCACCTCGGTCCTCTGAAGCTGGGCCCCTCCCCCCTACAACCTCTCCCATGCCTCTGGTGCTTCTAGCTCAAGTGGGGTGTGGGGAGGGCAGAAGGACCCAGCACAGGTGGTGGGTGAGGTGCAGGATAGGAGGAGTCTGGGGGGGGGATGTACAGGTACAGGTGTCTGCCAGGGTGAGGCCAGGGGGAGAGAATCTGGAACAGTGGTACAGCCCACAGTGGGGCTGGGAGGTATGACCTGCTCTGGGCATTGGGGGGACCACGAACAGATTGGTGGCTCTGGTGGGGGGGAAGAGAAGGCTTGGGGGTGGGTAGAGGATTACTGGGCCTGAGCCTGGGGTGGGGGGGCCACAGGATGTCAGCTGGGGGTCTCCCCTGGGATGTGTGTGGGTGACTACACATCCATGAGGCTGTAACTGTGTATATGTGACTTTGTGTGTGGTGTGTGCCCACGTGACTGTGTGTGTCTGCCCATGTGACCCTGTGTGTGACCGTAAGAGTGTGTTTGTGTGTGTGTACCCAGGCCTGGCCATCTCCTCCAGCCCCTCCCTCCTACAAGGCACGAGGGAGATGGCCAACGTGGGGGAGGGTGCCAGCCCGCTGGAGGTGGGGGAGGAAATACCGGCGGAAACAGAGGCTCCATCCCATCCCCGGGATCCTGCAGGGATCTGCCGCTCTACACCCAGATGTCCAGGGCCGGGCTGGGGGACAGGGCCGCGGAGCCTCCCTGCGGAGGCCAAGGCCGAGACTGCCCAGGCAGAGGCCCGGCCAGCCCAGGCTCTGCACATCTGGCCGGGCAGGCAGGAGAGGCGGCAGCCCCTGCCCGGAGAGCAGACAAAGGCCCGGCCTGCAGGAGGAGGGGGCCCGGCACCCGGCGGGTCTGCAACCAGCCGCTAATTAAAGGCCCTGAGCTGATGGCTGGAGACACTCGGAGACAGACAGTTGTGGCCCCGATGACCAACTCAGGGGAAATGGGCGGCGCCACTCCCACACCCAGACACACAAACACACATTGGCAACGACGTGCACGCACACACACTTGAGGGTGACCACACCTGTGAGGCTGGGGACCAACAACCAGACACCGCAGACCCACAAAGGACCCCCCAACACTCAGGACACGCTCACACCCTGAGACAAACATCCGAGACACACAACTACACGTTCCCCAGACCTATGTGCATACATACACACACAACCCAGAGTTACACACCCAGGCTTACGTGCACAGACACGTACACACTCATTTCCACACTCACAGCAGACCAGGAACAAATTCACTTAGTCCTCCAAACCTTGAGACCCACCAGATGCACGTACACACAGGCATTTACGCACATGAAACTCAGACACACACGGAGACACACCGGCAGATGTTTGGAGAGACACACTCATCCAGACATTTACACCCAGGAGATGCTGACCTACGTGCACACACTGGCTTACACCCACACTTCCGCAGACATAACACCCAAATCACACATCACACGCAAATTCAAACACAGCCAGGCACTTACATTTTCACACAGCACACACGCGCAGACACACGGCATTTATACAGACGTGGATGTCCACACACACACACACACACACACACACGGAGCAAACAAACGCAGACAGGCGCTCCCAGGAACTCAGGGGCGCGTTGTGTGTCGCACACGCTTAGGGACATCGCACACCGCCACAACCCCCATGGCCCGACGTTCATCGTCCGGCGGCCCACGGCCATCCCCGAGCGACGACGCGGACACACAAAGTCCCCCTTAGTCCCGCACCCCCGCCCCGCCCCGCCCCGCGCCGTTACCCGCGGCCGGCCGCCCGCCCGGGCCTCCGCCTGCAGTCCCCGCCGCCGTCTCGCCGGCCCACGCGCAGGAAGGGAGGGAGCGAGCGCGGCGGCGTGGCCGGGGGAGGGGGCGCGGGGACGGCACTTCCTGAGCAGCCTGCCAGGGTTATAAAAAACCCCCAAACCGCGCGCCGCCAAGACCCCGCCCGCCGCCGCCGCCGCCGCCGCCGCCGCCGCCGGTGCAGGGCCGCGGGCTGGACCCGAGCCAGGGACCCGGGAGCTCGGGCGGCCCCGCCCGGACAGGCGCCCAGTCGTGGGGGCGGGGGAGGGATGGAGGATGGGGGTGAAATACGGTGGGGGCGGGGATAATGGGCGGCGGCGGGGGGGGGGCGGGGAGAAAGAGGTGGAAGGGTGGGGGGAGGGGAGAAAGCCTAGGGTAGGGGGCTAGAGAGGGAGGGAGAATTGGGTAAGGGTAAGGGAAATGGAGGAAGAGGAGAAGGGGGTGGTTGGGGGAGGGGGAAGTTGGAAGGGAAAGAGGCGGGGCAAGGAGGAGGAGGCAAAGTGAGGGGGGGCGGTAAGGGGCAGGAATGGGGCCAGAGGGGGATGGGGGAAGAGGGTGGGGGAGGGGAGGGCCCACTCCCTCGCCGGCATCCACAGCGTCCACAACAGCTGTTATTTATTGAAGGCGAGTCCTCGCTCAAACAAGCATTTATTGGGCGCCTCCCGTGTGCCAGGCACAGTGCCCGGGGAGGCTGAATACATCTCAGCTCGCCCCCGCCCTCCCAGCGCTCCCCTCTGGGAGTCTGACCAGGACGGAGCCAGGGCTTGGCCTGGCTGGTCCCATTTCACAGAAGAGGAAACTGAGGCCGGAGAGGGGGCGAGTGAACGCTCCGTGAGAGGGGGTGGCCCTGTGGGTTTTGGTTACCCCTGGAGCAATGCTCATTAGACGTGGAGCTAAGGCATGAGTAGGGGTGACCTGCACAGTCAGGGCCGGGATGGGATTTGAACCCCACGTGGCCGGCTGCCCCCCAGGCCTCTGGGTGCCTGTCTAGGGGCTGGTGCTCCGGGAGGGGCAGGGCGGTGACCCGCAGACCGCAGGATTCCTGGCATTTTCCAGGCCTGGCCCCCAGGGAGCTAGGCAGAGGCTGGCCTGGCCTTGCCCTTGGCCTTCTCATCTTCCTCATCCCTTGGTGGGGTGGGGGGGGTGGGGGGCGTAGTAGCCTTTACAGGGCCAAGCGGGAGGGGTTCAGCCAACAGCAAACATTTGTTTTCTTTGCCTTGAACTTGGAATGACGTGTCAGGGCTCCTGCATACAGTAGGTACTCCACAAATACCAGAGTCCTTCCGGAGCTCCCACCAGGTTACAGCTCCACCTCCACCCCATCCTCTCCCCAGGCCAGGCCAGAGGGGCAGCCCATTCTCATTTGCTACCCACTTTCCACCCCCCCAGGGAGAAGCAAGTCTAAGAAAGCCCTCTCTGCCTCTGCCAGCCTGTCCCTCTGTTCCCAGCATGGGCCCGTTGGGAGCCCACCCTGAGCTGCCTTCTGTTTACTTCTTTCTCCATCGGAGGGGGTGGCTGCCTTTGCATTCTCAGTTTGCCCTGATGCTAAAACCTCCTCCTTTCAGCCCAGTGTCTGCTCCAGCCACAGGTCCTTAGTCTGGTGATGGGTGGCCACCAGACAGCACTGAGAATTTCAGGGCTGCTTTGTACAAGGAGCTCCCAGCTTCTGCCACTTACTAGCTGTAAAACCTCCTATAACCGTCTGGGAAACTGGCTCTTTGCATCCATTCCCCCTCCCTGACGTGCCACCACCCCAGATGTCCCTTGGGTGCTCCCTTTCCCCGCTAGGTGTGGTCTGGGTGTAGGACATGTAACTTGGCCCTAAGCCACACCCACATCCCATCTCCTGGCCTCCTGGACTGATTGGAGGATGGGCACATAACCAACCCGCAATGAGCTGTGTCAGGGCTTTTGCAAGGAATCCTGGGAAACAGATTTTTGCATCTTGAGTAGCATTTGAAGCTGAGTCCCCATCTTAGACGACAGGGAGAGACCTCTAATAAGACTGAAGCCAACAGACTTGTGGTTGCCAATGGGGAGGGAAGGATTGGGAGTTTGGGATTAGCAGAGGCAAACTATTATATATAGGATGGATAAACAACAAGGTCCTACTGTATAGCAGAGGGAACTATATTCAGTATCCTGTGATAAAGCATGATGGAAAAGAATATGAAAAAGTATATATATATATAACTGAATCACTTTGCTGTACAGCAGAAATTAACACAACATCGTAAATCAAGTATACTTCAATTAAAAAAAAAAAAGATGAAGCCACCCAGGTGGAGGAGGGCAATGGCCCCAAGGCCATCATTTCAGCCCTGAGCCAGCTGGTCCTGAAGCCCATAGCTGGGCTTTCATTCATGCAATATTTATTAAACAGTGTTTTGTGCCAGGTGCTGGTGCAGGTACCGGAGACACAGCCAGGAGCAATGACAATCTCCATTCCCCAGAGGTAATTGACCTGCCTCAGGGCCTTTGCACTTGCTGTTTGCTGTGCCTGGAAGGCCAACTGCATCTCATTCTTCAAGTCTAGTCTCAAACATAGCCCCCTCAGTGAGGCCTGCCCAGCCACCCCACCCCCCACACACTTCAAGATTACCCCCCCCAACACACATACCTCCTCTCCCATTTCCTGACTTATTTTACTCTCAGCATGAGTCACCACCTGACCTACTCTGTGGCATACTTGTGTTTGTTGATTCTGTCTTTCTGACGGGAATGTCAGCTTTGAGGATGGAGTCTTCATCTGTGAGGTCCACAGCAGTCTCCTGAGTGCCTAGAACAGGGTTTGGCACAGAGTTGGTGTCAGTATTGAATAAATAGGGAGCTGTCAAAAGGCTCCCTGTGGAGGTGGCATCCACATCCCGGTTTGAATGTTAAAGAAGGAGGAAGTGAGGGGGGGCCCCCCCGTAGTGAGGGCATTCTAGGAGAAGGGCACAGCAAGTGCAAAGGCTGTTATGGCCAATACATTATCTTTGGACTTAAACCAGCTTGGACTGATTTAAAAGATTTTTTTTTTTTTTTGTAATTTGCAACCTTTAGAACCCAGAGTGATGTAATGAGTTGTGCCTGGAGGGATGCAGTACTCCAGGGCTGCCACAGGAGGGTGCGGCAGAATCTCATTCTTGCCCTTGGACTGTAGGAACTGGGAAAAGAAGAGAGACATAATAATAATAATGACCACGATGCTGCAGCACTTGCTTTCAGGCCCGTTTTAACTTCACATCAGTCCTATGAAGTGGGCACCATTATCATAGCCATGTCCCACATGAGAAAACTGAGGCACAGAGAGGCTCAGTAACTTGATGAAGATTGCCCAGCAAGGAGTAGCAGAACCAGAATAGAACAACCAAGATAAAAGTCACAGGTTATCTGACCACCTAGGGGGAAGGCAGGTGAGCTTCGAGGTGGAAGATCTCCCAGAGTGGGAGGGAATCCCTGAGGTGCCCTGGGATCATTGTGTTGCGTGGTGATCCCTTTCTCAGGGCCTGGAGCCCCCATCTGTAGCCCACCTGCCAGATATTTTTCCCAGCCAGGGAGTTGGTATCCTCTTAAATGCTGAGACAAATCGCACCCGCTCAAGGTCAGGTGAAACTGACAGAAAGGCCATCCTTTTCTAGTTGGGGGTCAGGAAAGGCTTTCTGTAGGAAGGTTAGGAGCGGCAAGGAAGAGAGTTTCAGGCTGAGGACACATCATGGGCAGAGACCTGGAGTGGGAGAGGGAAGGGCGTGTGGTAAGTTTCCTTTCAGAGAAACACAAATACTCTATGACCTCACTTTTTTTTTTTTTTTTTTTTTTTTTTGCGGTACGCGGGCCTCTCACTGCTGTGGCCTCTCCCATTGCGGAGCACAGGCTCCGGAACGCGCAGGCTCAGCGGCCATGGCTCACGGGCCCAGCCGCTCCGCGGCATGTGGGATCCTCCCGGACCGGGGCACGAACCTGTGTCCCCTGCATCGGCAGGCGGACTCTCAACCACTGCGCCACCATGGAAGCCCCATCTCTGACCTCACTTTAACGTGGATTCGAAGTGGAATGGTGGTTGCCAGGGCCTGGGGGGTAGGGGAAAGGGGGGATGTTGGTCAAAGGGGGCAAACTTCCAGTTAGAAGATGAATGAGTCCTGGGGATGTAATGGACAGCATCGTGATTACAGTACTGTATTGTATACTTGAAAGTTGCTAAGATTGTCAATGTTCTCACCACAAGAAAGAAATGGTAATTATGTGTCATGATGGAGGTGTTAGCTGATGATATGTAACTGTACCATGTTATCACAGTTGTACACCTTAAACTTACACAATGTTATATGTCAGTTATGTATCTCAACAAAGCAGGGGAACAAAAAGCAACTCAAAACCCCCAAAGTCTGCCTAGCAAAGGTGACATAACCCTCCTGCCTTCTCCCTTGTTTCCAATGAGACCTGGAGGTTCCCTGCTCCCACTGCCTCCCCAACTGCCCCCTCCCCCTCATCACAGCACACACAGATCCCCTGCCCCTCCTCCCCGGTTTGGGGCCAGCTGTTGGAGACATCACCCCTGATCTCAGAGTGATGATCTGAGCGCTGGCCTCAGTTTCCCCTCTGCTGCTGGGACAGACAAAGCTCAGCTGTCCCCCTCTGCCACCCCCAGAATCCGTGGCAGGCGATTTTCTTCAAGCCCAGCACTTTGTGACTTTGACATAAACTTCAAATGTGGTTGCCTTTCTTGTCCTGCCCTGCCTGGGTCTCGGTGCTGCTCCTGGCTTATCCACATGAGTGGGCGTCATGGGGCCACTTAGAACAGGACCTGGCACCCAGTAAGTGCATAATAAACAGGCTCAGGATGATGATGATGATGTTGGTGATGCCTCTGATTGCCCACATCATTTTCAGCCTGATGGGTGATTGGTCCAGGGATTCTCACCCTTAGCACTACTGACATTTTGGGCTGGAGAGTTCTTGCTGGTGGGGGATAGGGGGATATCCTATGCATTATAGGGTGTTTGGCAGCATCTCTGGCCTCCACCCAGCAGGTACCAGTAACACCCTCCAATTCTGAGGACCCAAATCATCTCCAGACCCTGGCCAGTGTCCCCTGGGTTGGGAGGCAGGATCGGTTGGGTGAGAACCACTGATCTGAGCCTAGGTTGTTTTCTGTCTATACCAGATCCACTAGGATGAGCCGTGTCCCTCCCAGCCCCGGGTTGTTAATTCTTTCAGTATCCTGACTTTAGACGCATAAAAGCCTTTTTCTTTTTCTTTTTCTTTTTTATGCTGAGACAGCCTCTCTCTAAGAGACAGTGGAAGCTGACATACTGGCTGTTACTTAAATGAAGGAAGATCCTTGGTAACTGGAAAACCCCCATCATCAGACAAGCATCAGTGAACACTTAAAATCCTGCCCCACTGGCTCTCCCAGTGACAGCCATTAGCTGACAGGGACCCGGAGTCTCAGAAAGGCTGGTACCTAGTGCGTGACAGTGTGAGTGTCTGAGTGGCTGCGCTGGCCTTCCTGCTCGAGCTGGACAGACACCCCCAGAACCATGTGTTTGACCATCCCCTGGCCTGTGTGTCCGCCATCCAGCCAGGCTGGACACCTACAGCCTCTGTCTCGCGGTGAAACCCCCTGGCTTGGCCATCCGTGGGAGTCTGGCCTCTTCCAGGCCCGAGTTAGAGGACACACATTTTCATCCACTGATTGGTACATAACCTTGTGTGGTGTGTGTTGCTGTTGAAAGATCCCTTACTTAATATACACTGTTGATTCATTTCCACTGAATTCATGGCCAGCAGCTTCATAACTCCTGTCTGAATCGACCCCATCTGGGACTGTGCACCCCAGGCGCCCTGCGTGGCCGCAAGAGTCCCACCGGCATTGATTCCGCGGTTACCCATACACGTCAGTGAGGCAGCAAATTTGTGGTTGTGGGATCTGCGAATCCTGAGGACAGACTGTGTACTGTTTCAGGTGGTAACGAGTGCTGAGAAGAGACTCCTGGATTGGGGGGATGAAGAGGGAAGATAGGGGTATGTTCGTTTCCTAGGGCTACCCTAACTAAAGGGAAGTTTATTCTCTCACAGCTCGGGAGGCTGGACGTCCAAAGTCAAGGTGTCAGCAGGGCTGTGCTCTTCCTGAAGGGTCCAGGGAAAAATCCTTCCTTGCCCCTCCCTAGCTTCTGCTGGTTGCCTGTGACCCTGCGAGTTCCTTGGTTTGCAGATGCATCTGCCTCCCTTGTCACATGGCTTTCTTCCCTGTGCACATGTACCCAATTTCCCCCCCCTCCACTTTTATGATGGATTTAGGGCCCAGTATGGCCTCATGTTAACTTGATGACATTAAGACCCTGTTTCCAAAGAAGATCACATTCACAGGTTCTGGGTGGATGTGAATTTGGTGGGGGGAACCCTATCCAACCTAGTCCCTGGGGCTGTTTTAGCATGGAGACATCATGGGTGACCTCCTGGAGGAGGTGACATTTGAACGCGACCCGATGGAAGTGCGGGAGATCTGAGGGGAAGAGGCAGAGGGAAGAGCCAGTACAAAGGCCCTGAGGTTGGGCTGTGCTTGACTTGTTCTGGTATCATTCAGAGGCCCACGTGGCTGGAGCAGAGTGAGCGAGGGGGACAGAGGAAGGGGGGTGAGGGCAGGGAGGGGATGGGGGCAGGTGGTGCAGGGCCTTGTGGGCCTTGGGGAGGACTTGGGCTTTTACCCCAAGGGAGATGGGAGCCCTGGAGGGCTGTGGGCAGAGGAGGGACAGGAGACTCCAGAAAAGGACAAAACAGCATAAGAGCAGGCCAGGTCTTGGGTTCCATATCTTACAGAATCCCCGCCATCATCCCGTGATGGACTCATTTGCTGGCCCCATTTTCCAGATGAGGTCTGGTGAGTTTGATTCACTGCCCCAGGATCGCGCAGCTGCTAACTGTTCCCTGATCGATCATGTTTGATCCATGTGAACTCAGTGAGTTTCTCTGGAGTCACCTGCTGTTTCTCAGGGCCTCCAGAAATGAGTATGGGACATGTGAGACATGCCTAGGGTTCCCTCACCTGCATCTGGGGACCCTTTGGGTGGTCTGAGTTCCTTAGACAGAGTTTTTAAAGGAAGCGGGGCTCCTGCTACAGGTGAGCATTAAAGGCTGCTTGCCTTTGCCAAGGACGCCTGAAGGTCAAATAACACCCGTCTGTCCTCCTGGTGTCAGGAATAATAGATGAAGATGTTCATTAAAGTCTAACTCCTGTCACGAAATTGGGTCATTTGTAGACACGTGGATGGACCTAGAGACTGTCATACAGAGCGAAGTAAGTCAGAAAGAGAAAAACAAATACCGTATATTAACGCATATATGTGGAATCTAGAAAAATGGTACACATGAACTGGTTTACAAGGCAGAAATAGAGACACAGATGTAGAGAACAAACGTATGGACACCAAGGGGGGAAGGGGGGTGGTGGGTGAATTGGGAGATGGGGATTGACACGAACACACTAATATGTATAAAATAGATAACTAATGAGAACCTGCTGTATAGCCCAGGGAACTCCACTTCGCTATACAGTAGAAACGTACACAACATTGAAGAAAAACTATACCCCAATTTAAAAAACAAGTCACTGCTAATCTGATAAATAAACAACAAACAAAGTCTAACTCCCGTCATTGGTCTTTCTAATGTGGCCGCGTGGCATTCAGTTGGCTGCCAATGCCTGTGATGCCTCCGTTAGAGCCCTGTGGATGGGTACAGTGGCCACGGCCACATGGTGGTAGCAAGAGCAGGAGACATGGTTCGGGGGGAATCTGAGGTCTTGGGTGCAGGAATGAGGGTGATCAGAGAGCCAGGAGCTTGAGCAAGGAGCAAGGTGGTGGCAGTGAGGGCTGAGCCCCCTTCCCGTGCTTTGGGGATGTTTCTGGTCTCTAACCAAGGGTGGCATGCAGGGCTTTTGTCCTCCACATCCCTTCCGTCCAGGTCCAGTCGAAATGACTTACTCCCTCTGTAGCTTGATGGTCCCCCTTACTCCTCTGGGCTGTCACAGTGGGCATTTAATTGGGGCCTTGGATGCCCAGAGCATGTTCCGTGGAACCAGAGCCAAGTGTGGGGATTAGGTAGAGCTAAATGGGGCCGTTCCGTGCGGGTCTTCTCAGAGCCTTTCATGTGCTCAGAGCTTTCCAGAACTTAGGTGCCCCCCTTGACATTTTTTCCCCTCTGAAGCATTTTTTAGGGGTCTAGGGGGGTCCTGGAATACATAAAGGAAACAGTGCCTTAAACCAAAGGGGAAACTTGAATGGTGGAATTTCAGGCAGAGACTTCTGGCCGAGCATCAAAGATTTCCTGCTTTTCCCCTTCCTCTTCTTCCCAGAACCTGGGCACTGAGAACAAGGCTGGCGTCCCACGGCCCTCTCTGGGGTGGCCCAGTGGGGTTGCAAACTCTGGGCAACCCAGCCAAATTAGGAGCTCAGGATGAGGCTGGATGGGGTCAGTCCAGGCGAGACTGAGGGGCTGGGCTTGTGGGGCTGACTGGGCTCCTGGGGGCGTGGAGACACAGGATTCCTGAACCCGGATAATGTCTCTTGATGTCTGAGGGTTCTCAAGGTGGGCGTGTCTTCTGGGAAGGCCAGAGAATCCCCTGGGATGAAGCCCAGAGATTAGCTCAGGAGAGAAACATCTGATTCCCCGCAGACCCCTGAGTCCAGGGTCACAGTGGGAGGCCGCAGATTGGCCCCTCTCTTCCTAAAGTAAACACGCACTGCTGGCCAGGCCCCCTCGGTCCAGCTGCCAGGCCTCTGCCCAGCCTCCTTCGGCGGCCCCTCCAGCATGTCAGCCCCTGGCCTTACACCCTCTACCTCCTTCTGCCCACCCGCTCTGGCCTCTCCCAGCATCTCTGGCTGTGGGGACCCCAGGGACTCGGTCACTCCAGGCCTTGCCCCTGTGTGGCCCTGATGGGCACAGTCTAGAAGGGCACAGGGAAGCGGAGGCAGATGCAAAGCTGGCTGCCCCCGGGCTGTTATTATTACTGTTGTTGTTGTTATTGCCAATAAGACAGGAATGCTGGGACATAGTTGAGAACGCAGAGAGAATGCATTATCTCTGGGACATCTTGACCTTGGGGCCCTTGGCAGGGCTCCGAGGGTCCGCCCCCTACCTCTGTCTCTGCCTCCCCTACCTCTGGCTTCTCGAGCTGCACCTGCAGCTGCCGTGGGGAGGAGCTTCTCTAGCTCTACAAAGGATGGTTTCCTGCCTCAGCTTCCTGAACCGAGACGAGCTTAGCTATTCCCACCTGGTCTCGGGTCCCAGGACAAGCCCCCTACCTTGCTACCTTGCGCTGATTCTCCACGGGGGAGCGTGTCTGTGAGTCTGCAAGGCAGGGCTGGTGGATTAGGGGAGACAGAGAGGGGTGGAGACAGTGCCCCCAGTGGAGGGCATCCCATGTATAAAAGTGTGTGAGGGTGGGTTAGAGGGAAGGCCAGGGACCCAGGCCGGCTGGAGCAGAGGGCTGAGATGTTTAGGTTCAATGAAGTAGTAAGAGGGAGCTATGCAGGCTCTTTTAAAATGTTTAAACTTATGGTAAAATAACATAACATAAAATTTACCACTATTTTTAAGTGTGCAATTCAGTGGTGTTAACGTACATTCTCAGTGTTGAGCAAACATCACCTCCATCCATCTCTGGAACTTTCTCATCTTCCCAAACTGAAACTCTGTCCCCATGAAACACTCACTCCCCATCCCCTCCCCCAGCCCCTGGCGCCCACCATCCCACTTTCTATCTTTGCGAATTGGACTCCTCTAGGGATCTCATGTAAATGGGGTCATACGATATTTGTCCTTTCATGTCTGGGTTCTTCCACTTTACATGTTTTTCAAGGTTCATCCATGATGGAGTATGTGTCAGAATTTCATTCTCTTTGGAGGCTGAATAATATTCCATTATATGCATGGACCACATTTTATTTATTGGGTCATCTGTTGATGGACGCTTGGGTTGTTTCCAACTTGTGGCTACTGTGAATAAAGCTGCTATGAACACTTATGTACAGATACTTGTTTGAATTCCTGCCTTACATTCCTTTGGTATATACCTGGGAGTAGAATTGCTGGGTCCTATGGTAACTCTCAGTTTAATTTTTTGAAGAAACAACAAACTGTTTTCCGCTTTACATTCCCACCAGTAACACAAGAGGGTTTCAATTTCTCCACATTCTCACCAATACTTGTTATTTTCTATTTTGTTTTGTTTTTGTTTTTAATTGCCATCCTAGGGCTTCCCTGGTGGCGCAGTGGTTAAGAATCCACCTGCCAATGCAGGGGACGCAGGTTTATGCCCTGGTCAGGGAAGATCCCACATGCCGCGGAGCAACTAAGCCCGTGCGCCACAACTACTGAGCCTGCGCTCTAGAGCCCGGGAGCCACAACTACTAAGCCCGCGAGCCACAACTACTGAAGCCTGCACACATAGAGCCCATGCTCCGCAGCAAGAGAAGCCACCGCAACAAGAAGCCCGCGCACCGCAACGAAGAGTAGCTCCTGCTCGCCGCAACTAGAGAAAGCCCGCACAGCAACGAAGACCCAATGCAGCCAAAAATAAAAAATAAAATAAATAAATTTATAAAAAAAAAATTGCCGTCCTAGTAGATGTGAAGTAGTATCCCATTGTGGTTTTGATTTGCATTTCCCTAATGACTAATGCTATTACACATCTTTTCATGTGCTTATTGGCCATTTGTATACCTTCTTTGGAGAAATGTTTGTTCAAGTTCTTTGACCAGTTTTCAAATTTTATTGTTGTTGTCAAGTTGTAAGAGTGCATTATATATTCTGGATATTAATCCCTTATCAGGTATATGATTTGCAAATATTTTCTCACATTCTGTAGGTTGTCTTTTTGCTTTATTAATAGTGTTTTTTAAAAATTTATTTATTTTATTTTTGGCTGCGTTGGGTCTTTGTTGCTGTGCGCGGGCTTTCTCGTTGTGGCAAGCAGGGACTACTCTTCGTTGAGGTGCGAGGGCTTCTCGTTGCAGTGGCTTCTCTTGTTGCGGAGCACAGGCCTCAGTAGTTGTGGCTCGCGGGCTCTAGAGCGCAGGCTCAGTAGTTGTGGCACACGGGCTTAGTTGCTCCGCGGCATGTTGGATCTTCCCGGACCAGGGCTCGAACCCGTGGCCCCTGCATTGGCAGGCGGATTCTTAACCACTGCACCACCAGGGAAGCCCTAATAGTGTTTTTTGATGCAAAAAAGTTCTCAATTTTGATGAAGTTCAATGAATCTATTTTGCCTTTTTTTGCCTGCGCTTTTAATGTCATATACATGAAATTGTTCCCAAATTCAACATCATGAAGATTTCTCAAACTTTTATGATTTCCCCTAATGTTTTCTTCTAAAAGTTTTATAGTTTTAACTCTTTTTTTTTTTTTTTTTTGCGGTACGCGGCGTCTCACTCTTGTGGCCTCTCCCGTTGCGGAGCACAGGCTCTGGACGCGCAGGCTCAGCGGCCATGGCTCATGGGCCCAGCCGCTCCGCGGCATGTGGGATCCTCCCGGACCGGGGCATGAACCCGTGTCCCCTTCATCGGCAGGCGGACTCTCAACCACTGCGCCACCAGGGAAGCCCCTAACTCTTAATTTTAGGTCTTTAAATCCCACGGAAGTTTCTTGAACAGGGAAAGTTCAGGGAAGTCCTGCCAAACAGTATCTTGAGACTTCAGAGCACAGGTCACGTGGGAACCAGACTGGGGGTTCGGCCAACGACAAGGCACAGTGTGAGTCAGATATGGATCCCAGGTCGTATTAATAGAAATATGTCGTGGAGAACTTGGGAGGTGATGTTACTGCAGATCCAAGTCAAGAGATGCCTGGGTGGGCGGGGGAGAACTGGGTGTGGTTGACATGTTGGCAGCCTGTGAAACCACAAGCAGGATGGCCCAGCTGGGGGGGGTGAGGAGTTAAGGGAGGAGACAGAGCAGGAGCCATCAGAGCTGGAGATGGGGGAGGCGGGCTGGAGAGGTTGCGTAAGAGAGAGCTGTGATTCTCAAGCAGGAGAGAGTGCTCCCAGCATCCAAGGGACTCGGCAACAAGAAGCGCAAGGAGAATGAACAGGGCGTCGTTGGGGAGCTAGCCATCTGCCTGATACTCAACCAGCCAAGGGAGCAGGGTCCCATCAGGAAGAGAGTTCGAGGCTGGATGAGAGGATGGGAAGGAGGAAGTGGATCTGCAGAGTACAGACAGCCTTTCCTTTCCTATCCAGCTATTATTTTTACCGCATAGTGTGTCTTTTCTACTGGCTCCTTCCCCGCTCTCATAAAAAAAATAAGGTATAATTTACATATGGTAAAATCCAATTTTAGTATACGATTCTGATTCTTGGCCAATGCATGCAGTTATGCACCCACCACGTCAATCGAGATACGGAATATGCCCCCATCCCCAGCCTCTGGCAAGCACTGATCTGTTCTCCGTTACTACAGTTTGCCTTTTCCAGAATGTTGTACACGTGGAATCATATAATATGTAGCCTTTTGTGACTGGCTTCTTTTACGAAGCATAATGTTTTCGATGTTCCTGTGTAGTATATATCTTAATTATTTGTATGGTTGAATAATATTCCATTGTGTGTATATATGTATATATATATGTATGTATTTTTTTTTAATCTATTCATCCACTGATGGCGATTGCGATGTTTCTGCCTTCGGCTATTGTGAATAATGCTGCAACGGACATTCCTGGGCAAATATTTGCTTTAATACCTGTGTTCAATTCTTTTCGGTATAATTTCCGGGTCATATGGAAACTCTATGTTTAACATTTTGAGGAACCGCCAAACCGTTTTCCAAGCGGCTGAACCATTTTACATTCCCCATGGCAGTGTATGAGGGTTACGATGTCTCCACAGTCTTGCCAACGCTTGTATTTATTCGACTTTTTGATTCTAGCCATCCCACTGGGTGTGAAGTGATATATCACTGTGGTTTTGATTTGCAATTCCTTAATGACTAGCGACATTGAGCATCTATTCATGTTGGCTGTTAGTTTATTTTCTTTGGAGAAATGTTTGTTCGGGTCATTTGCCCATTTTCAAGCTGATGGATGTGCTTAAAACAAATATGCTAGCTCTTCCTTTGGCCACTCCGAACCAGCCCTCACCAAATTCCCACTCCTGTGTCTTCCCCATGGCCCCATCTCCATCCCTGCCTCTCCTCCAGCACCCGGGGGACCAACAGCCCATCTCAACCTATGAAAGCTGCCTCATATTCCCCTTACACTTGCAGGACTAAGAAAGACCCTCAGGGACCCTTCCTCAGCACAGGTCTGCACCAGGGTTGCCTTGCTGGGCCCACTTTAATAGAAAAATGACCTGTAGCTTCTGTGGGAAGACAAATTTTCTCAACGTTATAAAAATTTTCATACATACAGAAAAACGGAAAGAATTGTACACTGGCCTGCCCACCCTTAGATTTGACAATTAACATCATGCTATATTTGCTTTATCAGATATGCCTCCCTCCCTCCCCCTCTCTTTCCATCCATCAATCCACATTATTTTTAGGATGCGGCCATCAGCACCCGTTACCCCGAAACACTTCAGCATGGACATCACTACCTAAGAGTTCAATATCTTATGTTTCTTTGCTATTGGGGAAGTGGGTGAAACAGGCAAGAAACAGACAAGTCTTCTGTGTACATCCCCTGACTTTGGAGAGGTGCAGACACCCGTGTAATCCAACCTCGATCAAGATATAGAACATTAACGTCATCCCCAGAAAGTGGAAGGTAGGCAATTTTAAGTTATCTGCCTTGCTAGATATTAAAGTACCTTTCATCACCAACCCCCCAAACAGGGTCATACAAACTTCCTATTTCCCTCCTACAGATAGATGTTTCGATCCCAACCCTGAATCGTATATCTCATTCCAATCCCCTGTTGATAGACATTCAGGTTAGCTCATGCTTTCTAGAAACTTGTCTATGATGGGGGGATGGGACGGGAAGAGGCACAGCAAGAAAGGGATTCTCAGGACGATGGAGAATCTCTGAGGCTAAGGGGGAAGAGTCCGTGGAGAGGAAGAAGGGAAGGCTGAGGAGCAAGGTCTTTGATGGCAAAACTTGTTCCAGCCTCAGGGCCTTTGCACCTGCAGGATCCCTTGCCTGGTGTGCTCTCCCCTGGCTTTTTGAACTGTGAGCTCCACCGTCCAGATCTGAGCTCAAATGCCACCTCCTCAGAGAAGACGACATCCCAGCTACAATCACTTGTCTTTTCTCGCGCTGTTCCTTGTTTATTTCTTTGGTGGCCCTTACCTCAATCTGTCGTTATGATTTTTGTCTCTTCCTTGCCCATCGAGCTCCCCTCTCTCCCCTAGAGTATTAGCTTCAATAGGGCAGAGACGATGCTTGCTTCTTCGTCCCCGTATCCCCAACACTGGGTCTAAACACAATAAGAATTCAACACATGTTCATTCAAGGAATGAATGGCTCCAGGGGTTGGGACGTGGGGACCAGTGGAGGCATCGAGGCGCTCCGTACAAGGTCTCTAAAAAGTCAGAGGTAGGTTTAGGGGTCCCTGATCTGAGCCCAGCGGGCTGGGGCTCCTCTGGTTTAGACCAGGTTCTCTAGATGGATCTGCAAGCTCAGCTCTGCGCCACGCCCGCTACTTCTGCCCAGATGGATGGTCAGGAAGGGCAGTCGAGGGCTTGACTTGCTTCAAAGCCCCCTCTGACCCCGCAGGATCCAGTGAGGCTCAGGGGTGCGTATTGTGCGTGGGGAGGCGGCGGCGACTCGGGGTCCACACCTCCCCTTCTTCCTGGGCAGCATCTTGCAGGCCGAGGCCCAAGGGAACCTGAGCTGGTGGGCAAGGCCCGCGCGCCCTTCCGGCTGCGCCAGGTCCTGCACTCGGGGTGGCTAGGTGCTCTCAGACTGCACCGGAACGCGGACGGATGCCTGCACTCTGCGCAGGCCGTGGGGCGCGATACGTGCAGGGCAGGACGCGGGGCAGGTGCGGGCGTGGCCTGGGAGGGTCCGGGAGCGGCTGAAGGGACCATGATAGCTAGGTCGAGCCGGGCGTCTTCGCCAGCCGGTGCGTGGCCAAGTGCATCGCACCCCGAAGCTGTAGGTGACTGGGCGGGGTCTAGGCTGGAGTGGGGAGGAGCCATTGGGGGTGAGGGGGCCACAGTTCGCCCTTCTTGGAGGCTGGAGGGGTGGGGTGGGGCTGGCTGGGGTGGGGGCCTGGAAGGAGCCCTAGGAGGCGAGGTCTTCAAGGTGGCAGGTCTTCTTGCAAAGCTTCAGTGATGCCTTGGTGCTGACTGTGCACCTGTCCTGGAAGGCTACGTTGTACTTGAGGCCGGGAGGGGGCAGGGCTTGGGCTGAGGGAGGAGCCTGAGGGGACCCCGGGGTCCAAGGAGGATGGGAGGCAAGGACGGGGCGGGCGATAGGGAAGGCTGTGCTCTTCTGCAGCCTGCCCTGTGCCACGGTGGGCGGCTACCTGCCTCAGACCTGGAAGCTGGAGAAGCACGGGGAGCCGGGCTCGGATGAGGGCCTGGGTTGATGGGAGAAGGGACGTAAAGACAGTGGGGTCTCAGCAGCCTGCACTACGTGCCCTGGGGGCGCCAGGGTGAGGGTGCTATGGGGACACGGCGATGGAGAAGGCACAGAAGATGGGAAGGGGGGTTGTGTGGCCGCGCCCTTAGCCACACCAGCAGCTCTCCTGGGTCTTCCCTCCCCAGGGCGAGGCGCTGGACCTGGCCACCATCAGCCCGGATCCCAGGTGGGTGGCCCGGAGCCGCTCACGCACGGTTGCCCTGGTAAACAGCAGCCTGATGCCCTAGGAGGCTGAGCTCAAGTTCTCCAGGGCGCAGACCGAGGGCTCTTCCCTGCCTGGGGTGTTGGGGCGAGGGGCTTGAGGAGGTGAGCGCTGGGGGCCAGGAGTCTGGGGGCTGAGGGTGGGCCTGAGTGAGGGGGTGTGCTTGTGGGAAAGCCAGCCGCGGAGGCACCTGGCGGTAAGCAGCACGCGTTTACGATTGTGTTAGCCATCGTGTGCGTTTGCGGCTGTGCGCGGGAATGTGTTTAGGGAAAAGAGGCGCAGTGACTAGGAAGCCTGGGAATTCAACTGTCTGGGTTCGAGTCCAGCTTCTAAGGACTGTGGGCCTTGGGTACGTGGCCCAATTTCTCCCTGTCTCCGTGTCCTCTTTCATCGGGGATTATTCACTCTGCAAATACTTGCCGAACACCCACTGTGCGCTGGGCACTGTTCTAGGCACTTCAGGCACAGCAGTGAACAAAACAGACACAAATCCCTGCTCTGGTGGGTCGTGCTGACAATAGGGATGAGGAAATAAAAGTATACAACATGCTAGATGAGGAAATCAAAGTATGCAATATGCTCGATGGTGTTAAGTGCTGTGTATGTGCATGCGGGGAGGGGGGTGACATTTGTGGGTAAAGAATGGAAGGAGGCGAGGCGAGAGCTGTGCAGTGCTTCAGTGGGGAGAACCTCTTTGGCAAAGGGAGGAGCACATGCAAAGGCCCTGGAGCAGGAATTTACTTGGGGAGTTCACGTGACCGGAACAGAATGAGCGAGGGGGAGAGAGAGAAGAGGTCAGGGCAGGGAGGGGATGGGCCAGGTCATGCAAGGCTCTATGGGCAAGGATGGGGGTGGTTTGCGCTTTCACCCTGGGAGGGTGTTGGAGCAATTCCCCTGCCTGCTATGGGAATGAGGATAGCATCGACCCCAAGGAGTTGTTATAAGAATTATATGAATTACTATGTGTAAAGCGATCGTACCCTGTCTGATGCACACGGCACATGCATGAAATATTGGGCTATTATTATATGTGGCGGACATGTGTGTCTCGGGGTGTGTCCATGCTGCAGCTGAGCGGTGGCTCTTAGTGAGTTTGTTGTTGTGAAAGAATCTCTCTAAAGCTATTAAAAAAACCCTGCTGGGTGTTTGAAAGCCCTGCTGGGGTTACTGCTCCCTGGCTGGGACAGGCTCTTTTGTATAACAGCTGTTCTCCAGATGTCAGCTGGGGTTACTCAGGCCTCGGAGCTTTGGCGCCTGCCTCACTCCCACGACCTGCGGGAAGCCCAGCGCCCTCCCCGAGATGTCTGTAAATTCCCAGGGCCTGTGTTCTCATGCTTGCTTCTTGGCCTGAGTTCCTGACCGCTGAACCCTCGCTCTTACCCACCTTCCCGGGGCCAGCGCTTTGGGGAAACCAGTTCTGTTTCCTCGATTTTCCCCGGGCCACCCACGCGTGAACTTTGCATCCTTACCTGAGGGTGCCCCCCACCCCCATGCCCCCCAAGATGCGGTGCTCTCTCTAAGGTCCTGCCATCCCAAAGGCTTTCGCGTTGTTTGAGTTTCCGTAAGATGTTGCTTGACAAAAATTCCACCGCCCAGAGGAAAAGTTTGCATACTCGCACCACATAGCAAACTTTATGACCAGCTTAGAGTGAACTGGGCTGTCATGGGAAGGGGGGATCTCGCTCAGGACACCTGAGGCCAGTGGCTGTGAACAGCTGTAGGTGCTTCTGACGTCAGGCTGGCGTGCAGATTTGGAGGCAAGTAGGAGGACCTGTTGGCTGTGGGAACTCAAGGCGGGGGCAGATGGGAGCTGGTACAGAACGGAGAGGAGGCTGGGGGGTGAGCAGTTGTGAGAGACAGCAGCTCATTCTGGGGAAACATCAAGCCACCAGAAACAGTTACAATGAGTCAGACTTCCGGAAAATTAGGCAAGGTTGCTTCAGACAGAATTCGCTGTAGACTGTTTTGGTAGTTCCTGTAATCATCACTAACTGCTTTCTCAGGGTGTGAATAGGTAGGGCTCAGAGGTTAAAGCTATAGCAACAGAACCTTGCCTGGGGCAGGGTGAAAGCACGCCCCCCACCCCGGGCAGGTCGTGACTCAGTGGGACAAGCCCATAACTGGTCTAGTTCCAAGATAAGGGCACAGGGTGTGTTAGAAAGAGGCATTCCATTCAAGCTTGGAATTAAGACCAGGGTCATGCTTAACCCTGACCACAGTTCAGTACCGCTGCGTTATGGACCACATTGTCCCTGAGACTGTTCTCTGTAAGGCTTGCACGGTTTCTGCACAATTGTAATTATAGCATTTGGTATCAACTTGAATAGGAACTTGATTCCTGGAATAGGTCTCCTGGAGGATATTATATAATGTTTCTTAACCTTTTCTGGATCATAGACTCATTTGGGAATTAACTGAATTTAAAGACCACCTCCAATCCATTGCCCTCGACTCCACCCCTCCAAATATATTTACCCCCAAGATTGTTTTGGACAGTTATATGGTATCATAGCTGTTCATTCCAGGTTAGGAACCTTTGGTTTTAGTTCAGCTCTCTCATTTTACACGAGATGAAACTGAGGCATAAGAGTGTAGCGCCTTGCTCAGGGTTACACAGATAATCAGTGATGGAGCAGGGTGTCAGTCCAATGTAGTAATTAATTGTAGACTCAGCCTAGATGCAAACCCTGGCTTCATCCCTCACAAGCAAGAGATGTAAATCTCCTCATGCCTAGGTTTCCTCATCTGCAAAATCAAGATAATGATTGCAAGATAAAAGTTTTTTTTTTTTAAAGTGGAAACACAAATTGATTCCTTAGCCTGTACTTCTAGCTTAAGTGGAAGTTTGAGCCAGATGAAGAATTCCTGCCACCTAGTGGATGGCAGGATGAATAAATTATAGGATGAATAAATTAGAATTTCTGGCACTGAAACTTACACGTTGACCACACCAATGTCTTTGTGTGGTTATTGTTAAGAGAGTTAGTGGCTGCACGTTAGAGAGCTTGTGTGTCTCCTTTCAAAGAGACTGTGTTTCAACATTGTAGCAGTTAGCCTTTGCTGTGTAACAAACTACGCTAACGTGTAATGGCTTAAAAGATGGTCATTTATTAACACTTGATTCTGTGGGCTGGAGATTTGGGCTGAGTTAAGCTGAGTGATACATCTGTTGGTCTTTCTTGGGGTCACTCATGGGACTGCAATTAGCTGGTGGGTGGGCTGGGGCCAAATGCCAGATGATCATGGAGGGCTCCCTGCATGTGTCTGGTAGTCACAGGTTGTTGGCTAGGGTGCCTTGGTTCTCCTCCATGTGGTCTCTCCAGCAGGTTAGCTTGAACTCATGTCCACCGTAGCTGCAGATTTACCAGAAAAAGCAGAGAGCCTGCTAGCATTTTTGCTCCCCATTGTGTCATGTTTGCTAAAGTTTCATGGGCCAAACAAATCACATGGTCAAATACAGATTCAGGAGGAAGAGAAACAGAATCCATATCTTCTTGATGGGGGAGCTACCAAATATTGTGGCAATTTTCCCCCTTCAATACCCCACACGCGTTTGCTGGTGAGTGACTGGGCATTGAGTTGTCAGTTTAAAACTTAAAGGGTTTGATGCTCAGAAATGTTTTCACTTCTCAAAAGAAGCGAACTTATGGCCAGAGACCATAACCTCCAGGCTAGCCCATCAGTCTAGTTATGGAAATTGACCTCTTCCTTATGGGACATTTCTCTTCCTTACCTGTCTGTACTCCCCCCGTCACTTCCCATCTATCCCATCACTTTCACCTGCCTTATGGGCTAAGTAGACTACTGTGGGCTAGCTTGGGAACTATATAGCTTTTCCCTGCATTGTTTTCAGTAGAATGTGCTGTTCAGGAATGGAGGGATGGTCATGGCCACCCTCTTGTCCCCTGCCATGGTGATCTAGGGACTGTTTCTCTCTTCCGTGGCTTAAGAAAGGGCCCACTGGCAAGGTGGGCTCACATCTGTCTTATCCACCACTTGCCATAGAACAGTGCCCGGCACATGGCTGACACTTGATAAATGAATGTCTGCAGGCAGGACCCAAGCCTCATCCGAGAGTTTTCACTTCTGAGGGTGTCCACTCTCGCATCATCCCAGGGGCTATTTCCTGTTGCCCGCCATCCTCCAGCCCTTCTGTAACTGTGTGTGTGACCCCTTAGCAACTGTTGGTCAGCTGTCCACGATGTCCACAGGCTCCCACAGGACAAGCTGTCCACCCCCTTCCATTGGACATCTTCACTTAATGCTAGACTCCACACTTGCACCAATGGCTCAAAACCAAACTATTTAAAAAATATATATATTTATTCATCTGGCTGTGCCGGGTCTTAGTTACAGCATGTGGATTTTTTTTTTTTTTTTAGTTGTGGCATGCAGGATCTAGTTCCCTGATCAGGGATGGAATTTGGGCCCCCTGCATTGGGAGAGCGGAGTTTTAACCACTGGACCACCAGGGAAGTCCCCATAGCAAACTCTTTTGTGAGCTATGTCAACTAGTTTCACTGTGGGCTGTAAGTATGCAAGTGTTTGACTAAGTTGGTTTGTATGTGTTTTCTCCGCACTAGGGTGCCACCTTTGAGGGGTTTCATTCACAGCAGAAACACGGTCGATTTGTCTATTTATTTTGACTACTTTCCAGCAGAGGGCAGTCAAGGGTCTCATTCTGTCAAAGTCAGTCCATTGTGATGACTTTGAAGTCTACTGTGATGACAAGGTGACTTGTTCTAATTTGCATACAGGTACAATTTGCTAGCCACAGACCCGTACTTACCTGTGTGGTGTCCATGTGCATCTAATGCCTGCCTCACCCAAAGTTGTGCACGTCCTAATCCCCAAAACCTTGAGTATGTTCCCTACACATTCATGGCAAAAGAGATTCTGCAGATGTGATGAAGGTTACTGATTTTGAGAAGCGGAGGTGGTCCTGGATTATCCGGTGGGCTCACAATCACATGGACCCTTAAAATCAGAGAACCCTTTCTAGCTGGGTCAGAAGTGAGATGGGAGAAGAGGAGGGGAGATAGGAAGGGTGCGAGGGACTTGATCTGCTGCTTCAGGCTTTGAAGATGGGAGGGGGGCACGAGCCAAGGAATGCAGGCGCCTCTAGAAGCTGGGAGTGGCTCTCAGCTGACAGTCAGCAAGGAAATGGAGAACTCAGTCCTACAACCGCAAGGAAGTAAAATCTGCCAATAACCCAAATAAGCAAGGAAACCAGGAACCTCCAGAAAGGAATACAGCCTGTGCACACCTTTTTATCCTGGTGAGCCCTGGGTGGGGTTTCTGACCTCTGGAACTGTAAGATAATAAATCTGTGTTGTTTACGCTGCAAAGTTTGTAGTAATTTGTTATGACAGTTAGAGGAAATGAATACAGTGTGGAAATGACTCTCTCCCTTTCCCCAACAGAATGGTTTCAAGCCCACCTGTTGAAGGCAGTGTGTCCCTCTGTGAGTGGCTGAGGGTCCACCATGGATGGCCGGGCATCTGGCTGTGGCTGGTGAGTGACCACCATGGACAACTGAGTGTTTGCCTGTGAACACTGTCATTCCCCTGTCCCCTGCTTCCTCCCACCTGTTACCTGGGGTTGTGGAGGCTAGGTGGGATCTGCCTTGCCTCCCCCATCCCTGCTGCTTCTCCATGAAGCTCTGGTGTGTGGATCCCAAGTATGTTTGGGAAACTGAGGCCCAGAAGGGGGGGGACACGACGGGAGGGGGTACGGGTGGCTGCAGTGGTGACACCCGTCCCTTGCCCTTCCACTCCTAGACTCAGGCCCCAGAAAGAGCAGGGCATATATAAGTGGTCCCTGATCTGTGGGAAAACCTCATCAGCCAGGTGGGTTCGTCCTGCTCTTCTGAGGGGCTGAGCTTGATGCTCTCCCATCAGCCCTGTGCTTGGAGGGTCGGGCAGACGCTGTGCTGTAGGACTGTGTCCCGGGGAGGAAGGGTGACCCTGCTCTGATTCCACTGCCCCCAGAATGGTAGAAGCTTGCCCAGTGTTGGTGCCTTGGCAACTTGAGGTGAGTTGGGGGGGGCGTAGAGGGCAGGGGGTAGGAGAACTTGTCTCTCACAACTCTCCCTGTCCCTCTTGCTTGCCCTGGGTCTGCTCCTCTCACACCCCCAGCCCATCAGTCCGCATGGATCAGGTGGACACCTCAGAGGTCGGGGAGCTTGGGGATGGAGCCACATGGGTGGGAGAAGAATCCTGACCCCAGGGGGGACTGGGATGGAGGGGAGGAGTCTTCTGTGGAGCTGAAGAAGGTCCCTTCCCAGTACCGTTCCTGTGGAATCCTCAAAAGAATGTGGGTCTCCTTCTCTATGTATGTATAACGGAATCACTTCACTGTACACCTGAAACTAACACAACATGTATATCAGTTATATTTCAATAAAATTTTTTTAAAAAAGAATGTGGGTCTCATGGGAGCATCAGGGGACCCCAAGCTGAGACCCTGCTGACCTCATCACCTTTACCCTCAGAGATGGATGGATGCCCTCAGCTCCGATAGAGACCCCATTCCTGAGCCAGGTGAACTGGTGGGGAGGGGTGGAGCTTGTGCCAGGCTGGGAGCAGGGTCCCTGGGCATCAGGCCTGAAGGGAGGAGATTGGGGCCAGGCCAGGCCCAGAGTGGTTGACATGTTTTGCTTCTGTGTGTGTGCCATGCCTGTAGATGGACACACAGGTGTGTGGACACACAGGTGCACGCCTGCCTGCGTACACACACATCTGGGTAAATGGCACCTGGCCAAGGACCCCTGGCCATCCATGGTGGACCCTCAGCCATGCACTTATTGAGCATCTACTGTGTGCCAGTCACTTTCCAAGCCCACCATGTGGGTAAGCTCATTGATTGCGATGATTATCTCCACTTTCCAGATGGAAAAGGTGAGGCCCCAGGAGGACAAGAAACTTGCTTTAGATCCCAGCTGCTGGGCAGGGGTGGAGTTGGGATTTGATCCCAGGCACCTGGGTCTGCTCTAGACATTGGGGACACAGAGGGGACCCATCTTTGCCCTCCAGGGGATGTCATTGTAATGTCATTGTAATGGCAGAGACAGACACTACACAAGTCAATCAGTCAGTAACAAGATGGGAGGTAGTGATAAGTGCCCTGAAAGCAAGAAACAGAGCGAGTGAATTGAGGAGGGGGTGTGGTCATTCAGCCTTGGGGTCAGAGGAGGCCTTTCTGAGGAG
The DNA here is from genome assembly GCF_011762595.2 of Tursiops truncatus. Classification (NCBI taxonomy): domain Eukaryota; kingdom Metazoa; phylum Chordata; class Mammalia; order Artiodactyla; family Delphinidae; genus Tursiops; species Tursiops truncatus. Next base: position 164,989,605 of record NC_047036.1, on the reverse strand, counting down.
GTGACTTTGAGGAGAGACCTGAGGAGGTGATGGAGGGAAGTGTGTGACATCTGGGGGAAGAGTGTTCTAGGCAGAGGGAACAGCCTGTGCAAAGGCCCTGGGGCAGGACTGTGCCTGGTGTGTTAGAGGAACAGTGAGGAGGCCCGTGTGGCTGGATCATAGAGAGTGAGGTGGAGAGAGGGAGGAGGGGAGGGCAGGGAGGGGATGGGGCAGGTGGTACAGGGCCTCATGGGCCTTGGGGAAGACTTGGGCTTTTAATCTTGAGGGAGGTGGGAGGTAGGGGAGGGGGCGGGGCCTGACTCAGGTGCTCACAGGCACCCTCTGGTGGCTGCTGCAGGGAGGACAGACTGTGGGGGCGAGAGCCAGAGCCGAGGGTTGGACCTGACTCAGGTGCTCACAGGTGCCCTCTGGTGGTTCTTTTGGGGAGGGCAGACTGGGGAACGAGGGAGGACTAAGGTGGAGGTGACTGTGCCCGTCTAGGTGAGCGATGATGGGACTGGACCAGGTGGAGGCAGCACGGGTGGGAACAAGTGGGTTAATTCTGGCTAGATTTTGAAGCAGAGCTGCCAGGACTGGGTGTGGGGTGTAGAAAGAGGAGCTGAGGGCCACTCCAGAGCTTCTGGTGAGTAAATGTAAGAACAGATTTGTCTTGGACTGAGCTGACTGAGACAACCGGGGTCATATTACCTTTGAGATGTTCGTGAAACCCGCACAGAGGCCAGCGAGGATGCAACCAGAGGTATCTACGTGGGAATTGTGGCACAAGGGTGATTTTTTTTTTTTTAAGTTTCAGCTTGGCTTGAATAATTCCTTGGCCAAATTTCTCTCATTCCTTTAAATGTGCAAATGTTTCAAACCTGTGAAAAATGTCTAGATAGCCAATGCATTTAGTTTTTTTAAAGCACTGAAGATAACTTCTGCCAATAATTGTTAACAGTGAAATAGTCATAACAGTTAAGTGTTTCTTGAGTAGTCCAATTTTAGTTGGTGACAAAACAAAAGGGAAGGACTTCCCTGGTGGTGCAGTGGTTAAGAATCCACCTGCCAAGGCAGGGGACACCGGTTCGAGCCCTGGTCCGGGAAGATTCCACATGCCCTGGAGCAACTAAGCCCGTGTGCCACAACTACTGAAGCCCACGCGCCTAGAGCCCGTGCTCCGCAACAAGGGAAGCCACAGCAACGAGAAGCCCGCGCACCACAATGAAGAGCAGCCCCCGCTCGCCGCAACTAGAAAACGCCCGTGCGCAGCAACGAAGACCCAACGCAGCCAAAAATAAATAAATTTAAAAAATTTATTAAAAAAAAAGGGAAGAGAGTGTATACCAAATAGTTAGTGATAGCGGAAAAGATCCTCACCCCAGACACGAAATAGTTTAAATATCAGAATGTGGTCCCTCTCTTATTGTCACTGGTAATGAAAGAAGTTCCTGAAATTGCATATTTATTTTGTAAAGTCTAGGGCTAAAACACAATGAATTTTAAAGTTGCATCCACAGCAATTGATCCTAAGATAGCATCTCGTCAATCAGAGTAAGGGCTAACACAGAGTATATGCTATTCAGAAATCTTATCTTTTTCTCCAAAAGAGACGTGGCATTGTGCTGTGTTTCCAAGTATTTTAGTTGGGTTTCTTCACACTAAGCAAGTAGGTGATTCTGGGAGTAAGATATTATTTTTATTTAAATGTTTTGTTTGTTTGTATTTGGATGGATGGTTCAGTGTTTATTCAACCAATCAGCTGTTGTTACATATTTACATTTGCCTTTCCCTGACGTTAATCCTTACTCCTTTCCCTGCCCCCCATAGCTTTATTGAGATATAATTGATATATAACATTGGGTACGTTTAAGGTGTACAACGTGTTGATTTGATACACTTACATATTGCAAAATGATGACCACCATGGTGTTAGCTAACCCCGCCGTCCTGTCACATAGTTACCATTTCTTTTTTGTGGTGAGAACATTGAAGATTTACTCTCTGAGCAAATTCCAAGTATATAATACCGTATTGCTAACTATAGTCTCCATGCTGTCCAATAGATCTCCAGAACGTGTTCATCTTCTAACTGGAAGTTGGTACCCTCTGACCAACGGCACACAAATGATATTTAAAACCATGGGGTGGGTGAAATCAACTGTAATTTTCCCGTTTTGTTTTTCTCCTTAGCACTCATCACCGGCTCATGTAAGACATATAATTTCCGTATTTATCTTGTTTATTTCCCGTCCCATCTTCGAGGGCAGAGATTTTTGCCTGTTTTTTTTCTTTTATTGTTTGTGTTCCCAGCTTTCAAGACAGTGCCTGCACCCATTCTGTCCTCCCTGGCTGGGGCGGGGGGTGATAGAGGAAGACCTGGGGAAGATAGGTCTTCTCAGACTTTCACAGGCTGTGTAGCCTGGTCCCATGCTGGTATCTTGGGGTCCCTATGGAGCTGGAGCGGGGGTGTTGCTTATGTTAAGGAAGCCCCTTCCTTTGGCCAGGGGTCCCCAGGCAGCAAGTCCTAAATGGCCAAAGTAAACTCAGCTTCTCTGTTGTCTACACTGCTTTATCTGTCCCTGGGGCAGGGGGCTGAGGGTGGGAGCTGGGAAAGGGTGTGTGGGTCACTCGGGGGCGGGGGCTGTCGACGGAAGAAATGCCCAAAAATGATCCCTGGGAGGGTGAGGCTGGTTTCCCCACGTCTTTGCTCTGGAATCAACTTGATGTAGCACTTGGGGGCTTGGGGCAGTGTGAGGAAGCTGGGGCAAGGTGGTGATTCTCTGTGCATCCAGCACAGAACCCAACAGTCCAGGTGAAGTGGAGTTAGGACCCTGCATTTCTTTCCTGACCATGTTCCCCCGTCATCAGCTGTGACTGGCTCTAGCCCCAGCTCCCAACCACTACCTCATCCTTTTGGATACAGCGATTGTCTCAGGAGTGGGCATGTAGCCCACTTAGAGCCAATGAGAGGCAGGGAGACTTGGTGGGGATTCTGGGGAGGCACATCTTCCTTCCATTGGGGCAACCGGAAGAGACCCCCAATCTGGCCCTAGGTGGTGTGGTTTGAGGATGGGAGAAACTGCAGTAGCAGTTTTGTGGACCACCGGGCTGGGACTGGGGCTTTAGCTGCTGTGTGGAGCCATCATATAAAACCTAGGCAGCCTGTGATGGCAGAAGGAAGACTTGGTGATCTCTTGTGAGCACCTGGATCAAATCTCACCTGAAGCTGTCAGGCTCCCAGTTATGTGAGCCCATATTTATTGTGACAAGGAATATAATGATATGTGACATTATGTAACCCTTACTACCTGCCAGACCCTTATTCTAACCACTTGTCGTGTATTAACCTATTTAATTCTCCTTCTGTGGTAGGTATTATTATTATCCCCTTTGCACAGCTGAGGAAACTGAGACACAGAGAGGTGAAGCAATTTGTCAATGGTCACACTGCTGGGGTGGGCAGACCCAGGATGCCTAGACCCCTCATCCCGTGTAAGATTCTGCCTCCTGCTTCTGTTGTTTACACCCAAAAGAGCCCTACTTCCTCGTGGCGCCAGATGTTGCACAACAGAAGGGAGAAAATTAGAGTCACTCCTCCTTTGCCTAGAGCCTTTCGTGGTTCCCTAAGGCCCTTCATGATGCAGCCCCTGCTGTCATCTCCCACCTTATCTCCCACTACCGTCCCCACCTCACTCGGCTCCAGCCCCACGGACCTCCTCTCTATTCCTCCAACTCATCAAACTTATTTCTGCCTCAGCGTCTTTGCCACTGTCATCCCCTTTTACTAAAAATGCCCTTCCTCTACTCTTCCTGGTTAACCTTCCATGTTCCCAGGGAAGTGGTCCTTGACCACCCTCCTATTGACCCCAGTCCACTCTGATACGTCAAGAACACACATCCTACAGGGAGTCGGCCTGGGTTCAAATCCGGTTCCATTACTTCCTTGCTGTGTGATCTTGGGCCGTGACCTTGACCCCTGTGCCTTAGTCTCCTCATCTGTAAAATGGGGTAATAATAGTGCCTGCTTCACAGGTTTGGGGAAGGATTAAAAGAGGTTATGACGTGTAAAGCGATTAGAACAGTGCTGGACACTTAGTAGTCACTCAGATAATAATAATAACTTTCTTTGACCATTTGATTTTATTATGCTTATTAAAACAACAAAGTATTGCAAATCATGAGTTACAATATTGTTTTTGTTGGCAAATGTAAATATTAGCTCATCCATGAACTATAGTGCTGAATTTGAATAATATATTTTTAAAAACTTTTTTATACTTATTTAATTTTATTTTTTCAGCTTTATTGAGGTATAACTGACAAATAAAATTGTAAGATTTAAAGCGTATGAAACCTGGGAATTCCCTGGTGGTCCAGTGGTTAGGACTCCGAACTTCCTTCGTGGGGGGCACGGGTTCGATCCCTGGTGGGAGGACTAAGATCCTACAAGCCATGTGGCACGGCAAACAAACAAAAACAAACAAAGTGTATAAAACCTTCTTTTTATATTGTTGCTTGTTTTTTTTGTTTTTTTTTTTTTTTGGTTCGCGGGCCTCTCACTGTTGTGGCCTCTCCCGTTGCGGAGCACAGGCTCCGGACGCGCAGGCTCAGCGGCCATGGCTCACGGGCCCAGCCGCTCCGCGGCATGTGGGATCTTCGCGGACTGGGGCACGAACCCGTGTCCCCTGCATCGGCAGGCGGACTCTCAACCACTGCGCCAGCAGGGAAGCCCTGTTCGTTGTTTTAACACTAAAGAATGAATCAAGAAGATAAAATGGTACATCAATGGAACGATTTTGTGGCTTCCCAAATTGTAGTGTTTGCAGATATTTCAATTTTATTAAAATTCATGTAGTTACCGGACAGTTATTTACGTAAAATATTAATTAAATTTTCACTGCCTGCATTTCTTTTACGGCCATTATTATTATTTGGTTCATTACATGATTATTGCTTAAAGTGAATTTATTGTATAGGAAGGAGGAATTTAAAAATATTTTAAATTAAATAGATAAACAACAAGGACCTACTGTATAGCACAGGGAACTCTAGTCAATATTTTGTAATAACCTATATGGGAAAAGAATCTGAAAAAGAATATATATATGTATGTAAGTATAACTGGATTACTTTGCTGTACACCTGAAACAAACACAACTTTGTAAATCAACTATACTTCAATAAAAATAAATAAATAAGTAAAAACCCAAATCATCAGGTATGTATATGGCTTATAAAATTATAACAATATTCATAACTTTGAAAAAAAATATTTTAATACACCGGGAAGGCCGCTGGGCTTGCAATAAATGTCTGTTGAAGGAACCCATGAAGGAGGGTGCAGTTCTACATGGCGACCACCAGGGTACGCTGTTTCCAAATCAAGGCCCGCTCAATCCCACCTCGGAGTGATTCTTCGTCAAAGCAGGTCAGGTTTTGGGCACCGACAGAGGATGCGCAGCATGCCTCAGGCTCTTCCCCACCTCCAGGTCCCCGTCCCGCCCCTGCAGTCTGTTCATCCGCCTCCCGGGGTCATGTGTGGGATTTTTCCTGCAAGGAGCTCTGCCCACGTCCCTCCTCCTTCCAGGGTTCCCTGAATGTATAAATGCTGAGCCTTACCTTTGAGCCTTTGCATTGTTGTTTCCTCTGCCTGGAATGCCTTCCATTCCCGTTTACCGATGTCCACTCAAAAAACCCGTACTGTAAAGATTTAGACCCACTTTCTCCTGGTGTTCTGTGCCTCAGTTTCCTCTGATGGGAAGGCTGTGCAGAGAAGGTATGTTCAGAGTGAGAGATCAGAAGATCTGCAAGGCAGTGGGGAAGCACAGAAGGTGTTTGAGCGGGAGAGAAAAGGCCCTCTTCCTTTTGCCCCTGGCCCTATCTTGAAGAGTCTTGAGGGGCTGGAATGAGACGCTGTAGCTTTGGCCAGCCCAGACTCTCTCCTCCTTGGGTCCCCACTGGCTAGATCAGTGGGTCCCCCTCCCCGTGTGCCCTCCTGGTGGGGCTGTTTGCTCCCCCGTGACCTCCTGAGCCTGAGGCAGCCCACAGCACCTGCTCCCTGGGTAGACACCAGGTGGGAGGTGGGAGATGCAGCCCTGCAGGGAAAGCCACGAACTACAGGCGGGGGCCAGGGTGTCACCTCTATAGAAGTGCTGGTGACTCCACCACGGAGGAGTTTGAGGCCTCACGCGGCTGACGTGGATCTCGTGGGACTCGCTGGGGGTACAGCCACCCGGAGGTGAGCCTTGCAGGCAGGTAGAGGTCCAGCCAGGCTGGTCAACATCCAGGGGGCGGGGGGCCTCGGGAACCCCACACCCAGTCCACCTCCCCCAGCCCATCTCAGCCCCTCTCCTGACAATGTCCCTTCCCTCTCGCACTGTCTCTGAGTCTCTTCTGCCTCTTACAGTTCTCCCACCCTGGTGCTAGCACTTTCTGTGTCTCTCTCTGTCTTAGATCTCTGTCTCTGGGACTCTGGCTCTGAGGGTCTGCGGCTCTTGGGGTTTCTCTCTGTGTGACCCCGACCTGCGTGTCTCTCTGTTTGCCACCGTCCCTGCTGCCCCATCCGATCCCCACGCGCTGGCCAGTGGGGGAGGGGAAGAACAGGCTTCTCCACCTTCCAAGGGTCCCCTTCCTCTCCCTTCTTAGTTTCTGCCTCCTTTGACAATGTTGCCCTGAGGGGGAGCAAAGGGGAGGGTATTGCCCTAGGGAAGGGGCCAGGAGGGCTGCCTGGTGGAGGTGGCATCCAGGGCCAGGCCCCATGCAGTCGGGTGTGGGAGCATCAGCCTTCAGATCCCGATACTGACATTCATTTCGGGGGCCCTCCTGCGGCTGCCTTCTCCCCGAGCCCACTCTTCTCCTCACTTCTTGCCCTTTCTGCCATCACGGGGCTCCCGACCTCCTGCCGTGTGTCTCTGCTCCTTACGTGGGTGTTGCCCCATGTGGGGGACAGGGGCCCGGCCCCTGTCCCCCACGTGGAGCAGCTGCTGGTGGCTGATGTCCGGCTAGTTTCACCCGGTTGGCAGTAATGGGATGAAAAAGCACAGGCTCCACGCACATCCAAAAAGGATGCAAGAGCGCCAGTCCTGAAGGGAGATGGCAGCCCCTGTTGATGTTGGGGAGACTGGGAACTGGATGGGAGGTTGAGGTCTCAGAAGAGGCTGCTTCAGGGACCAGGGAGGGCCTGCTGTTGGGTGGTCTTCTAGAGGTCTGGTGTAGGGGAGGGTCAGGTTTGTTCCTCAGGAGTCCCCCTGTGTTCTGGGATCTGGTGGTGAAGCAGTCCCAGCAGCTGTGTAGACCTGTCTGTGTTTGTGCAGGGTCAGTATCTTGTGGGGTCTGACTAGATAATTACTGTGGGGAGCCAGTTATTGTAAGGGTTTGGGGGTCGCTGGGGTCTGGCATGTTGGTGGTGAAGTTCCAGTGGCCATGGAGGATGAGCAGGACTTGTAGATCTGGGATGTCGTTTGCTGGAGTCTGTTGAGTGCGGGGTTGTAGTTTGTGGGGTGGTGGCCATCAGCTCTCTCTCTCTCTCTCTCTCTCTCTCTCTCTCTCTCTCGCTCTGCCTGCCTCTATCCTTCCCTCTCTGCCCTTCCTGCTTCCTCTGTCCATCTCTTTCTCTCCCTCTCCTCCTCTTTCTTTGTCCCACTAGAGTCCACACTCATCCACATGTTTATTGAGCAATTACTTTGTGGCTGCCATCTGGCTGCAGCAGGTGCCTGGGAGCTTATGGTGGGTGCTGAGGGTGCCACCTCAGGTGAGCAAGCCTCAGTTTCCTCACCTGTAAAATGGGAGTCTGGGGGAGATGCCAGGATGCAGTACACTCATTCATTCAACGAGTATTTATCAAGTACCTACTGTGTGCTAGGCCCCGGGATGGGGAAACACTGGGGAGAAGAAACACAGGCCCTGGCCTCATGGGAGAAAGAGAGATATGAGTCAGTTAATTACACGAGTGAATGTAAAATGACTTCCATAATAAATGTTAGGAGGCAGAAACACCCTGTGCTCAGTAGAGGTGCAGAGTACGGGCACTTGATCTATCTTGGGAGGTCAGGAAGGGCTTCTCGGAGAAGTTGCAATCAAAGCATGAGAAAAAGGAATCTAGGGGAACGGAGGAAGAGCATTCCAGGCAGCAGGACTGTACCTGCAGAGGCCCTGTGGTGTCTGAGTGGTCGGAAAGCCAGAGTGGTTGGGGCTTGGAGGGGACCAGCTCCACCTGGACTGTGCTGGGTCCTATGGGTGGGGCAAGGGAGTGTGGTGTTGATCTGTTGAGGATTTTAAGCTGGAAAGTGGCATAATCTGATTTGTGTGGTGAACAAGATCTCTCCAGCAGATAGTGGCTATAAAGTGCTTAGCACAGGCAGGGCTGGGTTCCCAGATAGGGCCCGGATGACGCCAGTGGGGGTTTTGGGGACCCAGAGAAGTCACAAGGTCCAGTCCCTACCCTTTGAGGTCCCCAGGAACAGCTCCGGCCTGTCTCCAGGAACCATTGTGTCTCTGGGCTCTGGGAGTTGCAGGGGCTGGGAAAGTGGGATGTTCCTGCTTTAAGTGTAGCTGTAGAGATAGGGGAGGGATAGCACCCTTGGGGGTGGAGGGCAGGGCTCCCAGAGCCGGAAGCTGCTACTCCCAGTAAGCTCCTGGGCCCGGCTCAGAAGGGAGACTGAGGCCCTGGGGCTCCAGAGACACTGAGCCCTGAGCCAGGAGATGCGTCCTGGCCTCAGAGTGTCTTTGGGACCTGCCGCACCTCCGGCTGTATCTCAGGGCTCCAGAGAGTGGGCTCTGGGGTCCAGCTGCCCAGGTTCCAAACTCACCCGTGACCGGCTGTGTGACTCTGGGCAAGACACTGTACCTCTCTGAGCCTCTGTAGCAAAAATGGGACAACCTGCCTTCTAGAGAAATTGTGAGAATTCAACAAGATGGTTCATGCTGGTTCATTCACTCAACAAATAGTTAGTTATATGAATAGTTATTAAGCAATGGGACTTCCCTGGTGGTGCAGTGGTTAAGAATCTGCCTGCCAGTGCAGGGGACACGGGTTTGAACCCTGGTCCGGGAAGATCCCACATGCCGTGGAGCAACTAAGCCCGTGTGCCACAACTACTGAAATCCGTGTGCCTAGAGCCCGTGATCCACAACAGGAGAAGCCACTGCAACGAGAAGCCCGCGCACCGCAGTGAAGAGTAGCCCCCACTCACCACAACTAGAGAAAGCCCGCGTGCAGCAACGAAGACCCAACACAGCCAAAAATAAATAAATAAAAAAGCGCCTACTGTGTGCCAGGTGCTGTTGTAGGCACTGGGGACACAGAGGGGTGATGTGCCTGCCCTCAGGGGCTGGTGTTCTAGTGGTAGAGACAGACACTAAGCAAATCAGTCAGTAATTAAAAAGTAAGGGAGTGATAAGTTCACTGAATAAACACAAAACAGGATAAGAAGGAGAGGAAATGAATGGGGTTGTGGGTGACAATTTAACCTAGGGGTCGGGCAGGTCTTGCTGAGGAAGTGAGACCTGAAGGAGGTGAGGGAGGGGCCATGTGAGTGTCTGGCAGGAACAGCATTCCAGGCAGTGGGAACAGCCTGTGCAAAGGGCCTGAGGCAGGACCATACCTGGTGTGTTAGGGAAACAGTGAGGAGGCCCATGTGTCTGGAGCAGAGTGAGCCAGCGGAGTCATAGCTGTTAGGCTGTGTGTAGGGCCCAGGGGAACTGGATGGGGTCCAGCCACCTGCAGGGCATTTGGGGACTCAGGTGCCTGGAAGAGAGATCTTCCTGGCAGGGGCCTGAGTGGGAGCAGAGGCTGGCTGGGTCCTGGCGTTGGTTGGACATGGGTCACCTCTGAGCTTCCTTCTCTAGAGTCTGAGTGATGACTGGGGCCAGGTGCCCTCAAGCCCTTCCTGGTGACACCACCTCCGGGCTGGGTAGGGGGCCTGCACTTCTGCCAGGCAACTGGACCCCAGCCTGCCAGGAGGATCAGAGCCTCCTCTCGTTTTCAGGGTTGTTCTGGTTTGGGCTGGAGAGAAGGCAAGGTAGAGCCTGAGCGACTCGTCTGGCCAGGGGTGGAGAGCTTAAGGTCCTGGAGATGAATTTTTTCCATGGGAGTTGCAGGAGGTGAATTTCCATTGAGCTGACACTCATGGGCGGGCGACATGAGCCTGCCATTGGATCAGACCCCGTGAGCCCTGGAGGCCTCCCTGAAGTTCTTGGAGTTGATGAACAACACCCATAACCTTTTGTGACTAAGCATGTACCTGGGTTACTTACCAATCCAGGCACCAACCTTGTACCCATTTGACAGGTGAGAAGACTGAGGCTTGGAGAAGACCAGGCATTTGTCTAAGGTCACGTAATATGTCCTTGGCACAGCAGGGATTGAACCCCTGGCCTGGCTCCTGACACCCCTCCCCTGCCCACCCCGCCCCCTCCCTGCCCATCAAGCCTGTTCCTGGCTCTGGGAACTCCAGCTGGGCTTGCGGGCTGGGCACAGAGGTACCAATGGCTTCCAGCCACTCTGTGCTCCGGGACGGGGGAAGGGGAGGGCCAGTGGCAGACCCAGAGTGCCTTGCATTTCTCCCCTTGAAATCTTTGTTCCTGAACAGGGTTCTCAGTTTTAGAGGTCGGTTTCACTGGGGTTTTATGAAGTAGGGGTTCTCTCAGAGTGAGAGTGCAGGGTCCCGAGGCTCACTTGGGCGCCTTGAACCAGATGAGAGTGTAGCCTCTTGTGCCTCTGAGGCTCTTCCGTGGAATGGGCTGGGCTGCGCTAGACAGCCTCTGTGGGTCCCCTGTTTTCCCTGGGCTTGGGTTGCCCTCTGAGTCAGAGGAGAACCACGTGTAACAGCTTGGGGAGGAAGGCACCTCCTTCACCCCGGGCCCCCTGAGTCTGGGCAGGGAAGGATGGAGAAGTCAGAGAGAGAGACTGAAAGAAGTGGTTTTTGACTGCCTACCACCACTTGCATACCTCCTGTGATGGGTAGCTCATTAACTATCAAGGCAGCCTCTCCTGGGTTAGTGAGCTGGAATTTTTATAAAATTCTTTCAGATGCTGACCCCCAGTTGAACCTCCACCCCCCTCTCTGTGGTCCTTGCTCCGCCTTCTGGGACCACACAAAGCATACCCCTTCTCCAAATATTTCACTCCTCCTGTGTTTATTGAGCACGTATTCTGCAGACCTGTGGACATGGGGAGGCAGACCCAGAGTGATCACTGTGGTGGTGATGGTGAAAACCCCTGGGCACAGGGAGCCCAGAAGAGGCCTCTGGCCTAGCTAAGAGGGGTCAGTCTGGTGGGCTTCCTGTAGGAGGTAACATCTATGCTAAGTTCTGAAGGATGAATAAGATTTGGCTGGGTAATTGGTGTGGGAAGAGGAAGAATGTTTCAGGCAGAAGGAACAGTATATGGAGGTGAGAGAATATCTTTTCAGTAAATGAAAGAGGTTCTAAGTGGCTGGAATTGTGTGTCTGAGGAAGGATATCGGGGCTGCTGAGGACAGGTGCTTGAAGCAGTGATCTAGATGGGAAGGACGGGACACCTTTACTCCTCAAACAGGTATGAGTCCAACTTTGTTTCATATTGTCTAATTGTTTTGCCAGGAAGCAATTTACGCCTCCACCTTCTAGATATAGAAGTGCCCATCTCACCACATCCTTTTTAGTACTGGGTTTTATCATTTTTTAAATCTTTGCCAATTTCAGCTAGAAAAAACCAGTATCTCACTGTGTAAATGAAAACAAGTGAGTATTTCTCTTATAACGGATGGGGGCAAACAATTTTTCCACATGTCCGTGGCCCATATGAATGCCACCTCTTGTCTGTGACTGTTAAGAAGTCTCACACCCACTGGAGAGTCTGTGTTCATTTTTAGCTCCCCACTCAGCACGGAGCAAAGGGAAAGCTTGTGGGCTCACACATGGGTGGGGAATTTGTGAGGCAGCCTACCCTCTCTTCTTTGGTTCATCTTTTTGTTTTCCTCACCTTTTTTTTTTCCTTTCAAAGTTTTAAATTTCTTTCTCCTTTGTTGGTGACTGTAGTTTGTCCTCATCTGGGGTATCTTTGGGCTCAAAGAAGGGGTTTGCTAAACCCCAGGAAGGTGTTCTGTGTGAGACCACCTGGACATGCCAGGTGTCTTGTACACACAACTTACTACTTAATTCTCAAAACATCTGCATTTGATGGGGACCCTTGAACCCATTTTATAGATGAGGAATCTGAGGCTCAGAGACCACCATCAGCGTCCCATGGTCAATATTGGCTAGTCTTCTTAGTTTCACTCAGTCATTTCCTCTGCTGACATTAAGATTCTGTTTAATTAAATTCTGATTTCGGAGGAGAGGGCTGTCCATTTCTCCATACCTCTTGTCCAACACTGCCCAGTTAGGGGATGGAAGCCCAGTTTCTCATTAGGGAGGAGCTTTGAGTCTAGCTCAGCAGCAACCTTATTATACAGGGAAAGGAAAGAAAAACAGAAAAGAGAGAGGGGGAAGCCACAGAACACCCTTGGAGAGCCACAGATGGCTTCAAGGCTCAGGTCCTAAGCTAGATTTTACTTCTGGGCTTTTAAAAACTGAGCTTGGCATACTAGTTCCACCTCAGCCACTAAAATTCCATGTGAACTTGGTAAGTCTGTCCCCAGACCTGGATCTCAGTTTCTGCTTCTACTAGTCAACCCATCTCTTGAGCTTTCTCTTAGTAACTATCTTTTTCATATCTGAGCAATCAGTTCTTTTTTAATATCTATGTGTTTTTGTTTCATAACCTCCTGTTCTTGTTTTATGGCTGCTATCCCTTCCTTTATCTTTTTGAATCACTTAATCTATTCACTGTAAAACTCTTTGAAGATTGTACTAATTATCTCTATTTCCACAGATGTAAATTCTTCCGTTTGGGAAGTTTGTGGCAACTTCATGAAGTGATTGTAAATTCCTCATCTCTTTAGGTTATTCTCCCCTGTCTCCTGAGTCTTCTGAGAATGTGTGTCCTTGATGATATATATTAAGGGGCCCTACATTTCCATGGGTGGGGGCATCCTTGTCACTGGGCACCTGTGC